>NC_134030.1:8769221-10189846 GCF_964204645.1 Tubulanus polymorphus
ATGCCTCTTGGTGACCATATAGAATAACTAATGTCCTTAAAACTTGCCACAATCATAGACAATGTCATGAGCTACAACTTTGCAATTGATTGTGGTTACAAAATATGCATTGATACGAATATAATATGGAAAGATATTGTATTATTCAATGCACACTGGGCCATATACAAAACCAATGACCTTGAAACTCACCACAATCATAGATCATGTTATGAGCTACAACTTTCTTATTGATTGTGGTAACAAAATACGCCTAGGTATCAATATAATGTGGAAAATTTTTTTCCCACCTAGGAATGAGTACTGATGACACCAAGATGGCCGCCAATTGCGTCATAATTGGCTGATCAAAAATACCTGTCTCAGGTATAAAACATCCCTTTCTTAAGAATACCCATCACAAATTGCAATGAGAAATGGCAAACAAGTAGGAAGCTACAGGACTCGGAATTCAGGCCAAAATTGACATTTTTTGGCATTAAAAAAGGTCATAGGATGGCCATCTTGAGTTCGATCGACCCAATTTTTGTTATGCTGATGGGCCCTGGGGGGATGCACATACATCCGAAAGATCAAAAAGTTCCCTCAAAAAGTTAAAAAATGTGTAAAAAGTGTTGATTTTGGCGAACATCAATGGCTGCCAGTCGGCCATCTTGATTCTGACAGGGCCAGTTTTGGGGCTGAAGATGTGTCTAGGGTAGATACATGTGTAACCTAAATATCAAGACATTACATTGAAGCGTCTTCAAAACTTCCCAAAATAACTGGATTCCGTCTACGGACGGACGTACGCTATGACGGACAATGGACGAAAAGTGAACGCAATAGCCCACTGGGACTAAAGTCCCAAGTGGGCTAAAAAGGTTCAAACAATGTCTAAAAGTGCTGATTTCAAAATGTATCAGAATAACTGGATTCTGTCAAGCTCGGGACAATGACACAAAGCGGATGCGATAACCCGCTTAAGTCCATTTCATGTGGCTAAAAAGGTATGAAATAACTAAACTGATTTACCATCGGTTGTGGAAAGTCGACTCATATCTGTCATAAGACTCTCTCTATGTGATTCAACTGCAGATTGATTGGCATCTTTCACACCAATTTGTATCGAACTCGGTGGTCCATCTTCCTGTAAAAATCAAAAATATGAACATGCATAAGCAATTGAGTAGTGGTTGAAATTGAGACCAAAATTGACATTTTTTGGGTACGATAAAAGGTCACAGGACGGCCATCTTGCATCCGATTGACCCAAAATTACTCTCATGCCGATGCACCCTTCGGGTATACAATCTGATAGATCAAGGTAATTGATCAGAATCTTCAAAATTCCCTTGAAAACTTCAAAAATGAGTAAGAAAGTGCTGATTTCAGCGAACAAAAAAGGCCACCAGTCAACCATGTTGATTCTGACCAAGCTCAGTTTTTGGGCAGAAGATGTATCTAGGGTAGATGCATGTATATAAATACATTAAATCAATTAAATTAATATATTTCTATGAATGATATAGGGCCCATTACATTTTATAGATTGAACCAATCTATTGGGTCCATGAAACAGCTGGTTTCCTGTGTAATAACTAATACATTCCACATGATAGATTGTACCGACCTATTGGGTCATTTGTCTTATAGTACATAATAATCCATATGATAGATTTTACCATCAGACCAATCTAACTCTGGGTTTCCTGTGTTATAACAATACATTCTATCATAGATTTCCCTCAATTCGGGGATTCCTATGTGATGAATAATATACATTAATAGGCCTATACATTAATGTTTTGAACACATACGCCTAATTGGTTTTAATACGACCAGTGAAACTGTGCAGTTTTAATAAACCATTGTTTTTATATCCATTTTACGCTGTATTGAAAGATTGCCAAAAAGTTTTCATTTTCGCATGTTGAAATGAGAAACTAGGGGTCCAGGGACACCATGCCCACTTGGGAAATGGTTTCAAATGCTCAACAATCTAACAATTTCAATATTCAACGCCCCCTGGTGACCATTTACAAAAACCAACGACCTTGAAACTCACCAAAATCATAGAACATGTCAGCAGCTACGATTTTGTAATTGATTGTGATAACAAAATATGCCTCGTTACCAATTTAGTATGGAAATACTAAGTCATTCTACTATTCAACGCCCCCTGGTGACCATATTCAAAACCCAATGACCTCGAAACTCACCACAATCATAGAACATGTCATGAACTACAACTTTGCAATTGATCATGGTAACAAAATATGCCTAGGAGCGAACTCTTTTATCAGATCGGAGAATCCGTTTGCCGCCAATCGTACTCTTTTATTGGTCACGTGACTTTTTGGAGTCTCCGAAACCTCCTTTCTGTCGAGGTGGTGTGATTCGGATTTTGTGTGGAGCCAACCGGAGATTTCGGACGGAGACTTCGGAGGTCATAAAAGAGTACGCCCTTGGTACCAATATAATAAGGAAATACTAAGTTATTCTACTATTCAACGCCCCCTGGTGACCATATAGAAAAACTAATGTCCTTAAAACTCACAACAATCATAGATGATGTCATGAGCTACAACTTTCCAATTGATTGTGGTTACAAAATATGCATAGGTACGAATATAATAAAGAAATGCTAAGATATTGTATTATTCAACGCCCCCTGGTGGCCATATACGAAATCCAATTACCTTGAAACTCACCACAATCATAGAACACGTTATGAGCTACAACTTTCTAATTGATTGTGGTAGCAAAATACGCTTAGGTATCAATATAATGTGGAAAAACTTTTTCCCACTTACGAATGAGTACTGGTGACACCAAGATGGCCGCCAATTGTGTCATAATTGGCTGATGAAAAATACCTGTCTGAGGTATAAAACATCCCTTTCCAAAGAATACCCATCACAAATTGCATTGAGAAATGGTAAACCAGTAGGAAGCTACAGGACTCAGAATTCGGGCAAAAATTAACATTTTTGGGCACTAAAAAGGTCATAGGACGGCCATCTTGAGTCCGACCGACCCAATTTTTGTTTCGTTGATGGGCCCTGGGGGGATTCATATATATCCGAAAGATCAAGGTAATTGATCGAAGCGTCTTCAAAATTTCCCTCAAAAAGTTCAAAAATGTGTAAAAAGTGCTGATTTTGGCGAACAACAATGGCTGCCAGTCAGCCATCTTGATTCTGACAGGGTCAGTTTTTGGGCTGAAGATGTGTCTAGGGTAGATACACGTGTAACCTAAATATCAAGACGTTACCTTGAAGCGTCTTCAAAACTTACTGGATTCCATCTACGGACGGACGGACGAAAAGTGAACGCAATAGCCCGCTGGGACTCCCAAGTAGGCTAAAAATAAGCCATTTTTGAAATTCTAACAATATGCGTCCTGAGTTTCCATGCCTACGAACCATTGATTTTTGATGATTTGATTATAATTTCAAATGGTAGGCACGGAAACATATTGTTAAAATTGATTTACAGTCAACCCACAATATACCAGTTTCACTGGTAGTACGATGATCAAATTCAGGTAGGCCTACAGTATGTGTTCAAAAGTTTTAGAGAAATATCCCAAATAATCGACTTTCGGTCTAAAGTCCCTAGTGGGCTAAAAAGGTATGAAATAACTAAACTGATTTACCATCGGTCTCGGAAAGTTGACTCGTATCTACCATAAGACTCTCTCTATGTGATTCAACTGCGGATTGATTGGAATCTTCCACACCAATTGTATCGAACTCGGTGGTCCATTTTCCTGCGAAAATTAAAAATATGAACATGCATAAGCAATTGAGTAGTGGTTGAAATTGAGACAAAAATTGATATTTTTTGGGTACGAAAAAAGGTCACAGGATGGCCATCTTGCATCCGATTGACCCAAAATGTCTCTCATGCTGATGGAACCTTCGAGTACACGATCTGATAGATCAAGGTAATTCGATCAGTGTCTTCAAAATTCCCTTGAAAACTTCAAAAATGAGTAGGAAAGTGCTGATTTCAGCGAACAAAAATGGCCACCAGTCAACCATGTTGATTCTGACCAAGCTCAGTTTTTGGGTACAAGATGTATCTAGGGTAGATACATGTATATAAATACATTAAATCAATTACATTAATATATTTCTATAAATGATAATGGGCCTATTACATTTTATAGATTGTACCTATCTATTGGGTCGATCAAACAGCTGGTTTCCTGTGTAATAACTAATACATTGCACATGATAGATTGTACCGACCTATTGGGTCCTTTGTCTTATAGTACATAATAATCCATATGATAGATTTTACCAGACCAATCTAACTGTGGGTTTGCTGTGTAATAACAATACATTCTATCATAGATTTCCCTCAATTCGGGGATTCCTAGGTGATGAATTATATACATTCAGTATGATAGACTTTAACAAACATTGGGCCTAATGGGTCCTTTTAGGTGATTAGTTAGTACTTGGTGGAAATGTCAATGTCAATCTGTCATGTTGACTCATCTGTCATGTCTCTCCATGTGGTTAACCTGTGGATTGATTGGAATCTTCTGCACGACTCGTACCGAACGCGGTGGTCCATCTTCCTATGAAAATAAAAAATATGAACATGCATAAGCAATTGAGTAGTAGGCCTAGTTGAAATTGAGGCCAAAATTGACATTTTTTTGGTACAAAATAGGAAACAGAACGGCCATCTTGCATCTGAAAACATTCGGTTGGTTTTCACGAGCTCGGTGATCTAGTGGGATGACGCTGCGCTAGTAATTTACTTGCCCGGGTTTGAGTCTCGCTCTAGCCGCTCTATTTTCTCTACACTTTCCTTGAATTTTCTAAGTTGCGCACCTCCGTGCGCATGTGCGGCGTAAATCAGCCAATCAGCGACAATGTACGTTAAATAGCGGAACTAAATGTCGCAGCCGAAACACTCCAATCCCTCTTAGGGGACCGGCGGCTGCTGTTCAGGGTCGTTCTGCTTTTGCCCGGAACTTGTTGCCAAGACGTCCCCTTCTACTTCCACTCTCTGTAACAGTAAAACGGTCAATGTCGGTCGATGTCGGTCCTCGCGTTGAGAACGGACAACAGTGCTTAATTCAGTGAACTCCCTACACAAACGTTATCGGTCGTTGTCGGCCCTCGTGTTGAGGACACTAGACTCGTCTTTCCCACGCGAACAATGTCGAGAGACGTCGGTTCCCGCGTTGAGAACCGAACGGCGGCATTCTCTTAAGCGAACGTGAACGGTAGACACGTCTCTATCGCACAAACGATGTCAAGCGATGTCGGTTCTCTCGTTGAGGATCGAACAGCGGCGCCTCCTTAGCGAGCTTCTCGCACGATCGATCTCGGTCCTCCCGTTGAGGAACGAACAGCGGCGTCTCCCTAGCAAGCCTTTTGCACGATCATAGTCGATCCTCTCGTAGAGGATCGAACAGCGGCGACTCCTTAGCAAGCTTCTCCTACGATCAATTTGGAGACATCGGTCAACATCGGTCCTCTCGTTGAGGGTCGAACAGCAGCGCGCCATTAGCGAGCATCTCGCACGATCCATGTCGGTCCTCCCGTTGAGGATCGAACGGCGGCGTCTCCTTAACGAGATTCTCGCACGATCGATGTCGGTCCTCCCGTTGAGGATCGAACAGCGGCGACTCCTTAGCGAGCTTCTCGCACGATCAATTTGGAGCAACGTCGGTCCTCCTGTTGAGGAACGAACAGCAGCGCGCCCTAAGCGAGCTTCTCGCACGACCGATGTCGAGCGATGTCGGTCCTCTCGTTGAGGAACGAACAGCGGCGTCTCCTTAACAAGCTTCTCGTACGATCGATCTCGGTCCTCCCGTTGAGGATCGAACAGCGGCGTCTCCTTAACAAGCTTCTCGTACGATCGATCTCGGTCCTCCCGTTGAGGAACGAACAGCGGCGTCTCCCTAGCAAGCCTTTTGCACGATCAAAGTCGAGCGAAGTCAGTCCTCTCATTGAGGATCGAACAGCGGCGACTCCTTAGCGAGCTTCTCGCACGATCAATTTAGAGCAACATCGGTCCTCTCATTGAGGGTCGAACAGCAGCGCGCCATTGGCGAGCATCTCGCACGATCGCTGTCGGTCCTCCCGTTGAGGATCGAACAGCTGCGTCTCCTTAACGAGCTTCTCGCACGATCGATGTCGGTCCTCCCGTTGAGGATCGAACAGCGGTGTCTCTTTAGCGAGCCTTTCGCACGATCGATGTCGGTCCTCCCGTTGAGGATCGAACAGCGGCGTCTCCTTAGCGAGCTTCTCGCACGATCAATTTGGAGCAACGTCGATCCTCCCGTTGAGGAACGAACAGCAGCGCGCCCTTAGCGAGCTTCGCGCACGACCGATGTCGAGCGATGTCGGTCCTCTCGTTGAGGGTCGAACAGCAACGCCCCTTAGCGAGCTTCTCGCACGATCGATGTCGATCCTCTCGTTGAGGGTCGAACAGCAGCGCCCCCTTAGCGAGCTTCTCGCACGATTGATGTCGAGCGATGTCGGTCCTCTCGTTGAGGAACGAACAGTAGCGCGCCCTTAGCGAGCTTCTCGCACGACCGATGTCGGTCCTCTCGTTGAGGGTCGAACAGCAGCGCGCCCTTAGCGAGCTTCTCGCACGACCGATGCGAGTGATGTCGATCCTCTCGTTGAGGGTCGAACAGCAGCGCCCCTTAGCGAGCCTCTCGCACGATCGATGTCGATCCTCTCGTTGAGGGTCGAACAGCAGCGCCCCTTAGCGAGCTTCTCGCACGATCGATGTCGATCCTCTCGTTGAGGGACAAACAGCAGCGCCCCCTTAGCGAGCTTCTCGCACGATCGATGTCGAGGGATGTCGGTCCTCTCGTTGAGGAACGAACAGTAGCGACTATTTCAGCGGACGTGTACGGTGGACACGCCAGCACACTCCGCCTTGGAAGACTCCAACTCCTGCTCCTGAGAACTAGAGATTAAAATAAAAAGCATAGACTGATAGAATATGCCAGTAGTTTTATTACGACTGTCTCCCCGAACAACCAGTTTTCGACTGGCTAAACAACTCTGGAAGACGACTCCCCTCTGCCTGCGGACTACCATCCGGACCCAAGATGGCAGCACCATCCAATACCCGACTGTACAAGTTAAACTACCTACCACATAAACACTCAGCCGTATACGACACGTTACTAGATCTTGGTCTTATATTTCCCAATAAAATCAACTTAAGGTCTTAAGTTCCAAGTTAGTCTGAATACCAGTCGTTGTTACCGAATACCGGTTCCCTACAACCAACGACTAGGTACTAGACCAGTTCCAAGTGGGCTAAAAAGATATGGAATAACTAAACTGATTTACCATCGGTTGCGGCAAGCTGACTCATAGGCCTATCTGTCATAAGACTCTCCATGTGGTTCAACTGCGGATTGATTGGAATCTTCCACACGACTTGTAGGCTTATCGAATTACTTTATAGGCCTAAAGCAATTGAGTAGTAGCTAAAATATATACATGATCAGGGATGAAAACGGCCCATACTGAAAAAGTTGGAAAATAGGCCTAATGGAAAAAAAATTTTTTGGGAAACAAAAATCAGTAACTTTTAGCCAAAAATCTTACTTTCTTTTGGTCAAAATGTCAATAGTTTGGGCTTGAATTACAGCCGCTCTTTGAATGAGATGCCATATTGGTTTCTCCGACTCCACAGTTGTGCTAACTACTGCCAAAAGCCGGCTTAGGGAGCACTCCTAACTACGGAGCACTCCGATGTGAATCCTTAGTTATGCCATCCAATATAAGCCTAAAAGTTCCACCATAGACCTAGGCCTATCTCTTCACAATCACACCCCCAAGATAAATTGGCTGTGACTGTGTTGGACTACCGGTGCCGACCTGATTACACCTGCGGTAGGCCTAAAAGCCTGAATTAAAATATCATGCCAAACGAACGAAATCAAGAGTAAAAGTCGCCCCAAATATGTCCGGTTTGTTTAGGCCTACTACGGTCCATGGGTGTATTGTTTGGCAACTGTTCAGTGACATAGAATTGGCCTACTGAATTGAATTATTCAAAGAACATTCAATGAATCTATTGTTAACGTTAGGCTAGTTAACGATAGCCTAACCTGTCAGTGGTTTAGTTTCACGATCGGATATTTTCACAAACCACACGTTGATATAAGCCCATCCGATTATAAAAAGCTTACCACCGACGATTAGGTAACTAACTCAGTTGATACGAGCAAAAAGATTTCATTTATCAATAGTACTTACCCAACAAGCCGTGCATAAACGCTAAACATAATTCCGAATCGAAACGACGATAATGGCCGCCACGTTGATGTGATCCTTGAATCTGATTGGTCGAGTCATACGAATCAATCTGATTGGTCGATAGATATATATCAAATCTGATTGGTCGAATCATACATAACGTTTCCGGAGTTCACCACCAGAGGGGTGTTGTGTCGCTACTCAACGACCCAATATGCGTTTCTGCCACATACGATATAATAATGTATGGGTGCTAACCACATCAGCTAAATAATTGGGGCCAAAATTATTGGGTCCTAGTCCCAATAGATAGAAAATGACCCAATACGACAGAGAGGCCCCAATACTCCGAGTCTCAGAATCACGCATGTCCCGATAAGTTGGCGTTTATAAAACTATATATATATATATATATATATATATATATATATATATATATATATATATATATATATATATATATATATATATATCTAACTGCAGTTATAAAGAAAATCATTTATGAATAAAGGAAAGTTAGTGCAGAAACACTTTTGTATTTTCTTGAAAAGGAAGTAAAAATTCTTTACGTTACAAAGTCATCGCAACAACCAGTTGTATTGAACACCAGACGTCGTTTTATATAAATGGAAACTAGTTCTCTTTTCTCGATCCAAATAAACTCGGCGTGTATAGACCAAGCGGCGTACAGAATGTCAAAATGTATTTTGCGAACTAGCGTTATAAATTCGTAGCATCTGAATAATATCATTCATAAATAAACTATACATGTGTTTTCGTTTCGATCATTGCGTTGCACTGAATAGAGAAATAGATGCTGTTTTATGCACCGGAAAATGCAGAAGAAACTTCCAACAGCAATTATAGATTCTATGACCTGATCCATAGCAAGAATCGATTGATGCACCTCGTATATAGTCCCCAGCTCAAGATAGAATTCATTCAGTATATCTCATATGCACTTTTAAAATAACCCAAAAAAGACGATTCTTCGAAATAACAAAAGAACGAAAGTATATATGAAACGATTGAACAAGTTTCAAGCATTTTTAATAGTTGCCCTAGATCACGAATTCTTGTCGACGCAAAACATAGCGATAAAAAGCACCTACTCGCGCGACACTTAAGAGGACGCCCTCCATAATATCGGAAATTCAGACGCATATTAATTTGACGCTATCAATATGAGTAGTTACGAACAAGTAAGTGTAGGCGAAACCCTATTGCTACTTCACTCCGTGTCGGCCTAGACGCGTAATGCATTGTATTTTCTAATTTGTGTCTGGAAACCAGGGACGGATTCAAGAATTTTCATTATTCAATTTGAAAAAATAGAGTAATTTTCTAAGAATCTAAAGTAATTCTAGAACAAAAAAAGTGGAAATAATTTTCCATTGTATGCGTTACTTTCTTAAACCAGGTTGTGGAAATGTGGCTTATTAGGCCCCCTTGGATCCACTCCCTGGAGTCACATGTTACTAATCCAGCATTGCTGCAAAATTGTGCATGATAAGTTATAAGGGCCTAATGATTGGAACATGATTACGTAAGTCCTTATTTCCGCCTAGAAAGCCAATTCTTTCTCAAGCGTTTAAAATGTATCTAATTTAACACATTATTGATATGTAGTGCGCCGGGTATTATAAAAAAAAAGAAAATCAACAGCGCTGCGTTGTTATGTGAAAATTATCAAGTACAAAACAGACGATCAACTAAAAGCTGCTACCCTTCTTAACTCAAAGTTTTTCAGAGAATGTGATAAAGACGGCAATGGTGAAGTATGCAGAAAAGAATTTGAAGATAGAATGAAACGTGGAAACGTGTCTCAGCAAAAAATTGATGTACGTAATGATAAATAATCAACTTACGTAATTGTATGGGTTACAACTGAACACAACGACCGTAGGACCGATTCCTCGGCACAAAAATAAATCGGTGGCATAAGCGACAGTATCATTGACTTTTTAACTGTTCTCAATGAATTGTGACTGTATAACTGTATGTGCATCTTCTTTATCTAATCAAAAATATGATTTGAGACTATTCGTTCGCGTGGTAGATTATACAGCAAAATCTTTTTGTTCAGGACCAACAAACTTTAGTTTGACTATATGCGTGCCATGTTCCACATTCAAATGAGAATCTCAGGCCCATGCCGAGTTTTTTTTAAGGGGCAGTTCAGTTTCAAAAGGGCACTTTCACCGTGAAAAATGACAGATCTTAGATATGAGGTGCCCGGGTACCTGAACAAATCATTTGAGAATGGATCCTTTCCATTTTACAAAAATAAAATATTGTCTTGGAAAAATCTTGACTACACTTTTCTGACACTGACTTTTTGAAGAGCACTTTGAAAATCTTAGGGGGTTAATTCGCTACCCCGAACCCCCTCCCCTCGGCACATCTTCACATGTCAAGGGATTCGAACCCACTACGCTAAAGCTGTTCCCCGAACCCCTTGACCTCACGAGTCGTTGGAGTCGTTACTAGCCGACCAGAATCCGGTCGTACCAATCACAGCGCTTGTAACAAACCGTCAGTAGACTTCTGTTGGTTTTCCCGTTAAATTTACCAATCAGCGAACGTTTTACCGAACAAGGAAGTATTTCGCAAATCGATATATGACGTCACGCGCAACAGCGCCAATAATGAAATCACGCTTCGTGAGGCCAGGGGGCTGGTGGAAGCGGGTTCGGGAGTGATACCGGACCCCTGGCAAGCGAGGATGCCCTCGGCACGGACTTGACTCCCATTCTTTTACCACCGCTTTCACTTTCTCATTTCTGATTGGTTTTCTGTTTCATTAATTTTAGGAATTTTTCACTTTCTGCGATTTGGACGGGAATGGAATCATTTCATACGATGAGTTTATGTCAGCCCTAACGAAGTACGTATGAGGATAGCAGACATGGATTTTTCGTCACGCGACAAGGCCTCGCGTAACAAAATCATCATATATCTTACCAATTGATTAAAAAAAGGTTTTGCCAGGAATTTCCTTTGCTCTTCCCAATTCTAGAACTATATCATTTACAAGTTCGAAAGTTAAGCGATACAATTCATTCATGACGTCACGTGCTAGATGGGTACATATTCATTCTTATGAATATACATGCAAGTTCAGTTGCTATCCTTCGTTTGTAATGGTGTATACATCCGTCCCTGATATGTTTTATGAACACTTTTTTGCCAGTGCATATGCTACATTGTTCAATTCGGCCAAAGCTGCAAGACCAAAGGCAAACTAAGGGGGCCATTATATAGATAATTATATAGAAATTATATAGCACAATAGAGAAGAACGGGTAGCGCGCGAGGAGGCAAATTTGGGCGCCAACCAATTCCTTGGGTGAAGTTCCACCGACCAGTTCGTTGGGCCTTGAGTGGTCGCTGATCTTCGAACGAGCTAGTCCTTGGGGAAGAGAGAAATGGGGAACTTCTTGGTATATCGCTTTCACATGCAGATGTTCATCATCTTGCACGCCGGATACAAATCTTTTTGAACATATTTCTTTATCTGTGTTCTTCACTAATTACTTCAGGAATAACGAGGCCGATAAATGGCGACGCGTTTTTAACGGCTTCGACAAGGACCATTCTGGGTATCTGGAAGCTAGCGAGTTCGAACCGTTCCTCCGCGGAATAGGTCTAACCGAGAAACAGAAGGACCTAGCTCGCCGTTTCGTCAAGCAACACGACGACGACGGAGACGGAAAAATAAGCTTCAACGAATTCCTCAAATTCCTCAATGTAAAATCATGTTAAAATCCCATGTCAATTGTTCTAAGAATCAAACTAAAATCTTACAAAAGCAGTTTAATTGCTCTACTATTCAAACCAGACTCAATAAAAAAAGCCTATAGTTATAGCGAATAGTTTTACGTAGAAAAAAGGAGAATTTCTTCCGAGAAAGTGGCTTCTGTGGTTACCCTCTAGTATATTATGTATTTACGAGAAAATGGAGGAATAAAAAATTGTATCCAAGGCTAAAAAATTATACGCATATATCTGTTTTCTAATAATCATATTTTGTAAACTGCAATAGAATTTGTAATCAGTACATTTCTATAGCTGCCGAGTCTGTTATGGTTAGCTTGGTCATGATTTCTAAGAAAGTAATGTACATGTACTCAAGGTAGATAGGCGGCCGGCCGGGTCAACTTTTAAGCTCAGCAGAAATGAGAAACGAAGTATCAATTTCAGCCAGAAATATTACTTACGACATGTAGGGATAAAATCAATACAGTTCGCTGGGGATTTTCTTCAGATTTCGTAACTATTGATGAAACTCATGTTCATAAAAATGTTGTTAGCGAATACACGACCTGTTGTAACGGTAATATGAAATTAAATATAGAAAATATAAATGAATGTCGTCCGAATCAAAATGTAGAAATTAGTTCTATATATGTATATACACGCGTATTCGCTTAAATGATTTAATTATCTGGAAAACGTTGTCGGCTAGATCAAAGCGTGTAGGAGGATGGCCTCCTGACAGTTAAAACATGTATATCGATTCAAGTGAAAGGTTACATGCCGTGGTCATAGATGGCTGTATGATCTACGAGCAATTATCTAAGTTTGAGTTAGATAATTGCTCGTAGGTATGATGTACATTTATATCTCGGCATCGGCGTCAAGAAAGGAGATTAATTTGTGGCGTTATAAATATCGCCAGAATTGCCTGATGTCATATGCGAATGATCAGAAACGTAAGGTGATCAAATAATAGTTTCCAACCAATCGATTTACGTCTCATATTCTAATTATGACCGTTGTCTTCGAATCGATGTCAATAGCTTAGCACGCCCAGATCCAATATATTTTGATGGCGCAAGAAACGACGGTTGGCCGATTCGGAATAGCTGCTAGCGTAAATCAAAACCAATTTGAAAAAATATTCATTTCGATACTATTTTTATTTATATACAACATGAAATGTTAAACACCGATAAACAATGAAAACGTCATCGCAATCCGAGTCGTTTTTTCTCTTTTTCTTTCTTGCGTACGACCTCTATGTTGCGGTCCCGCCATTGGCTTTTCCTCAACTTTATCGGACGATTTCCGACGTATTTTCCTGAAACGACACGAAAATAATTCCCATTAAAGGTCAGACAATTCATCGATTTTCAAACAATGCAAATGTGTCAAATTTGAATAATCCGAAACCCGAAAACTGGTTGTTAAATCGAAAATTTGGAATCCTGAGAAAATTCAAGGAAATCAATCCTGCGTTTTTTTCACGCCGTAAAAACCGTTCCGCGTTATTAACGGGGTTCTGTGTGAGTCGATGTGCACTACGTCATCGATATTGGCGTTTCAGAATGACAATGACAATTGTGAATTCTGGCGTTTATTTTTTAGCATCAGTATAGTGTCCGTTTTAGTACTCCGGTCTCATTAGACCTTGACCCCTTCTAGCGGAGTGTTAATACTGCAGCTTTGGTTGGTGCCAGTTTCGTAAAGTCGTAAGTTGGTGCTCTGTCCACTCAATGTTTAGCAATAATGTTTGTACTTCTAAACATTTTCATATATTCACATGTATCCAGAGTTTGTCCTAATATGAATACAGCTCGGGTGCTACTCCAATGCCCATCGAGCCTGACGTTAAAACAATTTAATACATTTCATAACTCTTATCTTATTTTTGATAAATTTTGATAATTATTTTTGAAGCATGTGCACCTACGTCATCAATACATGTACATCGGGGCTAGACTGGTTGCCGCTCAATTCAATTCAATAATCGATATATTCAATTCCAAAATAACTTTTGATTGATCCAATATATTATATTATTCAAGGTCGAGAATATTGAGCAATATATGTGTTATTTTGCAAGGCGTCAATAAACTGTCAAGTTATTTTCTTGTGCGGCAAAACAAGTTTCCTATGGAAGGCCCACTATACACTGCTGTAGTGACATCACGTCTACATCATTTATATATAGTTAAATAAGTGACCAACCTAATTACTGATGTTAACGAGCACGTATTAGATATTGATTTTTGATTGACACGTAATTAACCAACGTCACCAAGCACAGAATTTCTGAATCGACCGAGAGAACTTTGCAATAAGATAACCGGGTATCAAGAAGCAGTTGGGTGTGATGACACATGTTTCGGCGCGGACAAATTGGTGACAATTTTCGCAACTGTTGATTACACCTCGTTAGTCGTAACACAGATATTTGTTGTTAATTATTGATTACGAATTGCCCTATAGCCTAAACCCACAATTCAATTTTTCAATTCAATTCAAAATTTATTCAGTAAATAATCATGTAAATGATTGAGGCTGTACAGAATATAAAATTACAACAAATGTTTTAAAAAGGTTAAACATACACAAATAAGGGAGCTGTGCAGTGAAAAAACAAGTGAAATGCAAACACAATAGATCAAACTATTCAGCTCGGACGCAACAACAGGGAGGGGACTGTCCAGGCCAGCTCACACTGCCCAACCCCAGACCAAATGGACCCAAATCAAAATCCAAAAAGTGAGAAACTGGACTGAACAATCCAAACTTAGCAAGCTCTACTTTAGAATTTACACAAAAATAAGAGAAAAATAAGAGAGCCAAGCCCCTCAAGTAAAGCTGAAGCAGATATTAGCTGAACATTTAATAGAAGTATTGTTCCAGTCAAATTATTTGTGCGTCTGCCAGTAAAAACCAAACTCATCAAAATAGTTGTGATGAAATTCTGCGACCCAACATGTTTTGTAACTATCACATTTTTCATAATTTCAACTACCGCATCAATCATTCGGGGTGGCCACTTTGCGCCCGTTTCCAGATCCCATGAGTTATACCTGATTTTTCCGTGCGATTATAGAAAATTCCCTGAGTGGATCAAGGGCAATTTCTAGGTGTAAAATGTTACAACTCATTCATCTTTCAATGAATCACGTGCTGATGAAGAAATACGTGTTCAATAACATCATCCAAATTCCCCGAGTTTTCCAGGTTTTTGGTAAAATTTGTTAAATTCCCTGATTTCTTTTTTTAAAGATTTTTCTGAGTTTTCCCGGTGTCAGCGGCCACCGTGTATTAAATTTTTAACAAGTTCAAGATCTTGTACATACATTTCCCCATATCAATATTTTTTCCAGACAAGACCAAATTCATGTTTGTGGCATTAGCTTGTGTGCAAAATGAATCGAACGTTAGAACTTCGATGATTATGTAATGAACCTGCCCAACATCATCACAACGCGCCAGTTCGCTGTGCTAGCATTTAGCTACAGCGTCTATGTGTCCTACATAGCTAATACCGTGCCATAATTAAAACTATCATCAAATATCCGAAGCTAAATAATAATTTCCATCGCTCTATTTGATTTCTGTAATGATAATCCAATGTTTAGACTTAGTAAAACCCTTCGCGTCTTAAAGCTACACATAATCTGCACGCGAAACTATTCCCCCTACACTCAATAACCAAATTGATCACTACTATAATAAATTAACATAAAAATAGGGCTTGATACATTAGCCGCGATCACACGAGCATTTTTGGCCCGGGTCAAATTTGGCCCGGAACAACTGTTTACATGGGTGCCAAATGGGCCGAGCCTGTTTGGCCGGGTCGTATAGAAAAACCATTGGCGATCAATCCAAATTTAGAAAAAATTGGCAAAAGCCATAGGAAAGGGTACAGTACTCAACGGAAATTGGTCACACTAGTCCCGAGCCAAATTTCAACATCAGACAAATGATTGCGTTTCAATTGCAACTGGCACCGGAAATGATCCACTTCGCTTTGTTTGAGCATTGTTTAGTATCGAGTGAATGGTTTAGGTGTGAGCGTGATTTCTAATCAGGAACGGGCCAAATTAGGAACGGGCCAAATTTGGCCCGAGCCTGATCCATGCCAATTTGGCCCGGGCCAAATCGTGTCCGTGTGATCGCGGCTATTGTTTCTCCTATTCGGCTGGGGTCATTTTGTAAACCACAGTAAAATTTGTAATCAGTTCATTTCTATATTTGCCGGGTATGTTATGGTTTGCTTTATCACGATTTTTAAAAAATAATTTACAGGGCAGAAAGGTCAACTTTTAAGCTCGGCACAAAGGAGAAATCACGTATCTCTTTAGCCTAAGGTTATTTCTATATAGAAAGGCATTGCAACCGATACTAATCCTCAACAGCCAATTGTTTATGGGAACTTTTAAATAGCGTATGTCGAATAACACAAGGCATTTCTGTGATATTTTGCATTTAGAATATAGCGCCATTCTCGCCAGAGATTATTAGCAACAACCTGAAATAAAATCCAAGCCAGTTTACGAGCGCCTGTGGTTTGTGATATGTATAGGAAATATTATCTATAATAATACCACCAATAACACACGTTTCCTTGTTTCAACTTGAAACTAATTTCTAGCGTCATTATTCTGATGGAATGCTTCAGCCGACTTTCTTATGAATTTCGTTATTTCTTTTGGGCCACCACCTTAACAAACTCGCACCGGCGACAATTTCGAAGCAGACCCTTTCAATCTAGATAAAACCAATTAAACAACTCAAGCCCATTCCGGAATGTCGAACTACAAATCACGCAAATAGGACAAAAAGAATTCCGCGAATTCTGCGCAACCACAGCACGTTTTCGTAGAAATACAATGCCACGTGTTTAGCGCTGCAACAAACATAATTTCTAAATGGAATTCGCTATTTCCTCACAGCAAACTCACGATTCACACCCAGAAAAAATATAACCGATTAAGTCTACATACATCATGTGCATTGGGTTTGAATATTTTTTTTCGAAGATAGCCCAAACAAAATACAAACAGTGGCAATGGAATAGTTGAGGCAATAATTTACTGAAGAGAGAGAGAGGCTCAATGGTTGAGTGGTTTAAGCCGCTGGTCACTGGTTTCTGGTCTCGTCAATCCAGGGTTTATGGGTTCAAACTCTGGCAGCGACAGAGTTTCTTAGTCGAAGGTTCTTGTCTGGTCTCTCCTCCATTGGGAAAAAGGAACAATCGAACCTGCTGCGCGGCGCTTAGCGGGTTGAGGGTGTTAAAAAAGAAATAATAATTTACTGAATGACGTCTTTTTTTTCTTACTATACTTAACTATGTTTTTGACGAAATCGAAGTAAATTCAAAAATTGCTTCAAACGCGCCTGACAAAATCGACGGTGGGCCAAATAAATTGACAAAATGTTTTAGATGGTAGGCCTGTGAGCCTTTCCAATGGTTTTTCGAAATTTTCTATTTCAATCCCATTCGCGATAAATCGGCAACAACAATAGACACGGACCACAAAAATCTTCACGCCCAGACCGACGATTAAATGTAGTCCAATGCCAGAAAAAAGTTAATTTCACACTTTTCGGAAAAGTGGAGAGGACTGACGGATATATATATATATATATATACACATATATATATATATATATATATATATATATATATATATATATATATATATATATATATATATATATATATATATATATATATATATATATCTCTGCGTCAATCGAAATCGCTCTATCCACCTTGTCGTAGATGGACTCATCCAATCAACGCTTGTCAGAGACGGCAATAAAATGACGGCGTTTGCTTCCAACTAGACACTAACGACAAACTGATGAGAACTGTCAACACAGGTAGGAACTCGGGTTTTTTCTGTTTCCGTTTTTGTTTGTTCGGAGCCATGGTGGCCCGCGAAACGCAATACCATTATTTAGGTTTTTTCTGTGCATTCAATTATGAAGTTCTTTTAACTTTCATAAAGTTTTGATAAATCTGCATTCGCGGTTAGATTACAATTTTCACTGATCGGCCTAAAAACATCTATCATCAACAATTTAGGAAATCCAATTCTACGATTCTAAATATTACGAGCGAGTTTTTTTTCTTAAGTATCCCGTGCAAGAAATCAGCGTTCGTAAATCGTGAATCTTCGCATATGGCGCAAAATTGAAGAAACAATTACGGAAGATGTCCATATACAAAAGAGGTCGATATTCTCAACGGATCAACGAAGCTCTTGATTTTTAGTTAGGCTTCGTAATTTTTGAAAATTTGAAAATCAGGAAGTGTCGACAACTTTGAAGATAGAAGAGCTCATTTAATTCGGATCATTTTTTGGGACCGACAAAATTCGCCCGGTCTACGGGAAATCCCGAAGTCATTTTTCTTATATATCAATGAACAAATATGGACTGCTAACAATGTCCAGATTAGAGCAAAATCCGGTTTAAGCCTAAGCCGATCCAGATTAAACTGGTTTCACTGTAGAATCGGGTATTTTTCAGTGAAGTGAAATGTGATTCAAAATTCATTAGGAACTATCTGTAGTAAAAAATATTGTTAGGAATTACGATTAAAGAATGATACCTTGTTTCTCACAATCAAACGGGTCATTTCGTAAACTACAATTAACTTTTATAATCAGTTCTTTCCTATAGCTGCCAGGTCTGTTATGGTTAGCATTGTGATTTAAAAGAAAATTAATGTACAGGGTAGATAGGCGACCGGCTGGCTCGACTTTTAGGCTCCACAGAATTAAGATACAAGTTATCAAATTTTTAGCCTCATAATCAGCAGTTCATTTCCATTTCTCACCAAGATAAATACTAAGATCTTGGCACCAGTGCTTGTCGCAAGAAGCCTTCTAAAGGCGGCAAGTAGTGGGTTGCCAGTGCGTGTAAGATAGTGGTTCAGAAATTAGCCGAGTGGCAGACAAATGCAGTCGTCTTTGAACTATCCGGTCTCTGTAGTGCGAAATATACATGACTCTCACAATATGCCGAATAATTCGGGACTAGATCTTAGCTGAAATAACACTATTCGCGTACAACATCGCGAATGCCCTCATATTCTGTTCATCGCTCTGTAAAACATATTGGTGTACGAATCAGGTTTTCACAAAAAAGGTTTTCCAACGATTCGCGCGGTTTAATTATGCAGATATTTCTTTCATAAAGAAACGAAAACCGATATTTGATACCTTCGTACGGAGACAGTTGTCGACCACTAGATAAGTAGAGAGCTGTCCAGAATAGAAATTAGTATTGCGTATATTGGGAAAAGACTGGTGTCAACTGGGTACCTGCAGTGTTACTGTGGCAATCAAGGATTCAACGTATGGCAGGTGGATGAGGATCCACCGGGTTCGCTAGTAGATAGTTGGTCTTCTGCGTTCGATTTCTTCTACATTTCAATTAAAACTGAACAAACTTTTCTCTTAAATAGATCAATCATCGAGGAAAACTATACGGATATCCGAATGATATAATGAATTTTATGTATATTTTGTTGGTACTGTGATTATATAAGGATTCGGGAGCCTAAAAATCCCGTTCTGAGTTGACAACGGTCGACGTGTTGGGATAGCTGGTTTTGGGATAGCGTGTATCCCATTGAATACATCGCACTGCGGCGCGGGGGTGTTCATCCCACTTTCTCGCGTGTATAATCGCTCGCTCAGAAAATGACAATGACTTTTACCAGAATTTAATGAAACGGAACTAAAATCTGAATTCGACGACAAACTAATAATCGGATGACATTTCAGCGAGCGCTCGCTCCGGCGCGCCAAAAAAGATTTCCACGGCTTCGCGCGTTCGCCGCTTGATGGAATTTATAAATCTTTCATTACGCCGACGGTATTTTACGTAGACGCCCAGAAACGTTAGTCGAAACGATAAATGTCGACGTTAAAAACTGAAAGGTGAATTCGCAAATTGACTTCGGATTGGTATTCAGGAAAAAGTGAAGCAATTACGGTGAAGAAACTAATCAATACATGAATGAAACAGATTTTCAAGAATATATAAAATAACGCTGATCAAACTAACACTATGAGCAACTAAAGAATGACAAAGGCTAGAAAAAAAAGATACTTCGTTTCTCATTTCTGCTGAGATTAAACGTTGACCCGGCTGGCCACCTATATACAGTTGAACATCGTTAATATGATTATGTTAAAGACGAAACCGCGTTTATTATGATGATTTCCAGCATGTCCAAGCTAACATATTTAATCAATCAGGATTTGGGTGATACGAAACCCGTTTACATTTTACAATGACAATTTCATTTTTGCCCACCAGACTCATATTAACGAGGTTCCACTGTACATAAATTTTTTTCGAAAATCATGATCAAGCTAACCATAACAGACCCGGCAGCTATAGCAATGAACTGATTAGAAATTTCTATTGCAGTTTACAAAATGACCCAGCCGATTAGGAAAAACAACTTAGGCGTATCACTTTTTTAGCCTAAACTCAGAAGAAATTCAGTTGGTGTATAAAACAGTGAACCACTCTAGACATAGAAAAGGTCGCGGTGGTCACAAAAGAAGATTTATTGTTTAGTTTGGGGCTGAATTGGCTTCGAATCTTGGAGCGATGATTATCGCGCATGATAGCCATCATTCCTGAATCATCATCGATTGTCTAAACTATCGCGGAGATCCTCCTCGACCGGGCGCGGCGTTCCTAGCTCCGGTTGATACTAAGTGATAATCATTTACGCGGAAGATCACTGACTTAATCAATTGATGAACGCTAATCAGTTTTCTCGAAATGGCTTCCTATATTATCAAGCGGCGGGCGATTAATGAAATCAGATTCAGAGAGAAGATACTCCGACTAGATGGTTGACCGATAATAACATGTAATACCATCTCCAGGGCAGAAGTTCACCGCGGCGCACACCCATGCGACAGACTACATTGTATATACGGATGTTTTCAGCTTTTAGCATACTAAGTGATCAACCCATGGACTTATAAATAAAAACTAGAAGGACAACGCTCTCCATATCATTCATCTCCATATCATTCATTGGATCAAAGGCCCCGCTGTTAATAGCCATTCCCGCTGTATTCGCAAGTGCACGCTTTAGTGTTCACGCTCAACGCAAGCTTCTCTCCCTGCTGACCATTTTGGCAGTGGGAAGATCTGACACCGACGAGCTGGCAACACTGCGGAGGGGGCTCATCACGGGCATTTTCCCTCCAAGGGTTTGGGGGTTGGACAGAGACCTATTTGAATATTTTCCAAAGAGTATTTTGACCAGAAGGGAGAAGAGACGCACGTTATATTCTATATTTGGACCGTTCCCGATCATAACCATTGATAAAACACTATATCCGCGTTGTGACGATAACATAACACGAGAATCCCCACGATAAAGATGAAAAAAGAAGTCTGAAAATGTTTCCTGGAGCTAGTGTAGTTAATTCAACGTTGCGACTATAAACTAATATCAGTATCAGTATCAGCATATAAGTGAGTGACCGCTCTGCGATCTTGCACTGGTTAGCTGTACATAGTCCGTTATCTGCGTCGTAGTGCGCTGCTAAAAGGGGATAGACTAGTTTTCAGTTCATTTTGCTTTATAATTAAATTTCAGTTTGTAATTTGTCCATTGCTTGTCGAGTTTTTTCTTGAATAGGTCTAGTGATTCGCATGATACAACATCATCAGGTAGAGAATTCCAGACATTCACTATTCGATTGCTGAAGGAGTTCGCTCGTATAGATTTTTTGCTTCTACGTTTCTCCAGTTTTAGAGAGTGCCCTCGTGTTTCTCTTGGTCTAGGGTCTAGATGGACGATGGAGCTTGCGCGATTTATTTTATGGAGATACTTGTAGGTTTCGATCATATCTCCATGCAGTCTTCTATAAGATAGGCTGGGGAGATTTAGTACTTGTAATCGTTGTTCATATGGAAGATGTCTAATATTTCTAATCATCTTCGTAGCTCTCCTCTGGATACTTTCGAGTTTGTCAATCTCGGCGATAGAGTTTGGCGCCCAAACACACACTCCGTATTCTAGTATAGGACGCACTAGTGATTTATACAGTAGCAGAAAAGCACGAGTGTCTTGGAAGTGCATCGTTCTTTTTATCGTGTAGAGTACTCTGTTAGCTTTGTTAGCAGAATCGGTTATATGGGTTTTCAAGTTAATTCTATCATCTTTAATCACTCCGAGGTCTTTTTCGGTGGTACTTCTTTTTATAGGTACACCACTCAAGCTGTAGTTGAAAGGATTCGTTTCGGGTCCAATTCTGAGCCTGTTTGCCTTTTCTGGGTGGAAACTTAGGTCCCATGTGTTCGACCAAATTGTTACGTTTAGAACACTTTCCTGCAGTTTTTCACAATCGTTTCTTGATCTGATGATGTTATACAACTTCGTGTCGTCAGCAAAGAGCTTTGTAGGGACACTTGTTACCCCTGGAAGGTCGTTTATGTATATAGTGAATAGTGTAGGTCCCAATACACTACCTTGCGGTACACCACTTTTGATCTCTCTCCACGATGAACATCTGTTATTTACCCGAACGCATTGCTTTCTGTCTTTAAGAAAATTTTCAATCCATCGACCGATGATGCCTGTTATAACAATGTGCTTTATCTTTAAGTTTAATCTATGGTGGGCAATTGTATCGAATGCTTTTTGAAAATCAAGGTATATACAATCGATTGCATATCCATTATCCAGTGCTTCAGTCCAATCGTCAAGTGAATCTAACAGATTTGTGGCGGTAGACCTTCCCGACCTGAATCCATGTTGGTCGTTTGATAACAATTTATTTTCTTCCAGATGTTTCGTCACAGCGTCTCTAATTAGCGTCTCCATAAGCTTGGATGCGAGGGAAGTTAAACTTACGGGTCTGTAATTTTCAGCTTTATGTTTATCTCCCTTTTTGAACAACGGGGTAACACACCCGAGTTTCCAGTCTTTTGGTATTTCACCACTTAGCAACGACTTGTTGAAAATGACTGTAAGAGGTACATAAAGGTTTTCTCTAGCTTCAAAGAGTACTCTGAGGTGGAGTCGATCTGGACCTGGAGATTTGTTGACCTTGATTTTCTCTAATAATTTTAAAACTTTGTCTTCTTTGATTTCTATATTTTCTAGTTTTGGGCGCTCTGGCACATCATGTAAAACAGGAATATTCTGCAAGTCTTCGTTAACGAATACGGATGCGAAATAGTCGGCAAAAACTTCCGCTTTTATGTCATCGGAATCAGTAAGGGTGTTTTGGTCTAAGGATGTGTATAGAGGCGGTATATCTTGCTTATTTGTTAGTTTACTATTTGCATATTGCCAAAAAGCCTTTGGATTAGTTTTGGCTGTTTCGGCTATGTTCTTTTCCAAGTTCCTCTTAGCTTTCCTTAGATCTCTTCTGGTTTTATTTCTGACGGTGACATATTGAGCATAATCTTGGTCACATTTCGTTTTTAAATATTTCCTCCATGACTTCTTCTTTTCTTTCACTGATTTCAAAGTATCCGGGGTCATCCAGAGTGGCCTAGGTTTGCTTTCGCCACTATATTTTGAAGTAGGAATAGACTTTTCCCCTGCCTCTTTTATTATTGATTTGAAGTGCTCCCAACTTTGCTACATTCAGGTGTTCCCCATTCAATTTCACCATAGTTGAAGTCTCCGAAAAATACCATTTCTGCATTTTGTTGTGAAATTTCATCTAGCATTTTCAGAAGTTTATTGTTATTTTCGTCGTTTGAGTTTGGGCTCCTATATATACATCCTACATGTAGTTTTCTGTCATTTTCTAGGTTAACCGAAGCCCAAACATTTTCGGAGAACTTTGTCTTCAGCTGAAAGGGTACTGGGGAAAGCACACTTTTTATGTACAGGCATATTCCCCTGCTATCTGCCTCTGACTCGAGATTGCTGAAACAGTCATAGCCCCTGATATTTGGTGGCTTGTTTCGTGTAGTACTTCTCGGGTTTTTAGCCTTCACTTCACTGATCCCAATTATGTGAGGCGAGTACTAATTTACCATAAGCTCCAGTTCGTCTATTTTATTAGGCAATTGATCGGCATTAGTCATTAAACAAGTTAATTTCTCCAGTTGAATTTGTCGACTGGCGTTTTGAGAGTTCCGTTCGATTACTTGGAATCTATTATCTCGAATTTTATGAATTTTTTCAGTTTTCGTTTCATGCGTTTTTTGATCGTCCTGATTTTTGTAAATTTTTCTGGTGTTTTCTGGGATGCAAACTTTGATTGGCTGTTGGTCTACATCCCTTTTATCGAAAGCTGTTATCTCTCCTGTTGTTGGCTCGTTGTTCAACTATTCGGTAATTTCTGATTGTCAAGTTTTTCTCCCCATTTTGCTGTCTTCTTTCGAGTTCGTCACGTAGTTTCTTGTACTTTTTCATTTCAAGTTTTGATTTATTTTCGCTCATTCTGATATTTCCTAAAGTATCCCTATTGTATCGAAGTTTGTTGAGATAGTGATCTAAGCATGAATAATAGAATACCAAGTTACAACAGAAAATTGTGAAATACATATATAATATATACAATCCAGAACAATTCTTTGTATACCTCGGTATATTGTTCTGGATTGCAAAAACATTTCATAATTTTCTGTTTGTAACTCAGTAATACTGAAGATGACGATTAGTATATAGACGATTGGTTTAAAGTCGAAGCGTCGGATGAACTACCAGCTCAAGGAAACATTTCCGGACTTTATTTTTTCCTCTTCATCGCGGCATTCTCGTTATATCACCCGATGATTGTTAAGATATCGTCAGACAGTTCCTTTTATGTCTCCGTCGGACATTTCCAAGGACTCTAATCCAGCAAGGATTGGGTAAGTGTCTTACGACTCATTTATAAAACAAACCCGACAAACCGTTTCATCTAAATTTCCGTTTGATTCGAGAAAACGCCGCATACAGCTTTAGTTGTCACTCGTCGTCAAAACTGACTGTTCCGATAACGCGGGTATCATCGGCAGCGGCGACGATAGTAAAACAAGACATAAAGCTCGTAATAGATTCGTTTTAGTAACTGACGTGAAGCGATGTGTAATTTAGAGAACATTTCGTATCGATGATCTCAGTCGATGATAAGTCAGTTCGGAATATTATCCCGGCAACCCCGGTGTTCGGTCACAAAACGAAAACAGTGTTCTAATTATAGCCGTAAGAGCTAGAATCCGAAATAAGTCTGGTTCTGACATCATGGAGAGTAGAATACAATATGAACTATAGCAGCAGTAAAAAAACTTACGATTAGTAAGATTAATAATCGTTATTAAATCAATCGCGAGGTGAACTTATTCTAACACAAAATCCGAACTAACCCCGCGAACTGTTGCCAAGTAAGATGACACTTGAAGCCTGTTGCATACTAGGTGACTTCTCGGTGATAGCAAGCAACAACTTCGCTGTGATAATGTCTAGTGCGTGCCTGTTGGCTACATTTGTCGGGGCAACATGGATCGCCCCGTATCTAGCATGCTAGATATTCAGCCACAAGATCAGCTGCATCTCAGTCAGTCGCCTAGAGCTCGGCGCTACTAAAAATCTATCTAATCCCATAACAAACAGCAAATCCGAAACCGAGATGAAAACCATGCACGTTTCACAAAATGGCAACCCCCCTGAAGTGGCACCAACAACTAGTTGCAAAGCTATGCGATCGGCCACAATAATGGGTACCAGCAATGCTTCTGCGGTGAGCATAATTCCAACATTAACTGTCAGGTTCGCAAGTGTACAGTCCGACTTCAACGCTAGATTTCTTCTCAAACTCAATTAAAATCTAACAATAATTTCTCAAATTCTATGCACGATGTATGAAGATCGTGCCACAAATAAACTCCAAACACTTATCCAAATTCATTTCGATGCTTGATTTGCCTAATTTTTGGATTGGAAGGCCAAAAATTGAGATCATAGTTAACTGGAAATGAATTAATTTTGATTGAGTTCGTCCGTGTTATCTCAGTGGCGCCATCTGATGGGATAGCTGGTGTGCCGGTACCCCATTGTCATGTATGCAGTTGCAGGCAACCAGACTGCGATTGTTGGCGACTTAAACAAAAGTTCAAGATGATTGGAAATCTATCCGTTCGCGACTAAAAATTATCTATGTGCACCAGGCTTTAGATGACTTCTGAACTATTTTCAGATACGAGCTCGCGTAAGATCTATGATAAATATCATATACCCTTTCCTTAATAGAAATTTCCTTCAAAGAAAAATTACGCGGCAAATGATTAGATGAGCCGTTATTGCGGAGGTGGTACAATAACGACGAGCTGTGATGGATAATGCGAGGGAGGAATAAAAGGTTCGAACAGGTGATAAGTGATCACACCTCCAGTGATCACACCTCCGTCACCTGGCGATTAGTGATCACACACACACACACACATCTCCCGTCAGATTCAATAATCACTTGTCGAGTATCGGACAGCCGCGGACAAAAAGGAAGTTCTCAAGAACGGCCAGTGATGGCATGAATGGAGATAATGCACTTATAATCTCATCAGTATTCGAAACCACGGCTTCGATACGCTATATTTATACCCGGTCATATATGTATATATATTTGAACTAACCTCTCATGACCTGTCCGTCAAATCAGCTTATTATCTGTCAAGCTGGGAGCGTGTCGAAAATAACACACCAAATGAAGTACATCGACAGGTTGATGTGACTAGATTGATAACTCAGCGTTTCATGTCTCTCTAGTCTAACTGAATTTTCGGTACATAAAGATTAATATGGTTGTAAAAATCTATGATGATTTAAGACAATAGTCAGTACTCCAATTGCTTACTTTGATGTTACTCATTAAATGTATATAAAATGCCTCATGAAAAATAAATTATGTCATTAAATTGAAAGCTTAATGTCGCTATCGAAATTGCCAGTAATTCGTTTTATCTCTGATGCTTATGAATTTTTCCTGGCCCTTTATTCCTTGGCCATTTTTCCTAAAACATTTACAAGCATAGACTTAGTTATCCTGTCAGAATGGTTATCATGTATATATTGAGGATGTAGGTAATAATCTGCCGGTAAAAATCCCCCAATTTCAGTTTTCTATCGAAAATAAAAAGTATATAACCTAAGTGAAAATAGATAAATACTTTTCACAACAATACTTAGGAATACATAAGGACATAGATATCGCTTTTAAACTACATTTCTTCCATAGAAATTTTCAAAACTATGATTATGTCATTTTCTATGCATGTAGTACAAACATTGCTCAAAGAATAATGCCATTTCTTATGGACGTAGCCAAAAATTCTATGAATTTTTGTCGTAGCTTGATAAAATAGGGGATTTTTACCTGTTACCGTATATATTATACAAACGAAATAACAAAATCAGTTACCGCCGTTTCCTAATAACCCGGTAATGCACACATGAGAATAAGGTTAGACGTAATCAGCTTTTAATCAAAATACGATAATCTTTTTTTTTCAGAGAGATGTGGACCTCAAAAATCTTACTGACGATAGCTGTTTCATGTGTACTAATCATAGAAGACGCGCACGGGTTTTCTTTGATGAAACGTCTCGGATTATTCGGATGTAGCGGCTGGGCGGCGGGCTGCACGCATACCGTCAGCTCAAGTCACTCGAGCTCCGACCGCGGCGGTTCCAGTCCGGTCGACAGTAGCTGGTCGGAAAACCAACGATTTCAACCGCTTTACCCTTTTACCTCAGGTATATATTATGCGAAAAGCGAATCACAAACGACGTAAATAATCAATCCAAAAATGTCGGAGTACACAAAGTTGAAAAATCACGACGAAAGCTTCACGGTGATGTTGCAGATATCAGGAAAAACCTATATGGAGCGGTTAGAGCGTTCGACTCTGGGAAGCCAGGTCATGGGTTCGAACCCTGTATATTGCCGTAGTTTCCTCGGGCAAGAAACTTATCCTCATTGCCTCTCTCCACCCAGGAGTAAATGGGTACCTCGCCTGATAGATGACAAGTTCGTGTAATTTTGTAGTAAACACATGCTTTCATGTGATACTAAGATTTCATAAGGTGGGCCACCAAAATCATGACCTTTGGCCCCTCATCCAGCGTTACTTGGATATAAGTGAGCACTCGTATCTGTCACGTTCATACTCCAAATACTCGACAATTTCAAATAGGAAGATGTTGATTTCTGTATAGGATGACATCTTGGGTGTCTCGTTTATCATAAGCTATCGGTTTTGAATCGCACAATTAACTGTTTTTTTTTGTGAAGCAGATAAGAAATTAAAAAGCCAGGGTGGATTCGGGTGGCTTGAGGAGTGATAGGCAGAGTTAAGATCATAAGCAACTGTAATGTGTTAGAAAAATGTGTATGGAATCCTTACATTGCGCACGTGTTTTACATGTACGACACTAGTTGCTCATGTAGCCTCGTTTTGGTCTGATTCTAGGAAGATCATGGCGTCCAATATTCAGCGGAAAACGACGTTCATCTCGACTTTCTGAACAGGACCGACTATTCTACAAATTCTTTTATGAACTTCTATCGAAAGGTAAGCGATATCCAGCCCTTTTCCTACAAAGCGTCACAGTTATGTTGTCACTGTTTTCAGCCAGTATGTTTTAGGGCTTTAGTTCGTGTGTGAATGTATCTTACAAAGCACATTTCAGCTTACATCTCTTGGGATGAAAAATGATGCCCCCGAAAAAATCACCAAAATCTAGTTACACGCGTGCGGTGCAGAGAGGCAACTTTTTAAAGCTTTTCTTGAACGATAGCCGGAAATTGCTCGGTGTCGAACAAACAAATCGCTTATCTCCGTTAACGCAAGACTAAAATTGCTTAATGTTGGATTTGCTCCGAGATGCCCGATATCAAACATGTTTGATATCGGGCGATGGCAAATTGCTCGCCGCAGAAAAATTGCTCATCGATCGCTCGGAGTTACTATACGTGTATGTGCGATCGCAGGAGACAATAAGCAACTCATTAACCAGCCAATAAGTGAGCAAATAATTACCATGTGATACTTCCAAACTGACAACTTAAGAACAGAAGGATGTTCTTGAAATGATATGTGGGCTGAAAGGTCGTTTCTGTTCGGTAAATAAGTCTTGGTTTATTCAAAATTAGCGGTAAAATGACACGCTATCCTCCAATTACAGTTCTTTGACAATGTTACAGCTATTCCTGATGCCACTCTCTCCTCGCTGGCCGGTTCCTTATCCAAACCATCCTTGTATCATCTACCTGACTGGATTTGTCCTCTACGTGGCTAGGGAGTGCCGCTGCAGCGTTCATTTCTCCTGTTTGAAGGTCGCCATTTTGATTAGTCACATGATACAGATATTTGCCGGGAAAAATAATTGCTTCTCGTCTCCGGTGATGGCACGTGGGAGATCCAGACCGAGCAACCGATTGCTCAGAGCTGCTTGCATTTGCCGATCTCAGCAACGGGCACCAATGTCTTTACTTATTCGACATACTGGCCGACAAAAATATTTTTACGCCCAACAAACACTTCAGAATAACTATTTCCTGTCAAATTTAACACCCAGATTATCTCGCACCGGCCGGTTGCACAGTCATGACTTCTGTCATGACTTAATCTTAAGACTGGTCTTAAGTCGTTAGATCGGAAGCAAGTGAAGAAGTGAAGCAAGCATTGTCATTTTGAGCGAGCAAATTGGAGGTGTCAGATATAGAGTGGTCGGAAAGATATTTTCGGAACTAAATAACTCATCTTTATCAGCGGTGATTAGCGTTTCGAATCAGTCATGATAAATCCGGAGGCCAGCATTTAAAAGCATGGTTAGATAACCGGCGTAATGCGCTTAATGTTACAAAATATGTGTTCATAATATGAAAGTAGCCATCAAATACATAGCTTCCTCCAGGTGACAATCGGCTAAATATGATATATTCATTGACTTCGCCTCAGAATATTCTAATTCGGAATTTCATATTAATGCTTCACGTCACTACCAGAAAGACATCTCGATTGATGTTTAATCTTTGTAACTGGTAAATATCCCCCTGGCAAATCCCCCCTCCCTCGGTAAATATCCCACCAGATTTCCTATTTCCCAGTCCAATTTGTTTCACTATTCTTATGTTGAAAAACTTCGATACATTTCAAAAATTTCAAATTCCCTGTGGTTTATACCTACGGGATATCTACCGCAGGATTATTGTCTATGTTCGTAAATTTCAGATATGAAACTACGGAAAGAGGAGGAGGAGCCGACGGATGAACGAGCCGACTGGCTCGAGAACGTCCTTCGTACTCAACGACTTCGCAAATGAACAGCGAACGCAAAGGAGGATAGACAGCCGATTTTTTTTGGGCAGCGATGAAATATCGACAGACTTCAATTTTGACTCGAAATTTCTGGAAAATGAAAATTGTTATCGCGCTTTAAGTGTCTGAATAAGAATTCAAATGATTATATTTATCTAAATCGATCGATTGATTTCGAATGATTGATCAAAAAGTACATTGAAAATCTGCGCATTTATCGACGTTTTTATAAAAACAAAAATGACAAACGAAAATAAAGAAATCACGAATATATTGCGATGTAGAACTCATTTTATGTTCAAATTGATTTTCGCGCCAAAATCTCTACAGGTGCAGAGCTGGACTGCGTAGTGAATGACTCTCTGATTCCGAAAGTTGTTCTTGTTCTTAAAGATGAGATGTCTAGCGGGGTGAATCCAGGAGCAGACGCTGACAGGAGCACGAAGAAATCAAAAGGGCATATCTACTGAAAAAGGGTGGGTCAAGTATCGACGCGGCCAGAACTGGGGTCTGGAAAATTTTTCAATTTCAGCACATTTTCATACAATTTCAAGGCACTTTAGGGATAATTAAGAGATTATAAGCTAAATCGTGCGCTGGGGACGCTGTTTTATTAGTTGTGGGTGGAAAAGTGCCCTGAAAAATAACGCCATCATATTTTCAAACGGGCGTGGGGAAAATTGCGACCGGAGCACGCGCTCATCTGGATACACCCCTGTGATATCGACTATTTTTCGGAATGAAATTCAATGAACATGCCGGTTACTGTCTTGACGTACGCGCAAAAAAATAACGGGGCTTCTAAATCAGGTAACATCGCCATCGCAAAGGGCACAACATTGCAAACGACTTTCATTTTTGTTAATAGACAGATATTTCAAAACAGCGAAGGAAACGAGTGTCAAAATGTCACGATAAAACATTGTCAAACTTATTGAGTTTACTAAAATAGCATCACTTATTCAACATTGACCACATCCACAACAACGGATCTAGGAGGAAATCATTTTTCTGCCGATGAAGAAGAAGAACCAGTTTCAAGCATTGTAAGAATAACATAAACGGCCACCAACTTCTAGAAAGTGCTATCAGTAACAAATCGAATTTTTTTCAGTAACATTTCATCGAAATATGAAAGAAAATGTTCAAATTACAGTTATCAACAGTTAGACCCTCGGTATCATCTTTCATATTTCTGTACACATCAAACAAATCAAATCAGCATTTCTCCTACTAGTAAAACAAATACTGAAAATCAGGAAGGGAGTTGGCAGCTCTGAACATAATATATGGTAACCGGTTGGAGAGCAGTCATTTACTCCAAGCAAGAGAGTTCAAAACCTTGGCGGAAGTGGATAATTCGCAGATATGAGCCGCCGACCGCCGATTGTGTCCGCAAACAATTCGTGACAAAACGCAGATAGAGCCAATTGGAAATCAGGCGAAACTAAGGTAATCTAACCGATCGCGGAACACCCACTACGGCATCACGATGACACATTCATTAGTTCATTAATGTCTTACGTAATTACTAGTTTAGAAGTTTACTCTTTTGCGGGTAATGGGTTTGCCTTACGACTGCGTCAGACGTTGAAAACCGATGACAGATATCGGTAAGCCGCGTATCCAATTTCAATATTTCACCTAATTATAGTGGATTATTGTCACGCGACGAAAGATTTCAGATTTCACAGCGACGAGCACGAATCGAAAATGCCATTCTGAGACACCTTACAACGGACTCCTGTCGCTTGTTGTCATCACAGTTATAGTATAGACAGTATTAACTGGTTTATATATCCATTGTCATAGTAACATTGTTCTACGGTTCTAATCAATTATGTCAATTCAACCCCGCATTTTCCCCAATAGCAGAAGTGGGTTTGAGAAGTTCAAGACCCAATACCTACTACAAATAAGCAAACACTTTCTTGCGCTCTGCATTATGTTACTGACATATAAGAAGAAACCAAGAATTTTCAGCATTAATTTCAGCTATAAATTTTTGCATTTTAATCCATCTTTCGATAATTTCAAATAATAATTTTTCCAGGACCCGAGTTTTTCTCTAAGTTGGCTACAATAGTTCGGCATTTGAAGTATCTCTCATTGATTAAATACACTTGAAAAGGGATCGCCAAGACTGTAGCAAAACATAGGCGACAAATTCGAAACATGAAATAAGAATTCCGAATTCCTACGGTATTCATCGGCGTGCGGGCGCGCGCGAGAGAGACGTTTCATGTGATAATAGTGACGTTTCATATCGAATTGAAATAAATGGCCCAAGCCGTAATCATCATCGTCGTGGCGTAATAAAACATTCCTCGAGCGCTTTACAAAGAGAAGACACGCAAAACGCCGTTAAGCCGTTTTAAAAGCGCGTGGGAGGATAGATTATAGACGATGATTTCAAGACGAATACCATTGACGGAAAGCGCTCGAGATCAGACTCCGATCGCTCCGCCGTTTTACCCCGAACAAAAACTTCGCAATTTCGGGATCACAAGAATTCTGCGCACGTTTCATCGTGTAGTCAAAAGAGTCAATAAGATCGAATGAATGACGATAACTAATGTCGAGTTTATAGCCGCGATCACGCGAAGTGTTTTTGGCCCTGGCCGAATTCGACACGGAAAGACCCGTTCACCCGACGGCCAAAAGGGCTCTAACTTAAACCGTCGGTCCAGGTCTGAACCAAATTCTAACACGGGTCAAATTATTGCATATGAATTGCATCTGGTTCTGGAAGTGACTCACTTTGCTTTGTTTAAGCATTTTTCAGTATCAAGTGGTTTACTAGCATATGAACGCGCTCTCTAATAAGGCACCGGCCAAATTCTATACGGGCAAGATCCGTGCCGATTTTGGCCCGGATCAATCGTCTCCGTGCGATCGCGACTGTATACCAATCCATGCGCTGATAATTAAGGTAATAACAACGCAGTTAAGAAACGAAAGTCAACCCGACCTCATCTCGTCGGCAGGTATATCGTTATAAGCGGCTATCGTTGGTGTCATTGTTATTCAACAATTTTCCGCGACTGCGGCTCAGATCTATGTATAATCTTATTCATATTCGGCCGAAAACCCTCAAGGAAACGAAGTCATGCATCATCAACGTATACGCATCCGGTTGTCTATTCGCCAGCTTCCGACGCGCTATTTATATTTAAAGTAGAAATCGAGCGAGGAAAATCGGCGTTCGTCACAAATTGATACGTAACACAACCGGACCGACGGAAACGAAATACAGCTATACGAATATAGATTTAATGAACGCAATTGTCATCGTCACATCGCACGAAGAAACGTGCCCCAAAAATAGATACGAAATATCAAACCGATCGACGAAGCAACAGAATTAGATGTCGAATGTTTTTTTGAAAACGTTTCATCTGATAAACAGAGAGAGAGTTTAAAAACCCACAATGCCGTCGTCGCCACAAGGGAAGTGGCCCTTAGTGGCTCTAATTATATATCTAATTATATATATATATAATCCTGTTTTGGATTCAGAGTTTTGTACGAGATCAACAATTTTTTGCCAACCTCATTTCCTAAACGATGATTTTTCGGCGTAACAAAAACCCTGCAACTTCTTAGATTTCGAAGAAATAGATCAACATTAATCACTATAACTGCGCCAGTGGTGTGGACCAGTGCTTAGAGCGTTCGACTCTGGGAAGCCAGGTCGAGGTTCAAACCCCATAGTGTCCCGGGGCAAGACACTTATCCTCATTCCCTCTCTTCACCCATGATCAGATGGGTAGCCGGGCTGATAGGTTACTCCAGAGCACCCAGCAGCTGCTCAGACATCACTTCTCCCCAAAGAGAGATGACTCTGATAAATGGTTAGAGTTAGGCTGGGGGGAATAATGCCGATTTAATAGAAAGTGCCGTTGAATAAAATTTGTATCACAGTGAAAAGGGCGCTACAGAAAATAAGTGACTATGACAATCTTTGCATGCTCGCATCATGGATAATGATAATAATTCAGAACAAATTTTTTCATCAAAAAAAATCCGAAGAACCGATCATTACGAAGCGACGACGGCACTGAGATGTTCAATTTCGTTCTACCACCACAGTTTTTAACTGACAAGAATTACGAAATTTTTTCCTGGGCGAAACAACATCGCTAGGTAAGCCCCGCCGTGGAAAGGCTCACGTTTCATATTTCGGTAAGTCAACAATTTCTAGTAACAATTGATACATCCGGTTGATACGACATACATTTGAGTGCTTCATAAACACAGTAGGCTAATGGTTTCTGTGAAAATGGAGCCATTTCTAGCCGTCGCCTAAGAAAAGTGACGATGCAACCGAAACCACAGCAAATATTACTGACTGTCAGTCATGCGGACCGCATTTGTTGTTATGAATAATAGATCGCCCCATCCATTCAGTCGTTCAAAATGTTTTACGAAAATTTCAAATTTTGTCGAGATCCTATGAACGGAATTTCTTTAAAAGAATCTCGCACAAGTATCGTGTAAACAGAACTGATTTGAATGTTAATACTTTTACGACCTGGTAATTCAGTCAATAGTTTATCATCAAGCTCGATAACAGTGTCTACATTTCTAAGAAGCGATTTAAGCAATCGACTATAAGTTCGAACAATTATTGGAGCCCTGTTAAAACCCCTTCAGTGCGGTGTATACTTTTTGCTAATAATTAGTTTTATCTCTATTGACAGATGGCAGCACCTGTCAAACATTGTGTTTTCTTAATTTTGTATATGATATTGTGCAATTAGCACCCGGTTAATAAAAATTGAATTGAATAGTGAAATATTAGTAATTATACACCGTGCCGCACTATAGCGGCATGCCCTTTATTCAACACACTTTCCGAGGAGAGAATTTTCTAACTTTTAAATTATCTCCAGCACTTAAGGATACTAATTAGTCAGCATTAAAAGGGTTAAACCGTTAGACCAACAAGAAGAGTACAGTGGAACCTCGTTGCTACGAACTTCAGGAAACCAGAAAATCTGTTCATTATAATCAATCAATAGTTCGTTATATCCAGTATGAAAGTAATTGATATTGTTATATTTGGGGACGAAATTCTAGGTTTGTAATAAGCGAAAAATTGTTAAATCGAAAGTCTTTAAAACGAGGTTCCACTGTATTTTGACAAACCAGTCAGTAAACTATGCAATATGCAATACCAACTGAAACTGATTGTCAGAGATGTAAGTGGCCAAAGGAAAAAAAGGCAAATAGTTGATATCCCAAAAAAATGGCAAATTTTTCAAATTTTAAGTGTTCTCAGATGCAATTTCACAATTTTTTTCTTTAACCAGGAAAATGAAAAAAAAAAAAAAAAACGGAAATCCATCAAAAAACGGAAGTCTTACATCTCTGGATTGTTACGAGTGAATTGCCTGTGAAAAACGAAAAACTAAATTTCCTTACCATTCATTTCTCGGATCGCTCGAACGAAATCATTCGGATCGCGGAAACTGACGAAACCGTAGCCTCTAGTTTTGTTCGATCGTTTATCGCGGATGACTTTCGCTTTTTGGAACGACGGGTACCGCGAGAATGCTCTGATCAACGTCTCGTCGGTCACCTCGTTACCGAGGTCACCGCAAAATACGCGAAAATCATCTGAAATTATCAATTGTAAAATTGTCGTCACTGAAAAATTCTATCGCTAATCGCGCGCGTTCTTCATAGAATGACCCTCACCCGGATTCCATTCGGTTAAAGATTCGTCTTCCCACTTGGTTCCGGCGGCGTAGCGGATATATTTTCGTTTTTTCTTATCTTTGCTCGTTCCAGGTTTATTCGGGTCGTCGTCGACTTCTCCGCCGGCTTCGACTAGCTCCATCATATCGGACGACGCGTCATCCGCCATTTGATGCTGATGAGGCTGAAACGAAAGAAATAACTCGCAATCAATCTAGGAACATACAAACATGTGACAGAATTAGTAAAGTCGCATAGACACCACATTATTAGGACGATTCGTAGCTACAAATCGACACCAGATGCAATGCCGTCCTTGATCAATATCTACAATTCCTGATTTCTACCAAAAATGTGTGGTCAAGTAAAATGGTTTGTCTCAAAGTTTGACAGCCAAAATCAGGCTTGAATTTGAAGGAGCCTCAAGCTACAGAATTCACACAAAAAAAACCTTTTTTGGCACAAAAAAAGGTCAAAGGATGTTCGATTATCCTGATTTTTCTAATGATGAACATACATCACATACATATGAAACATGAATAATAATAGATCAAGGTGTCTTCAAAATTTCCCTAGAAAAATGTGCAAACAGTTCTGATTTTAGTAAACAACAATGGCCACCAGCCAGCCATATTGATTCTAATTGGGCTAGTTTTGCGGATGTATTAAATGTATAAGCCAAAACAATCTAAAAATGAAGCATCTCTGAAACCTTCCCAAATAACTGGATTCCATCTATGTCTACTCGACTTAAATCCCAAGTGAGCTAAAAATAATAAGATGATAGCACACAATTTCTTCAACAAATGAAACCAAATCTATCATAGTTGATTGAAGCATGGACTCAAACATGCAAGAGTAGTACCTAACTGAAGATTCATTAATTCTACTGAATAACAATTGCATAACTTATGTAATGATTGCAATGTTATTACACCTTAATTGGCTGAACATAAATACAATGTCCAAGAACATAAATACAATGTCCAAGAACAATGACAAAGTAAGGCTACCTAAATCTTTCATATGATGTGTGGTCTGGTGTATTTCTATATATCGACAGGGGCTGGTTGAAGTCCCCTAACGAGTCGTTAATTAAACATTCCTTTAACAAATCATTAGATCAATTGCTCAAAGACTGTTTAAGACTGAAACGACGGCTGAGCAACCGGCAAACAATGTTTTACATAATCAATCACACGGCCTATGCATGAAATCCGAAGGTTCAGGCCTACGAATCTTCAATCTCAGAATTCCCTGATTCCCATCTGGAAATGCTCAGATTCCCTGATTTCCCTGGGAGTTTGGAATCCTAAATTCCCTGATCCGCAGGAACGCTGTTACCGGGTACTTAACCGCCAGGAACGGTTCCCTAAGAGTACATACAGAACATTTTGCTGATTTTCAATCACTCCTCATCTAACCCGTGTGTAACAAAATTTCACCTCTCAAGGCTTATATATTTATTCCCTCCTTTATTAGCGATCTTACGCCTTTACTTTTCTCACGACTCTTTAGTCCCGAAATTGTTCCCGGTGGTAAATAGTGCCACCACCGTATTCATCTCTCCTTTTTACACACAAAATAACTATCGTAAACTATAATGTACGGTACCGTTCAAAAAAGGACCATATTATCTTGACTCAGTGAAAGTATCTACGAATGTCATCGTCTTTAGGCGACACGAGCTGTAGTTTGTTAGATGAACCGATCTCGCCGGTTTGTTTATTTCCAGTCCGGCCACATGGTCCGCTCGATAAGCGGGAGAGTTAAAGTTTCTACGCCGACGTCTTGTTACTGTCACCATAACATATCACCTTAGTATCTAGTCACAGAATTAACGTTCTTAGATAACTATCATTATTACAAACCTAGAAGATGATTTTGGCACCTTCGTGTCTTAAAACTAATGAGTATTCGACGGTTAAACCGGCGATCTCGAACGCAGTCACGCATGACGACAGCCTTTCGGGACCTCATTTATCTTTATGAACCAACGATCTAACAAGAATTTCATACCATTAGAAAGTGCAAGTTCCAAGCTTTTTAACAGTATATTACATCGATAAGAAGACAGCGAAGCGGCTCGGAAGAATCCAAACAAGCACATCCATCGTGGCAGCCATTGTTGAGCGACCAGTGAAGCGACGCGGAGTGACGATGCAACACATCAGAGTCGGCAATATCAGAATATAACACGCACAGTTTTCTCTTTCAGTCAGTTACTCGGAGAACGTCTCTTGAAGATGTAAGTTGGTTCGGGGCAGCGCCGCCTGGCGGCGTTTCGGGTATTGTACCCGTTCGTCCCTGTTCCTTCTTTCCGAGTTTAAAATTAAGGGTCTTAGGCCCACAGAATCCCCATTATTGTAAATACTTTACTAGTCTCGAGCTTTGCTATTTGTTAAATACTTAGTTACGGCAAATTCATAGTATGATTTTCTTATGTATGGCCGTAAGCCATTGGGCATTATGTTTACCGTCCATACATATGAATTATCGACGGACCCTGTGTTTCTCGTTTGGCCTTAGGATCGTTGAACTTTAATCCGTCAATACATATGTATTAGATACGGATTCTTGACATTACGTGTTGGGTTCTTGTGTTAATCTCTCCCCGTTCATACTTAAGTATATAAACACGGGTTTAACAATTATTAAGTATTAACGATTTAGTATGAGTATGTTGGGTAGTAAAACTGCGGACTCGGTCGGAGCCTTAAGGTCTGCGTAGAGGTTTGCTCTCGGAAACGGTAGAATCCAGCGGAACGTAGTGCAATCCTGTTCGGGTGACGGGCGGTTTCTGTTTATTACGCTATCTAATTTAGGCTCTAAGCCAGGAAATTCCACGTCGGGGGTGGGTGACGTGGTGTGTGGTACGGTCAATTCGGGTTCATGTATAACTACGGGGTCGTATGTTATTGGGTGGACAGAAGGGTGCGCATTGCTATCTGTAGGTTCTAACATAGGGTTGGGCCCGATCCTTAGTTCCCGGAGGATAGTTTTCGAATCGGCCCAGTCGTAACGTTCCTGCATCTATCAGCAATCTACACCCGGGATTGCGGGAATTGCTTACTCATGTGTTAGGTCGAGTTAAGCCTAAGGGTCATTTATTATTCTACACACAAACATAACTTGCTGTGGTGGTCTAGACCCCCTCATAAACGAATTTCCCGTTGTTTATGCGAACCACGCGGACCCTTTCTATCGGCGCCATTTTATATACATCTAATACATCAGTACACATATACATATATACACTCTGACGATATACAGGAGGATCACGCTACCACTATGATCGACGCTGGTACGAGCGAGTGCACACACTCGTCCGGTGAGTATTTTCAGGTACGATGCAGATGAAGAGAAAAGCCAGATTTTTAATGTATTCTAACTACGAAACGCTACACGTGCGCAAAATTTCAAGCATTACTACAAACCTCTCCATATGCTATTTTATGGGGTAAGCTTCATGTGAGGGAGAAAGTCCAACTTTTGACACTTCTGCCCATGGACACGTACATACTTCATGAATAGTGGAATCAGTAGAATTACCTGTTCAGGTTCTAATATTACTGCAGGTAGTTGTTGCTCAGTGTGAAATGTTTCTGCCGACTCGGCTCGCTTTTTCTTATCCTTCTTCATTTTTTTCTTCTCCAGCTGCGATGGCAGTTTTGTCAACATCGGCTTCGCTTCGATGACAGCTAAATCTTTTTTCTCTTCCGGCCCATGGTGTCGAGAGTAGTCAGGACCGGGCATTGTTGGGCCTTGATATGGGCCCTGAGGCGCACCCCAGGGGCCCATTTGTCCCATTCCAGGTGGCGGCATTCGCATTCCTTAAACGATTAAAAGGCATTCGGTTATAAATGATTTTTTGACAATGAACTAGATTCAGATATGTGCACTTTTTTCTATTGGAATATCCTACAAGCATCCAAAATATGATATATTTTCATGAAATGAATACGTTATTTCATTAAGTACTCGATTCTCTGCACATGACTCAGATTAGTAGCCACCCTATCTCATAGATGGCGTGCAGGTATTGGTTGTGTTTCTATAAAGTGATATGAAAGTTTCACCAGTCACGGACATCTCTCAAGAGTAATTCAAATGCAGTAGAACTAACTTAATTCGGATTAACTAGGGACTGCGCCCAGATTTCTTCAAATTTAGTAAAATTCCAATTACGAATAATAGTTTACATGGTTCCAGGTTAAACAGACCAGGTAAAATATTGCATCCGAATTAAGTGAAATCCGGATTGAAAAATCTGAATTAACCCTTTCAGTGCGTCTACACCACAGTGCAGTGTACGAATCAGTGATGGATTTTGCAAGTACACCGCACTGCGGTGTATTGATTTAATTAGTAATTACTAATTATCTCTCTTGAAGGATGGCAGCACCTATCAAACATAGTGAAATATTAGTAACTAAAGATATACAGCGCCAGGGTGTAGACGCACTAGTGGTATTCCCGTTATTCAACACACTAGGGTGGAATTTTTCAGAATTTTCAAATTATCTTCAGCACTATAGGTTATTAATTAGCCAGCACTGAAAGGGTTAAGCGAGTTCTACAGTACCACAAATATTCTCTTATACTGGCGATGAAATATTCAAACAATTAACTCAGTAATTCAGTATTACCTGGATGCATCGGCATTCTCATACCATGTGGCGGCCTCGGTGGCCCTTGCCAAGATGGGAGTGGAGGCCTCTGAGGCGAAGGTCGATGATGTCGAATTTGCGGTGGTAAAAATGACGGAGGTGGTGGAGGAGGTTTCAATGGTTCAACTGTAGTCGGCTCTGAATTTTTGCTCATAATAGGCTCTGGTGGAGGGGGTGGCGGGGCCACTGAAAAACATTGAGTTCATTTTATAATCTTTGATAAGAAGAATATTAGATTTTTTTGTAAAATTGAATGATAAATTAGATTTACATTGATTAAGAAAATGGCAAAACTTTTTAACCCAGGGTCCCGTTCAACGATCATGTACAAACGGAGAATCTCCATGAGAAGTGAATTTCATTTGATTAGTTTTTCAAAATGTTAGATTTGTCTTATCTTATGATTTATGATCATGAGCCCGGGAAAAATACTTTCAATATAAGCTTAACAGATGAACAGAAAAAAACCATATTGGTCCAAAGACACCGTCATACCCACTTGAAGAAATGCTTGACAATCTAACTTCAACGATAGTTACATTGAAAGTCAACGTAATAGGCTTCTAGGGTTAGCCCTGTGAGCCGATAATGATTTGAAATTTGGTAATTTTCCTATTTCTTCATTTCAGCTGACATTAAATCACTTACTCGCTGGGACTGAATTCATAGGCGAGGCCATGTCGACTGACGCCCAGGGTACCTGGAATTCATCGTTTGAGTCGTCGTCTTCGCCGTCCGGTTTCGAGGAGAGCCGAGCCTGCATACGCCGGAACGTATTCGCTCCGAGGACGAACCGGCTGAGACCAGGAGGACCTTGACCTTGTATCTCCTGCTCGAACCTGGAATATTGAAGAAATGTCATCAGAGCTTGGAATAAACTATTTACACCAAGTCCGCTGTCAGTAACAAACTATTATTAACTAAGATTCCTCGTGTGGTAAATGAATGATACTATCTGCCAGGCCTACTAACAGTTAGCCTACAGTTATCCACCCTGATAAACTCTTCTATAAAGCTTTTTACAAAAACTATTTCCCTGACAGAATATTCTTTCTTGCCCCTCGCCTCCACAGGGGCTCGTATCAGAGTTGTAGGTAATGTAAAAACGATAATCTGTTAATCCAATGTATATAGTATATATAAAATAACAAGGGGGCTAACGACGCTCACAAACAACTCAACTTCGGTCGCTTACTATTTCGTTATTTCTCATCCGATTTTGATAATCCAGGCATGATATGAAAGCTAATAGCTTCCTACTTCTAACGAAACCAATCCCGTTAACTTCCGATGAATAGTTCGTGAATTATATGTCTTTGAACGCTAAATTACGGCCGTAATCGCCTGGACCGAAAATGCTATGACGCCGGTTTTTGCCGATTTCAAAATTTCAAACGTTGAGTTCGACGCGAAATCCTTCACCGATTTTGATGATCGAGGGCTTCAAATGCGCACAACATTCTATATTTTCTGAATATAGCGGTTGTTTCGTTAATCCATACGATCTTATAACTATGCATACGCGAATTTCCCGATTTTACGTCAATTCACGAACTCCACACGCGAGCTCAATGATAGCGACTGTCATCTCCCACAATGCTTAGCGCAATACCGAACCGAAATGAATTTTATTTCCAATTTATTTTCTGTGTATATTTACGTGAAATTCAGAATCTATTATAACCGGATCATGTTTATTCTAACTTAAATAAGATAAAACATTATTTGATTGAATTGTTACGAAATAAAATTCACTGCGGACCTGTTGCTAGTTCAAGTTCAAGGTCGCCATCTTGAGATCACGTGTCGAGTGCGTGAATTGACGTAAAATTGGGAAATTCGCGTTTTCAAAGCTGGAAGATCGTATGGATTAACGAAACAACTGCAATATCCAAAAAATATAGAATGTTGTGCGCATTTGAAGCCCTCGATCATCAAAATCGGTGAAGGATTTCGTGTCGAACTCAACGTTTGAAATTTTGAAATCGGCAAAAACCGGCGTCATAGCATTTTCGGTCCAGGCGATTTCGGCCGTAATTTCGCGTTCAAAGACATATAATTCACGAACTATTCATCGGAAGTTAACGGGATTGGTTTCGTTAGAAGTAGGAAGCTATTAGCTTTCATATCATGCCTGGATTATCAAAATCGGATGAGAAATAACGAAAAAGTAAGCGACCGAAGTTGAGTTGTTTGTGAGCGTCGTTAGGCCCCTTGTTATTTTATATATACTATATACATTGGATTAACAGATTATCGTTTTTACATTACCTACAACTCTGATACGAGCCCCTGTGCTCGCCTCGGTAGATTTCTGCCATTGATTAGACAACTGAAGTATGATTCAATCCACGTTTGGAAGATTCTGCCAATCCGACTGGCAGAAACTTCCAAACATGGCAACAAATAGAGAAAACAGATAATTCCTCTTGCGGAAGAGCAAATTCGAAAAGGGCCCAAGGTTTTTATTTAATCAATTCTCCTATTCACCAAAATACTAACGCGACACCTAGTGGTGAAGATTTATCACTTCATAGCACATTTTCTAGGTGAAAAGAAGCAAAAATTACGATTTAAACATATGGGTCTGTCTTAATCTGAACGAATATTTTTTCAGGGGCTTGCTAAGGTCTATATACGCTAAATATTGCGCTAACCGGTTCATTTCGGCCTCCATTTCCATCAATTTTTGATCCGTGAGCGACGCCATTTTGTTTGTTTGTCACTATCCGTAGTCGATGGGATGCGGAATGGGAAACGGACGTTTAAAAAACGAAGTTGCCATTTGCACTTGATACGGACCAACTAAAAAGGCCCAATGAAAAAAGACGAAATAACTATCCATATATAATGGCCGAAGTACAAGAGAACGTACACGCCGATATATTCGTATCTGAACAGATAGATTTTCCTTTCCTCGCCGACTCCACCCGTTAAACAGTGAAACGAGGCCCGACTAGTAAACTGCCGGCCGCTTTGGCGGCATCGGTTTCCCGGCCCCCGATTGTCGAAACGCGATGAAGATAGACCTTGCCCTCCCAGCCGTTTATGAGCGATCTTCTTCTTCTTTAGCTGCTCGGTAGACCGTCTTTCGTTAGACGTATTTCACCGATGCACGTCATGAGATGAAAAATATGTTATAGAACTGAAGTTTAAGCACCCCGAATATTTTGACGAGTTTCTCCTACACGGTCGGCCATATGCTGAACAGTCAAGTGGCACTTTGTTGGAGAAATATTGATAATTTCGGTGAAAATTTTAAACTGCCCACATAGAGCGCGATCGTGTTGGTTTCAGGCGTAAAAGACATGAAAGATCAAAGAAAACGAGGCAATTATTTTTAAAGTTGACTTGTACATTGTATTACCATTTGAAATGAGTTTATTTCCACAGCGAATTCTATTTATATTTACAAGGCAAATAATCATTCATTCTACCGAGATGAAATACATTTTGTATTTATTTACACAATGAGTTGCATGGATTTTAAAACTACAATGCCTGAATCAGTATCAAAGAGTAGCAATCATAACATATAAAACTGAATTACATACAATTTCTTTTAAAATCGTTGAACAGAAGTCACGTATCTATCACACAAATTAGTTAAAATATAAAGCTACGTAATTAGGATCAAATCATTTCATTCTCCTCGATTAGTTTCCTGTTTGTTGCGGGGTGTAAATCAAACAGCATCGTAAGAATTTAGCGGTACATTTTCTCGCGAAGAAGGCTCTCAGATTCATCTCGCGAATCAGTTGCTGGCTGAATTGTCTGCATCGGATCGCGTTACGGGGGCTCGCTACGCGGGCACCGGCAGCGCAACACTGTTCTCCAAGTCTACCTTCAGTCTCTATAAATGAAATCAAAATTCTCTATACAGCTGATAAAATATGATTTATCATTCAATTCGTTTAATTAAAAATTCCGTATAGTGACAGTAATCTTTTCCTAGAGGACTCCATCGCCCCAAAACGACACTACATGTGTATTGGTGGTAAACAGCTTACCATCAGAATCTGAAGACACGCTAGTCTCTTGTTCTTCGCTGCTTGCAATTTTATTTTCAGTCTCGATAACTTTGGCCTCCTTGATAGCAACTTGAGCCGTAGCTTCCTCTGCGATTGATCTAAATTAGAAATCGGACAAAGACGTTACGTGAACTTATCTAATTGGATAGATAAAATGCCAGAATTAATCCATAATTCCGCTGTTCTGTTTTCTGACGTAGCAATGCATGAAGACACCTTACCTTCTTCCAGCGGCGATACAACAGTGTCTGAAGACCACGCGACATCTGTGTTTCTGACGTCGGGTAGTCGCTTGGCGGAATATGGTGGCCTTTGAACCGGCAACACATCGCTTCCACAGCCGTCCACGATGACTGCGGCCTAACTCTTTACCTTTAGCGCAACACTCTCGCATTAAACATTTACCACGACCTCGGCGACCTAGGATATGAAATGAAGACATCATTGCTAGTTTCATAGGTATTGATAACAGACTTCTTTGCAGTGTATTAGGCGAAGATTGAGTGGACTAATAACTAGATATGATATTTTCCCAAACAACGCCTGGCTAACAAATCCAATGACATGTATTTACTGAAACGAACGAGAGGTGATAAAATTTGTCCCTTTAGTTTATTTTTAACAAACATGCCCTTGAGTAATTACCATGTAGTGCACAATCAGTTGCGTCATCGGATTCCACTTGTAATTCGGTGTCGGTCTCGGCTGCTTGGTTGTCAGCAACCAAATCTTTGACTTCATCGCTGTCAATCAGTTCGTCTTCCTCGTATTCTTCCTCGTCATCATAAGCGGATTCTTCTTCTTCCGGAGTTGGTATGTAGTCTGGATCGTCTTCCAAATCGGCAACCTCGTCACTTTGATCGTCTTCTTCGATTATTGGCGTTTCCTGTTCAACCTTGAATCAAACGAAAAATGAAGCAACACTTTTTACTCATACACCTCGAATAACACTGTTCCGTATGGCTAACACGTTCGGCAGAAGAGCATCGTTCAATAATCAATAAGCAGCATCGCAACATATTTCGGAGAAGCACATATAGAAAATCGTCTAAAGGACATTTGAATAAAAACAAAGATCGTAATTGCATACTATAATCACTAGACATGTGTGTCTAACAGAGCAGTTGGTGCTTGATCCGTTACAAGATTATTTTTTCTTGAACAGAAGAGTCTTCTCTATATTTTCTCTATATTACTTTCTTCTTCATGGCGACAAAAATCTCAACTTCGAACAAAACTCTTAATTGATTTCAAACACTGCCAACTTCATTCGGAACAATTTGAATAATATGTAATGAATAGTTACCCTGTCCCTTGAAACATGCGCACAGAAAACCACCTTAATCCGTAACTGACATAACTAACACTGTTGTATTTTTATATTTCAATACATCGTCCCAATATATCATATAAAACTACTTATATTTAACACAGCATAAAATGTCAAATTGACGCTTTTCTAGTGTATATACTGTTCATTCTTGTATTGGTATATTTGATAATAAACTTTATTATGGCAAAAAACATGATTCGGCGTGGACGTGAAAAATCATTTCACTATTAAGCCCAACGCACACGGCACCGAAAAAACGTTTTTTCCTCGTGAAAAAACGTTTTTTCGGTGCCGTGTGCGTTGGAGGCAAACACAAAACACCGAACTGAAAAACTTTTTTCGCGAGCAAAAAAACGTCTTTCACGAGCAAAAAACGTTTTCTGAAAAACGTGTTTTCTGTTTCGGCGAAACAGATTTTTTGCCGTGTGCGTTGGGCTTTAGACCACCAACCATTTCTGTGTCGTGCCTCATCAGATTTAGATTAAAAAGCATCCAATGGATTTTTAGAGAATGAATAAGTTACCGGTGGTTCAATCTCCTGTTCGTGGATTACATCGGGTTCCTTCGTATTTGCATTACGATCAGCGATCATTGAGTTATAGCAACGCGTGAACGGAATTCCTGCGAAAGAAAATTTGAATTCATCTACATAGAATCGTATAATCTATTTTCTATACTCGAACGGATATGTAATAATTACCTTCGAATTTACAGCATTCGCGAACCAAAGAACGTCGGAATCGCCAACCGAAATTTACAGAACCAGTCTACAATAGAATCGATGATTATGTTTTGAAATGATTGGATTCATCCAGAAGAGGAACATTCTTAGGTATTATACGTACCACTGAAGCGGTTTGTTGCCGTGATTGGGCAAAACGCCCTCTGCGTCCATGGCGTTTTGAACGACGACGCATTACGTCTACTCGTCTACCTCGAGGGACAAGTCTGACTGGGCGACGATGTACACGGTGGTGTTTGGTCGCTCTATCATATCGAATACAAATGGAATGTCGGTTCGGACCAGCGATGGGAGATACAGGTGTCGTCTTTTCCTCGTTTTTCTCAATTTCATCCAAGACTGTTTCTAAATCTGGCTTTAATGTTTCTTCGGAATCGACGTTGTTCTCCTCTGGCAAGGATATCGGTATGATAACTGGTTCTGTTGGTATTGGCTCGATTATTACATTACCGCTCGGAATGTTGTTATCAATTTCTATAAGAGAAATAGAGAAATTCCAGTTCGCTGACCTTTTCTGTAGAAAGGAACGTAATTATTGTTCAACTTTCTCGAGGAATTGAAACTTCATCAAAATCTGATGGAATATCCATTGGAAGAAAGTATTGGCATTTATCAGCTCCAATACCGTTTTTCATAAACTTGGTGACTTGTAAATTGCAACTTACGTTTCTTCTGTAAGCAAATAGTTTTCGTCAGTTTTCCGTTAAGTCTCGCTGCATCTTCACCGTAGACGTGACGATCCATGCCGATCACCATTGCTCTAAAGGATAGACGATATAACATTAAATATTGAATAGATATCCTTTATTCAGCCGACCATATTCAGACGACTTCCATTACCTTATTGTGATGCAGCCACATTGGGGAGCTTTGACAGAAAACAAGAAACGTCTTTTAGGTTCGCCAGTAGAGCTGATTCCACCGGGGCAGTCGGCAAGCGCCTCTGAATTTTCAGCAGTTGGTACGACGCGTCCGCATTCTGGTCGCGGTGAATCCACTTTTACGACGACTCCTCGCATTCCATTTACCCCAGTACTGTGCACAGAAACTGCAAAGCATAGCAATAAAAATACAAAAGCGTTCAATGATGAATTTGAGTATATAGACTTATGCTTTATGTTGGTTGGCAAGTTGGAGAGTTCCATGAAAGATTGAATGAATGGATTTATTTCAGCAGTGCTGGATACAGGGGGTTGTCCCTACCCCTATGGGCATCCCCTGTATATGCACCACTGCTAAAAAATAAATCAATTTTGAGATTCCTTAAGAATTCCATGCCCAAACTGATCCGGACTGAATATTTTCGGAAGAAAAATGTCAAATTAAACTCTGAAAAACTGTTAAAGTATCACAATTTTGTCGTGGCAATTAGCTGCTTGACCATTAACGAAGTTCTGTAAAATCATAGTGTATGAGAACAACGAAATCGCGACAAAGCTCAGAAAAAAGCCCAAAATTTCTTAGGTGGAGACTCTCCTTACCGTTAAAACAGGTCTGCATCAACCCCTAATTTGCATTTCAACTATGATATACAGTCCAGAGACATTGAAACCGTTGAGAAAACAGCTTTTTCGAAATCCTTGCAATCACCTATTATTGATTGTTTTTTTCTTTTTACAAGCTTTGTTCACCCAAAAATAAAACCCCGAATAAAAACAACGTTTATACCCATGCATAAGAAACTATTTTTTCTATAATTGTTTATCGAAAAGATTGCCTATACTTACATAGGTGTTCCTGTCCAGGGGCAGTGAAATGTTCGATGCCAACCTGATTTCCATCCAATGCGTATAAAGATTCACCATTAGGATCAGTATTCTCTCTCAAACGACCAAGTAAATTATTGGTGATGATCGTGCAACCGAATACTGGGGAAAAAACATTTCAATAAGTCCATGAAATATTGTAATGCGCCATGGTATATTTTTTTCTAGTGTGTAATGAAAATTCAAGATGTCAAATAAACATGGGAGTTTATTCTGCTATCTATGCTTTACGGAAAATTTTCCTTCTTACATATTTATTTTCGTGGTTCTATGGCCTCTTTTCTGTTGAATATTTGTTACTTACCTCCATGGGCTAAAAGTAGCCCTAGAGCTAGCTTCGTGAACATCGTTCTCAGAACTTCTTCGTGTTAACAAAATTTCTAACTTCGCAGTTCGATGTATAGTAGCGTAGTATGATACTGAAGTTTCTTGGCGATGTATCGTAGCTTATATAGTTTTATTTTTATCGCTCCGGTTCCGAGATAAGGTGACTAACGTCCACCACGCTATAGGGTTTATGGTGCACTAATAACGCTATTTTATAGTCAACATATGTATTTGGTTATCGTAGCTTTGTTATTCACGAAACGGATATCTTTAACCTGGAGCTATCTAGGTTGCTCAATGTTTGCGCCCTTCATTTCGGCTGATAACACAATACCGTCTTGAGTTTCGTAGAATGATGAATGGATTGACACCCACTGATCTCAGTGAATTATACATAATAAGGCTTCGTTGATTTCGATCTAAATGCCTTAGAAGTTGTCAATGACTTCCAAATGTGCGTGATTATGCACTGCTGCTTATTGAGCCGATTAGTATCTATACAAGGCCAATAGTTCGTAAATTTTCGATGATGCACTGAACATTTCCATTAGTTCACTATTTCCCAGAAAAACTGAATACAACATGATTGACTATCTAGTTCTTATTCAATTTTCAAAATCATTGTAGATAAATTCAAAATCGAATCATTACCGGCAATTCAAATAACCAGTACTTGAGTTTTGTGTTTTCTTTCTGCACTGGCCTCGATTTTTTGCGGTTTTTTATTACTCGTAGTTTCTGCAATATGGGAACTGACTGAATGTCACGTGCTGATGGATTGCTGGTAAAATAGATTCCTTACTTCACCGAAAAAATGATAACGCATCCGCAATTTCGACATTTTTAATCCTACGCACTTTCCACACGAAAATACACTAAAACAAATTATTGAGGAATATCCTGAAACAGAACTGAAGAAAATGAAAAATTGTTTCTAGCAACTATTTTTAGGTAGTGTCAGCTAGGGTTTTCCATCATGATCCGATCTTAAGATTTTGTTTTGACCAAACAATTCTTTCAAGCAAGTGACAACTGTAAGGCCTATCTAGACGAAAGGGTAAATGATGATTAGAAATTCAAGGTTATTTTCTTTTACTTGAGAGATTGATATTTTTCTGGACTCAAAATTAATCTAATGAAAGATATTAGAAACGTCGTAATTTCTCAAGATTTGCTAACATTCCTGTAGATGCTCGACCATCCATAGGTCTTCTTCAACAAGTTTTTCTCCAATAAAAATTTTTCAGTCCCTTATTTATGAGTAGTAAAGTTTTTGGAGAGGGTTTCGGATGGTGCGGACGACCACCATTTCTGCATTTTTCTAGTTCCAAATTTTATTTTTTCACATTTCGGTAATTTCATAAATACTTTGACTTAAATTATCCAGACAATGCCCCACTCGAATTAACCCCAATCAGTTGCTTACCGCTTCAGGCTGGTTGGAAGATTGTTTGAATGAACCGGAACTCGAAAACTCCAATTATGTACTTCGAATTAAACGAAAAAACTCTATGTAAATTCGACCGCCGATCACACAACTATATCTGTACTTCGATTTCCGATTTCAAAATCAAACCCCCTGTTTCGCTCCCAGCAGGTGTTGTGGGTTTGTAAGGGACACCAAATCAAAACATATCAAACGAAATCTACCAATCAAATAGAGAGGGCGAATCCACAAACATCTGTCGCTGTTGCACTGCATTAGTTATCGAAATAAAGATTATAAATTCAATCTAATGCGTTGTTCGAGTACATTGTAAGTTGTGTTTTATCAAATGTTACCGGTTTTATAATTATTCAATAACCTCGGCCCTATTTTCAGGGAGATTTATGCAAATTTTTTATTCTGCGGGATGACTGTGACGCGATTCTATTGGTACACTAAGCATGGATACGGACCTAGAAACGTTACCTAGTTACCATATCACCCGTATCCAGTACGTAAAAATCGGTTAAGCAGAAGAATTATTGTTCCCGTGACCGTTTTCAGCGAAAACACACAAATTCGTTGGCGTACAGTATTTTTAGTGAAGAATTAGCCTTTTTGCATTACTACGAAAAGCTAGAAGATAAAGGTGAGCTCAATAGTTTCAATTTTCCAGAATTTTCACATATCCAGAAAGCTTTATGAAGAAATTTTCTGTAATGTCGAGTTGATAATTTATGTAATAATATCTCAATGTGGGCCTTCTGGTTATGTGTTTTCTTCCAGTTTCGCGCGCGATTTTCTTACGCCCAATTAATTTGAATTGAAAAAAACAGACGTGATTTTACATTCAACATCTTAAAGGTTTTCGTTATCGGATACTGTTTATGATATGGAAATGAATAAAATGATATTCCTCGAAGTTTTGTCTTGTATTTCAAAGAAATCCCAAAAATATATGATTAAGTAATAAAGATGATTATATTTCATCTCATGCTGGTAAAAAAAATCAAGTGATTAGATGAAAATCGAATAAATTAGATCATGGTTTTCAGGGTATACCTATATTTTCTACGGTTGAAAAGACAGCCATTTTGTTTTGTATCGACAAACTCGCCTTGAAACTCATGATAACCATTTTTTATGCTGGTAAAAGAAAGCGTTAAATGAAAATCGAATAGCTCAAATGATCTCAGCGTCTCGCTTGATTAATCCCCTCAATACGCAATATGTCCCATGGATACATCAGCCCTATCTCCATTGAACTCCCTTACGCCATACCGAATTCCGGATACGTTCTTTTGAGTTCAAATCCCTCGACAAACCAACTTTGGGCAGCTGGCACCGGGACACCACGAATCCCATTGTGGCTTGCACCTCCGACTGATCCACTGACGACAGTGTCTTTTCCCAGTATCACACTGAATCCCACAACCACAAAGACCCAAACCCGCAACAGATTACATGTGCTGACCTGATAGGCTATGATACTGACCTCCACACAATGCAGTCCGAATTCCGACATCCTCGACAGATCGATTGAATCGTACGTTCAATGGCCGACCACACTGTGTACCCGCACACCACCAGATTTATCGAGTCAAACAACCGAAGAGATCCGATACCCAAACAAATCGATCGAGTCCAGTGTTTAATCCCTTACCTATCACATTCCTACACTGGCCCCATCGAATCCCATTCTCCCGACTATAATACACAGCATTCCGTAGCCCTACTGATCAGAAATAAGCAGTGTTTGTGTTTGACCATCTTGTCTTTATAACAATAGTAACGTTGTCCGGACTTCCACATATTGGAATATGTAAATTTTCGCGTATGGAATATGCAAATTTTCGTTACCGCGGGATGAATGTGTGACGCGTACGCGGCGGCCAAACATAGATACGGACCTAGAAACGTGACCTAGTTACCGTGTCACCCGTATCCAGTACACAAAATCGGTCAAGCAGAACAGTTGTTCCCGTGACCATTTTCAGCGAAAACACTAGAAATTCGTTGGCGTACACTTTCTTTAGTGAATACTAAGAATTTTTGCACCTGTTAAAAGAAGCTAGAAGCTAAAGGTGAGCTCCATGGTCACACTATTCGAGGATTTCACAAATGACTAAAATTATTAAACTATGAACACAAGTATTTTCGGTCATTTATCGGTTGTCGCGTATCCGTAAATATGTTTTCTTTCAACTTCGCGCGTGCATTTCATCCGGCTAATAGATTCGAACCGAGCACGACGTGACGTTACTAACAACGTCGAACATAGTTTCGATTGAAGATGTTTTATGATTATATGCGAATAAAACCATGTGACTTACTCATTATAAAGGATATTCAACAATTTTCATTTGGAGAGTTTTTTACGCAATGAATATCGATATTTCACAGATTTTACATATTTTACAGAGGTTTTACTGAACCTTGTTGAACTGAATTTCAGAAATCATGGCTCCAAAAAAGAGTGCCGTTAGAGTTATAGCAGTTAGAGAGGCGAATCCACGAGACTGCGTCTCCAACATCGAAGACCGAATCGAACATACACCCGTCGAGGAAGACCGAATAGAACAAGCACCCATCAAGGAAAATATTGCCGAAGCTAGAAAACATCATGACGTCATCTCTCTGTCGGATATTCGCATCAACTTTATAGATACTCCGATAAGCCAGTACCTGATTGAAGTAAAAGTCGGTCGTTTTGCAAAAATTAAAAGGGCCCTCCGCACACTATTCTGCGGTTGCATCTGTGCTGAGCTACCCCGCAGAAGCGCGCGTCTCAGCAACAGAGTCGGGAGTGGCTAAATTGCTTGGTCGGTGGCGGGCAGGCGACACAATTTTTTTCCACCGGCATCTTGTACTCCCGAGATATTTGGTGAGTGATTGTACGGTTTTGCGTTTACACCCGATCGACAAGTTAGATAATCAAAAATCTTAAGTAGAGGTCTCGTAACAAAACCAGCAATGTCATCACATTACTCGTGGGCCTGGGGTACTCGATGCCACGGACACTTATTTGCCCTCGATTTGAAATCATTTTCGGCAGATTTTCATTCCAATTTCCGACAACATGATTTTCTCTTTCGGTCTTCTTTTGGAATGTGGTTCAGTTTATTTGGGGTTTAGTATCTTCCTTGATTCCGGGGAACAGATTATCTATTTCATGGTTCATCGATCGAACCCCATCACTGTAATCGTGAATTAGGTAAAGGATTCGTCCCTGGATTGAGATTGATACCCGATACCTTTTAGACTAGTCCACGGTGTACATGCTTTGGCTGTACGACCAAGTTTCTTCATCTAAATCACATTACTTTCGGACAAATTTTCAATTTATTGTCGTCTGTCCGTCACCGATCAATCATGTTGCTGGTGTACCAAATTTGTCGTGACATTTTTCTTACAAAATCTAATTTCTTCCACTTTTCCGAAAATGTATGTTTATGGCATTCTAATTTCCTCAGTAGTGGAAGAAAATTTGCAGCATTTATTGCATCCTATTCTTTTGGAACAAAATTCTCATTTTTCTTACTATAAAGGTATCCGCTTCCACTGTTACTATTTTCCTTTGAAATCCTCTAATTCTCTTTTTCATGCCTGATCATACTGATCATCAAAACCCTTTCAAAAATCGTTTGTACCAATTTTCTTTTATTCATGTCGTTTTTCATTCAGTTTTCTTTCAAATCAAAGCTACTGGTACGAAACATTTTGCTATCTCAACGGACGTAGCCGAAATCACGACAGATTGGTACACCAATCTCACGCCACTAACAATGGCTATGGTGGCTTTTCCTTTTTTGTGAAAAGTCAAAACGGTTTGGCATCCGTTGCCTCCAGATGCCTGGGTAGTGGGACCTAATAGCCCGGTAAGGCAGCCCACTAGGAGAAGGGAGCTCCGAATTCAAATCACCAGGCTATGGTGGCTTTTTTGTGGAAAGTCAAAACGGTTTGGCATCCGTTGCCTCCAGATGCCCGGGTAGTGGGACCCAATAGCCCGGTAAGGCAGCCCACTAGGAGAAGGGAACTCCGAATTCAAATCACCAGGCTATGGTGGCTTTTCTCTTTATTTGTGAAAAGTCAAAACGGTTTGGCATCCGCTGCCTCCAGATGCCCGGGTAGTGGGACCCAATAGCCCAGTAAGGCAGCCCACTAGGAGAAGGGAACTCCGAATTCAAATCACCAGGCTATGGTGGCTTTTTTGTGAAAATTCAAAACGGTTTGGCATCCGTTGCCTCTAAATGCCTGGGTAGTGGGACCCAATAGCGCGGTAAGGCAGCCCACTAGGAGAAGGGAACTCCGAATTCAAATCACCAGGCTATGGTGGCTTTTTTGTGGAAAGTCAAAACGGTTTGGCATCCGTTGCCTCCAGATGCCTGGGTAGTGGGACCCAATAGCGCGGTAAGGCAGCCCACTAGGAGAAGGGAACTCCGAATTCAAATCACCAGGCTATGGTGGCTTTTTTGTGGAAAGTCAAAACGGTTTGGCATCCGTTGCCTCCAGATGCCTGGGTAGTGGGACCCAATAGCGCGGTAAGGCAGCCCACTAGGAGAAAGGAACTCCGAATTCAAATCACCAGGCTATGGTGGCTTTTTTGTGGAAAGTCAAAACGGTTTGGCATCCGTTGCCTCCAGATGCCCGGGTAGTGGGACCCAATAGCCCGGTAAGGCAGCCCACTAGGAGAAGGGAACTCCGAATTCAAATCACCAGGCTATGGTGGCTTTTTGTGGAAAGTCAAAACGGTTTGGCATCCGTTGCCTCCAGATGCCCGGGTAGTGGGACCCAATAGCCCGGTAAGGCAGCCCACTAGGAGAAGGGAACTCCGAATTCAAATCACCAGGCTATGGTGGCTTTTTTGTGGAAAGTCAAAACGGTTTGGCATCCGTTGCCTCCAGATGCCCGGGTAGTGGGACCCGATAGCCCGGTAAAGCAGCCCACTAGGAGAAGGGAACTCCGAATTCAAATCACCAGGCTATGGTGGCTTTTTTGTGGAAAGTCAAAACGGTTTGGCATCCGTTGCCTCCAGATGCCCGGGTAGTGGGACCCGATAGCCCGGTAAAGCAGCCCACTAGGAGAAGGGAACTCCGAATTCAAATCACCAGGCTATGGTGGCTTTTTTGTGGAAAGTCAAAACGGTTTGGCATCCGTTGCCTCCAGATGCCTGGGTAGTGGGACCCAATAGCCCGGTAAGGCAGCCCGCTAGGAGAAGGGAACTCCGAATTCAAATCACCAGGCTATGGTGGCTTTTCCCTTTTTTGTGAAAAGTCAAAACGGTTTGGCATCCATTACTTCCAGATGCCCGGGTAGTGGGACCCAATAGCCCGGCAAGGCAGCCCACTAGGAGAAGGGAACTCCGAATTCAAAACACCAGGCTATGGTGTAATGTCGAAATGGTTACTGCAAAAATCCATTTCTACATAACAATGATTTATTTTTGTCATGAATATCGCTTCTTTATTTTTTTTGAGAAGGTCACTCTAAACCTGCACCCACGTAGATCGCTAACTGATGGCATGTTTCCACCGAGTTGGCCTGTTTTCGCGTGGGTGTGAAAATTGGATGGTACCATTTAATCCAATGCATGTCTGACTTAGATGCGCTGTCGAACTGTGCAAAGGGTGAATCATTAACAAGGCCTGTTAATGGTCATCCATTTGACAAGTGAAGCCCTGAAACTACAAGCTCTCTCAGACTAGTTCTTTTTCTAAATTTTTCGATTTCTTTAAATGTTTTTACATTTTTTTAAAAGTCTATTGTATATATGATAACAACTCTAAGACGGTTGCGAATACTTGGATGTTTAATAAGTACGTGTAAATAACTAATGTTATTCAATGTTTGGTCGGTACGTGAATGACGGCGTAGTTCATTTGTTTCGGTGCAGTACATGTGTAACATTAACTTGGGCAGGGTTTTTGTTGCTCATATCGACACCTAATTATTTCCTCCGCTTTCGGTAAACACTGTCATCTAGTAAAGCCAAACGAATATTAGATACAAGTGCAATAAAAGAGATTTTTGTTGGAAAGGAAAAGTGCGATCGACAAAAAAAACTTGGGCATAGTTTTTCATCACTTCGCAACTAGCCTAAATTAGCGAAACATAAAGGATGTGTGTCGTGCTTTCTGAAGATAACTAATCAAATTTTGCCAAGAAATCCATAAATCGGCCATGCATGTATCAATTCTCAACACATGTCTATTAAAAGATAGAATCTCTAAAATGAAGTGTACTCTGAAATAAGTAAATAAATGTACGTTGTATGGCAAAATGTTGCCCCCCTGGGGAAGGGTCAATGTTTTATCACGGAACTGGGCACTGATATTTCCGGTAAGTACCTGCACAGGCATTTGGGGTCCCACTCCGAGAGCCATTGGGCAGACATCTCGGTGTGATGAGCTAGCCCCAGGAGCCGCTGCACGGACATTGAAGCCCCACTCCGAGAGCCATTGGGCAGGCATCTCGGAGTGACAAGCTAGCCCCAGGAGCCACTGCACAGGCATTTGGGGTCCCACTCCAAGAGCCATTGGGCAGGCGTCTCGGAGTGACGAGTTAGCCCCAGGAGCCACTGCACAGGCATTTGGGGTCCCACTCCGAGAGCCATTGGGCAGGCGTCTCGGAGTGACGAGTTAGCCCCAGGAGCCACTGCACAGGCATTTGGGGTCCCACTCCGAGAGCCATTGGGCAGGCGTCTCGGAGTGACGAGTTAGCCCCAGGAGCCACTGCACAGGCATTTGGGGTCCCACTCCGAGAGCCATTGGGCAGGCATCTCGGTGTGACGAGCTAGCCCCAGGAGCCGCTGCACAGGCATTTGGGGTCCCACTCCGAGAGCCATTGGGCAGGCATCTCGGTGTGACGAGCTAGCCCCAGGAGCCGCTGCACAGGCATTTGGGGTCCCACTCCGAGAGCCATTGGACAGGCATCTCGGTGTGTCGAGCTAGCCCCAGGAGCCACTGCACGGATATTGAGGCTCAACTCCGAGAGCCATTGGGCAGGCGTCTCAGAGTGATGAGCTAGCCCCAGGAGCCGCTGCACAGGCATTTGGGATCTCACTCCGAGAGCCATTGGGTAGGCATCTCGGTGTGACGAACTAGCCCCAGGGGCCGCTGCACAGGCATTTGGGGTCCCACTCCGAGAGCCATTGGGCAGGCATCTCGGTGTGACGAGCTAGCCCCAGGAGCCACTGCACGGACATTGAGGCTCCACTCCGAGAGCCATTGGGCAGGCGTCTCGGAGTGACGAGCTAGCCCCAGGAGCCGCTGCACAGGCATTTGGGGTCCCACTCCGAGAGCCATTGGGTAGGCATCTCGGTGTGACGAGCTAGTCCCAGGAGCCGCTGCACAGGCATTTGGGGTCCCACTCCGAGAGCCATTGGACAGGCATCTCGGTGTGACGAGCTAGCCCCAGGAGCCACTGCACGGACATTGAGGCGCCACTCCGAGAGCCATTAGGCAGGCGTCTCGGAGTGACGAGCTAGCCCCAGGAGCCGCTGCATAGGCATTTGGGGTCTCACTCCGAGAGCCATTGGGTAGGCATCTCGGTGTGACGAGCTAGCTCTAGGAGCCGCTGCACAGGCATTTGGGGTCCCACTCCGAGAGCCATTGGGCAGGCATCTCAGTGTGACGAGCTAGCCCCAGGAGCCGCTGCACAGGCATTTGGGGTCCCACTCCGAGAGCCATTGGACAGGCATCTCGGTGTGACGAGCTAGCCCCAGGAGCCACTGCACGGACATTGAGGCTCCACTCCGAGAGCCATTGGACAGGCATCTCGGAGTGACGAGCTATCCCCAGGGGTCGCTGCGAGGATAATTTGGGTCCCACTCCGAGAGCCGTTGGACAGGCATCTCGGTGTGACGAGCTAGCCCCAGGAGCCACTGCACAGGCATTTGGGTCTCACTCCGAGAGCCATTCGACAGGCATCTCGGTGTGACGAGCTAGCCCCAGGAGCCGCTGCACAAGCATTTGGGGTCCTACTCCGAGAGCCATTTGACAGGCATCTCGGAGTGACGAGCTAGCCCTAGGAACCGCTGCACTAGCATCCAGGGCTACCCTGTGAGTCATTTGTCAGCCATCCACGGGCTGGAGCACTATTGTTCTTAGTGCCACTATCGCCACGAGGAGTTTGGGTAAGAGCCCATGGGAGGAAGGATCATGAACCAGAGAGGTTCTTATCATCAGTGCTCACCTCCAGTGAACCGCCGGTCGATACTGGTTCTTTTGTGAACGAAATCGATACATGTAATGGCCAGATGGACCGAGAAAGCACGGCCTAAGTCACTAAGCAATGAATATATGTAATGAATTAATGAAGATTGGTGAAATATTGTAAAATACGAATATATTGTAAAATCAAAAATTATGTATATTGTCACGATGACAAACTAAAGAGGAAGCTCGCCGATCAATTCGGTACAAAAGGAAGCGACTGTCGTTCAGAGAATGCGCGATCATTCTCGCTGTGGTCAAAAGTAGCTCCAACTATTCATTTCTTCGCCACTGATTCGAAACTAGAACGGCGGATCCGAGCAGCCACCCGGCATCCTCAAGTGCACACTGGCGACGAGGACGGCTTAATGATTGGTAAAAAATCTACACGTCATCGTAAACCGGACCCCTCGGTGATTGAGGCACGCTCGACAACTCATGGTAAGTTATTCCATGATTTTTTTAAATCTTAAAAAAAGCATTGTCCTTCTTATTCATTTGATTAATCGATATTTATTCGATTTGAGTGTTATTTTCATTTGAAACCACCACAATACCTGCCGGGCCGAGAAACAGGAGGTTTGATTTTGAAATCGGAAATCGAAGTACAACATGTACCAGTACCTGATCGGCGGTCGAATTTTCATAATGTTTTGCTTGCGACTATTTTAGCTGGTTTTTTTTGCATTTGGAAATAACTATTATAGGATCATATTTTCCATTGTTCATATTTGTTGGCGTTTTCACGTGTAAATAGTCCGAAAGTTTATTGTAGGTTTTTGTCGAGCAATGTTGATGTAATAGTCTTCTTAGCGTCCTCTTAAGTTGTTTGCCCCGGTATGTTGACTAGTGCCGGTCCAGTTTTTTGAAAATTTCCTAGAATGGGTTTCAGTTTCTCTATCAGTTTTGACCATTTTATATCAGTTTTTTCGAAAAGAATTTGTGAGTCCACCATCGTCAAATCGTACTATCAAATTTGATTATGCCAGAGGCGTTTTTATCTAGATGTTGATTTGTCAAATCAATTTACCAAAGTAAATTCTGCACATGCCATTTACTACTTGATTTATCAAATCGATTCGGCTAATCACTGCATTTATTCAAATAATGACTCAAATCGATTTGATAAATCAAGCAAATTGCTAGTGGAGCGATTTACTTGATTTGTCTAACTAATTTGAGTAGATTTAAATGGAGAGTAAAGATGGCGGAAAAGAATCAGAAAGTCTCCCAGCACTGGTTACTTATCCGCGCGTTTATCTAACTGCAAATCGATTTATCAAATCAGATTATACGATTTTACAAAATCAAATTTAATTTGATGTGATAAATTCGCCTTAGATTTTAAAGCCCGTATACAAATTAGTATCGTGTGTACGTCCGTCCCGTAGCCCGGTGTTGTATTCCGTATTTTATGCTCTTGATTGAGCTGTTAAATAAGGTCAAAATGGCGTCGCTGGTCAGGGCCGTGTCGCCAAAACTACTACAAAATGCAGTTTTACTGAATAAGTCGTGTTTGAACATCGTAAGGTAAGGGTTTATATGTTGAAAGCTTCATTTTAGGTAAGATTGCAACCAGCCTATGTTCCGCATAAATTCTTACAGGCGAAAAAATTCACCTCGGCTGACTGAATTCCTCCCAATCCCGAATCCGCGGGTTGTTGTTGTGGTTGTTACGTAAATAACGATTCGTAATTTCTCAATAGGGTTTAGAACACAATGCTCTGTTTTTTAGGTGTGGTTCGGTATGGCATCCTGATAAAACGTATTATGATCAGTTCAAAGATCCCGTAATGTATCCAGATGAGTTTACATCTAAATGGAAAAACCGGCCATTTAACGGTATGTTGGCCTACGGCTACACGCATTAGTACTAGTGGACTCCATCCACTCTTCAAGTCTGATTTCAGCAACCCTGAAGTGAACTTTACCCCAACCTTAAGTTGGGTTTTTTTCATCTAATATTTGTTTCTTAACCATTGATATAATGTCCAAATTATATTTGCCTACCATCCAATTCAGATGTCATCATTCTCTTGGGGGAATGCTTTGGTCATGAACATAATTTAACATTTCTTAGATTATGAATTAGGGGATGAATGATTTGTATGATTTTATAGAGAAAGCTGAAGTAATCGAGAAGGAAGTTCAAAACATTACGTTGAATTTCGGGCCTCAGCATCCAGCTGCTCACGGAGTCTTGCGTTTAGTGCTTACCCTTGATGGTGAGGTGAGTTGAAGCGATAGAATTGTAGCCGTGTTGATGCCTGCATAGAACTACAGCGAGGGATTAGAGTAAAATTTAGGGTTATCGGTGACATTGAATTTGTGCTACTGAAAAACAAATGGTGGCATAAATGTATGAACTGCCTAATTTTCTGTGAACACATGTACCCAGTTGCAGCGGCTTTGAAGTGAGTACATACGCTGGCCTAATGCAATTGGAACTTGCCCAGCAGCGACACTAGCCCCTATGTCAAAATTGGTATTATGGAATGCATGGAAATTCCAATACATCTTTTCGATCATTTCATCTGCCTATCTACATGTCCACTTGTTTCTAATGAGTGCTGTTAGAAATGGAAACTGGAATATAACATATTTGTAACTATTTCAGACTGTCGTGAGAGCCGATCCGCACATAGGCTTACTCCATCGCGGAACTGAGAAACTGATCGAGTATAAAACATATCTACAGGTCAGTATCACTGAATGCCGAAAACCGTTTTGTAAGTTACAAATGAAATCAATCATTTAGCATATACTCGTAATTTTGCCAAATCTGTCAAGCGACAACATTGATCAATATAAGTATTATGAACTATTATTTTCAGGCAAATTTAAAATGTACACAATTTGCACCTGTTTATATTGCAGGCTTTACCTTATTTCGATCGCTTGGACTATGTTTCGATGATGTGTAATGAGCAATGTTACTCGTTAGCCGTCGAGAGGTTATTGAACATAGAAGTTCCGGAACGCGCGAAATGGATCAGAAGTAAGTGCCGCTAGTTCCATCCCGGGGCATGGTAAGGTTATAACAGGGTTCTTGAAGGTTTTGGAAAGTTTTGGAAAATGCGAATCTTTTTCCAGGTGCTTGAAAAGCTGTGGAAATTTTGTTTCATTCTCTATAGCTATGGAGAAGGTATTGAAAATCAGAAAGTTGTCCCGAAATGTAATTTTCCTTCTATTTTGAATTTAAGGCGGTATTCCTAATTGTCTAAGAATTTTAACGACAGTAGGGAGTTGCTACTGTCGATAAAACCATTGTTCATAGCCACCATACATTTGATAAAGATATTTGTGAAAAAAACTTTGTTGATGGTATTGATAATTTACTAATGGCATTTATTTACTTTGAATGGGCCTGAGTTGTCTGTTCGAAGTTGATTTAGGGGTATGAAAAATTGATAATCTATGTATGGAAAAGGTAAAAAACCAGCCAACAAATTAGTTGTTGTAATCTGAATTTGAATTAAAAATGTGTTTCTGTTTGTTGTTGCAGCGTTGTTCGGGGAGATCACTCGTCTGCTGAATCACGTCATGGCCGTCGGTTGCCACGCGTTGGACGTCGGAGCGATGACGCCGTTTTTCTGGCTTTTCGAAGAGCGTGAGAAACTGTGCGAAATCTACGAGCGCGTTTCCGGCGCTCGCATGCACGCCGCTTACGTTCGCCCGGGAGGAGTGGCCTTGGTAAATATATAAAAGAAAAAATTGAAACGATCATTTTATGATTAATTGCTTTGGGGGCATGTACAGGGTGCAGGGTGTACTCTGATCTGGAAAACTCGGGGAATTCGAAGAATTTTACCAAAAACTGGAAAACTCTGGGAATTCAGATTAAGACTACGTGTTTCTTTATCAATACGTGATTCGATGAAAAATGAATGAATTGTAACATTTTAAACCTAGAAATTTCTCAGATTCACTTGGAGAATTTAGTGCAATCACTTGGAAAATTCAGGGGAAAGTTCGGGGCTTTGTAAATGGGTAAAAAGTGGTTGTTATGATGTAAATTTGATATGTAAAAATCATCAAATGCTATGCCAACTCAGCAAATTCTTTTTAACTCGGTGCATAATCTACCGGGGTATTTGATAGATTCAGAAGACATTCACAATCCATGCCCCCAATAGTTGCTCAGCATGTTAAACTCGTATTATTGTATACTGTCTAGGATATGCCGCTCGGTTTAATGGATGATATTTACGAATGGATCGAGAAATTCGGTCAACGAATCGACGAAGTTCACGAACTGTTGTCGAATAACCGAATCTGGAAAGAGCGAACAATCGACATCGGTGTCATCTCGTCGGAGGAGGCGTTAAACTATGGCTTCAGGTATGTACAGCTGATCATCAGATGTTCCTAGACAATATTGATGAAAAAAAAGGCGCGAATTAGAAAAGAACAGGGTTCATACAGATCAAGGAATTCAGGAATATTTTTCCCTGCTGAAGAAAATCAAAGAATCTGGACTCCCGGCTTTTTCCTTTAAAGTCATGGAATTTCAGATTCACAGAAATTTTCCAAGTACAATTGTTTTGTATCTACTGCCATGCATACTCTAGGCAGCATGCTGTCTATTTATTACCAGCACACCTATTATGCACACTGATTATTGTTCTGAAACCACTTCAATGATTGAGCAATAAAGAGACCGGCTACAGGTTGATACAATAACCATGGCTTGGTGTCATTTATAAAGAAAACAAACAGTTAAAGGTTTCAATGGAAGATTTTTAAGCGCTTAATGAGTTGCTTTTACGATTTTCAGTGGAGTGATGTTGCGCGGTTCCGGTATCAAGTGGGATCTCAGGAAATCGCAGCCGTACGATAACTACCACAAGGTCGATTTCGACGTTCCGATCGGAAAATCCGGAGACACATACGACAGGTATGCGCACTATTCATCCAGTCGTTTCATAGTCGATTTCATCAGAAGCAAATTTAACGCTAGGAAGACGTATCGTTTCTAGGTATCTGTGTCGTATGGAAGAGATGAGACAATCGATTCGAATTATACATCAGTGTTTGAATAAGATGACGCCTGGAGAAGTCCGTGTCGACGACGCTAAAGTATCTCCTCCTCGTAGAGGTGAAATGAAGGTTAGTTGAATCAAAAATTTGAAATGACACGCGTACACAAGTGCCTCGTACAAGGTCCCTACAACTCCTCGATTTCTTTGTATCTCCTTCTAAATTGAATTTTAAAAGAGTCAACATTAATTGGGTAGATTTTACAGTACAGTAAATTTTCTCTTTTGAAACACCTTACGATATTTTCTAGGAATGACTTATCAGTAGAGGCCTTGTTCTTACAGAGTGGCCACTGGCCTGCAAAATAGGGAAAATTCATCTATGTCTTACATCTTTGACCGTGTAAAATCAAATCAAAGTGGACCCTTAGTACGTGTAGTGTAGACTGGTCCGTGCGATGAACGCATTTCATGACAAAGGTTTCCTGTGCATCTGCCACATGGAGTTTATATCTCCCTGCGATTGGCGATTCAGAAACTCGTACTTGTAATGTATAGAAGCATAATGTTTGGTTTCTTGTGCCATTGCAGGAATCGATGGAAGCTTTGATTCATCACTTCAAGCTCTATTCGGAAGGTTATCAAGTGCCGCCGGGCAATACTTATACGGCGATCGAAGCTCCGAAAGGTGAATTCGGTGTCTATCTCATATCCGATGGCACAAACAAACCGTACAGATGTAAAATCAAAGCTCCGGGTTTCGCTCATCTGGTAAGTATAGAACTGTCTTGGGGTACTTGTGAGACTTGTACAAGTCCATCAAATCCTTTTGAGTGCCCTTCTCTATTTCGTCAACAAAGATGATAGGAGCATTTCAGCGCGAGGTAACCTAATATTGCCTTCTGGACATCGAAGTACCCTTTTGGGATGTGACAAGTTCTTCACAACTAGCCCCTCATTGCGGGAGTACACCTAATATTGCCTTCTGGACATCGAAGTACCCTTTTGGGATGTGACAAGTTCTTCACAACTAGCCCCTCATTGCGGGAGTACACCTAATATTGCCTTCTGGACGTCGAAGTACCATTTTGGGATGTGACAAATTCTTCAGAACTAGCCCCTCATTGCGGGAGTACACCTGATATTGCCTTCTGGACATCGAAGTACCATTTTGGGATGTGACAAGTTCTTAACAACTAGCCCCTCATTGCGGGAGTACACCTAATATTGCCTTTGTTGATATCAAAGTACCCTATTGGGATGTGACAAGTTTTTCAGAACTAGCCCCTGACTGTTAATCCATCGATGGTCAACACACTTGTAAGGTTTAATTATTTGACTGTCCATTTTCAGGCTGGTTTACATAAATTATCAAAAGGCCACATGTTAGCCGATGTCGTCGCGATTATCGGTACACTGGACGTAGTGTTCGGAGAAGTCGATCGATAATGCGAAACTGAAACCAAAATAGACGTCTTAGGAAATTAATGTTGAAATAGCTTTAGCGATTTGTAAATAAGTACTAACAGTGACAAATACGTAAGATTCTCTCGTCTTGTACATAGTATTAACCATTAGTGAAACTCTATGTCCGTGTTGTGAGGAAATAATCCCACTCCGATATGACGAAAGACAAATTCCAAAAGGTTTCCGTTAAACTAATCATTTATTGATTCGATGTTTTTCGATTATAACCTAATACCGTCAGTCATACAGGAATACCGAGAAAACTATGATATATATATTTAATATTCCTGAAGATGACTATTAGGTTATAGCCGAAACATCGAATCAATAAATATATAAGCTTTAAAGGAAATTTTTCGGACCTCATCTTTCTCGTTATATTAGTGTGGGATTATGTATTGTTCGGGTGAATCAAGCAGGTGGTCTTAATTTTTGGAGAGCCTCGCTTGCCGAGGTGTCGCATCTAAGAGAAATTGATTTTCTAACTTAAGATTTTCTTATTTATAAACTGTCTGCAAAATGTTCTCAGTAATCCCCAAGAGTTGTTCAGACTGATATTTTTCGCTTGTTGTTAATATTTTGAGTAGTGCTAGGTATAAATTGTATCGATTTGAAGCCTATAATTAAATGTGATGAATGGAAAGACTCTCGAGTTCGTGTTGGTGTACTGTATAGAAAGAATATTGTGGTATTTGAATAAAAATGATTGTAAAAGAAAACACGACCGTGTGTGGTGAATGTTAATTTTTTGGGTTTTAATCCAAGCTTCCATATTCAAGCGTAGCGAGTTTTCTGGAGATTCAGATTTAGTTTGGTCAATGGAAGAGCCAATGAATAGCATCAGACCGGTCTCCCTTTTTGTTTGGACTGTCATTGAATAGGGTTCCTACGACCGATTCCTTCTAGAAAACGGAAAATGTTTTAAAAGGAGCTAGAAACTACTTTAATTTGAGCGAATTGCCCAAAACTTCTATTCAGAGAAATAGGCTATTAGAAATTGTTTGTCTCATTAGTTCGGTTATCGGAGTTAGTCGACTATAGTCGAACTAAATGAAACGGAATGTCCGTTAGTCGGAACTATGGTCCGGAAATCGTCGACCACGCAATTGAACACGGTTGCTATAGTTCGGACCTGGCTGATACTGTGAAATACGTTACGATCAAACTAGTTTTCCTTGAACCACTAGGTAAACTACAGTTTACCTAGTAATTCAACTAATAGTGTGTTCCGTGAAAAGCTGTGAATTTTATAGGGCAGTGAAATGGGGGTGTTACTAAAACTGTTTTCTGAAACGAAGACCTATGCACTTTGCGATACTAGAACTATGCCTGACTAAAACGAAGACCGAAGACCTACGCACTCATTAGAAATCATCACTTGGGCACTTGCTGTGTATTCAACCTCTGTCAATGAGTTTAGGCATGGACGTATCTCCTAGTTTATACGTCCATGGTTTAGGCAATACCAGATACAAACAAACGCATATGAAACGTAAATTGGTCGGTTTTCTCTGGTGCGTATAGTCTTCGTTTTAGCAGTGCTTTGTTTTAGTAACGCTTGTTGCTATATCAAACTTAACTAAACGAATGACAAATTTCAAAATCAATCATTTATTCTCATACAACAATTATACAAAATGCCAGGTTTGTGCTCGAGGAATTATAATGTAAGCTCCTCAAACACGGACTTTCAAAAACAACTAGTCCAACCACCATAGGCGTATAAACTATAAACGAGAGTTTATACGCCCATGGTCCAACCATAGACTCTAAAACAGAAACGTCTATGGCCCACAACCATGGACTCTTAAACCGTGAGTCCATGGCTCCCCGCACTAAAACCAGAGATAAACCTGGCCTAATACTCTGGAAAGTGTAGGATTAAGTAATCAATCTGATTTACCTTCTTACATCATTTTATTTTCACATCATATTAACTTTTAGCTTATTTTCTCAAATTTTAATAGATATTTTATTTCTATTATTACTATGTATGAAATTGTACTAACTTAAAACAAAGTTACATGTAAGGTATTTAGAAGTCTTTATCTACGATACATTTCCACTACAGCTGATTTATACAATTTGCATCAATAGGAAAATAACAAAAATACACAAAGAATAATAAACTTTGATCCATAAAAAAACCGAAAAATGGACTAGTCTAAGATTATGAATTTGACAATTCATGATGTCAATATAAACGACACATTGTTATATTTTATGAAATATGAATCTATCATGTCAACTTTTCAAATGACATCGATTGAGGACATCTCATTTATCAAGAAAAAGCTCAACTTTATTCGATAGGACCTTAATAAATCAATGTTTTATGAACAATTGACATGAACATGTCATTTTATCTCCACAACAACAATTATACCTAAATGACAGGTATTCATGTACTGGAGGAAGCGCCACATGCATTTACAAAAACGTGACCTGTATTTCAAAAAAAGTCTCCAACATAAAAAAATTAGAACCGGAGATAAAACCACAAATTCAATCTGGAAAGCTAAAGATTAGATTAAATAAACAGTCTTTGATGTAATTTTCATTAACATTATTTTACAAGATAGCTAGTTTTGCCACCTTTGCCTTGTCTTTAGGAGGTTTCAAGACATTATCAAATTGGTTATTTTCTCAAATGTTACAGTTAATGCAAAGTATTTTGGAGGTATTCTCTTCTATGCATTCAGCAAGAGTATATAAATCGAGTATATAAATATTGTTCAACTGCCAATTTGAATAGAGCTAGGGCAATTACTAATAACTAATGGCTTTGCTACAATTAAGTTAAGATTCAATAACTAACTTTTTGAGGTGCTTCTTGTGCAGACATTCAGAACCCATACAGACATTGTTAAACCATGGTTTTAGAGTCCATAGCTAGCGTAATCTACTGATTAATACTGTTCATATATCCTCATTTATCAAGAGACTGCTCCTCTATTTTGCTACTCAATTTTCCATAAGGGCCTTAATGAAAATAGTATTTTATGAACCATTGATGAACACCACAGTATGAATGACGAAACATGTATATCATTTTATTCTTAAACAACAACCCCACTAAATGAGTTATTTATAAAACAGTTCAACATAAAACCTACAAATTCACTCACTCTGGAAAGCGTAAGGTAAACTAATTAATCTTAGTTATTACAAGAAAACTAAAAACATTGCCAAAAATTTCCTCGTCTGAGAGATTTCTTTAATTATCAACTAGCTTATTTCACAAATCAAATGTTATATTGAAACAAAGCAGGGTCTGATTTAAGCACTAGTCCAATTGCCCGAGACAAGTATATTTTCATTAGGGCATGTAGGTTATCACAATCACTCGTCCACCGGGCTTGTGTAATTCTATATCTCAAAGCTTTTATCCCACTCGATGCTAGGGATGATTGTGTCTCAATCGGACTACTCATGTAGGGCAAGTTGATTTTTGAGGGGGCAAGTGATATTACATATGCTTGCCCCAAGGTCAAGTGGCATTTATTCCTTAGATCAAACCCTGCAAACTATTATAAAGGTTTTTCTTCGTGATGATTTTAAGATAAATCGAGTATCTTCATATAAATATGGTTTGACTGACGAAGCTACGGCAACTTCTTAATTTGTATTATTCAACTTGATAGTAGATATCAATACAACTCTATATATAGATCAGAAATTCTTCTTGTCCAGATATTACAGGCCCCACACAAATGCGGTTAAACTGATAATCAAAACAAAGCTAGGACAATTGACCAATTAGCACTATATCCTCGAGTTAGCCTATCAAGAAACTGCTCCTTTTATTCTATGCTCCTGCTAATCAAATCAGTATTTTATGAACCACTGAAAAGCCCCACATTGGAATTGTTGCTATAGAAATTAACAACTAAAAAGTTTCAACACGAATGATGAAAATGTACATCGTTTTATTCACATGACAATAATATCTTAAACGAGGAATCATCATCATGCAAGTTCCTAATTTCCAAACATGCGTTATGTGTTACAATAACAGTCTCCAACAGAGCATTAAAACTAGAGATGGAACATACAGATTCACTCTGGAAATCTAAGTATCAACTAATCATTACTTTCACTAGAAAACTAGAATTTTGCCTATTTTGCCCTGTCTTAAAGATGTCCAAGCACCTTGGCATTAAATACTAACTATTCTGATTTTTTTTTCTGGCAGCTGTGAAAACAACAACATAATCATACAATCGGTAACTTTTCAATAACATCAATAACTTAAGTTTATAGCTGTTTTACATTCTTTCTAAAAAGTAATAGCTGTTTTACATTCTTATGTACCAGATTTTAGATAGTAAGTCTACCCCCGTATAACAATCAATGGTCACAGCAGTGATTGAGTGCGACTAGTTCATAGGACGGTCGATCTTTCATCATAGTTATTCAAAGCATTTTATCATATCAGTTATTTCTTTTAAGTGTGTTCGATTTAGTTAAGGTTTATGGTTATTTGTTTTGTTCATTACAATAACTGAGTCCGATAGAATGCTTAAAACAACAACAGAAAAGATCTCGGGTTTTCGCTATACTTAAGGAATATTGTTCGATAAATGAAGAACCTTGTTGATAAATATTTGAAAAAATGCCTTTTTAGGTAAATAGAATATTAATTTGTTGTTTGTTTCTATTGTTGTTTATTATTTTTATCTATTTTTTTAATATTATCTATTTATGTATGTACTTGTATTTTGTTTTATTTACAATTTATTTATTGGTTTTTTTTTAAATCAATTTTTTTATTAATTTATGTACTTGTAGTTTGTATTATGTATTATTTATACGCCTCTATTTACAACTGCAGGCATTTTTTCACTGTAAAGTTTCCGGGTCCATTTTAAAAAAGCGCTACCAATTCACTGCCACTCCTTTATAATCATTATACATCCAATTTGAAGCTAAGTGATTATTCACTAGAGCCATCTCGTGATATGGATTTACCCATCACAATAACGTAGTTCAAAGTTCAAACAGCTATAAAACAATGTTAAAACGTTCAAAATTAGTTCTAGCTATAACTTTATGCCTTGTTATTCCTAGCTTTACCTCTCAAATGTAAATAATGGTCTCCTTTCAAATAAAGCTTTTGATTTCTAATACGTAGCTATGATCATCAAACAGATTGATGGAGGCTCAAAGTTAAAACTTGATGTGAAAATCAACATATACGATTCAATTGTGAAATCAGTAACATGGGCCTTCGAAGATATATATCCATCAAATTGATACATCTACAATTCAGCAAATACTTAATATTTGTACATCAACACTGGCCTAATGTTATGTTCTATGTTTCCTAACTATGTGATACCTACACGGACAAATAGCCATAGTTGACTATGTTTAACTATGGTAAAGTTTAAAGATTACTCACAATATCATGTTGAAACTATATCTCAGTTTAGGAGTTAACTCAACAGACCTGTGAGGCTGAACAAGGCGCTCAATGCGACCATTTACCCCTAGTGACTAACCTAACTTGACTTCACTATCAACCAAGGATCAAATACCAATATCGTGAATTAATGGAGCTTAGCTTTTATTAGACTCTCACATTGCATTAAACATTATAAAATAATTTCCTTGAAAACATTATATCAGACTGGTTTGAAAAAGGGTGATAAGTAAAAAAATTAATACTTTACTATTGAAATCCGCTATTGTCTTTGCCGCTCCTTGATCTCAGTGTTTATAAGATGCACTATTGCTTATGCTGCTCCTAATAAGATACACTATTGTCTTTGCTGCTTTTAAAGCAGTGCTTATCCTGAATCAGTGTTTATGAGATAATCCATTAGCTTTGTCGCTCGAATCAGTGTTTATAAGATTCATTATAGTCTCTGCTGCTCCTGGTAAAATATTTCATAGCAATCAACCACCGTTTGTAGAAGAAACCATCGTTGAGTTATTAATCCGTTGCTGGGTCCTCAACTTCTAATCTGGGCCAATCGGTATTCATCTTCTTGTAGATTTTTTGACGAGTAGTTGATCTCAAGCTGGGTTTTTTCTCATAGTTGATATTTAGCTGCAATAATTAAAAGAAGATATCCTGTAATGACAAAATATTTCAATAAGAATTAATCGTAATAATTTCATGTATATCAAGTTACCTTTTATGATTGCTTGGTTCGTTATCGGTGTGGATCATCTAAAGTTGGTGGGTTAATGAGTTCGATCCTAGTTGGCTGTGCGATCTTCAAGTTGGTTGATTTTTTACGAATAGTTGTTCTCAAACTGGGTTTTTTTCGCATAGTTGAAATTTAGCTGCAAAGATTAAAAGAAGATATCCTGTAATGACCAAATATTTCAATAAGAATTAATCGTAATGATTTCATGTATATCAAGTTACCTTTTATGATTGCTGGGTTCGTTATCAGCAATTATCTTATAAGTTGGTTGGTTAATGAGTTCGATTCTGTTGGCCTCATCTGTTCGCTGTTCCAGTTGGTCGATTTTGGACGAGTAGCTGATCTCAAGCTGGGTTTCTTCTTATAGATGAAATTAAGCTGCAATGATTAAAAGAAGATATCCTGTAATGACAAAATATTTCAATAAGAATTAATCGTAATAATTTCATGTATATCAAGTTACCTTTTATGATTGCTGGGTTCGTTATCGGCAATTATCTTATTAGTTGGTTGGTAAATGAGTTCGATTCTGTTGGCCTCATCTGTTCGCTGTTCCAGTTGGTCAATTTTGGACGAGTAGCTGATCACAAGCTGGGTTTCTTCTTATAGTTGAAATTTAGCTGCAATGATTAAACGAAGATATCCTGTAATGACCAAATATTATATTATCTTAATAATTTCATGTATATTAACTTACCTTTTATGATTGCTGGTTTCATTATCGGCGATTATCTTATTAGTTGATTTGTTAATGAGTTCGATTCTAGTTGCCTGTGCACTGTTCAAGTTGGTTGATTTTTTACGAGTAGTTGTTCTCAAACTGGGTTTTTTCTCATAGTTGAAATTTAGCTGCAATGATCAAAAGAAGATATCCTTTCATGACAAAATATTTCAATAAGAATTAATCGCAATAATTTCATGTATGTCAAGTTACCTTTTATGATTGCTTGGTTCGTTATCGGTGTGGATCATCTAAAGTTTGTGCGTTAATGAGTTCGATTCTGTTAGGCTCATCTGTACGCTGTTCAAGTTGGTCGATTTTGGCCAAGTAGTTGTTCTCAAGCTGGGTTTTTTCTCATAGTTGAAATTTAGCTGCAATGATCAAAAGAAGATATCCTTTAATGACAAAATATTTCAATAAGAATTAATCATAATAATTCCATGTATATCAAATTACCTTTTATGATTGCTGGTTTCATTATTGGCGATTATCTTATTAGTTGATTGGTTAATGAGTTAGATCCTAGTTGGCTGTGCGTCATTCAAGTTGGTCGATTTTTTACGAATAGTTGTTCTCAAACTGGGTTTTTTTCGCATAGTTGAAATTTAGCTGCAAAGATTAAAAGAAGATATCCTGTAATGACCAAATATTTCAATAAGAATTAATCGTAATAATTTCATGTATATCAAGTTACCTTTTATGATTGCTGGGTTCGTTATCAGCAATTATCTTATAAGTTGGTTGGTTAATGAGTTCGATTCTGTTGGCCACATCTGTTCGCTGTTCCAGTTGGTCGATTTTGGACGAGTAGCTGATCTCAAGCTGGGTTTCTTCTTATAGATGAAATTAAGCTGCAATGATTAAAAGAAGATATCCTGTAATGACCAAATATTTCAATAAGAATTAATCGTAATAATTTCATGTATATCAAGTTACCTTTTATGATTGCTGGGTTCGTTATCGGCAATTATCTTATTAGTTGGTTGGTAAATGAGTTCGATTCTGTTGGCCTCATCTGTTCGCTGTTCCAGTTGGTCAATTTTGGACGAGTAGCTGATCTCAAGCTGGGTTTCTTCTTATAGTTGAAATTTAGCTGCAATGATTAAACGAAGATATCCTGTAATGACCAAATATTATATTATCTTAATAATTTCATGTATATTAACTTACCTTTTATGATTGCTGGTTTCTTTATCGGCGATTATCTTATTAGTTGATTAGTTAATGAGTTCGATTCTAGTTGCCTGTGCACTGTTCAAGTTGGTTGATTTTTTACGAGTAGTTGTTCTCAAACTGGTTTTTTTCTCATAGTTGAAATTTAGCTGCAATGATCAAAAGAAGATATCCTTTCATGACAAAATATTTCAATAAGAATTAATCACAATTATTTCATGTATGTCAAGTTACCTTTTATGATTGCTTGGTTCGTTATTGGTGTGGATCATCTAAAGTTTGTGCGTTAATGAGTTCGATTCTGTTGGGCTCATCTGTACGCTGTTCAAGTTGGTCGATTTTGGCCAAGTAGTTGTTCTCAAGCTGGGTTTTTTCTCATAGTTGAAATTTAGCTGCAATGATCAAAAGAAGATATCCTTTAATGACAAAATATTTCAATAAGAATTAATCATAATAATTCCATGTATATCGTTATCGGTGTGGATCATCTAAAGTTTGTGCGTTAATGAGTTAGATTCTGTTGGGCTCATCTGTACGCTGTTCAAGTTGGTCGATTTTGGCCAAGTAGTTGTTCTCAAGCTGGGTTTTTTCTCATAGTTGAAATTTAGCTGCAATGATCAAAAGAAGATATCCTTTAATGACAAAATATTTCAATAAGAATTAATCATAATAATTCCATGTATATCAAATTACCTTTTATGATTGCTGGTTTCATTATCGGCGATTATCTTATTAGTTGATTGGTTAATGAGTTAGATCCTAGTTGGCTGTGCGTCATTCAAGTTGGTCGATTTTTGACGATTAGTTGTTCTCAAACTGGGTTTTTTCGCATAGTTGAAATTTAGCTGCAATGATTAAAAGAAGATATTCTGTAATGACAAAATATTTCAATAAGAATTAATCATAATAATTTCATGTATATCAAGTTACCTTTTATGATTGCTGGGTTCGTTATCGGCAATTATCTTATTAGTTGGTTGGTAAATGAGTTCGATTCTGTTGGCCTCATCTGTTCGCTGTTCCAGTTGGTCAATTTTGGATGAGTAGCTGATCACAAGCTGGGTTTCTTCTTATAGTTGAAATTTAGCTGCAATGATTAAACGAAGATATCCTGTAATGACCAAATATTATATTATCTTAATAATTTCATGTATATTAACTTACCTTTTATGATTGCTGGTTTCATTATTGGCGATTATCTTATTAGTTGATTGGTTAATGAGTTCGATTCTAGTTGCCTGTGCACTGTTCAAGTTGGTTGATTTTTTACGAGTAGTTGTTCTCAAACTGGGTTTTTTCTCATAGTTGAAATTTAGCTGCAATGATCAAAAGAAGATATCCTTTCATGACAAAATATTTCAATAAGAATTAATCGCAATAATTTCATGTATGTCAAGTTACCTTTTATGATTGCTTGGTTCGTTATCGGTGTGGATCATCTAAAGTTTGTGCGTTAATGAGTTAGATTCTGTTGGGCTCATCTGTACGCTGTTCAAGTTGGTCGATTTTGGCCAAGTAGTTGTTCTCAAGCTGGGTTTTTTCTCATAGTTGAAATTTAGCTGCAATGATCAAAAGAAGATATCCTTTAATGACAAAATATTTCAATAAGAATTAATCATAATAATTCCATGTATATCAAATTACCTTTTATGATTGCTGGTTTCATTATTGGCGATTATCTTATTAGTTGATTGGTTAATGAGTTAGATCCTAGTTGGCTGTGCGTCATTCAAGTTGGTCGATTTTTGACGAGTAGTTGTTCTCAAACTGGTTTTTTTCGCATAGTTGAAATTTAGCTGCAATGATTAAAAGAAGATATTCTGTAATGACAAAATATTTCAATAAGAATTAATCATAATAATTTCATGTATATCAAGTTACCTTTTATGATTGCTGGGTTCGTTATCGGCAATTATCTTATTAGTTGGTTGGTAAATGAGTTCGATTCTGCTGGCCTCATCTGTTTGCTGTTCAGTTGGTCGATTTTGGAGGAGTAGCTGATCTCAAGCTGGGTTTCTTCTTATAGGTGAAATTTAGCTGCAATGATTAAAAGAAGATATCCTGTAATGACAAAACATTTCAATAAGAATTAATTGTAATAATTTCATGTATATCAAGTTACCTTTTATGATTGCTGGGTTCGTTATCGGCAATTATCTTATTAGTTGGTTGGTAAATGAGTTCGATTCTGTTGGCCTCATCTGTTCGCTGTTCCAGTTGGTCGATTTTGGACGAGTAGCTGATCTCAAGCTGGGTTTCTTCTTATAGATGAAATTAAGCTGCAATGATTAAAAGAAGATATCCTGTAATGACCAAATATTTCAATAAGAATTAATCGTAATAATTTCATGTATATCAAGTTACCTTTTATGATTGCTTGGTGCGTTATCGGCAATTATCTTATTAGTTTGTTGGTCAATGAGTTCGATTCTGTTGGCCTCATCTGTTCGCTGTTCCAGTTGGTCAATTTTGGACGAGTAGCTGATCTCAAGCTGGGTTTCTTCTTATAGTTGAAATTTAGCTGCAATGATTAAACGAAGATATCCTGTAATGACCAAATATTATATTATCGTAATAATTTCATGTATATCAAGTTACCTTTTATGATTGCTGGGTTCGTTATCGGTGCGGATCATCTAAAGTTGGTGGGTTAATGAGTTCGATTCTGTTGGCCTCATCTGTGCACTGTTCAAGTTGGTCGATTTTGGACTAGTAGTTGATCTCAAGCTGGGTTTTTTCGCATAGTTGAAATTTAGCTGCAATGATTAAAAGAAGATATCCTGTAATGTCCAAATATTTCAATACGAATTAATTGTAATAATTCCATGTATATCAAGTTACCTTTTATGATTGCTGGTTTCGTTATCGGCGATTATGTTATTAGTTGGTTGGTAAATGAGTTTAATTCTGTTCGCTGTGCGCTGTTCAAGTTGGTCGATTTGGACGAGTAGTTGATCTCAAGCTTGGTTCTTCTTGATAGCTGAAATTTAGCTGCAATAAAAAATATATCCTGTAATGAAAAAATATTTCATTTAGAATTTTTATAATCATTTCCATGAGAATAAACTTACATTTCAAAATTGCTGGATGCGGTGCTCCCTGATGCTAGAAAATAGTTTGAAGGAGAGGGGTTAGTAAAAGACAGCTATTAGCAAGAGGAATAAGACCTAAGTTTAGGATATCCTGTCAGGATAAGGCTCTCAATCTGACATACACAGTGAAATTGAAATATTCTCCCTTCCAAATTCAGGAATTTATTTGTGCATGTACAGATTTGTTTTATCTCCCTTCGATCGGAAGTAAATCTGCGTGAAATGATTTTGGCAATATGTATCAAAACTAATACAGCTGTAAGAAGAATCAGCTACATTTTAAATGTCCATGGACCTGAATGAAAAACAATTTCACATAACATATTGAATTTACCTTAATCGTAGATATCTTATAGTAATATATTAATGAGTTTTCACCTTTGATTCTAATTGTCAGTTAAACAATATCTATTATGCGTAACTTGACACACAGTATGGCTTTTAGATGAATCAGTTAGGTGTAGGTAGATTTTGGCTATTGTGAAGAACATGATTAGTTGCCATAAGCACGGCAGTTGGAGATGTAAATACTGATCAGTCGATGAGACTGATTCAGATGTGCTCATACATATATCAGCTATATTTAAATTTTCAGTTTTACGACATTTATATTATGGACATGTATTACATACCGTATAAATAATTTTTGATCTTAGAAATATTGAATTCATCTTAATTGTGGATCTAAGCCATTGGTTAATGAGCAATTTTTCCTAGCTATATATGACAATTTTCAGTTAAACAATAATCATAGCGCATAACAAGGCACAGAGTATGGCTCTGTGGAATGATTTGAATCAATGAAAGCTTCTTTTACTCTAGATTTATCAAAGTGCTGAGACCTAATCACGGTTTCTAAAAGACCTGCAGTCCATAGTTATCCCCATATATATATTACACCAGATCTCGATAGAGCCCTAGACAATATTTTATACATCTTTCCCCCAGAAATTCATTAATGCAATGGGTAAAGCAGCATATAATATATACTGTAAAGTGCCTGAATGTTTATAAATGTATCAATATACTATTTGTAAAAAAATCTATTAACTGACGATAAAGTTTAATTGATATATATCTTTACAGGTAAAGCCAGCCTACATGTATACGGGGCCCTAAAATATCTACACCCGAAGAGTTTCTCGTCAAACATTATAAGATATTGAATGATTGCTAATATCTAAGCGATTGGTTAATTAGTAAATTGTCCTATCTATATCTTGATTGTCAGTTAAACAAGCTTTATGAGGCCTGAAATATCTACGGTACATTTGAAAAATTTCACATTAGATATTGAATTTAGCTTAAGTGTACAAATCTTTTAATCAATAACTGACCAATCTACATTTTTATTATCAGACCAAAGAATATTCAAGGGACCTCACTCAATCATTTCGTCTGATATTGTAAATATTCAAGCAATCATTGCCCTAACTATATTTCAATTTACTTTTAACAATATGCCGGCCATAGAGCTTCAATAAAGTAGTGCGGAGATGGTTAGCTTGACCAGCATCTCTATCCTCACCAGTGCCTATGCATTCTACCCCAGATATGAAAAATCAACTTAGCTTTATGTATGTATGCATTCCTGTTGCCATGCAGGATGAGACTGCCAGGTTTGGTTGCGGCAGGACTTTCGGTGTTTGGTTCATTCAACGTGGAGTCTTTTGTGGGCACTTCTAGTGGGTAGATTTTAGATTGGCCTTTCCAGATAAACCTGAAATGAGTAAAAGAACGATATTCTGTAGTTACACAATCCTTTCTGAATCATACATCGTAATTTACACATGTATCAACTTAACTTTCAATATTGCTGAGTTCAGTGTTCTTTTTTCGCCATCTTCTGTAGTCGCCTTCAGCATCTTCTTCTTGATCTAGGGAGTCCTGAAATGAAAAAAAAGATACGAGCGATGAAAACCTGGTACGGAACAAAACTAATGTCCGAAAGCTTTTCAGCTCTCCGTCGCCGGTCACATACCGAGAACACCAGACAAAGAGCCAGCCAGGAATATACTGCCCTCTACACGCCCTCACACAGAACACGAAAACCAGGATGACGACGCCTTACTTTCACCATTTACCGACAGGGTGTGCCGGGTGACGTCAGTAACTGACAAACCTATCAAATTACCCAAGCCAAAAATAGGGCAGCGCAACTGGATTGCCCGCACTAGCACTCAAAGGAAGACAAGACTTAGCCCTGCCCGAAGCAACCCACGCGGAATCAATGAATACTAACACTCAAAGGAAGACAGGAAAATTAATCCCTGCCCGAAGCAATCCCTTAAAAGGAATCAATGAATGCCAGCACGCAAGCGATCCCGCAGTGAATCAATGAATCCTAGCACGCAAAGGAAGACAGGGAAATTAATCCCTGCCCGAAGCAATCCCTTAAAAGGAATCAATGAATGCTAGAACGCAAAGGAAGACAAGACTAAATCTTTGCCCGAAGCAATTCCTGAAAAGGAATCAATGAATACTAGTAGACAGTCCAGCTTTACCACTCCATTTTTAACCTATGCAATCCGACTGACTTGCCCGTCATTGACGTCACCCAGCACACTCTGTCGATACATGGGGAGAGTGAGGCCTCGTCATCCTGGTTTTCGTGTTCCGTATGAGGGTGTGTAGAGGGCAGCCATTTCCTGACCGACTCTTTGTCTGACATCCTCGACATGTGACCGGCGAAGGAGAGCCGACACTTTGGGACATTAGTTTTGTTCCAGCAAACGTTGAAATTCGACAGAGAAATCGGCCCTGAAAAATAGAAAGGGTTAAATCCTGAAAAATAGAACGGATTAATTAACACGGAACAGCACAGGACAGCACGGAGACGAACAGTTACACATAAAACATAAAGACGTCGTTCCTCAGGAAGCAGGAACAGGAGCGGGAGCGCAGCGAAGATCGCCAGGAGGAGAATCCACGGTAGCATGTTCACAGTGTGAGTGTGCAGAGGTGAATGGCCTATGCTTGTGTACACCGTGGTCAGCCGGTGACGTATTCAATAGCGCGTATAAATGATATCAAATATCAAATATCAATTTCAAACTCTGAATAGCCGCAATTGTGTCTCTATTGTTGAATGGTTTATCATTATGAAAGATTCCACCGCCGGGTTGAATACGCGCCAGTAGCCAGCCGAACAATATAGTGGAGGAACTTTAATAAGGCCATGAAATAAATTACTTGATTCCCAACAGCTACTTCCGAATTTATTAGCCGCCGCCTGTTTTTTTTTTTCTTAAATTCTAGAATAGGTAAAAGTGCAGATCCGCACCTCCTCGTGATCGACGCAATCTACTGAATGACAGAATCAAGGCTAAAATCTAGTGAAGATATCTTAGAATTAACCAATGGAAATCGTACTGAATTGCTGATGACATTTTGAATCTGAAACAATGATAATTAATGTAATTGATTGAACCGTTTACGGGGAGAGGTGCGGATCTGCGCTTTTACCCTAGAATAATTTGTAAATCAAAATTATACCGACCTATAGTGGTCTATTTGAGTAATTGGGGGAAACCCACTAATACCATGTATTCGTCATTAATCATCATTTCATACCGTTATCACAGAATCCCGTCAATAGACAGATTTTCATTAAAAAACTCCTTGATTCAATTGAGGGGAGACTTAATTACTTGGAGCACCGATCCTCTGAAATTCTGCCAAAACACTTCATGCTTTACCACTCATAATTTGAAAAAAAACCCAAATTGTTTTCTTTGATTTTGATGCTGGATTAAACGGTACATCATCATGCAAATTTAGGAAAGTCCATATTAGAATTTCGTTTCTTGTTCCAATTTACTCTTATCCCATTATTGATTTTGGTCAAGAGTATGGCGGTATCAAATCATGTACAGGGTCAGTAATCAAGATTCAAGATAATAAGTCGAAATTCGACATTTAAGTCGAAATTGTGAAAAAATTAACTCGTATGGCATCTACTAGGGGCTTGATCCGTATTTGAAAGAAAAAAATTTTTTTTCTTTAATTTTGATACTGGACTCATTAAACGGTTCCTCATCATGTAAATTAAGGAGTCCATAAGAATTTCGCCGAATTTCGTTTCTTGTTACTAGGACTTTGGGTCAACTAGCATTACGCCGGGCTTTTTTATGGACCCTGGTGTTAAATTGAAACGACTGGCGACGTCGCCGACACCGTCAACTATTTATTGAACTATTTAGCAATTCGCGTCCGCCCCTTACTCCGGAGCCGCATCAGAAAACTCCTAATTTTGATCCTGATTTTACACTTTCCCGACGAACTGTCAAAATCTGACCTTCCTTGCAGATTTCTCCCCTAGATTTCTCGCTTCACCGACTTCTGAAAATTAATGAACGAAGCCGACTTTTCGTTTTTTAACTAGAAGCGTACGAGACGATGATGTTGAGCTGTTTGAGGCAATCCGGAGTGTCTGTAAGGGCAATGTTGGGCAGAGAAAATGCGGCCCTTTCGCAACTTGCAAAAAATATCACTGCCACCGGTAAATTTTCCAGCACTGCCTCCGTATGTAGAGATCTCGGGGACCATCATAAAGACCGTATGAGCTCATTAAAAGTGCGTGGAATTGATATAATTAGAGATCCCAGAATCAATAAGGTACGGTTGAGTAATTTGGCAATGCGTGCTTTCTTTCTTCCTCTTTTTGATATCTTGCTTCCACCAGCCGGTTTTGACCATCAAATAGGCCTAAGACAAAGTATTCCATGTGTGAGCTAAGGCAAAATTCGGTTATCAGAGTTTGTGGACTATTCAGCGGCGGATCCAGGATTCCATGGAGGGGGTGATTCCATGGAGGGGGTGCACAAATCGAAATAGGGGGTTGTTTTTTAAAATTAGACGTGCGGAGATACGTTCTGGGCACGATCAGAGTCCAGAACCAGTTCAGTCCATTCAAAATGACCAAACGAAATGAACATTGGCCAATGAAACGACATAAACGACGACATAAGCTTACGCATTTTCAGGGATTTTTCACATGCTTGTCTTCTTTCTCACGAAAAGGTCAGTCCATAAAAAATAAGCGAGGACTTGAGGGGGCTGCTATTTGTGAACTAAATGAAACCTATGTCAATTAGTCAGGACTAGGCCTATAGTCCGGAAATAGCAAACGACACAACTGAGCACAGTCCGAGTCTGATTACCAGTTGTCATTACGGTTTGGGAAACTTTACTTTCTAGCTGTTGTACAATGGCTAGAAAGTAGCCAAAGTTCCACGGTGGCCGGCATTTGCGTAGACGTAAAGACTAGACTGAACTATCTAGTCCATTCAGTTATTAGCTTCACCCAATAGTCAACTAACTGTGAAAACCAAAGTGCATGTTAAGGGGGCTTCCTTCCTGGTAGCCTAAATGGATTTGTACAAAAGTGAGAATATTTCTATTTATTAAATGTACGTTTGTTATTACAGGGGATGAACTTTTCTCTGTTGGAACGTCAGATATTGGGGATCCACGGACTCCTGCCGCCGGCCACGTTCAATCAGGACGAGCAGGTTCAACGCATCATGTACAACTATCGACGTTGCCACGATGACCTCGAGAAGTATACATTCCTGTTGTCGCTGCACGATCGAAACGAGAAACTGTTTTATCGCGTCGTTATCGAACACGTCGATGAGATGATGCCTATTATCTATACGCCTACTGTCGGGTTAGCGTGTCAGAAATACGGAGATATCTTCAGACGACCGAGGTAAATACTGACAGCCTTATGTCTGTTTCAACTTTGCTTGAGATGACGTCGGATGGCCTAGCTCGGTCAGTTTAGGTAGTACAGTCAAGCCGGATATACCGCTCACATCGGTGCAGAATGATTTTGGCGGTGTAGAGAGTATGGCGGTATATCGGGGGTGTTTTATGCATGTACATTGAGAAGACCTAGCGGTATGCGGGGCGGCGGTATATGGGAGGTCGGTATATTGAGGGTTGACTGTACATATCTGATTTAGGTTTTGATAGGACCAGGATACCCACGATCTTTGTGCGGTTTCGGATACAAATTACAATCGACAACGTAGACAGATTTTAAAAGAAATTTGGGGCAAATGGGATTTGGAAATTCACACAACCTAGGTGTTTTTACCATTTGTGACTCGGACGAGTTAGACTGTGATAGACTGATCCTGTGGCTGTACCCATCAATTTGTGGGAGGGTGATGCTCAACTCCCCAAATACTTGTCTCGTCATTGTTTACCATCTGTATTTTCAGGGGTTTGTTTATATCTATTCATGATTCTGGTCATATATTTGAATTGTTGGGAAATTGGCCCGAACACGACGTCAGGGTGAGTTCATATAGACTTCCTATTTTCATTTTAAAGATTATTTACCTGGTCATCCTTGGTACAGGTACCGGTATTTCTAAAGTACCAGGAGGAGTGGATCCACACAGCAGAAGGCTTACAAGGAAGGAGAACGTGCTCCTGTCAAACAATTCCCGTACTCGGCAATTTTTTTCGTGGCCACTTTTATTTGAAGATTTCTCTTTAATATCACAAAGTGCTTGGAAATTGTCTTGAAATACACTTAAATTTCGAAATTGTTCAGCCCCCTGTTTTGGTTTTGCTCCTTCAGTGTCTGCTGGATAGTTACCATTTTCAACGGTATGCCCATTTCGTTTGTTTGTGCTGCTATCAAAATCTGGCCCTGGATCCACCCTTTGTGGGTTGAAACTGGAATAAGGTTCATGTATTCTATCGATGCAGGCTGTTGTTGTGACCGATGGAGAACGAATTCTGGGTTTAGGTGATCTAGGAGCGTACGGTATGGGTATCCCTGTCGGTAAACTGTCTCTGTACACCGCATTAGCTGGGGTACCCCCACACCAGTGTTTACCCATTGTTTTAGACGTAGGCACTGATAACGATGTGAGTAGTAGTAGACAATAAGATCAAATAATTTTGCAAGTCCTCAAAATTTGAGATGAGAGTTATAACGATGTGAAATTGTATTATTTTTTTCAGAAACTGCTTAATGATCCTATGTATATAGGATTACCGCAGAAGAGAACTAGAGGAAAAGTCTATGATAATTTCATTGATGAATTCATGGAGGCCATTGTCAAAAGGTACATGAAAAAATTAATGAAGTCATCGTTAATCCAGTAAAAGAAAGTCAAAAACATGTATTTACTTATTTAATTGATTTTAATGTATTGATTTGTATTAGGTATGGCCAGGATACGCTAATTCAGTTTGAAGATTTTGCTAATCATAACGCATTTCGATTCTTGGAGAAATATCGCACGAAATATTGCTACTTCAATGACGATATCCAAGGTAATATATGCAACAGATAGATTATACTCATCACCTTGTTGAGATTACCTTTTGATCTTCATTCTACATCTACTTACAGGCACAGCATCCGTAGCGGTCGCAGGGGTAATAGCTAGTTTGCGTATTACAAAGAATAAACTAAAAGATCAAACATTCGTGTTTCAAGGTGCTGGAGAGGTATAGTACAACATGATAAGTTCTAAAAAATCCATTTAGTCCTGTAAACCAATTGTACGAAATTAAGAATTTTAAAAAAAAATTTCTTATAGGCGTCAATAGGAATTGCTAAGCTGTTGATACTCGCTATGGAAGATGAAGGAATTTCCGAGGCTGAAGCCCTACAGAAAATCTGGCTTGTTGACTCAAAAGGGCTCATTGTCAAAGTACGTAGAACTTTTCTAAAAAAGATTCCTTATTCGAGTATTTAGATGCGCTTAAAACTGTCATTAACATCACATCGTTGATTTCTAGGATCGGCCAGCTGGAGGCGTTAGCGGTCAAAAAGTCCTTTTCGCTAAGAATCACGAACCGTTGAACAACCTGGAAGCCATTGTGAAGTCGCTGAAACCAACTGCATTAATTGGTCAGTTCTTGCGATAATGAATAGATTTTGTGATAAGTCTATAGTGAAATGTATGCCTTCAACTCAAGCGTACTGGGAATAGAAAGGGTGGCCACTTACCTGGAAATCAGGGTGAAGTCTGTTTCTTAAAAGAAATTCAGAGAATATTCAAGGAATTTGTTTAAAAAAAAAGCTAAAATCAGGGAAAAGTCTGTGAAATCAAACAGTTTTACATATTTGACTGTGTTTATTCATTGGATTCTTATCGGATCAAGTCAGAGAAAACAACGTGCATGTCAGGGAATAGTCAGGGAAAATGCAAGTCAAATAAAAGTGGCCACCCTCATTGAGTTGCTGATACACAGTTCACTTAAAATTTATCAAAACTGACATTCACATAATCAAAATTAGCTCCAAGCCAATCTTAAGCCAGTCTTATTTTAGCGTGTTTTCATCACAGGTGCTGCTGGTACTCCTGGAGTGTTTACCGAGACGATACTCCGTGATATGGCTTCATTCAATGACAGACCTATTATATTCGCATTGAGTAATCCGACGAGTATGTCCGAGTGTTCAGCTGAGGAAGCGTACAAGTTTACCAATGTAATTTCACCTTAAACTCATCTTTTTCCATGTTTTTGTAGCTATTATGTTTAGGCCATGTACTTAGTATAAGAAAATCTGTCACATTTTTCGTTCATTTCGATGAAAGTTTGAGAAATATTGTTTAAAAAAAGAAAATTCTTGTGATAACTGTTCAAACGTTTTTGCGTTGTAGGGAAATTGTGTGTTCGCTAGTGGTTCCCCGTTCTTACCGGTGCAAATGGGTGAGCAGACTTTCGTCCCCGGACAAGGGAATAACGCGTACATTTTCCCGGGTGTAGCGCTTGGTTCAATGCTGTGCGGAGTTCGTCATATCACCGACCATTTCTTTTTGATTGCCGCCAAGGTCAGTGTTCAAGACATAGTTAATAATAGATAGATGTGCCCTTCCGTGAACATGAATATTCTAAACGTCTATATTCATTGATTACACAGTGTAGTTCTTTGTATTTTGGTAGTGCATCTGTTAACTGAATAGGATGCCAAATGAAGTCATCATCCCTGTCTTTCCATAACATCATGGCATCCTCAAGTTTATGTTGAAACTCAAGCCATGCGGCACGATAGTAGATACATGATTGAGGAATCCCCACTATTTTCTGCCAGATATTTACTTCCTTCAACATAGTCCACACATTCTGATTATTTCATCTCCAGTCCTTAGAATTGGCAGCAGTGTGGTCCGCCATTGGCAAAAATTGATTGTGTAATAAATGAAATTGATTGTATAATAAATAGGGTTATTAAAAAAACATTAATTTTGCACTTTGCAGGTAATTTATTCATAGGATGAGGAAAATACATGAAACATTTGGTTAGATATTGCCACTAATTATTATAACCGTATGTTTCACTTTAGGCGGTCGCAGATTTGGTGACGGATGAACATTTAGACGAAGGTCGTGTGTACCCTCCGCTGTCTCAGATTAGAGAAATCTCGGCTCAGATCGCGACGAAGGTCGCCGAGTTCGCGTACGCAGAGGGCTTAGCCGCCACTTACCCCGAACCGAAGGATAAATCACGTTTGATACGCAGTCAAGTGTACACTACCGATTACGATAAATTCCTACCGGAGATCTACGAATGGCCGATCAAAACCGGAGGCTCCAAGGTTTAAATTTTTCCTCCTCCAACGCTCCACTCATTAATGAAAGTCATCGTGTCAGAAAAATCGTGTCTTGTTTTTGCCTACGTTGGTTCTATGTCTCAGTAATGTTTGAAACCGAGGTGAATCAGAATGTATAAAGCGTTGTTAACAGAGAAACCATGAAGATTATATTCAAAGATTTGTCCTTTATTTACCATTGTGGATCGCAGCTATCGAAAAACCAAAAAGATGTATAAGTATATTCGATGGTTATAATTGATTAGTGAACTAGAAATTATCGTACAGATGATGCTTTTTGATTATGATCATTCCAATCTATGATAAACGACTATATTAGATCAATTAGTAAATAGGTTTGGGATAATTAGTAATTGTCTAAAGCGATTGGTATTAATTTATATCATATTATGTAGCATGTTTGTTATTCTTACTCGTTATGAGATGACATTTTTTTATAATTTTGTTATAGTTATCGGTAGATTTTCTCACTAACCTAACGACATATATATACGATGATATACCAGATACCAATATTGTTACGATTGTTAGAAGCATCGATATTTTATATATTTTATCATTTTCATCCAATGTGTCAAATTACTTTTTTCAGTCAGTGTCCAAGTCAAAGAACTAACTGACATTTATTTGTTTCAAGTATGATATACGTGTATTTGAATTCTATGTTCGTTTTGTCATTCTACAAAGGAGATTTACCCACTACATGTATTAGCGAATCAAAATGATTTTATTGCTCCTTTCAAACAGCTAACAAGGTGCTTTCCGGCTGACAAGGAAAATGGAGGAAATAACCTTGCTGAATTACCTTTGCTAGTGAGCATTTGTGGAGGAAAATTAACAGATCTCAAATCGATCAATACTTTTTGCGTTAAAATTACACGTATCATTCACCATTGTTTTGTGAGATATATCAAAGAAATATTATAGTATACCAGTTATTGATGTTGATGTATCTGTATGTGTGTTACTGGTGCTATGTTGTTTTTTCTGTGTGATAAATATTGCTAATCAAAAAGCTACTTGTACAAAAAGACTTTATCGAACTTGCATGACATACGGTTTGCAAATCATCGGCTTGAAATCGATATTATGCGTTTTAATGAGATATTATTCGTTGTAATGGCAACATAGCAGCCATTGTATAATCAAAGAAGTAGTTAGTCTCGTTATAGCTTAGCTAGCTTATAACTTAGCTTATTTGTTATCGGGTAGGTCAGAATATCAGTAGAAAATCGTTAGTACGACTACGTGTAGCATATTTTCTATTTTCATGTTCATCTTTTTGATCTTAAAATAGGGATTATCCCTCTTCTCTATTTGATTGGTATAGATTTCGATTGATTTACTTTTGATTTACAAACTCGCCACACCTGCCGAAATCGAAACAGGAGTTTGATTTTGGAATTGGAAATCGAATTGCAGATACCGGTATAGTTGTGTGATCGACAGTCAAATTTACAGAATTTTTCGTTTAAATCGAAGTATATACTTAGAAATTTTGGTCCTGGCCCTCGAAGCATTTCGTCATGTTCTAGTTGTATTTCTATAGTGCAATGCATTGCAGTAGATCATCCATTGCTTATGCTATTCGATGGACTGTAGATTGCATGCTTATTCTACTTAATGTTATGTAATGATTATATATAAAAGATTTGCATCCCCTTCCAGTAGTTGGCTGTGTTTTCTGCTACTAGTCTCCGTTATTAGATTGCATTTATTGGAAATCAGTTACATAGTAGAATAGCCCATACACTCTCGCGTATGGAGAATAGATGATAAGTTTAAAACCCACTATATACAAAATGATTAAAAGCGAATTTTATTCATCAAAAAATAAAATCAAAAGAGGGGTCATTCATTTATTACGTGCGCATTAGGAGAGGCGGGAGGGGTCAGTGCAATTGCGTACTCCAATGCTTAATGTATATGAAAAAATGGCCGATTTTGTGTACAGAGGGGGAGGGGGGTTGAAAAATTCAAATTTTATGCGTACGTAATAAATGAGTGATCCCAAACGATGGTCTCTAGTAAGAGTTCGAAACGTTGTGTCTTTCGATTTTAATTTTTGATGAATAAATTTTACTTTTCAACTTTGTATATGGTGGATTTTAAACTTATCAGTTACATATTTGTAGAATATATTTAAAACTTTGTAGTTAGGGTATTCTGATAGAAATGGTTTAGCGACAATCACTTTTTGGCATCATTGAAACAGTTTTCGCGTAACATATCAGATTAAATCAAATATATATTTTTTGAGGGCAACATCCGGATGGTGTACCCTGTGCACGGATCTGAAAATGTATGTATATCTGAAAACCCTTAGCTAATTTTATGCTTTTTCCTAATCTAAGAGAATTTTATCTAAGATTATACTGTTGTTAACCACATTTTTCGTTGCAGTTCAATTTATGTACCGTACTAATAGTATTTATTTCTTTGTTATTTATTCAGAATTTTAATAAAGCTTCAATTTTGTCGCATATCGAGACTTTTTACAATTCTTTTTGCAGTAGTTTGATGAGTCAGTGAGTTGAGAAGAGAGATTTATTTGATAATGAAACTAGGTCAGCAGAGGAGTGCAATAAATATGAATTGAATTGTATTGAGATGCAGGGAAACCCTGATTATGCGGGGATTCCCCATTAACGAGGATGCGTATATCCGTGATGCTGTTTCTGTTCTGTGAGGATGTGATCGGTTTCCAGGTTTGTACTACGGAGGTAAAGCGCGTTTTCAAACCTCGTTAAGCATTTCGTTAAAGGAATGATGATTGATTGATTGAATAAGTAGGCCTAATCGTTGGTGATAAGCCGCGCAGGATAAAAAAAGCTCCCGAAATGCTTGTCAAAAATACTGGGAACCTAACCAGCTAATTAACAACCACCACAGTCGCATTCACAATACAGGGGCTTGTTTGTCATGATAACTGGGGACATAGTGGCGGATCCAGGGTTCAAATCTGAGTACTGCTCGAAGTAATATTGTGTAGGCCTATATAGGCCTAAAGAATCGGCAAGCCGTAAGCCTCGATCGTGTCTGGTGCACCGATTCACTACCCTGTAGTAAGGTACCACATATGTACGACAAGTATGTTGTACGACATGTTTGTGTGTAAAGTCGTGCAGGCAGATATTGTCTATATTGAAATTGTTGTAGTAGGGGAAATGTTGAATGCCGCTCAAGTGGCACTGGCGGTAGGCTGGATCCGCCACTGGGGGTTCCAAAATCAAAGATTCCCCTGTAACAGATGATGTAATCTTTTTTCTGTTTGAGGTAATTAAAGAAAGGTTTCCACCTTTCAATTCCGCTTACAAAGATAGGCCTACATCAGTGCCTACAGGGAAGCCGAGCATAGTGTGGTGCGAGTATAGAGGAATGCCGATACCTATCAGTGACTTAACAAATGACATCTATTTTAGGTTGGTGTAACCCGTATCAGTTGAGCTTGAACACTGAATTTTTAGGCTAATAAAGACAACAGAAAAAAAAGGATGCCCTCCAAGGTTCACTTCGAAAAACTGGCCCAGCACGACGATTCAAGTGATCAAACCGCCACCTGTCCAGAACGAATCTCAATCTCATCAGATGACGATGAAGATGAAATTTACATCCGCGATAACAACCACGATCCGTCGCTGTCGCGTCCGCTGATGTATCCGCGCAAACCGAGAACGAAGGTCAAAGTGCACAACGCCGCCACCTTCAGGCGCGTCATCAAACCGATCTTGTTCACGATCGCAGCGTTGGCGTTTTCGATCGCGTTGATAATCGTCGTGAAGTACATCGTGAAATCGTTCCGTAAACATTTACAAGTACAACAGGCATTTCTAGCAGCTAATTCCATTCCTTCAAATGCACAGCAACTTATAGGATGCAGTAATATACAAGTAACCGATGTTTGGATTCGCGGCATTCCAAAATTCATCACTGAATCGGCCATTCGCAATGTAGATATCAACGGCGATGGTGTTTTGGATCACCTAGTCGCATTTGGAACCGGTAGGTTGAACAGGCGGCCATTCATGTAATACTGCTTATGTGCCCCATATTGGCAGGGGTGAAAAATAACCCACTTTTCCCAATTTTTTGCCTTAAGAAGGGCATCAACTTTCGCGTCGTCATTTTGATGTACCTGGATTCATCATCGTTGTCTCATAAATGGGTGGCGATGGAAGCGGCTCATTGCGATTAACCAGATGATTCCATCACCCTCTATCGAGGTAGTCAGTAACCTGTCACATTCGAATAAAAAAATTCTTTATTCACTTATTTTCACAAACCACAATAGTTGGTACCGGTATCCGATTATAAAAGCTTACCACCAACATGTTTGGTAACTAACTAATGTTGAGGCAGATCTTTCAGTGAAAGCTATTCAGCCCATTGCCTTTTGGGCTATTCTGCTCTCTGGCGGTGAGGCTCATCATAAAGATTTTCTGGATTTTAGGTGCAGTGAATGAAGATGCGAATCCGTTAGTTTGTAATATATATTTTGATGGAAGTTTCCCGTGTTTCGGGGGAATCCTAGCTCTGAACGGTATCACCGGTGAGGAATTGTGGAGATACTACAGCCGTGAAGAACTGTTCGGATTGAATTGCAACATCGATTTCAACCGCGATGGTGTTTTTGATTGTTTGGGCGGAGGACGTGCCGGTGTAAGTGTGCGATGAAACCGGATTCAGTTCCATAGTTCTGAGTTCCAGTTTAACCTGAGGGTTAGACCTAAGGCTAAACTAAAATGATGCCCTGTTTCTCTGCAGCGGCTGGGTCATTTTTGTAAAATATGATGAAATTTGTAATCAGTTCATTTCTATAGCTGCCGGTTATGGTAAAATTCATCACGATTTAAAAAAAGTAATTATGTACAGGGTAGATAGGCGGCCGGCCGGGTCAATTTTTCAGCTCAGCAAAGCGGAGAAACAAAGGTATCAATTTTTTAGCCGAAGCAATTGAAAAATTGAACCAATTCTTACTATGGACTTAAGCTTTGGAACAGGGACACAGGGTACTAACTTGAACTGTGATTCATTTCTCACCCATCATCAAATGACATTAGAATGACATTTCTTCAACCTGATTTTTCAGGCATTCAGTCTAGTCAGTGGTAGAGATGGCAAAGAAATTTGGACATTCGATGCGGAGAAAGCACGTCGTAGATTCGGTATTATGAATCTGTACACCGCTCAGGCAATCAAAGATTACAACGGCGATGGGATACCTGAGGTTTTGGCTATACACGGAGGAGACCCTCTACGAGAACCTGGTAAAGAATATACTTTTAATACTTTATCTAATAATGGTATTTATTTAATATGATATATGTATTAAATAATGTAATCTGATAATTGGCATTTTAGCTCACTTGGGATGAAGCCCCAGCAGGCAACTACATTCACTTTCTATCCCCTGAAATATGGTCTTGATATTTGGTTTATGTATACATCTACCCTAGATGCATCTGTAGCCCAAAAATTGACCCCATCGGAACCAAGATGGGTGACTCGTGGCCATTATTGTTCGGCCAAATCAGCACTTATGTATTGTAAACCTGTTAGTTTCAATGGGAAATTGTAAAGAAGCCTTGAGGTTTGGTTCATAAGGCCTAACATCACAGGAAAAATTAGGTCCATCGGAAACAAGATGGGCATTTAATTTAGGTCTGCATTCTCAGGCCTCTACCTCTTTATGGCTTATCATATTAATTACAATGTACATTGAAATTCTAGTTTATCGTATAAGACAGGTTTTCAGTTATTTTTATTAAATCCCCCACGAGGTCAAATAACAGCAATAAGTTTCTCTCCAAATTGATTTGGCTCTATAGGCCCCTATAGACTTATAGACTTTATTGTTTTACAGGTAGTAAATTACGATTGGCCGGTCGTCTGATTATATTCAGCGGAGCTGACGGTGAGGTATTGCGGGCGGTGACCGTACCGGACAGACGCGAATCATACTATTCGCCTCAGATTCATACGTTATTAGACGGTACGCAGGTCGTACTGTTCGGCACGGGCGGTGAGACGCATCCCGGCTCATTTTGGTACATCGGCCTCGATGATCTCTACAGAGGAAATGTTGATAAGGTAAAATTGTAGATAATGATGGTTCAAGTAATGAACAGTGGGAATTGAAATTGTGTTTCAACTGGCGTGCCCAATTACTTATTCAGAATGTTTAGGGTACCTAGTACAGGTTGGCCACTAACCTCCTGGAAAGTCAGGGAATTTCTTTTCCTTAAAAAAGAAGGGGATTTTGTTTAAAAGAATAAAGCTAAAACTCAGCGAAAAGTCAGGCAAATTTGTTGAAATTGCCAGATTACGTGTAAATTCAAACTGTTTTCATCTATGTCTTATATATTTGACTGTCTTAGTTGATTGGAATCTTAGCAGATCAAGTCAGGGGAAAACAACATGCATGTCGGGGAAAAAGCAATTCAAACAAAAGTGGCCACCCTGTAGTAGTAATGTTGTATTTTGTTAACTGTTGTGCCATAGAGTACCTGCTTACCGGTATATTCAACATGTTATCATTGTTTAGGCGCAGAAAGTATATTCGGATAAATTCAAAGGTGTGATGACTCCGCCGGTGTTGATCGATTTGAACGGAGATTTCGTCGAAGATATCGTATTACCGATTTATAATTCTACGACTATCGCGTTCGATGGAAAAACGTTTGAACCGCTGTGGAAATACCACGTACCTTGGTCAGAGTCTTATAGGTAGGTTCAGTTAGTCAAATCCATGCATGATTTCATGGGCGAGGTATCGCTTACTTTATACCTCAGTGACTGATTGATTTTTGTTAGAATTTTAAAAACCGGATCCAGAACATTTTGGAATTTACCTCAGTATCCCTCGATATTACTATGATAGTTAGCTTCTTGATTGTAACCTGAATACCGTAAGGTTGATATTGAATTCATACCCTTGAGTATGAAACTATCCCAGTTGTATGCAGCTAGTTAAGATAAGTTCACTTTCGAAGACCAGATTTTTTAGTTTTAGACACTGGATCTGGAACTGCGGCGATTTAGACCTAATTCAGATATTGATTAAAATATCTGATACAGAATGATTCAATATTTTCCAGTACTCCAGCAGTTGGTTATTTTAATGACGATGCTGTCCCTGATTTCATGGTTCATTGGCAAATAGGACCAGGGTATCCAATATACTATCACTCCATCGTAAGTACAGGCATCGCATCAGGAGAAAGAAAACATTCACAGAAATTTACCTAATCTGTATGAAAAATGTGACGATTATTTATTTCAAGCTTGTAATTTTTTTTATTACAAAAATTGTTCTTCAAGGTAAAGTAGTTTAATCTAGGTCCTTGAAGCAATTTTAATTTTGCTTTGATTTTCACCTTAACATTCACTGGTTAGGTGTCGGTATATTAGATGACACTCCTACAAATATAAATGATGGTGTTGGTATATCAAATAAACTCTTGGAGGTTTGGAGCAAATCTTTAAAATCTTATGCTATTACTGGTTTCTATTTCATTTCTGAAATGCTTTTAAACCTTTTATCTTTTAGTACTCAAGTTTGTTATCCTTTTAATCAACTAATTTTAAAGTGTGGATCATTGGTTATTGCTGTCAAAAATGATTGAAAAAAAATAATGAAAAAATCAATCAATCAAAAAGTTACTAAAATTAGAACTAGAATACTAAAGCTGTAGTACATTACTCACTTCTGGTGAGGATTTCTTCTTATGGAAATTATATACTGCTATTGAAAAAACTCCCATCCAGACGATACTGCATATCACTTTCAGACAACTATTTTGGATGGAAAAACTGGTAAACCATTGATAGACCCAATTCGTGATTCCGTCGGAGCGCAGGCATCGCCCTTGACTGTAAGCGTTGAAGGTCATGGCAATGACATATTTCTTTATTGGATAGCTGATTGCCAAGGTCACGAGCGAGAAGGAGGAGAATTTACATTCATCAACGGTATGTTTGAAATCGAAGTGAACTGATCGATACGACTTATGAAATCGTAATTGTTTAGTGAATCATTTCGTATTTCAGGCACTAACATTCACGAACAAAGTCGATCAGATTTCTGTCGACTTCGTTTTAAATCGTCCGGGTTTAGTAAAATGTATGCAATCAGTAAAAATGTTAAATCACCCGGAGTGAAAGTTTACTATTCAGGTAAATTATTAAGACTGGTTTTACTCACTATGTGCCCAATGAAATTTTTAAGTCCTAAAACTGATTTTGGATATGAATATTTACTGAACCCAATTCGGGTAATTGAATGAATACTATATTCCAGTTGAACGTAAAGACATTGAGAAGGCAAGTTGGGTTAATACGACGAAACAAGGATTAGACTTTGTGGAGAAACATCCGGAACATTTACGACGCTACCTCAAATTTGCAAAACTTTCTAAAATCGATATGATGAATAAACCAATCAATAAGTTAGAGGTTCGTACTGTCTTCCTCATGTTAAGAGTTATTCAATAATCAAGAAAAAGGCAAAAAAATTGACACCTTGTTGCTGGATTGTTAAGTAAACTGCAATAAGATCTGTAATCAGTTTGTTTCCATAATGGCTGGATCTGTTATGGTTAGCTTGCTCAGGTCATGGTTTAAAAAAAGTAATGTACAGGGTAGATATAGGCGGCTGGTCGGGTCAACTTTTAAGCTCAGCAGAAATGAGTCTCTTTAGCCTAAGTGATACATTTTATGTCTATGGCAAATTGAATAAAAGTATGTAATATATTGTATTTTAGAGAGTTGATTACGGCCATGATGATGAGGCTGACCTGGCAGACGACTTCAGTGAGGAAGATGCAAATTATCTGAATGAACTGTTGAAGAAGTACGGCGCAGACGATGAAGACAACGACCTGGAAAACATTGCGCCGCCGAGACATGAGCCGAGTTTGAATCGTCACCGGCCGTATCCGCATCAATCGAACATCGGTCGTATTTCCGATCATGACGGGATTCCCGGACGACGGAAAATCGATTACCGACGACGAAGGCCTAGTTACAGACGTCGACGGTCAACTCACAGCGGGCGACAAGGATCACGAGCAAACGATTTTCGCAAAACGACAAAAATTGAGGATTATCTGAAAAATGCGCGTGGCAACGAGTTGAAATCCGAGGCCGAACGCGTCGATATGAACGACATGATGAGGGATGAGAATATACGAGCCAAAATTGAAAATCATCTAAATCGGGATCGTGACGCGTTGGCGAAAAAGTTAAGAAAGAAACGCCACCTAGGTCCCCACGATGATGCAGGATTACAGCGACTTTTATCCACCGGTAATTCATTCATCAACGTGTATCTTGTTTACTGCTGGGGTGAAAAGTTTATGAACTGCAAAAAATTCGATAATTATCTCAGATTCATCTCTAACGCAATATTGATTTTGCATTCTTGTTTTCTTGTTTCAATGTATAGGTACACTTGCGCCGAGTTTGTTACAGGCCAACCATCCCGACTTCAATCATTCCATCGATCTCGTGTTCGCCACGTATTGGTTTTTTCCGGCGAAGACGCAAACGTTACTTCCCGCCGATCAAAAATGCATCGACGATTTCATGGCTCAAGAAATGCGACGCTTTAATCCAAAAAGTAAGGAGATTTAACTTCTAAAAAAGAAATCGTGGCCCAGGAAAACTCAAAGTGCATTCAATTATCTATTTGAAGGTAAATATTTTCACATGGATAGAGATGCGTATAACCACGCCGCCGAACACGAGTGCCTCGAGAAATCTGGCAATAAAGTCGACGATAAACACGGAACGTATCAAAGTCAAACTAGTTACAATCCTTATAACTTACTGATGGGACAAATGACTGTGTATAGGTAAGCTATTTCACAATTTTTCCTATATCAATGTTGTGCATGCACCGACGCTTCTTTGCCCGCCCTAAATGTACGGTTGCCCTCCCAATTCTTCGAAACTGGGATTATTACAAGAATATTATTTGCCAGATAATAAATTGTGGCAGATGACTGCACATTATTTCAGTATCTATAATATAAGCTAACTGCAAAACTATGTCATGGGTTGGCGCAGTCTGTGGCGCTATGCGTTAAACAAGTTTTATGGTACCAATTGAAAGATAACGGCTGTATGTATGTTTTAGTATTGCATCGATTTTGTGTTGTTGCGATAAAGTTTAGACGCTCTGCGTGACATCACGCACGCGCTGTTCTTCGAATATCAACTTTGTAACTGCTATCAGGGTCTTCTTTTGATTAACAGTTAAATACAAAAACAGCATATGTACTTTAAACGTTCTCCCTCCACGGATTCTTGGCTAGTTGACAATATTTCCGTAATCGGGAACTTATAAGATTTTGGCACAAAACTGTGAGTGACTGATAGACATAGCTCCTAGCTTCAAACACTGATTACAGGTATATTAAAATCCTTTTGTTCCCACTCTTATGTATTTGACCACAAATATAGGATTATGTGAACATGAAACCCATTATCCTTCAAACTTAAAAGGTGACAAACTAATCTACTTGAGGAGTAAAATCTAGACGTCACAACACCAGGCGTAATGAACGTTCTTTGATTTTAATCTGTGATGAATTTAGTTTTTAAACATTTGAATTGTAGAATAGTCGGTTTTGTACATGTAAACATGTATGTTTGAAGTAATTAAACTTGGCTGAACAAAAGAATTATCGGAATTACCACCACGTATGAATTTAATCATCGCCTTAAGCCAGGAGAAAGTGCATCATCACGCAAATTGACATTTTCTCCCGTCAGATACGCAATATCCATATATGTATATCGTAACTAAGCAACGGTGACCTACTGTTCACTTAAAACTTACCGGGTATTCTATTAGCGTATTAACGGTTTTGGCCTGAAGTTTAATGCTTGTTGAAAAGTTACTGATTGCGGGGTTCAGTCCTTGAAAGTTTTGAAATACGAATTGGGTCAATTCAAGGCCTCAAGTATCATGGAATGTGCTGTAAAATCGTTAAATCATTGTGATTGTCCTTGAATGGCATCAGTCATTAGTTCTCATCTGCAGATCCGAGATACAAGTTCACTGTTTAAGCTCTTAAAATCTACTGATTAGATAAGAATGCCTGGAAAATGTAGATTTCAGGATTCATGGCTTAAGCATGACGATTATATATAAGGCCTGGAATCAGAGTCAAAAAAGTCCTTGAAAGTCATTAGGCCTAAATGAGATAGGTCATGGACACTATGAACCCTGCAATTGTGAATTGTGAAATGGATAACAGTCGAAGCAAACAGTGAAAGATACTGATATTCATTTCATTTTCGATCTTTTCATACACAATTTCGGGTGGTCGAAGCTTAAATCTGGAAATCAGGAAAAGTCTGGGAATTTTCTCTTCTTTAAGAAAGGCAAGGAATAAAACTTAAAACCGGGGTTAGCCAGGGAAATAAAATCAAACAGTTTCCATCTATGTCTTACGTATTTGACTGTGTTAATTGATTGAATTCTTAGCAGATCAAGTTTAAGGGAAAATAACGTGCATATCAGGGAATAGTGGAAGCTTGTCAAATAAAAGTGGCCACTCTGAATAGATTCTCTTTGTTGTACCGAATAAGTCTTCACTGAGGATCGAATTGAAAATGAACATTTGGAAATTATCGCGTAGTAAGCTATCTATAAGACCTAATACGCGCTGGTAAATTAGATTTAGTCAAACAGCTTTATGTTTGGCGTCATTTGTTCGGTGGGAATTGTGTAAGCCTAATTTAATTCGACGCGATCTAGTAAACTAGTTCTATATCAGAAGACACGTAGTCGCGGAGTTAGCCAGAAGAATCTCCGCGAATAACGGAATAATAAGCTTAAATCGCGTTAAACCCCGTCGACGGACGAGAACCGATTATTGTATAATAACCATTCATTGAAATGACGTCAATCTCTATTGATCAACACTTCGTCATATATCGATGGATGTTACCGTTGTCTGCTGTGACCAGGTGCGTCTTGACTCGTATATGTGTGTGTAGCGCGCTTAGCGATTCGGATGACAATCGGAGAATGTAATGGTTGAAAAATCAAGGGCGAATCCACATGGAGCTGACACCAAAAAACATTAAAGTCATCGGGTCTCGGGTTTTATAGACATGGTATTAGATTTTACCAGGGGGGGGTTAACTTAATTCATTTTCAATTAAGTTAACCCCTGGGTTAAAGATAATACTAGTCTATAAAACTTTCACCAAGTCCGGAGAGTGGCCAGTTCTCACTGTATACCGCGTGTACTAAGAGCGATACACCACTGACTCTAAGGTTCTCAGTGAAATAAAACTGGGCCCCCTTGGGTTATTAGTGTCGAAATTAGCATCCCAACGACAGCCTCTGTGTATGATTGTGGCCTGTGCAGGCGTGCATTCAAGATCGTGTTGCCTTGTAACTCGAAAAAGGAAATTTCTGTCTTGTTTCAGGATGGGAATGATGCTTATTTGTTAAAATGAATTGCAGTTTATTTTCTTGATTGCTCGTAGTATGGATTTTTTCAAGAAAAAAAAATGGGAGGGCGAAGGGAAAAAAATGAAAAATGAAAAGAACTCTTTTGTTATAAAGCGCTTTTCAGGTCAAGGGAATGGGAGAAAAAATAAATCTAGAAATTTCTTATCATTTGAGTATTTTCCGCGTAAAATTTTGGAAGAACTGCAAAATAGAAATAAACGAAAGAGTGGATGAGGTGCTGAATTAATTATGCGAATGATGGAAAAAAGTGAAGGAAATAAACTTTTTGCCCATTACTGGATGGAAAACTAAGAGACGGAAATTGAAAAAATTGTGATGAAATTTGCAATGAAAACACGACGAAGGACTGAAAAATGAAAAAAAAAAATCAATTTGTTGATTTTTGTGCAGTTACAGGAGGCGAATCTGTATGTCGCGTAATCAAAAACTTGTCCTTGTGTTGGTGCTATCATAAAATTTGTATTCAATAAGGGTTTAACAAGTTTCGAGGAACCGTTAGCAATGCAGGTTTAGTATTTCACTAATGAATAAGGTAAACTGGGATACCTTTTGGGATTTGAATTTGTCGACAATGTTAAGAGTGTGCGTTATACCATCGTTTCATTAATTCAAATGCCATCTTGACAGTTGACGGTAAATATCCAGCAGATCCTTAATTAATCCCAGAGAATAGGTGCTTTGGGTTTTGCATATGATTACTGGAGTGGCATTGCGCAATTTCTTGGATCGGTCTGAATGCAGTACAGAACTGACTTTGATATCTGATCTGATTATCTGAGAATAAACAAGCCAAGTTATCAACTCTGTTGACTTTCATCCCATTTCATGTATATGTTTATGCTTTTATTGTCATCAGAAAGTTTTCCTTGCATATGTCAATGTTTTCTGTATTGGGGAGGCCACAGACATACAGTCCCAGAAGGGTTTGTCTAACCACATAAAAGGCATATCGTACTCGGTAATTTTCATTGGCAATTACAGGTAAGTACTGTTGACCTGAGTTGTTGACGTGAGTGCTAGGCAGAGGTCAGATAAGAATCTCATCTGCTTCTATTAGGAGTAGCAAGAAATTGAAATTTCATTGCACGGCCCTACCCCATGCACCCCTTGGCACTCTCCCTGTTCATCTCTGATGTAACTCGGAAATTGTCAGTTCGTGCTTCCAGTGGACCGTTCTGTTTTTCTCGTAATTTAATACTGATCGAATTGAATAATAGTTTTGTTTGTCGTTTTCGTTTCCAGAATGCGTATTACATGTAACTGTAAAGGAGACGAACGTATGAAATCACCAGGAGCACGGTGTAGCCGTGTACTGCCGTATAAACAACAAGAATGGGCTGGATATATGGGCACGTATGGAGACAGTCACTGGAATCCGAGGTCTAAAACATCGTCGTAACAACTGAATTCTGGTTCTGTGAAATGATTTATGTAATGATATGAATCCTTATGAGTGGATGATTTGCATCTTAAGATGGAATACAGTAGTGGGCTAGGGCCTACTATAATACATAATAATGAAACCATGTCAAAATGCACTGAGTGATGAAATATTTATAGTGCAATGCTAATGTATATATTCAGGTTTGTAATGCGAGTAATATGCAGGTGGGTTCTTTCTTAATTTGATTGGCACTGGCCAATTTCCAGAAAAAAAATTTAATGTTTTTGCTCATATATGGCCTGTGAGCGATTTCCACTGATATGACGAAAGCCTAAATGAATGAATGAGCAAATTTGATATACAAGTATTATGTTGTAATAGTTGTAAGCGTAGATTAACTTAAATTAAAAACAAGCGGAACTGAATTCTTTGTGAGCCCCCCCCATCCCCCTACAGGCTTAATATTTTAAACTGAAAAATCTTTGCAGGGGTGGACTCATGGGAACTTCTTTTGGAATCTCAGAATTTTTAGTGCCCATTTGTTTGAAAATACTTCTTTTTCAAAATCGCCACAATTGAGTCGAAAACAGAAATCTAGAAAAAGCAATTTATGTCTTAACCAATGAAAAAAATGATGGAAATTCTGGAAATGTGTTAAAAGGGTGCTGCCAGAAAGCTCTTTTTTTATTAATTTGCCCTGAAAATATTTCAAAGACCCTCCACTCTTTGACCCCTGGTCTATCCCTGTTTTTGAAAGTATGGTTGTTCGCATGAGGTGATGTAATTCCAGCTTAGACCGTTCAGCCATAATTTTGAAAACACATCAAATAATCTTCTCAATAAATGTGAACAGTATTAATCTTTTTGTTTTCCTCATCTGAAAATTAATGTCTAAAAAAGACTGGTCCTGGATTATATTTACTATATGGGAGTCCTCGAATCACAGGTTTTGTAGAAACTGTTGTCAGTGCGATGACTAATCATGTACTATGTTTTAAAGTATATTATCAAGACGAAGTATTGCGCATTTAGCATAATATGTTTTTTTGTGTCCATACCATATCAATTCAATCGTAAAACGTCAAACGATTTTGTATTTTGTATTGTATTGTAAAAATGGTACCTTGTTTCTCCTAATCGGCCAGGTCATTTTGTGAACTGCAATAAAATCTATAATCTGTTGATTTCTCAGTAGCTGCCGGATCTGTTACGGTTAGCTTGATCATGATTTAAAGTATTTTAAGATTTAAAGTATTTTACAGGGTAGGTAGGCGGCCAGCCAGGTCAACTTTTAGGCCTAGCAGAAAGGAGAAACGAGGTATAATTCTTTTTTTAGCAATTTTTTTTTTGCAATATGATATCATTCATTATGTCGAGAAGAGCAGAGAGAAGCACATGGGGCATATCAATCAAACTTTTTCCTAAATGAACTACTGCTATAGCTGCGTTCACACTAGATTCGGCGTTTACGAAGTACCGTACTTTGCTGGTGCCAAATTCACCAAAATACGGCGCTTACAAGGCCAGGTACGTTCACACTACAAGTCGGCAATTCAGCACTTAGTAAGCCCAGTATAGTAGTCGCCCGGTGTGCCAATAGAGGGGAGTGTAATTAGTGTTAAATGTTTTGTACTACGCGGATGTAAATACGCGGCTAGCTAAGCGCCGAATCTGCATCCACACTACAGAAAATACGCGGCCAGCTCCGTGCCGTACTGAGATCAGGTTTTCGGTGCAGAATCGCATTCTGCGCTTAATAAGCCGCGTATTTCAGTACGGAACTGAATAAGCCGCAAATAGGCCTTGAATAATTTCCTAGTGTGAACGCTTAGTACCATACTGAAATCATAGTGTGAACGCAGCTTGTAACTAGAATCTGATACTTCCTGGATGTTTGGTATCTCTTATTTTAAAACTTTATTAACCTAGCATGGCTTCGAGACTTTTTCACTCGCCACTACAGCTCCAGAGGTTTTTTGTTTCGCCTTGTATTGTGATGTCATTTCATGTCTTTATCTTAAAGCTATCTTCTTGTTGCTTATGCATAACTCAACTGTGTTTGTGAGCTGACGTTATAGCTGCAATTCATTTTCTTAGTACAATTTATAAAGCCATTTGATTTAGATTAGAATCAAGAATAAACTAGATAATTGATTCATTAGAATCTCAAAATTTATAATGGGAATGATTGATTCTCGTGAAATACCGGTTCTTGGGAAGCCAAATACGATAAGTCCATAGTTAGGACAATAGAGCCTATACTTGATCCGGTGAAATTCATCTGGTTAGGCTGATCCAAACATAATGCATTCATATGGGATGTCCAAGAGATGTGAGCTGTACTTCGTTCGAGCCCTTGTGTTCAAATTGTTGCATTTATTTCAGTGCTCCACAACGAAGAAAGTTTTTTGTATGAAAAGGCAATCGGTCATCGACCATCAAGTCAGGGAAAGATGAAATTCTTCCATGGAAGGGTATGGTTGCATTACTAATGCGGTTTATGTAAATACGTGTAAAACAATTCCTCCAAGATTGCTTTTAGAGTTCAAGGTCACTATGTAAGGAGTTTTGGCAGAACATATAATATATATTCTAAGTAAAATAATAAGTCAATGGACGTTGTGTGCAATGATAAATATATATATATATATATATATATATATATATATATATATATATATATATATATATATATATATATATATATATATATATATATATATATATATATATATATATATATATATATATATATATATATATATATATATATATATATATATATATATATATATATATATATATATATATTGTATATTGTGTAAGATATATGTACATCTATATTTTTGTGGTGAATGTAAATATATATATTTATCTAATAATCGAAAAAAGGCTTTGTAAATCTCTGTTTTTAATGGTATGGGATTCAAAACCATTATAGCATGTGGACTTTATAAGAGCCAGGGTGTGTGTCAATTGTTGTATATTTATAACAAAATTAAGATGTTTTAAAACTGTTCCATCCATCTTGAATTTGATTCTTTTTGCCGATGGCAATTCGTAATTTTACGCCCCTTGCTCAATATCATGAATATAGCCTGGGTTTGATTTTATTCTCATTGTCTTGGTACCGTACGCACATGATCTCTCATCTAGAAAAAAAGAAACTGGTAAAAAATACCGCGTCCCATCTTATTGTTACATTATAGTTTCGAGAATTCTTCCAACTCTTATAACGAATGAAACGATTTTCATAAACGCCCCTGACTTCTACATGAATGTTTAATGGTTTTCATAGAAAAATGCCACATCAGCCGAAAATTACATTACTGTCACGCACGTGTCGTGTGATACTTGGCGTCGTTTCTAGGATACGAGTACGTCATCAATCCCGGAAATCAGTACAACGCGGTAGCGCTATCTTCCAGCGATGATTTCATGATATAAAGGCGAATAATTCGATTGAATGATTTTAAAGTTTTTAACGTTACGAAAAAATAATCCTCGCTCGTAGTGGATTTTTAACATCATTTCATAAAGCATACGTTGGTAGGTCCCTAGACTGGCGATAAATTGTTGGCTAGAATTCATGATTGATGTATCACATGATCAGGTAATTTGTACTTTCAGCGTTAATCTTTTAAGAAGACATACATTGCACCAGGCAGTAATGCGATATTTCATACCCTGGGAACTGGGTGCGTGTCCGGAGCTTATTAAATACCGCCACTCGGAATTTACGTCATTGGCCGGGGTTTATTGATCTACCTACGTAAATCGGAACCTTCTAATAATCGATCGGATTTTATCGATCCCCCATTCAGCGTGTGTATTCTCCATCGGGAAAACATACTGAAAACCATCCGCTGATTAGTACAGCGTTAGCAGACGAAAATTCCATTGACGTCATTACGCGTCGAATGGCATCGAGTATTGAAATTTTCGACGGTATAATTTGCTCGAATTAAAACGACGCGGAAACTTAGACGCTATTTGTCAATCGTCAATCGCTGGTCTTTAATTTCCGATGCATCGAAACAATGCGGTTTGCCGAGCCGCGGACGCCGTACAATTCGGAGAAAAGCGGCGGTAATATTTGCGCGCGAAAATAAACAGATTTTCGTGCGATCAAATGGCGATTGAATTTCCCTCGTGTCGAGATGAGACGAAGAGCAGAAAGTCATCATCAACCCGATTTCTAGACATTTCATTTTGTATATACATAGATGAAATGATTACCTCCTCATTCGGATTAATTCCTCTCAAATTGTTTATCTTCTAGGGCCTAATGAGAATTTAACCTACACATATACGATCGAATTCCTATTTTTAAAAAAACAACCAAAAAACCTGATCCTACGCTTAAAAAGATGTACTATACAGCGGTATACAATTATTTCGAATCATTCGTTAAAAATGACCTATACGTTATTACAGAAAGGAACAGCATGCTGCGTACATACAAAAACATGTTAATAAAATCTGTGACGTCAATACTTGAAAAGGACACGTGACGCCTATTGCAGTCGTCAAATGAATAAATGTCGACAAGCGAATCGAACTTTTCCTTTAAACTTCATCATTACTCATTGAATATACGTATATACATATAATGTTTTTGAATGTCTCACACATTTTAGTCTTTATGAATGATTTAATTTTAAGTGTTTTTTCGTATTTCAATGAAGTAAGACATTTTCAAAAGGATGTCATACGCCAATGCACGGTAACTGTACATATATCTCGGTGTGATAACAATGAATCATGAATGATTATTCAAATGTCAGACTGTTGTGTGTTTCGCGATCGTGCTAGGTGAAGTACTGTTTAATTTCCAAAATTTAAAACAATCTCCAGACGAGCATAGTATATACAGTGTCTGATTCAGTCCACTGGACTTCAGTCAAAATAAATGAAGGTACGGTTGTAAAATGAAGCCCTTGGGCGCTTCGTGGAGTTATACCGAACGATACGGCCACAATAAAAACTCGATAACCTGCAACAAAGAACAATTTGTGTGGGAACATGCTCAACTATTGCAATGGAATCGACAAAGATTTTTAAATCTTATAGAATTATCCAGGAAGCCCTTCAATCCAAATCCATCTATAGTTATTCAATGAAAATGAAACGACAAGCGACCGTGACTGATTAAAAGTGTCCCCTAGACACGTTTGCTGCCGCGGCAATCACAGCTGATTCTTTGTTTACATGCGTAAAGGAAGCCACACCCCCTGACATAGCGGAATCACCGGCAATCCATGACGTCACAATGACGTCAGTAGAGCTGTATCTGTATGTAGTGGCGCGATCAATGCACGGTTAAGTTAGAAAATGCCCTAATTTCTCACGATTCGGGGGCTCTTGATGGCCGTTGGTGGTTCGAGCCGGCAGCGCGGTAGGCCTGGAAATGGCTGATAGGACTAAAGGACCAATACGGGTCGGATTTTACGATATAGAACGCACGATAGGCAAAGGCAATTTTGCCGTTGTCAAACTGGGGAAACACCGGATTACGAAAAGCGAAGTAAGTGTTATGATCTGTGTATGTTTAAAAATATATCAGTTTTTTATTGAATTGTATAAATGTGTATGGAATGTTGTATTAATCTGATTCATATAAGCTTATGTAAAAGAGACTTCTGAGGACTGTTTAGTTCATCATCGTATCAGCTAGGCCTATACTGTATAGGCGTACATACACTACAGTCAAAGTAGCCAAACTTAACACATGAGAAAAAAGCCCAATCCCTGCACAGTGAACTGAATGGAGGATGGACCAGGAAACAGGACAGGTCATCTTATTAAGTTGTTTGCCTTGGTGAAATAAAATCATTTGAATTTTCATACAATTGTTCTTTTTGAAGAAATGCATACGATACATTCACAACTTGGGGGGAAGGGGTGTTCATTTTTAGGAGCCACTCGAGAAATTTTGTTGGGGGTGCCCTGATTCTAAGGTAGCAGAAAAGGGTAAATGAAGTGGGCAAGTTGCATGACAAGTTGTATGACCACCTGCAAAGGGTCGCCTTATGGGTAGCCCATTTTGATATAGGCCTATGCGAAGGTTGATTTTCGAAGAAGATGAGTAGATTTTAGCCCTTGTGTATCATTTTTAGTTCTTGACAAAAAAGCCAAGATCTAATGAGAAGGCTATGGTCTAAACCCCCAGAACTCTCCTAAGATCAACTCTGGACCTCCTCATTGGTCAGCACTATTTAGCCTATACTCCTCACTGTTGGCCTATGTGGTACTGTAATGTACTGATTTTTATTTGTACCCATGTGTATTTTGATTGCTATAACAACAGTGGGTTCACGAGAGGGTTTTTACTCTTCTAGAAAGGTATATTACTTAGAGCACTGATGCATATTTCACATAGGCTACCAATCAGAAGCCTTGATCACACAAGCCTTTTTGACCGGGAAAAAATTTGGCCTGTGGCAAATCGGGCCTGAAACCAACCGTTCATGCTTTTGCCAAATGCATCTGTGTCAGTTTGACAGTCGGACCAGGCCCGTGCCAAATCTTAGCATGGGTCAAATTGTTCCGTGTGAATGCCAACTGGTGCTGGAAGTAATTCTCACATGCCATAGATTGTTTTAAACTCTGTATAAGTAACAAGTGAGTCTAGGTCTGGTGTAGGCCAGTTTGACCTGGGCCAAATTGGACATCGCTATGTGATCGCGGCTAATGTTCCCAGATTTTTCATTAAAGGAATATAAATAGCCTGATTTCCAGAACTGCCACCTGTGTTCCTGATTTTCAGTAGGCCTATTTGTTACTATTTTCTAATGAGAAATGCTGATTTGATTTGTTTGATACGTACAGAAATATGAAAGATGTTACTTAGGGTCTTACTGTTGATAACTGATTAATTTGAACATTTTCTTTCATATTTCGATGTCACTGAAAAAAATTCAATTTGTTACTGATAGCAGCCCTGGCAGCCCTGGATTTCTAAAAATGAGAATAATTTTTAAAAAGATGTTCGTAAGCAATCTAGTGTTTCAGTGAAATCCACATTTTTGCAGACTATTTGGTTTCTCATTTCATGGATGAAAACTGAATCGATGTCTCTTCGTTATTTCAGGTGGCAATTAAGATAATCGATAAAACAAGACTGGATCAGTCGAATTTGGCAAAAGTTTACAGAGAAGTTCAAATTTTGAAGATGGTGAAACACCCGAATATCATTAAAGTTTACCAGGTAAGTCCTACTGAAATCATTACTACTGACTTTAGTCTCTCGTATTGTCTTATTGAACAAAGTTAAAAACAGAAGTTGGCTCAAGGGTTGATCCAAGGCCTACTTTTGAAGGTCTGGCAACACATTCTACATTGTAGTGGCATGATCTTTCATCATTGAAAAGGCATAGGCCCCTATTTGAAAATAACGATTAAGGCATTGGATTCGAAAATCCGTGGATGGATAAGATGTATTTTACAGTATCTCCAAGAAGTTAACTTTTCATTGACTCATGAAAATTATGCAAACGAAATTCATAAGATTCCGTATATAAGGCAGTAAAAAGTTAAGAGTTCATTCAAAAGAGGGCAACTGAAAACATTTGAGGGTCTTGTACAAGGCCCACGTACCGGACCCCGGGATCAGCGTACCTTTGATTTGATCTTTGCTCGACATGTCGTATGAATAGGTTAGATCTTATTTCAAGAAGAATATCCCTGATACCAAAAAATAGTCAGAAAAAAACCGAGAATTTTACTGCCGTTTCTAAGCATGTTTGGGGAATGTGGAACTCACTCGGGTTTCAAGGATGGAAGATATTTATTTACAGCTATACTGAACATGTCAGGCAAGCTTGTGTGTTTCCTTTCATACCTTACGACTGTGCACGCACGCATGTCATCAAACTAACATACTGTGAAGTCGGGGTGTAATGTGCCGACAAATTTAGATATCTTTAAGAAAAAAGTTTCAAACATTTCAAACGGAATGTCTTTCATTTAGCTAAGAAGCAGATACCAATGATTTTGAATCGATACTAAGGGAATACCAGTGGAGTATATATGCCTGTGATGGTCGTGTATATAATGAGTAGCAGATAATGATTTTTGTTTATCTGCATTGGTGGTAACGGGGGGGGGGGGGGGTCCGGAGGTACTGACCAAGTGTACACCAATACCCGAGACATTTATTGGAATGAGCATGTCCTGAAGACTAAGCCACTGTGCCTTCTACAGGCTTCTTACTAGTGAAGTTTTGAAATAGGTATGGGAATTTTTTTTTCCAGACCCTGGAAAAGCTAAGGACATTTCATTTTTTTTTCACTATGGCTACGGAAAAAGTAGGGTAGCCTAAATCGGAAAATGGTCTCAAAATGAAATTTTTCTTCTATTTTGAATTTGATTTCAATTGGCACTTATTTAATTCGAATGGGCTTGCATTGCCCATTCTAGGTTGCCGATTCTGGGTATGGAAAATGAAATAGGGAAACCCGTAAGAACCCTGCACAGCTTTCAAAATTCTATAACATTTTTGCAAAATTTCAACGATTAGTATTTTAACTTTGCATTTGTTCTTACAGTTGTATTAAAACGAATGAATTTCGGGGGTCGATCAGCGCCGGTGCTGGTAGGGCTCTACGTCATGTTGGTATTGATTCACATGTGCGCGTGCTCGTTTGTTCGTTAATCAGCGGAATATATCTCCTCAAATGATTTACGAACAACTAGCAGCAATAATGTGACATCGTGGCACCTTTTCATCATCGACGCGATTGTGACTTGACCTTTTCGAGTGGCGTCGACTCCTTATACCGAGAAATGTCAAAGTTGAACACGTCCGCTGCGACGACTAGCGAGTTTTAGATTGGTTTTCTGTCGTGCTCGCCGGTATTCGCCGGCCGACAATTTCGACGGCGAATTCATACATGTGACATTTCGTCGCGGACAGATTTTTCGGCGTGTTTTCTGATTTCCATGTTAAATACATCGCCATCGAATAAAGCTTGCTGTCTCTCTTCGCGCGTGCGCTCGTAGTGCGCTCGATGATGATGAAAACCGGTCGCAACTTTCTCGGTTGTGTGACGTCCTGGGGAGGATCGTTGTTGCCGGTAATAAGACAAAATACCGCATCGTTTACGAATGGTGCGGCATTGTTATTTACTTTGTTTTCGTTTAGAATTGATTTATGCCCCTTAAACTACCCTCATATAGATGTAAGGTTGCTGTCTGAGACGTGAGGAAAAATATAATACTAGTTGTTGAAATTGATATTGCCGGTTTAATCTCCCAAGACTGGAAAAAGTCTCAACTATATACGCCCCCTTATACTCCACTGACGTATCCGTTGTGAGAGAGACTCCGTTTAGATGTTGGAAATGTGGAAAATCTTTGTTTTTTCGGAAAGGGCGCTTCAGGACTTGACAAGGGGGTCTGAACGTCGTGAACACCCCTAGATCTGCCCAAGCCTGTGATTGTCAGATACCTCTACTAGTAGCCTACCGTATACAATAATGTGTTATTTCAGAATCTCTATTTCGAAATGCATATTGGATGCCATGGTGCTCCGAAAGATGTTTCCAAAATTTATCATCAACCACTATCGCGGTCGGAGGGCTTGGGCGGTTTATTCTGTCGTTTATACCGCCATCTCCTCGGGGTGTATTTGTATTTTCTTTACAACTTCTTTTGATCGTTTTTCAGGTCATGGAAACCAAAAACATGCTGTACATAGTTTCTGAATATGCACCGAACGGGGAGATATTTGGTAAGTATTTAACGAACAACAGGGGCGGACATTCAAAAATTTGAGAAACAGGCAGTGCCGTACGGTACAGCCTTCTCCCGCGAACGCAATGACCTCGAGGAGTCCCACAGAAAATTTCCCTGAGCACTTATTTTGCTAAAAATCAAGATTATAACGAAAAATTTTGTGTCGAATTGTTGAGTGATGTATTGTTTTACATCGAGATGATATTGACTGTGCTTTTGAAATGTTTGTTTGGTCGGCTGAAAAAAACTGCGTCCACCTCATGTTACCTGGCTGTGATAATTTGCACAGTTTATACCGTCGGAGACCTTTAAATACGTTAGTCGACGATGATAGAAAAAAAGAGAAAAAGTTTTGATGTCCTGTCGCAATTGGAAAAAGTGTGTTTCAGTCGATAAGCCGTTCTTTGTGAAATTCCTGTCCGGAAAAAGTGCTCTACTACCGCACGCACACACGCACGCGGTGTAAGCATGGATCGTTTCGTTCGTTCGTCGGTTGTGAAAAGGTTAAACCTGATGTCATTGCCTACGTCAGTAGTTTTTATAGTATAGGTAATCTATATAGCAGATTAGAACGAATATACGAGCGCTGCCCTAATTGTCTGCACGATACTATTACACTAATTCTTATGTATGGTTAGAATTCTATCCCGTTTCCGATGGAATATTGTTGTTATTTTACCTAGGGTATTTATCGACCAGTACTGCGTGCACGTCCCCGATAAACTTGAGCCGAGCAATCAGACATGTTTCTCTAAAGCAGCGCCCGGTTTGAAAAATTGCTTTCGGTAAAGTAGTTTTTACAGCCGGTGTTTCATTTGAAGTTGGAAATGCAGGGGCGGATCTAGCTCTTCGGAAAAGGGGCGTGCACTTGTTACTCGGGTCACTGCTTACATATGGGGTATGGGCTGGGTATGCTCGTCCAGAAAATTTTGAAAAATAGATGCGTACCGAGCACTTTCCTGGTTGAAATAAGTAATGAAACATGGTTACAACTTCACCATTTTCTAAACAAAAAGTATTGGGTTGAAAATTCAAAGGTCACTCTGCCACTGGAACCGAAGTTTTGATTAGTGAAATAAGCCGGGGTGCCTATTGCTGTAGTGATGGCGCAGTGGCTTGGTGACAAGGGGGTGCTGTACACGTGGTGGACAGTCTTCATTTTAACCTGGAGCCTATTGCCGGAGTGATGCTGCAGTGGCTCGCTCACAAGATGGACCAGTCTTTAATTTAAACGTGCCTCGCTCCAGTGGCAAGGGGCTGTACACACGACGGACCAATCTTAATGTTAACCGGGTTGACCGGCGCGAAGTTTCGATCGGCCCATCAGGTTTTCTGCAGAAAAGTTATGAGAATTTTTTTCGAATGTATTATTTCGATTGTGAGGCTTCGATGCGAATGATCCATCTCTTGATGTTGTCGGCGGTAAATTGGTGGTGAAAAAAATCTCTCGAAAGCGGCGCGCGAAATTCTCGCGAGGAGATTTACGCCGACAAGATTCCCGGCGGATCCCGCAAGAAGTTCTGATATTCAAGGTGGTTTTTTCCGCCCCGCCGGAGATTCGGGCTGAAAATTTGTAAATTGCCTGTCATGGAATATCGTAAAATTTAATGATTGATTAGCAACCATCGTTCGCTCTCTCAACGGAGGGAGGAACTTCTGCCTCGCTGTACTCTGTATAGGCCATTGATTTTCTGATAAAGCGAAAGGTTATTGATGATGTCACAGTGTTTCGTTTTCGGACGTCATCCGGGGTTCGTTCGCGCAAGCATCGTGATGTTTAAACGTAGACGTAATTGTTCGACAAAATTTCAACGCATTTCTCGTTGCGATCGCGGCCTGACGCACGACTACGACGTAGCTATCAGATCGTAAATCTTGATGAGTCATACTTAATGTTTGTTCATTTTCGAAGCGTGAACTTTTGTTGATTTTTTGAAGCAGTTACAAACCATTACAACAATGTTTATATAGGCCTACATTGATTCCTAGTATGCGTTATTTAAGGGTGCTGCGTCCGGGTAGATGTGCACTACATCATCAGTATTGGCGTTTCAAAATAACAATTGCGATTGTGAATTTTGGCGTTTATTTTGTTGTAATTGAATTTATTTTATGAATAACTCTGAATTTTATTTTTGATAAATTTCCTTAATTATTTTTTGAGAGGATATGTGCTACATAATCAATATATCGAGGCTAGACTCGAAAATATAAAAGTTTTCATGTTTTTTTTCAAGGGGTCAACAAAGTTTCAAATTTTCTTTTTACGATTGATTTGTACGACGAAGTGGGATAGATTTTTTTCAAAATTTTGGACCGACTGCGTACTAGCGCCACCTAGTGGATATTCAACTGCCGAAGTAGCTTTCACACGGCAGAGATCATGTCGGTATGAACTTCTGCCTGTATTAGGTGGCATCAAAAACTTGTATCGTTTATTGTTCATCTGATACCCAGCTAACTTCGAAATATTTCTGTATAAAAAAAGGTATTTTTAAGTTTTCAAGTAGGCCTCGTATGTTCGCACTGATGATAAAAAAAACGCACGATCTTTTCGGTATTTGTATCTATATACGAGAGCGAATGCTCAGCGCGCAGAAACTTGTGGAGTCTCGCTGATTCTGATTTTGTCGGGATTCTGAAGTTTGTTTCGCTTTGCTTGCAGGGGGAAAAATACCTGACATGTTTATGAAGATAACATTGAGACTGTGTGAACCCTTTATGTTTAAAGGCTGACTATATAGTAAACAAACTGACTGACATATTAGAGAAAATATATATATATATATATATATATATATATATATATATATATATATATATATATATATATATATATATATATATATATATATATATATATATATATATATATATATATATATATATATATATATATATATATATATATATATATATATATATATATATATATATGTATATTCATGTTTACCTTTATCTGGTGTTGGTTAGTAATGTGATAATGGTATGATGTCATTCTCATGCATGTTGAGTATAAACTAATACTTGAACTTGCAACGAACTTTAGTGTTCGCTAATATTAAACCTTTGAGATCCAATTTATTCAGGTTCTTGACCTATACCATCTTATAACCAACTTTTGAACGCACAATAGACAAATTTTACTGGCATGTAGGCCTATCAGGGGTGGATTCAAGGGGGCCTTTTGTCCAGGTTTTTTGTCGAGATTCACTTTCACAACCTGGCTTAAGAAGGTCACGCATACAGTGCCAATTATCGCTATTTATTTTGTTCTAGAATTACTCTAGATTCTTAGAAAATGATCCTATTTTTTTTAAATTTTCTTGCCTCTCAAAAAATTCCTGGATCCGCCCCGTTGTATGGGAAAGCCGTGACTGAGGCCATGGCCCCCACTTTTCTGATGCTTGAACATAATTTTTTTTACAAAGCCCGCTGTTAGATACCGCAGATAAATTCTAATCACTTGATACATTTAACCTTCATGTTATACTATGTATTTGACCTTCATGTTATGCAATTTATTTGCTTAGCTTCCTTGCATGAACTCTGTCGTAATAGTCATTATCTTTTCACGTAAAATGTCTTGAATGTATATAGTTCAATGGATGAAACAGTGACCGGGTAGTTGAATGAATTTGACAATAGAGGATAGTTTGACCGGTATTTATAGTTCGCTGATGCTGATGGACGATGGATATAGTTCTTTCCTAGTTGATTTTTCGTTAGTATTTATTTCAGCTCGGGAACGTGCGCGACGTTGTCCTTGATTCATCGTTATTTTCTCTCGTTGCAGACTACATAGCTCTCCAGGGCCGTCTGCCGGAGCGCGAGGCGCGCAAAAAGTTCTGGCAGATAATCGCCGCTGTCAATTACTGTCACGAGCGCCACATTGTACATAGGGATCTCAAAGCTGAAAATTTACTGCTTGATGCAAATATGAACATTAAAATTGCTGGTAAGAAGCATTTACATATATATATATATATATATATATATATATATATATATATATATATATATATATATATATATATATATATATATCCTCACTGAGAGATCCATGATTTCCATCTACCGCGGATTTTTTTTAACCTTTTTTTTTAACCCCTCTCGGGAGAAACCATGAACTGTTCCTGAAGCATGAAAATCCCTGTGCTGGACTGAAAAATCTTCATAACAGTTTTAATGGGTTTTGAAAAATGCTGATATATCGTGGCCCTCTTAGGCTGTTCCAAGTTATGTCGATCAGTTGCTCAAAAGTTGATTAAAGATAACCGGCCGATAATTACATTTTAGTGAACTTTTGATTGTCAACTAAAACCAACTTTCGAGCAACTGGTCCCAGTTTTGTCAATATGGGCCCCGAACCAATGTCTTACTACCAGTAGAATTCTTATGCTTAGATTTTCGTTCGCTCGTTGTAGATTTTGGTTTTGGAAACTTTTTTAAGTCCGGTGAGCCGCTATCCACCTGGTGTGGTAGTCCACCTTATGCAGCCCCTGAAGTCTTCGAGGGTAAGAAGTACCTCGGTCCTCAGGTTGATGTTTGGGTAAGTAGAATAACCCTACTGAATGTGAATTCTGCCTACTATAGAAAATACAAAATCTTGCCTTTTTTACAAATCTTGCCTTATTAACGAGTTTCTATGTAAGAGGGGCAATCAATCATTTCAGGGTCTTACAGAAGCCGAGGGCCGGCGGAGCGGGTCCGACCTGCCGACTTTGGTCCTACTAATAATTTCCCAAATCGATTCCGCCGGAATTTGTAATTTTCAATTTCCATTCAAATAGAAATTCAAAATTGGTGGAATCATATACCAATACTTCAAATGCTAGAAAATGCATTTATGGGCTCTGCATTGAGCTTGGCGCTTTCAGCGTTCACTGATATTCACATATTCCAACCTTGCGATGATAATTCCACTGATCCTTTGGTCGTATCAATCCCGAGTTGCTCGCACCAGTCCTGAAGTTCGTCCATGCAGGACATCAAATCCAATACGCCTCGCATTTTTCTTGAACTTCTGATTGAACGTGTGCCTATTTCGATTGACGTTACCGTCGTCGCGTCTTGTATTACGACTTATTATCGAAGTTTTAACGTGATGTATTTTCAGAGTTTAGGCGTTGTGTTGTATGTACTTGTCTGTGGTGCGCTTCCTTTCGATGGTTACAATTTACAAACACTCAGGATGCGTGTTCTATCCGGTCGATTTCGTATACCTTACTTTATGTCTACCGGTAAGTACGCGCGTGTGCCGTCGACGACGATGCGCCTAACTCAATTACTGCGCTGAAACTACTTCTTTTCGATTCGAATTAAAACCAGCTCTACACGTACGTACGTACCGGGTGTGATAAATTGGTCGAAAAATTAACCGTAGTTCGATTCTGAATCTAGCTATCCCCGATGGTGCCAGATCTGGTATCTTCAGCGAGCACGACCACTCGCGTGCGCGCCAAATAGGCTTGTGCCTGTTTGGCGCGATCAAAAACGTCAGACCAGGCCCGAGCCAAATTTTAGCACGGGTCAATTTTATTGCGTGTGAATCAGGGATGAAAATCTTCCGACCATAGACAGATTTCCGACCTTTTCTAACATTTTCTTTATTCCTGAGAACAGTGTAAATCACCTCAATCGCTTTAATCACCTCAATCGCAGGCGTCACATCGGAGCGCTCCTTAGTTAGGAGTGCTCCTTAAGACGGTTTTCGGCAGTTGTAAGCACAACTGTGGAGTCGGAGAAACCAATATGGCGTCTCATTCAAAAAGCGGCTCTAATTCAGGCCCAAACTATTAACATTTTGACCAGAAGGAAGTAAGTTTTTTGGCTGAAAGTTACTGATTTTTGTTCCCCAAAAAATTCTTTTTTTTTTTAATATTTTCCGACTTTTTCAATATGGGCCGTTTTCATCCCTGGTGAATTGTCACTGGTTCCCGACTCACTTTGCTTTGTCTGAGCGTTGTTTCAGAGATGTAAAACTTCCATTTTTTGACGGAATTCTGTTTTTGTTTTCCATTTTCTTGGTTAAAAAAAAAAAGAAAAATGCTGTGAAATTGCATCTTAGAACACTTAGAATTTAAAAAATTTAGCTCCCCAAATGTGGCGTTTGAATATCGACTATTATCCTTTTTCTTTTCTTTCCTTTGGCTGATTACATCTCTGATAGTTTAGTATCGAGTGCGTGGTTAACTAATTAGTTACGCGCCAAATTTGACTCAGGCCCGATTCGTGCCAATTTGATCGGGAACGAATTGTCTCCGCGCGATCGCGGCTTTCGACTCGAATTCCAGGTTCTATTTCTTTGATCGTCATATAACACTGCGGTGCATCAAAGAGGAAAAATTAATCAGATCGGCTTATTTGAAGCCCGCGTCCTTTTCATATTATTGATAAGATTTCGAGAAAAAGAATTTAAGCATAGAAGATAATCACTTCCACACCTAACGCTTGTTGCCGAATCCCCTATGAGTCTTTGATTTATGAAATAATTAATTCCCTATCCCGGGACGAAACGGAGATAGCGTTATCTACCAGACAATCGGTGATGTAATTAAACGACACTTGTGTTTAATATCATTATTAAGTGGTTCTGTTGGTTTATGAGATCGGCGCGAGATTGTTGGTCATATAGGTCGTTTTAAAAGCGCGATCATATCTTTAGATCCGATGCGAAAGTGCAGTATTACATAGAATCAAATATCCCACGCATTAAATGGCTCCAGTAAATCACATTATCGATAACCAAACTTGCTTGTTTATCTCTTCAGTTCTTGAGCCCATCCTGCCCTATATTTTCGAGTCGAACAGAATTCAGTTTGGGGTCCAGTTTCCCAAAGGGTTAACTGCTAAATCAATTTTGAAGATGTTTAACCCTCATGGTTCCCACAGAACAGGGAAATTGGGAAAAACTTGGGAATTTTGAAATGATAATTCCCGGTTTGGAAATATTTGGGAATTTGAAAAATTTTCCTCAAATCAGGGAAATACTTGGGAAATTCATTACATTTCACATATTGTATTTGCCAAGGGCAACTTTCTTCAGCAATTTCCCTTGAAAATCACCTTTATCAACCAGTCACCGCTAAAATGTTGACTGTAGCATGACGATATGTGTTCATTTCCATTTGGGAAAATTGAAAAATCACCCATGAAATTACTTGGGAAAAACTTGGGAATTTTGAATTATATAACTGTGGGAACAATGATCCCTTTCAGTGCGTCTACACCGCAGTGCGGTGTAGGAATCAGTGATGGATTTTGCTAGTACACCGCACTGCGGTGTATTGATTTAATTAGTAATTACTTGTTATCTCTCTTGAAAGATGGCAGCACCTATCAAACATAGTGAAATATTAGTAACTAACGATATACCGCACCAGGGTGTAGACGCATTATAGTGCTATTCCCGTTATTCAACACACTAGGGTGGAATTTTTCAGAATTTTCAAATTATCTTCAGCAATATAGGGTATTAATTAGCCAGCACTGAAAGGGTTAACGGTTAAATTTTTTTTTGTAAAATTGGCCTCGATGAAATGGTGACCACCATGTCTTATACGTGTGTTTCAAGAGGGGAAAGGCGATCGTGTATGATCTAGGGGTGGATCTACGGTCTGATTCAGGGAGGGTGCACCCCCAAAAAAAGGACATATGGTTAAATTAAGGGCACCCAAAAAGAAAGTTCATTGGAAAACATTAACTCATTTTTGGAATTGCAGAGAACAAGCTGTTGAATTCAAACTTTTTTAGGTACCAGTTAAATGTTTTCCATTTTCCTATAAAATTTCAGGGACACATGACATATTTAGGGGGCTGTACACCCCTTGCACCCTCCCTTGGATCTGCCCCTGTGATAGGACAGTTTTCTAACAGTATATTGGTATTGATTGAAAAAAGAGGCTTCAAATTGTTCTTAGCCCGCCCCTGCCTGTAGATGGCGTTTGTTTCAGTAATAACGGCGTATCAGCTGTCAGTAATCTATTGATAGACTATGCAGTCAAATTCGCCATTCCGAAAAGGTCATCGTAGATTGCTCGACGCAAAAAACTCGATTGAGCAATAGAAGCACACTGTCATCTGCATCGTTGCTTTGACCGTTTGACATTTACTTCTGTTTAAGCGTTACATTCGGCCAGATAAGTGGCAATTATTAGAATTACAGCGTCGGCTTAGGGAGAGGTTATGGGCAAGAAAAATGACTGGCCTGGTCGACTAGGGAATGTCTGGAAGACCAAAACTATTATCATATAAGAGCTGTCTTCACTCGACACAGGTTTTTCATTGTATCTATATATAAAACTAAACATAGACTCTCTAGATCTAGAAAATGCATCGGATTATTACCTAGAAACGCAAACCGTTTATCGATTTCGATTAATTTTCCTCGATTCTCGGTACCGTATTGTTTGCTTTCTCGAAACAGAAAAAAAATCCGAGAGATTTGTTTGTTGTACCTGTGGCATGTGCGTATCCTATTGCGATCAATTCCGTGTGTGTAGAAACAAAACAAGCGAAAAGCCTCCGACGAAATGAGGGGGAGGGTAGCTCATACAAAATACATGAGAAAGAATATTCAGGATGGCACCCAGTTTGAGGGGGAAAAGGCGGCGCTATGCATTTCAATCCGGGAGAAAGCCGCTGCCTAGGTTCTGTATATTGTTACCTACTTTTTAACGTGCCGGGCCCCGGTGGTTACACGGTTGCGAGTTCAAGTGAACTCACAAGTTACAATTTTTTCTTTTTTTAACACCCTCAACCCGCTAAGTGCCACACAGGGCATTATAAGCGGGTTCGATGTGTCTTTTTCCCAATGGGGGAGAGACCAGAGAAGAACCTTCGACCAAGAAACTCTGTCGCCACCAGGGTTTGAACCCATAAACCCTGGATTGACGAGACCAGTGTCCGGCGGCTTAACCCACTCAGCCACTGCGCCTTGCCAAGTTACAATCGGTGTCATTGTCGACATTTTTTAAACTCAATAGAGTCAAATTTAACTGCGGAACTGGATCCCTACGAGTTTTTAAGCGAATTGAAAACTTGATCGCGTCTCTATTAAGTCGCTCGGAATGCGATAAGCGATGATAAGGTCAGAGCGATAAGAAACCCTGTACGTGTCTAATGAAGGAGTCCTTATGAAGAGCAGCGACGACGATGATATTGCGAATCCCGACGTATCCCTCTGACTTCCGATGACTCAATTAATGCTGTTTAATAGGCTACGGCATTCGAATAGTGGGTGGTATTGGCATTCAAATAGTGGGTGGTATTTCGACGCGTTTGTCCTTGGATCTTTTAAAAAGAAAATTCTATCGCCTATTACCCCGAACCCTGTTAAAACTCCGTAGACCGCAGAACGTCCGTCGAAGCTCGACTTATTTTCTCTGCAGAACGTCCGCCAATGTCCACTGCACTACAGCGCCACCTATAGTTTGAGGGTGTCAAACGTCAAACTTTTGACCTTTGATTGACCAAATCTATACAGCAAAAGAAAACCTGTATCTTCAAAATAACCAATGGATGTAATGCATCATTTACAGTAGTTTTTACAATGCATCTCTTAATTTTTATATGCAAATTCATATACATATAGGCCTATATATATATAATTGGCTGATTAAACGTTTGTTATTCATGAACATATATATGAAGTCCTTGCGTTTAATGGGTTAAGCGTGGATTCTGTATTATAATCCGTATGGTAGTTGCGCGTAGTATTATAACTGCAGGATTAAGAGCGCGGTGTATACGCGCCCGCTCTCGCCGCTGCGTACGAGGAGGTCGATTTTACGAGAGTGTATTTCTCTCGGCGCGCTGGACTATCCTCGGCAGCTGTTTGTTCGTGCGCGGTGAGATTTTTCCTCGATGAGAATTCCTAGTCGTATGAAAAAATTCTCGAAGCGTCTTCAGAGCCACGTCAGTGACAGTGTGTGTGTGTGACTTCCATTACAATGACTATCATCTATTGAGTAAAGACGCTTCGGCGTTGCGGCAGATTTACAGTTTTTTAGCCATGGCGAAAAAAAACCTAGCTGAACAAAAAGCCGTTTATTCGCCTAGTATTCTACTGTAGACTCGACCCACGGTCGGATCCGATCAGCTCGGATAACCGTTCAAGTCGGATGTTTGTAGAAATATGGCACGTTTTGAACGGTTGCATTATTCCGCTGACCATCGTCTCCTGTGTATGGTTCGGTTTCTTCCACTTTCTGAAATGAATGCGCCGCTAACAACTTCTTTGTCTTTAGTTAAGCCATTGATGTATAAACTAGAAGGACTATGCGCTGGTCTAGTCCAAAGGAATCAACCGTATTTCCGACGCTAGTTTATACGGCCGTGGTTAAGCCTACTACGAAGAAGTCGACGAATATTTTTTTCCCGGGGGGTCGCGAGTCGATCGATTACGTCTCGAGTTGTTTTAACGCGATGAAACGCTACGTTTTATTTCACCTCGAGTCGAATCTTCATGTGCGCGGCAAGTATTAACACGATCTATGTAACGAATTGATTTCGAACTGCTAGCGTTCGAGTTTCTCGTCTCGCGGTCGTCGTTTCTTGGTACGTATCTGCCGTCGTTTTTTCGCCACGGTTTATTATGTTTTCCCGGAACGCTTGCGTTGATTATCGTCGTATGACGACAACGGAACTGAAAAGAAGGAGAGAGAGACTGCAAGTATCTCTCTATCATGTCTGTGAGAGATTGCTGTCGACGGTATAAAGCCCCCTTAGTTTTCTTTTATATAATAACATCGCGGTTATGTGATCTAATGATGCGGGCGGAGCCGGGGTCGGGTGACTTAAGAGTTACTCGGTGCGTTGCATATAGCCAGTTCTTGCATATACGACAACAGGTTACACTGGTACACTGGTTCGGTTACACTGCGCATTGCGGCGTCTTTCGATACCACCTGAAATCATACTGAGAAATTGAACTTGTCGGGGAATATATCTTGAGATAAGATCTGTATTCTTCGTAGAGTATGATAGGCTTACTTCGGAATTGTGATCGGTCAAAAGACTCGATTTCGTCAATGATTTCATGACGAATGTTGAAAATGCAGACGTAGACTGGTTAACTTAAGTGTTTCAAAAAGCCAGGGAACACTAATCAGATATTTTGTCCCATTGTATCTCTCATTTTATGGTAGTAGATAAGCGGCAATTCGGCCCAAAAGTTCGATGTTTCGATTTGTAAGTCCAGCCTGTTGGCTAGCACTGCGCCCTGCATAACCTTCTTAACCTTCTTAAAATTATCACGATTGATAAAAGACACTATATCCATATTGAAGCGATGTAGAGAGAATCCCACAATGATAGCGAACTAAAATGTAACTGAAGCTAGTAATTTATTCAACGTTTCGACTATATCCTAATAGTCATCTTTAGGAATAATGGATAATCATCATTCCTGAAGATGACTTATCGGATATAATCGAAATGTTGAAGAAACTACTAGCTTCAGTTACATTTTCGTACTGTTTTTTCCTTATTATTGTGGGATTCTATCCAACTTAGAAATTAATTGAACTGAATTTAATTATCATATGTCATATATATGGATTATAAAAGATTGAATTACTTATACAAATGGTACCGGTAAATACCCTGGCCGTAGAGCTTAAATTCTCCCCTGGAAATCGTAATCCCCACGTCCCCAATTATCGGTTTCTTTCTTAGATTACTCAATGATTCTAGGAAGTCATTTCCCGCCTGTTGTCTCTCGTCGTCGTCGTCCGACGCGTGTGAGTCACGTCGTCGTGATGTCATCATCGATGATGTCATCGACTCTGTATGACGTCAATGATTTTAGTTCTAATCGATCGATCGTAACGTTTCCCGTCGTCGTCGCCAACGCCGGTAGCGAAATACCGCGATCGCAGGAAGCAATCAGATTTACCCACGGGACTGAACTGTTTACCGTTCGCTTATTGCTTTCTGGTTCTTCGCGACATTCCACCCTCCCCCCTGACGAGAGAAAAAAATGGAATGCCGCGATATTCTATCGCAGTGTATTTCTGCGTATTCTAACCTCGGATTTGTCCGGATTCGTGGTCCGTCTCTGCACGCTTGAAAAAAGAACTTAATGGCTAATAGAAATTGATACCATGTTTCTCATTTCTGCTGAGCTTTAAAGTTGTCCCTTGATATCTAAGAGATAACCATAAAACAGGCTTCTGAACCCATGTTTCACAGGTTGTGAAGTTAGATCTCGCTCTGAATAAGAAATAGGAACTTTCTAGACATGAAATTTTCGTCTCCCAATGGAGACCATCGTCGGGTGAACCTTTGAGTAATCAGTTGAAATATCAAATGATTTCTCCCAATGATTCTTTTAGTGCTTTAATTTTGATATATTTCGCTCTTAATTTTTAGATTTTTTTTTGTAAATATGGTCGTTGGATCCACAAACGCGTGTAATATTCTCTTCGCATCGTATTTGTTTAGTAAATGTTATGGAGGGGGTCGTAATCAGTGGAGGCGCGGACGGATGTGTGGTTGCTATTCTATGACGTTCATCCGTCTGTCTTGATATTGATTAAAACCAAGGCGCCTCATGAGATTTTGCTCTACATTATATAGTTTTTCTACGCATTCATTGGCTCTTATGTTTTCTGCAGAAATCTTTTGTTCTAATTAAAAGTTGACTGGAACTGTTAATGTATATCTCACACGTGACCTGACAATAGTTAATTTAGATACATCAAAGTTGATTGTCCACATACATCATTCTCATTTGCCAGGGTTTGATTGCCTCCCGTCCCGCCGAAGGTCTCGTCAACACAACCCCTGGCCGCAACCCTGTCATTGGTCTACCGAACGAAGGGTCTGCGGCTAGGGTTGTGTTGATGCGAGCTTCGGCGGGAGGCAATGAAACCCTGGCAAGCGAGGATGACATACATCATCATATACAGAAAGATTACATCGCACAAAGGTTTTGCTTCGTTATTCTTTGACAAAATTCAGCGCAAAAATACCCCTGATCAGAATCAAGATGATCAGAACTGAAGCTATTGTTGCTCAGCAAGAACAGCATTGTTTTGCACATTTTTGAGATCTTCATCGAAAATCTTGAAGACACTTTGTCCGATTGTCTTGAGGTTTGGTATGTGTATGTATCCCCCTGGGGAAATATGGTAATTCAGAATCAAGATGCTTTGAAACAAATGATGGTTTTGAACAAAAAAGGCCATTTTATAGGTCTGAATTCTTCGGTTTCTTAATGGGTTATCATATAACATTTAAATTTGCGCTGGTTATTGAATATTTCAATTTATGTTGGTACCAATTATACACATTTAATAATATCAATCAATCGCAAAGTTGTGAATTAATGATTTTTTTTCCGTTGACATTTTTTCAGATTGCGAGAATTTGATACGCAAAATGTTGGTACTCGATTCGAATAAGCGTTACACGATGGCGCAGGTGAAAAAGCACAAGTGGATGTCGATGGACGGCGGCGAGCCGAAAATTAACAACACGCCGGTGATATGTCCGTCTAAGTCGGTTTCATCCGGCAAAGTTTGCGAATACAATGAACAAGTGTTGAGGCTTATGCATAGTTTAGGGATCGATCAGCAAAAGACTATCGAGGTGCGTACTTATCGACAGCGCAAATCATGATTTGATGTCTTTCTTTCATCTACAGGTTGGCCATTGACCTACAAAACTCAGGGAATCAGATATACCTATAGAGAAAATCACAGGGAATTTGACAAATTTTGCACGAAAAAGAAAAAACCTGGAAAATTCCGAGGAATTCAGATTTGTTATTGACCACCAAGAAATTCCTTGAATTTATTGAGGGAATTTTGTGTTATGACGGAGAAAAATCGGGGAAAACTAAGGAATATGTAAATTGGCGGAATGGATAGTGGCCACCCCTCTGTTATATCTTCTTTATATTATCATAAAAGTTAGATGGTAATGACTAGCACCATTGTTAAGTAGCATTCATGTGGAATGAGCTGAAATATCTATGATGTTTCCAGCTATGATAGGCTTTTCAGCTATGGTATTTTCTAATCTAATTTTCGTACAACAGCAAATATACACTTGTCTAATGTTCCAAGCGATGAATGATTGATAATAAAGAGATTAAGAACATACAAATTGATATCCCACAATATAAGCGCATTCACACGAGCATTTCACTATTAAATCTTCGCATTAAAAATTCAATACAAAGCCTATTTGCGGCTCATTCACAATGGTACTGAAGCACGGAAAATTATTCTGCACGAAAAACACAGATTATTTTTTGATTTTGTGCGTGGTATTTTTCAGGCATTGACTCGAGACGCGTACGATCACGTAACTGCTATTTATTATCTGTTGTTAGAACGTTTGAAACAGCACCGGTGTAGTTTCCCGATCGATCAACAACTGAACGCGCAAAAACGCCGCCCGAGCACGATCGCCGACCAGGCGATGAAAAACAGCGCGTCAGGACGACCGCCGCTCGTCTGCGTGCGTCACGGCGTCTTCAGCCGCACGACCGACTGCGTAACTCCGCCCAATAACGCGTCGTCGGCCAATCAACAGTTCGAAATTGACTCGTTCAAATATCCGCAGGACCCGATGTATTCGCTGTACGCACGCGAGCAACAGCCGTTCAGCTTCGGCCACGTGATCACGACGTCGATCGACGAGGGCGTCGAGATCGACATGTCCGAGGCGGACTCGCAGCCGAGCCTGAACAACAATGCGTCAACTAGTCTGAACTATACGCCGCCGAATTCGCGGCGGCATACGATGTCCGAAAATCCGAACGCGCCGGGTCAATTCGCGGCGTCGCATCGCAGTCAGGCGGCGAGCGGTTCCGTCAGCACGAACGCTAGTGAAAGCGTCTGTTCGTTATTGTCGTCTTATTCGCCGTTTCAAAGCTTCGATTCAAACATCGAAGCCGATCTGATGTCGAGCCAGTCGTCGTCAGTGGCGACGAATTATTCGCACCTGGGCGTGCCGGACACCGAACACAAGCGTCGATTCCTGCAAGCGGGCGCCGAACGACCTCAATACTTGACGGTGTCGAGTTCGATGACGCCGCCGGACAATATGAAATATCAGAATGGCGCGAACAGTATACGCGACGATCCGCGCAATCGCAGTCAAACGCGTTCGCCGGTGAATTTCCGCGAGGGTCGCCGCGCGTCCGACGGTCTCGTGTCGCAGGATCTGATCGCATTCCGTCAGCGATTGAAGGACAACATGAAGGTCGCCGGCATGCAAGAGTTGTACGCGAACGTGGAAAAAACGAGTCTATGGAAAGCTGATAAGACGTTGTGGGCGCCGGCGAACTCGAATAACGAACAAACCTTTCCGCCGCCGAACATGGGCGCATTAAAAACGAAACGGTTGAGTTTTCCATTGGATAACAGTTTTAATCAACAAGTCGTGCCTAATAATATGTTCCAGGGCATACCGGACAGTATTACGAGTAACGTCGACGGACTGGGCTTGTCGCCTCCGCAGAATATGACGCAAACGCCGACGACCGTGGCTACGTCGGCCGTCGGTTCGATGGAGTACGAAATGAAACCTCTTCAACAGAAATTGTTGCAACATCGTTTACAACAGAAACGCCAGTCGTTGCACAAAGCTATCCAACTGCAGCAACAGTTTCAACGCATGCACCTCGAACAGGGTCAGATACAGATGGCGTACCAGTCGGGTACATCTGCTCTGTCGCGGACTCCGTCTGCGACGCAGCAGTTAGGAGTAATAACGCAAACTGAATCTCAGTTCGTCGCCCAACAGCAGCAACAACAGTTAGTTCAGCTTTCTCTGTTACCGCAGTCGGAATCTCACTTCACCGCGGCGCAACATCAAATGGCGTCATCGTTGGTTCAACCGCACTCGTTCCTGACGCAGTCGGAATCGCAATTCATGCCACAACCGATCGCGCCGTATACTCAACTACACACGGGCTCGTTGTTACAGCAATCTCATACGGGACTCTCCGACAACTTCATGGCACAAAAATTACATATAGACAGTGCTGCGCACATCGGTCGCGGCGGCGCCGACATTCCATATCCGCGCAATTGTTCGCCGCCGCTCGTGCAAGTTCAAGGTCGTACGTCGCCGAATCAGTTAGTTCCGGGACTTCAGCCGCCGATTATCGGCAGCGGTGCGGCGGCCAGTGTTCGCCAGTCGGCTCAGCCGTCGACGATGTTGATGTCTTCGTGCCCTCCGTCGCGGTTAGCGATGCTGCGTAAACACGTCATACGGCAGTCGTCTTACAAACTCGCCCAGCAACAGACGGTCATGCCCCCGTATCCCGGAGACGAGATGGCTCTCTGGGAGTACGACTCGAGTATGGCGTTGTTCTCGTTTACGCCCGAAGACACGTTGTTGGAAGAATGTATGGACATCAACTAGATCTATATTAGGGGCTAGGCTACGTGTAGTACGTATATTCAATGTCAGTAATGTTCAAATAGAAAATCTTTATTCGTATGTAAGAAAATGTCGGGATCTATTGCAATCATTCAGGGGTGGATCAAGGGGCAGACTTCGACAGGAGCACAATGAAATGAAAAGGGCTGAAAAAGGGCAAATCAAGTATCCGCACAGCCAAAACTGGGGTCTTACATACTTTATAATTAGTGCATTTTGATACAATTTCTAGGCACTTGGGGGTCACTTGGGCTAGAATAGGCCTATATTAGCTAAATCTTATGCCGCAGACTGCTGTCTCATTAGTTGCCGCTGGAAAAAGTGCCCTGAAAAATATTGCCATTGTATTTTTAAAAAGGGTATAGGAAAATTGCTGCAGGAACACGTCTGGATCCACCCCCTGTTATTTGTGTGTGTGTGAGAGTGGTTGTTTAATGGCAGTTGCTATGTTTTAACGTGTCAATTGTATATCACCAATTAATTGGGCTTTGATTATCGTCAAATCTCGGATGAATATGGCGCGATCTCACCCTCATCCATTTGCTTAATGAACAGTCGTTTGGATGCATTTCACCGGTTAGAAAATTTGGACTGATGAAAAAATTTGTGATACACTTCATTAGAAATGGAAAGTCCTATTCCAGTAAGTACAGGCAATTCCCAGCCTGTACTCAAATGGTTATTGACACAATCCGGATTTCCAAAGTTCATGATCGTTTTGATTATTCATCGATGATTCAACTTGGGTAAATATGTAGGCCTATCTGTTCTAGGATTCGATAATTTTCCAGTGCAGTTGAATGAAATAAATTTGCATTTACCGGGTATGTCAGAAAACAAGTGAAATTAATTTCAAGGACGTGAAATTTTGTTAAGTACTAATTCTAAATACGCTCGGATTCCAGTGTGTTTCCGAGGATGTTTTCATTGTCAAAATCTTAATAATAACAGCAGAATTTCCACCGAGAAATCTTGAAAAAATGTCATCGTGTTTTCGCCAAACCCCCTCCCCCTGGTTCAATCAAGGTTATAAATGATCTATTCGAAAAGTAAATGCCCCAGGCCTCACCAGATGAAATCAGTAATCGTCGGTGCCATTTGGAAAATCTATGCCCAATTTTACCTAATCGAAGCACATACAATCACATGATTGATTTAAAGTCTCAAGCTAACAATGAAGAATACCCCCGGTTATAGTTTATTTTCAAATATTTGATACCTGGTAGGCGTCAAATGTTTATCCAGTTACTTTGGCCAGCTCATTTTAAGTCTGACCCTAAGATTGAATCAATTACCATATACCAATCCATCCTCCCCGGCATACGAACCTGATGGCATTGCTAATCTCAGCCACGGCACGGACCCCTGCCACACTGCCACACTATGCGCAGGTTTGCCACAAGTAAACTTGCGGCACCAATCAGATTGTTTGTTGTGTAAATGGGAAAACCCGGGCTGAAATAAAACAGGATTTGCTAAAAATGACATCATCTATGCTGCGCATGTAGCTGCTCACTCAGTCTAGTGTGGCAGGGTTTTGTACCGTAGCCAGTCTCGATTCCATCAGGTTCGAATCCTTGCCGAGGGAGGATGATACTAAGCCCGCGCCAAGCTTTTTTGAGAGGCTGTTCTATTTCAAGCAAAAGGGATTTTTTCACCATGAAAATGGGCATTTTCTTATTCAAAAAGGACAGCTCTCAGATATGTACCTGAATGAATCATTTGAGAATGGATTACTTTTCATTTCCCTCAAAAAAAAACCCAGAAAATTGTATCCAAATTCAAAAACAGTAATCCCCTCGGCACGGGCCTGTATAGTGGAACTCAAGAACTAAATGTCGGCTTTCTGTTAAACATATTATTAATATCATTTAGAAGCAAACAGCATTTATACATTACATGTACGGTTTAACCAAAAACAAGTCAAAGCAGGTGATAATGTATGAAATTTGCAGTTTAATATGCACTCAGATGTGAATACCATTGGTGTAATTATACAACGTTTATCTCATACATTATAGAGACGTGTCATTTATTTGTTTATACAATCAGTTGTTGACTCTTGTTTACAAGTATTCAAAGTTACTTTTACAACTACGTTAATCTTCAATGTCTTACATAAAAATGCGCGATAACAAAAAATACATCTGTTACAATTATTATTATTATTATTATTATTATTATTATTATTATATTATTATTATTAGAGAAATATATTGTATTTTTACAGATGCAAATTAGATTTGTATTTCGTCGAAGATAATGTATGTACGTTGATAATGCGTGTTTGACAAAGGATTTTAAACTTTGTCAGCTTTACGGCGGCGAGGTCGCGTATTGATTTTTGACTGCTTTTTGGTATGGTCAGTTCTACTATGCCTTTGTATATTTCAAGGGGTTATAAAGTATTCTTAATTCAATACCGATAGTTAATTAAAACCTCTACGGAGGCTGTTCCATGCTATGGTAATTTTCCGTACATATGTATGCGTGTATCTGGTCAAAGCTAGAAGTTTCAATAAGGGCCTATCGGGTATAATTGACTCATCTATACTTAGTTCCAATATCTACAAAATAACTTGTACGCATGATCAGTGATAGCTATACTTCGGTATGATTACCCTCGATGTATAAGCTATGTTACAATCATCTCTCCCCGGACCCAGTTCCACAGTTGTAAGTTAAGATTTGACTCTGAGTTAACTGAAACTGAACTGAACTTAAACTCAGAGTTAACACTTAACTCACAACTGTGGAACCGGATCCCGAAGAACTGTCATTCAGGATCAGGGTCCCTACAGATCAGTCACTCCAGAATTCAAGGACTTTTCACGGGGAAAATTTCAAATTTTGACCTGAACATTTTCTGATTACCAATTTCTTAAAATTCTAAGAGTTTTCAAGGACTTTAGGGCATTTTGGTCAAATTCTAGGATATTCAAGGACCTTGAAAAAAATTTTTGGTTTCAAGAAATCAAGGAGTCATGGGGACCCTGAGGATGCTGAACGCCTCACATAGAGATGTGTTCAGTTAAACTCAGCCGATACAAGGCTTATCGGAAGAAATATCTTCACCTTTTGCCTGATTGTAATGTGTAAATATGTCGATTGAATGTAACCGTTCGTTAAATTGAAACGGAATTGCTGTATGTTGTGTAGACTTTTGTAAATATATTTATTCGGAGTACACTGATGTTAAACGTGGGTTGATTAATCATTGAATAATCTGCTTCATTTGCTGATATGAGAGCCAAATTTACGATTGTGTTCAACTGATTGTTGTGTATATAATGAATGCGATCTTGTGCGGACTGTACATTCTAATTGAAAAACACATGTGATGTTACCTCTGATTAATTTCATGCCCATCTCTCTACTAAACTGTTTATGGGTGGTTTTCACAATGTCCAGTTCCAAATTATGGGTCTTTATGGGTTCAAAACAGATTGTAAATAAGCCTTCTTAATCCTAATCTAATGGAATTCATTGGTTTCTTATATCTATGTACTTCTGGTCCTCAGTTGCAGATCAGAAATGATTTCGAACAGTATTTTGTATAAATTCACTGACTTGATTAGTTTTCCAAGTACATCGTACCGGTACAAGGAGCCTGAGCTTGTCTATTCTGTGAGCTTGTCGATTCCGCATGCATTGTTCATGTCATGTGTTAATTTTCAGTTAGTACTTAGTAAACACTCGTACAGTAAACAACCTAATCCCCTCTACAAGTTGTATTTTATGTTAGAAATGAGGATTTGTATGTTTCATGTACAATACAGTCAGTTGATGTGCTAGGTGTTAACACCGACTTAATGGATATTTCTTAAGAAATAAAATCGAAATATAGATCATTATTAGAGTTTACTTGATGCTTTTCATGGTTTGTAGTAGGTCTACATAGCTACATTTTGGAGAAAAAGTGTTAGTTAAGGCCCTGATTTGCCCTTACATGATCAGTAAGTGATGTCTGAAGGGAAATGGGTGGTTCTAAGGGTGATGAGTGATGTTTCTTCATCAACCTGCACTACCAATCAAGATATATCCTTATGGTATGTTCCTTTGGACTCATTTACACTACCAATCCTGGAACATCAAACAGCCATAAACCAGTTATCAGGCAGCGCACCGCCACCAGAGCTACCGTTGTCTGGATTTCCCCTAACTATATTGCAGAACCAGAGTACGCGCAACAGAAGCCTGTCATATTAAAACTACACAAAATGAAAGAAACATCGAATGAAAGTGACCAAGCTTGTTTTAAGTTATCTTATATTGCTGTATTAACATAATCACAATGAATGCTACAACATAAACAATACATCACACATATCTCAGACTTTGAAAAAGTCAGCTAAGTCTATATCATAATAAGTTTAAAAACCCACTATTATACAGAATTTAAGATTTAAATAAAATTCTGTATATTCTGCTGTTCTCTTTGTCTGAGTGTGGTTATTCTTCCACAGTCTATCATTATGTTTTAATTTAATGAACAAGCATTGACCCTGCAGTCAAATTGAACCCTAAAATATGTCATAGTGTCTTGTTCCAAAGGGAAAGATACCTGTGATCAGTCTACAGTTAAACTATAAGAGAAATTGATGGTTGACATTCATTATTTATAACAGCGGTGAATTGATGTGATTACTCATTAGTTTTAAGCTATAATGAAAGATGGCAGCACCTATCAAACGGTGTAGATGCATCATAGCAGTACTGGTGTGCCTGTTATTCAACACAGGGGCGGAATTTTTGAAAATCCTTAAATTATCCCCAGCGCTGGTGGGTATTGATTAATCACTGGTAGGGTTAAACCCTAATGTGTCCCGTTCCAAAGGAAAGATACTACACGCGATCAGTTCACAACAGTCACGATAAAAGAGGGATTCATGTTTGACACTCATTATTACATATGACTCGCCGAGCTTCGATCGGATCGATGCGTAACATGTTATAGTAAAGTTTCGCACGCTCCTCCAGATCGACAGTATTAGAATCGCTCAAGCACATCTCGAACAGCTTACCCAACGCGTCCTGGCACTGCGCCGGCTGCGCGAAAAACAACTTCATCGCCGAATGCAACACGCTGAATTTCACTTTCGCGACTTCGTTGTCGAGAGAATCGTCGTCGCCGTTGACGAAGTCGTCGATGACGTACGCGCCGTCGTCGAACTCGCCGCCATGTTCGCCGAGCAGATACAAGAGGGCGCTTTTACCGCCGCCGTCTTCGACGTAACTCGCGCACTCGCGAAGTCGACTGACGAGTCGTTTGACCAGCGCCGCGTCGGCTAACGGAATCGACTTCAATACGCAAAGAACGTTCGACGACAAACTACTCGATCGCAACTCGAGCATTTTCAGCAGTTTTTCGACGCAGACGTCGTAACAGTCTTTGTTTTGACGCGCGACCGCGATTTTACCCAAAGCGGCGACTGCGGCCACCGAAACATCGACGTTTATATCCAACGAATACATCGACAATTCTTCAACGATCTCGGTGACGTTTTCGTCCGTCGCGATCTTCGGGAGCATGGCGATTTTTTTCGTTTTTACGTACGTCGGTTCGTGAGCTTTGCAATAGAAGCTCGTCGCTTCTAAATCGACGGCGCGCGGCGAACCCACGTCTCCGCTATCGCTCGTCGTAGATGGCGCCAAAACCATACGATCGATATATTCCAGAACGGCGTAAACGAGTTCGCGATTATCCGACCCTAAAAAAGAAACCAACGCGCGGTGCGAACGTTTGAATATGTCCACTTGTAAATGCGGCATTTCAGCGACTAATCGCAAGAATAGTTCGACCGTTGCCCTGACAACCGACGCGTTGAAGTGATTCAGATACTTATCGAGAATATTCAGAATGTCGAAAACTTCGTTTTCATCTTTCGTCTCGTAACGCTTCAAGACGTCGAACACGCGTATGACGCCCCACTCGGAGAACGACGAAACGCGATTCAACAACGAATACGCTATATTCTTATTGACGACGATGCCACCTTCCGGTCGTAATAACTCGTCGAGCGTGTGCAAGCAGTTGACGACGACGATCGGATCGGTGTCGCGTATCATCGCGTAGAGCTCATCGACAATGCCGCACTCGACGAGGAAACTCGCGTTCGACCTGGCGACGGAAACACAGTTCGAAACGGCGATGCGGCGCACGTACGCGCTGCGATCTTTCAGACCGGCGACGACCGCGTGGCTGACGTAATCGCTGAAACTGTCGTCGCGCAATGCGCAGATCGTACGCAGCGCTAAACCGCGCACGGTCGGATTCGGGTCGGAGCAGTCTTTCACCAGTGTGTTTATCGCCAGCAGTAACGTCTGCGGCGCGACGCCACCATACGACGACACGAACAGACATGCAAACTTTTTCACGCGCAGATCGTTGTGCGCGATTAACTTGACGATCGTCGGGAACAACGCTTCGATTTCGTTGTGGGAAAGTTTCGGCGACAGCGCCTGCTTCAAGAGACCTTCGAGTTCCTGAGCGCTGACATTCACGTCGCCTTTCGACTGCATGTTTGAGAGTTATTTAGCGATTTAGCGGATGGTCCCCAAGAACGGCAGTTAGTTGTTGCTCGACGGAACTGGGTTTTCGTGAAGGTTCGACAATGCGACGTCCGTCCATTTCTGCTCTTGTTCGAACAATGTTTCGTTGCTATTGCCGTTGTCAGGCTCCAATTCGGGAAGTTCCATCTGAGGCACGGCGATATCTTCCATCGGTAGTTTGTCCGATTGCCACTGGGGGTCGCACAAGTCCATCAAATGACCGTCTCGCATCACTTCACTATCCATTTTCTATTCCTATTTCGATCAATTTGATGAGATGTGAAGTGCTGTTTCTCAACTGCTGTTGTCTACTGAACCTGAAAAAGAAATGTTTACAAATTCACGCGGGGAAGCCTAACCACCATGGCGCGGGACAAGAGCTCTGTTTGAAATAACCGAATTGAATGCGTCATTGGGGCAATTGACATTGTTGTGACAGACATCAGCAGACTTGATGCTTTGCTTGTGGATAGATTTAAGCATTACGGAGTGTATAGTATTGGTAGATGGAGCGGAGGGCGCGTACACATAGGATCATGAGTAAATCTATTTTTTGGAATAAGGATGACCGAGAATACGTATCACTCAGTTATTCGGTATTCCCCCTATTATCAACTATAATTGCAAATTGGATTTACCAAGACAAAATGACTTTTGTGCCAAAAAAAATGTCAAAGCGTATACATTACACTATTACTATATTACACAGATAGTAAATCTGTGATACGTGAAAAGCCATACATGATGAAGATAAAGGGCCTGAATAAGCCCCCTCACCTGAATATTTCTGCCAAAATAATAATCTAGTTAAAAACGAATTTCATCGATCACAACTGGATGATTGCGCATACAGTTTCGCTGGAGCCACCCTTTCTCGAGCTATATCAATTCAATTCAATAAACTCTATATAGCGCGGAATACGGAGCGGACATCGGACCTAAACGCAATATTGTTGACTTGTTCCAAATTTTGTACGATATTTCATTTTGCATAAGACTCTGAGTCGAGTAATTTTGAAACGATCATTCAAATAATGACTCCAAGCATAAACGTATTGTTGCTGAAAAGATGTGAACTTTTATTCAACGGGTCAAGGGCCAGTTTTTGCCACAGCGCAACGGCACACAACTTTGGAAGTTCGGCGTTATTCTTAAAAAATGATATTCCCAAAAATACAACCAGGAACTGTGCGCACAAACGCCCTTTCAAGTGAAACCTAAAATTCATTTCACGATCTTACCTAGTTCTCATTCTGGTTTTAACTGTCACAGCGGTACTGACCGAGTCTGTTTTTCAAGCGGCTACGTTATCATTTTCATTATACTTATCTCTACGGAAAATGGTTTTAATTGCTAGTATTAAGTTTGAAAATCAAGTCATAGGCCTATATACAATATGACTCCCGAAAACTCGAAGATTGATTGGGTTTGAAGGATTTTCTGACCAGTTTTTCAACAGACAGTGCATTTTGATCACACGTTCGATGTTGCGTCCGGGAGAGAAAATATTCAGATGGAAGAAGAAACAAATCTAGTATACTAAAAATCGAGTATGACGACCATTTAAACCAGTAATTAACTATAACTTCAAATGTGCAGTTGTTTATGTATAGTAATTAATGGGAAAACCTGTACTTCATTCAATAAAGTTGACGAGTTTTGTCCAAAGCATTTACTTTCTAAGTAGTTTATTTCCAATTAAAAATATTGCAGATAAAGTACTGGTACTCAACACACGTGAAGTGTGGACGAGCACCCTTTGAAAGTGCGCTGATTAAATCCTTTCCAATTGAAAATATATCTGGATGTCTTTCATACATGTGAGTATAGCCTCTACGAAATGACGTTGATTATCGAATTGTATGCAGTAGCAGTGGAGGGGAGTCCCAATTTACGATAACGGGTTGGAAAAGAACAAAAATTAATTTCATCTGCTGTGCTGACATCAATTAATCTTGCGAAGGACATGAGTGCGGCGATGCAGGCATCGAAAATGTTATGTATAGAATTGTAAGAATGACTCGTAGTTTGGACAGTGCAAAACCCCGAATGATTTTGGTCAATGTGCCACAACATTACAATGAGTCTATCACTACAACCGCTCAAAACAAATATCCGACTTGACAACTGTGATGCCATCGGTTTCGTAGTGTAGTGGTGATCACGTCCGCTTCACACGCGGAAGGTCGCGGGTTCGAGCCCCGCCGAAACCTTTCACTCAACTTTTTGAACCCCAATTTTTCGACCATATCTCAAATTCTATTTTTCCATCCAGCAGATAGTGTGATGGTACGTTTCTATGATTCAGCATTATTATTTGTCCAATTAAGTGGAACCGATTTGTTGTTTTTGATTGGTTCTAAAAAATGTCTTGATCACTCATTCAGATGTTATGCCATACAAACGGGTTTTTCTGCCTATAGCGCATCATTAATATACAAACCTTTGGGAGTTATAAACAGATATAAAAAATTGTTCTCCAATGAAATTCATCGGATTATCTTGACTTCTACAATGTAATAGGCAATTATTCACTGAAATAATCAAAATTTATGTACCGTGATGTTTCGACGTTCTCTCCGGACATCTTCCTCAGAAGAACTGAGACAAAGATGGCATTAGGTGACATCCGAAGAACGAACTAAATTGTGAACGCTGGCTGAATGGTTCTGAGGTCTCAACTATAGTCCCTCGACATAGCATATGGCCTGGGACCTCTAAAAACTGGAAGCTGGTCTAACCAAAGTTTTACTGTAATAAGCGTGACATAATTGTAGTTTTTGACGCTTTCTGCAGTATTGTATACAGCAATTATGTGCGATGGACCTCTTCATTTTCCACAAGTTACATTCTTCATTCTTCATTTCCCGTTGCATTAGAAGTTGTTTAAAAGGTTTCGGTGGGGCTCGCCACTACACTATGCAAAACCGTCAAATTTGAAGCTGACAAGTCGGATGTTTATTACGAGTGTGGTAGTGGTGTAGAAAACTAGCCTGTACTACTACCTGGACTACATGTACGTGCCATTTCTTTCAATGTTTTTGGCATTCTCGTTACATTTATAAAACATTTAAAATTCACCTTACTGACTACCTAATTTACTGGAACAACCTGGACGATACGCGCCGTATCAACACCGTCAGCCGAAACCTTCCCGTGAACAAGCGAGGCTTCATTACTAACCCCTCCGTAAACGCGACCCTCGCTCGTACCATATCTAGATCCAGAGATCCGTGTTTATTTAGGCTACATGATAAGATTTTACAATTAAGAAACACTATTCGTATCACAATAATGAAATAGGTTTTAAAGTAATTGCTACGTGAAAAGCCAAATGTTGAAGAATGCATTATCAAATACGGATCACTGGTCCGTATTTCTAATTCTGAAAGTCCCTCGCAGCATATGGAACTACTAGATCTGGAACTACTGATCTTAAAATGGAAAGTAAAAAGTTGCTCAAAAGGTTTCGGCGGGGCTCGTATTTCTAATTCTGAAAGTCCCTCGCAGCATATGGAACTACTAGATCTGGAACTACTGATCTTAAAATGGAAAGTAAAAAGTTGCTCAAAAGGTTTCGGCGGGGCTCGAACCCGCGACCTTCCGCGTGTGAAGCGGACGTGATCACCACTACACTACGAAACCGATGGCATCAAACTTGTCCAGTCGGATCTTTGTTTGAGCAGTGGACGTAGTGGAAGACTCAAAATGTGTAGCGTCGTGGCACATTAACCAAAATCATTCGGATTTTTGTGTGCACTATCCTGAACTACAAGCAATTCCTTTCAATTTTATGACATTTATTATGCCTGCACCACCGCGCTATGTCCTTCACACAGATACAGTAGCGAGGGTATCCAAGTTAACGATATAGGGTCGGGAGAACAAAAATGAATTTCATATCATCACGTTTTATTCAAAATCTATACAGTGAACTGTTGTACAAATGCTGAGGAAGTCTGGAAATACATTTAATAGAAGATTGCGTATAAACGGAATCTAGAATAGCACGGTTCAGTTCTTTGTAAATCATTTCTTGTCATCTTCGATGATTCTCAAAAGCTGTTTTTCGACCTGCCCAACGAATGCCGGGAAGGCGCTATCGCTGAGGCACAATCTGATGTAAGAATTCAGCTGAGCCGTACTCGGTGCACTTTTCTGCTGACTGTAGGCGAGAGGCAAGTGATAGGGGGTACCTCGGTTTGAGACTCGTTTTGGTGTTGCTATGCACCTGGCCAAATTAGGAATCGTTACAACGCCTTCCATCCGAGTACTTTCTTCTTCGCCCTAAGTGAAAATAAAAGAAACGTGAACCGTCGTGTAATAAACTCGGCGAGAACACGAGAAGCGCTCTTTTAGCGGGAAATTCGCCGGACTAAATTGAGAGTTCGCCGAGGAATCGCCCCTAGTCCGTCCGTTGGCCCGGATGAAGAATGCTCCCGTCAGCTACGAGCAACATCGCCCACGCGCGCTCCTTCTCAAGGGTGGGCAAACAGAAAGGGCTGTATTCACCCATTTCCTGAGAGGGGCACTGTTTAGAAAATTTTAGACTATTTCACATTTTTCATATAATAGTGGACTCCTCTTTCTTTGACCTCGGATCTGCCCCTGACGTGTCCGTGGTCGTATCCACATTTTCATTGAATGTATACATGTATATACACCTGTACCTGAATTGGAACATCGCCTTGACCGACCTGGTGACAGTCAGGAGATATATCCTTTATCGTCAAATACCCAGTCAAATGTTGACAGAGGATTTTGCAGTACTGCGCGCCGCTTTTCACTTCAGACGCTGCCAACATGATACGAAATTTCCGAGTTTCTTCCTAGATAAAGGTTACCAAAATGCCAAGAATGCCATAGATAACTTCTTCAGTTCAGCAAAGCCTAGAAATCAAACTTACGTTTATTTTATAAGCGAACAATATGCTATCTCCTTTACAAACCGCTCTCCACTTATCGACGCGGTTTATCAAACTGTGGTTCTCCTTTTTCGAAAACAAAATATTACACATAATTTGTCATCTGAGATTAAGTTTCAGTCTAACGACATAAAAGGCTAAATAATTAGTTGTTTGTATATAAAACCTGAAAACTGTACACGCGTATCACATCCAGTCGTTTCCAGGGCCGTACCTAGGCCTAGCATTTGATTTTTGGGGGAGCTAGGCACCCGAAAATGGGAACAATAATATATGCAAAATGGGTACTATCCAAAATGTCTGGGGAGGGAAACTGCCCACTTTCCCCGCTAAATAGGTCCACCGGGCCCAGATTTTTTAGGGGGGGGGTAGGGACAGACTTACGAGTATCTCTCTTCCGTGGTGAATCAGTAAACTGCCACTCCTCAACAGCGATAGAGACAAAGGTTTAGCGTTACTTGCATCCAATATCTGGCAAAAATTAAATACGGTTTTTGGAAATGATTGACTCTAGATTTGCCATGATGTACACCCGGTTCCTCGATGACTTGATTGAAAAGTTTCTTTACCTTCCAATCACCGTCTTTTTTCGCGATGTCACCGGCACCACCACTGGCACCAGCCCCTCCAACTGCTCCTGAACACCCGACTCCTCTGGAACTCTCCCCAGAACCACTCCCATCGCCAGTTACTATCGCTGTTCGTAAAAAGCGCGCGTATTTGCTTAATTTCCATTGGCCTTCAACTTTCAATAGGGATTCGGCCATCTTCTCCAGTTTGAATTCACCGCGCCCATGCGCGCGCGCGCTCTAGCGTAACGCCTTTGAATTTTTTTGGCGGTAACTAATAGTAGACTGGTCGCCAGTCTATGAGTACATATTGTTTGTTTGAGCAATTGCCGCTGTAGTTTGTAGTACTTCTATATCGACCGTATCGCCCAAAAAGGCGCTTCGTAATTCTTGGAGTGACGTTCAATCGTTGGTAACCCGAATCTCGTTCAAATCACACCTGGAAATCACAAGGCCTGGCACAACGCAACTAATTTGAGTCATCGCCGCATGGCCCGAGGGGTGGACACGTAAATTCTTGATCTTTAAAATTATTTCAGTCACGATCTCGATTTTTGCCGTAATTTGATTCGACTACTTTCGACAGAATTCAAGAATCTGTAGAAGTGTGTTATAAATGAAATTGATCAATAGTTTATATAGATTCATAGAATTATCGGTAGCCACACTCTGACTCTGGAGAAAAGAAGTTTAATACCCGTTATAGTTTTCAACTTATCTGGAATTCTTTTTTTTCTTCTCTTTATTATCAAAAATTGAATACTCGGTGTTGAAATCCGACCGTTCTCTTTCCATGAATAATTTCCGCATTAAAAGAACTGCACCACGTGTTTTTATTTTTCCGCTCAAAGAAGCTTACTGTTCAAAGAAAGTAATGTTATCAGATGCCAAGGCCTCGTTACCAAAGCTTCTTATGCGGTGCCAGGCTTGCTTATGCAACAGATCGTTATCGAAATGCTCTAGTTCTTGTCACGTACGAATCTGTGTCGCAGATATAAAAAAAACGACAAAATGTCCTGGTTTGTGGACTATAATTCGAGTAACTGTTATGTGAATATCCATCGCTCGGCTACCACTTCACCGGGATAAATAAAGACCCTAGATATAAAACTGGTAATTCCTGGAATCTAGATCTGCCGGTTTACTGTAAAATCAATAGGCCATTCAACCAACCCGAAGTTAACTGCAGGACCAGGGTAGCATAGCGATTGAACTGCAACGGAGAAATATGATTCAATGACAACCTTTAGAAGTTCAAATTTTTCTAGCACCCAATCCAGGTCTGAAATAGAATGTAGCACCTTCAGAGCTCCCTAAGTAATTCCAGGCCCTGGACAGTTCTTGGAGGATCCAGGGACTATCATCGTGAAAGCGAGGGTCGATGGTAAACCCGTTGCGAGCTGCCCCCTTCGTATTACGTTGCAGTACTCCGCTAAAGAAATCTCCAAATGTATGATTCTCTACATCATTGAATTCCGAAAGCCTCCATATTTCGCACATCTACTGTGGACATCTGCCGGATCTCTACAAGATTCCCGTTCAGGGTGGCCACTTTTCGCGCCGTATTTACAAATTCCGAGTTGATTTTTCCATGTGATTAGGGAGTGAGTCAGAGAAATTTTTAGGTTTAAAATGTTACACAGCGTTTCATTTTCATTGAATCACGAACTGATAAAGCAGCAAGTGGGTCCAAATTCCCTGGGTTTTCCGTTCTTTTTTGGTTAAATTTGTCAAATGCCCCGATTTGTTTCGAGATTTTTCCGATTCCCTAAATTTTTCCAGGTCAGTGGCCGCCCTCCCGTTTGACTACCTCCAGTCTAATGGATCGGGACTTCGCTTCCTAAGTGCATTTTTGACCTACCGGTACCCTTAAAGTGTGGTAGTTTTCCACCACGCGAAAACTCATACAATTGATTTACCCGACCATGAAATATGAACTAATGCAAAACGATCAAACAACGCATATCTTTGGAGTTTTTCATGGAAATATGTTTATTTTTTATCATCAGTTAAAGTTAATTCATTCATATCGATCATCACGGTTTATATATATGGCATACAAATAAGATGGTTTTATTTCAAAATCGCAAATAATCTTCCAGAGACACAACATTCTCGGGACAACCAGACTCTTTTAACAATGGATATTGAACAGCTTAAACACAGATCAGCTTAAAAAACAGATGTCAACCAACATGCTTTTGCTACCTTTCAAATTTTTATAAACCCTAGGCTGTTCGATAAACGTGAAAAGCAGATTTCTCACGCACAGTACAAAGCACGATACAAGTCTTGGTCTGTCAAGTTATGTTCGGTTAGTTAATTGAACTCACAGATTGATGTTGTTAACACATCGCTATTCCACCGAACACGTGGAAAACAATATCGAAAATAATAAAATATAAATGTGAACAAAAGATCCTTATCACACAAATTCGGTTGTACGTGGATTTAACAAACCAGACAACAATGAAACCGCGACCAAGTTTTACATTTATCTGTACGTTGAAACTTTCAAGTTTAACAAATGAAAAAGCACAAATCTTAAACAAACTCAACTTACAACTACGTAACTTGGTCCTGTGGTTAGCCTACCTCAATAACGCACTACTTATCGCGCGAAAATCATTCATCTTTTTTTTACAAATAAAACAAATTCTTCACATTACGCAAATAATATATACATAACCAACTATATGATAATAATAGCAGAGACGAACAGCACGAAAATAAAGCATTTGTTAAACACGTTTACGTTAAAGAGCACACAAGAGCTAGCTACATAGTAGTATACGAATATGTAGTACTTCTACTAGTACAACGAAGTCTATTTTATATTGCATTAAACCAAAAAAAAATAATACGGGAGATTAGCGAATTTCTTATACGTCGAGACATTCATATGATCACATTCGATTGGGAGAAACTATACATTTAATTGGAGAACATTTTAGGCACCTCTTCTTCGAATCTACAGTCTATCATTTAGCAAGTGTACTTAGGAAATACGGGCTACGTCCCACTAATGGACAATCTTGCCGCTTGCCAATGATAATGAAATATATACTGAAGCACAATTGTTACGGCGCTGGTCATTTACAACTGGCTGAAATCAATTGACTAATTAACCAACCTGTTTTGTATATGTACTTGACCACTGGGCTGTTCATAGACTACCGAAATTGCTTGGCAAATTATTTGCAATCTCCTCAACGTAGGGCTTATGTTTTTTCATAGTTTATGAACAGTTCCTAAAGCGCATAGTTCTGACTAGTTAAAAACACCTGTACAAAACTATATACATTACACACTTCGAAAACGTAATACATTCGTATTCGAATTTGTACATCAATGCCGCACAGCGAAAGCCATTTTAATAATCATTATTCGTGCAGTTCTTAATAGTATGTACAAAACTATATTTACACTGTACATTCATACCTATATAAACATATACATTAAGGTTAGGTTCCTTAAAATCAAATACCGGTACAAATAATTATCAATTCCACACGCTTATACGAGAAAGCAGTCTTACACAAATCTTATCGTAACTACAAAAGGTCCATTTCTAGATTGCAGTTATCGTATTGTAGTGCTGCTTCATATCATTTCTAAAATACACCGTGGCCACCATAAGAAATTTTCACTAAATTTGTAGAAAGGTCATACTAACGCAGCAGAAAGTATGGCACCAGAAGTGAATCACTCAGTTCTCAGTAGGCGATTGAATTATAAAATGACAACTATCAACACGCACCCACCAAATGCCAAGGCGTCATAGTTCAGAAATTGGCCCGGGTGTCATACATTGAATTGATGCAAAAAATCAACCTAACTAATGATAATCACTTCTCATTTCTATACGTACTGGTATGTAATTCCCACGAGTAACTTTCGGTTTCATTGTACCACTCTTGGAGTGAAAAAATGAATATAATTGAATGAAAACTGGCACATCCGAGTCATCGGGTACATCGAGCTAGGTTCACCGAGGACTAATCATTAGCTAAATCCATACGTACACTAAAGTATAACAACCAGTGTAGGCAGAGAGCCTTTTCGAACAGCTGCGTAGTTGCGATTCAAAAACGGAACATATCTATCAATCAACATCTTACGTCATCTTGAGGCTTCCAACTGTAGACATAAAGTACATACAAGCTCTTACTTGCCGGGGGACATCTGGTGCATACCCAGAACCCCCGAGGTGCAACTCTTTCGCAAAAACCACAGCTGTTCGAATTCTTATAAAAGAACAGTCACCAACCTTTGAAACGAACAACATTCTTATCGCGGAAATAATTTTTTTCCAACTGCTAAATTAATATCTACTGTTGAAAAGACTAGGACAATAACTTATCAGTTTTCCACGAAACTAAAACGCCAAGAGAATCAGGATAACTATAGACTTCCAGGAATCTACTAATAGAGATTTTACCGATAATAATACTAATAATAATAATACCACTATATATAATAATCATAATAAGATCATTTATTCATAATGAGTCAGTAATTAGTACTGGCTGGATCATTTTTCATAAATAAAGCACATTACATATAAACTATAATACGTAATAAGGGTTCTCGTTTTACATATAGAAATGAAGAATCACTCTGACGCTAGAGAAAGTAAAGCTATACATATAAATATGTAAACTTAAGACTTTGTACCAATCATAAAACTGATCGGATCATTATGATTACATATGCGCGATAGTTAACATCGAGGACAGCGAGATTAAGTTTCAAAAATTCAACAACGGTGATTAATTAATTAGCTCTGTATTATTATTATCGGATGACACACTAGGGAAAGTGAAATAGAAAGTACACATAACCCCGATATTGTCAGGCTTTCAGCACACGAACTAATGCATCAATTATTCATACACATAATTAGCACAGATCTATGACAATTGAAGACATAGGAGGGGAGAGAGAGAGAGAGATAGTAAACGATCCACCCGTGTACTTCCCTAGAACTAGTCAAAATAACACCTCATATCCAGGAAAGAACTGCATCTGATTCTTGCCGGCGCACGTAAGCCACGGGGATAATGGCAAACGTGACCCGACATTCATCTCGGAAAGCGAATATTCGAGGTAGAATCATAAAATATACGTTGAGATCAGATATATGTTAACTTGTCAATATAATATTTCTATCTAACACAGGAATACATAGTCTACAATTCAACATAACAGGGTAGCACTCGAAGACAAATCAGCCAACTGCATTAGGCGAATACAAAGCCTAAGACAAACTAACATTTCGCACTCTACTCGCGCGCTACTTGTCAAAGAAAGAAATGAAACAGGTGGTCACATATGTCATTCAAATATATATATATATATATATATATATATATATATATATATATATATATATATATATATATATATATATATATATATATATATATATATATATATATATATATATATATATATATATATATATATATATATATATATATATATATATATATATATATATATATATATATATATATATATATATATATATATATATATATATATATATATATATATATATATATATATATATATATATATATATATATATATATATATATATATATATATATATATATATATATATATATATATATATATTGTTCAGTCTGAATTGCGTTGATAGCAGACGTTATAAAAAATCTAAGAATGCATAGACTAAGTGCACAGATATACACATATGCACCTAGACACAAAAGTCACAAAGTTCTGGCAACTTCAGAAATATTTCATCTGAAGTACCAATCCTACTAATTGATATATTCATGGCTGAAAATAATCAATAATTATTGAAATCAGATATACACGATGTACAAACTACAATGATATTTGCCTAGATAGCAATGGTCCGATCTTCCAAATATATTACAAACTGTGCTATTCGAACTTGCGGCGCGTGCAACTCACTAGCAATTCAACTTTTCGAAAAATACCTAGAAATATACTTTTCTTTTTTTTTTTCGAAATTCAACCGGCAAACTAGAATTAATCGTATCTTTCGTAGTATCTACCGGTAGTATATGTCACGATGCAAGACTCGGTCCTATCTGCCAGAGACCAATAAGCGGTAAATACCTTTTTCTTCGATATAAATATACATGAAGTACCGGTATATAATTCATACGTAAATAATGTACAAACATCGACCCACTCAACGCATTCACATCGTCACTAGTTACTTTAGTTATCAAGTAGTTTCATTTTATATCTATACTCATATAGCATATATTTAATATACAACAATTGTGCGTAAAATTCGTTTTTGTATGGACACTACCTTATATAACACATATATCATCATCATCATTAATCACCGAAATTACGATAAAGACTCATTCTCTCCAAGGATAGCATACATGGCCACGATACAAGGAGGGAAACTATAAAAAGTAATATCTATTGCGTCGCTGCTGAAACCAGGTGGGAAAACGACCCCAGCGACAATCATCACTCAAAATCAAGACGGGTACATTGCCGGAACATTGATCCATCTTGAGAACAGTGGAAATAACTGATAACAACAATATTGACAATACACAATCTTATTCTTTTCTTTCTCATCTATCAGTCTACATATATTTCTCATTTACTCATTGCTTTTTACTGCGAGAGATGTCACCAGGGTTCCAACAGATCAGGGAATTGAAAATTCCCTAATATTTCCCAGACCATTGCCAAAAACTACCCATATCAAATTACAAGATATCCTCGGTGGGAGCCGTTTCTTTATGAGAGGTTCCTTGTGCCATTCAGCAATGACTAACGACAAGAGAACAAAATATTCAAATTCCCTTACTTAACCTCGATTTTCAAAAAGAGTCGGAATTCCCTGATCTGTAAAACCAAGTGTTTTACGTAGTGAACCGTCTTTAAGATAGCCGACTTAGAAACTGTCACCCTTGATCCGTTTCAAACGATCGTCCACAAACCCGATAGATAATAGTCAAATATCGATATCTCGGGTGACCTTAAAATAATTCATTGAACAGATCAAGTTTACTCGGAATGCTTATCAACAGTGTCTAGCATGCTTTGGAGTATACGATCAGATAATGGATAAGGCGACTGAGTTCCGTAATAATCAACTCTCCGTTCCAACGATCTTGCAGCACCTGATAATATGCAAAACTACAGTATTTAATTCAAACAACTCGTAATTGAATTTCGTCAAAAATATGCAAAGCTGAACTCTTGAAAATTGCATATGTTTGAGAGTCTATTCTAACCTCGCGTTGCATACAATTGATCCAACGACCTTAACGAACCACCTTACTAATGCAGCACAGTGTCGTAATATCTTCTATAAAAGCGATTTTTTCTGAAAGCCGCGTCACATCCAGGGCCTTAGCGCAGGTGGCTCCTGCGCATATACCAAGTGCTATCCATAACGCCAACCAGTCTTACGAGGCGATGTTTTTCGCGAAATCAGAAAAACAAGCAACACCTGGGCTAGGCCTGAATAACACTTAGTATCAGGGGGGGGGGGACGTTTGAGGAGGGATGTTATATCAAGTGATAATGACTATCGCTCCGTCATAGCTTAATTTCAACTAATGATAAACAATCGAAGGGATATATGGGAGATAATAATCTATACTAGTCGAGATAACTACGACTAGTAAAGGTTTGTTAAATTCTACTGGCTGATGAATCCCATGTCATGAGTCAATCGACTTTCTTCCACACAACAACTAAGAGAACTTCCCTTCTTACATCATTCCGAATTTAAGCGCGTAAAAAGTACAAACTAGCCACATGCCAGGCAGCAAAAATATTTGAAATCTGAACAACTGACTTCTCAAACACAGGCTTATAATACAGAATCTGTGACAGTTATCATAATACACTTATCAATATAGACAGACAACAATCGTATAATTCATCAAACATTTCTATCCGTCGCATCCAAGTTAAATCAACGAATCAACGCGCGAGCGCGCACATGACAAGTTCGTAAAATGACCAAATATAGAGACTGTCGTAGTAAATACTTATAATCTCTATGAGAAAAAAAAATTGTTGCTACCCGCAACAACGAGTTTATCAATCCTATATAACCAACGTATAATCATCGCGATCGTATCGTAACGAGTCATCTCGATGCGCGATGTTGTCAAATTGGTTTTATTATGCGCCGCACGAAAAATACTTGACCATTTCTATTCCCCGGATCGATCCACCCTGACCAAAAAAACAAACAGAAAAAAAAATACGCAGCTAAAAAGATCGATAATCATTTCAGTAGATGATTTACATTTTTCTTTTACATATATAGACATATCAGATTCTATTTCTTTAAAATAACATACTTTACGTTCGTATTTCTTAAACAAACATAGACACACGCCGACATATATATATATTCTTGGTATCTTTCCATACTATAATGAGACATTTTTCTGTCACAACGAAGAATTAAGCGTCTTTCATACATAAACGCAAGCACGCAACTGAGTTCAATGTTAACAGATCGTGACATCGTCATCATTCGATCGCGGTAGTTGTTGATTGTAACACACACACACACACTCTTACACGCACAGCAATATCCAGCTCTCATTCTTTTTGTTAATTCTCACAATGCACCATTTTAAATCACAGATATAATCCAGTAAGTTTTTTTTATTTTTCGTTATCGATAATCGCGACTGGCTTTTGCGCGCGCGCGCGGGCGTCTCTACACGCTCGTGATCATCGAATCGATCTGACACGAGTCGGTCTCGTCGCCGTGATAGTATGTCCGATTGCCGAGGCCTTTCTGGCGGTTCTCCCACGCGTTCAGCCGACGCAGCGGCAAGCACATCAGCCCACTCATCGATATCATACCGCCGGCGAGGTAAAACGTAATATCATATGAGCCGGTAACATCTTTGAACGCGCCTGCAAGAAAAATTCACAATCAGTACGGTATATTAAAATACGACATACATTGAACATGGTAACCTACTGAGGGTCCCAGGTCTTAACAGATCAGCCATTCCTAGATACAAGGTGTTTTCAAGGAGTCTTATAAAAGGAAATTTCAAATATCGAGGAAGCACCTGCTTTCATATTCCAATTACTGTAGACTCCTAAATCGGTACGGTTTATCTCACTACACTATTTTTTCAGTGATTTTTGTAAGCCAATTTTATCCTGTACACTACATAAACCTGGTTTCTAACTAACTGCCTAATAAGGTAAAAACAAATCCCAATTGTACCAATTTAGGGGTAAATTACTTTGTTCTACGAACTAGATGAAAAGATATAATTGCCTTTTTCTCAATGTGAAGGAGTTCAAGGCATTTTGCTCAAATTAAGAGCACCTTTACAAGCATTTTTCATTTGGAAGGAGTTTTTAACGAATCAGGGATTGCTAGGGACCCTGTAACATAAGATTACAAACAGCCATGTGTGTTCAACAAGTATTAACGTTTCATCGCTGCTTAGGCACGGGATATCATTGCTACCGAAAGCTGCAGACTTATTCGACCTTCTAGCACTGAAAATCTGGAGCACGGGGAAAACATTGACCTTTCATTAATTCATCACGTATGTATATCTTACCAGCGAGTGGAGTGCCGACAATCGTAGCGATTCCTTGGAAAAGAATCAAAATGCCAAATGCGTTCGTCAACTTTTCCAGTCCCATCAACTCAACCACGAGAATAGACCTCAACGATACAAACGCGGCTGAAAAATAAATTAAGACACATTTATTGTTCAAGCAGCTTGTCCGGCTGTAATATAGCAGTTATAGGGGCCATCAAAGTGTGCAGCAGCATTGGGCGACTTTTCTAGCACATTTTGTGGAATATCTAACATGTTTGATAATTTTCATCGCAGTGCTAAGGCGTACTCGGCGGTAGGGGAACTCTGCGCACTTAACGCTGCTTTTGTCATCAATGCGATACACAATCATTCAAAAATGATTATTAGCAGCGAGAATAATTCAGGAAAACAAGATCATTGATTTATTACGTTGATTATTATCATGAGTACCGGTATCCCTTTCTGCATGATATGGGATTACCAGAACTACTAAAATCATGCTTTCCCTCGCAAGAACCTCTATTTGTATTTTATTTCTCGCAATGGAGATGCAATAGGCAGGAACAGAAGAATTCCATCATATTCAAATAAGATAATTTGATTAGGCCAAGAATAGCCACTTTGAAAATGCTGCAGATATGTACATGTAGTAACTATGGTTATATGATGCATACACACTTGCCACAGCTCCCCTTTGTTGAGCGCATTTTTCGCCAGGTGTGCGGGGGCTCTACATTCTGTGCTATACATGCAAAATTTGCGCAATATTCGCTCCGTGCAGGCTAATGAACGGACATACGCTCAATCATGTACATTCGTAGGTGGCATAACCATGATGATATTCCTATGTCACGACCACCAATTATGAATTTGGAAATCATCGCACCTGGGTCTAAGTTTTCCTAGGTGTGAGCTGATTTTAACCAACTGGTTCCTAAACGACGACACCAGGGCCACGGTCAAATTGTGCAGGACCCAGAAGGGAGCACAAGTGCACGTATATGCTACTGTCACAATTCTCTTACATGCCCTTTCTGACAATACAATAGCATATTCTTTTCCAATGTACTTTTTCCACATACAACTAATAATAGAGCAGCAGTACGCGGCACAAGATTCGAAATCGCATAAAAATGCACTGAATTTCTAAATATCCAAACCCCTGTTTTCGACTGATGGTCGCAACGTGTGGAAAAATTGCCCCTTTTTAACTGTATACCTCAATTTTTTGTCAGTCTGCCCCTGGACCCGCTTCGATAGTGTACTTACCAATGCACAGTCCAAAACCGGCAACGTAAAGCATCAGGTGCACGAACGTCGAACAGAACGGACACAAAGCCGTCAGTATTCCGGCGATGATCAACGCAAAACTGTTGATGATCAAACAGTCGGCCCACGGCCGGTCGGAGATGAACCCGGTCATCACGCGGCCGATGATGTTCATGAAGCCGAGCGCCGAAATGAGATAGTACGCCAAATCGGGGTCGACCTCCAATTCCAGCGCGTTGTCGACGATGAACGTGAACGGTACGAAAAAACCTGCAAAGTCGAGAAAAAGAACGCGTTATCGGTATTTCATTTCGTGGACACCGTTCGAAATCGTTAAATTATAACAAAACTGCTTGCAATAAGAGACGATTTAGAACAAGAAAGCTAAACTTGAAAGTCTTTTGACGCCCTGAGAAATAACATTTATAAATAGGAAAAATATACTCATAATCAGGAACAGTTGGCAGCTTTAAAAAAATATTTCTTTGATTTTGCTTTTATGAGACCAGAGAACCTTCGACCAAGATGCTCTGTTGCCACCAGGGTTTGAACCCATAAAACCAGGATTGACAAGACCAGTGACAGCCACTCGGCCACTGCACCTCTCTTGTTGGCAGCTCTGATGACTGCAAAGGTGCATACGCTGTGGAATATCGCTATTTATTGTAATACACTCATTCATAATCGGGCGTATTCATAAATTTGCCAGTTAAATTCAACCGTTGCGATTTGGCGAAAAATATGTTCGAAGTGCACAAAGCACCTTTTTTAACGCCCTGTGATAACTTCAATAATTCAGTCTATGACAGCAATTCCAGTTAGGCAACTAATAATCATTTTCACTCTATTTAACTTTAATTGGGTTTGTATCGCGTGCATGATGATTTCGATCTGCATTTAAATACAATATGCAGTGTCACGTTATAAGGACTTAAGGAAAATGTGTTAATGATTGAATATGAAAATGTCAAATGTACGTACTAAAATGGAACTAATCCAATACCAGTTAAAATTTCAAAAGTGTAGTTAGTAGTAATATGTTATGAACATCGGGCATATTTCATGGGCGGATTTAGAGGGTGGTCTCGGGGGTCTGGACCCTGCCTTCCCATTGAGGTTGCCCTTTTCCTCAAGACAAATATCGTTTAAACCTGAAATTGGGTTTTCACAAGATCGAGAGAGGAAAAGTTAGCTAACTAAGATAGGAGAAGACGGATGTTTGGTATCTTGCCAAACAAATGTCAGGATTCTGATCTGTACCCTGGATTGGTGGTACACACAAACACACACACAGGGTGATGATATAGACAGGAAAGAACTTGATACTGAGAAGAGCATTATATTAATTACCCAGGGTCGGTTAAGGTTATCGCTATCAATAGCTAGCGAATACAGGTTACTAGGCCATGCTATTCAAACAAATGTACATGGTTTTATATATAATGCCATGTAAGCCCTATAGGCTACTAGATCAACCAAGCCGACAGTTCAATTCATATTTCATCTAAAGCATGGGTCAAGCGTTGGTCATTATCAAGGGGTCAGATGTTTAAATCAACTATGAAATTCTATCCCGCTAGAATTTCAAGAATTTCCAGGGATAAACGAATGGCTTCTGAGAAGAAGCCACATTTAGAGTGACATTTAAGCGATCAAATACAGTCATCTTCCCTCCATTTAGCTATACTTATATTTGCAGCAACAATGCAACTGGGGCTCGATATTGATGAATAGGTAGGCCCTAGTCTATTATTCTTCACAACTTCATTTGCTTAACATGCCCGAAGTAAAATCGCTATATACCTATATAGGAAGTTAACGGCACGCATTCGCAAACCAGAAGTATAACATTATTTCATCAAATGCGGCCATGCGATATAACAACAACAACGTCGAGAGCTCCGGAATCTATTCGAATCTATTAAAGTAAAAAATTTCCGCGGTTGTTTTTATCGATCGAGGCACTTGTTGTGATCTAACAACGCGTCGTTGGGGAAGGGTTTAAACCAGATAACACCAGTCGATGTCTAGTACACCGCACGCGCATATATAAATATATATATACACATTCGACATATGTTTCCAAATATGTAACAATATGAATTATAGTTTCCCTCTAGGCCTATAGCCGCATAACGTCAATACAGTGCCACGCAGGGGCTTACTTACGAACAATAATGGACATAAACTGAAGTCAAACAGGCGGCTATTGTTCGGTTGTAATGCCTTTGTTTAGAATCGCTCATCCGCTCAATCTATGCTCTAGTCGATATTCCCACATATAACCCTAGATGAAGGCCCAGGGTGCCTACAGATCGGTCATTTCTGTCTAAAGGGGAAAATTCTCAAATTTCATGGAATTGTCGTCTGCATCACTACAATACTTCGGGTACTGTTAATCTCGATAAACCGGTACTTCAGTGGTTTCGTAAGCAATTATTATCCCACTAAATTTTTGTATCAAATTCAGTAACCACCTAGCGGGGTGAAGAAAAAATCCTGGTCCCAACTGTTCTGATAAAGGTTTTGTTTTCTGTACACGAGAAGATTTTCAATTGCCTATTTAGCCTATTTAGCAAAGGAGAGTTTTAAAGGAGTATTGGACATTTCACTCAAAAAAAGTTTGAAGCACATTTAAAAGTGATCCCAGTTCGGGAGTAAAGAGTTTTCAACTAGGAATCAAGGATTCACACGGACCTGGGAAGCGCGGGTACTACTCACCTAACATGCTGAACACACTCGACAAACAGAAAACAACAAAAGTCGGACTGCGCAACAAATGGAAGTCGAGCATTTCCTTAATGACGTCCATCATCGCTTTCAAAGACGGGCAATATTTATTGAACATCGAGTCGGTGTAATACTGGTTTTCCGGTATGGAAGTCACCGACACGACGTACTCCTTGACGTCGGGCGTTGACACGTACTGCGGCACGCGCATCATGCTACCGCTGTATAGAATATCCTTGCGATACATCGGGCGCGCCATGTCCTTGCTGATCTGCTCGACGATCATGTCCTTCTCCTGTTCGAGACGCTGCTGCTCGGCGTACGGGTCGAGCTCGCCAGCGCTGCCACCCGCCGTGTGCAGACTCGACGCGCAGCTAGCCGGCAACGAGCCGCCGAACTTCAAACCGTTCGCGTTGACGAGCGGATTCGGATCGGTTCCGCGACGCGTCAGGCAGACCTGCAATGACTGCGTATCACCGTCGGGACTTTGTTTTGGCACAGCGTAACCAGCCTGGCTGGTCGACGGATCGTTTGCGCCGTTCTTCGGCGACGGCCCGGCGCCTGGAGTTCGATTTCCGGACATGTTGTCCTGCGCGATACGGTTCATCATTTGATTACTTAAACTGATTCGCAAATGAGCCGGCAACTTGACTAATTCATTGTTTCGAGTGATCACGCACCCGTCGAGAGAACCTTGCGATATCGTTCGTTGACGCGCTTTCTCCTCGATTATCTTTTGAAAGATCGACCCGCGGCGAATCTTGCTGCGCGGAATGTCGCCCTCTTTGCGATACTTCCCGCGGTTTTTCGGTTTTGTATATTCCAACGGCCGGAACAACGCGCCGCCGATGCAACAGTTCAACACGATTCCGGCCATGATCAGCAAACTGCCCTTCCAATCGTACTTTTCCAACAACGACTCGGCCAACGGCGCGAACACCAACGTTCCGATTCCTGAACCGCACACGGCTATTCCAGTTGCAAATGCGCGACGTCGCTCGAAGTAAAATCCAACGATGACGATCGACGGCAAATAAATCAAACCGAAACCGATTCCTACAATGGAAAATTCGATAGCGCCATTAGAAAATATTTGTTAAACAGGGCGATAACTTTCTGCCCATTCATAAAATCCCTTGAGCGAATCACAAAAAATGTTACGATTCATTCATTCGTGTGTTGATTGATAAAGGAACACTTCGACAATAGCATCATCCAAATTCCGTTTTCCAGGACCCAGTTCCCCAGTTCTGAGTTAAGATATGACTTTGTGAAAATTAACTAATTTTAACTCACAGAGTTGACTCTAACTCACGATTGTGGATCCTGGTTCCTGGTAAAATTTGACTAATTCCCCAATTCCCTGAGAGGTTTCCAGGTCAGCAGCCACCCTGTTTTAGCGACATATCATTTCTTCAGGGATATATAATCACGAGATGGGATCGTGAACGGTCGTACTCTCCCACGGGGAGTAATATTACATACCTCCAAATATTCCATACGCGACGATCAGAATCTCAATATTTGGAGCCATTATCGCCATGACGAAAGCGATCGTCGTAATGATCGCTCCCGCTATGGTAATGACTCGGCACCCGAATTTGTTTGCAAGGGCGCTGGCAAGTGGACCTGAAAAGCAAAAAAATAAATAACCAAAATGAACATCAATTTCATTAGCCTCAAAACCATTCATCTACATAATTTAAGCACCATGTAACCCTTCGTGTTCAACCAACCATTTAAACTCAAAATTGGGGAATAGGATACAATTAAAATGTAAGTTGGATGATCCACTGATACCCGACTAGATAGAAGTGTCTTCTAAAACATGGATATCAGCTCCGGACTCAGGCACCCGGGACTGCCGTTTATTAAACTGGGGGGGGGGGGGGATTATCTACTTCCTTTTCAATTGGGTTAACCCACTGGTCAAAGTCAAAGTCGATACCTCTCTATGAGACCAGTCGCAAAGTTATTTCCTATGAGCAGCGGGGGCTTGGCATTCAACGATCTTCGCACGAAAATGCTGCAGAATTGAACGGCGATTTCGACGTATGTGGGACACAAAGGGTTAATCACATTGAGCGTATAACGCGTTTTTAAACTGAAATACAATTTCAGTTCCCGTGTCGGGTAAATTATGAATTTCCGAAGTTACCAGTTCCGTTATAAAGGATTATCATTCATCTTTTCATCACATTGCTGCGTTTCGTTTCGTAACTAGAATCCGTAGCACTGCTTACCCATAATGAGATAAATGCCGATCAAGAGGGAACCGACCCATGATGTCGCCGATGTCGTCGAATGGAAGTGCTCTTGAAAAGCGATGAAGAATATGCCGAAACTGAAGCACACGCCATCAACGATTATATTGCAGAACAACGACGCGATCACGACGACCCATCCCCAGCCGCCGTCCGGAGGTACCGGCGGCACGAGATCGTCGTCGGCGACGATCTCGTCGTCTTCCTCTTTCGGTTTGTCGATCAAATTCTTCGTTACACCCATCGTTTTAAAATGAACATTTCTGGTTCTGAAAATAGATCGCGACACTGATTACAAATTTCCAATGCGGGCTCCCTACAGTAATATCTTGAGAAAATTTCACACTTCATGGAAGCACCTGCATCGCTTATATCCCATTTACGACAAGACGCCTCCAAAATCGGTACTGTTCATCTCAGTAAACTGTTAATTCAGTGGTTTCAAAAAGGAGATATTTATCTTTGACATAACTAACTCGCTAACCGCTTAGGGTTATCCAGCTTCCAACAGTTCCGAATCAGTCTTTTATACAACTTCGAAAACTAATTGCCCATTTCTCAAAACTGATGGAGTTTCTGACATTTTGCTCGAATTGGAAGAGTTTCAAGCACCTTTTAAAAACATTTTCCGCTTTTCAATAAATCTTTTTTTAAGGAATCAAGGAATCGTCGCGACCTCGCAGTTACATCATATTTTCCATATTAATACTGTAATAAACCAGGCAGCAGTGAATTATTCAGTGACCTATTAATTTATTTCGAGTCAACGATCCTGGCTGGTAGCTTCCTGGAATTCATATCAAATATTGGAAGCATCTGACATGAACTATTACATATTCATTGACAGTATAAATTTCCCCATTGTGTTTACTGGATAGCCCTCCTGTAGTTGCCCCAGGTTACTACTTCAATAGGGGTATATCAGTTCACTATAGAGGTATAGACCAATGGGAGGGATTGATTCGATCCACCGATCCAGAGCGCCTAGACGGAATTCTCGATAAAAACAAGGTCACCACGAGTTAACAGTAACCGATCAATATAGTGGCGGCAATATCCTGATCTGAACATCATAACATTTCTCAGAAAATGCTTCACGTTATTGTCAATTTACTTAATTCATCAATATCGCAGCGACACAAACGCAGACTAAATACAAACATAGTTTATGAAAAAACCACTCGGATTCATAATGAGACGTTTTTCACTAGGAATGCAAGAGGTAGTTCAGTTTGAACCAGTGTCATTCTCTCTTCACAATTTGTTTTAGAAGGGCAGCAGCCCCCTATTCATTTTTACATCCACCCCTCTGATAATCAGCCACTCCCTATATAATATCTGCTGCCCCCATATAAGTTGTTGACATTCTATCAGTGCATAATTGCTTTAAGAGTATATTTGAAAAATAGAAGATTACTGTACACCAAAATCAAGCTTAATTTTCTGTATATTTTTTAGGGGGAAGGGGATAGGGGATCAAAAGCCTCGCTAGTTCAGCAGCCACAATGTCGAAATGCAGCCCCTAAAAAATCCCATCATATGGAGAACATCGCGAACGGAAGGAAGTCGGGGGCTGGAAAATATTCCGTCTTTTTTTACCTTCTAATCCAAACCTCTTCGGTGTATTCTTCTTCGAACGAAGAAATTTCATCATCCAAAAGTGAATAATTCAAATACGCTTGCATTTAGACCCGAATTCCTCACGCTTAAAACGATTTAATATCCGAATGCGATTACAATATCGTTCAAAAAACCTGCGAAACCTCTTTCATACAATATCCGAAGTCAGTTTATGATTGTATTGTGAAAGCGATACTAGTCCTGAAACTTTCCCAACCTCGACCGGACATATTTCTGCGCGAAGCGGCACTCTCCGTCTCTGTCGGGGAAAGCTAACTAGCCGTCAGAATCTACGAGCTGATATCAGGTGTAATATACACCATTCGCCTAGTTAGGCAACCCGGACAAAGTTCGCGTACAGAGGCTTGATTAATGTAAGAACAATACGACAACCAACGTCCAGAGTGCACGAAATCAGAACTGACACGGTTTGATAACTTTCTAACAATACGAAAAGCGAAAACATTTTCTAGGAGGTAATGTGACCAGGATTGATTGACTGATTGACCCAATTGGTCAACAAAGTGTCTAGGATATATTGATCAATAAAGTCATTAATAAAGTCAATAGATCAAATCATAAAAATGCCACAGGCCAACTGTATTCAATAGGTTATCGGGAGACAAAATTATTTGCCAACGACAATGTTTAAAAATTCATTATGTCAACAATTAACTCGACTTAATTGCATTCCTCTCGGGCCTGAGAGGAGAGCTTAATACCTTACGATAAAATCGAGCGCGTAGCAAGTTTTTACAGGGCTAGGCCACGAGAAAATAATGAGAACATTCTTCGGAGTTAGCAATGTAATTAAAAGATTATTTATGTTATTCTGACATAGGCCTAATATGCACGGTAGTAGAAGTCATAATGCGAAAGCGTAGAATGAGGTTTAACCCTGAACGCAGCAAATCAATGTGCCTAGCACAAAGAAATTTAGCCCGACTTACTGATATAAAAAGAGACAGAATCAACGATTGCTACTTCCAACAACAATCGAATGGCACGAAAACTAACTACTACTACTACGAATAACTCGGGTATTACTCGGGTAGCACCCACACTCCCACGTCTCAATAAAAACGGAAGCCATAATGCATTCGTCAGCGCCGATTGAGTAATGGACGAATCGAATGATGAAACACGCGACGAGAGGGTATTTCCGGGAAAAATCGTTTTTCGCCGAAACGACCAATCGAACAACGTACCTTGTTTTCGTACTTTTGTCATACATCGATAGACGATTTCAAACGAACGTAACATCAATACATAAGAAGCTCATTTACGTTTATAATAGAGAGAGAGTTTTAGCACAACATGGAAGACACCATTCATACGTTCGTACGGCTATACTACACATACACGCGTGCATACGGCGTAGCTATTTATAACGTATTTCTAGGTCACACGAAATCACGTGATGGCACCACTTGCAATGCAAGAGTGTCTACATGGAAAATCTCTGAATGTACGTTACACTACACTTTATACTGCCTGCCTGCCTACCACCTCCGCGCTATAAACCAGGCGAACGAACACTATCTTAATCCGAAAACAAAGCCGATACAGGTTTATAAAAGGTTTTAAATAAAAATAAGTACATTACCGCCCTGACTGTCGAAAATATATCATATAAAATTTCAACCGTTAAACGAACCATCTCAGAGAGAAATGTTATAGCCAACTTTCACTGCTCATGAACTTTTGCGATGGACGCTTAAAGCCACAAAAAAAACTTCGAAGACCGAACCCAAAATATATGAAAGTATTGCCATTGTTGACATTTCTAGGTAAACATCTTCATAGGTCTACCTATCTTTAATATGCCCTATCGAAGGCCCAAAATATCACATATCAGATTGAATTTGTCAATGATCAGATAGGCCCTACCAAATGCAGGGCAGAGTGACAAAAATTATGGCCTCAAACAGGGGTATATTCTGGCATCGCAAAAACAGTAGCAAAATGTCAAGTCTCAATCAAATTTCAGCTACATGCCAATATCACTGGTAGCCTACTTATCCTAATGTTACTACTTGAGGAGGGGAAGTTTAGGCAGGCTGGTTTGAGGTCCCTTTAAGTAAAAAATCTTTTAAGAGACCGTATGAAGAAATCCTTGCACGTCACGTCTAAGATTTCTCAATAAATAATACAAAATTTAAGAGAAAATCAAATAATCAAACAAGCAGAAGACGAAAAATCACCCCAGATGACAAGAATGTAACGCAACTGATTTTCTTCTGATTCAATGTAAAATAAATTTAACACAAAAATCAGAGGAATTAGGCCCCTCCTCATTAAAAGTGAATTTTTTGACAAAAATGACAGTCGACAAGAAAATTAAACCAACTAGCCTAATAGCAATTTAACTGATGTTCTTAGATTCAAAGTAAAACAAATTAACACAAAAATCAGAAGAATTAGGCTGCTCCTTGGTAAATGAATTTTTGACAATTGACATCATAATTTGTCTTGACAAGTATATAAATAAAACCAACTGACCTAATAACAATTTAAGTGAATAACCTTCGACAAGAATTTAGCCAATATATCCAGTCACAACTTGACACTTGTCGAAGTGGTGTAAGGAAGCAGGGTAGAGGCCAGTCAGCGGTGGTTGATGCCGATGGTGTCACGCACACACACCGGACCGGGCGAACGGCGGGAGAGAAGACTTTCTATCTCCTTATTCTCAAAAATTGCCGACGAATTCCGTGACACTCACAAAATCTAACTACCTCACGAAAAACTTATATTCGACGAAACGTATTTAGCAAAAATTAGACTTACCCGCTATTGTGATATTCGACTGCGTCGAACAAAGCCGCCTCGGAGCAGCGATCAGCTGTTCTTCCAGGCGCTGACATGTGCGATATGTTAATCAGTTTCGATGCGCGCTAGAGAGACCCCGCCGCCGTTGTGACTTCGCCGTTCAACTACGACTCGAAACCGATTGATATTTCGTGCATATCTCGCGGCGCGACTGTTTGCACCGCTGCCAGTATTACTCCGGCGAAAAGATTTGTATTTCGACTAAATTTCATACATTTTCAGTCCTAGCAATTCCATAGCTCTCTAGCCTGCATCGAAAATTAATTGACGCCTGTAAGCTCCGCCTACCGGGTTATTTCATGAGGATTTTTAGCGGAAAAATTTATTTTCGCATAACATAGAAACAAATTAACCGGGCTCTAGTTGTGATTTAGCTGGTTTTTAAACCTGCTTATGGTTAGTTTATCAATTTCCGATATCTCTTATCGGTGAAAATTGTTTCGGTTTGATATGACGTCATTTTAGTCGACTGCCAGAGTTGGATTTGCAATAGACTGTTGACCGGTCTCTGTCTTCGGGACAGGCAACCAGTCTAGATATGCAACAGCTGCCAGAGCCGCCTCAGCGAGCGGTACGGAATCGGCGCCCGGACGGTTCTTGGATGAACCTCCGAGATCGGCTCCTGGACCCGCCTCGTCACTTGAATACTATCAATAATTCGTAAAGAATATGAATTTATGGTCCTATCGTTAGAAAAGTCTTGAAATAATATAAAATCCCCAAAAGAAACGACAAGACACCAGAGCAATGAGAAAAGACAAAGACCAACAAGAAACAAGAAATGTTTTTTAAAATTTTTTGGTTAATTTAATAAAATCATACAATATACACTGACACATATCTTTGTTTACTAAAATTGAAACATCGTTTTATACAAATGATGCAGAAGCTATTATCATTAAATACAAAAAATTTCAATTGCAAAACCAGAAGAATTGGTGGCTCGAGTATCTGTCCAAAATATTTTAGGGTCTTTCAATGTCTAATGATGCAAACTTTTGGTACAGTACACATATCTGACCAAAACAATGAAATTACAACATCCTCGAACATTTGGTCTCTTTTACTTGTATAAGACACATCAAATCAAGATAATAAATAGACCGATGAATAATGAAATTGATGCTTTAGGAAGTATCAGGACTTTCTAATCGTTATTCTCTAGGAACTCTACGAGATGCAATTTGTTTCCTAAAATGTTTGCTACGCGCTGTTGACCACAATAATATAAAGCAGAGCGCAACTACAAAGCGAAATCCCAATCCACAGCCCCGACACTGGCCACACACGCAGCGAGCTCAAGGCAACAAAGTAAAATATTCAGCCTACTTAAGCAGACCCCACACCCCCATCTTATAGGAAAAGGGAGCGATGAAGACCTAAATGGAACTTTAATTCGTGTTCAATTTCCATATTTAGTTAACTAAAAATGTATGCCTATTTTATACCTGGCCTGTTTACTGGAGGCATATTACACATGAATACGCACATTCCATACATTACTTGGCACAGTGAATTCATAAGGGCCGACGTGGAGACAAGAGCTTGAAACTCGTGTCATCGGGCAGCCCATTATCTATAACATCGCGTAATTTTCACCAGTAAGCGTTATTATCCAAAACAACAAAGAGCCGGGTTTATAGAATCTAGATACACTTCTTGCAGTTCAAGATGGTAAACCCTGTTTCGTGTAAAAAACCGAGCACTGTCACCCTGGAACGACACAGCTGTGTGAACGTAGGCTTATCCATAAGCGAGATCTTTTCACAGTTCCACGCATTAAACTTAACGCGGTTAAGGGATTACCAGGGATAATCGGCCAGATATTCATCGATCAACAATGTCATTAATCACACCCAACCCACTACAACAATGCCGATTATTGGCTCATTTTTACAACAGTCAGCGAGAATATTTAACACCTAACTAATATATACCATCTAATGGCCAGTGTTTTATTCATTGCGGTCAACAACAGCCATATTGCTCGATAAAATCTGACAGCAAATTTTTCATGAAATCGATTTTTTTTATTTTGTAGCTACCGCTGTTCAATTCATTGCGTCGAGGAGCAAACCAGTGCCCAATTGACGCGTACATCGTCTCAAGGAAGCGAGGAGTTCGTTGAGAGTGTTACAGTTGTCGAGATTACGAGATCGGCACACGAACACGTGCGCGCGGCTCTCGTTATCTTTCATTCGAACCATAACCGCGTGCCTTTCGTGGTGGTAATCCAGCTACATAAGCCGCGATCACAAGTAGACGATTTGGCACGAGCCAAATTTGGCCCGGGCCAAAAACGCTCGTGTGACCGTGGCTATAATCATTCCGTTCCTAAAGCAGAAAAAAGTACCCGATCAAGAGCGTAAATTATCGTTGCCGTAAAACAGTACAATTTCATAAATTTCAGTGATGTGATCTAACTGTTACGAGACAAACTATATACCGAACGGGATGGAAATACAAGCATCACTGATCAATGCGTATGAATACAATCTGATGAAGACGGGTGGTGGAAAATTAAAATTCAACTACGACAACTCTTTATGTATACACATATTTATACCGGTTATGTAACATGAAATTACGTACATGCGTATGAGGAATAAATTTGTACAACCAACCAGAATGTTCATTCGTTACGAGAAAACAAGAATGACGTCTTCAGATAAAACAAACAGCTACGCTCACTTCATTTAACAATGTTAGCCGAATCGATCAAGAAAAATCGCGCTGAAATGATTCATTTTCCTCACAGCGTCCGCACATCGAGTGACAATTAAACAAGCCCTATGTATCTTGACAATATGACATCGATAAACGCACCGACGGTTTATACACGTGATTCGTATATATGAATTTCAATCAGCAATGAATTTGATTGTATACATTCTTAGCCGCGTGTTCACGCATTAAAAAGCCGTTAACACCTTATACAATAAAAACCTAAAACATAATAATAATAATCATAATCACATCAACAATTTCTCTAAAGTTTAAGAAACTAATAAATGGTTTCGGGTAAAAAAAAGTAAAACAAATCTCATTTTGAATATCTGCGCATCGATTGGCATTTTTGATTTGGTGGTTTTTAAACTGCTCGTCGCAGATGCAAAATTTTCCGACGTAAATGATTGACATGGTGTATGCACTAGAATACAGACACTAATCTCACATCGAATATAGTCATCATCATTAAGGATTGTTATTGTCATCATTGTTACTATCATTACCGTTATAACTACTACCGTTAATACGGTCACGGTCACAGGAATGACGAAAAGACGAATTCAGTTAAAGAGCGTACGAGATGTAGAAATGACAAAAAATAACAGTCGCAAGAAAGAGCTAGCCTACGGGGGTGCTCGGCAGTGACGAGAGCTCGAGCTTCCTATTCAGAAGGAAGAGACACGATTTTGTAGGCGATTTCAATCGATTTTAAAACATACATCAGTATAACATAGAGCTTACAAATAGTGGATATAGTTAATATTCAATAATATAATCAATACACACAATACATTGTTTATCATTTGCGGTGTATATCAATACGAAGGGTAATAACATATCAAAAGCTATCGAGTACGCGATGAGGCCGAACGGGCGAGTCTTTGATCAAAACTGGTCGTAATAATTTTGATTAAATGCGATGGTGTATATATGAATATACTTGAAAAGATTTTTCGTATTATTTCCTCGTCGCGGTAGTTAAATAGCTACTACAATTCGAATTAGAAAAAAAAAAAATTGGCGACGATATTCGTCATCGTTAAACACGAGAATTAGATATCACGGTACACACATGTTAGCTCAATTCAAACAGCGACAGTTGTATGATATATATATATATATATATATATATATATGTATATATAGAGTTATACATCGATAATAATGATTACAATAATTCTATAGAATCATCGGTTTATTCGTTTTTAATTATTCATCATTATTCGTTAATTACGTTATCAATATCTTTACTTATATTATCGTAGAACTGCGGGACATAGTGTTTCGATCAAAGGAACATCTCGGCAGACGGTTCCGTTTGTCCTAGTACTCTGTTTGTATATACATACGCGTAACGTCGGCTGGGGACGATGGATAGAAATTTAGCAGAAAAAGCCGGCGACAGAATTTCACCAGTGACGAGAATAAAATCACGTGCGTTCTATTTTTCACTTATGAAGAGTATTTTTGGTTATATGTACACCATCAGGACAGAACTGGTCCTTAAAAATGTGAAACTACGGAGAGATTTCTCAAAAACGCCCCCCCCCCCCCCATCTTAGGGCGCAGTAAATATTCACTATGTATGGAACCACTTTTTCCAACGTACGGCAATTTGGTTGAAACTGGCTGAGAAAATACAAATGAAACATCGATAACATTGTTTTATCATTATCTGCAAATTAATCGCTGGTTTTAAGCTAGACTTTTCATTTGATGGCAAGCCATTTACGTCGAGCCGTTAGCTGGAAAAAATGGTTGACATAAGACCGACGATCTCCATCTTAGTAGAAGCGACGTTCGTGTACAGATTCACACATTTTAAGTACGCATTCGATCGAGCTGCTCAAATAACGGAATAGTGCAGCCTCGAATGAACTTCCATCGGCTCGAACAAGCCGATAACCGGAAACGACATGGAGTCAGATGATGAATTCGTTTCTATAAAGTGCATGCGAAAATTGTCGACGAAAAACAAGTTGATAAAACGCACACGACGTAGTTTTACTGCACGCCGAGAGTTCTGACCAATCGCGGGAGGAGGAACTGCAATCTGACAATAACGGTCTCGATGAAGATTATTATAAATCTAACAACATCGCTCGATGAAAACTAAAGCGCTCAAATTCTCGCGTCGTTGTTCGCCGTTGTTGCACAAGCACGCACGCGCAGCTTACGCCGTTGCCGTCTCGAAGTATTTATACGTCGGATTTTCGTATCCATTCATTTGCATATTGGCGACGTGTCGTTCTTCCGGCGAGCTCGTCGATGCTGGCGGCGGCTGGTCGACCTCGACGAAGCCGGTGTTGGTCGGCGTGCGAGTGATCTTCTTGCGTAGGACGACGAGCGTTATGACGATTATCGCGAAAACGGAAACGCTGCCGATGGCGATGCCGAACGAACTTCCCTGGTGACTGGAGGCCACGATCTGCGATTTGTGGTTCGACGACGACTGTACAGACTGCGTGAAAAGTAAGAGAGAAAATAAGATATTAGATTTGTAATTAGATCATCTGCAGATACATTTATCATAAGCTACTTATAAATTTTTTGTTGTTGTAACATCTTTAAGGTGATATATACCACAAGCTTGTTTTTTTTATATGTCCCCTGCTGTTTATTTATAACATCATTTAATGTACAACTCTTTGTAATTATTTTATCATATTTTTCCAGCTCTAACATTTAATTTGTGTATCTCAATATAATCTACAGGAAATAAAGATTTATTTGTAGAAAGAAATCGAGCATAAATAGATTAAATCAATTCTTAACCATTGCGAGATGGTAATAAAATCATATGATTGGAACCCATGTATCTTGACTGCAGAGCTTTTGTAAAGTGGTTCTTATCCCTGTACCCAGGTTTAGGCTCGAATGTCCATTAAAGATCTAGAATGAATTAACGCTATCTATACTGTTGAAACGTAAAATCGCCAGTAGAATTGTTTCCAGTAACTGAGATAATAACAAATGCTGTGAAAACAAAGGCAATCCTTGATTGATTTCAACCCGATTGATTATTGGATTCTTCTTTACCGAAACTAAAGAATAAATTCTGTTGGTAACCTCCACAATGTATCCGACATACATAGAATAACTTGAAGTTCTGATACTGCGCACAAAACAAACCAAACAAAGATATCCTTAATCAATGTAAAATGTACACGCATACAAAATATTATGATCAAGTCAAATCTATCAAAATAGGTCAACGATCTAAACTTAGTGAAATTGCTTACCTATTTAATAGCTTGATAATTGTATAAATTTTCATTAGCTGATAAGATTGAAGTAGAGGACGCTAGTGGCACAACTGTTGATTAAGTTGATTTATCCATTCGAAGTAAGATTTAACTCATAACTCTCAAGCTATACCGACCCCAATTTTATGTACGTACTAGAAGCAACTAACCCAACAGAAAATCTTTTGATTTATCTCAATTTTTCTCAAAATTAATGGTAATAGTAATAGTGATAGTATAAATCTACTTTCTATAGCGCCCTTTTCACTGTGATACTATGTTCAACGGCACTTTCTATTAAGTCGGTATTATTACCCCCAGCTTGTAACTCTATAAACCATTTATCAGTCATCTCTCCCTGGGGAGAAGTAACATCCGGCCAACTACTGGCGCTCAGGAATCAACACACAACCTGGCTTCCTAGAGTTGAACGCAGAAATAACTGTCAAACTTGACGTAGTAGGAATACGCACCTGTTCCAGTGATTGCGGGTCTCTCATATGATTTGAGTGTTTGATATCTTTCTGAATATGTACGTATGGAATGTGTTCATCCTCGTCGGTTTCCGGGTCGAATTTTACTTGTCGCGGCGCGCTCGGTTGGATAATTTCGACTCGCGGAGCCGGGTCCTCGTCTTCGTCGCTGATCAATGGCTGTTTCTTGGATGATTCTTTCGCCGGAGCTGGCTTCTTCTTTTTCTCGACTGGTTTTTTCGCTGATAGAACAAAACAGTTATAAATGGTTTCACAAACTTATCTTAGTAAGCATTTAACAGGGGATAGTCGGATATTGATCAATAGAATCCATTTTAATCATTGAGAGAAACCCACAACATCAATTAAAACAACCGTTATTGTTTCTTTCTCATATTTCGGGTGAGAGTTTATTTCATAATGAGGTATAGCTACTATTGTAGGGGGTCGCTTAGTGACACCAGGAACTTCCCTTGAATAGATATTAACACAGGGTAGGACAAAATCATATGACGGTTACAACTGAAGAGAAAAACCAGGACTTATATTAACAGCATTTCTACAATTTGGAATAAGGTGTCTACGCCTTATATTAGTGTTGGCACAAGGATAAAGAATTTTACTGTTTTCAAAGTCAAAACGATGATATAAATAAGGAATAACAGTTGTTTGAATTGATATTGTTGATATTCATCACGACTGAAAAATGGCAATTATTTTAATTACAATCTATCTACCTTTAGGTTTTTCAGGTTGTGGTTTAACTTCGGGTTTCGGTTCTTTCGGCTGAGGTAACGGCATCGACATGATATCCTTAATCGACTCTTCAACGCTTCGGTACGTCTTCATAAATTCCTCTGCAACAAAAATGCGTGAGAAATGGTCATCTTCTATCTTATAATATAGTTATTTCCAAAATCCCGATCTACTAAATAAGACAGCCAACACAATCAACCCCAATCAGTTGTTTACTGGTTCAGGCTGGTTGGAAGATTATTTAAATGAACCGGAACCAAAATTTCAAATTAAGTACTTCGATTTCCACCTAAGTCTGTAAATTTGACCCCCGATCGCACTACTATCTATATCAGTACTTAGATTTCCGATTTCAAAATCAATCCCCCTGTTTCATTCCCAGCAAGTGTGACGAGTTTGTAAGGGACACCAAATCAGACAAATGAGACCAAATCTACCAATCAAATAAATAACAGGGTCAATCCCTAGTTCAAGATCAACAAAACCTAGCCAATGTAGTTATTCGCTTCATGATAGATTAATGCTTCGTTATTATTCTTCTAGCAGTCATGATCCGCCTAAAAATCTGAACCCGTGCCAGGGCAGTGCTGCCACCTTCGTTGAAAAATTGATCGAAACATAGACCATTATAATGCTGTCACACACAAGCTTCCATAACCACGAATATGATGATGACGTACACGTGAATGATGATGCATTTGGATGAGTAAACCACAAGGATTGATCAAGCATGCATCAATTTCAATGAAGGGGCAATTTCATCTTCTTAGCAATTTCAACTCGAGTTTACACCCTCATTTTTTCACCAATAAATGATGACACGACTTTTCAGTGATGGGTAAAACGAAACAAAAATTCAGAACTTATCGAAATGATTATAATCAAGATCACCAATACGTAGAAAATGTAAAATTCCAAACCTGAAATGACTTAATGGGATATATGAAATGCGTGTATGAGCATGACGCGAAGAATATCATGAACGCTAGCGTATAAAAACTACAAGACACCAGCAACTCGTGAGCCAGTATGAGAATATCTTACCAGTGAAATTAAATCTTTTCACTAGACATAAATAAAAACATAGAGAGAAATGAACATGGAACAAATGACAACAGTGATAATCGGCACGCTATATTCTTGTTGTATTAGTTCAGGATTAGAATTGCCCGGCGTGGAAAATTCTGCGCCATCAATAACTGATCAGAGGAAATGGCGTGGCGGCATAAACTGAAGCTTTGCCGAACGAATTGAAATCATCGCATTCCACTGGCATACGCGAATACAAGCGCAGTATGTGCATACGCGAATACAAGCGCAGTATGCGCACATGTGAAGTAGTATACTTACTAATTTGGATGGTAATTTTCTCGCGGAGTTGCGGGACTCGCTGTAACATCTGCATCGACTGCTCGATACGCTTGTCGATAACGTTCAGGTGTTCACGGATGTCGGCGTATAAACGTTCGGCCTCTTCGGGGTCGACCTCGCGCACGTGTTCAAAGTGGTTGATGGTGTGAATGCGGTCCTTCTGTTCGGCGCGGATGTAGTGTTCCAGTGCACGAGTAATAGCATGAGGCTGTAACGTTAATAGATATCATGTTAGCAGTAATTAAACCATCCAAGACATTGATTTAAGTCTTGAATATTTCATTCAATTAATCCTTTTGTTGCTGACTAATTAATACCCGAAAATGCTGGATATAATTTGAAAGTTAAGAAAATATCCACACTAGTGTGTTGAATAGCGGGCATACTGCTTTAGTGCGTTTTACGCAGCTGTGCGGTGCATTGTTAGTTACTAACGTTTCACTTTGGGGTCCTGCCATCTTTTAATACAGATAAAAACTAATTACTAATAAAATCAATACACCGCAGTGCCATGAACTAGCAAAGTCCATCACCGATTTATACACCACGCTGTGGAGCAGATGCAATGAAAGGGTTAATTAAAAAATAGAGATCATAGTTGGGGGGTAAAGATACATCTATGACATGGGGCTGGTTTCACAGACTAGTTTAGACTTTAGCCTCGGAGTTTGAAGTTAACCACTGGGTAAAAACCAGTCTATAAAACCGGCCATATATGCTAAGTGGGCAAAGTGTACTCTACTAACCTGTGGGTCCACCATTTTCAATTGTTTGATGTATTCGTCCATAGTTTTCCTCTTTTGCTTGTTGAGGTTGGCCTGAACGTGTTGCTGATGAATGGCAACCAGTTGACGTTTTCTGGCAGCGCCGTCTTGTTCCATTGCTTGGTACATTTTCTGGAAACGCTGTGGAACGAACAAAAAAAGAATAAATACATTTCATTCCTTTATTGGGTACAATTTCATCAGATATTTCGTTTTGACTCCATATATGCAACTATGAACACACAATATCGGTTCGGCGCTCGCTGCAGGCAGTTTCTTTTTTTACGGAAAATTCACTCCGACAACAATCAGCGTCTGCTAGTCTGCGATGACTCATATGGTCACGACTGCGAAGAATAACCTCATTTTACCAATCAGTCGCATGACAAACTCAATCTTTTCCGCCAACCTGATTCATCCCCGATAAATCAGTCTGTCGCCTTCTTTAAGACATTGTCGAATACCCGATGCGACGAACGCAAAAAGGCAAATTGTTTTTGTTACGCGAACGCTACTGACTGTAGTTGGGTGCATGAATACTAGTTACCCCTTCTATTCGTCAATCTACAGACTGGGATTAGATCTAAACCTTTTGATGTGGCTTTTATAACAGCCACAATATAGGGCATAGAATAGAAAATATATCATTCTCTGTACATGTACATATTTTCCTACTCTTTTTTTCACACCAAGTGGATGATGACTATGAAACAAAATTATGATTAGTCGCTAATGACAGCCTTCTCACTTTCGATGAACTCACAATCAAAACTAACTGTCATTACGCTTGGTAGCTCTTTTGAAACAGAACCCTGGACGAGAAAAGGTAACTACATGTACTGGCAATGTGATTCAGGGGTGACTGGGGATATTTTCAAGGTCACGAACATTAATTATTAACATGCAAGGCCACAAAATGCTTTATCCATGTATATGAAAAGGAGCAGAGGGACTAATTTTTTACCGAGTCAGGTCTGCTACTAGTTAATCATGTATAGAATGATGGTCTCTGGTGGTTGCGTTATGTATAGAAATGGCTTAAAGAAAGAAACAACAAGCATACCTCGGTGATCTCCATGTTTAGTTTGTCAGCCGCTTTTCGGTCGTTCGATCTTAGCTGTTCAACGTGTTCACGTGCCGAGTTCCAATCTTTCATCATCTGTTTGAAAAGAAAGTATAGCCTTGATGAAAATCAGTTGATTCAATTTTATCGGTTCGATTATCGGTTGCATATAAATATTCTAAAATTGCTAGAAATATTCTAGAATTGTCTGGTTGAACAGTTTCAGAGAAACCAAATGGACTTAGTATCAATCAACAGGCTTGAGGCTGTTCCTCATTGCATAACAGCTAATTCACAATTCAAGGACCAGCTTTCTATTAGTATTGATTCGTAACCTTAACCTAGTTGATAATCCCGTGTTAAAAATGAGGTTCAAGGACGTAATTTAAGCATAATTTGGTTGATTTCAAGTACAGTGGGTAACTCTATACCCTCAATTGGATTTCTTACTGCAGAATGAAACTAGTTATAGAATCTGGTGTCGATATGGTCTTGTCACCTTACTAATGATATTAGAAAACCAAATCCGAGCTACCTGCCGTACTTGAAATCAGTTCAATAACATGGTTCATACAGTCAATTGCGCACGGACTCATGAAAACATGACTCGAAATGCCACTTCTTGTTTGCACTTGCTTCCGCCAAACAAAAAAACGGATGTGATTTTTTAGTTGGGAACATGTTTTTCAGCTACAGTGCATGTCTGGCTTCAGTGTTATATGCCCATACAGTAGACACCCTGGACTGTTCTACCGATACTATATACACATATCCTAGATATTGAAATTTCATCGACCGCTGCATCTACGTACCCTAGTTATCTTCTCATGATGAGAATTCATCCATGTTTTCATTGCAGCCTTGAATCGTTCGTGTTCGTTCAGTTGATGGTTTGGATCTTCGCTGAAGTGTAAATACGCCGTATACGCGTCCTCTTTCTCCGGATGCGGGTCGGCTTTCTTAACGGTTTTCTCCGGTTTAGCGGCCATCGGCGGTTTCTTTGCTTTCTCCACGTTCTCATCGCTTCCTTCGGAGGATATCGCCTTTTGCACGGGCATCGTAGCTGCAATCAGATTGAAATGTGAAACTGTTTATCAACCCAGTCAGTAATAATACCCAAAAGTACTGGAGATTATTTGAAAATTCCATCCCAGTGCAGTGTATAACAAGTACCACGCTATTGTGAATTTACACTTTGGTGCGTCGTATGGTTACTAATATTTCATTGTTTGGAAGTTGTTGCCATCTATCAATTGAGATAAAAAAAACTAATTACTAAGTACATTGATGTTCTAGCAAAGGCTATCAATGATTTATACATGGCACTGCGGTGTAGACACACTGAAAGGGTTAAGTACATGATAAATATATACAATTTATGATATATTCTGGACTGCTAGGTCTATTAGCCACAATACGGGTTATAGGCCTAACGTTCGTTACCAGAAGTAGGTATCAGTTTTCGCATCAGCCAACTACATTTCAATGAAAATCCGTCGGTTCAAGTAAGCATTTTCTAAAAAAATTGGGAAATCTTGGAAAAGGTGAGTGCGTGTATAGTTTTTGAGAAAATGCTTACTGGAAACTTGAACCGACGGATTTTCATTGAAATATAGTTGGTTGACGCGAAAACTGATACCTACTTCCGGTAACGAACGTTAGGCCTATAACCAGTATTGGTAATAAGGTAGAAAATTTTCAATCTTATGGTTTGGCTCTGCAGGCCTTAAACAACAAAGACAAGTGACAGCAAATCACGCGGCACTTGCCGTAGCGAGAAATGTTCGGCGCTCAGTGAGGTGAGATATGAACCGAACAAAGAAACTGTTTGTCAGCGATAAGACGTCCCTGGAAAATCAAATTAACAGAACACCGGTTTCCCGGTATAAGATCAGGTGTATTTCCTTAAACAAGAAGATGTTTTCGCCTTTTGAATAAATCTCATCTGCTGTGTCAACTTTTGTTTCCAAGCGGGAAGCATTAAGAAAAACAGCTTTTCCCCCAGGTAAGCGAAGGCAAACATTCACGACCTCAGATTGTCACCAAGCATATTTTGCGAAACGATTCCGTCGCCTTTTTCGAAACGTTCAACATTGGGCTGACCATGTCACGGAACAAACGGACCTATTTTACTGGCCCATCTTGTTCCGGATAGGCGACAGGCCTTGAAGGACAATCAGTCCAATAGGTGGCAATTAGTTGCCATAGTAACGCTCATCTGGGACGTTCGAGTGTCCATCAGACGCCATGGAAACAATTCTAGAGCGGCAACAGTTATGACTGTTACCGTTAAACGCACGCATATGCCGGCTGCGTCCGAATCGACAGACGGGCAATAATTAATCGTCGGCTATTACCGATGTTGATTTAACGCAGCAGCACTCGAGAGCACCGCGGCGGCGGCGGCAAGTGGAGAATATACGAGCCCGCGCCAATATCATCAACACGCGATTTACTTATTACAATAGCGACAGGAGGAACCGTCGTTCGTAAGCAATTTATGCACAACCAATTTTGACGAAGACACGTCGGTATCAAGTTTGAAAAAGAAGTTCTTAACCCATTCAGTGTGTCTACTCTCCGGTGCAGTGTATAAATCGGCGAAGTTAGCTAGTACACCGCATTGCGGTGTTTTGATGCTATTCGTAATTAGTTCTAATCTGTAGTGGAAGTTGGCAACAACTGACAATCATAGTGAAATATAAAGCCCAACGCACACGGCACCGAAAAAACGTTTTTTCATAGTGAAAAAACGTTTTCGATTGTTTTTTGTTATGCAGTGTGCGGGGAAGCAAATCAAAAAACGCCGAACTGAAGAACGTTTTCCCCGAGAAAAAAAGGTTTTCTGAAAAACGTGTTTCTGTTTCGGCGAAAGAAACGTTTTGCCGTGTGCGTTGGGCTTTAGTAACTAACAATACACCGCACCAAAGTGTAAATGCACGTAAGCTGTATGCCTGTTATTCAACACACTGGATTGGAATTTTAAAAACTTTTCAAATCATCTCCAGCACTTTCGGTTATTATTAGTAAGTCAGCACTTGGGCGTTGATTTTATATCTATCATAAAATCTCGGCTCATCAGATGCCGACTAAAAAGCTCGTTGACTGATGAAACTGAAAACGGTGTTTCACATCGAGATTGATCTTTGTCGTCGTCTGATGGGCAGATGGGTCTCCGAAAGAACAATCGTTGCCGCGGTAACCATGTACTGCGTGTTCGCGATAAGTGTCACGTTCAAACAAAAAGCAGCCACTTTCAGCCGGGTGAACAATTTAATTAAGAATGACGCAGGTTGGCGAGGCTTCATTTCAGAGAAAACGCGAGACTTACTAAAGAGATCGTATAAATAATCTGTGTATTTAAAGTTCTGTGAATATGAAGTTAATCAATGTGAGTGTCAGTATAGAGTCGCTCAGAATAAATTCAGATAAAAAAGTTATTAATCTTTCCCGTGTTGGTCTTATGCTTTATTGAGTGCACCCGCGTTAAATAGACTGGTATTACATGTACCTTTAAACTGGGTATGAAACCAAACCTCCACCGGGTCAAAGATAAATCAATAAAACTGGGTACTGTGTTTTATGTATGCCTCATGTGAGCTTATAATTTTGATTTTTTCTTGATACTAGAATTGGCTCTTTAAGGCCATAATACATTTTATAATAAAACACCTAATCTCTTAAGTTGCATATTAATCCGTCAATGAAAACAAATCTTCAACGTTAAGGGGTGTCAAAACCGGGGTAGTTCATTTCCCGAATCACGTGGAAACTTGCATTATTGAAATAGTCAGCCAAAAAATCGCGGCAAAATCATCAGATCGACTTCACACACAAAATCGATAACGATTATTTTCGACAAGTCTTGTCTGACGACGACGACGAAGCGTATGTTCATAACGCCTTGAACGACGGATATAAATCTCAAGTGATCCGTGAACGAGCTGAAATCCCGTAATAAAGCCTGTAATAACCGATGCAGTAACCGTGGTAACAGTGTCGTTTAGCCGGCTGCAGTGGCGCGCAACAAGTCGTTAAGCGAACTGTGAGTAATACAGTCAACAACCACCGACGAGTCTGACTCAACAGATCCTACGAAAACATCACCGACACTGACTAACAACGATGACAAAAATTCAATCTCTCAACGCCGAAACAATATCTAATCGTCCGTTAAGACTCGTTATCTCGTCTCAAAACAGGCGTTCATGGAATCTCGCAGCTTGGTTTACAGTCAGTCGTAACTAACAGCTTTGCACGCAATGTGACTTGTTAGCTATCTCTTTCCACCGGTAAAAGTAAACCAGCTAATGAATTGAGCAACAGCTCATTCCCTGTTTAAGAATTATAAAAGCAAAAAGAACAGTAGACCGAATAAGAATTTAAGTAGTGGTGATTGAACCCTGAAATGGGTGGATGGATAAACTGAGAGTCATATGGAAAACTGTCAGACTGTATCAATTAGAACCACTAATATTACCACCAGTCTGAGGAAAAACCTATTGATTCTTAGTGACTTGGTCAATGATGGTTCTTCTCACTCTATAGAATGGGGAAAAAGACACTTGACCGCTCGTAATGAGCCTTGAGTAGTCCTTGGTAGGTGGAAGAATCTAAAACAGTTATAATCCGAGATCAAAATGCTGATAAAATCTTAACGAAAGGGACAGATTTCGGTTTGAAAACTTATTGTTCTATAGGGAGAAAGGGTTAAAACCATCATCACTCATTATATCAGTTGATAATACGGATGACTAATTGGGTAGTGATGACTGGACCTGTGGATGGAATACGATTTAGCACTTAAGCCGGCGGAGAAAGAATGTAACCTGGTTGAATGAATTGACCACGGCGGTAGTCGATGATTTTTCAGCTAACATACGGAGAGAGAGAGTCTACCGATCGATCTGAATACCGCCTCTCGAAGCCTGCGAATTAATCATCGTCGGACGGCGAACTGATAAAACATGCATTAGCGAAGGATAGCGCACCGCCGTGCAACTCGCATGATGACATGACTAAGACATTAAGATTCAAAGATGTATGCCGTATCACGCGCTGTAAGGCTCCAGACGGAAATAGCCGAGAAATCAATCCGTCGACGATTCAGGGATGAAATTAATACAAGGCCCGGTGGAGAGTCTATTCACTTCGCGTCCGCAATTGTAGAATACGTGAAAATTCATCGCTTGACTTTTTGAGTGGAAGGTCACTCGGAGAATCACAACCATCGGAATTCACAACTGTTGATCAGTCAATACAACTCAGAAAACTAGAGCTTCACTAGCAATAAATACCCCTCAACCAAAATATGAAGGCTCTACAAATATGGCCGTGGCAGCCATCTTGGATCAAAATCGTATAACCGAGATACTAACTTATGAGAAAAATGGTCCAAAACTGCAGACTTTACAGGGGGAAAAGGTGCAGAGTGTTGAATTCGAGCAGAAACAAGGCTGTGGCAGCCATCTTAGATTACTTGCAGTAGTCAAAAACGATAAAGCAAATCCTCCTCCCATCCATAATCCGTCAACTAAGTTATGAGAAAAGTGGTCGACAACTGTGGACAATAGAGCAGGATTCTTACTGGATGCACGCCGGCCAGCCTGGATAGACGGATGGACGAAAGCGACACAAAAATACAGTCTGAAGGGTCAAAATCCATTACGATGTAAATGACTGGTTTGGTTAAACATTCTACCTACCATTGGATCCAGTTATCAAGCTGTTAAGATTTCCCGCTAGTGCTAACTGAGGGTATTACTACCAGGTTTGAGGATTTTTTATCGTTATAAGGAAAAAGGCGAGAGAAGAAGTTCCAGCGGGTTTCACAATTCTCAATGGTCGAGAATGAACTAATATCGACCCTCGGGTGAATCAAACTTAAATCGAAACTGCGGTAAAGGATACCGATTCGTTGACCTCTGCAACCAAAAATGGGAGAGGCGGACTACTACTTACTTTGAGGAGGAATCTGTGATTTGGGGCAGCAAACGAACTCAACACCGGCGAACAGGTCGGTACCGCATGGTTGCAACATCGCGTAGTTCTTTTTATGTAAGTGCATGTTACGTTCGGCGCATCTCTTCATCGCCGACTGGGTCCAAGCGTCGAAACCTAGACATTTCTTCGGGTCGTGTTCGTGGCTGAAGTTGCAGTGTCGGGGTACGAGCAGCGCGTCACTTTGGAACGGTCCAACTGCAAAATAATAATAGAACCGTCACTACCGGTTAGTCATTCCTGGATATAAAGGGTTTTCAAGGAGTTTTATAGGAGAAAGCTTCAAATTTCGAGGAGGTGTCTGCATCACTTTCATATCCCTTCATATAACTGTAGACTCCTCCTAAATAGGTACTGTTTATCTCCGTAAACCATTAATTCAGTTGTTCTAGTAAACCATTAATTCAGTTGTTCTAGTAAGCTAGTAAGTTTTGGTTTCTTATTTGATAACCGCCTAATTGGGTAAAAAACACCCAGGTCCCAACTGTATCGATTTAGGCGTTGTCCACTGTACAACTACAAACTAGACAAACATTTCTAATGACCTATTTCTCAAAATTGAAGGCGTTTCAAAGGAGTTTTGGGCATTGCGTTCAAATTAAAGGAGTTTCCGAACACCTTTGAAAGCATTTTCTGTTTTGAAGGGGTTTTTAAGGAATCAATGAGTCGTAGGGAACCTGAATACACATCGGAGAATGTTAGAGAGATATTTTTATGGAAAGAGAAATATCAGTTTTCCGATTTCCGAAAAACTCAATGGGTTACTACTCGAGGCGTACTACCGTATATTGGTGGTCTGATAAACATGGATGAAAGTATTTGAATACATTTCATAAATAATTTAAAACGAACCTCTCACATGTACACAGCGGATTCTAATTACCAGTCGGATAATTCAGGTTCTAGGGGTTGATTACAATGCAAATCATGCTTTTATACATTTTTTACGAAAAATCGTTTTGCAGCCAAGCACTATAGAGATATCATCGTCTGAAGCATTATACAGTGAATCAGAACTGTTTTCATTTATGATTACTTAGTCTTGGCTCCTACAATATCTATCACCCCTCGCACAAAAAAGGCTACGAACTTAGTTTGACAATTCTGATTAAACTTGGGCATCTGTATCTGAGAAACGGTACGTGCGTATAATATAAAGTTCATCCTTTTCAGAACGACCAATTCGCTCAGGCGAGGCCATAGTAGAGCCATCGACTAATTTCCTATGAAATATTATCAACCTAGATGATGCGACGCGAGCTATTACTGAAATATGAACCAGGGCCGATTCAGGACGGATTCAGGACAGAGCCGATAATTACCCATCATTTATACGCGGCTTTCGACAATAAGCCGTATATAAGCCACTTCATTAGCAATAGCCGTAGATATAAATAGGAATTCGCGTTGGTATATTATCTGATATCCGATAATTAGTCTGTGTTGTATGTGTTTAGGATCTTCCGCTCGAATCGTTTTAATTGACATTTACAGCATTCTTTTTTTACGGTTTATTTATCGCGACGGTATAATAGCCCGATGGTAGTGTTCCAAATCTACCCATAATCTCGCAGCCCAATGGTAGAGTTCCCAATATTCCCATAATCTCGCAGCCCAATGGTAGAGTTCCCAATAATCTCACAGCCCAATGGTAGAGTTCCCAATCTTCCGAAAACCTTGCAGCCCAATGGTAGAGTTCCCAATCATCCCATAATCTCGCAGCCCAATGGTAGAGTTCCCAATCTTCCCATAATCTCGCAGCCCCATGGTAGAGTACCCAATCTTCCCATAATCTTGCAGCCCTATGGTAGAGTTCCCAATCTTCCCATAATCTTGCAGCCTGATGGTAGAGTTCCCAATCATCCCATAATCTTGCAAAATTTCAGTTGCGACTGTTCAGGCCCAATAGAGTAAAGCATTCAAACTCAAAATATCATGCTTTTCAAAGGCTTTCCGGGTGATAATAATGACTTGAAATATGTCTAGACATTTCAACGCCAAGACGGTAAAAAAATTGTTTATAAAATATTTCACTTTTCCATCATAACCGCCTTCAAAAAAGTGTCTCGAACCGCTGCCAAACGAACGGCCTACACACGCGGGCGGGGGCGGCAGAGACATTTACAATAATGACAGATGCGAGACTAGGAATAAGAGCGAACCAATTACGGCAAGTGCCTGGAATTTCCCTGTCGGAATCGTTACAAATTCTCCGCTAATTATCGTCGTTGCGTTTCAGTCGGCCCGCAGCTCAGCTAATATACAAACGGATGTCCATCGGGAATATTTACAGGGTGGCCATTACCGCCCGTTTATAAATCCCTTAAAAAGATTTCCCCAATTTTTCCATGCAATTGCCCGAAATTCCTTGAGTGAATCAGAGAAATTTCATGGAATCACGTACTGATAAAGAAACAAGTGTTGCGCAATTCCATGACTTTTCCAGGTTTTAGGTAAATTTGTCGAATTCCCTGATTTTTTCTAGACTTCTCCGATTCCCAGTTTTCCTAGTTTTCCAGGTCAGTGGCAACCCTCATTTACTGTTGGTGCATATACCAAATTAATATAGGTTCTTATCTAATAGATTATTTTCGAAATTTGAAACTTTGAGTTTATCAAAAGTTATACATGTACATCGAAGACATACAGGGATATATAATGACATACACACTAAAAATGGTCAATGAAATCTTCTGGCATTAATTTCCTCTAAACTCGTCTCGCGACATCAATTCTACCTCGAGAGGAGAAAAACTGTTGATGGGCAAATTAATTATTCTACTCTTGGCAACAGAAGAGCAAGCGCTCTTCGAGCGCTCATAATAATCTCGCATTGGCTCAATGCATTTCCTTATTGCGGATTATCTGAAATCTTAATCGGCGAACGCTGAAAAAAAAAAACGATCTTCTCGATTAAATCGATTCCGCTTTCTCGACACAGTTGAATCTTTAGTGGAAGAAGTATAACAGTTTTTAACGATGATTTCAGCGGAGTGATGAGTACAGCGGACTCCACTCGAGACAGATCCGGGCAACTGGGATAACGCGTTAACTCTTTACTTGTTGGTACATTTTCCCAACGCTGAATTATATAAGCCATAGGCGATAATGGTCGTTGGGCTCAGGCTGCAATCTAGAACTTCAAAATTACCATATGTTCGTTCCCATTTTTGAAATGTCGTATCTACTAGGGCCAATAGCTAAATTTTGTCGAGACAACTTTTTAAATATAGATTACATTCCTCAATTATGAGCTCATCTTCAAAGTCAGGTCACAGAAAAATAGGGTTTTTAATGCCTAGTTCTGTCATTAGGTGGCGCACTGGGCCTATTGTTCACACTGCACAACTAGACCCTATACTATGAATTGTATCCAAGTTTCATCAAGATCGATCTGAAAGACAGACGGACAGTGGAAGCTTGAGATCTAATACGATCCAACTTGGATATCGCTCAATACTCAAGTTTCCTAGTCCAAAATGATCCATGAAGCAGAGTCTTCTGCACATCACTTTTCGATTGACATTAAAATCATCGATTTCTTATGAATAATCAACCTCTCAGGCAATCATCGCGTTTCATAGTGGCCTACGCGATGAAAGCGCCACCTGGCGACCATACCCGGTAGCCAAACTATAAAGCATACGTACCGAGACATCGGATTGGTCGTATTGTGTATTCTCCGTTTCGGTGACAATGTTTGTGGTTACGTTTGCACCAGTTGCTGATCGTCTCGAAATGTGTCGCTTCGACGATGTTAGTAATGTCCATACCGGGATACATCTGGAAAATACGAGAAGATAAACGTGTGAATATACTTTTTTTTTAAAGGTTTACATAATGGTAGCAAGCAGAAAAGAAGTACCCGGTAATGAATATGACAATATGTCACTTGAAAGCATTAATATGCAGTCAGCAGATCATCACCCTGTCTTTACCTACCCGCAATTTTATATCCATATTTGGAAATTTCAATCTTTCTTTATTCGAAAAAAATTCCATCAATTTGTTTTAAAATAAAATCATCTTTATTTTCCTTTACAATTTCAGTTACATATAATGCAAAATCTGTTGTTTTTAATAGAATAACGAAAAACACCAGCCTGCCTGGTCACTTTGGTTGGTAGAGAAGGGGGAGAAACATGGTAGCATTTTACTAAGCCTCGAAATACATTTTCTTTTTAAAAAAGAGCTAACATACAGGCATCTGCTATGAAAGTAAAAATCATAATATTCTATTTATTTACCAAACAAGATGCTGCACAAAGTTCTCAGGTTTTAGCGACTCGGAGGGAGTTAAAGTTAACATTTGTTAGAGGAAAAAAAATACCCGCAGCGAGCATTCTCAAGTCTAGATATACAAACGCTAATAGGAAGACTAGACATTTCAGTTTATCATGTCGAGGGAGATGAAGAAAGATCAAAGGAAGGCGAAAAAGATTTCGGGAACCAGAGCCACGCCTCCCATTGTGCAGGTTAGTACCGGGAGATAATATTGAATACGAAAATTGAATACGAAAACTGTATCCGGGTACTGCTACATGAAGTATCTCTCACATGGAGTCATCGCCCCGATAATGCGTGACTCAAATGACAATTTAGACCATGATTGTTCATTATATTATCTTAAGCAAAACGCAGAGGTCGCACTAAGATCGATCTGATTGTCTACGATTTGGTCCTAAGAACACTCGCCAACTCGCCAATTCGGCCAAGACTTGTTTTGTAGGATCTTAGCCCTACACTCGGGTCACCTGAGATCCACGATCGTTTTGAACCGACTGCTTAAGTCATGTGATGTATACATCGCCGTTTATTGGCTATGACCTTACGATCGGTCGTAAGTACACTCTGGTCACGAAAGATCCGATCCAATCGTCGTAAGAAATAGAACACGTCTGATCGGCGATCAGTACAATGTTGTAAAAATTCCCCGACTGAAAAATGGGCGACTGGTTGTGGATTCCTTACAACCTAACAATTGGGTCAGATCTAATGCGACCTGAGTTAGGCCATGGACTCTGGCTCCATGGTTAGGCTTAGGGTATTTGCGAGCAGATCTACAGCCTGCGCTCACACGGAGACGATTAAGCACGGGCCAAGAAATTGCCACCGATCGGACCCGGACAATTTGGCCCGTGCCTAATTAGAGAGCGCGCTCACACATAAATCACTCACTCAATACTATGTAAACAATGCTGAAACAAAGCGAAATGAGTCACTTTGTTGCAATTCACATGCAATAATTTGACCTGTGCTATAAAATTTTGGCCCGGGCCCATTTGGTACCCCTGCAAACAGAGTTGTTCCGGGTCTAACTTGGCATGGGCCAAAAATACTGGCGTGATCGTATAAATTCCTGCCAGGACGCATAACAGTCACAATTCGCTACTTATTACATATCGCGCTTCGTAATTCATTGTTCGGTCGGTCCTGCTCGCGATGATTCGATTTGTCAACATTTTTGTCATCGCCCGCACGAAAAATTAAATCCGCCGATGAAAAGGCTGCGATAGATGTATCGAATGGCAGTTGTTTCATCTGTGTAAATCAGTTTAACTGTCGCAGAGATAATTGAATTAAACGGCGATGAAATTCATCAGTCTACACTACTAACCAGCACAGCATCAACACTGATTTTTCTCAGGTCTCAGAGTGGCACATCGCTGAGAAAACAACATATCGGGAAATGTTAAAAGGTGACTTAAACTTCTTGTTCACGCTTACTTAGACGGTTTTTTTTAAATACTTGCAGTACAGATTTCTCCGGAAGGGCCAAAGGTATAAATAAGAAGATTTTGTTCTTTTACACGCATTTTAAATGGAAAAGAACAGGGTAAAATTATTTCAAAACTGTATTTTCCTAAGTCAGTTTCTAAAAAACAACTGTGATATTTATAGATTTTCAGATGAAAATTTCCGACCATCAGAGGGATGACATTTCAGATCGAAATGATATCAAGAATCCACGAGGAACTGCGTTAAATACGAAAATACCGCGTAGTGAAGCGGACTTAGTATCCATCAATTGAATTGACATCGGGTACATTCAAGTTAAACGACGCCAGTCATTCCATCAAAATGCGATTTGTATAAATCCTTTTTTCCTCGTCGTCCCAAATCTCTCGTCGTTCGCGACGGCGAATGATCGAAGATGAAATTTACCATGGCAACCGACGGTTATTTTCGATTGAAGAAGAACGCGACGAAGCTGACACCGAAGATGACCCTCATCGTCGTCGCGCGGAGCAAGTCTCGTTGAATTTCCCGGGAAATTAATTGGAGACATAGCCTTTTGTCTATAATAGGAGTATGATTATGAAATATGAAATCTTGTCCGAGCTTCCCTGGTGGAAGATAGGATATTAAGAGGCAGCAAAGCAGTCAATAGATTTTAAGATATCGCTTTTAATGACTATTGAGCCCAAATTCAATTCTAGTCTTATGTCATCTAAACTACAATCCTTTAAAATCAATGAATCATACCATCGGAGTTAAAACTATTGCTGCAGACAGACTACTCCCCCTCCCATTTCACCCATTTATTTTTCCGAAAAACAAAAAAAAATTAAAATAAATTTCAACGTTTCCATTTTAACTTTTTGGCTTAGTGATTGAGGAACTTCTATCTAATGCGCGCAGTTGTGCAGTCAAAAAGCCTCCTTTCATCTGGACACTCGCACCATTTATATAGCAAAAGGGTCAGCCTACGGCTGGCCTAAAACCTTGATGTCAATATTGTCTCAAGAGACTAAAATTTCCTAAAGTTTCCGTTTCAATTTCAAACTTTTTTAACACATATCTCAAACCATTACCGATCAACGAACTCCTTTAATTTCGCTTAGCTTTAGAATCTTAACTTCATAAAAGAAAAAACTGATAACCGTACATAGCCTACTTGTGCTATTGTCTTTTTTTCATTGTTGAATAACCACCACAGAGAAATAGAGGATAGGCATCGATTTACATGAAACGGCTTTCAGAAACGGCTTTCAGACGGTACTGAAATTAGATCGGACTATCGGGCGAAATGCGCAAGTTTAAGATTTCTCTCATAGACAGGTAGGCCGCGGTACAAGCGAGATACACGCGTGTATCTATCTAGAAAACCAGAAATATGAACGCATTTAAAAGAAAAATAACAAAAAACCTTCGTAACAAGATTCACGACGACGACAGGACGTATTCTAGCAGGACGAAGTTTCGGTCCGTGATTCGAAGGAAATTGGACCGGATGCAAAACAAAGACGACGAAAGAATTTCCCGGGAGAAAATTAGAATATACGAGACCCTGTTTCAAAGAATGTTTCGTTTCATCGCCGATACAGAGGGAAATTACACCGGGCTTCGTATTACTATTTTTCTTATTTCGCGAGACTTTACAAAAAACGACGAAATTGAACTTTCTGAAACACGCCGGGAATGACCACCCGTGCTTCCAGAAAATGATTAACACTACCTAAGAAAAGTTCAACCATAACGAATCTGATTTCAAACTATTTACTGCCTAATTACATTGTGATTTCGCTAGTATTTATTCATATTTTTTAATAATCCAATTCGTTTTGATCAACAGTTCCATCGAACCGTCATCTTGTTCTCGAAGCATCAAGAAAAATATTTCCGAGAAACCACGTTCACTATCACGATGTCACTCTGAAATAAATTGCAACCATCTCATACAATATTGTCTTAAGTCTTTAGTCGACATATCCACACCCGACTACCTGGTATTTCCATTGTGGAATAGTTTTCAGTAATATTTCGTAATACTTCGACGTAAAAAATAACAGTTTAATTGAAAATGAACTAGAAACCTTTTTGATTTTCAGTGTACAGTCAACCCCCCATATACCGCCCACATCGGTGCAGAACGATTTTGGCAGTATAGAGAGTATGGCGGTATATCGGGGGCGTTTGACTATGTATTTGTATAGAGATGTACATCGAGAAAACCTGGCGATAGGCGGGTATATGGGATGGCGGTATATGGGAGGGCGGTATATGGGATGGCGGTATATAGGGGTTGACTTGTACTATGTTGATTTTGAATTTTGGTACAAATTTAGCTCTCAGATGAGTAGGATCACTACTCTCTCAAATACTAGTGGTAGTCAGGTTTGCGTATCCATAAACGAAGAGATTTCAGAATTATTCACGATTGAAAAACAAATAACACGGGAACACTTTATTGGAGGCAATTTGGAGATTGAATCATATCGGCTTAGTGTGTTTGTATCCACTGCCAAACCTCCACGAATAAAATCAATATCGCTGAAGTTAAGAAGCTTAAAATGGAAAAAAAATGCCTAGCATATTTATAATCTGCCAGTATTTTTGAATACGTTCGAATTAAATCTCCGAGCTCGTTCGTCATATACACATTTTTTTCGCGTTTTTCCCGCCTACGTCGTCGTCGTCGTTGTCGTGGTGACAGTTACGGTCCCTATCATCAACTGTTTTGCGAACGTACGCGGTTGACATTTGTAAATGAAATTATGATTTCTGTATGAAGCATATTACGCCGACGTATAGTCGGGGTGTGCGCGCGCTGCTTCGACGATCAATGAGTACTTCGTCGTATTATGGAAGTCAAGTTCGCCTAATTCGTAACTTTAGGGATGAACGAATACGTTTAAATCGACTGAAATACTAAACGATCGCGATACGGCCGAGAATGTTTTTAAGTTATTCGTCACGAAGGCTGATTGGTCGACGAATGAAAAATTCCCGTTTAAATCTTACCGATAAAATCTTACCCTTCAATCGGTTTGAAAGGAAAGATATTAGATAATCGGTTTTTGGATATCTTCAAGATATCTGTCGGTCCAATACACGATGTTTGCCCCCATGCGTCTCCGAACGAGGAGAACATTAATTTGAACACTTAAAAATCGAACTGCAGTTGATACGTTATGATAATTGTTGATATTTGTTCTCTGCTGTGACAGAGTATATAAATTGGAAATTGAAATGTTCCAGAACACTTTATATGTTCCAACTCAATGTTCCCACTGTGCCGGCTGCTCTAATGGGTGTTCTGAGTTTTAACAGCATAAGATGGTATTTGTCACGGGATCAGTTACTCATTAATGACGGTCGAGATCAATGAGTGGATGACTGATTGTGACAATCAACATATGGATGACTGATTGTGACAATCAACATGCGGATGACTGATTGTGACAATCTAACAGCGGATGACTGATTGTGACAATCGACCAGTGGACAACTGATTGTGACAATCAAACAGTGGATGACTGATTGTGATAATCCACCAGTGGACGACTGATTGTAACAATCAAACAGTGGATGACTGATTGTGACAATTGACCAGTGGGACAGTTGATTGTGACAATCAAACAGTGGATGACTAATTATGACAATCAGACAGTGGTAACTGATTGTGACGACCAGAACGGTATCAAATGTTTATCCATGAAATGTAGACAGCTTTTCACCAGCTGGTACCCGATAATTAAGGGGTTAACCGTCCATTAACAGCTGCAGTGCCAATCCACTTGACCGTGGTGAAAGTTAGAGCATAGCCACTTCGCGAATCAACAAAAAAAACGCTAATGTAAAAGTAGATGTAATAAGACACGACTATAGTGAGACACGATTCTGTGACACTGTTACGACCGAACGTGCATCAATTACTTCATTGTATACAGAACTGGAAACTGGATATCAGAGAAAAGTGTCACTTCTACTTCAAACCGCTTGCCATTAGCCAACGTAGTTCCCACACATGTAAGTTACATATGACGAGAAGCTAAAATCAATTCGATCCTCAACAACTGACACAGCTGAGCTGTAAAATGCTTTCCAAGTAAAAGACAGTTACAGGCTATATGAATGACGAGTCAAATAAATCTCATCAATATAAGGCTGACTCGTAAATAACCAATGAATCAAACTGTTGAAATCTAAATCCGCGAAATCTTTCGGTCCCTAATCTTTCCTTAATTGCTCATCAATTTGTCTATAACTTTTTGAAATAATCATGCTATTACTGGGAGGGGGGAGAGGAAACCACAGAATCCATGAATATTTATGAAGAAATTTTCCCCGCTCAGGTTTTTTTAAATAAATTTAAAATTCCATGACTTCAATTAACGGTTTATTCTTCTTCCGAAGTACTGTATGCCCACGCTGGTATGACTGATATGCGCTGTTTTGAAGAAATCAACTTTCAAGTGTTGCCAGTTAAAGCTACATGCCGGCATCATTGATTTAGTTGCTGTTGTACGAGTATTTATTTCCTGCATCATCGATAAATCCATATTCATTGTCGTCCGCTTGCATGATGCAATCGCGGCAAAGTTACACATCGTCGAGCATTGCTTGAATTGAAATTACTCCAACCTGAAATCACAGATAGCTTTGGGCCCTGTATGAATATCATCTGTATTAGCAATCTTATCTTGTACTCAAATCAAATTGAATTTAATACATTTGAGACTAAACCATTGATCGAAACTCCAGACACTGAAAAAGCTGTATTCAACTTTCAATTCCATGAATTAATACGAAAACAAGCCACAGATGACAATGATTCTCGGGCTTAGGCTCGAATCTGGAACTCCGAAATTCCCATGCGTTATTTCCCAGTGCATTTTGGATATGTTTGTATCTAGGACCAATAGCTAAATTTAGTCAAGACCACTTTTCTTCAACCTTTCCTCAGTTATGAAGTCATCTTCAAGGTCATGCTGCTGAAAAACAGTCTTTAGTGCCTAGTTCTGCTGCTAGGTGGCACACTGGGCCCGCATTCTCTGCACTTACTAACATTGTACCCAAGTTTCATCAAGATCCATCCACTAACAACGAAGCTAAGTTTTAGCTGAAATACAGACACTACACACAAACAGACAGTATTTAAATAAGGGCTTGTAATGGAAGCCCGAGATTTGTTTAAAATTTCAACATTCATTTATGAATTCAATGAAATTTGACAGAACAAAAATCGTAATGGGAAAAAGCCATTTGGGAACTACTTTGCGATGAGGTGATGAAGTCTTCCATATCTCATATCAGAAATAAAAGAAATCAACTTCAACAAGGGAGTTTGAAAGCAGCTCGAGAAAATTGAAACACTTTAAATCGAAAAAGAGAATTTCAAATAAAAATCTCATCGATTTCAAAGCAATGTCGATTGGCTTAAGACGGAAACTTATTTTCAGAGAGATGTGACGAATTTTTTCCAATTATCCGAAAAACTAAATTATAGCTTATCGGGTAGAGAGACCTTCCTGAGATGTCGCGATACTAATAACATTCAAAGCATACCGATACAATATCATATCAATCGGCGCTAATAGAAAAAATAATTAATCAGAGACATCCTTCACAACAACGCCGTGCAGAGCAGATAATGTCCGGAGGGAGAATCAATAGCCTCGAAATGATGATGATGATTCACTACGCGATAAGATTTCAACTGAAATGTCAAATTTACAAAGTCACTATACAACGTTTTATTTGGCCCTGATGAAGTTTGTCAAGTTATCTAATGACTACGAAAAAAAAAAATAAAACACAACAAAACAAAAAATAGTACGATTTTGTGTATTTTCCCGAAAAGTCATTACATGGATGCGCCAAAAAAGTATTTGCAAACAAGGCCGCGAGCATCTAAACAGAATATTCATATTTCTACTTGAACGGGTTATGAATGAATAGTATTATCAGGTGGGGGTATATTTTCTACTATACATAGTAGAAAGTATTCCAAATGACGTTATGACTTTGTCGTTGCCAATTCACCACGCTGTTTGAAGGCCCACGTTCGACATTTTTCGTGGTATTTCACGTTTTTTTTTCCACGCAAACGTTTTCAATGGTGAATATCATTACGTATATATTTTACTATTCGAATCAATAAGGTTACTCCACGCGACATTAACCCTTTACTCTTCACCAGTTTCAAAGCGACGATTATAGTTTCTAGGATGAAATTCAAATTCACATGTATGTACATGTACGTATATATGTATATTGTACCTATTTAAGGTCAGGCGACCTTATATCTCTAATTGTAGTGAGTTTCACCAAAAAATCAGAGTAATGTGAGACAAAAAACAGTATTTTGATAAAGAATTAATTAGAAATGGTTCTGATTTTGAGAGTATTTTGATATTTTTGGTAGTAGTTGAGCGTTTAAAAAGTGTAGAAACTACTCTCAAATAGCAGTCATATGGTCAGGTATGTATATTTACTGTTCAAATGGAAAAAAAAATTTCCCAGCAACGGAAGAAATTATACCTATTTCTCAACGTGTAAATGTAATACACGTTCATACATAGTCCTAGTCTACTGACTAAAATCTGGCAATAAGCAGATTCAGATTTAAACGTTAAAGTATGTTTGTAAATTAATGAAATAATTTGACATTTCAGATTAAACAATGTTGAAAATTTCAATTGAAATAGGGAGCGAAAGTCAGTGTTACTAGTATGGCTTTTAATTAGCAAAATAAGTTACATTTCGAACTTAAAACAATGTTAAAAATTTCAAAATCGGTGAGAAAGTCAGTGTTGCTATTGTACGGCTTTTAATTAGTAAAATACATTGACATTTCGAACTGAATACAACGTCGAAAATATCAATCGATCGAAATAGAACATTTCCTCGAAGAGTCAACAACCGAGAATCGTAATGACACATCTCTAATCGAATCTGACAAATCGTCTTTGACGTGCGCGTCGTAGCTCCTTGTAGATTTGATTAATTAGCCCAATACGGTTTCTCTCATTAAACACCTGGTTGTATCGATGCTCCTGGCGGCGGCGGCCGTGTGGTATACTGAGTGAACCGGTCGTTGTAGCTGATAATTCAATGATTTTCACTATAACATCAACTACCACGACGTATACAGCTGATTAGATTAATCTCTCGTAAAATGCTGACAAAATTCTGACGGTTTATTCGGATTGAGCTTGTTCGATTGAAAATGGAAAAAATAGTTTTCAAATCCCACGCACAATCCATCGACTGTTAGAGCCTTGTTTGCGCTACATTATTTACGAACGGTCTGAATTTGGCCTGTTCCAATTAAGTACGGACCAAGTAATGGTTTAACCCTTTCAGAGCGTCTTCACCGCAATGCGGTGTATAAATCGGTGATAGATTTTGCTAGTACACCGCACTGCGGTGTATCGATGTAATTAGTAATTACTTTTATCTCTATTGAAAGATGGCAGCACCTATCATTACTAAGTGAAATATTAGTAACTAACGATACACCGCACCACGGTGTGGACTCGCTATAGTGGTATTCCCGTTATTCAACACATTCAAATTATCTCCAGGGTATTAATTAGTCAGCAATGAAAGGGTTAAGTGGATTGAGCCCGTTTGACGTTTGATGGAAATTGAAAAAATAATGTTTTCAAATCACACGCGGAACCCATCCATTGACTTGATGTCTGTACAATCTATTTGCCTTCGCAACAATAAACGTGTCTGTTCAAGAGAAATAAACAACTTCAGGAGTCGAATCGAGTTCGATTTTAAGCGTAGCTACGTGAATAACTTTCCGGGATTCAGAACCTGGCAGAAACCTGTGCAATAACAACCGTTCACTACCCACCTCTAATACCCTGCAACAAGTATTAAAGGCAGGTGTTGCTAATAAGACGATGATTGATCCGGCAAACCTTTCTAAAGCTAAGAGAGAGTAGGGGTATTATTAAGAGAAGGTACCTCACGTTGCGGTGTACGACAAGCTTTGATTGTCACAGCGAGTGGGACCAGTTGGCTGTATCGAGCCATCCGTGCGATGATAAAAGCTAGCGACCGTTCCACACCGTATACTGAAAATGGCACCACTATACTCTGATGTGGTCGTCCATTATTGTCGTGCGTGGGTCATGAAAGACCAGGATTATGCATATACGGATCAAGGTTAGATTTAAATGCCATTGGCAGTTACAAAGGGCGACCAGATTTCGCTCTTTTTGCAAATCCACAGAGTTTTCCTTGATATTTTCATGTGACTACACAAAATTACCTGAGCGAATCAGAGAAATATCTAAGATTTGAGTGTTGCAATTATTCATTTTTCATTGAATCACGTATTGATAAAGAAACACGTGGTCAATAGCATTATCCCCGAGTTTTCCAGGTTTTTGGTAAAATTTCCCAATTTCCCTGATTTTTCTGGTTCCTTGAGCTTTCCAGGTCAGTGGCCGCCCGGTTACGGTACTGATAATAACTAGTCAACTCCGATATGATTGCAAGAATATGGATCAAGGATTGATCGGGCAGTCATGCATTAAGAGTCAAGGTTGCCTGATGATAATGATGCCTGAAAGACAGACATCTTCAATATACATCAGTCGTAGTTCGATGAATACTGGCCGCGACCGGGCGGATGCCAGCGTGTAGTCAAAATTTCAATGATCTGCCATTAAGCAACGCGCGAGAGCGACAACACCGGTGTTTTACTCTCGGTAATGGCCCGCCGATGGAGATGGTTTTTAAGTCGTAATGAGCTCAGATTAGCCGGTACGGTAGCTTGTCAGTCGGCGGTTGTTTCCGGTGATGGATCTCGCAAATCCGTCACCCGCCGGTTTCTTCGCGTTCGTCTCCCCTTTAATCTTCTTGCGGTGGTTTAAGCATCCGAGACGCGGAGGATTTGTCGTCGGCGTGTATAATCATGGAAGAAAAATCTGACATCAACAGAAGCTTTGTATTTACAGAATCAAGTAGCAAAGAAGTCACTTCACTGAAACGCTAACAATCATAGGTCTATAGACGAGATGACGATGATTTGTGATACTGAACCTTCTAAGATGAACCACAAACCTAAAGCCTGGTACACACTAGGCAATATTTAACCCCTACAGTGCTAAATCATCAACACTCAAAAGTGCTGGAAGCAATTTGAAAATTTAAAAAAATATCACCCCAGTGTGTTGAATAACAGTATATCACTTCAGTACATCTACACCGTGGTGCGGTGTATTGCTAGTTACACTAATATTACACTGTTTGATAGGTGCTGCCATCCAATAGAGATAAAACTAATAACTAGTAACATTAGTACACTGCAACGCAGTGTACTAAGGTCCATCACTAATTTATACACCGCGCTACAGTGCAGTAGACACACAGAAAGGGTTAAGCTAAATTTCGATCTTCTACTTGCTTACAGCCTCTTTACTGAAAACAAACGCTTGCACATTCTGCGACTGTGCATTATCATAAGAACAGGTATGAACTATTGTAGTGATTCACCTACCACCCTCTTTTTTACAGTTAACGTATATAACGATATGAATCATCACTCATGAGTCAAAAAAATTCATTCATTTTCAGTTGTTCAACAAATGCTAGTCAACGACGACAACACAGTTTTTACATACCTTCTTGCAGTATTCCAGAATTTCTTGCGGTGAATTTAAACAATCCGTAGACTCGTCTTTCACCCAGCCGAGCACAGTTCGATGCATGGCTGGTTTGTTACACATAAATGCTACGCTCGGTTCGGGAATATCATCGTTTGCCATAGCCTGAAATACACAATGCACCGCATATTATTGTTAACAAACAAATTCTCGATGAAATGTGCCCAGCCTTCTCTTTCTATACCAACCAAATGTCAAATTCTATTTATTTGGTGATGAAGGCCAAACATTTTTAATGAACAAGGAAATTTTTTTTGACAATACGGCTAAGTTAGTTAAAAACAATTTATACGCTATTTAAGAGTCAATATTCAAATTTGTATCACCCTTACTGTATTCCTAGATTTTATGAAATTACTATATTTTGCCTGAATTCGTATTTATAAGCTATTGCTTATAATGTATCTAAGTAAACCATTTATATCTAACGTATTTGTTATCTAACAATAAAGGCGAAAATCTGTCTAATTCCCTTTTTTTGATTTTGCTGATTCCTTGCATTTTCCAGGCCAGTAGCCATTCTGTATAGGGTAACCTAACCCCTCTCTGTCGGTGACAAATGTCGAACCGACATATTTTTACACACTGGTCGCCGCGCCGAATCGCGCCGCGATCGTTCGGCATTGTTGGAGATTGAACCCCCGGTTGAATATCGATACGCATACACTCCACGATCGATACTCAATTACTGATCGTCGATCGTACGGTCGTTCCGACGAGCTTATAATGAACGCATTTATATTCGATGCATTTCTCGTGTACCGTACATCCACATTGTGCGTACTGTTATACACAGCACTAATATAATATAGAAGTCGACGACGAGAGTTGGGCCGGATCTGGCATAAATTTCCGCTTGAAATCGCTATCGGTAACTTTGCGTTTCTAAAACGCATTAAAAAGCATCTAATCTCGACAATTTCGAATTCATTCATAAGATTATACAAGTTTCTAAACATGGCTAGAAACGACTTTCCAATGATAGCTGTTACTACTGCAAGTATTACTAGGTGTTAGAACGATAACCACACTCAAACGTGGTGAACGGATAATAAGATAAAAACCCACTATTTACAGATTAAAAGAATTTAAACACAAGAATTTATTCATTCAATCTAAAATATATATAAGACATGACATTTTGATCTCACCCTTTCGATCTCACCCTCTCACACCTGACGATGATCTCTAGGGTGAGATCGAAACGTCGTGTCTTATATATATTTTAGATTGAATAAATAAATTCTTGTTTTTAAATTCTTTTAATCTGTAAATAGTGGGTTTTTATCTTATTATTACTAGGTGTACTCGGTGTTGCTGTATTCAGATGATGTATTCACATTTGCTAATGAATAGATTGAAAAATAAACAAAGCGCCGTAGAAGTATGAAAAACAAGAAAATTCTTTCCCTTTGAAAATAGTGCGGGTAGGCTAGGCGACCGTGATTCACTAACCATCCACAGTCTGATTGACAAAAAATAATCAAGTCTACGCTAACAACACAGCAAGATTTCTGCAAAATTAAATAATCTGTCCCTATAATGTCATTATAATGTGACTACTGATGCTGACAGTTTTCAAATTGGGGTTGTACCCATAAACTATATTTAGGGACGATTCTGTCATTGATATGAGATGATGATCAGTAAAATTGAATAATCTGTCCCTATAATATCATTATAATGTGACTACTGATGCTGACAGTTTTCAAATTGGGGTTGTACCCATAAACTATATTTAGGGACGATTCTGTCATTGATATGAGATGATGATCGGTAACTGTATCGGAAATCTCGATTTTTTCTTTATTCAAAATTCAGACGTCATCAGCGATTCGCGTCGCACCTGGCGGCAATCAGCTGACGACCGACGTCAATAACCGAGTTTACTAGTTCAATCAATGCGTAACCCTCGGAGGAGGAGGATACGCTACCATCATTTACCCTCTGTCCCGCCGATGATGAGCGATATCATCAGGCAGCAGCTACTCCGGCGGCCGCTAAACCTTATGCTTCCGATTTTTGCAACAAGAGGTTCCCATGGCAACGTATTACCATCACCACACGTGTGCCCCCTCAGTTGCTTGGAGCGCGACGTTTATGCGTTTCTCTTCGTTCGCCCGACGACTACGACAGCGGCTCGGGAGGATGACGGCTCTCGGGGTGAATAATTTCATGATATTAAAACATCCATAATCACCAGAACATATCCGCGGGGAGGTGCGAAACAAGATTCAACGTCTCCGCATAACTAATGAAGCTTGCCGCAGTCAATGTACATGATATATATACAACATACTGGATATAAGGTTTTTAAGGAGGATCCTCAAATTTCGAGCAAGTGTCTGCATCGCTTTCATATTCCAATTACTTTAGTCTCCTACTACGTCAATTGGTACTGTTTATCTCGGGAAAACCGATAATTCAGTGGTCGTCTTAGTAAATTTATATCATTTACACTATTAAACGCACGATTCGAATTCGGTAATCGCCCAATTGGGTGGTGAAAAATTCTTGGTCCCAGCGGTACCAATTTAGGCGTAGTCTACTGTACAACCTAAAATATTTCTCTTGTTGCCTATTTCTCAAAATCGAAGGAGTTTTGGGCATCTTACTCAAATCTAAGGCGTTTCAAGCACCTTTGAAAAGCAATTTCTGTCTAAAAGGAGTTTTTATGGAATCGTAGGGACCCTGACAACATAGTATATATTTTCATGATATTCTTTTTATTACGTTTTTTTACGAGATTAAAAAAGAAAAGGAAAACATCTAAAGAAATTCGAACAAAAGGGAATTACTACTATCAATACAACCCGGATGAAATAGGTTACGTGGTTAATACGTAGTTTGCATTCACTCCTTTCAGGTATTTCTTTGTAGTCGTAATTTCCATTTGCATTGAAAAGACCGGCTAGTGTAAATAACGACGACACTCTCGGCGTGGGGCCGCCAACAGGTCGCTTAGTCTCAGTACACACAATTACGGTCCTAATTGCGGTACCACATATCCAGCGCTTAAAGACAGCCGCGGAGGCCTCGCTTTTCTGAAATGTCTCGTCAACAAGCGTCGATGAGTGGTGTCTGTCGAGAATGTCAAAACCCTCGTCTAGAACGAGTTAAGGTTATAACTCGACACGGAAATAATCATTCCACGTTTCAGACCTTCCCTAACTCCATAATCATAGGCCACACTCTCGCCTTATTTTGAAAGAACACTTCGACGTAACGTCTCGGCGTTTTTGACGAAGAAACTTTTTTCAAAATGAAAACCATACTATTATAAACCATCTAATCGGCGAGGAGCTCCCGAGACCAATTTGAATACACTCTCGGCCTATTCATATATTTATGGACTTCGAAGTCTGGAAACGTACTGAAGTAACGAGCTAGCACGAAGAAGCACACCTTCAAGAGCTACAATTCACCTGAAATTGCGGCGTCGTCGATGGTTTTTAATAGTAGACAACGCGACGGAAGAACCGTCACACACCAACGGGAAATTCAGACGGCGGCGAGAGAGAGGAGAGAGAGAGGAGAGCTTCGTATGACGTGCCAAAAAATACACTTCAACACACCTGAACACACACGTGTGAAGTCATCACCTGTGAACAACAAGCAACACATGAGATAAAAACTCAGTGATTGAAGTGATAAGAGTCTCACTTGTATTGCAGTTTCACAGGTGTCAGCTGAATCCGAACGAACATATACACAAATTATTTATTCTATTAATATCTGGAATTATATTTATTTTTATTAATATCTGGAAAATAATCAAAGAGGCTTATGATGGATATATATATATATATATATATATATATATATATATATATATATATATATATATATATATATATATATATATATATATATATACCTCTGGGTACATTGCTGATTAGGTCAGGAACCATAGTCATAAATGGAAATACATCGGCTTATCAGGTTTTTAATCCTCAAAATGTTTCCAAAATTAGGAGTCTAGAGTAATATTTCAAATTCACAGATTTTCAAGTGAGTCAACCGAGTAATATGAACCCTAAATGTCAAAGACATGACGTTTCTGACTTTTACGAGAGTCTATCGTCAGCTGCGGGTCCTAGTATATCATTGTGGCTAGTTTAATTAACCAAATTTTCACTTTAGCGCGTAGTACAGGGGGTACCATATTGCTAAAACATAGCTAAAATCTGTTATCATCCCGACTAGAATCAGGGATGAACGAAAAACCATTCTTTTTAAATGTATATGTACAATATCATTTTTCACGCATACCAATGCTTCTAGACATAGTAAAAACAATGTTTATTAGACAAGAGCGCAGTTCTACTCCCCATATCTAATGAAGGCAATTTGAAAACATGAACACTGAAGAACCCTACACATCGCGACTAGTTCATTCTATATGCTTTAACAGATAATTACAATTTCTGCCAGCTGATACATCGACTGATCAAACTGGGACTTTGCCAAAATCATATTACATCGTAGCCAATGGTTCATTCAATATAATCACCCTTTAGTCAACTAAGTACTTCAAAGCAAATACAGGGAAGCCTCATCCGCCCCGGCAGGGATTCCAACCAGATGGGATCCCAAGACTCAGCCACGGTACAAAACCCTCCGCACTAAACTGGGTGCGCAGATAGATGCGCAGGTTTGCCGCGGGTATACTAGCGGTACAAATCAGATTGCCCGTTGTATAATCGCAAAGGCAAACTTCGCGGATAAACCATAATTGGAAAAACCTGGGTTAAAATAAAATGGGATTTCTGATTGGCTAATAATGACATCATCTGAGCTGCGCATTTGGACAAGTGTGGCAGGGTTTTGTACAGTAGCGAGTCTCGATGCTGCCGGGGGAGGATGAGTAGTTTGTTCCACAGCGCCGAGACATGGCTACGACGACGATCAATTTCATTGGCATTCTGTGGATTATTTTCAGAATCTAGAATCTAGCTAATTATTAATCGTTCGTACGTTATCGCCGCGACGATCGATGACCAATCAGAATCAGCCGCGGCGTGGATCGATGACCGACGAGATCGAAACCCGTCTGCTGAGTCAGATTCATATCGGGCGAATCTTCTTCATCGGAACGATTCTTAAATCCGGTTACGACTGACCCCGTCGTCGTCGATCTAACGCATCGCTGAGTCAAATTCGGTGGAAAAACCGATAACGAGGAGGGGAAGTCATCTATGAGTTGGAGAAGGGAAAGTGATCAATACCAGATTCGCTCAGTTCATCCACGGACTCTAAAAGGTTCATCAGATATTACGATCACGCATTAGTTTATTAGCGTCGTCTTAAGTCAGTGGAATTTTCTTGACCAAAAATTATAATCAACCGGGCAAAAATATCATCGACTCTTCTTATAAGGGATCATTCATTTAATTTATAATATACGCATAAAATTTGAATTTTTCAAGCCCCATCGGCCATTATGTCATACACATTAAGCATTACAGTGCAATTGCATTGAACCCTCCTCCTCTCCTAATGCGTACGTAATAAATGAATGCCCCCTACGAATACGTGATCTATCATAATCTTTTGCAATAAAGTCGCAGTTCGCTTGAACTATTCATTTATTTTTGCAGGTTCATTGGAAAATTTGTCACGAGTTATGGTTTTAGTTAACATTTTCATCAATACAGGACAAGTGAAATATAAGGAGTTGGGAAGTCGTTAATAAGAAGGGAAAGTGATCACTACCGGACAGGCGAGATTCTCTCGGTTCATCAGATATAACAAACATCCATTAGTTTATTAGTGTCTCTCCTCGGTAAATGTAATTTCATCTGCTTTATAAGAATAAGTGATTTATTATCTGTTACGATAAAGTCGCAGTTTAGTAGAAATATTAATCTTCTTTTCAGATTGATTCAAAATTTAATCACGAATTACGGTTTTTCATTACTGATATAGAGTTATCAGTTTTATCAATACGGGGGCAACTGAAATATCAACATTATCTAAATCAAAGTCCATTGTGGGTAAATGCTAGGAATTGATTTTAATGTTATTACAAACCCAGCTATAATCCCATATATGTATACACAGTATTTATATATTGATAGAATCAGCGTAATGAATCGTGAATTCCTATCATAAACCTAATATTGACAAACAGATGGCATATCTGAGTACCATCAGCTCGATGATAGCATAGTCAAATACTGGTCTGTTGCCATTTAAAACGCGAAAGCATCCAACAGAACGTCTTCCAGCTCCAGAAAGAGGGATTAAGCTCATCTATCCAGATAATTTATGACGCGCGCCTCGTCAAATTTGTGGGAATCATTCCGGCTCTGGGTTTCATCCGCGGGATAAGCTATACAGAGATTTATCAAGTTTCCGGAACAGCCGGCGTGGCAGGGAAGACGTTTCATTTATCAGGGACGCGAACGGCTGAAATAAGCTATTTACATCGGAGATCTAAGAACCGTATTTGGATGATCATGAATTTTACTTATCAATGTATAACGGGGAATTTTCGGGTATAGTCAGATATGGATTTGTCAACAAAACTACGCGAGCTATTATAGAAATGCAGATACGGTTTTAAGAGAGTTTGATCGTTGACTTTCAAGAATCAGCCTACACTATCAGGCTATAAACTGAAGTGATTAGCCAGTCTTCGCTATCATTACCTCTAACTAGATAAAAACAAAAACGTATAGATTATTCACATCCTATACTGTTTAATGAAAATTTGTCCATTCAAATTGCTATCGATGAACATCATGTACCTTAGCGAATTATATAATTCAGCAAAATTAAGTCAAAGCATTACATAAAAAAAAAAAAACTCTATTCACACTTCACCCCAAGTCGTTTTGCCCATGGCTGTACTACATCAACTCCACCACAACTATTTATGGAATTTATTGACCATAGAATTGAATTTCATTCTCCTAAGCAGGGAAAACAAAGAGACCGGAAATCATAACATCGCAGTCTGATGGCAGTGAGCAAACATCAAGTGCCTGCTCTTTGTGCATGTCTGCTAGGAGCAGCTATATATACTGTCATCATTATTGAGCTGGGAACCTGGGAGCTCTCTCCCACTATCAGCTAATCACGAATCCATTTCATTAATGAAAAACATTCACAGCCCATATAAACTCGTTAAGAGAAGAAAGGGTTCGTCCGCGCGGAGGGGGACGCATTATATCAGTCAAACGGTAAAACGATCATATAAAACACAAAACGATGCGCGCCACACCTAGAAACAGATGAAGCGTGCTCGCGCGCTGCGTCATTGATCTTACGGGACTGGTTAACGGTTTGTTGTATATCTACGCCGATACAACGATAAATAATCGATCATATCGAATGACCTGCCAACATAACCTCCCTCATCGGTAGACAACGTCACCTTCCTATCAATACCCGAAATTGGAAAATCATCTCTCTGTGATAATAATCGAGAGGCTGATGATGAAACTATCTCATCATGCAGCTGAATACTTCCTACACCATTAACATTTGACATTAAGTGATGCACGAGACGGAAGTCTGTCCAATTCAAGTCTCACTTCGAAACAGTACTTTTCCGCGCATACTATGACGCTCCAGAGGAGCAGCGCTTTCGAACTTAGTCTCGGCGTGGAATTACAGGGCTTTAAAAATGATATCACTATTATCCTCATTATCATTATTACTAATAAATACCTGTCGGACAAATTTTCAAATTTCAATTCCACGACCACAATATCATCATATACATACCCGACTCGCGATAGAATCGGAGATAACGAACAAAAGTAGATAAAACATAACCAATAAATCGTTGTAATCCATGATGATAATTCGAGGTTCTATAAGTAGGTGTAGACTACGAGTCGAGAGTCGAAATCTAGTACTAAATCCTTTCGAATGAATCGGTTCGGTTTATATCCTCGCGAGTTGCTCTCCTACACACAATAATCCCCTATCGTAGACAATGTACACTTTGGAGCCAGTGTGGCGACGAGAATTAGCGGTTCCGTGAGTTAAACATCAATACAGATATATGGGGAAACCCTGTCCTCGGGGACGCCGCCGAGCTTTACCATCGTACAAAGAAACCAACAGCCAATCAGCTGGTTGTCACATCCATCCGTTTTGAAACGCGATATAAGTCCCCGTAGGGCAGACATCACCGAACTAAAAACAACGACCTCGTTATACTAATTATGTATACGACCTAGTTACATAATCATTAGTTCGTCAATTGAGGCTCAATTTGTCGTATGACGTTTCACCCGCATTAACCTATCTTAAATGAAAACCTATAAATATAAATCTTTTGCCGAGGTAAATACCTTGTATATGCTGTTTGAGTCGATGTGCACTACATCATCAATATTGGTGTCTATTTTGTAATTGAATATATTTCATAACTTGTATTTTATTGTTGATAAATTTGGATAATTATGAGAGGATGTGCACTATGACAGGCTGTCAGGCTGGACTGGTTGCCAGTGAATTCAATTCAATACAATTATCAATACATTCAAATCCAAAATGATATATCATTCATTGTGGACAATATTAAGCAATAAATGAGTTATTTTTCAAGGCATCAATAAACTTTTTCAGTTCGTTTTCTTGTTCAGGTTTTTTATAACTTTACAAGCTTTCATACGGTATCATCGAAATAAAGCACAATGACGAGTTACTTCCGATAGGTTCAACAAAACCTCCCACTCGCAATTCTTTTTACGAGTAGCGGATCTTTTTAAAAAAAAATCTGAGGTCTTCGAGTCAAGTGTCCGTATCTGGGAAACGTTTTAGATGACGAGAAATACGATACGGGGGATAATGAATTTCTATCCGCCTTCCGAGGATAAAAAGATGACACGATGGGAGCGCGTAAATGTCTCGTTTTTAAGGCGTCAATTTTTTTGACTACGATACGTACAAAATGTATAGATCAGTTGTAGGGAAATGAATAGCTACTTTTTGTGTCGATAACCACAATGATTTCAGTAACCATCTCGAGTTAATCATTTTTATCGATGACATGAAAACCGTTACGATAATGTTTATATACATTGATACCTAGTATGCGTTATTTAAGGGGTTCTGCGTGAGTTGATGTGCACTACATCATCAGTATCGGCGTTTCAAAATAACAAATACAATCGTAAATTTTGTCGTTAATTTTGTAATCAAGCATACTTCATAACTCCTATTTTATTTTCGATCATTATTTTTGACAGGATGTAGGCCTATGTCATCAGTATATCAGGGCTAGACTGGTTGCTGGTCAATTCAATTCATTTAAATTACCGATACATTCAAATCCAAAATAACTTTATTGGTCTTTAATATTATATAATGTATAATAAAATTATTCATTATCGACAACATTATGCGATATATTTGTTTCCATTCTCAAGGCGTCAATAAACTTTCAAGTAGGTTTTCTTGTTTATGCCAAACTCCCAACTGTTCACGAAATGAAGTCATTTCATCAACATTCACGGCTTCTCCGGTTCCATACACTCGATAGTCTGTATGATTTATGCCGATGTTTAATCAGCGATGATAGACAATTATGAGTCCCGAGTGCGAGATACACAGGACTAGAATGCAAACGAGGCATCACGCTCACATATAGCCGTTGTTGCTCAAATCGACATACCGTGAAGAAGACTTTCATTAATTTCTGCATATAGAAAAGCCTTGTAAACGGGCCAACTAGACAGGGTTTCATATAATAGATGCTTTGACACTAAAGATATTCATATATGGGTACCGAAATATTGAAAAAGTCCCTCGTTAAAGGCCCCCTAGGTAAAAATTCCCACTCCGCGATCTATAAAGAACATTTCAAAGAAAAATATTTATCAAATTCTATTAATTAATTACCATTTTTAGTGGGCTTCTGGCAGTAAAGAATATATGAACTTTTGATTCGTTAGATCTTTAAAATTCAAACTGTAATATATCCTAATAACGCCCTAGTTCATTTCTTAAACTGAACGATATAGATATCGAATAAGTGAATTCCCATTTTTACCAGAGATCACATCTTTTAGATCGTATAGTCAAGTCAGTTTACCGTCGTGGTAGAACAACCAAAGATCTAAAGGGAAACCGGGAAAGTAACTTTCAGGGCTCTAGTTACTGCACGCCTGATACCGTTGATCATGCAATATCGTATAGTTAAAACGACTTCTTTCAAGTCGCTTTCTAGCCGTGCATGATTTATTGTCATTTTCAGCCGAACTTCAAACTACTATTATTTTCTTCATAAAAACAACCATCGGGAGAAACAAAGAACAAGCGAAAGCGCAGCGAGAAAACGTCGACGAGTAAACAGTTGTTCTGAAGATGAATCATAAATCGCTCCAAGATAGCCTTAAGATATTTTTTCATTACTCACAATGCATTTCATACTCTTTATATACAACGCATTAACCTTATTGTCAATTACAGCCATGACATATCAGTCGTAAGTGAAGTGCTGGTACGTTTCTTCTCTATATTTGTAACACCACTAAGATGTAAATGTTAAAACTTTTGAGATAAAAACCTTTGACTTCTAAATAAAATTTCTATATAGCATAGTTTATAGCCTAAGAACAGTAAATTTGATAGGGTAGCAGTGTTCGCCACAACAGGTATCATATTTAAATCAACCCTTCTGAAGATCAGCCACCCGTCATAAATATCTACCAGAGTGGATATAAATATTCTACCAATTCAGCTAAACGCCTTGAAATGTATTGAGCTAATGCAAAGAATAGAAGATTACACCAAAATTAAGCTTGATTCTCTGTATTTTTGGCGACATCGAAAAACTAAATACTGCAGCAGCCACTTAACAATGAATGAAGCCCCCTTAAAATTCCAGCACGGAGAATACGGGGTAGTTCCATCATCTTTCGTAAATCATTTGCATTAATCAAAATCGAAGGTGTTTTTAAGCCGAAGACGGAGAAAATGGTTCTCTGATCATCGCAATTTTTTCCCCGCTTTTTTCCGCGATCAAAGGGAACAGCAAATATAGCGCTATTCTGACAAAAAACTTTCATAATTAACGTTCCCCGAAAATTACTTCATCAAGAAAGACGAGAGACATACGCTCGTAAGAAAGTTCAACTTGTTGAGAATCGTGCGAGCAATCATCATCGTCATCGTCATCATCATCTTCGAACATTTCTTCCGTTATTAATGAAGAACGACGAAGACGACGCAGCAAGTGGTGACCATGGCAACGAAATTGTGGCAGAGGCGGCGGCGAAGAGTCGTCCCGCGTTGCGCGCGGCGAGTTCGTCGGTAGATGATTTATTAATGACGCACGAGAGATGATGTCGGCCGGGCCGACGACGACCGAGTTTGACGAGAGGAGTCTTTTTGCTCGTTGCGTCCGTCTGTCCCGTTTCGCAACAGACGACGACGACGACGAAGCGAGGCTCTTACGATGAATAGAAGAGTAATTGCGTCGCGATTCTGTAGCCGCCGCCGCGCGCTAACAAAAATAGACATCGCGGTACGTGATATCTACTCTCTCGACAAAAAAGACATCGTTTAAACGGCGGCGATTGCTTCAGACAAAAACCAATCCATTAGGCCTGCCGCGCTTTGAGAGTCTGCATACGAGTTAAAACATATAAAGCAAAATTGAACTACGAGTGTTTAGATCAATTCAAAATGCGCTGAAAACAGGCTGAAGAGAAATCAAACGCGAAAGAAAAAATCTCTGGTGATTTCATCGAATACTCAATCTTGCAGCAGCTACATTCAAAGACTTTTCCTGAGATTTCCGTATTGGCACACTTGCCACGAGTCACTTCCATGAGCACAATTTTGTGTTAGCGGACATACAATTCTGCACAAACTTTGTACAGTAGGGCCTACAGTTTTTGGCAGTGTGGAAGGGCCTGAATGTGGAAAGTATAGCCGAATAACTTGACAGATAAATAATTTATACGTGCAATGGGTTGAGACTATCACCGCACTGAATTAATGATAAACACTGAAGATACATATCGGCGGAGGTGGTATACAGGTATTCATGCATCAAACATCGATTGTTCTGATCACACACTAATCCAGAAATCAATATATCAGTACTGGCGTGTACATCGTAGGCCTATACGAAAAGGCAAAATATAAAAACTAGGCCTATACGACCAGAGAAAAATGAATTAACGCTCCAAACTTATATTTCATAGTTTTTTTCAAGGGCAGATCTATTGCTTACTGTTAATCTAAGATAAGTTTAATTTCCTTAGCCTCCTAAGTGTATTAAATCTGGTGCTTGTCTCGGTTCAACCCTTATTCCAAAATGGGTAATCTAAACCAACGTCCAAGGGCCTACGAAATTTTTTCTTAGGATCTAACATATGGTAGGGCTAATAACCAATATATCATATATTCTAATGCTTAAAATATAAATTTGTAACGCTTCTTTTCCTCACATATACAATATGTAAAAAATGGGGGTATATATACAAGCTCTGTAAATAGGTATAAGCTCTGTATATAAGATAAATCTTTTTTACAATAATACACTTACAGAGCAGATACAAAGCTCTTCTCTGCTCTGTAAAAATGAATTGGCGGAACAATAAGTCCCAATCTTAGTTTCACAGGAAAAATATCAGTTAGGAACAGAAACAAAAAAGGTTTTAGTGAAAGCAGCACCAACAAACGGCGTTCAGTAAGAATACGAATAATGAGTACCAGACAGGGATCGCCCAGCCCCAGTCTACCTTTTTTGTGATCTTGCAAGTTTAGATTTACAATTATCGTAAATTTGAATAGACTATCACTTACCGGTAAAGCTATGGCTATAATCACTGCTATAACGGACGCAAGTTTTGGCCCCATTTTGATGTTTGGGCTCAAAATTTCGAGTAATCACTCAAAATCTTACTTCAAGTGAACCAGGAAATGTCGATTCTGAGTGATGTCATTTAGTCGCTTTCGAGCCGGCTGAAACGAGCCGTCTGATTGGCCGAAGCAGATCTAAGTAGTTTGAGAAAAAGTGCTGTAGTAAACAATAAAAAGGAGAAATTACTGACAACGGAGATTTTTCGAATACAGAATATAACTATTATTCGGTTTTTAGCGATGCAATATGGATTTGCGTGGAAGAACGGTGTAAACTTTGACAAGATTTAAGTCGAAGCGCTTAAAGTTTTTAGCCAATCACCAACTCGATTTCACATTCGACGAGCTGTCAATTCTACGCGCACTACCAATTACGCAGCCGGAACCGAGACATTGGACTATAATTTTCGTGAATTCAATATTATCGCCATGGAAAATTAGTTATATATTATAGATTGATTTTACAACACATGAATAGAAATCAAGTTTTATATAGCTTAAGATTATTTCAATAAATTCTAGTGATAAATTTGTCATTTAATTTTCACAAAAAAAGCTTGCGGTTGTGCAGCGTATACTTGGGGGCAGCACCATCTAGACATTAGACTTTTTAGTACTCCCAGTCTCGCAGGACGCGGCCAGTCTCCTTTACAAAACTCCAGTGAATTTTCCTTCCGGGGACTCAATGACCTGAGTATCTCCGATCTCATTCTGAAAGATCCACAAAGTATGGGATAAAGAATTAATAGAATTTCGAACTTGGCCGCTTCACAGGGACAGAGACTTGACAGAAGGATTTCGACCCCAGTATCCTGAGGTACTATATTAAAGTCTTTTCTATATAGTACCTAGGATACTGGGGTCAAAATTATTTTGTGTCAAGTCCGGGTTCCGCTTGATAGGGCGTTTCAGATCGTCTTGTGGGACTCTCAGTACCAAAGAGTTTATAATTGTACTTTTTTGTCTCGTGTGCAAGTCAGTGTTAAAATAGCCTTACTCAGCTGGGCCTTATTGCTGAATACAGATTGAACATTTTCGACGCTCGAACAGTGAATTTGTATTTGTTCTGTTGCCCTTGTATAGAAATCAGGATAGCTCCGAGAATATTCACATCAGCTACGGGGCAAGGAATGAATCCAGCTACCGTCATCTAGCGCCGTCTAACAATCCGAATGAAATGTAGTCCTGTATCAAAACGCCGTGTAAACAAAACAAAAATACAAACGAAAAGACAGTGACATCGCAGCTTTCACAATATACCAACATTAAAGACACTTAATTGGTCTAGTAATCACCATTACAGAAGTAGCGATACAATTCTAGCTGATTTCTGTGCATATTTTCATCAGCACTATTTTCGCTCGTCTGTATTCTGAAGAAGGTGTTGTTAGGAAATAGCATGTTTCATTAGTTTTTAGCTCGATTAATCGTTAATTTCTAGGATTTAGAATAAGATTCAGTAAGTTCAATCCCTTAGAACTGTACACGTTAATAAAGTCCTCGTATCAATACGGATTGCTTTGAGCTGTACTGGCAATAAAACGGTTAAATTCGACGTCTCTACTTGACTTGTCAACATCATTGTCCCCGTCAAAATTTCTAAGAAATTCATTTCCGGGCGTTTTTGTGTCTTGAATATTTTAAACGATTTCGTCCCTAATTGTCACATTCGGCATGATATTCTGTCCGAAAATTCCAAGGAAACATAGACCAAAGTTAATTTGAGGAAGTGGATATTTTGCCAATGCGGCATTATTTTAGTAAAAGCTTTTTTGCCAGGGCAATATGTAATAAGGTATACTAATAAAATATGGCAATGAAATTGTAATATTGGGTTCAGGGTAAGGGTTTTTATGAAGTCTAGAGGGTTAGGGTGAGGTTTAAGGTCTGTTTTTACCAAAGTAAATAAATTTTAACAATTCATTTTCATGCCTACCATTTACAATTATTTTGTTTTATGAGAAATTCGCATTCAACCTATAGGCCTTATGAGGTAGACGATTAAATGATACCCGGTAGCCTAGGCCTACCTGGTTAAGTTCAAAATGTGGGTCAATCCTCTCTGCTGCTGCCAGGATTCAATCCCGATTCCCATATACCATGGTTATAGGCTAAGAGATAACTACTAATCTGAATATTACATAATTTTAATTCTTACCCCTAGTATAGTTTAAACTAATTTAGACATTGGACAGGCACTCTACTTTAGAGTTTATGCTGCTCGTATGGTGTCCTAGAGAATTCGCTTGTTTTCTCTGATGATATTTGTTACATGGCTATGTATATCTTTCGTTTTCAGATTGAAAGCCGTCCAGCTGAGTGTTTGAATTTTTGCTCGACATGTGACCGGTTGAAAATGTCTCATCACAAACGTGAAGACTCGAAACGGTTTTCAGGATTCTTTCCGCGCACTGAAAAGTAAGAAAAAACATGTTTTTTTGCATGCTTTAATTAATAGACTTCGGTACGGTCAAAGTATTGATCTAACATGGCACCATGAGAATTCAAAATATGAGCCCACAACTGAGCCAATATGAGCTCACAACTATGGCATGAATATGAGTCCAGATCTTGGCTTACACGAGCCCACAACATAGCTGACTTGGTCAATATGAGCCAGTCTACAACTCATCCAATATGAGCCTAGTCTATAACTTGGCGAATTTGAGCCTACAATTACATCGATGTGAGCCCAAAACATAGCTGATTTGGCCAATATGATGAGCCGACAACTCTGCCAATATGCCATCGTTGCTTGTTCATTCGATCAGAAACTCATACTGGCTGAGTTGATGTGAGCCATTAGAAATACTAATCATAAATTTGATTTTTGATGTAGAAATATCAAGTGGCAGCTCGGGCTGGCACTGCAGAAGTCGGCTCACAATTCCGCCGATCCGAAAAGATTCCAATAGCAAATGAAGTTGCGCGAGAAATGCCACAGTAATTCAGTCGCCTGATGATGGCTAATAGTCGTTAGCCGAGACGTTAATCACTATTTTATTCAAAAATTTTACATCTTTGGTTGAATTATTGCGGGATTTCTCTTGTATATTCATTTTACACGGATATTGCGTATCTTCTTGACTTATCAGTAACAGTAGTTTCTTTTTCATAACAATAATTCTTCGAAACATCTTAGTAGCTTTTCAGTGAGTGTCATAAGGCAAGCGCTGTGTGAAGTCCTAGTTGTACTTTATCGCGACTAGGTCTCGCCGACCTAGGTTTCAGCATTTTTACGCCGGAAAACGAAAATATTTTCGAAGCGTTCGAATTAAATGCGATCCATCATAATATTTAAGCTTGTCAACGCAGCGATGATCCGTTGCCATAGCGATCAAAACTACGTCTACTAATCGGCGGACCGCGTGCGTAATTACGGCTGGCTTTTAATTCGAAGAATGCAGAATCTAAAATCGAATTAATTCGCTCTCTGAAAATTAGTAAGCTAATTCGATTGATGGTTTCAATGACTATGATCGGAGTACAAGCTGACCAAACACTGCCAATTGCGTTCGTAGCGTTTTATTTTCTTCCACATACATATCATTTTGTGTATATGATATGTGGCGGTTTAATAGGCTATCTATTGATCGCTTTTAGAAATGAACAGCTTTTTAATTGGAAGTATCGGCGACGATGTAACGGTTAAGCCTACCAGGTGCTGCCATCTGTCGCGCATGTTTTTTTCCCAGAGCTCTGCGAATATATTATAACCAGGCCTCCTGTTTGTTGTGACCGTTTATCGAAGTGATCGCAGTTATAGCGCAGCTATTTGATGGTGCACTTCAATTTTCTGATTAGATATTTGTTGTAGATGTTAGTGGGCGTTTTCGTTGTCTGTATATTTGAATGTACTGTCTCGGCTTCCCTACGACTTCTTCTAGTCCTTAAAAACTCTTTCTAAACAGACGATGCTTTTAAAGGTGCTCGAAACTCCTTCAATATGAGCAAATTGCCCGAAACTCCTTTTTAAAACTCATCAATTTTGAGAAATAGGCGATTGAAATTTTTCGTCTAGTTTGTAGTTGTACAGTAGACTATGCCCAAATCGGTACAGTTGGGACCATGGTTTGCTTTACCCTATTAGGCAGTTACTGAATTAGAAACCAAGTTCAGGTAGTAAGGATAAAAATGTGCTTACAAAACCTCTGAATTAATGGTTTACTGAGATCAACAGTACCGATTTAGGAGGAGTCTATAATAAGTGGGATATGATGATAAAGTGATGCAGACACTGTTTGTTAAACCATAACATCGCATTGAAATAGTTATTTCTTTATTTTGTCTTCGATTCAGAAAACTCAAATTTTCACATGTCTTTTCATACGTTATTAGCAGCTCTTCTCTTTAAACTAATCAATCAAGGCTTAAATTCTTATTTTTGTCTCATGGATATTTCATATTTGCCGACCGAAGACGTGACGTCGGGCCGCGAAATATTCGTTTCCTAACGGGGACGATGTCGGCGTGTTTAATTCCGCCGGGTGTCATATTTCATTTCTCGTTGATAGAAATAGTCGCCATTAGGTTATACCATTTACAGTCCTGTAGAACAAGGAAAAAAAAAATATTGAATGATGGTTATTGCTAGTTGTTCGGGCTTATATACCGCGAGCTGAAAGATATCGATATTGATTTCTGTTCGAAAATTAAACCCTCTCAACCTTAGGACTTTCAACTGTATCGTAATCAGAGTGGTCACTGAGCTGGAAAACCCAGGCTATCGGACAAGTCTAGAAAAAATCGGGGAAAAGACCTGCGAATTTGACAGATTTCGCGAAAATTCATGGAGGAATTTGGATACGTCAATAAGTACCGATGTTTCTTAATCAATTCATGAAAAATGAGTATATAGTAATATTTCAAAACCAAGAGGCCACCCTGATAGTCTTAACATTTAACCCACTGAATTAAAAGAAAAATTTAAATCATAGGGTTTTTCATTGTTGATCAATTGTTTATATTATAGGCTCGGCTTAGTATATTATAGTAACTCTTGGACTCTATTGCTTACTTATACGATTCTTACTTTTTGATGCATGGTATTAAAGCAATAAACAGTGAAAGCAGTTGTTATTGCAAGTGTAAAGTATATGAAGATAATTTCTACCTATATACGCCAACCTGCGAACCTACCATTGTTTACGGGTGCTAGTTACTGTTAGTGCTCTGTTACTGCTGTGACAAAAACTCAAAACAGGGCATTTGTCTTTGATTTTGTTTGTTTTTAGCCAGGTTTCATTTCAAGTCTTGTAGTAATAATAATTTGTAATTCATTTCTTATATAGCGTATAACTAATACTTATTTATGCATTTGAACATAGAAATACACAATTGATACATATAAGTAAGCATGTAATAAAACAATAGGAGTAAAAAGATCAAGTTAAAAGAAAAGTTAGTTTGAAAATGTTCTTTTTTAAAAAGGTTAAAGTTTTCTGATTAGATTTAAAAGATTGGAAGAGACAGGTCTTAACAGAATCTATTTATCAATGAAGAATATTACGGTGTTTGATATAGATTGAAGCAACGCTCATTTATAGGCCTATATAAATTGTAATGATATGAGAGATTTCAACTCAGCGAAGTTTGCTGAAAAAAGATACTTGACCAAATGACCAGTGATTCTATCGGGACTATTCTTGTACGATATCGGAAATTCTATCGGGAAATTAGGTCAGCAGAATGGAGTTGAGGACAGAGTGAATGAACTTTTTTCCATTGTATCGCATGAAATTCATTTTTGCCGGTCTATTATTCGGCATCTATAAACCGGCTATGGGGCAGCAGGGGCGACTCCGTGCACGCGTATTGTGTTTTGTACAGACATTCAATAATCAAACAGGCTCCACAGTAATGAGAATGTCACCAACCCCGTGCGGGACGTGATTTAGTGACCAGAGGTTCTTATACCTGAAACGATGCCAGAACAAGTCTCGTGCACTGACGATTTATTTTTTCGAATTTGACTTGAATTGTGGTATGGATTGTTGGTAAAATCGCAATCGACAGTGGTATTGCTGATACTATTACGCACATGGAATTCTATCTTTTTCATCTTTTGTTTGTATCTGTGGTACTTGTTCGCGATGGAGAATGTCACCACTTCTACTAGGCTCCGAATTCAATCATGCCTACATTGTCTCTTCGGTGATCCTTGATTCTAGGTCAGAGATTGATATATGGCTTTTAAACGTATAAGTAACCGGTTTCCCCGGCGTAGAATTTCATCGGATATTTCGAATTGTCGAAATTTCCCGATCATGTGACGACGATTAATCAGATTTGTCGTCGTCGATAATATACCGTTGTTTATCAGTTACGTACGTCCTACATGTCAGACTCGCGAGGCTCGAAGTTCACCGGTTTATTTCGCCATCGATAGTTTTAGTTGACACTGTATATATATATATATATATATATACAATGTATATATATCTAAGTGCATATAAAGTCAGGCTGTTTTAACGGCATTGGTTTTCGTTTCAAAAATGGAAACTTTGAAGGAATTTTTGCGAAAAACGATAGGAAGAGTAGGGATGAACGCTGTTCGGTATTGCGGATTATGAACGTAAATGATCACCGGCCAGTTGTCAATAGAGCAATGATTGAGCATTGTTAAGTGGTTGAATGCTGGCATATACGCGGGGCAAGAGGAGATCAAATTCAAATCTTCCGATATATTCCGATTAAGTTATTACCGGCGCGATCGGCGTCGCTGCCAGATTCAAGCATTAATATCTCGCATCGTCGCGGTGTCTCCGTGAAGTGCGAACCGTACTCGGATTTATAGGCACTGCTCAACGTTATCATATACCTTTGTATCTCCAAAAGTGCTAGCTGTACTTGGGCTAACGGCAGAACTTCTGCGTTCATACCATTTAGGTATCCCTGAAAAGTGTTCGCTGTGCTTTCAGCTGTAGTTCTCCATTTACGGTATAGCTTTGTGAAGTGCTAGTCGAATTTTCAATAGTTTCAGCAACTTCTATTGTTGACATAGAAGTTCTAGAACTTCTTTATTTGGATCACAGTTACCTTCACTTTCTTTATCGGCACGGTGACAGTTTTCTCTTTCATCATTCGGTTGAATGGGATTAAGCAAGGCACACGCTTGAACTGCTCTTTTCATATTCCGGTCTGACTACGTGCGTGTCATATACGTCGTCGAATGTACTTTGATGTTCCGATATAGGCTTATATTTTGGTAAACAGGCCTCTCAGTAGACACAGTACAAGAAGTCGTACATTTAATGCGAACACTTTTTCACCTTGTTATAGTGCGCCGTGGTGCCTCGTTCGTTTGTTGTGATAGCGTCAAAGGTGAAATTCTTACGTTTTTTTTTTCATCGTTGCCTATTGTTTCGGCGATATCTGACAGCGGAAAGCCCCTCAGTACTGTTCGGATTAGTGTCTAATACGGTCAGCCTTCTCGACATTTAAGAAGATCCCTTGTTTCGCGTTGTTAAAGACTAATCAATGAATCGGAAATGAGTGGGCGTAATATTTAAGTGGAATAACGATGATTATCTTACGTATACCTATTACTAGGATTTGATTACTCCGGGATTTACGATTCGAGCGCTCGACCCCCCCTCGAGAATGTCCGGAATTCGCCGAGCTTTTTCGATGAGGATCCTCGGATCGGATCATCAACAGAAGTACAGGTAAGGATAAGCCATCTCGTCGGTAAGGAGTATTGGTATTATCATCTTTAATTCCACAAATCCCTCCACGCACTTATACCGAGTTCGTAGTCTGACAGGGTTTAGTATGAATTCGATTTTTTCGAAAATCCAGTGATAAACCAACCTATATAGTATCTCAACAACATGATCCTGTTTTTTTCCCCTCCAGGGAAAATCAGGGAATTCTGACTCTTTTCCTTAAAATCGAGGAAAAAACGGAGAATTTGAAAAAAATAGCTCGGTCATTTTCTGAAAATCTGTTTTGATAGAAAATGCAAATCTACAGATCAGATGTAATGATTATAACGTCCTATTTTAGAGGATTTCGAAAACTTTGATTAGAATTGAAATTCTCAAATGCCTGTAGCCTAATATTGTTTTCCCTATGATTTATTATCATCAATCATTTTCAATTTACTCGGTGCGCCGTTAAGAAAAATAATCAAAACATACCCGGGAATGGCTTCGTATTATTTCGCGATTCATGATTTCAGTACGCTTGATTATGATTCTTGATTATTGATATAATCTGGTGATTCCATCCAATCAATGATATTCGAAAAAAGGGTCGAAGCTTTCAACGTATTTTTTTAATATTTGATAGAATCACCAAATTATCAAAATATCTACAAAATTTTGGACACAATGATAATTCTATATTCATAACTATCTCTGATACATTGCTACCGATTAGGATGTTGACATCGGTGCATAACATTAATTCAGCATTGTCACTATCTAAGTTAATTCCGTACTAGGCTCGCGTTAACTGTGTCCAATTTAAAAAATGTTCTATTACGGTTTTCGTAACGGTTAAAAATCAGTATCCGAAAGTATATCGGCACTGTTACTAAAATTGTGCGATAGTAATAATTTCCCCGATTGCCCTTATAGAGTTTGACCGGAGGTTTGCCAGAAGAGGTTTCATCGTTTTATGAAAATGAAGCGAACACATGACTTTTTCTGAGACAAATCTAATTCGCAAAAGTGGAGCCGGATTTATGTGGGCGATGGAAACAGCTTTTTGTGTTATTTCTGACTACACCATTAACGATATTGTCATGAAGGGCGGTGGCAGGTGGATGCGGTGTCTGACATGTGGCCATCAGGTTATGTCGACATCTCGTGTCGCACCAAGTGATAAATCTCCAATTCAGGGTCTATGAGCATAGTACGATACCTCGTCGTTGTTGGGTCATTTTTTAGAATAACATTTTAAAAAATATTTGCGATATATTCAGGTATCAAATGGATGATGAAATTTTCTTAAACATGGTCCCTATCACTCCTTGATTCCTGAAAACACTCCTTCGAAACAGTGAATGCTTTTAAAGGTGCTTGAAAACCCTTGATTTGGGCGAAATGCCCAAAACCCCTTAAAAATTCCGGCAATTCGAATTTTTTTCGTCTAGTTTGCAGTAGTAGAGTAAACCTTGCACACCTAATGGATGTGGTGTCTGACGTATGGCCATCAGGTTATGTCAATGTCTTGTGTCGCGTAAGTGATAGATCACTAATTCAGGGTCTATGATCACGATACGTAACATTATCGTTGTTGGGTAATTTTGGTTGAAATATGAATGAGCAAAGAAGTTTTTTTTGTTCTTTTTCTGAGAATGATGAAAACATTTTTTTGATTGTAGCGTGCCTGGATTCGAATATTCCAAGAATCATTTGTTTGGACATTTCCCTCCTTCAAAAAATGATTTTAAAAAATTTTTCATTTCCTCTGGAATGATGTTTGAACAATCGTCTACGCGGTAAACCGAGCTATTAAAAAAAGTCTTATCAGGGACTTGATTTCTATTCAATCATCGATCGATTAAATCGAATCTTATCTTTACAGCTTTAAAGTTGATGACGTAGGCCTATATAGATAGGTTCCTCGAAATATGAAATTAACTCCTTGAAAACTCTCTGTATATCCACGAATGACTGATCTGTCGAGACGCTGATTTGCGTAGTTTAGCGTTTACAATCATTTCAATTATGAAATATTATCGATCATTAATTGCTCGTACGAACTGCCTGATATTGTGGTTTTTTGGGGGGATATGAGGTGATCAGCGACCTTTGAGTGTTAGTGACCCATTTTGAAAAGGTCGAATGCTACCGTAGAGATGAGACTTGAGCCGCGTCACACACTACATTTAGAACGGTCTTGGCCCGTTCCAATTTGAAACGCGCCTAGCGAAAAGCCGTTTCCTAATTGGTACGTTCGTTATCAAACCGTTCCAATTTGGACCTTAAAAAGACTGATCCAGACTCCGGGATGCCTCACAAATTGGATCGATTTCATAGGTCCAAAATGATCACCAATTAAGCAGTGTCTTCAGTGACAACCTCCGAAATTGTGTGTTTTATTGTATTGTTTATAGTAAGCGGGGTAAAGAAAATATTTGTTGTTTTGATACTACGGCTGAAATGTGTTGCGTAATTTCATAAAACCTATGAAAAAATCAGTTAAGAAAGTTGGCCTTTTATCGTGGGCGTTATGTTGATGCACGTATTTCTATTATGAGCCGGCCGCTATGTAGTTCTATTTGTCTCTCACTAATTGAAGATTCAGATACATTCCTTTTATTGTGCATTATTGATAATGTCTCGGTCTCTGCGTCTTGTATTTTATGTGTCTCTGAAATAAGCTATCTCTATCGTAATTGCTCGTTTTGTCGACGCCCTTATTTTCTAATTGATACTAGTGATCACGGGATAGATAAAACGTGAACGGCTGGCTTTGGTTTGAAAAAAATTTTCATTTGTTCAGATAAATCTATATATATGTCATAAATGTCTTGTTTTTAGTCCATATGGTTGGGAGTGTCCACTATCTTATGTTATAGACTCACGGAGTCGGGACTGTTAATATAAAACTCCCTCATCCTCACAGTTCATCAAGTTATCACAATACTTATCTTGTCTATGTTTTTTTATTGCGAACATGTATTTCCGTCCAATTGAATGAATAATTTTTTTCACTCGTTTTTAAATTGTTTACCTTTCTCCTGATTATCAATGCTTCTGCTTTTTGGTGAAATGAATATTGAATTGAATTGATGAAATTGAAATTCTATTTCTCCAAATTTTCATCGAGAATTTACCGACTGAAGGGCGGTTTTCTCAGTTGACCAGTTCTATTGGGTAAAAATGAAATAGAATAATGCTGTATAACGCAGAAAGCCCGAAGTAAAAGTTTTTACTGACTTAGGAAAAGTTTGAAAGGTCGGTTAGCCAATGACAGGTCAGTAATGAGCTTTGTGTCGTTCCATTTTACAGCTATTAGTCGGTACGGACGAAGCCGCATTTCCTCGTTAGCCGGCGCGACACCGTGGTAAATATTCCGATGTTCGTTCGTTATCTTTTTGATTAATTCGATTTAAAACGCCTTGTTTCACCTTCATTTGTTGCAGTTTATGCTGCTTTGTTTTATTGCTCAATTTTGTTGTTGACGTACCCGGCAGACATCAATTATCATCAGCGACTACCGAGACTCCAGCGTCTGCTTGTTCTATTCATCAATTTGAAAGTCTCTTGAGTCGAAGTGAAAATAAGCGAGGTTTCTTGTCAATGCCTTAATGTTGCTAGGTTTTTATTTCAGATTAGGTGTTCATATTCACCATTAATAAGACACCATATCCGTGTTGATTATCTACAGAGAACCCCGCAATAGAAACGGAAAATACAGTCTTAAATGTTTCCTTGAACGAGTGGTTTATTCGACCTTTTGACTTTATTCTGATAGTCAACTTCCAATATTCCTGAAGATGACTATCAGAATATTTTCGTACCAGCATGGAATTAACTCGAGGAAACCTTTTTAGGACTTTTTTTGACGCCTTATAAAACGTTACCATTATAAAACCTAAACAATGTTAACCATTCAGCGTCATTTTACAAACGACAACAGTAAATCGATGTGCAAAACGTCACAGGTTTATGTGTACACATACAAGCTATTTGGCAAAATATTATTGATAAAGATGTAGAATGGCTCCCTGTGATTATATAATGACCTCTATTTGAACGTTGAAATGTTATATTGCATTGAATATCATGATAAGACGAATTGTAATAGTAAAGGATGTATGATTATATCAGGAGCGGCAGGCATAAATAGAAATGATAAGTAAATCGGATTATTCGGTTAAATGGCGGATGTATACACGATTTGGAAGTCTGATATAAAAGTCAGACCCTGACATGGGGATGCTAGTGGAATGACGAAGCTATCTATGATCTGAGTAGGGCCGGCGTGAATTTCATCGGCGGCTACAAGCGGTCTATATAAAAACGTGTAAACAAATAATTTCAATATTCAAATGTTTTAGAAAATATGTTCGATATTAGGGGTATGCAAGTTTCATGAGATTAACAATCTATAATAGCATAGCTGTCATATACGGCTCCGCGTCCACTGATGGCATGTGTATAAGGTGACAATTCAATTCAATACTTTATTGATCCTTATTACATTGAAATTACGGGATGAAATTCCCAATTTCAATAAAGTTACAAATTTTAGAATAAGAAAATACAAAATACAAGACACATGGGTAATTCATACAGAATAACATGAATAAGTTATTTAAATGACGATGTCTACTTCAACCCAGACTCAAGTCTAGGATATCGAGTGACAGCCAAACCCAACCGGGCCCAGGACCGGGCCGGCTGGCTACACGATATGCTCGAAATCATGATGAAGCAGACATCAGAAGAGCTCTTTCTTCAACCATGGAGGCAATGAAGTTGCAGACCAGCTTAGAGCAAAAGTGAATCGAAGTCGGTCACAAGTTGACAATTTTTTTTTTTAATTAGACCAGTCGAAGACTGTATCATCTACCCAATCGCCAAATCTCATAATTCCCCAAATTTCTTAAAACTTCGATTTCAAATTTGCAATTCCACATTAGCTTATCCCAGAAATTCTACATTTTTTCGCAGGCGTCAAATAATTTATTAAAGTTAATTTTCTTGTTCGTTATTTTTGTGGGATTCTCGTTATATGAGGTGACCATATTCTCCTGTTTATATCTCATTTTGTTGGGTGAATCCGTGTCAAGTGTATATGTCACGAAAAATTATTGATAATTCGTTGGAAGTCGAGCAATTATCGAGTCTGATACGGCTGTAATTCGAAAATCTGTTGAGTGAAAATCTCCTCTCGGTCAGATTAAATACCATGGCAACTCTCCCTAGGCAGACTGTGGTACGTAGGCAGGTATTAAACTTTGCAGGGATATTACTCGCTAAAGGATGGGCAGAGCTGTTTCAGCGAGCAGCCCCCCTCCCCCTCGCAGTTTCCATCAATTCTAAATAACTTGTCGATTGACAATGAAAAGGTAGTCATTAGCCGACTATCACGCAAGCGTTTTTGGCCCGGGCCAAATTAAGCCCGGAACTATTCACATGGGTGCTAAATGTACGATCAAAAATGTCGTCTATTTCGACGTTTATTGTCAGATGAGCGGTGATGAGATGTGAACGCGTATTTATTCGTGTGAATTATGTTTCACTTCAGTATCGTACGAAAGAACGAGCTTTTAATCAGCTAATGCACTGGAAATTAAAAAAAGACAACCTAGGAGCAGGTATTTTCAGCAGTCAATACCTGATTCAGTTTTCCAACGGGCAACATTACTGGTTTATATAATATGTACGTTGATAATTTCGCGAGGTTTTTTTCCGATTTTAATCGCTTTCCCTGCATGGGTCTATTCCACTCTTCCGCGCATCCGTACGCTGTGGATTCACGCTCCGTTGTGAAGCGTCCGGAATCGAGTTCAGATTTCTATATTTTTTCGGTTATGATAACGCGGGTTAACGATTAGGCGACCCTCCCCTTCCCTTTCTCCCCTGAATCTCCATATTGCGTATAAGTCAATGATTAATCGAGCGTAGCTAATCGTCTTTTAATCGTCGTCGATGGACGATGACTCTCGGCGAATGCTCACGTCGTTTTCGGCGCTCGTCTCTCTGCCTGCCCTTCCCCGCGGCGCACGCCGGGGCTGTTTGATCAAGTCGAATGCGAAATCTAAATGATTGATGTGACGTCGAAATAGATATCCAGGCCGATGTTTGGCTAATCGGGGTTTCTTGTTTGGTTTTGCCCCCTTATACACCGTACACATAGGAACGATAGCCCCGACGTCTGCGGTAGTTCGTCTGCTTATCGTCAGATGGCAGCACGGATCCGAGTCTTCCGTCTTAATCGATTTTACATCGAAGATGGGAGTTAATTCGAATTATCCTCTTCGTTCGTTGGAGAAATCGCTTTTCTTTATCTCCGTACGTAACGAAAATTATGATATCCGAAACAATCGAGTCCGTTCCGAAGAATGTTTAGGGAGAGACTTGGTTATCTTCACTTTCCGTTTCTACTCCTGTTCGCCCAAGAAAATAGTACAATCTGACAATTGTCATTTTCGTCAATCGGGCGATGTAACCTAGTGGGCTATATAATAGTGTGCCACGGCGAAACAACCAATTTCAGCATATACCCTACTCATCCGTTTATGTAGTTCAGATGAATAATCATAATAGAAACACAATTTCAGCAATAAATTTCTGGGTCATCGGAACTGCACAGATATATATGTACGAGTTGATCGAGAATATACTGTTCGCTATTTGTACTGTTTTGCGCATATATAGTCAGATTTACTGCGCTAGGAGTTTTAGTTTTAGCCGTCGTCAGTCGCGTGTGTATATATATATATATATATATGTATAGACCAGCTGCTGCGGCCTGCGACTGTCGGGGCCTGGCTGCTGGGCTGGAAATATATTTCGACGCCAAACTGTACTGTAATAATCAGCGGACATGGTTTCGTACAGAATTCAACGATGTTGACAGGGCGGAAGTCGAAAAAATGCAAGGATCGCACGCGATACCTGATATTTGATACCTTTTATTCTGTTAGAGGATTTGCTTTGTTATAGGGATTTAGGGTTTAATCTCAACACTGCTTGAATAATATCGCTGCTTGTGGTGTAAATGCATTAGATATATTTGCAGTACGGCACAATTCGATAGTTATTCGCGACAGTCAAGTTTAACGCAGACGTCGCAAGAGAATCGCGATGGATCCGCGAAGACGGCGCAAATTTTTCTACCGCCCGTCGGACGAGCGCCGATTTTTCACCGGTTCGTGCGAGGATATCTATCGAAACGATTCGGCGCAACGGTCACCGGATCTCGTCGACGACGCCGCCAGGAATCTGAGCGACGCCGATCGCCTGACGTTGGGCGAATATTATGCCGAGAGGATCTCGCGCGGTTTAACGAGTCCGACGACGGCGGCGCCATCGGGGGCACGACTAAAACATCGTCGGTTTCTCACCGGTGGCCCCAGCGCATCGGGTCCGACTTCGCTACGCGTACATCGTCGTTTGAACTCCGACCTGTGTCATTCGTGGTCGGCTAATTTAAACGAGCTTCACGACGACAGACGGCAGATGTGTTTCCTGCTAGCAGCTCAGCGGCGCCACGAGCCTGTCGGCAATAGTCACCCGGATGTAACGGTTAACACGGATTCTGGCGTCGGCGTAGAGAGCCATCGTCACGAAGGAAACGGTACACGACGTCCTACGACTCGCCACGAACGTAGTAGTCCTTCGCGCGACGATCCGAGACAACAATCGGAATCCGATCGCGTCGAAGAACAATCGACTCCGACCGAAATCAAGTACCGGTCGTTCACGCTGAATCGCAGCGCGTCGCGACGATCGCGAGATTTAGACGGCACGGGGCGAATCTCGCCGAATCTGGGTGCGCGGGATCGCGCCAAAACGGATGCCGTCGGCCCGGAAGATTTCGAAACGTACTCGCTGCGACGAGCGAACGCGATCGATTTACAGGGTAGTATTGACGACGAAGGCGACGAAAAAGTCGTCGGGTTGAAAAAAATGGAATCAACGGAATCGGTGAAAAGTTTATCGCACGAAAGCGATTGTGATCGGTGTTCGGTAAGTCCGAGATTGGAAATCACGTTTGTCGACGATCATTACGCGAGCGATTACGCCGACCGAACTCTCGAACGCAATTTCAATCGACCGTTACCGAAATATGTTCAAAAACGACGCCAGACGTCGGATCCGACTGGACCGCAGCGCTCCTCCTTAATGTCGCCGTCGTCGGCGCGATACGATCGCGTGCGGTCGATTCCGGCTGATTCGTACGGCCACCAGCGGTCGAGGTCTCACGATTTCCACGCCGAAAATAAACAGGTTTATCTGCACAGATCACCACAAAGTTTCCGGCGGTACGTAGGTATACCTAGCTGAAAATATTAACCATTAACCATTGTTTAGTCGGATTGAAAATCATCCAATATATATATATATATATATATATATATATATATATGTATATATATATATATATATACATACATATATATATTTGTATATTTCGCCAACATTTTTTCCTCCATTAAGATGGGATACTGGTGCGCCCTCTGTGAAACAGGGTCCATGTGACTCCTTGATTCCTTAAAAACTCTTTCTAAATCAAAAATGCTTTTAAAACTGCTTGAAACTCCTTTAATTTGAGCAAAGTTCGAGAAACTCCCTCAATTTTTGAGAAATAGGCAATGAGAAATTTTAGAAGCTGTACAATAAATAGACGATGCTTAAATCGGTACAGTTGGGACCTGGATTTGTTGCCCAATAAGCCAAATTAAAAAGGATTGGAATTGGCTTACTACGTAACCATCAAATAAATGGTTTACTGAGATAACCATGAAATAATTGGTTTACTGAGATAAACAGTACTGATTTAGGAGGAGTCTACAGTAATTGGGATATCAAAGTGATGCAGGCGCTTCGAAAACTCCTTTTTATCCATGAATGACTGATTTGTAGGGGCCCTGTGAAGTTAAGACCCTTTGCATGTTTTCAAACTTTTCCGGGAAGCAATTGTCATAGATTGAATTATATGTATAATCATTGAACGGATTACTATTTTCCAGGTTCCTAACTTTCAATCTGTTGTCGTAACCTCACGTGAAATATCTTGTACGGGTTAAAAATGTCTTTAATGCAATATGAATTGCGTAAATAGGGCGACATTCCATTTATAATACGTTGGGTAAATACCAGAGTCAGCGTCATATTAAATCATTAACCCTTTCGTACGTTTTGACGCATATTTCTATAGCTTGTTGTCATTTTCAGTATTTGTCAAAGATTAAGTCCATTCATTTACTGATCAGAGAGATTTTTGTTACCTGTTAGCCACATTTTGATTGCAGCAATGAGTAGTTATAAGTCGTAGCTTGGTTGTAGTTATTGGTGGATGGTTGATAAAACCTGTTGCAGAACGAGAAAGATACGGCAAATAATGAAAAATTCCGTGGTCGCGGTATCGCCAATTCGGTGGTCTCGGATGAATACGTAAAGCCATGTACCCAATAGGGGCAGCTCCGAGAATTTCCAAATCGCTGCATCCCTTCTGCTTTGGGTTGTACCGGTTACCTGGTTAATGGTTGTTTTTCTACCTGGAAATATGGAACTTTCCCTCTTATTTATTTGCTTGAGTGTTTATTGATATGATCTGATTGTTGTATCCCTAGAAAAAACACCGGGAATGAAAAAGGACGTTTGATTCAGACAGTGCAGATATTGTCAAATGATCTGTTGAATGAATGAAATTTTAGATTGAAGTACATGCCCGTGATAGGAAATGTCGATGCCAGTTCATTTTTTGGTTGTTTTAACCCCCTACTCCCCAGTCGTTGCTCATTATTCTTTCATGCTAACCGTGACTATATATACTCTACGCTGATGAACAAAGGATATTTCGCAATTAATCACGAGTAAATGGGATTTTCGGTTGACTAAACGTTCTCCGACGTGAGCGCCTGATATCTCTACGATCGATAACCGATCAGATCAATCAGCGATCATCGAATCGATACGTTTACTGTTTTGATAGCTATCACGGCCGGTTGATCATTTTCGTTTCCTCGACGCGTCGCTGCCCCGCGGGTCGAGCGGCGCCCCTTTAATCGACTTCTCATCGTTCCCTCGCTCTCGAAATTAGTCTTCCGCTTCTATGATCCGGCGTACAATGTCTTCTCGTCGAAATATCGATTTGAATTTTAATCTGGTTTTTACAAGTATAAGATAGATAACCATCTAGTCCGCTGTAGCGAATGCAGTATGCTGTGATTGCGAGAATTCTAGCCTGCCACAAATTAGCGTCATGTCATCGTCAATTGATTGATTGATTGACTGATTGATTTGATTTGATTTGAGGAGAATTTGCTGATTTGGTATTTGTCGGCGACAAAATTTTTTCCCCATTCGGAAGCCACAGCCGTTTCGAGTCATTCGATAATTCTCATGTGTGAACACGACGCGCAGTGTTTTGTGTTCGTCGAATTTGCAGCAGCGTCGTAGTTGCCTGTGGGTTATTGTACGACGACGACGACGACGAATGTATCCTATTACCGCTGTCAGCCGCAATCGTTTTCCATTTGATCATCGGCGTTAATCAAAAAAAAAAAAAAAACATCTCAATTCACGGTGACAATTATTGGCTTGTTTTACGCCGACGTCGGAATTCCAGATTTCGACCGGATCCCCCAACCCCCCTCGGGCTGCGGCGAGTAATTTCTCGAGTGGGGGACGCGCAGAGTTCATTTCGTGTTTACAGAATAGCGTGCTTCCCATTTTCACGCCGCCATCGATCATATCTCGGCCGGGATATACTTCGATAAATCAAACGTTGTATATGTAACGCTTTCGGTCGTTAATGGCCGAAAAGGAAGAATTTAGATATTGGTCGCTTTTTTGCGGCCGCCGTCGGGTCGTCAATCATTACCAGCATATCTGGACCGCGGAACAATGGGCGGCTGACGATATTCAGCTACTGTTGCGGTCGATAATTTCTTTTCTCGGGCAATCGGTGATTTGCGAGCTATCTTCTGGAATAGTTGGTATGGCGTTCCCATTCCCTCTTGATGATATTGAGCATCAGAGTGAAATGTCTGTGTGACTAGTGCTGCATTCACTCTATAACTAGTTAATCCACCAATAAGTCCATTCTAATATGGCCCGTACCTGGACAGAACGATTTGAAACAGAGCAAATCAATGCTGCATGTTCGTACATCCGCTGTTAGAGAAATGGTCCATTCTACAATTTGGAACGGACCTGGGTCGGTCTTTCAGTTGTCTGAATAGATCTGCGCCGAAATGGAATTGAACAATTTAGAACACACTTTTTAAGCTAATGTGGACGCCTGCGGTCCATTCTGAAATCTGAATAATGTATTAGGGTGAACACGGCATAGCTTTCCTGTGCTGCCACCTGGTGGTTCTGTGATTACCGGAGGCAAATTATCCGGGTATTAGAAACCTTGCAGAGTAAACACGCATAACTGAATGGTAACCACTCCTACGTTTCTGAGCTCTTTCCCCCCCCCCCGTCCAGTTGTAAGGAATCATTGATGGTAACTCACAATTCCGGGAAATGCTCCCGTATGGTAGTATTACCGGTGGAAGTTTGAACCAAGTTGCGAGATTTGTAGCACCTGTGAACGTGCAGGGGGTACATATTTCATCGGCTATATACACCATCAGTAAAACTTCCGAGAATTCTGAGCTTTGAGCTTCTTTGAGACGCACCACCACCGTAATCAATCGCAAAGATAGGGTAAGATTTGGATACAAGATGGCTGCCATTGTTGCGTTTCCCACATACTCTCTCAAGTACGGATTCATGATCTCGAGATTTTGTGTGTGACACTTTAATTTCTTATATCTAAGTTTCGTTGAACAATTGTATATCTAATTGAATAAACGATTGGTTACAATATGGTAAAACAGTTTTATTATCCAGATTTGGCTATGACTGCTGGGTATTTGAGAGCAGTCTCTACTCTTTTTAAACGCTCTGCTAACAAAAATATCAAAATGCTCTCAAATCGTAGTTCATCTTTTCAAAATTACTCTCAGTTTTGGTGAAAACTACTATGATTATTAGAGATATCAGGTGGTGTGGACTGAATATCCACTGAACTAAAGATATTCATTCATTTATACATACAAATATGACGTTTTTGCGCTTCAGGTCAAATCGACAAATATTAAGGTTCCTCATTAGTTGCCTTTTATAAAAATGATTTGCCTCGATGTACAGACGTATGTACTTAATATGTATGTACAAACTACCTAAATGGATAAATATAGAGGTATATTTGTAATCATCGAGTTATTTAGGTTAGACTCGACTGACTGTGGTCTTCATAACGTTCGTATGAATATGCATTGTGATATTTACTTATGGTTGGACTGAACTTTCCGTTTTGAAGTGTCTTCTTCACTTGTGTTGTAAGAAATTATTCTTATCATAAATAGAGAATCCCACACTGATATGACAAAAGATAAAGTCCGAGAAGTTTCTTTACCGTACGGTAAGGAAACTTCCTCCTCTTTATCTTTTGTCATATCAGCGTAGGATTCTGTATTTATCGTCACAACACAGAATAGTGTTTATTCAATTGTTATTGTCATTATCATCTTTACATTTTATGAGTGGCTTTGTCAGGTTTCGATATTTCGCAAAAAAATATTTGTCCCGAAAGTAAAAAAGACGGCGTAATTGTTATCGGCACTAAACTACTCTTGTTCTGCTGCCTACTCGATGAAGACCTCATTACTGTTTTTGTGACCCGGGCTATGTCTGAAACCTATTCTCTATGGAAAACGTCTTCTTCGGAGACCATGTACAGAGCTCGGCGGACAAGATGGATTTCCAATTCAATCATGAAAATTGAAGTCGACTTTACCATTTGAAGACATCCATTCTAATTTCTTTAATGCATATTCTACCAATTCTTCGTTCGTGTTACTGATCATAGAATGCGGATTTGTGGAAAACGATCGCCGCAGATCATCATTCAATACGTCAAACACGACTCGTTAAAAGCATTTTCATTACGTTTTGCCGCTTTAGAGATTGAAAGTTATTTGTTGTGAATACTCATTCCATACCGAAACCTTTCACCCGATTGCAAAACTTTCTTCAAAATGAAATCATGAACTTCGTTGCTTAGATTTTGAATTTAAGGGCTTATAGTTATGCGGATAAGATTCAACAGGTGAAACGTGTTAATATACCTGTCATCCTTATCTCTATACCTCGTAATCATTAATGAAATTGATTAATCGAGAGTCTTACTTGATGGTCGGATTAAGACGCTAAGCCTCGGCTTAATAGCTCCAGCGGCGGTTGCCTAATCTACCAATTTCAGCTTTATTCCATTCGTCGGCTCGTAGGAACGCACAGTTTACGGCTTTCCTCTAACCTCCCACCTTATAGTACAAACTGTGATATTTTCTTGGTGCTGACACCGAGCGAGCAATGAATGTAAAGACACCGAGTTAAAACAGATCAAATTCTAAATCTTCGAAGTGATAACTTGCGATTGCAGGCATTCGGAAATGTCCTGTTAACGTTTGGATTTCGCCGGATCATTTTGTGGACCATATAAACACACGGGATGCTCGAGGAAGATCATGATCTGTATTTGTATTAACCATGAAACACAGTGTTGTGACGAATTATAGAGAATTCCACACTGATATAATGAGAAAGATGAAGTCAGAAAAGTTTCCATTCAGCTTATAATTTAATGAGCTGTTTCAACTGTAACCTAATAGCAAAAATACATCCTCTTTATGTATTTTTGCTAATAGTCATCATCATGAATCTCATAATCTGTATAAATTGGAAATGATTAGCAGGAATTGCTGTCCTTCGCCATCACCGGTTGGCTCTTGAATTTAATGTTCATGTACTCGTTGAACTGTACCGAGGTGTCATTACCTTACCTCTCTCCTGACCATTTCGTTTAATAAATGTTTATCTGTGTGTTAGGCGTTTCAACATGGACGTCTAATGCCTTTTTAAGCTTACCATCAATCTATCAGTCGACAAACCTCGTAAGAGCGAACTCATTGATGACCTACGATCCGATTATCCCACGCGCTGACACAGGCTGCTACAAGAAGTACAAGTTTGGTTTTCAATCATGCATCGGATACGGTATACAGACCAGTGCCCAAACCTGCCCTGGCAGGGATTCGAACCCGATAGCATCGTGTAACAGCAACATTATTAAACCCTGCCTGACTTGCGGTTTGGTCGATGTTGACATTAACCAATCAGAAATACCATTATATTTTAGCATGGGTGTTTCCATTTATGGTTTATCCATGAAATTTGCAAACCTTTGCATGTACCTGCGCACCCGGTCTAGTGTGGCAGGGTTTCGTGCTGTGGCCGAGTCGATGCCAGGACATATTTTCATTGACATTGTGAAAATGACCGATGCGCATGCTTATCAGGATATAATCAATTTTTATTGCAGCGCTCGAGGCGATCTCTTCTCGCCACTAACGCTGTGTGTCAACTGTATGTATAAATAGCCATATTTGCAGTAAACGAAGTGGAAATAATCGACCCCTTGCTTCTCCATCAGCAGCGTCACCGCAGAACATCTCAGGTCGTCGGCTATCGGTTTAATGTCACTATTGCTCAATGCTTGTTCATTGGGTTTGGGAGAGGGGCATAATTTTGTCAAGGGAAGAAAGACCATGGTTTGCACCTTGTTTTTAGGTATAGGTATATGTAGAGCACTTTGAGAGCATACTACGCTGTTATGATAGCGAATATATACTCTTCTCTCCGCCTTCCTCCGTCTTCGTCTATCCCGGTATCTTTCTCACTCTCAGATGCTTCCATCGGGGAACGTTAGTGCATCGGTGGCGGCAGCTGATGTTTGGGAAAACAACAACGACTGAAGCAGCATTGGCGGCAGCAGCAGTGGTAGCAGCAGCATCGTTACTGACTGTATTAAAACCTTTTAAAACACTGCTCCTCTTCACTCTCTGCTCGTCGGAAGGTGCAAGGAATATTATGAAGAAGCTGTGAAGGATACATGTACACATACGCACAGACACGCATCAGTATAAACTGTGTATTATAGGGTATGAGAAGATTTCTTGTGCACTCGGCGATCGAGAAAGTTGTTACACGCGAGTAGAGGAAACAGGTTTATGCATGGTAATATCGTAGATGATGATGATGACGAAGATGATGATTCCGGTTTTAAATTCTCCAGGCGGATTAAACACCGGTTTTCGGCGACGGTGTGGACGCGAGCTCTGAAACGTCGTTATTCGTCGATATTCGCATTATTTTATCGCTCGCATGAAAAGTGGATTTAAACGCGCGTCAACGAATAGGATTTCGGGTGTAATTTGGTTTTGCGGGGGTCGGGTGGGTGACCGATCTTTTAATGCTGGCATATCGTCGGGAATGAAAGTGGATCGCAACAACGCGAGAGAGCAAATATTGAATATTCTCTCCCTCTCGCGCCGCGCTTGACGATCAAATATTGAGAAATATTTTGTATTGATATATCATCGATGACGACGGGAATATTGCCTCGGTTGCAGCAGCGCCGAATACCGCGGCGTAAATGATAGGATCGTCTATAAATCTCGTGCTTTATTCGTTTGACTACGGAATTAGAGAGAAATTCAATACGGACAGATATGGCGCATCTGTTGTGGTAGATGTGGAATTGGTTCAACGGTTCTTGGTTGTTGATTAAACATGGGTTTTCAAAAATCTTGGGAAGTTTTGGAGACCGGGAATTGATTTTCAAGGCCCTGAAAAATCTATGGAAATTTAGTTTTGCTCTCTTATTCTCTTTTTTTCTCTAATTCATAATCTGGATGTGGAAAAGGTATGGAAAAAATATGCGAAAATGAAATTGGGAAACCCTATAAGAATGCTGTGGAAATGAACTGCTTGCAACTCTGCATAGTCAAATTCAACCTAGAACTATTGAACCGAGATTCTCGATCAGGATTTGTTAGGAAAGAGTTCTGAAACCCTTAAGATATTGTATTCGTATTCGTTTTTATTTTTAATGTGATCAGTTTTGCACTTCATTTGACAAATAGTTGAAAAAAAACTAAACATGCAGGTAAATTTGTTGAGTTTGCTAGATCGCGTGTAAAATCAAACAATTTCCATCTCTACCTTACGTATTTGCCTGTGTTAATTGATTAGATTCCGAGCAAGTCGACGTACATGTCAGATTGAAACACAATCACAATCGTACATGTCATTGAAAAAGCAAGTCAAATTCATTTGGCCACCCTGGTTAATCTGATTGCGTTTTCAACGAGAAAAGAATTTATTTTTCTAGTATAATGATTTATTAGTCGGCGGTTAGGTTCTCTTTATTCGAACAGCATGTATATTCGCAGTTTTGATCTTGAAATAGGGATTGTCCCTGTTATTTATTTGGTTGGTAAATTTTGTTTGATTTTCTGATTGAGTGTCCCTTACAGACCCACCACACGTGCCGGGAGCAAAACAGGGGGTTTGATTTTGAAATCGGAAATCGAAGTACACATATAGTTGTGTGATCGGCGGTCGAGTTTGCATATTTTTTTGTTTAAATCGAAGTACATGATTGGGAAATTCGCAGTTTTAAGGGCTACGTTTGCCTGGCAATCCCCGAAATCTGCTGCAAAAGAGTGCAAGTATAGCATATTTCATATCTCTCTCTTTCTATGTAGTCGTAGTATCCGATCGCGCGCCGGGGAGAAGATTAATATTTTCATAAAAGAATTCACGGACGGACGATAAATCAGTATACAAAAGTACTACTCGGAAGACTCATTCTGCGCGCGCCGATAAAAGCGCTAAGTGATAAAATTGCCCTAGCAGTTATGATAATTGTATATATAAAGTAACGTTATACTTTACTTAACTTCTAACTAAAGCTTTAGTGGTTCGTAATACGATGGTTAGTTTTTTGATTTATCGTACAGATTAGCGTATCATCACGGTTTTCGTTTTGAATGGTAGCTGCGATGTTTTCTTTGGGAGCTGTAGACATCTATGAAGTGCCGAATGTAAAACCGATGAAATGGGGTTTTTTTAAAACCATCCTCGAAATGAATGTGGTTGACTAAACCTCGGTCCTGAAAGTCTCATGAGGTGATTAAAACCTCTCTAGGACTTCTAAAACTAGAGCATAAGCTTGTGGATTTTGAATCGGCCGAAGAACAAGTCAGTTATTGAGCATACTGCGGTATTATTTGCGATCAATTTCAATTTTATAGTCTCCTTGATATCTGTTTTATAGGCGTCTATGATAAGACGAGCATAATTCGTGATTTATAAGAAAGATATCAGCTCTTTTTCTCGTTGTGAGGAAGTAGTTCATTTCAGTCACGTTACTTAGATTTGAAAATGGAAATGCCGTACGTAGGAATACCCGACTGAATGCTTTGAAAATAATAGCCCATTAAACAGGGATGAATCCAAGGGAGGGCCTAAGCAGGGCCCCTATTTTTTGGCAAGAGGATATTTTCACGACCGCGCTTAAGAAATTTACACTTACAGTGACAAATTTTTGTGGTCATTTTGTTCTGAAATCACTAAATGCTCAAAAAATGATCTACTTTTAAACTCCCCCCCTAAAGGACTTTGCGCCGTCACCCCTCGCATTCAGGTGCCAAGAACGGGAATAGTGATAGTAATAGTAATTTGATTTCATTAGTTCTATCCATTTGATAAAATGTTCAACAGCGCTTACCATTATGTTTGTAATATTACCCACAGCCTGTTCTAACCACAGACTCTAACCATTTATTATTCATCTCTCCATGGTGAGAAGTAACATCTGAGCTGCTGCTGTGCGCTCCAGAGTCATCCTAATAAACAGGGTTTGAACCCACGGCCTGACTTGAATCGAACTCTCTAACTACTCGCTCACACCGCTCGTTTACAACTAGCCCTTGGATTTTTTGCCCTGTATCCGCAGTTGCTGAAGAAAGCATGATCATGAGTAGAATTTATTCATTCACTAAAAGTGATCTGATCTATCGGAGTATTGAAGCTTCAATCACCACCAGTGGTGAGGCCACTAACTACTTTGTTATATACAAACGATCATTATCTTACAATCATTAGTTGAATTTAGTTAATCGTGCGTTCGTTAATTAGAAGCTTTCAGTACTCGGGTTGTAGTAGCAGCAGCGAGGTATAGGTATACTGGTAGTTATTTTTACTTCTTTTACTTCGGCATGAGTAAAGCAGGTTCAGGTAGAAACAGATATTTCATCGGTGCGGTGCGCTATTTAACATTCGCTGAAGCTTCAATAATTTCCTGCATTTCGTGAAAAAAAATAAGTCGCCAGCGTGGTTTCATTATATGGATTGTTAGTCGTACATCCGTAGGCACTGTTAATCAATTTCCGGTACTTAGAAGCTCAGGTAATGTTTCGGGCGATGTCACTTTCTTTGATACTAGTCTTCGAGGAAAGATCGCGTTCTCGTTTGAAGTAGACTCGCGTCGTAAATCGCTGTTGACTGCTGCAGTGCGCGAGGGCTCTGAAAAAAAATAAGAAATCGTTGAAACGTTTTGGCTAGTGTTTCTCTGATGGCGCGCACCAACGCAGAAATCTTCATTTCGCATCGAATTTCCGTGAAATGGAAACCCGGGCGCCGCCGTTTAGCCTGGCTATTATTAGATATTGAAGTAGTGACCCAGCTGAGACATTCCCAGAGACGGCGCTCCAACTGACTGCTAATTATTTTCAAAAAATAATTCCTAAATCCTGCGCTGATTGTTTTGAATGGTGTCTCCAAAAATATTCTTACCAATGCGATAGACCTCGAGATCGCTTTTAATGAACTATTTCATCGTTTTCCTAATTTATTTTCTTTTTGTGGTTTAACTAGTAAAACACCATGTTCGAGTTCCACAGTTGAGAGAGTTAAGATCTGACTCAGTGTTTAATCATTGAAAATGAACAGATTTTAACTCAAGAGTTAACTCTTACTCGCAACTGTGGAACTATATCCATGTGTGCCAACCGATTGGTCTATGCGTACCAATGTATATACTAACCTCGGCCTTTAGAGTTGCCGGGATCCATCGGTCATGTATCTCTGGGTTTCTAGTGGGACGTTTCTATCTGCTGCTGCCTTGCTGATCGTTCTTACACCTAGAAGAGTTCGCGATGAGAATGACACAGCAACCCCAGTCGTCGCAAGCTCTACTGCTGGTGTAAGACCGATCGCATCGCAGATTATTACGTCTATTACGAGTAATAGAAAATACATCTATTCGTTTACATGTGTCTACTCGCTGCAGGCTGATAATAACTGACGACGTTCACATTCATCATCGCGAGAGATGCACGGATTTATTGGACAGTGAGTCGTCGTCTTACAGCGCTGATTGTTCTTTCGCCGCTGTCACTCCGTGCGAACAAGTGGTTATTCGCTCTTCGCTCTTTAAATAACGATAAGCGTTGCGTGTTAATGGCGATGTCGAGTTGGAACGAGTGAATTTTTTGACATACACGATTTATGATGTATGTATTCTTTTCGGATCAGATGTTGTAGTCGATTGCTGTACGAACGAATTGTGTGTAGGATTTTGGGTTCTACGTTCAGAAACGATGTCGGTATGTATAACGTTTGAATCCGTCGTCGCCCGGATTTTTTTCGGTTATTAGACAGTTTGTGTATTCGTCGTTCTTTTTCGGTAATTAGACGGTTTGTGTATTCGTCATTCGTAGGAATAGCTTCTTCCTTTCGATTTGCCGCCCACGTTTTATTTATCACTTTGCGCAATACAAGTGAGATGATTGTCAATATACGGGGGATACACCGTGACGAGATGGAAGGAGTGTTTGCTTGACAAGAGAATAGTGAACCCGCGAGAGCAGCGGTGGTAGCGGTGCGTTTATTGGCGCGGTGAACATTTCGAAGTTTATTTTTAGGAATATTTCATCTTCGCGCGTCCGGTTTGGAATATTTCACAAAACTGTACAACAACCGTTTTGCTGTAAGGTTCTCATATATCGACTGTCAACCGTCGTAATCAGGTTAACCTGTGTCAACGTTACGCGGTCGGGTTCTCGACGTATTTTAAACGAGCTCGACCTTACAGCTCACGTGACCTTGAAATTGGTGGAAGCATTTCGTATCGGTTGATCGGATTTAAGCGTGAACGCATTCGGCGCATTCGTTTTAACTGCAAAATCGCGGGTGGTAAGGCAGCCCGGTTCGATAATCGCCACAACACTTCAGAACCGATCGATTCGCTTCTGACCTTGACACGGATTTGACCTAGTTTTTCGTGAGAGGGTCGTATGAAAAAGTAAAAAGCGCGCGTGCGCGTTACGATAAAGCGGCGCCGATGTGTGCGATGCTCGGTTGGATTTTGTTGCAGCACTATTTCGGCGACGATGAGGCGCACATACTGAAACGGGACGACGATGAAGATGATGAGAACATGAACGACGAGGAGGATACGAGTGACCGTCGATTGATCGATGTTTTCGACGACGTCGATGTCGTCGGGAATATAGTCGGCGACGACGACGTTTTCTTCGACATCGACGAAATCGAGGGCGCTTTGTCCGATTCGTCGGGCGACGATTTCCGTTCGGCTTCTTCAAGGTTTGTATCCATCATCTCTGATCGCTAATTCGAAGAAATGCCGCGTGTTTATTGGTTCTCGGGCTTCCGTGAGATCCTTATTGCCATAATGTCTGTCTGGCTTGTGTTTGTTTATCTGCGTGTCTGTCTTTCAGCTATTTAGCTTCGTTAATAGTGGATCGATCTTGATGAAACTGGGTACAATGTTAGTATGGGGGTCTAGTTGGGTGGTGCAAAGAATGGGTCCAGTGCACCACCTAGTGGCAGAACTAGGCAGTAAGAACTTTGTTCTTCAGTGACATGACCTTGATGAAGATGACATCATAACTGACGAACGGGGTTGAAATTTCAAAAGTTATCTTCATATCCAAAATGCAATGGGAACTAATGCATTGGAATTTCAGAGTTCCAGTTTCTAGCCCGAGCCCGAGAACCATTTTCGCCTTTGGCTTGTTATATTCTCAATTTTCTGAGAATGATTTCATTTTCTCGCAGATAGTTAGTTCTCTGTTAAAACAATTTGGATTTACATTGGAAATTAAGTTGAAAAATTCCGTCGAACAAAACTTTTCATCATTTTCTTCTTCCTGCTGTAACAATCCATTACCGATTACCCAGTAATGTCTCAACTTCAACATGGCTGGCTTAGGTCTATCATTAACGACTGGAATTGAATTAACTGTCTCCAACTGGGAAATCATTGAAAGGATCTTCAGGGGCCCTGCGATTGGCAACTACATCAGCATTCTCCACAATAGGTTTTAGAGGGGTGGCCATCGATTTCTACATCCACCTCTCTGTAAATCAGCTACCCCTACCAAAGTCAGTATTCTATCAATGCTGATGCTTGCTTTGAAATGTATTGAGATGCGTACAATAGAAGATAATGCCAAAATTTCGCTTGATCTTCCGGCTATGCCATGATTTCAACATTTAACAATGAATGACGCTGTACATTTAGAACCAGCTGATTCAAGCAACTAGCAGTGACACATTTGTTTCCAGTTGCGGGGACGTCTACGATTGTCAGGGACAAAAACGCTGCTTCGCAGGTCGACCTGCGCCCCGCTCAAGGGTCGGCGGCATAAGTCGGCTTAAACAGCTGTGCGATGTCGCCGCAATTTTAAGCTAACTCCCTTTTCTGAAACTGTATTTATTCGAATTGTCGTGTTTGCGTTCGTCCTGTAATGCAGAAGTCGTTATCGTTAATAGCTTGTCAATGGCTTACAGTTAGACGGTCGTACAGCGTCAGGGGGGAGAGTTCGTGCGATATTTTTCGACTCCACTTCGTCGCTGCGCGATATAATCAGGTGCAGCAACTCTCTCGACCGAGATGAAATCCGTTTAAGATTGCGTTAATTCCTCGGGTGTCTTACGACGACGTATGCTGCTTACGTTCGGTGTAAATTATCGGAAAGCTTGTTCGAAAAACTACTCGCGCCGAAGAGAAAGAATTCGCCACTGGAGTCTTTTCGTTCTAATCATCTACATCATGGAAAACATGATGAACTTATGAGAATGTTTCGGCGTGCGAACTGTCGGTAGATTTGGGTACAAACTTCTTAAATTCCGATGAGCGAATGAGAGAATTTCCTACTGTTGCTTTAGCCTTATTTCCTCGGCGATGCTCTCGCCCGCAGGCAGTACATAATACATATCGTTTTTTGTTATGTCTTCTTCTCATCCGAGATATTCGCTATAGTGAATGACTTTACTTAAAACAGAAAACTTTGTTTATATACACAGAAATTTTGTGCATTGCTGCTTGTTTTGGCATACTGTCTCGTGTTATACTTAGTACATAGTAAGTAAGACCTTTGATGCGTAGAATTATGCTTAGTTTTTTGTACGGTCCCTAAAAACGAGCTAGTACCTCTAATGTCGAATACATATCCTGTGCTAGGTTGGTTTGAAGCTATTAGGTCTGATCAGCGAAATGTAATGTTAGACACCAAAATTGAGGGTCTAGAGTGATTGGAAGCCGAGATATTGGAGATATACGTTTAAGCATGGCAGCCATCTTGAAAATCCAAAATGGCCGCCAATATGTCGTTTCCGGTCATGGCTCCTATAAAAAATTGAAGCTTGGCCCATCGGAAGCATGTAAAAAAATTTGGCCCTTTTGTCCGGAACGTCCACGTTATTCTTAAATAATGGTATGCACCTAAGCTGCCTGGCTAGTGCTCATCGTAGTAAATGCTATTGTTTGGACCATAATGACCGCTGTTATGTAGAGGCCATTTGGATCATACCGGATTACGCTGCTAAATATTGGGTGTGTTGTTGGATGCTTTCCGTTTTCTCCAAAAGAGAATGCCAAATGCTGGGAAGACGATCTGCATCAAAATGCTTTATTTCTACTCATTTTCTACAACACCGGCTACTTAGGCCATATATTAGAAATAGATGAGCGCAATTAGATGCTCCGGACATCCCCTGGGCACCATGCACTTTTTAGACCAAAGATTACCATTTTAAGACTAATTTTGTCATCCAGCTGTTTGAAAAGCCCTTTCAGTGCTGACTAAATAATACCATTTGTTGGAGATTATTTGAAAATTTTGAAAAATTCCACCCAGTGTGTTGAATAGGTATATACACACGGCTTTAGTGTACCAGTAGACACACTGAAAGGGTCAAACACCAGGCTTCAGATTCGAGATCACTTTTTGCAAGTAAGGACTTCACATCTGAGTCCAGGTACGTACTTGGGAATAGATTTTAATTAAACTGATGAATCTACTGAATCCGACGATTCGTTTCATAGTTCGAAAGTCATATTTCTCAAATCTGAAAGCATTGTTTACACAGCGTCTGGCGATCTGAAATACGTCGTTGCTCTCTAGAGATTCGTCTGTGGTTTGGTGTCAGATTGATGAATAACCACATTGACGGTCGCAACAACGGTGACATTAAACTTCCTCCTACTCGATGTGAATGTCATGGACGTGAATATGTTAGACCGTATACCATCAAAATCTGATAAGAGTTTGAAGCCTTAAAAAGTATATAGAATTTTAGGCAGGGTTCCTTTATGCAGGTAGTATATCTAACTGTGTCCAGCCACCCCCCCCCCCCCCCGAAACCTTAGATACTTTATCATGTTTACGTTTTCTTAACATCCTGGGGCCAGTTGCTCAAAGGGTGGTTAAAGATAACCGGTGAATAAATACCAAAGTAACAATGGACTTCTAATTGTCACTATGGCAACTATCCACTGGTTAGGTTTAACCAACTTTTGAGCAACTGGATCCTTACTTCGAACAAAATTAAAGGAATGCTGAAAAATAATCAAATGTCTGGCTGAGGTGCTGGATTTATACTAAGGGTAATGAATCCATTGGGATTTTCTACAATGTCTTTGGCATCTAGTTCTGATATATGGCTATGTTTGTCTAGGTTAAAACATAGAGGGTGAAGTGCGTAGAGATGAAACATTTTGTTGCATGTTGTCTTCCCATGTGGCCACCTACCTCAGTTGTACACTCCGCGGCCCATGTTGAGATGTGGTTTAACCTTGAATCAGAGAGCATTCAACCACACAACTACATGCAAACGCATTACAGGTGCTCTTTGAGTTGTTGCCGAGTTCCTCTTACAGTTCAAAGCTCTTCGTATGAAGTAAAAAAAGAAATCTAGAAAAAAAATCCGATAATCCATGAAACGGAGCATACTCGATTGAATATGAACGAAGCTTCCAAATAAGCTGTATTTGATTATTGATTATAAGTTGTTGACGATTAGGCCCGGGCCAAATCGGCACGGATCAGGCCCGAAATGTGGTGCGTGCTTTATTAGAGAGTGCATTCACACGCAAACCACTCACTCGACGTATCGGCCCCACTCCGCGCGGTGGCGCCACCCCGCGAGATTTACGCGAAGCAGCAGAACACAAACACGGCCACTCTCTCAATTTTCAATGATAGAAATCGTGTGTGCATTTCAATTATTTCGGCTGTTAGGGTTTTAAGGCACAATATAAGTTGATGATGTGATATGGCGATGTTAATTAATGATAATTCCGCAGTGAAGCTAGTCACGAACGGTGCCGATTGAGTGTATAGCTGCCAAAGACACTGAAATGTGCGTAGTTGCGTAACTATTTGCAGTGAATTGCAGACGAAACATGAAGCCTTAACAGCCGTTAAAAAAAAAATTATACCAATCGCAATTGTAAAATAAAAATGAGATAGAACCTAAGTTAAAATTCTGGCCATTTCTAAAATGTTATTAATTATTATTACTAATTTTTAGTCAGTGCGGAACGTTTAGTTTTCCAACAATAATGAGGGGTGGTAGGTAGTCATGCAATTCAAGTCATCGTTTATTACACGTTACTACCGTGTTGTTGAAAATCTTGCGAGTCCTGGATCAAACCCCATTGAACAATGTGATCTGTGTGCTGGCCACAAATGCACACAGATCACACTACAATACCCATTACACACTCCAGTACCCACAGCTTTCATATATCCATCCAAATATTTAGTGGCTTTCTTCCTGGATACTAAACAATGCTCAAACAAAGCGAATCGGGTCATTTCCGGAACCAGATGAAATTTAAATGCAATCATTTGTCCGTGTTGAAATTTGGCCCAGGCTTGGTCCGACGTTTTTGGTCGGGCCAAATTTGGCACCCGTATGAACAGATGTTCCGGGCCAAATACGCTTGTCTGATTATACACGGCTTAAGTTATCGAGTGCTTTTATTCATGTTTTTAAACCAATGCACCGATTTACGCCTTTTATTTCGATTATTTGATGGCAACATATCGGATTAATAATGAAAAATTGTTTGTCTCTTGATTTTTATGTTTCGTCGACTTTGTGTAAAGATTATATTAAACGGTGGTAAATGCAGAAAGTCTGAGCTGGCACGTACTCAATCATCTGTATCTTGAGTCTGAAAACGTTATCATCGTCGCTGTTTACTGAAGGCTTCTGGTTGAAACAGTATTTTTAATAATCGTAGCCATGCAAAAAGTATAGAATCGATCGAATTTTCGCGACGAGAGACGTCACGTTTCTCGGAATATTTCTGTCTTTCCGCTAACTAGTGAACTTGCGTTCGAAAGGTAATACCGGTATCGACTTACTTTCTGGTTACCTTTCCGACCACTTTTCCCTTCGAAAGGTAATACGGTATCGACTTACTTTCTGGTTACCTTTCCGACCACTTTCCCTTTCAAGAGAGTCGATATCGTTTTTCATCACTGACCGCCAGTTTTACGATGTTGCTAATACATGCGCATTGTATTCTCCTTGTATTCTCCGGTTCAATCGCTAATACCGTAGAGAGAGGCGCGAGGTCAAATCGTTCCTAATATCGGCCTTGGTTTCTTCTTCATTCCCTGCAAACGATGAATTATAGTTACTTATACTTAGACATTCCACAGAGTCATAAATAACTTAGTACGGTTAACTCGTAAATTCTTGTCCGCAGAGCGCGTTTTAGATCGCTGCAATCCATTTTTTGCCGTGACGGTTCGACCTACTCGGAGCGCTGTCCAAACGGGAAGATAAGCGGATTTTTTTCATGAGGAAATGTCTCGTTTATCAACAAAAATTGTGCACAAGCATACATTATTATATTCAAGAGATTTACCGTCAAAAAACGGTCTGTTTATATCGAGGTATAAATCATCGGGAGAATGCTGTATTTTGATCGAAGGAGAGGGTGGTTTTTTGGCAGATGGATTCGTATTTGATTGCACAGCTGTAAGGTAAAACATCAATCTCAGCCCAGTGAGTGGAGGCGGCCTACAGACATTCTCGCGTACAACAATGGTTCGAATGCTTCCGAGCAACTGTCCCGCAAAATGTGCTTTGTTTTTGTCTGAAAACTGTTGAGAAAAAATACAGGAAACAACATAAAAGCCTGGCGCAGACGGCTGACTGCCGATGCTGATTGCAGCGCAACTACCAATCAGGAGGCAATTTATAGACCATGAAGAAACCTGCAAATAATGTTTGCACGTTCATGCAACTAGCATAATATTGGGCGTGTTTGATATTTGTAGTCACATGGAGACTATTTGGCACGAGCCAAATTGGCACGGATCAAGCCCGGGTCAAATTAGGCCCGTGTCTAATTAGAGAGCCTGTCCATGCACGTGAACCACTCACTCATACTAAACAATGCTTAAGGCTGATTTTCACGTAGCTGATTCCTGCCAGCTTTTTCCAGCTACGTGAAAACGCCCCGAGCAACAACAAGCACGAATGTGCATGGTCACCCGGACAACCGAATTTCAATACCAGTGGCACGCGTTTTTAGGAGCGGTTTCCAGCCGCTGGACAAAAAAAGCTATTGCATGCAATAGCTGGAAATTGCCGCTGGTAGTCGGAAACCGCTTCAGCAGTTTGGCCGTTTTCATGAGCGTTTTTGGTGGCAGAGCTGGAAACCACTGCGGGAAGCATTTTTAAGAGCGGTTTCCAGCCAGCAATTTCCAGCTGAAAAATTTTGCAGTAGCTTTTTCCAGCTACCGCGTTTTCCAGCTCGGGGCCAATTTTTCGGTGTTTTCATGAGCGGTTTCCTGCGGCAGCTGGAAAAAGCTAGCTGGAAACCGCTCGTTAAAACCAGCCTTTAAACAACGCGAAGTGAGTCATTTCCGGAACCAGTAGCAATTCACATGCGATTATTTGACCCTCGCTAAATTTTGACCCGGACCAAACAGGCACGGGCACATTTGGCACCTGTGTGAACAGTTGTTCCGGGCCTAATTCGGCACGGGCCAAAAATGCTTGTGTGATGTCGGCTATTGTATTGTATGAGATCAGCTGCAGTTGCATGAACCGGCAGATGAGCTGCGATTTTTAAGCAAGAAAATAGCCCATCTGCACCAGATTTAAAAAATGGACGAAAGAACTATCATTGTACTAGTGAATTTCTGCACAAATATCATGACATTTTAATTCTAGACGTTCTAATCGTAGTATTAAATTTGCCTGCGTATCTTTGATAAATGAGTAATCGCAACACATGAATTATTAATTGATTTAATGTAAATGTCCCTGACATATAGCCTTAGCTATCTCCAGTCTCTCTAAACCTAGAAAGTAAGCGTACACAATTTTTCCTTTACACCAGTTATTAGAGTCTTTTCTTCACAATTTACCTTCTGTCTTCATCCATGCAAACAGGATGTCACTTATTTGGAAATCAGGGAATGTAAAAAGGCTAAAAGTCTGGGAAATTAGATGAGATTGCTAGATCGGGCGTAAAGTCAAAAAGTTTTTCGTCTATGTCTATGTATTACCTATTTGACTGTGATTGGATTCTTAGTAGATGGGAAAACAACTTGTCAGGGAATAATCAGGGAAAAAGTGACCGTCTGGATCGGACCGTGACGTGCCTGTGCATTGACCACTATGGATTGGTCCGTGATGTACCTGTGCATTTTTTTCTGCGCCAAATATCTCATTACGTATGTTACTGTTATCTGTTTCAGGTTAGGATCATTGAGTAAAGATACAGATTCAACTTCGCCGAAAAAAGATAAAGATAAAGACGAAAAGCAGTTTGCCGATCTCAATAATTTACAAGGTAAAAAGAATCGATTTTGGACTCTGTTTTAAGTTATGGTTCATATCCGGTATATAATGGGATAGTGCCCTGCTCGAAATTACATTATGAAAAATGAGTAATTTGGCCATGCACAGTTTTCTAACCAATATACAATCCCTCGGTGGAGCCACCGTTAATCCACACAAACACCCAGTCCCTCTATCCCTGCCACTGTACAAGGGTAATCCATGCAAGCACCTAGACCCTTGATCCCAGACAGTTTACATAAGGGTAATCCACGCAAGCACCCAGTCCCTCGATCCCAGCCACTGTATAAAGGCAATCCATGCAAGCACCCAGTCTCTCGATCCCAGCCACTGTATAAGGATAATCCACGCAAGCACCCAGTCCCTCGATCCCAGACACTGTATAAAGGTAATCCACACAAACACCCACCCAGTCCCTTGATCCCAGCCACTGTATAAAGGTAATCCATGCAAGCACCCAGCCCCTCGATCCCAGACAATTCACATAAGGATAATCCATGCAAGCACCCAGTCCCTCGATCCCAGACACTGTATAAGGGTAATCCACGCAAGCACCCAGGCCCTCGATCCCAGCCACTGTATAAGGGTAAACCATGCAAACACATAGCCCCTCAATCCCTGCCGCTGTTTAGGGTAATGCACATCCTAAATGTTCGGGTTTTTGGAAAGTAGATCATGTATCGAATTTGTGTCAGAATTTCTTGTAGTAAAAAAAGAAACATTTGAAAAAAATCTCGACATTCTAAGAGTGTGTGATTTGTCGATCGAATCTCTAAATTTTGCGGTTTTTCCCTCGAACTTCATTCATGAAAGTGTTACATCGTCTGACAGTTGCAATCTCGCTGATCAATCAAACTTGAAATGTAGAAAATTGCATCGTGTAGTGCAAACATCTGGAATCTTTTTTAGAAAACACAAGAAATATCCCTTCCTAGCAAGCGTATTTTTCAAACCTTGTTACGTTCAATTCATAGCGTATAAATGGACACCTTAACCCATTAGCACTCAGGAATTGCACTATGTAGTGTCAATTACTCCTCAGAAAATTCAAGATGAAATCCAAGTTCATCACGATACCGAATAGCTCGTTTGCTGTTTATTTCCATGCACGACAAGTTAGTGTTATTTTGTAGTAAATAGCCGAGGCTTTCATATGATATAAGTTTGATGAGGTGGGCCACCAAAATCATGTCCTTTTGGCCCCCCGAAATTCATCCAAACTTACTTGGATTTGAAGTGGATTTGAAGCGCTCAGATGTGTCATGTTCAAACTCGAAATACTCGAGAAATTGAAATAGGAGGATGTTGATTTCTGTTTGGTATTTCGAGGACATAGGTGTGTAGTTTATCATAAGCTATTGGGTTCGAATCCCACTATAATCGTTTTCCATATGCTGCATGAAAAAAGTACCGGGGCGGATTCGGGCGGCTTGAGGAGTAATAGGCAGGACAGATACGGGCGGCTTGAGTGCTAATGGGTTAATTGATAATTAATCTTGATGAATATCATTGAGAGAAACCCACAATATCAATTGTTTTTGTGAGTTCTCACATTTCGGGTGGAATCCTTCCACCCGTCTTCAGAGTTTATTTGAAAATGTTTAATCATTTGAATCAAAATAGTGAAAATAATCTATTTTCAAATTAACTCTGAAGATGTGTGGATGGATAAGAAAAACAACCAATTACAGTTGTTCTAATTGATATTGTGGGTTTTTCTAAATGATATGGTATATGACGTATTTGTACTTCATTCTACTACATCAGTGCACATCGCGTAGTATGAATACCATTGAAATATATATTTACATTTATTGCAAATGCTACTCTGATTTTTAGGACTTATACAGAGATGTGTCGTGTTGCAACGTGATGAACGTGGATATGGTTTGACTGTCAGTGGGGAAAACCCAGTCTTTGTGGAATCTGTGAAAGAAAGTACGTTTTGGATGACATTAAACTAAGCATACCTTTAAATTTGATTATAACTTAGGCATTTTGTTATTGATAATGGCAAGCTGATCATTTAGTCTGAAAACGTTGAAACAGCATTATGAAACCTTTCATCAAAGTAACAATTAAGGGAGTTTAAAAACTAGTAGAAACAGTTACTAAGACATTTGATTCAAGCATTGTTAAGCTTTATTTTGTTCATGTTTAGCACTAGAGGCTTTAGATCTAAAAGGATACATAATTATTGAAGAAAAAGAGAGATTTTTGTGATTATCAAACTCATCATTACTGTTTTATATTCTGTTTTAGATGGTGCTGCCCACCGTTCCGGTGTACGAGAAGGTGATAAGATATTGAAGGTAAGTACATCGTGTCCATTTTCGTATTTTCAGAATCAAGTTGAACATTTTCATCTGAAATCTTTCTTCTAATCTATGTAGCCTATATGAATTTGTGATGATCTTTTTCTAGGTGAATGGGACGTTAGTTGCTGGTTCAAATCACAAAGAAGTGGTCCGGCTAATCAAATGTAAGTGTAAAATCCCTTTTGCGTGCCATTGTGAACTTATCTATAGATTGGGAGTCAATTGCCCATCAGGTGCAGTTGGTCATTTTGCCATTTTGTTTCTCCTTGTGCTTTTTCTTGTGGTGCCAGGACTTATGAACCTTTTGGTTTGAGCTTAGACAAGCTTACACTTCTGTCACACATGCTCGCCATGCGATGTTTTGATCCATAATTTTGTGAATATTCAGTTGGTCTGTGTATGTTATGCATCATTGTGTTTAGTGAGGATTTTGAATTCAGAATAAACAAAGAATTCACATACACTTGTTTTCATTTTCATTTATCAGCAATAGTTTAATGAGAATACACTCGCGTGATGCTGAAAACAGCTTCCACGGCCCGTGGTGCCACCTACTGTGTTTTGTTATGCTATTGAATAGGTAATGACGTCACAGCAACCTCTCCATTTTTCAGCACTACGTGTGCATATACCGGGTAATAAACTATCGCTGATTAATGAGAAAAAAAACAACTTTGGGTAAAATTGTTTAGTTCTGAAGGCAAAATCCTTATGAACAAATTAATGCAAAATAAAGGTAGATTAACTGATTATTAACGGAATAATGGAACAAAACATCGCACGAAGAGCATGTGCAACAGTAGTTAATATAGGCATGTAGATGTAAGTACATATAATGCTATATGTACGCTGATACTGTTTTAACAAAAGATATTTGACTTGACTCGATATTTGAAGGTGACTTTTTTCTGCGCGAAATCAGTCAACAGCTCGCTCGAAGATAATGCCATAATTCTAACAGCGGATTAATTAGAAACCTCACAACTACAGCTGTATCCCGGAGCTCTATGGTAGGAGATGATATTGCAAGACCTAGGATTCAACCCGAAAGTATTTCTTCTGAGAATATCTCAGAAAGGTGTCAATGTTCTATCAGCCAACAGTGTCTGCTAGATGGTTCATAGAAATTGTGCTATCCAGTTACAGAGTAGCGTTTCTATCTGCTGCATGTGTTTCAGACTTGTTTCTAATTCATTCTCAATTAACACTATTTTCAAAGAAAACATGGAAATGCTAATACCTGGGACCAGTTTCGCAAAACAAATTCACGATTATTTGGTAATCACAACCTCATTCATTGAACTCAAGAATTGAAGTTTGTTTAACTAGCTTCGGGAAACTGGGCCCTTTTAGGCAGAATGTTGTTGGACATGATAAGAACTAAATTCTCTGAACAGTTGCCTTTCACGATATTTCGTAGTTCATGAAATTATTATTAGATGGCAGCACTGAATAATGTGGATGCGGATGAAAGATATGCATGTTGATATGTTTGATGTGCTGGTAGTCACATTCAAATGAGTTATAGGCATAATTAGAGCCTCAGCCTAGTGCTCAATCTAGTAAACAGTATTCTCTTCACAGTTTTCTTTACTCTAGAGAGATGCAATGGCCCTTGTACGGTTTAGGCAGATGGATCTGTTCATCAAATAATGGTTTGTGGGGCAGCTGCATTTCTTGATCAGTGGAACTTCTCTGGGCTTCCTACCCCAATCGGGAAAGAGGAACCTCGAATATCGACCGACACTATTCACTCCCCATCAAGTTTTGGCATGTAGACCTATAACAGTGGGGGTGTTGTCAAAATTTTTTTAACCAAAGTAAAAAAGGATAAAAAAGCCTGACAAGTCAAGAATTCGGACAAGTTATTATGAGACGACTTATCGTCACTGCATTTTCACTGTCATGATATTTTTTGTCAAAGAGTGGCAGCGGAAACGTAAGCCAGGTATCAATTACTGGTTGGCTCTTTGGGCCCCATTACTGCTGCAGTATGGCCTGTAATTTTGTTCATCAGTTAGTCAACAAGTGGCTCTAGCTTTCCTCTCTGGTGCCTCTTTCTCTCGACTATTTTCATAACCATAGCAACAGCATATACTTCACAACAGCACGTATACCAATTATCGTAATACTAATAGTCTTTACGAATGTGACTTTCACTCGATGGATCAGGACATTTCGTGGAACTGGTTTTTTTCATCGGGCGGCTCCGTGTGAAAATCGCCGCCTGCGTTGTCGTCGATCATCCGGCCGACCCGTGTCGTGAATGGAGCATCGATTGTGGTTAAAATTGTTTTGAATTATCAATGAATCTGTCTACATTAGTAGACTGGATGGATTTTTTCCGAATTTCTTGTCATAGGCAAACTGAAAGTGCAATATACGTGTAAGCCGGGCGTAGGTCGGCCTTGCGACGGCTTGCAACTCACTGCGACGCGACTCACTGCGGCCGCCAGCGACGATCGCGTCGCAACGACCAACCAACCTACGCTACCTTGCGACTGCCCCTACGCAACTACCTACGCAATGAGTCGCACATGTTCTACTTTCTGCGACGCGACGCGACCATCGCAACCGATCTACGCGCTCTTGCGACTGGGAGCAACCTGTCGCACACAATCGCTGATAATCGCGTCGCAACCGACTTGCGCGGCCACTTGTGACGCAACGCGTTCGCGTCGCAAGGTCGACCTACGCCCGGCTTTAGATTGCGTGTTCATTTCTTCTATAGGAAAATCATGGCTCTAGAATGCTATCTATTTATTTGCTCTAGGCTGATAGATTTTCTGGTATCTCGTGTATGTGTGTTTCGCCATTCTCTAGCTCCTTTTCATGCGAGATGAGTCGAATTGTTTTTTGCGTTAACCATCTGTTGGTTAGGTAATTTCCTTTCGCTTTGGTAACTCCTAGAGTTCTATTTTACCGTAGTTCCCTAAGCATTCCTAGATATGCACATAATAACCTTGATACCAACTTCTACCTATTCATCTTGAATAGGAATTATCTACTTCTTTCTATATTCTATCGTTCGCTGGGGCGGATCCAGGGTCAAAAGCAAGGGGGGTTGTCCACTCCGGAAATTTAGGGCCTTTTTCTAAGTTTTGCTGGAATTTCATCGTTCACATGCACAATGATGTTTTCGATCTTCTAGAATTGGTAAAACAGCTAATTACAGCTAGAATTTTGCTATTTTTTTCAGTTGTTCAATCATGATTTTGATTGTTCAATCGTAATTTCGATCTTCAGAAAATATTCAGCCCTGAATATTTGAGCATGGAAATTTTAAAGGACCTCAAAATAGACATCCCCCTTGATCCGTGACTGGGTTCAAAAGTTTCTGCCAATTCCTCCTCCTCTGTGACAGTTGAAATCTTCTCTTGAGAAAAATATTCCGTCTTCCAGAAGCGTGCGATCAAAGAGGGCATAGCCATCAAAATGGCTAGGTTTTAACTGCGATGAGTGGTTATGACCGCCGCCTAGTCTCCTCCTCCCACTGACTACTGACTCCTTAACCTGGTATGTTTTTTTACTGACAGGTACAACTGCGCGGCTCACCTTCTCGGTTTGATCGCATTTTACCGATGTTTTGTGTTCTCGTATTTTCGATGAATATAGTTGCGTGAGTCAGGAGACAGTGTTCGAAATGTCAGGAAAACTGCGTACGTACACCGCCTGCGCGTACATACAAGATAGACAAATGAGTAAAAGATGATAGCTGATATTTAAGTATATGCTCTATAGAAACAATAGAAACAGTTAATGTACTCATTCTAGAAGGAATTCTCCATTCGGCAAGAAAAATAAATACCAAAGGCCAAATCATTGACGCTTTCGTCTTGATAGGATGGTTGTGGCACTGTGTAGATGATTTTTACGGTTCACCGCGGTTTGCGGTAGTCTTTTTCCCTATATCCGATCAGAATTCCAGCGAGGTGAATTTTTATGTTTCCGCTCTCGTCAGAACGTCCGTCGTCGTGCGCTTGAGTTTAACGGGAATCAGAGACGACGCTATAATTCAGTTTTTCGTGTTAACATATCCCGGATTTAAGCTCTTGGCTGAAATAAAGCAGTGGTGGGTACGCAAGAGGGGTGTATTAGTCTGAAAGCTGGAGATCGATGATGTGATGATCGAAGCTGCAATAGTCGTTAGTCGTAACTTCCTTATACAAATTCTAAATCAGGATATCATGGATTCTATGATATTACTGTAAACATGGTTCCCACAGAACAGGGAAATTGGGAAAAACTTGGGAATTTTGAAATAATTATTCCCGGTTTGGAAATATTTGGGAATTTGAAATATTTTCCTCATATCAGGGAAATATTTGGGAAATTCATTACATTTCACATATTGCATTTGCCAAGGGTAACTTTCTTCAGCAGTTTCCCTTGAAAATCACCTTTATCAACCAGTCGCCGCTAAAATGTTGACTGTTGAACGACGATATGTGTTCATTTGCATTTGGGAAAATTGAAAAATCACCCATGAAATACATGGGAAAAACTTGGGAATTTTGAATTCATATAACTGTTTGTTGGCGTATGTTTCGTCAGCGAAGAGTGATTGTCGAGTGATTCTATCGTTCTTCCGCGTTTGGAGTTTGCCAAATTCGTACTTGGCATCGCACCGTCGACCTAAAGGATTTTGAAAGTTACCTAAGCACTGCTGCCGATGTTACGATGATAACGTGTTGCCGAGTTATCGGAAGGAATATTCTGCTTCCATACATTACGGATACAGATGTAGATTGATAGTGCCTGGAAAGATTTATCGCGTTGTTCTCGGGGAGGGTCTAGGTGTAGTAGTTGGAATATATCACGGCCATTATCGAACAAGTTTTCGATGACAGGAATCGGGTTAATGTAGATTTCATCGCCGTACCTGGTTGTGGCTCGTGCGCGCGTGGAATGCCTGAACATATCGTTTCGTATCATCATTCGGAAGTTTTCAAGTTGGGAAGTGTCGGCGTCTTTTTATTCCGGGCATCTTGTGGTGTATAACGCTAGCTGCAGAGTCATATTGGGAGTTTGATGAGGAAGCGATCGGTAAATAAGTTAGTTGACTTGATAGTGCATGTTAGTAGGATGATTTAACTATTGAGTATTGTGACTGAGAAAGTACCATCCTAAAAGTTTTCAACAGTTACCCTAATGTACCTCAGAAGAAAAAGTGCTAAGTTGATAATATTATAATTCGTTGGATCGGGCGAGAGCGCAAAAAAGTCAGCACCTCACTCTGGATATCATAATTGAGTGTCTTATGTTCTGTGAACTGAATGAGGTCATCTAGGTAACCTCTCTCGGTTCTCGTAGGCTAACCGTTATCAAAAGGCACACACAAAGTAATCAGTAATCGTTCCCTGGGTTTTAGTTCATCAGCTATGTCAATTAAGATTATACTGGTTTAGGTAGTATTATTCTGTACTATTAACGGGTGGTGCTACATCAAAGTTCAAGTGCTGTTCACGCAGTTAATTCAACGCGCTTATTCCCCGTACTTCGACTGACTTCGATGATGATGATGACGCAGTTTGATAAGTCCGCTGCGAAAATTCTGTCGATTTTTCGTTAACCCATTTTGGGATTTACCGAGTTGACCAGACACTTTAGCCAGAGGTTAGAATACCTGAAAATAATACGATTGATATCGGCGCTGGTTGCTGTCATAACAGAATATAAAAAATTCAGATCGCTATCAGGTCTACACATCAACGAAGACGTCGAAGGAGAATTGCAAAATTTTTTGGAATATCTGTTACCTCTCGCTTGTGTTCCTTCGTCCGAATAAGTCGCTAGTCCAGTAAAGTGGATTTGTCAAGGAGGGCTCGCAGGTTTAAACGTGAATAAGTTCTCGTTTCGGTAATTTGACCGAACTAGCAGAAGCGTATCAACTGCAAACGTTTCACATTTATCATCATCATCATCATCATCGATGTTCAGCGATACTAGAAATAACTTCCTTTCCGTCAAGGTTTTCATCTTGTTTAACGTGGCTCTCTCTGCATGAGCACTATATACTGTACGGAGTAAACTAGTGAAGTTAGTTATTGTTTCATGCGTATTGCACAAATGCTGAAAATAGTCCGGAACGATTCGCGCAAAATTTCTGATAAGTTTTGAAATTGCGGACGGGTTAGGATATTCACACCGTGGTAAATGAACACATTTCGTCCAGAAAAAGGTTCTTAACGATACAAATTTATCGAAGTTGCATTCGTAGTACCTCAAAACAGTTTGAAAGTTCACTGGATTCTTATACTGTTGGAGTTAAATCGAGGTATTCGGTTATAGCGCGCGACATCAAGTTTTTTTAAAAGCGTAGACGCGTATGATATATTTCACCGGAAATGATAGCTACGAACGCTGCACTCGTGTTGATTACTTGTATTGTGCGAAGGAAACGCGCGATCGCTACATCCTGACTACGAGTCGCGAAAGTTGTCTGGAGAAAAACAAGAACGTGTTCACACGAAGACAAAAACGTTTTTCTTATAAACTTTTACTTAGGCTGTGGAGTATCGTAATACGGTATCCTGATCCTGAAGTGCGATCTTGGTGACAGAAGATTCCGTTATGCTACACGCAGCGCAATCTCTTTTCGATATTGTTTTCTAGATCGAAGAACTCCCTGCGCGCAGCTTTAAAAGAATATAGGAATATTTTCCCACGTATACCGTCCGTACTGCCGAGCGTTTAGTACACGATGTATATATAAGTGTGTTGGTGTATTAGCGTAAAAAACGAAGTATCTTCACCATCAACAACAACGCTTTTACAGGTGTTTTGTTACCGGCGTATATAGATTCACCAGACAACAAGTATAGTCTTTTGCGTCATAGTCCGTGGCGGAATTTTGTTTACCCGCAGATTAGTGTCGGCGTTAAATCGAAAAGTAACCTTTTTCGATGGTTTGAAATCGTCTCAATTTGGCCGCGAATGGATTTATCGCGAAAATAGTTTTATATAGATTTCTCCGATCTCTGATACAGTAACACCGTGTATATGTAATGTAGTTGAAAGCTGTGTTATAGTTTTTATATAGATTTCTCCGATCTTTGATCGCTGATACAGTAGTACATGTACATGTGATGTAGTTGAAAGCTGTGTTAAAATACATACAATCGGTTGATTTAGTTTTATCTGATACGGAATACGGATCATGGCAGGCTTTAAGTCGAATTTAACAGCGGATTGAAATTTTCCGCTGGATCCGGAGGAATTTTATCGCTACATATCTCATTTGTTGTCATCGTCGTCGTCATGAGAACGAATACGGCGGGTACGGCGAGCCCGAAAATGGCGGCCGCGTCGAAAACGTCGACGTCGTCCCCGGGCTCGAAACACAATCGCGGTCATAGTTTTCCGTCATCAAATTCGGGTTCGTCATCGCCGAGTTCATCGTCGAAACCGAGCCGCGGAAATAGCCTGACGACGCATTCGGCGCGCGAAGTCATGAGAAAACTTTGTAAGTATTCCAATTATACTACTATAATGCGCTACGACTCTTTTCTACTTTTCGAAGACCTCGACAGGGTGGCCGCTTACTTTGGAAATCAGGGAATAGTCGGGGAATTTCGTGAAATTGCTACAAATCAGGGAAAAGTCGTAGAAATTTGTTGAGATTGCTACATTGAGCGTAAAATCAAACAGTTTCCGTCATATATGTCTTGTTTGGATTCTTAGCAGATCAGATGAAGTCATGGCATACAATGTGCATGTCAGGGAATAGTCACGGAAAACACATCAAATCAAAGCGGCCACCTTGCTTGATTTTTATGGATGATAAGTTTTCATCGTAGTGTGGTCGATCAACTCAAATAACGAGTGGTTCTAACCAGCCTTTCTTGTTAAGTTTGGTCGGTATGCGTATTCTTTTCTTTAAGTGGTTCGCGTTGCCAAAAAGTTCGTATTTACTTTTAATCGATTCCTTGAGATCGTCATTGAGATCTGGAGGTATGGACTTTTCCAGAAATGATGGTGCCTGTAGATATCGCTGTGATAACCACCAACCCGTTAAGCGTGATTAGCCTGATTTTCAAAGAACCAAACATCCGGTAAATTTGATGAGGTCATAGAAGGTGCCATCATTGCTGTTAAGGTTCTTGGTTTTGTTTTGGCATTGATTTTTATGCCGTTTTTTAACTTTTCATCAAAGATGCTAAGAAATTGGGTTGGCTCTAGAAGTAGATCTGTAAGTTGGGTAAGGATGGACTCGCGTTTTGAAAATACCTAGAATTTGCTGATGAATACACGGAAGTGTACGTAGTAGGTAGCTTGTACGTATAGGAATGGATTACAGGTATGGTTATCAGCTGTTGTAAGCAGAATGAGTTGGAATTCTTGCTTTTGCTCCGTAGAGCGCATGGTTTAGATACACTGTTAATCCGGCATTCTTGCTCGGCTGTTTCGCTTCGAACATCAGCCGTGTCAGCATCAGTCAAACTGTATCATAACCGGTATACAACACCTGTACATCATTATACACGTAGTGGGGTAAGGTTTATACAGGCTAATAGCCCCCTTTTCAACAATCCTCATCGAATAAAAGGTAGTTGAATGGTTGATTTTAGCATCTTTAACTGAAGGTCGGGGCCTTGAAATTGCGATCAGTTGTTAAAAAAGCTGATCTGAAATGAAGTCAACAATAAAAAGAAAAATTGGGATCACGTGCCTGATGACAGAACGATGTTCGCTTAGTTTTATGAAATTTGTCGTCGCGTTGAAGTGAAGCAGGGTTCTCTTTCAGCGCCGGTATCGGCCTGTCATTCTTCGCGTACTCCGTACTCCACGGGCGATTAGATTTACATTTGTAGATTAATGCATCGATTGAACACTCTCTGAAATTGATAAAGCGCTCGTTGCTGTTTAGATTTGAAATCCAGTTTGTCAATATTTCAACCTGTTCGTTCGTACGAACGCTGAAATCAAAACAGTTTCGAACAGCGTTTGATTTTAGAATGACGACCGAAATTGATCGGGATTCAGACGGTTTTCCTGCCGCTTTTTTGCGACGAATGAATATTTAGTGCTGTTTGTCCATATTTGATTTAGGTGTAATTCAATTAACGCGCTGTTTACTCGCGGAAGTGGAACCCGGAGAGGTTTCTCCTGTACGTACACGTTCCCATGAACGGATGAATTTCTTCGAAGCATTCATTTTGGTTGCTTATTCATGATTATTCAGATTGATGAGAATAGGCTATATTGAACCTGCGAGCGACCATCTCGAGATCATCCGTAGATTGAACAAAGTTCGTTACTCTGAAAAATGGGAGTGAACCGGAGTTTTTCTCATCGGAATTTAGCTGAATGATATTGCGGTACATAACGCGCTGGTTAACCAAAACCGGCCAAGGCAGTAAATCGAATGAATGAAGGAGCACGCGCGATCAATAAATGATAAGCCTATCGATATCGTTAGTCTCCACCCAAGCGTCAAATCTCGACTATCGAACTGTAATTGGATATTTTCAGTTGATCAGGAAAGAGTATGTTACCGGTTATCGCAGGACTTAATGCAGTCATACTTGGCGCGTTTCCAAACTGTTTTCCCTTGTTGCACGAGGTTGTTTATTATGGCCAATGATGAAGATGGACTATGGCTTTGTTATGTAAACATAGCAACGGTCACATGGAGATTTGGCACAGGCCAAATTGGCATGGATGCGGCCAGAGTCAAAATTGGCCCATGTCTAATTAGAAAGCGCGTTCACATGCTCGTAATAATTTGGCCCTGGCCAAACAGACACATGCCCATTTGGCACCTTTGTGAACAGTTGTTCCAGGCCTAATTTGGCATGGGCCAAAAGTGCTTGTGATATACATTTTCTTATTTCATGGCTGAATCATTGATTTAGAAAAATGCCGGGAACCCGTTTTGCATTCGAGAAAACTGCTGACTATTTTACCTTGAAACAGTCTGACCGCTACACTTTGCCTAATTTCCAATGTTGCTTTTCGATTCATATGAAACATTACGCAAGCGATATATCTATCTATTAGATGAGGTTATCCTATATTTATATTATCTTATTCTATACCCTCAATACATGCGCCTTGTATCATCCAGCCAGCCGGCGCGGTTATCAAACCAATCAAGTTGTTGCCATATCGACGCTTTTAGAATGCTCCGCTTTTTAAAAACAATGCTTTATAGATTTCCAGACACGTTTCATCCGGTTACTTCATCGTCGTCGAATTTCATACACGGCGGAATACGCGTACACGTGCACAAAATATATACTGAATACAAGACATCATATTCTATTGGAGCGGTTTGGCCGAGCGGTTAGTGCGTTCGGCTCTAGGAAGCCAGGTCGTGGGTTCGAACCCCGTACATTGCTGTAGTGTCCTCGGGCAAGACACTTATCCTCATTGCCTTTCTCCACCCAGGAGTAAATGGGTACCTGGTCTGATAGATGACTCCTGAGCGCCTAGCAGCTGCTCGGATGTTACCTCTCCCCAGGGAGAGATGACTGATACATGGAATAGAGTTATAGACTGGGGATAATAATACCAAGTTTGGAGCGCATTTGAACAAGACTCTAGTTTGGATACATGCGCTATATAAATGTCAATTATTATTATTATTATTATATTCAAAGGCAAATCTGATTGGTCGCGGGCAAATCTGATTCGTCGTGAAGAGAATTCGAAATGTCGATTGACTTGAACGTAGTTTTCAATTTGTAAGCGACTAATAAGTACCAACATAGGAAATGCTATATACAGCTACCGACAATGAACAGTCCGAAATTACATAGAAAACGTGGTAAAAGTGAAAGAACATACGCCCATCAGCCGTGTATTACGGTGATTAGCGTTTAGGGACGTGGTGATATTACTGTGTTGGTGATGAAAATCGTCGCGTGACGCTGTTTTATGTTCACCCCTCGATCAACATCGCGAGGACTGTATTCAGTTGTCTTATCCGTAGTCTGAATATGGATGCACAGTCCACGGCTTTTTTCAGGCAATGATTCATTCAACCTGGATGAAAAAAACTGGCCAATTTCGAGACTAGTTCGGCGATTTGCATTCCATATATGGTAAATGGCCATTTTTCGGTGAAGATAGAAATCGACTTATCCGGCTTTGGCTACGTAGGGCCGATTGAGAGCGAGAATATCGTAAATCAGAAAGTGGTTATTGAGAAACTGCTGAAATATGGTGTCTAATATCGTGTGTTAATATTGATCCACCACTAGATCATCGTCACTCGAAGTCGCGCGCTCTTGCGTCGCGCATTTCAGCGACGTGAATGCACGTAGCGTAACCACGACTGCGTAAAGTGCTTCGGATGTACGCACCTTCCTCGAGTACAATCATCTCGCGTCGTACTGACTGTTTGAAGTTCAAATACCGCTTATTGGCCACGAGCGAGTGCGAGCAAGCGAGTGAAAGCCATCAGATTTCATATCTCTCGGTTTTCATAGGATAAGTCCTCGTGGTATTCTAATAGCATAGTCTGTGCAACGTGTATAATGTTGATTCGATTTCTGGCTCCCGTAGATCTTCATTTCTACAAATTCACGCGTACTCGCTTACAATCAACGCCGATGATATTCTACCGAAATACGTCATTCATCATCTTCAGCGCGTCTTAAGGTTTGCTCCGATTACCGGAGGACACCGCATCGCGCGGTTCGATCGGCGCCCGTTTTCGTAGTCGTAGCCGAGATTGTCACCACCCGTGCGTGGTCGTCGTCGGTAGGTGCGGCAGCCACAGCAGCGGCGGCGGCTCATTCATGTATTCATGTAGTAATATACGCCAGATTTCGTCGAATGAGCCCGTCAGGTGATCTGATCTAAGACCGTTGGTGTGAGAGCTTGCGCCGGTGTTTGTCGTCGCTGCTGGTGCATCTGCGGCGGTGAACAACGACGCAGTCAGTGAAATCGTTACTATTGATCGGCTAATTGGATAGTTACGTGTGTCGTGTGTGTACTGCAACGATGGACGACGCAACTCAACACATCACGGAACGATGAAATTGTCGGCTGCGAAGAATTGAAGCCGTTTAAGTTTGCGCTCGTTTTCATTGATAACTGCGCATCGTCGTCGTCGTAGTGGCCGCTGTTTGTCTATTGTGCCGCGATTAATTCGCTTTTGCCCAATGCTTTCTGATTTATACAGTAACGTATGAAATGACATGAAATGATGGGATTAACATCGAATATGTTTAATTCGCCGCCATCCTGGAATTGTATCCGTATTTTCGTCGCCATTGCGTCGTGAATAACTGCCGATACCCGGTTCTTAGGGATTTTACGCGATAAAAGTCAACAGCGGCGGGACGTAAGGAATCCTGCTGCTATCGGTTAAAGCCTCAGGTATCTTAAACTGAAACCCGAATGCGACTCGACGCGTTTCCGTAAAAAAATTGTTTACCGCTAAACGGAACGAAGATGATACGAAGGAGACGAAGCAAACGTCGGCATAATTCGGATCTCACGTTGAAACTCGGCGAAGGTAAATGATAACTTCATTAAGAAATAGGAGACAACTAGGGCATAAGCTGATTATGCAACTCTCACAGAATAGTTTGGCGCTGAAGCCTCAATTTTTGACACAAGATAAGCCTCAAGCATTATTAGTATGTCTAAGCATTCAAAGGTGTAACGGAACAATTTCTAATGTTTTCATCAATTTAGTGGGACTCATTCTGTTTCGACAAAGTAGTGGATTAGTTCTAAAGCACTTCACCTGTTGTGTGTATTTTCTTGACGTTTGCTACATTTACCACTCCACTATTTGTAGAAGTGTAACGATTTCGCCCTTTGAATTCAAATCAAATCAATTATTTTTTCACTGCAGGCTGTTTTGAAATAAACGCCAATCATGTTTTCTTTGCGTTCACCGCGTTTGATTGCCGGCAATTGTTTCACCGTCTGCCGGCAATTGTTTCACCGTCTGCTGCTGAGTCGTCGATAGATCACTTTCTTTCTGATCTGTTGTTTTTTTGTATTCCCTATTCTCTGTATTGATATTTGCAGCCTCACCCGGATATCATATTTACGGGATACCAGTCTTGCATTTATAAAACGGCCATAAATTTTGTCAAAGCAATTTGAAGTTATCTGGTATTGTATTGATTATTAGGCAGCACTCTAGAAGGCACACTGCGTTTAAGAATTTCTATCCCTTTTATCTTCCTCGTTGAGAGATTAATATCGCAAGACATGGCTGGCAGGTGTGCTTTAGAAGTCTTTAAAGGTGGCCACGGACCTGGAATACATAGACAACTCAGGGATTTGGAAAAATCTAGAAAATATCAGGGAATTTTCAGGGAATTTGACAAATCTTACCAACTCATGGAATTTGGATAATGCTATTGACTGCGTGTTTCTTAATAAGTGCGTCATTCAATGATGAACGAATGGATTTTGTAACATTTCAAAGCTAGAAATTTTTCGGATTCACTCAGGAAATTTTATGTCATCACATAGAAAAAGCAAGGAAAACCCAGGGCCTGGTTTTATAGACCGATATTACCTTTAAGCCAAAGGTTAATTTAGTTCATTTTCAATTTAGTTAGCCCCAAGGATAGAGGGAATACCGGTCTATTAAACCGGGCCCAGGTGATTTCTAGATATTTCTAATAAACGTTGCTTAATTTAGTTAGGAAATATAGAATTGGCAATACGATAAATTCAAACTGGGATGGTGGCCCCACGCTGCCGTGCGGTTCAAGGAAAATTCAGAATCTAAATATTATTTGTCCTCACGGAATGCGTCATTTTCTCGGAAGTAATCAGTATTTCAAACATAATTTCCGTGGAAACGAACGACCGTTACAAATGACTGCAGAATATCGGCGGCAACGTCGAAGTCGCGGCGCTCGCTCGCTCGGTGTTGTTGATATTCACTTTAGCTTTATTCGATTTCCGCGAATTTCGACGTTAAGCGACCGTCGCCGCAGAAACAACCCTGGGATATTTATAACGATAATCTTCAAGCTTTTCCGCTGTGTGCATTGAAGTCACTCGTTACTGCCAGGTATCAATGTCTACAGTTTACAATGGGGAGTGGCTGCAGAGGGGTGAAACAGGGGCGCATCTAGGGTCTGATTCAGGGTGGAGTGCATCCCAAAATAAGGAACATCATATGATTAACAGGGCACCCTGAAAAAAGTTCATCGGAAAACATTAACTTATTTTTGGAAATACAGGGAATAAGATTGATATTTTTCATTTTCCCATAAAATTTCAAGGCAATTTTTTTTAGGAGGGGTTATGCACCCCCTGCACCCAACCCTAGGATCTGCCTCTGAAAAACCTTATTTAATTGCAATGCGGGCTTTTTTATGTTAGAATAGGAATTGACCCTGTTATTTATTCGATTGGTAGATTTCCTTTGGTTTGTTTTCATTTGGTGTTCCTCACAAACCCACCACACCTGCCATGAGCGAAACGGGGTTTGATTTAGAAATCGGAAATCGAAGTGCAGATATAGTTGAGATGTGGGTTCTAGATGTTGAAATAATGCTCACCCGGGTTGTCATTGCACAAAGGCATAATTTTGAAGTAACCAAATAAAAAATTATGTGAAATGCCTGAAAGCAACTTTTGTTTATATTTCATCGAAATTATGTTCGTATTTGTAGTGGTAAAAATTGACTTTTTACATTGAAACACGTTCCAAGGTTATTTCTCGTTGAAAAAATTTGTTACTTGAAAACTGACTGGCCTTGTTGGACAAGGTTTGAAATTGCAATATGTGCGCACATAAAAGAATATAGCCCAGGATTGTTTGCTTTCCTTTCATGAAATGTTCAGTACAGAATTTCAGGTTCTTATTGAAATTAGCACGTTCAGACTGGGGACAATTAGATATTTGGATATGTAACCAAATAAAAGAAATTCCAGTATTCTTCTTATTGACCTGATTGCGAAATCTCTCGATCAAATACTAGTATTGCATTGTTCGGGTAATGTTGATTTAGTCGGCTATATTCATTTAAATTCTCGCAATTTCTCTTAAACCCTGTGTATAGGGGCTGTATGAGTAGGATTTCTCGGTTCCAAATTTTTCGGGATTACGGCAAGGATTTTGGTATAGAGTTTGCACTAGAAATCGGGGGCTGGTTTTATGGACTTGTCTTAACTTTAATCGCGGGGCTAACGTAAATCATTTTCATTTGTGGGTTAAAGTTAATACTAGTCTTTGAAACCAGCCCCTGTATTTTTTGCCAGAACATTTGCATCAGATCGTATCGAATATTGTACACATTGTTTGCAGGTATGTAGCTGGATTTCAATTCAATTTTTAACTTACGATCGTTTCCGAACTTCTAATTACAGCTGGCTCATATGTGGCGTTGACGCTGTTAGGCCGACCGCCAGGCACGCCGAGCAAAGAAACTAAAGATCTCGAGGTCCCTCCATCGCCGAATCAGAAACCGTCCGCTGGCGAGAAAAATAAAATCACCGGACCACAGCCAGTTGACGTGAGTACAGTAGATATTTCTCTCATTGAAATATCCTTTTACGAACAAAACTTGACTATAACAGAAACATTTCATGATCAACGACTGTTATTTCTCATAAGAAAATGAGGTTTTTATAGTTATCGCTTCTATGGATATTTGGTTACCTGAACTCTCTACCTAAGATTTAAAACTTTACTATGTTCTGAGTGGATACCGTGCTTATTATGTTTGCATTGTGCTTAGTCGATGTATATCATACTTGTAGATCGCCAAGAATCAGCAGTTCCGCAGTGAGAAAGCAGTGACACTGCGTATAATGTATGAACAGGCTCTACGCGATTATGAGGTATGTTTAATTGTGGATGCCCTGAAGTATCAATCTGCTGCCTGCACCCACTGCCCTCACACATCCGATACTTAATCATAATTCTTACATTTTTAATCAGTAAGGCTACACATGTGTGTGGTCACGACGTCAACCCAAACTTATCTGATTGAAAATGAACTGAAAACTGGACTATGAATACCAGGACCATGTCCCATAATGACCGACTAAGATTTGACTCTTTGAGGATTTTAACTGAATTCATTGTCAAATGAGTTAACCCCTCGGCCCGGTTTTATAGGCAGATATTACCTTCAACCCAGGGTTTAACTCAATTCATTGCCGATTGAGCTAGGTAACACCGGTTTATTAAACTGGCCCCTGTGTTAAAACTTAATACCAGTCTATACAACCTGTCCCAGACTTTTGGTTCTCGGACTTCCATTACGAGACCCTTATTTCGTACTGTCCACCTGGTCTGTCTTTCATCTACTTAGCTTCGTTAATAGTGGGTCGATCTTGATGAAACTTGAGTACAATGTTAATAAGTTCAGAGAATGGCCCCAGTGTGCCACCTAGCAGCAGAACTAGGCATTAAAACGCTGTTTTTCAGTGACATGACCTTGAGGATTATGTCATAACTTAAGAACGGGGTCGAAATTCAAAAAGTTATCTTAAATGAATTTAGCTATTGGTCCTAGATGCAACATATCCAAAATGCAATGGGAACTGACGCATGGGAATTTCAGAGTTCCAGATTGGAGCCTGAGCCTGAGAACCGTTGTTGCCTATGGCTTAGTCATTTTATCACTTCACTTTTAGAAAATGATCGTCAAGAGTTCAGACGGCGGTGTGCGTGAACATTCGAACAGGGGTGGTGGTCGCGAGTTGCTACAATTTGAACGTGCTCTTATTTGCTTCTCTATTTCTTGCGTTACAGAAAGTGAAACGAGACAGTCAACGAAACCCCAGCGACAAACTGATGGCTCGACTAAGCGACCACGAAAAACGTCTGAAAATCTTAGAGGCGCAGTTACAGAGCGCCGCGCAGGATTCGCCGGTGTCTCCGGATCATCGCGCCGGGTTCTACGGCGCCGGAAATAAAGAGGTGAGAGGAGTACATATTTGTATAGGGTTTTTTACGCAAGGCTTTGCGTTGAATTTTATACCGCCGAGCAGTTCGTCTTTCAGCCATCGCGTCGGTGAATTAAGGTTTACTATTTACTACCGATTTTGAAATGTTTGGTGTTTTCGTTTAGCTGACATTTGATTTTGTCGTCGTCCCGCCTTCGCCTTCCGGTTCCGGACTGAAGGTATAGTTCATCGATCCGCTTTTATATCCGCATACATAAACCGAGACGAACATCTGCACAATATAATAACGTATATGCGGGCACTGATTTTCACTGTGCAGTGAATTGATTAACATTAGCAGAAAAGTCTAACCAATTTGCGACAATATCATCATCTACTCGAAGTATCCCTTATAGCCGCCTAATACCGGTATATACCGTGTTCGACTTAGGATTATAGAAGTTCATCTGCTACAAATAACGCCCTGGATAACAATTTTTCTTAGTTTTTGAACTCTGCCGGCAGTCCATATACCCTCATTTGTTCGACTGAAATATCGAATAATTCATGCGCAGATCTTAGCTTTCTTCCCTTGATAGATATTAAGCCGGCACATGTTTCCTTCGCCGAAAATCGAACCCGCTTTCGAATATATTGTGTGCTAGTTAACTGAGATATACAGTAATAATTACGCTTTGTTAGGTTACACCTATTTTGTCTATATTGATGTTTAAACTATGAGATAGATGGCACTCCATGCGACTCTGCTAAGACCTGCGTGAAATATTTCTGATACTGCGGAAAAGTGAATTAGCCTCATTTAGCCGCTTAATTGACACATGAAAGATATTTTGATTTGCCTAAGAGTGCTGTGGTGCGAAAATGTTGTCGCCATGGAACCAGACACATTTCTCTGTGATAACAATGAAATGTAATATGAATTGAAAAAAAATGCTCAATTAGACAAATTCTGGTGCCGTGGGCGTCTTGAAATAATAAAAATATGTTACAATGAAAAAATGGGTAAAGGCTATAGGTTTCTTAACCCAGAATAAGGATTCCAGTTTGATTATGTTGTACAACCATGAATGTTATAGACCCCATGCCCTCCTCAAAAGATGGCTGCCCCCTTAAAATCCCCACACCGACATTACAATTCATATTAGGCTAATTGCTTCACTTATAGATTACCATGGCCCTCGTTTTCTGACTGGTGAATTTCAGTGAATTTTTGGTGCCAATAGGGAACTGGCACACCAGCTATCCCGTCAGATGGCGCCACTGAGATATCAGATGCACTTGATCAAAATTTGTTCATTTTCAAGTAACTTTGATCTCAATTTTCCCTCTTCCAATCCAAAAATTGGGCAAATCACGCTTCGAAATAAATTCTGAATAAGTCTTTAGAGTTCATATTTGCTACGATTTTCATACATCATGCATAGGCTTTGAGAAATTATTGTTAGATTTTAATTGAGTTTGAGAAGATATCCAGCGTCAACGTCGTACTGTAGACTAGCAAACCTAGGGGATTACGGTGGAATTCCACTTGCCACACTAGCGTTGCCGGTACCCCATAAGATGATTTCATTTCACAGGGGGAGTTATCAATGTATCTTTTTTGGATGGGTCGATAAGATGTGCGATTAGAGGCGGAAGAATTTGTGATATGGATATTTTGATGTATTAAATGTTACTGTAGCATGAACTTTCGTATACCCCTCTGCTTACATGATGTATGTGTATGTACCTATGTCGTTGTGTTACCCGTTCATCGAGTTCACCCATGTTTTGGAACCATTTGTAAAGTATGTATGCACCAGTCTCTTACCTTATTGTCTCTACGATATATACAAACACTGGTAGATATTTTCAGTGTTCTCCGCAACAGGTTTTAGAGTGGTGGCCACCCTTCCCATTTTCCCATCCACTCTCTGAAAATCAGCCACCCCTAAGATATCTTCTGCCCCTAACAGAGTGGATATCAATGTTTTGCAATAAATCGAGCTTATGTGAAAAGTAAGTGATTAACCAAAATGAAGCTCAAATTTTCTTTAATTTTTGGGGGGGATCGAAAGCCTTGCTACTACCGCAGCTACGATGTCATACACTTGACAACAATGAATGCAGTCCCTATAGAATTCCAGCATAGGCCTATGAAGATCACTGCTTCTACATCATTGTCGGCCTTCTCTTCCAATTGGCGGGCATATGTACTTTATGAATGGTTCCTTTTGATAGGAATTATGAAAATATTTCTGTATGATTATGTCTCACTATCAGTGAATGAGATTTTCTTGTTCTTGTGTTGTTCATGCTCACCTGCCAGGGATTGTTTTTTAGTTTTACTCTTACCACAAACGGTTCAGGATGAAATTTAGAAAAAAGAAATTGAAGAAGTAAAGGATCTTAAAAATGAAAGTAATGCTATTGTGATCTGATGTACATTTTACATGATAAAATGCCAAACTTCTTCACAACTTCTTCACAATGCCAAGAACTATTAGAAAATGTCTTGTAAAGACGCATCAAAAAATCATAAGTGGGCCGTAGCTGGGATATGACTGTATAATTAGGTGCAAATATGAGATTAGCAACACTGTGGCAGGTGAAATTGAGCTGTTAACTACTGAAACGCTTCTCACATTCATAACGCATGGTTATTTTTCTCGCTGTATGGTTTCAGGTTACGATTTGTTCCGCTACTCCAGCACCGCCACCTGGTGTGATAAGCTGTGATCGTTCTGAACGATATCTCCTGTGTACTCGTGAGGTATATGTCCTGTCTACGTCGACCGTCCCTCCTCGTCGAAATCTATCGTGTCTCTCGTCCTCCTCCGCCCTCTCTAGCGGTGATAACCAACCCTTCCGTCGAGAATAGTATCTGGCGAATTCCGCGATTTACAGGCAATCCCTGAACTCTATCTCAATGGATCTGTCCTTACAAAAAATCTTCCTAAAAGATTTAGTAATGGCAAATCCTGGCTTTCACCTACCCGAGTCTCTAGAATTCTCAAATTCCAATCAGTATCGTTGTGATTATTGTTCGTTTACTTATAGTTCACTAACGAACAAACAAAATGTTCGATGACCATACCCAGCCTGAGAACATTAATCAATATCGCCAGTTTGTTCGATTTGTAATGATAGACTTCGCATTGTTTACTCTTCATAATCTGTGGTCTTATATGTAGTTTAGTATTTTTCAAATCTTTTCGTTTTTTTTAAGCGCTTTACTTCATCCGCGAATTATCTATTCTTCAGCGGAATGATCTTGTCCTGTATTAAAAAACGTGATATGTTCATGTATAAGAGTTTTTTTATGAAGAGATAATAATCGGGACCCATTCCACGTTTGAAAATGTACTAATCGTTCAGGGTGGCCACTGACCTGGAAAAGTCGGGATCAGAAAAATCTAGAAAAAATCTCTGAAATTCAGAGTATGACAAGTTTTGCGCAAAAACCTGCAAACTCGGGGGCAGGTTTTATGGACTGGTATTACCTTAAACCCAGGGGCTAACACAATGCATTATCAATTGAGTTAGCCCCAAGGTTAAAGGTTATATCAGTCTATAAAACCGGCCCCAGGGAATTTGGATGTTATTGACCACACATTTCACACATCAATATGTCATTTATAAAAATGAATAAATTGTTACATTCTAAAACCAAGGAATACCTCGGGATTTACTCAGGGAATTTTTTGTCATAGCATGGAAAAATCAGGGAAAACTCTCTTAAATCGGTGAAAAGTGGCCATCCTATCTTTCAACTGGAAAAGTTAACTCTCAGCTAAGTGGAACTGTGTCCAACCATCTATTCTACTAATATTTTAGTCTCCGATCGTTTTCATATATCTTGATTTATTGTCACCTCAAATCGACACGCTCCCCGCGATGATGTGTATGCGTGCGCTTCGGAAAAAAACCCGGGCGCTATACACGGAGAAACTTTTTTATCGGCTATCGATCATCTGCCGATGTGCATATTGTTTTTCTATGATAGTCGTTATGACAACGAATTATATTTTTCGTGTTGCGCGCCGCGCCGAGCGCCGCAAACGATCAAGCAACTTCGATAGAATCGTCTGCATCTGCGTTGGCAATGCTGTCGGTAATACAAATTGACGCGATTGACGATGATGTGAGTTTCGAAATATACGAGAAAAGAGAATATTTTGTAGTGCTACAGCGTGTCTAAATTACGCAGACAATAACTCAAACTATGACACATGTTGGTGCTGATTGATAGCTGAAAAATTATTACAGTTTTTCGATGACATAATTGTTCTACGAAGTGAAGGTGCTTCCAAAATGAAATGTGTGTTTGAGGGGATTTTTTGAGTTTCCTGCACTAGAAAAGTAACACAAACCCTTGAAATTAACCCTTGCAGATGACTAAAATGCACAGGAGATGAGTTTTAAGAATGAAACAACTATTGACTAATTATAGGTTTTTGAAACCGCGCATAATGATTTTAACTTATTGGAAATTGAATTGGAATTTGCACACATTTAAAAATCAATTGCTGTTCGTTGGAGCACATGCACAGTGTCTTGCGTTTTGTTCAACCTCCTAATGACATCAAATTTTTTTCGTTTTATTATACTTTTTAGGACGTTCTTATTCACTTTTTAGAATGAGCCGAAGTTTTTGTACTGCTTCTAGTGAGCTCTTTGGCTGTGTAATCCTATCTTAAATCGACAAGCTGCCTCGATAAATCCTGAAGGTCCCTACGACTCCTTGATTCCTTAAAGATTTCCAAGTGGAAAATGTTTTTGAAGGTGCTTGAAACTCCTTTTAATTTGAGAAATAGGCAATTAGATACTTTAGAAGTTGTACATAAGACTACGCCTAAATCAGTAGTTTTGTAACCCTATTAGGCTGTTACCGAGTTAGAATGCTAGGTTATAAAACCAACGCATTAACGCTTTACCGAGATAAACAGTACTGATGTTGGGTGGAGTCTACTGTAAATGGGATATAATAGTCATGTAGGCGCTTCCCATCCTCCCCCGGCAGGGATTCGAACCTGATGGCATCGAGATTGCCACGGCACGAAACCCTGCCATAATCGTCCGTGTGCGCAGATACATGCGCAATTCAGGTGATGTGATTTTTAGCCAATCAGAAATCCCGTTTTATTTTAGCCGGGTTTTCCCATTTATAGTTCTTCCTTGAAATTTGCCTCAACGAGCAATCTGATTGGTGCCGCCAGTTTTCGTTCGGAAAGCTGCGCATGTACCTGCGCATCCGGTCTACTGATGCAGGGGTTCGTGCCGTGGCTGAGTGGAGCGATGCCATCAGGTTCGAGTCCCTGCAGAGGGAGGATGGTGCTTCCTTGAATTGTGAAATTTTCTCCTTGAAAACTCCCTATACCACCAGGAATGACCAATCTGTAGGGACCCTGTACAGATAGATTTATGGAGGTAGCTGTCTCTTCTGGAAGGGTCTACATATTGATAAATTGCTGGTTTTAATGCATTCTTAGTTCCCGTCGTTTTATCAGTTGATTAATTTATTGCTCCTTTTTAGCGTTTATTTGTTTGCCGTTTTTGGTCAAAATGCAGACATCAAAAAAAGAAAGCGATTGAAAAAACCTTATGTGGCATCTAATGCCCTTGCACGACACTATCAATTCATATAGATCACTATGTATTATAGTATGAATACTCTCGATCATTCTAATCATGGATGATTAATTGCGAAGAAATTTTTTGGCACATTTGACGACAACGACAATGTATAACGTAGAACTTTGTTACGATGAAAACAATTAATTGAATGTTTTGTTATGAATGAAATAATTCATTCATTTCAAACGAAGTGTCACGAAGGCCTAGAGATTTAGTTAGAATCCTGCTATTGTATTGGTTTTTCGGACCCCTGGCATCCAGTTATTAGAGATATCAGTCTTAAGACCCGGGGGCTGGTTGCACAGTCACGGCTGAAGTCCAAAAGTGGTCTCATATCGTAAGACCGGTCTTATGTTTTTAGATTGGCTATAGAACTAAGTCAGTCTTGACTATAAAACTAGCCCCTGTGTCTTGATGTTCATTGTACATGGTTCTACTGTATATATAAACATAAAATGTTTTGTATTCATTGTTCACTATGCATGAATGATTTAAGCTCGAGCACTAACGCTATCTTCCCATCTTTCTCTCTCTCTATTATCCGACAGATTGTTTCTGCTAATGAAGACGGCTCCCAGTTTATCTCGCTAAGACAGGTAATTTCACATTGCACTGCACTTGCACACGGCGTACACTTCCCGCCATCCACACAAATTTCTATCAGGCAGCTTTAGAATGTACACTTGCAGACCCCCCCCCCCCCCGCCCCGTGCAAATAAAAGCAATTTTCAGTGTTTTGAAACACTTTCCAGCTGCTGCTGATCTTACTAGCATGCCCGCATCGCATGTACGGTATACTCTCTCGATGTTCAGCTGTACACGGATCGATTAAGTCCCTTTTCATCCGTTCGTCAATTTTTTTCCCTTCGGAGTCCCTTCCACGAGTAAGATCACAGGCTAGTGATTGCAAATGAAAAAATAGATTAAAAAGCTGGAAAAGACTGAAGTTAAGGAATGCTGATGAAGTTACTTTGATTCGGTTTTCTTGAATCTTTCTTGGCAAAAATTTTGTGGGTTCCTTTATTCTTCCCAAATCTTTGATATTTTTTCAGTATCATAAAGCTCAATTTATCCGTCGATGCTGCATTCCGTTTGTTCTCTTTTCCAGAGTTCTACGACGCCAGTTCAGAGTCCGCACGACGTGGGTCATAGTTATAATATACCGATGGACAGTAGTTTAGACGAAGGAGTGGATATGTCATCTGGTCATGATTCTACGCCCGGAGATCTACCAGGTCCCGGAGACGATCCGGTCTCGTGGGTAAGCTACCATTCTGCTATTTGAAGTTAGATTCAACTTTTCAAGCCAAGTGGCAAGATCTGGCGCTGTTTTCACAGTCATGAATTTAGTCCAAGAGTGGTCTTAGATCTTAAGAACCGTCTAAAGTTGTTAAATTTGCTATAGAGCTAAGTCGGTCTTAGTTTGGTCTTAAGTCTAAGCTGTGACTATGTAACTGGCCCCTGAGGGTCTTAGCGATTCTTTACCGGCAAATTAAATTAGAAAAGGACATTTCAAATTTTTTTTTCGACAAAATTGTGCACTTTTGAATACTGAGTCATTCCAGCCATTCACTGAATACAAGATGTCTATAGATTGATAAAAAGTTGCCTTCTGAAAGTTACGTAACTACAAATCATTATCAGGGTGGCCACACTAAATCAGGGAAAATTCAGGAAATTTTCTTTGCTTTAAAATAGGGAATTTTATAGAAGAAGCTAAGAATCTAGGAAAAGTCAGGGAAATTTGTTAAGTGCTAGATCGCTGTCAGTGAAAACGTGCATGTCAGGGACAAGTCAGGGAAAAAGAAAGTCGAATAGAAGTGGCCACGGCACCCTGATTATGTACGCTAATTTAGATTGAAATGCTTATTAGACCGCGTTCAGACAGGAATTCCTGTTGTCTTGACTTGGATTAATGTAATTATTGTGTAATTCAACAGTCCGTCCGCCCGATGGTGTGCGGCGAAAACCATTGTGTCATGAGATAACGACGTCTAGTGTCAACAAACGGTACCAACACTGTAAATATTATATAGGTTGGACTATTTAAAGTTGTAACATCCTGTTCTGTCACAGTTGTGAAAAAAAAAACATTTTCTAAAGCGCAGTCTTATCATCGGAAGAATGAACTATCAGGAGTTAACACTATGACGGAACATCACAATTTCATCGATAGGTTTAAAATAGGCCTGGGAATATTTCATGATAAGGTACGATATTAGTTTGATCTGTTTTCGAAGTGACCTATTAAAAGTGAATTTTTTCCGCGATATTTTGTAGCCGATAAAGAGCAATTTGCTTCTATACACATAGAATGTGTTTGAACTAAACGACAAGAGCATCAAGACCGCCAACACAACAGGGAAATATAAACTTACTTGAATTTATTTAAATGTGATCAGACAAATTTACCTGACCTACTCTCTGACGGTTTGAGGTTAAGTCAATGTTTTCTTATCTTCTTTGCCGTTGTTGGGTGCAATGTACTCTGTTTTGGCCATAGACACAATGTGACCATTTTTTTATGATGAAAAAAACGCCCAGCTTTTCAACTGTTTAGATCGAATTTCATACGCTTTTGATGTACTGAAAAGCTGCTTTTTAAGTTAGATGATAAATGGTCCACTTTATAAAAAAACTTGTGTCTACCGCCACTTATTTTCTTGTATGACAAGGATTGATCAGACTGATGATACATATCTAGGAATGAAAAGTTTGCTAACTTACTCTGGTGTATATCTTGGCTAAACCAGAAGGGTAAGGGCGGCTGGAGTAAGCAGAATAGGGGGGGGGGGGTTAGGTAACGATTCTATTCTGAAAAAAGCACTTTTTATCGATGCCCGAGGACTTGTTGTTATAAAAATGTACACATGAGAACAATGGGAGAGTTTGAGATATGCTGTTTTTTGCTAATCATTAGCCTAATATCAAGCTCTAAAAGGAATTCATGAAAAAGGCTGAAATTTTGCTTTAATTTTTGTATTGTCGCCTGGTATACTTCAGTCGGCTAGATTAGACTTTGTCATCAGACAATATTGCGTGTAATGCACTTGAAGTGTTAATAAAGTATGTTTATTTAGGGTAGTAAGTAACATGAATATGAAATCAACTGGTGGTCATTGACTGCTATTGTTCTTATTCAACGAGTCTATAAGATCGCCCAGTGGGTGTACGGCTGGCCAATAGACTGAGATTTCTGCCGACCCTGGCAAACTACCAAATTAACATATATAATAGGAGCCATGTATTGAATATTTAAAACTGTAGTTGTAGTTTGTTGTGTTTGAACAGTCACTGAAAATGGCTCTTGCATATAATAGGGATTAAGAAACAATGTCAGCTAGCCTATTTATGCTGTCCGCTAATAGCATTAGCGATGGCCATTATTTCTCAGATATTAACGGACGGAGTACACTATTCCATCGTGTAGAGTCCATGTTTCCATCAACCATGCATCGAATGGAGCGCCAACCCGCGGGGGTCACGTCGGTGTGTCCCTGTTAAGTCTTATCGCGTGGTTATCATCGCTCCGTACATCGTTATAACAAGCTGTCATTATAAACACGGCCACATCCAGCTCGTGTCAATATTGACAAGGCACAAACCCTACAATCAGAGGGTTATGAATATTTCAATGGCTATAATTCGTTTTTGCCGAGCGCAAGTAGCGAGTAAAGATTTCGCTTTCATTTTGTTGTTTTCTGCCCACGAAAAGCGGGTCACTTACCTCCCGGCTCGTTCGACCTTGAGATGAAACTAGTATAGGCCATTGTGGACATTGTTTATTTTGTACACCCACAACACTTATGGTATTATTATTATTGACTTATATCGAATGGTGTGATACATATTTCATATTTTGCATGTATTCGACAATTTGACGACACCCATTCATGTTCAACGAGTTTATTGCCTTTAAGTTTCAATTAGGTTCGTTAACTTCGATCACAAAACGTGTGCGAATGATTCCCATAATCTTAGATTTTAGGTTTGAAATTTTTAACGTGAATTTTTGAATCATGGTTACCGTTTACCCGTTAGTTATCAGTCAGTTATCCACGATCCTTCTCCTTTCTGCCAAAATGTTCAATCCTTGGTTTTAGAAATGTATTTCTTTATCAGTTGAAATGATGTTCATGTGGAATGAAAGAATATGTCAATAGAGAATGTTCTTCCTATAGACTATACCATCCTCCCCGGCAGGGATTCGAACCTGGCGGCATCCAAGCTCGCCACGGTACGAAACTCGGCCACACTAGACCAAGTGCGCAGGTACATGAGCAGCTTAGATGATGTCATTGTTAGCCACTCAAAAATCATGTTTTATTTTAGCTAGTTTAGATAGTTGCGCATGTAGCTGTGCACCCGGTATAGTGTGTCAGGGTTTAGCGCAGAGGCTGAGCCTAGTGATGCCATCAGGTTCGAATCCCTGCCGATGGGGGGAGGATGAAGGTAAACACTGTAGAAGTCGTCTATTCAACGCGTCTATTTCTTCTTTTACAGTTACCAGACGGTCCGCGTCACAAGAAAACTGGGTCGATGCCCGATACGTTAATGGATAATGATGGCGGTGAACACAACAGAGCGATACCTCGGTCCGTGTCGGACGTCGGATCGCAGCAGAAACACCATCGTACGTTATCCGGCTCCGACTCCTGTCCGCACCTCACCAATATCAAACGTACCGAATCGGAGAAAAGTCGAGTGAGTACCCGGTTAACGAAGGAAAACTTTTCACTTTCCGCCGAATTTGAAAGGTTTTCCAAGTGATATTACCCTTTGTTCCCCTTACGCATGTTGAACAAGGGCTGCCAAACACAAATACATTTAATAGCGATATAAGCTTGTTTTGAGTCTCTAGCTTCGCACCGATTCAACGGTCCAGTTTGTCCGAGTTAGGCGAGGTTTACTGTATTTTGTTTTCTATACCCAAAGAGCTCTAGAGCTGTGGGTTTAATTTAACAGAGTCAAATCAATTTGATTGCCCAACAGTAGCCAATAATTATTTAGTGACTGTCAAAAAGAATACGAGTTGATGGCTTTCTATTCATAAGCCAGTTTTTTAGATGCCTATATACATATGTATATACATATATTTATATATATAAATTGTGGGGCAACAATGCAAAAAAGCTGTACCAAAAGAATGTAGGATTCTATTCCACATAACGCCAGATATTCAAAGAATTTGCGCTATTTTCGATGAGAGAAAAGTTAAATTCATGCGAATCGCGCGCAGTATGAATAGAATTAAATCGTCTATGATTTTAACGAATAGTTCGTGAATAATGTGTCCCCGGTTGGCCTCCGCACTATTTATACCTAGCCTTAATTGACCCGCTCATAGATTGTGTCGATGTCGCCTATATACCTAACAAGCATTTCAATTGCATATTTCAAATTCCTGGTTAATGCATATAAAAATCATACCTGAATTGTGCAGTCATAATAAATACCGTAAGGGATTTAAGAGTTTTGCTCAGCAATCAGTGCCGTTTATTAATGTTTTTCTATACTGTACTGTGCATTCGTTAAACACAGTCGACCACATCGTAACATCATGTTTTTGTTCTGTTCGTTTTTAATAAACATGAATACAAAATACAATACAAATGGGAAGGTCATATTGAATGAAAAATTAACATGCACCTACATTCACAATATCATCAAATCTGATCAGCACGGGTGAATCCAGGGACAGACTTTGACAGGAGCACGAAGAAATGATTATGACAAATATGCTGAAAAAGGACAAGTTAAGAATCCACTTAACCACAAAAAGGGTCTGAAAAATTTTGAAATTATAGGCATTTAAGAGAATATAAACTACATCATTCGTTGCAGACTATTGTCTTCGGGTGGAAAAAGTGCCCTGAAAAATGTTGCCATTGTATTTTTCTAAAGGGCATTGAAAAATAGTGACTGGCACACGTGCTTCCATGTGGATCTGCCCCTGATAAGCAACGCAAATTATATATTATGTCATGACATCATTGAAATTTAATTGATGAAAACATGCGTATACATGGTAACTGCAGAAATCATCCCTATGCTTTAAACTCCTGGGGACGGTTTTACAGACTGATATCGAATTAAGCCAGCAGGCTAACCCGATTCATTTTCAAATGAGTTACCCCCCCCCCCCCCCGGGGTTAAAATCAATACCAGTCTGTAAAACTGGCGCCCTGGTTTTGAAATTGATACTTCTGAGTTGGAATGATCGTAGCAGTTGCGAAAATATTTTCTCAGTGATATATGTAGATGCGTCTTAATTTTGACACGATGACATGGTGAGCTGAAGCGATTGATCGTAGCTCTATTCCTGTCAAACGCAGACCGTTAGTAAACCTATTATTCAATGACTGACCCAGTTAGAATTGTATATAAAAAAATGTACTGCTCTATATGATTATGAAAGGTTCCGCCCCTGTCGGGATGTACTGTACACGAATACGTCTATTGTTGTTACATCATCATCAGGAAACCAGCGGAAAATCTATAAATAAAACCACCAGGGTTGTTGTTGGTTTTTCATTTACTTCCGCTGAATTTGAATTAGGTTACGTGACCGTCATTGTTTTCAGCTATGCTGAAACCAATTTGATAGGCTTATACACTGGTAGATAAACTCAGGATTGATATGAATCCAGACAAAGCTAAAGAATATTCTGTAAAATTGACTTCTTCATCTTCATTTTTTGGGACTATCTATTATCGAAATTTTTTTTTTTTCAATCTGCATTTTTGTGTGTTGAAGATTCCATTTTTCGTATTGTTGCATTAGTACATCACACTACTGACTAAACTTGAAGATTATTTCAATCTGAGACCCCACAGCACTTTTGCTTTCTATTGACGAATGCTGTTTGTAATCACACAATTTTGTGCGTTACTTGTTACATTTCAGAAATTTAACTTTCTGCACTACCAGTTTTTCAAGGTATGAAACAAACTCAACATTCACGTTTTGATTAGATAGAAATATTTGATGTGATACTGTACACGTTTGTTTTCATTAATAAGTAACGTTAATTCATTGCTTTCGCAAATTTCTAAGTTTTTCGTTTTCCTTTTACTAACATCAAGCGTTGTTAAACCAAAATTAATAGACTAGAAGGCTGTGGCACAAGATGTCGGCTTTTCACAGAAAAGGATCCAAGCTATATTCCACTGTATTCCAGAATATAGTCAGAAATATGTGATTAAGATATTTTTGAGAATAAGCTTCGCCACTGACATATCATTGAGAAATAATTTTTAGGAATATAGACATATTCCCCGGCTGGATCCACCCCTGTTTCGCATACTGATCTTATCAATCCCTGGGACATGGTGGCAGTGTTTCTTCTCTGCCTGTTTCTCTCGAAGAGAAAAAAAAGAGATGCCCGAATAAGCTGTGCCCAGTGGTTTAAGAGATTAAAAATGCGTCTATATCAATTTAGTCGATGCGATAGTCGGAGAGACAGAATATGATAGATAGAAATTGAAATTTCGTGCATGGCATGTTTGACGCATTGTTCATCGTTATTGTTTACGTCTTGAGTTTAATGGCATTGCTCGGAATTGAGAAGTAGTGATTACTAATATTCAGTTATCTCAAAGAAACACGGTACTTGGCCATAGTCGTAAAATCTCCGTACGCGTGATGACGTGATATCATATTGGTCCACTCAAAAAACCGTAATGATGTGGTATGAATTTTACGGTTCTAGTAATGATTTTATGGTATAATACAGAACTTCGGTAATGATGTTTATGACATTTTACTATCTAGTAGTTGTCTTTGATGTCATCGCGCATTATTAGGGTTTTCAGATCATTCGACGGAAAACCCATATTGTAATTCCTTTTCTGATCATTTGACAGAAAACCCATGATGTAATTCCTTTTCTGATCATTTGACATAAAACCCATGATGTAATTCCTTTTCTGATCATTTTACATAAAACCCATGATGTAATTCCTTTTCTGATCATTTGACATAAAACCAATATTGTAATTCCTTAGACTTTACAAAAATCTCATTTCACATTCTACGTAATGAAAGTGTAATATCGCAGTCTTACCTGTTTTTGAAGGCTAAAAACTTTCCGAAGACATTCAGACATGAATGATGTAAGGTTACTGCATGGGATTTTTTACGAATTGTCACCATAAAATAGCTTTGCGTTGTTAAACGTCACAAAATAGTGTCTAATGAAGCATTAGCCATTTGTTTGGTCGACACCATTCGGGGGATCACCAATCACCACTACTAGTGCCATGATGCTATTAGATTTGATTTGATTTATTTGATTATCAACGCACAAAATGTATTAATCTATAACTGGTTATATGACAATCATAATACGAAGCCCTGGGCTCGGTTTCACAAAAAAGTTATACTCAAATTTTTGGTGTAATTGCCAATGGTTACTTCATGTTTTCAATGAGGACAACAATTCAAACTTAACCGTTTTAGGCTTAAACTTTTCATGAAACTGGGCCCTGAAAGATATAAATTGCAAATATATATAGATATAAAAAAAGCGCTTGATCTATACCAATGCTAATATTAGTCCACCACTGCGTGAATTGGTGGCAGTGCATGAACAGATGGCACCACCGATTCAATTCTAAATTTACAGGATGAGGCTTAGGACTATGATTGGACAACAGATGATCATTAATGCAGAAAACCCGTTATCGCTGCTTTGCAGCTATAATTACTACAGGTTTCACCTCGGTGGGGAAACCCCCATTTATTCAATCAGATCGTACATTTCCAAGAATTGACAGTAACCCTTAGCAATTACGTATAAGATGTATAAATATCTGCATTGACCCTAAAAATAGTAACAATTACATTGATCAATCTGTTTGCTTCTATAGATAGGGGATCTCAGTAAGTCATTGTTTAGCTGATGATTCATCAGCAAAGTAGTAATATTTCTGGTTGTTTCCTCTGACTTGACTTTGATCAGATTGGCTTGGATATGCGTCTTAATTCGACTTAAAACCCGGAGCCTGGTCCGACATTTGGTTCAGGCTAAATTTGACCCGGGTCAAACAGGGATCGGCCCATTTGGAATCCGTGCGTTGTTCCGGGCCTGATTTGGTACGTGCTACAAAGGCTTATGTGATCCCGGCTTATATCTGGATTGAACCTGCTTCATTTTGTGAATAAGAAAACATAGATTTTGAAAAGATTATTGTTTTTGTTGGTATTGTGTGTAAACTAGGCCACACAATATATATATATATATATATATATATATATATATATATATATATATATATATATATATATATATATATATATATATATATATATATATATATATATATATATATATATATATATATATATATATATATATATATATATATATATATATATATATATATATATATATATATATATATATATATATATATATATATATATATATATATATATATATATATATATATATATATATATATATATATATATATATATATATATATATATATATATATATATATATATATATATATATATATATATATATATATATATATATATATATATATATATATAGATTGTCTATTGTCACGAGTTAAACTCAGCAGTGAATCGATCATCAAAACAGCCATCAATCAGACGACTGATAATATGAGACAAGCAGCACTTGATCTGCGATCTTGTTTGAAAGCTAAATTTAGACAGTTAAGAGCCTCAGTCTCACGAAACGTCCTTCGAATTTGACTAAAGTGGCAATCTTACGGATCAGTCCTCAGGCACGAGTCAAATTTGGCTCGTACCCAATTAGAGAGTGCAGAACCAGTTGCATTATATATAAGCAATGATTTGACCCATGCTGAAATTTGGAACGGGCCTGGTGCGATGTTTTTGGTCGGGCCTAATTTGGCAAGGCCAAATTTAGCCTGGGCTTAAAGTGCTCGTCCGATCGCAGCTAGCGAATAATTTCCAGATAGAGTAAAAATAGATTGCTAATTCTGAATAAGTCGTTTTGGTCAATTACTTAAAGTTGGTTTCCAGTTTGATGGAAAACGATAGGAAAAATCGCCTCATGTCCATGTTGAAAAATTCATGCTGTGGATGAATAATGTCACTGTTTCCCTTGAACTAGTCACGCACATATATTGACGCCTTTGAATAATAGGATACGTGTGGGATATTACTCGTAATTAAGAGCTTTGCATTGGTCACCATTAGCCTTGCGTTGGTCTCGACTAAATGAGCGCTGCGAGGGTCAGAAAGGAATTTTCTATTGACATAACAACTGCGTATTGCTAAGTAATGGTGCCTTGTTTGCCTAGATATTCGGTAGAAAGCGCTCGACGGTTCATTTCACTGTGTCCTGCTGAATTTGATTAGGTAACAAAATGTTGTACTGTACTTGTTTTGGTTATATGGCGACGAAATGAAATGGAATAATGCATTTGCGGCCACGCCGAATTTGCAACAGAGCTTTCTAACGGTCAATTGACTTACTGCTCAGTATTTCATCTAGATTGTTCCTCAAGATAGCTTCCTAGTAAAGAGAATGTCACGAAATGTGAAAAAAAAGCTTAGAAAACTAATAGGTAGAACTAGTTTGGTCATACACGCATATACAGGTTAACAACTCGAAATAAGAAAAATATATGTTACTCGTTTGTCATTATGTTAAATGAATCGAAAAAGTGACTGCAAGTTTCGTGGTATCGTTCTGCTCCAGTAATCTGTTAGGAATGGATATTACGGGGCTCGACGACGTTTTGAAATGAAATTCACATTGTGAAAATGATTTATGGGCGTAACAGTTCTCATTGGAACATGTCACAGTCAAGGGTTCATCGGTAGCTCTTCCGTTGTCTTAATGACTGTTGAAAATTTGTGAAGCCGCCACCGATGATGATGACGACATTCCAATAGTGTCATCGTCGACACGTCGATCGTTTAAACGCGACGGCAGCGACTGCTATTGAGTATCGGTTTCAGTCGATTCGTAGCTCTCGACGTTCTGCTCGTGAGATAAGTGCCGTGCGCTTTTAATAAATCATAAGATTCAATATTTAACCGCGCTTCGACGCCGCCGCTACTCCGGCATAAACTACTATGCTCCGGTTAATACTACGCTCCGGCTTCGCTCAATGTGGTCTTTGATTCCGTTCGGGACGAGGGCGGCCTGCTGTCCGAGGGTAAATACTAGGAAACTCGGAAATGACCTTTCACGATGTGTACGCGCGTCGCTTTAGAAGTTAACGTTTTATGACCTGTCGTCATGTGTTTTATTGGCCGGATATATATTTCTGTGTATATTTATGCACGTATAGGATTAGCCGAGGTGTGACAGTTCAGTTTTCATAGACACGCAAAGGAGTTCACCTCACCGACACAAGGACCGTCTCTATATTGACACACTGCAGATGGTAGAATTCATTTGGAATTACCTTAGTGCGCAGGTTTTATTAGATGTGGGGGGTAGCTCTTTCTATCGGAGACATACATATGGATTACGTCTATGCGAACCGGTGTTTTACGGGTATATAGGGAATGATACTACTGGCACTTCCTGGTTCCTGGCTATTTCAACGTGGAACATTATTTTTCTTTTCGGCGTTGAAATTGAAAGTAGTCGATTTCGTCTCTTACCCTCGAAATGCAACTCGAATATTGTGATTTAGTCGTAGCGTTCTTTAATAGAAAAAAATTAAGTTTTCAGTTACGTGAATCCATGTATAAAAAATGTCACTCCGCAAGTATATGGATTATATCGCTGCTTCGATTTCAAGATGGTCGAATTCCTTGGAAAAAATCTATTTAATTATTATCGTTGTTATTATAAGCGTCTGTCTGGGGATATCGGTCGCGTGTTATGCAATATCGATCAGCGTAGACTGTGATAAGAGGGGTATATTCGTGTATGTCTGCTCCCGGGCACTGTTTATGTGTGCTCCAAAAATGTTGATAACCCATCCTCCTGGTGATATCAGGATTGTTCGGGATAATTTAGAATTTTGATGAGAGGATTATTAATATATTTCAGTAGCCTGAATTATTTTTTGCAGCCGAGACGACATTTGAATACGTATTACGGCATTCGCTGAGCTTCAGTTGTTTTTTTTTGCCGACAGACTATTTTCCAACCGTCGCCGGCAAATAAGGCAGTTGTTTCGTAGATGAATGACGTATCAATTATTATTTCATACGAGTTCTGAACGGTTTCAGCAAATATCGAACGCCGCGAGGCTTTCCTTATTATTACAAAGCTAGGTTGATTTTTCCTGTGTAATATCGACATATGCCGCAAAGCTTTTAGGCAGACATCAAGCTTTTAGGCAGACGACGACGTCGCAGTATCTGGTCCTATGTGTATTTTGATGAGATACAGTTTGGCTCATGAGAAGATGATTGCTGTATTATGGGAAATCTGTAGTATCGTGTTGCCGTCTGTCACGTCACACACAGAGCCCTGTGTAGATGATACGTGGACTCTTGTTGTTTATTCTGGGGGGTTACGGTCAGACTGCGATGGTGTGATGAAATACCAGATAAAACGCAACTACAGGGGCCAGTTTTTTAACAACCGACCGGTGCCTTCTCTAACTGGGGGGTGTGGAGGGGGTGTTATATAGAAGTGATAGTCATATTGCTAGTCAGTTGACTCATAATTAAAGCCCTAAAGGTGAACAGATTGAAAGTGTGTGAAATATGGGGGATAGAATTGGAATTTATTAAATCTATTTCAGCCAGTGCATTGTTCGAAATTGAATTGTTCCAAATGCAAAATAAAAAACAAAGGTTATGGAATCTTTTCAGTGAATTCCGATTCTATATCAACATTGGTTAAATCTTAATCTACCTGTTGCTAATAAGACTCCACTCGAGAATGAATAAGGCTCCAATCCATAGTCGTTTATTTGACTCATCAATCCAGCCCGAACTGAACGGATTAAGAGTGAAATATAGAAAGAAAATTGTAATTGATCAAACCCATTATCAGACTGTGAACCGTCGAAAAGCAGGTTTTCATATGGAAAAGATGATTTTTTGTTCGAAATTGAATCGTTCCATACTCAAAAACATAAAAGTTATAGAATCTTTTTAGCGAATTAGGATTCTACATCGTCGTCGGCCGGTTAAATCCTAATCTACCGTTCAAAAATCTCCATCCGCTCTAACGAACACACTGATGGACGAAGCTTGCTATTAGGTACCCTGTATGAATTTTCAATAATCTCCAATGTAAAACCGCCTCATCGCTGTCTTGGTGAGTTGAGCTATAACAGTGGCGTGCGCTATATATAGATATATATATATATATATATAAAACAGTGTTTATTGGTATGTACGCGGTGACAGCAGCAGCAGCAGCGGCGTGGATTAGATATTAGTAGATCGTTTTATCGATAGTTGAACCTAAACCTCGTCGTTGTAATATCGGCCTCGATGTTCTCAGGTATTATTGTTCCCTCGTGTGACAGCCAATATGGAATATTGTAATAATATGTGTACTACGTAGAGAGTCAGTTGAGGATGATAACGCGCAGTGCGAAGGGATTGTGCTGAAAGATGTAGTTACTACCGATGGAAATATTACATACCCTGAAAGCTCGGCACATTTAGGATACCTATACCACGAATGGAATATTGATTGCTTAAGTGGATTAAGATATTTTCTTTCTCTGAGATTGCTTGCAGTATATTGTTATTTTTTGCTTGTTAATCATGATCTGAACTCATTGCGAAAAGTTACGTTTGCTATTACATTCGAATGTCATTACATATATATATATATATTATCTACGTATATCGGTAGGCAGTGTTTGGGTAGCAAGAATTGTATTATGTTATCGAGGATTTTAGGGTACAGGGGCTATACGAAGAAAATCGAGAAATCCTGTTGGTTATATTCATTGCAAACATAAATGTATCTCGATGCATTATTACCATTATTGTCTAGTATGAATAAGGCTTCAATTCTAGTTTCTAAAGCGTCTGAGGGGAATAAAGACCGAGTACTACTTGTACTGCAGTTAAGCTTACTGCAGATGCAACCTGTGGTAATGCATATGCAAATGAAATGCCTTGTGTTTACAATGAATATACGTAATTTGACTGGATTATTATGAACTAGTAAAACGGTTTGCCTTTGCCGTTCTGCTTTGATAACCTAACTGTACTTGTGAGACGAAGACATCGAACACAGTGAATTCGTGTTACATTGATTAGAACCAATGGAATAGTGTCGGTAACATCATTTTATACGCCGATTAGCGTTCACTAACAGCTATGGATTAACGCTCACGCGTACGTACGTCGAACAGTAGTGGTACTACTGGTAAGAACGGTGGATCATAGCACGAAATCTCATCGCTCGAGTAGATTAGAATAGTAATCATCATCGTTGTAACAATATGGAAATTATCGAACGATGTCATTACAACTGCCCGTCGTATTGATAGACGCCGCCGCTGACAGCGAAAGCGGCGCGTACGGCGTCGGCGCGAACGCCGCCGAGTCGATAACGACGACGCGGCCGTCGGTGATGACGGCTTCTAAAACGAAATTAAAACGCGGCGATGTTACGCTCGTTTCGTTCAAACGTCTTCGGGTACGTAATGCGTACGGATTCCGCTTACGATATCGACTCAGATGATGTCGATGACACGGAGACAACCTCCTTCGGCAGGGATTCGAACCTGATGGCGTCGCTGACTCTGTGACGCTAGACCGGGTGTGCGGGTACATGCGCAGGTTTGTCGCAAGGAAACTCGTGGCACCAATCAAGTTGCCTGTTGTATGATGGCTGAGGCAAATTTCATGGATAAACTATAAATGGAAACATCCAGCCAGAACAAAACAGGATTTCTAGAAATGGCATCATCTCTAAGCTGCGCATGTACCTGTGCATTCGGTCTAGTGTGGCTGGGTTTTGTGCCGTGGTGTGCCATGTGGTAGGGTTTGTACCGTGGTGTGCCATGTGGCAGGGTTTCGTACCGTGGCGTGCCATCGGGTCCAAATCTTTACTGGAGGAGGATGACATGAAATGTGAATGTGTGTCATCTTCCATGTTTCGTATGTATATATGTCAGGTTAGTTGAATGAATGAATTTTTTCGTTTTTGTTTTACAGACGCCGTCTCTGCCGACGAGTATGTACGACAGTGGCAGTTTGTCGGATTCGCAATCGCCGCAGCACAGTCCGATACCGTCACCCACACCTATGCAACAACAAGGCATTGTCGAATACGTCGAACCCTCCGAGGTCCGTGAGGAAGTTGCGAAAATACACGAACCAGTCACAGTATCCACAGTGGTATGTTGAAATGAGATGGCAGTTATCGTCTCGAATTTCTCAATGCACTTCCTGGGCGTCATATATTTGGAGAATATTCGCAAAAGGCAGGGGCGGATCTAGGAAATTTGGAAGGTCGGGGTCCAAAAGATATGAAGAGGCATTTCTCGGATAAAGCAGCCATTTCATAGGCTACTAGCGGGGTCCCATCCTCGTTATTAGATGTTTTTGATGAAGTGCGTGCGGGCAACCTCAATGGGAAGGCAAGGGTCGGACCCCTGAGACCACCCCCTAAATCCACTCCTGAGGAAAGGGTAGAGTACTATTCGAAAATTGCAATTTTCGCATTATGTTCAGCACCTCTTGTGGAGGAGGATGTAGCAGGTCTTGTCTGCCACCTGTTGACTCAATTCAACCGACTGATTCTCGCACCATGCATCGGGGTCGAAGTTGTGGAAAAGTTACGTCTGACATTTCCTTACAGACATTCCAGAAAGTTGGCTGTGACATCACAATTTCCTGTGATGTCAAATTAAGCTTTGCATGTTCCGATTATAAATGCATGAAATGGCTTGGCAGATTCAGGCGATTTTTGTCAATGAGATATTCAACTTTTTTCGAAGAGTCTATAATGTTCTTCATTTTGAATAAGCCATCAAAGGAGGCGTTAGGTCTAACAATCGATTTGCAATATGAAGAACTTGATTTGGCTGCTGCTGGCTTTCATTATTCGGTGTTTATGTAAATAATGATTTGTCGACCAACAGGTATCCATTGCAGATGGCCTCAGGTTCATTCGCCAGTCAATTACTGGCAGATTTAGTGATCGATGCCAAGGCCGTGGGGAGCTTCTACCTGCCTTACATATATAAATCTGGTTATATAACGCATCGAATATGCATTCGACGAAGGAGTTGATGTTGTAGTGGAGTAACGGTGAAAATCTTATGAAATTCTTTCAGCCTCGTTTAAAATCGGCCGTTATCGAACACGGTCCGGTGGAACCGATGCAGTTGAAGACGGCGCAGATTCACACGGTCGCTCATACGGAGCACATTATGAACATGGAAGAAGATGAGTTCAGCGCCGATGAGGAAGTGGTATGTTTAAATTTTTCTTCTATCTTCCGTAACGATTCTTAGCAATCTTTTCATCTTAATTCTCGTTTGACGATCATTTCTCGGAACAGAGAAATTCTTGTTGACGACAAACACCGGCATGGCCCATTAATGCCATTTAAGTTAATTAAAAAGATTTATTCATTGAAAATAGTTGTTTTAATTTAGTTGTTGCGACTAATCATACTTTAGTTCGTGACTCTAGTCCCATCTGAGCTGTATGACATGATTTTGGTACTCAGACAAAAGATTTATTATGAACTGTTGGAGCCTGTACAAAAGATGACTGATGTCTCCTAATTGTGTTTGCATATCATATACAGCGTAATAGACTGAAGATTTATTTTGTATTTTTCAGTATGAATCGTCTCAGCCTTTCAATGATCTGGCAAGTCTAAAGGATAAACCAGCACATCTGACTGTATTCCTCAATTACATGATATCAAATAGCGACCCGTCGCCATTGGTAAGTGTGTCATTTTACTTGTGAATTTTTTGATCAGCTGTTCGATAGGGAATCCTAATGAGGCGGAGATATCAGGATGGTCCGTGAATGTGACAGTTAGTGTATGCTGTATGCGAGTAAAGAATAGAATATATATATTAGAATACAGCACGTAGAAATGTTTCGCCTCTAGCATAAAAGCAATGAAATTTATCAACCTACAAAGTAATGTATAGAGTATAAATTCTAGCATGATGAATTAAATGGTTACTTTGTATGTCTCTTGCAGCTATTTTATCTAGTGACTGAAGGATATACACAAGGTAGCGCTAAAGATATGCGAAAATGGGCTTATGAAATTCATTCTACATTCCTTGCTGAAAAGGCTGTAAGTATATACGCCAGTATGTTATGCCGGTCTGTTCGCTGTGTTTGTATCAATGCAACCTGCATCTACTGCTCTGAATAACAGGAAGTGACACTATTTATTAAAAAAATCCCGCATTGTTAATATGAATGTCAATTAAATACTACGTGTATGATTCAATCTATACTATTGATGTATTTATTCATAACGTACGAATGTGAAAACCTATATTCTGATGGTTTCCAGTTCTAGCGGGGTTTGCTAGTCAACCTGAAAACTGTGTTTTGCTTTGTATGGATTTTTGTATCCCACATGCTCATTGCCTCTCCACCTGGGGCAAATAAATCATTTACCATCTTTGGGGATTTCGCCTATCCTACTGGGGCCAGTTGCTCAAAAGTTGGCTAAAGATACCGGCTGATAAATACTGCAGTAACAATGAACTTTCAATTATCACTATGTCAACTATCGACTGGTTATCTGTAACCAACTTTTGAGCAACTGGCCCCTGAGCACTAATATTAGAATGTTGTTAGACTCTCCCTACTGAGGGATGACCCACTCATAGAGATATATAGTACTTGATATGAGAACAAGCTCAAATAAACTGTAAAGGATTCTTGATCATTGTATAAATGTTGGTTTAAGTCAATTATTACTATCAGATTTGCCAGAATTTTTCACTTAAACCCTTTCATTTTTGTTCTCATTTCTTTCTAGCCGTTGCGCGTGAGCGTGGATGACAACATCGTGCAGGGCATTGAGAACGTGCTGTCGTATAAATACGAGAAAGAGGATCAACTGCGACTTGTGTTCCAACACGCGCGTCACGTGGCCAACAACCAAATTAACGACGTGTTGACGGAATTTCGTGATAAACGTAAATTAGGTCAGTTCTGTTTTTTTGAAAATCGAATCTGGATCGAGAATATAGAAAACCATTTTTTTTTTCCTTGGTTTGATGGATTCAATTCTTATTTATGTTTGGTTGTGTTGTTTATTCGCAGGCTTAGCAAGTATGTACGGTGAAAACGATTTGCATAATTACAGTTTACCAAGATCGGAAGAACTTCGAATTATCGAGCAAATCATCTATGAACGTCACCTCAAACGTCTATTATCGTAAGTTGATTTTCGGTCGGGGTGAGTTGAGTTGAATATATTGTCCTGTCGGCGAAAGGATGTTTGTTTAACTTCTAACATCTTTCACTCTTAGGAACATATTTGAATAGTCTGTGTGTGGCTCGAACAAAACGCCATACAGGTCATTCAAACATGATAGCATCACGTCACTAGACTCGGCCATAGCACGGAATCCTGCCACACTAGACTGGGTGTGCAAGTTTGTGACTAGTCTTCTCGGGGCACCAATCAGGTTGCTCATTGTGTAATCGCTGAGGCAAATTTCACAGATAGAATATAAACAGAAAAACCAAGGCAAAAATAGAATAGGATTTCTGATTGGCTGACATCATCTCTACTGCACATATAGCTGCGCACTGGTCTAGTGTGGCAGGGTTTTGTTCTGGGATGAGTTTTGAATCCTTGTATTGGGTTTTTATGTTGACGAGTGGGACCAAGTCTACGTATGTTTTTATCGAAAGAAAATACGATTAGTTGCCGATGACATCTTTCTCATTCTTGATAACTGTAGCAATTAAAACTATCGGCGATGTTCTAACGACTGTCCCTGGGATTTTGAATTAGTCTAATTAATAACCAGATGCTCTGAGGAGTGAAAGCGGTAAATAAGAAAGAGATAGATAAGATTCATAACAGTGTGAATTGAAATTGAATCGTTTGATTGTAGTATTGCCTCGGAGAATAAGCATCAATATAGAGGTTATCATGTGTAAGTGCAAGATATTTTCAATGAACTTTACCTTATATATTTATCGCTTATGCCACTGGATTATTATGACTTCATGATGTGACGATCTGTTTGTTCGTATATGAAAACTGATTTTATTTCGTGATTTCCGATGTGGCTTCGGGCAGTGTCTCGTATACGTGTTCTGGGCCCAGTTTCACGAAATGGATAAAGGCCTAAATCGATTTAAGATAAACTGAATTAATGAAGAAATTAAATCGATTTAAGAGTTAAACCTTTTTGTGAGACTGGGGCCCTGAGTCGTAAGATTAAGATTGAGTTTCCTCGACTTTTGAGCGGAGAGCTGAAAAAACATTTCTCCTCAAATGTATATTCATGTATGTTATACGTATATGTATATATCTATATTTATATATACCGCTTGCGTTTCCTGTCACAAGGGGCTTCTCTCGCCAAAACATATTTTCGGAGGGGTGAGCGTTTGCCTTCACTGCTTGCACTATGGTGGTCATTCGAGTACTATGTTTTGTATTGCAGTCTTAGGTGTGTTCACTATTTTCTTGAGTTATACGGTGGACTCCTCCCTTTTCAGTAGCTGTCAACTTGCTAAACCAATGCGAGTTGGGTGTATTTCACTAGAATTCATTTGGTAAAAACTTCTTTAATCGGTATGCATTGAACTCGGTGAAATATTGACAGTTACGAAGGCGGAGCTTACCGAATATATATTTTCGACAAAACGCGTGTCACGGCATTTAGAAAGAAACCCTTACCCATAATGTTCGTTAGTCATTGTTTGTCTTTATGCACGTTTTTACAGAGAAGATGAAGACGCCTCTGATCGTAATACCGCCCTACTCTCCGCAATAGTTACATTCCTCAAACAAATTGGTGCTACATCGCGAGCGAAGCTTCTAGAACGAGTGCCGACCTACGTCGAAAAAGACAAGAAATTCATACTCAAGTTCAATAAGACAAATAAAAAAGTATGTACATGTTCTATTAGGCTGTAAATGGGTGGAAAGTGGCCACCCTGCCTGAAAAAATACCTGTACAACAGTCATGCCGTGCATCATATGCTTCTATGTAGCCTAAACAGTTAAATTCAACATAAATATATTATTTCAACCTAGAAAATGAATCCAAATGTGCTTTGTAGGTGGTTATACCATTGTAATGAATATTGCTTGAAATCATAGATACATACATGATGTATTTTCATCGCAATGATTCCGATTTTGTTGTTTTTCAGGCCCACATGTCGAATGGACACGCGTGTCAGGCGCAACATTATTATGTCACAACTTTTTGTAATCACTGTTCTGGCTTATTATGGGGTATCGGTTACCAAGGATACCAATGTACGAGTAAGTATCTCCCAGCACGGATGGTAATTAATGTCGAAAAAATGATAACTGGTTGATATTTTCTTTCTACTCTATACTTTTCGTCATCGTCGATTGATGGATGTTACTCTTTCATTAACTGGATGCGTGTGGTATATGCAGTATATGTATTCAATGTTCAAGCAGTTATCATACAGGGAGGCCACTGACCTGGAAAACTCAGGGAAACTCAGGGAACCAGAAAAGTCTAGAGAAAAAATCAGGGCAAACTCAGGGAATTTGATGAATTTTACACCCAAAAAACCTGGAAAACTCAGGGAATGCAGATGATGTTATTGACAGCCTGTTTCAATACGTGATTCAATGAAAAATGGATGAATTGCAACATTTTAAACCTAAAAATTTCTCTGATTCATTCAGGGAATTTTGTGTAATCACATGGAAAATGCATCAAAAGGGGATTTGCAGGTGGACAGAGAGTGATCACCCTGTCATATCAGAGAAAGTGGTAGAATTAAGAAAGTCTTAGAATTAAGATGAACATGATGAGGATTTTTGAGATTTTACTCGATGTTCAATTATCGATACCTGGTACAGTGTAACCTCGTTACGGCGAACTCCAAAGGACCTGGAAACCGATAGTTTGATGAATCCAGTATGAGACTAATTAGATTATCTTACATGGGATGCAATTCTAAGTTCGTTATATCGGAGTTCGTTGTAACGAGGTTTCACCGTGCAATGTAGTTCAGTATCGTTCGGAACGTTCGTTATTGGATTCATTTTCGTTTCGTTTCAGCCTGTGATCAAAACTACCACAAAAACTGCCTCGACTTCCCGCCTGAATCGTGCAGTACGGTGAAAAAACGCAGCAATCGAAAGTCGGTATTCGATAAGATTGCTACGGGCATTCGTAAACCTAGCGTCAACAGTGCACAAGCGAGTAAGTATTCATTGGAATCGATGTGGTCAGTGGCGTACCGGCAACATTCGCTAAAGCCCCGAGCGAGCTTCGGATTTTCGCTGATACACCTGTGCGATCAAAGAAAATGATGGCTCCAGGAAACTTAAAATTGTTGTTGTTGTTGCTCGTCATTGATTGGTTCGCGGTAAAATTCGCATCTCACGGACAAACTGTGCGAAAATATTCGCTGCAACAAAATTTTAATGTGTTCGGGGCTTAAATTTTCGCTAGTCTTTTCTGGATTTTCTGCACTTCAAAATTTTTCGCATTTCAATGAAATTCAAACTGAAGTAATTTTCTCTAGAAAGTAGATCCACTATATGTAAACCTGATTCAATTCTCACTAGAAAAGTGCATCTTAAACGTTTATCTTAAACATTTATGGCGGCTGATACGGTAATATTTGGGTGTGGAAATTTGAAGTTGATCGAACAAGATGAAGTAATAAAATTGTTAGCGGTCGTGTGTCGATGCCCCATTGGATCAATGGATCAGGACCCAAGTTCCACAGTTGTGAGTTCCGATACTTGTTGAAAATTAACTAGTTTTAACTCGGAGTAAACTCTTAATTCACAACTGCGGAACTGGATCCAGAAAACTATTCGGTGGTGAACTAATATTTTGATGAAAATTCTATGCGATTGGAGCCCTTGATTTCCTCATGATGATATTTGTGGTACGTTTCATGATGTATTCTAATAAATTTTCCTTTGCCGTCGAAGAATGGGATTTCATAACTCATTTGACCAACTATCACCTCCATTTCGACGGTAAATATACGATGTATATAGCGGCTACTGCCACTCCCAGTTTAAGTGTTCGTAACTTCGGTGACCAGGGGTTTCATTGTTGCTCAAAATGCCGACACCCTGTAGCGTTGCGATTTTCACGACCCGGTACACCATTGCGGGATCACATGGTCTGCTTTGCGCATGATCCATCCGTCCCGATTTAGCTAGCAGCTATCCACAATGATCAAACGCATTCAGTGACTATTGTTTTTCCCAACTGTGTTTGTATTTACTTAATGCCTTCTGTTGCTTTTTCAAGAAGGATTTTATGATGTTTTTGACTGTAAACAGGAGATGATGACGACGATCACGTATCAAAATAATCCACTAACAATCGTTTTCCTTCCTATATATACCAGTATATATCCTTTATATATTCAGTTACTAACCAGTTGCTCAAAAGTTGGTTAACCAGTGGATAGGATGTAGTGACAATTAAAAGTTCATTTTCACTTTGGTATTTATCCGCTGGTTATCTTGAACCAACTTTTGAGCAACCGCCCTTGCTGTTAAGTTTGTTCAGTTGACACTTGTTGAGTGTACGATATCAAGAAGTTGTAATGATTTTAGTTAAGATGTCAAAGAGTACCGGTATCTGTATTTAGTTCATTTACAAAGCACAAAATAACCATTTTATACACTGAAAATTCAATTTCCCTCTATCTTAGATGAGTTAACTTTTTCAATTGACATTAGCCAGTTGTTTTAATCAATCTATCTATTATCTTAAGCTATGTTTGATTCTGTTCAATTGAAGTCAATAAGAATTTTAGTTGTTGTTGCTCGTTTGGGGCAGAAAGTTGGAACATGAAAACCAGCCCCCAGATTGTGCATTACAAAATATTCTTAATGACTTCAAATTATTGCTTGCGTTAATAGCCGCGATCGTACAGAGCGTTTTTGGCCCCGGAACAACTGTTCACACAAGTGCCAATTGGGGGCATACCTGTTTGTCTTGGGCAAAATTTGGCCGACAAAAATGTCAGACCAGGCCTAAGCTAAATTTTAGCACTAGACAAATAATTGCGTGTGAATTGCGACTGGTTCCGGAATTGACTCACTTTGCTTTGTTTAAGCATTGTTTAGTATCAAGTGAGTGGTTTACATGTGAACGCGCTCTCTTATTAGGCACAGGCCAAATTAATTTGACTCAGCCGGATCTGTGCCGATTTGGCCCGGGCCAAATTTGGCTCTGTGTGATCGCGGCCAATGATGTTTTGTTTCACACCTGGTTTCTTAACGATAATCGATGATAAATTTCACTAATCGCTTTTTGCTTTTTGTGTTTTTTTTTTCTCTTTCGTTCCACCTACCCGCTGTGTCATGTCGCTTCTTTCACCAACCACACCTCCACCTGTCGTCATCGTTTCGTCACTGTTTCGTGTGAATTGTCGTATCGATTTCTAAAGTTCCGTCGTACTATAATCCTACTCCAGTCGAGAAGGCGCAGCGTCTGCACGATGCTAAGGAAGAAGAACGCGGTAGTGGCACGCCGACGGGAAGCGTCAGCACGTCGTTGTTAGGCAACACGGTCAAAGAAGCGACGGAAGAAGAAGAATTGGGTAAGTTACTGTAATAACCGTAATTCCCGCGCCCCTTGAGCCTAACTCAGGTCGCACTAAGATGCGATCAGATCGTAAGCTCTGATCGGATCCACTAGAAGGTCGATTTTGTAATTGGGAACCTTTTCGACATGAGTGTACTTACGACCGCGACGGATTGTCGCAGACCAATCCTTAGTGATCGTAAGGATATGAACAAGTTTAATTTCCTACGATTGAAAATTCTAAATGTCGTAGCCAATCAGCGATGAGTATTGGATCATGTGACTTTTAGAATTTGTTTGCTGACTTAGTCAAAAGCATTAGACTCGGCGATGATCGAGTCATTGTCTGCATGAGTGCTCTTAAGTTTGTGAGACAAACGAATCCGCAATCAGTGTACTCATTCATGTGTGCACTGTGGCTGTTTTAAGACGATGCAGTTGGGTCGTTAGTCGACCTGAGCCAGGCTTTAAAACCCAATGCACAAGGTGGAGGGAAATATGGAAACATAGCAACATAGTAACACAGAATCGAACATTGTTTCCCGAGCTATATTTCTCATTTCTTGAAAATGGGCACGACACAGGGAAATGTACCGAAACGCATGATTCTGTCTCCTGTTCCTGTACATTTCCCTGTGTCTAGTACGTTGGGCTTAACCGTATTGTGAAATTGTAACCCAACCAGAATACATGTTCGGTCGCACTTACTGTAATTCGCGTTATTGTAGATAACCGTAGCACGAATCGTCATAGTCTACTAGTGGAGAGATATAACGCGAATTCGTCATCGGAAGATAATAAACCTAGTCGTTCGCCGAGGAGCACGAGTCCCATGTCAGACGAAGACAAGTAAGTCTCTTCATCGTGAGGAACTGGTTGCATTGAAGGCATTTTTAGTTCTGCGCTTTATCGAAAGACCAGAAAATTGAGCTTAACTTGTACGGTGGTATTGTCATTTGCAGGAAAGATGAAGGTCGAAACAGTAGTGTAAATATCAACAGGTCGGAAAGTCTAAAAGGCACACGGGTATGTATTTTGGAAGTCTGATCCGTGGAAATGTTTCAAAATATTACGGTGTAGTTATAGCCTATGTATAAGTGATCTGCGAAACTTTCCTCGGCTGAACACCAGCTCCGGATAAGAGTACTGATATTAAAACTACTATGTTTCTCGGTTATTTTCTTTCTTCAGCCTAAAGACAGATCTGGATCTGTGAAACGTACAAACAGTGATGTCTCCGGGGATAAAACTGCAATAAACCAGGCTCTTGATCAAACTTCTAGTTCCTCAAACTCCAGTCTTTCAGCCAAGTAAGTTATCGTTTAGCTCTCTTGTTACGGGCATAATGCTCAACAAAAGAAATCCGATGCCAGATTTGGTTTTGTTATTTTGGCAGCATCGACAATTTGGTTTGGTGCCGGGTACGAATATACTTTTACATCCGGGTCAGTCACCATGTGCCACTACGAATATATTCGTAGCTGATTCTTCCTATTGCAATAAGATATTTGCCAACTGGGAATGAAACAGTTTCTGATTGGCTGGCAATTTGAAATGATCAGCTTCATGCACAATGCTCATTGGTTGATTTTGTGCAAAGGCTGATTAAATAACAGCTTCAGTGCCAACCTACGAGTATATTCGTGCTGCAATTTGGGGCTGCACCGTATTGACAAGCTGGTAGCAAACGTGCTTACCACTTCTATGCATCTCCGTAAGACTGAAGTTATCAATTTCGATTAATGATTACTGTTTTCAATTTTTCTTGGAGAAGTGAAAGTCCGAGCACTTCATCAGAAGCTGTGAATCAACTACCTCCAACTAGTCTTAATTTTAATGATGACTCGGACTTCGAGGGTGGCGACGAACTGCCGTTACTGGATGAGTTACTCGGTAAAGACACCGTCCGTAAACTGAAACCGAAAGAACGCAAGCGACAGGAGGTCATTAACGGTACGTCTCGTTATCTTGTTACCTTTCTGGATTGAACTGAAATTCCTCGGTCGCAAATCGGAGTGGGAGCTCATAGGACGTTCTTTTTAAATTCAGAATTGTTTTTCACGGAGAAGACTCACACTCGCGCGTTGAAACTGCTCGACAAGTTGTTCTATCGGCCCTGGCACGCGGATAACTCTTTACCTAAAGATCTAGTCAAAAGTTTATTCCCAAATCTAGGGGAGTTATTAGAAATGCACGGTGAGTTAGAATGAGAATCATCGGAGTATTCATAAGCCGAAAAACAATTAGTCTATTCTCTATGTACATCATGCTAAGAAATGCATTCATGAGGGGAAGAGTGGTCGTGACCAAATTTTGCGTATGTACTCTATGAACAGGAAAAATTTTTAGTATTGTGTTTTCATCACCCTGTTGCGCCTCTATATGCGTAGCTCTGAAATTCAATTATCCACTGATGTACATCAGAAACGCTGTGAATATTTTCTATTTTTTTTCATTCATATATTTCAGTATCTTTAAATGATAGTATGAAAGAAGTGCAAAAACGAAATCCGGTCGTGGAACAAGTTGGAGACATTCTTTTAGACAGGGTCAGTGAATCGTTTTTGGTTCAATCGAAATCGAAATTTCGCCGTATCTTCGCGATCTCTTTGTTCGTCGATGTTTGATTGCTGTCTGTCTTTCTATTACAGTTCGACGGCGAAAACGGAATCAAGTTTCGTAAATGTTGTGCCAAATTTTGCCAAAGTCAATCCTATGCATTAGAGTCGTTGAAACGACATCAAGCCAAAAAGGATCACAGAGTCGCTATGTTTATAGCTGTAAGTCTTCGGAATATTCTCTCACGTCAGATTTTAAGGCCTCATCAATGGAAGAAACAAATCTTATAACTCTACAACTCTTCCTATGTGGTCAAGGGATATGTGTAATGTACATTTAGCACCTTTTGGTTGAAAATCTACTTGTATTTGATTGTTTCAATTATTCTCTACCTATTCAGGAAGCTGAAAGTCATCCCCTATGTCGTAAGTTATTGCTTCGTGAACAGTTACCCAAACAGATGCAAAGATTGACGAAATATCGGCTTCTTATCGAAAATTTACTTAAGTATACACCGTGTAAGTGAAGATATTCCTCTTTACTATGATTCAAGTATATCCTAGGATAATAATTTCTGCCTTGAATTCAGCCCAGGTAGCAATTTATTTGCTCATTCATTGTGGTACCGGTATTCATAAGTAGTCTTCATCGTTCGTTTATTTAGCATCGCAGGAAGAACATACCAAACTACAACGGGCATTAGAATGTTGTAAAGAGATATTAGACTTTGTAAATTCGGCCGTGAAAGAGTTTGAAAATCATCAGAGATTAGTCGAGTTGCAGAAACGCACGGAAAAACGACTGGAAAATTGTAAAAATAGCGACGCTGAAGCTTTCAAGGTATGATGCCAACAAGGACAAGAAAACTAACTTGAAAGTTTATTCCAAATACATAGAGATGTACTGAGGGGCCTCGCATTTATTTCATCCATTGTTTTCTATTCAGAATTTGGACTTCACGAAGTGTCGCATGATTTACGAAGGCAGCATGACGTGGCGTCTGAATCGCAACAAACAAATCGAAGTTCAGGGCGTGATGTTGGAGGATATATTGGTGCTACTACAGAAATCGGATGATAAATACATACTCAAGTGTCAGAACACGACGCAGTTTCCAGGCAAAGAGGACACAAAGTTCACGCATAGTCCAATAATACAGCTGAAAAGTATACTAACGCGAAACGTAGCAGCAGGTAAAATCATGCCTCCAGTGACATAACAAAGGACTTATCAATGTCCAGGAACCTTAACCCCGTAAGCCTTAGGCTGCTCAATACTAAGATGCCTCGATGATACCCCCAATGGCAAATCAAATGTTTATTAACGAGGGTGGCCACTGACCTGGAATACCTGGAAAACTTGGGTAATCTAGAAAAGGATCAGGGGAAGATTTTACAAAAACCTGGAGAACTTGGGGTTGAAACACCCTTTCAATCGGTTAACACATCTCTATTTTAAGGATAAGTTAAACTACATATTGTTCGTAAAGTGATTGGATAAGTAAAGATTTAAGACAAATCCCAGAAAAATGCCTCAGCATTAAATTTCTTACGTTATGCTTCATAATGCTTCACTCTATCACAGAATAAGCACCTTGTATTTATAATTGTTCACTTTGCGTCTGTTTTCAGATAAACGTGCATTTTTCTTGATCAGTACATTGTCAACGGCAGGGCCTCAGATCTATGAGCTAGTCGCCATATCAGCGGAAGAACGCAAAAGGTGAGTTCGAAAAGAATTGTAAAATTGTGCGTCTGGGTCTTTGGAGTTTATTCTCTCGATTTATTTACGCTTATTTACGATTTCAGATGGGTGAAACATATAACTGAAACCGCAGCCATCTTACCTAGAGGGGGCTCAACCTCGATGCCTATTCACGAGCCGACCACTCCTGTATCGGTTGTCTCTATGCCAAGCGATGCTGAAAAACCAGATGCCGAAAAAGTCTGCGAACGAAAAATGTAAGAAGAATATTTTCAAATTAATTTGAATGATGTTCATGCCATTTGTTTAGACTTTCATTGTTGAAATGGTTAGAAATTAACCACGTTATAGTTGGGCTAAAGCTTCTATGCCATATGTGGTAAAATATGGGTTTCATTGTTTCCGTAAACAATCATCTGAGATTTATATCCTGGTTCGAGATAAACCAGGAAATTATTATGATGCGCGTAGATATCTAGATTTATTAGTGGGATGGATTTATTAGTTGATTAGAATGGGCTTATGTTGGAGTCTAGACAACGAAGTGTCGAAATTCAACGTACCGCTACCACCAGTTAAAGATAAAAAGGTTTACCATGCAGATGCGAAGTAAGTGTTTCGTTGTGTAGAGTATTAAACCAGAAATATCCAAAATCAAAGGTGTACTATAAATGGTTGTTATAATATGGAATAGTTAATCGAGCAAAACTCACTGTTGATGATCTAACAATTCATTTTGACGATTTCGAAGTTCTGACTAAACTTCATCATCAGAGGAACAGAAAATGACCTTCATTTCTCCGATGATGAAGTTTAGTCAGAACTTCAAAACTGTCAGAATAAATAGTAAAATCATCAACAGTGAGTTTTGCTCATTACGTCTGAAATACTGAGGGATTGATATCAGTCTACCTGTCAGTGTTCTGATTATCTCAGCTGAAATGTTTAACAGGTGCCACGATAACTGCAACAATCAGAATTCCGCGCATTCCTGGTTTATACCGGCGCAGATTCTGTTCTTCATTCGCGGCCTACAATTGAATTTCATTACGATTTTTCAGATCCGAACCGGAGCCAGATTACGTCGAAATGCCACCGATCAAGATGGGCAGCACGGAGAGTCTGGATAAAGTCGGAAAAGTGTCGATGTTGCAAGTGACGCAGGAACCGGAGCTTATAACTCCGACCGAAGTGTGCGTTACGAATCCCGTATATTCACGCGCGGAACCTATCCTTTCACCATTAGGTACGTGTTCAAACAAAGCTTCAGTTTATTAAACTGATTTCTGAGCGGTTAATCCCTTCTGGTAGATACAGAGTAGCTTAGCCCATTAAGCCTAGCTCGAGTCGACTTAAGACCCGACTAGGTCGTTGTAAAACAGCGGTAGTACACACGCGATCGCTGATTGCCGATTGGTTTGTCTCATGATCTTGAGAGCACTCAGGTCAACTACGATGATTCGATCATTGCAGAGTCTCGTGGTTTGTTGACTTGCCATTTTGAAAGCTAAAGGCCTTATGATGCAATACTTTGGCTACGACGTTAAGATCAGTCTTAGGAAAAACAACATGTTCTATCCTCACGATTCGACTTACAATTATTCTGCGAACTGCTTACGATTCGACGATCTGATCGGATCCTAGTCAACCCGAGGTTTTAATCTCATAATCAGATTTACTTCCGATATCATTCAATTCATCTTCTACTTGAAAATGGCTATGAAAATTGTTGAACGACGATTCAGACGTTTTGATTTTTATAATTTTTTTCTAGAAAAACTGCGACAAAAAGACGACATCATCGAACGTGCTCTACGCGAGAAACATCGCATTCTAGCCGACATGTTTGGAGTACCGGTCGAGGAATTTGAACACGTTGCAGAGGTAAATAGGATGCTCTATCGTGATTGATAGCTATTTATTTAGTTGTTGTACGTGTAACGGGAATAAAATTGCTAAAGTTGGTTAGACATCGGGAACTCTGCTTCTCCGGAAAGCTACGTGTTACATTTTACAGGGTGGGACACTGACCTGGAAAACTTGGAAAACTCTGGGAATCTTAACAAATTTTACCAAAAACCTGGAAAACTAAGGGAATTCTGATAATGCTAATGACTACGCGTTTCTTTATCAATGCGTGATTTAATGAAAAGTGAATGAAGATTTTAAGCCTAGAAATTTCTCTTGATTCCCTCTGTTTCGTTCAGTCAATTTTGTGTAATCATATGGAAAAATCAGGGAAAACTCGGGGGATTAGTAAATGGATTGAAAGTGGCCACCCTGTTTTAGTATTCATAGGAAAATGTGTTTGTAATAAAGTAATTGTCATCAATTAGTTAAAATCTTTGTGGATTCATCTCGAGATTCCGATGACAATTTACCTGACAATCATCCACATTTTCTCGCTAAAAAGTAAGCGTAGTTATCCATGTGGAGTGGGGACGTTGTCTGGATATCGTATGTGAAAGTTCCGTAAAGGTTTCTGTTTGTTAGAAGTATTTTGTGTAGTGAGTGATTATGTTACGTCATCGCGTGTGTTTATAGGCGACAACTGTGTAAGAAAAAACTAATGATGTAACACAAAAGAGGATGAAAATCTTGCCATTAATTCAATATTCTGTACGCACCATCTGGCCCTATAATTTGGACTAATTCCTTTACTTTCGTACAGACCAGACCAGCTTCGATCAAAACGCAGACCCATTCCATTGAAATTCACCTGAATGAATAAAAAATTATTCTCATGACTGATTGGGATGAAAACAGTTGTTGATTGCTATGGCGAGATTTTTTTCTACTGGTCTTCCACCGATTAATTTATTTTAGATTGTCGTCATTTATTTCAATTCAGTTGTCCTGAATGATATAATGATATATTGTCCTGTCTGAATGATATAACAAAGCCATTTCCAATTCTGATGACTATTCCAATTTACTGCTATCAGTTTTCTCAGATATGGAATGAATGTTGTTCAGACTTGTCTCTTTCTATTCATTTCCCCCCATTTATTCGTTTAATGATCATTTAATTTTCTGTTTCATACCTCCCGGCTGCATTTTTTCGAAGCCACTTATCCTCCGAAGTACCGATATCATATTTGGCCTTCAGTTAATGAACAAGATCAGCCATAAACCACGACCATACGAGCATTTCAGGTCTGGAACGACTGTTCACACGGGTGCCAAATGGGCCTGTGAATGTCTGACCAGGCTAGAGCCAAATTTTAGCACTGGTCAAGTTAGTGCATGTGAATTACAACTGATTCTGGAAGTGACCCACTTCGCTTCGTTTTCGGATTGTTTAGTATCGAGTGAGTGGTTTACATGTGAACGCGCTCTCATTACTGGGCACAGGCCAAATTTGACTCGGACTTGATCTGTGTCAATTTGGCTTGGGACAAATCGTCTCCGTGTGTGATCGCGGCTATATGCTAAGAAAGTCCCAAGCTCCGCAGTTTGACATCCAAATTTGACTCATCAAATAGAATATATAAACTGAATAATGTTGAGCTCACAACCGCGGAACTAGGTCCAGTCTTTGCTATAGGATTCAACCTCTCAGTTCATAAAAACAATTCGGTAATTCGTACTTCATTCGGAAAGGTTGTATCTCCGAGGGAGAACGGAGCGCTCCTGAAAAATGCAGCCCCTCGTTTCGCTATTTTTGTTGTTATCGATACACGTTTTTAGATCGTCGATATCATACATAGAAAAGATTATTACCTATACATATATACATAATCTTGTGTGTTTACTTTAGAACCCTCCGATACCACCAAATCTATCGGTAGATTTTAATCCGGTGAGTTCGTCTGTTCATGTGCATATGTATACGTGTGTATATCCGATCCGGTGATAGCTTGTTGTAACGCAAGCTCCTGCGAAGTGGCAGACAATGAATACACCTCGACGTGAATTTGCATGACGAAAATTCGGGGGCCTCGTTCGGGAGTCGCGTATCGAGCCTGAAAATCAGCTCAGATGATCGTAACAGCGCAATCCTCTTATTACTTCAGGGTATCCAGCATAAGAATCTTCGAGTTAGATACGTCGATATATAACGTGCTTATATATCTTGAGTTGCTCAGTATTGTTAATCAGGGGCTGGGTTTATAGACTGGTATTAACTTAAACCCGGGTCTAACTCAATTCATTTTCGATTGAAGGTTAACGCCACCAGGTTAAAGCTAATACCAGTCTATAAACCAGCCCCTGTGGCCAGATCCACAGTCGAGACTTAAGTCCAAAAGTGGGCTTAAGTCTTAAGATTGGTCTTAAGTTGTTAGATTGGCTTTATGACTAACATAGTCTTAGACTGGGCGTAAGTCTAAGCCATGACTATGGAACCGGCCCTTGGGGCTTATATTCAAGACCATTCTTAGTCCAACTTAGATCTATAGCCATTCGAATGACTTAAGACCAGTCTTAAGATTTAAGACCACTTTTGGACTTAAGTTATGACTGAGCAACTGGGACCTGGGCCGGTTCCATAGTCAAGACTTAAGACCAAAAGCGGTCTTTAATCTTAAGACTGGTCTTAAGTCGTTAGATTGGCTATAGAACTAGAACTGGTCTTAGAATGGTCTTAAGTCTAAGCCTGACTATGGAACTGGCCTCAGAAGTTTATGAGCCGAGGCAAGTGACTGATCGGCTCTATTGCTTGACTTTGGAATCGGCCCCCGATGATTATAATTTTCTGAAGCGGCCTTGTATGTAATTCCTCCATTTCTTGAAATCCTAAAAGCGGATTTCACTTTTTAGTTACGGTGCTATGTTTAGATATATTTACAATATTCATATCATTTAAACACATGTATGTACCTTCTGAGCTGAAAGAGTTGTGAAAAGTAAGTCTGCCACACGATTCCGAACACAAAGGATACTATTATGCGCGAACCTCTAGCTCTATTCAGTATCATGATAGTTCTGAGGTGCGTTCATAGATGGTGCTACTGTTGTTATGCCCGGCGCTCATTGATTCATGCACTTATCGTTAAAAAAATTCTCTCGATGTTCTCCTGCTTCGCTTCAATTTATGTGGATATTTCTTTTCGGTATTCAGATTAGGTTCTGGGTTTATTTTTGGTAAAGTTCTAGGATGCGTTTATGTTTTGTGCAAATTCTTCGTAAAAAAAGAAGACGTATTTTTCTTACTCGTGTTAATTTTGAGCATGTATGAATTTGGTTGTTTTGGTTTTTGGCTTCGATATGATCTCGATAAATGACTTGGATGTTTTTTTTTTGCGAATGGACATAATTTGTTTCAGCTTCGTTGCAAAAGTATTGTCCATGTCGAGCAGTTTTGTAGCTGTTGTTGTTTGTGGCTTTCAACATGCGAAGCTAATCTTTGAAATGAAATATTATATTTCCCTCAAGTGCTGTATCCGTAATGCGATTTTGAATGAATTCGGAATGATCTCGGGAGAGAGAGCTGCCTCCATTGGCCATTCTATTAAAAGCTTAGACAGCGATACATAATGGGATAACATTATCGGCCGCGAAATGACACAAAATCTGGCTAACTTTCTTGAACAATTGTAAATTTTCTGATCATATTGTGCATGAAAAAAACTGTCTGTCAATTCTTTTGATGTTTTTCAAACGTGAGAAATCCTTTCAATAATTTTTAGTTCTTCCTTTATATCATTTAAATTTCATCTTTTTTCTCAATGAATTTCGATCAGCTTAGTCAAATGAAAAAGATCGTGGCTTACTCGAATTAAAATTTCAACCGAATGAATTACTGAGTATGAAGACAGATTCTCTCTCTCTCTCTGAATCATTGCATGTGGCTATGTTTGGATTGAAAGAAAAAACATATACTTCTTCGTTCAAAGTTCTAGATATAATGTCTGTACTATATATACGAAAAAAAATACGAATTCATTCTATTGAGTTATGAATGTGTTCCCTCGTATTTAATCATTAGAATATATCATTGTATTGTATTTTTCATTCGGATTGCCTGTTTAGAATAATGAGCAGTTATCTATTTAGATAATCGCCATTTTCACGTATGAATTTCTATTTTGTAGATGGCCAGTGAATTCGACGAAGAGCGAGGGCCGAATGAACTGGTGCTATCCGCGATTACTCAGGTCGGCTTCCTCATGCAGATGGTGAAAGATGCCCTGACTGCTCCTCCGGAATCAAATGATTCATCACCTCGCGCTTTGTCCGGTGAGTCTACAGGTCTTTAGACTTTTTCTGCGCGTTTATGTTACAAAATAGATTCTTAATTCAGTGGCCCTTAAAAAAAGCCTCGCAGGATATTATTATATCCCTGGGATTCTGAATTCATTTCCTATAAAGCACTGCAATGGTATCCTTTGAAAAGATAATTTTTTGGGGAATGAATGATGAGAAACCAGATAACTGCGTTGCAATATTTGATTAAAGCAACCTTTTCACCGGACCAGAGTTAGGGAGGTTTTTTTGGGGATGGCCGGGGGGATTGCTTTTGCAAGGCGAATGCAAAACTCTAGTCCACCAAATGAAATGATAATGGAAAAATAAAATACGTATGTTCCAATTCACATTCTAATTGCTGTTCATTGTAGACATAAGACCATCGACAACTACGCAGAATCTGAAGTTGGCATTGACCTTACCATCCGGAGATCTTCTCAAAGTAGTTTCAAACCTCGGCAAAAACCTCGGCCAGTTGCGGGTAAGTGTTGATAAGATGCTCGACAAGAGCTGCTTTTTGGTTCGGGTTCTCGGAAATCTGAAATCAAGGCTGATATGAAAGGTCCAGACAATCTGGGTACCAACCTATGAAAAACCTGTTTGATGAAGGGTAGTCCTGATTTCGGGAGGTCTTCCATTTCCTAGATTTGCAATGTTAGACCTCCGTTCAGGGAACACTCACATCGAGGGTGGATTTATGGGGTGGTCTCGGGGGTCAGGACCACTGCCTTCTCATTCAGGTGGACCTTTTTGTCAAGACAGGGATCATTAAAAGCTGTTGATTTGACACTCATCCTCTCGGAAATTGCAACCTTTCAGATTTATTTCTTCAAAAATATCTAAAACTAAGGTCGGAACCTTGCGGAATCCCGATACCTGTGACTTGGCCGCTTTACCTGAAAAATACCTTTTTATCTCTTCTGGACCCCGGCCTTCCAATTTACCTAGATCTGCCCTTGCACATGCGGTAGTCGGTATCAGTATATCCCCTAACACGTCTGAGCCTGAATGATAAGTGCGAAATTTTTTTACTGCGCTAGGCCGTGATGACCGAACAAGAACACGAAACGTCTCGCTTGCAGCACGAGTTGAAGGTCACGCGGAGAGAACTCGTGTCGTCGTCGCCAAAAACGAGCCGTCCGAATAGTTTCCTGTCGAACGCATCGTCAGCGTCGGAAACTGCTGACGTGGTGGAGGAATCGGTCGTCCCCGCCAGCGACGAATCAGGTACGCTCCTCGAATTATTCGTAATTATTTGTACACGTTTATAAGCTCTTCAAACTTTAGAAATCGTTACGAAAAATTCTCGACGGCAATCGCGTCGGAAGCGCTTTTGAATCCATTTTTACATGGCAGTAAAGTGCGGTCTCTTTCTTTTTCCATCTTATATTCACTTCTACAAAGATCGGTAGTAGTAAAAGAGTGTTTTGTATAACTCCATTCAGCAGGTGTCCATCGTATAATCAACTCCATCAAAGGTGAATTCATAGTTTTGTGAACATTATGATGTTTGTCGCTGCGTTCTCAGTTGTTCATTTTATAGTTAGTCGAACTGAAGTTTTCGTTACGTATACGTACATATTTAAAATACGCGGATACAATTATTACGTAGTTATTTCTTGTTTAGTTTGCGAAAATATTGCCTTTACTACGCTCTATTCATCTCTCGAAAGATAGATTAATGATTTGTGTGAAGACTCTATTCGAGTGTTAATATTCGATATATTTCTAAATCGGCCGTATCTTCGGTAGTTACATAGTCGTATGTAGATAATCGTCAACTCGATCTCTGAGTTTTAATTCATTTTCATCTCCTCTCTTAACTCTTTCAACCGCCTCTAGGATTATGGAAAGCTGTAGTAGATTTCTTCTATGTAATGCTCGTGATAGGTATATTTTCCCCGCTCTGAAACGCCGATTATGTTTGCTCTGTTGTTTTTCTTTGTATCGTTTATTTTATCTGATGATAAACATTTGTTGCGCCGGTTTAGTTGTCGCGTTGTTGGTCGGTTTTTTTTGGTAAAGCAATGTTGTCGTTTAGTTTTTCTATTCTCGATTTGAGGTGTGTCAACATTTGCAGGCTTAATGATGTTCATTTTAGTGATACATTGTTCGTCTTTACTCACAGGGTCCCTACGACTCCTTGATTCCTGAAAAACTCTTGAAAGGGAAAGGGAAAATGTTTTTGAAAGTGCTCAAAACTCCTTTGATATGAACAAAATGTTAGAAACACCTTCAAAACTCCTTCAATTTTGAGAAATAGACAATTAGAAATGTTTGGCTAGTTAGCAGTTGTACCGTAGATTACACCTAGAACTCAGTACAAATGGGATCTGGATTTTTTTATCCTATCAGGTGGTTACTGAATTAGAAAGTTTAGGCAGTGTAAAAGATAAATATTTGCTTAAAAAATCACCATTAATGGTTTACAAAGATAAACAGTACCAATTTAGGAGGAGTCTACAGTAATTGGGATATGAAAGCCATGCAGACGCTTCCTTGAAATTTGAAATTTTCTCTTTGAAAACTCCTTATATCCAGGAACAAATGATCTGTAGGGACCCTGACTCGTTAGCAACGTTGCATGAAGCAACTGGCAAAAAACGATTAAAACTATGAATTAAAACTACGAAGAAAATAATTTTTGTTCATATCGCGATTAAACTGACCAAAATGCAGTTCATTGCGCTCAATTGTCAAAATGCATTAGGCGTTCGCTCGAAGTTATTTTTAGGTGCATGCGTCTGAAAAGTGTCCCGCATTTATATTTTCATTCCCACAGCATGAATTAGATATTTAAGGAAGTAAAAACAGTTGACTGTTTACGACCCCTGATTTCTAGTGAGTAGCGATCACGAGTGATCTATTTGTAGTTGATTTTACGTTCGTTTGTACATTTTAGCCCTGTTTTCCCCACCCCCCGCATCTGAACTATCTATCAACGACGACAACGGCGACGAACCACTTTTGATGGCGGCCGTGTCGCTGGAGCAATCCGTCGACGACTCGGAAGAAATCGTTGTCGCCGCCATCGAAACGGATATCGTCGTCGAGGAAGTAATCGACGATGACGATAGTAAAAATGTCGCAGACGATGATGACGATGATGTCACGGTAGAGACGACCGAAGAATACGTCACTGATATATTGGACAACGTGATCGACAAAGCTGTTGAGATGATGACAAGTGAAAAAGAAGAGCGCGTAGCGGAAGATCTGACCGAGGGTAAAGATGAAACAGGTAAATGTCTAACATCCTACCTACCAACAGTCCTTCTCTAACGCAATGCATGACAATAGATTGATTAGAATAGATTCAGTAATTCTGGTCCCAATTCCAAAGTTGTGAGTTCCGATTCTGAGAACTCCGAGTTAGAAATGACTTACCGAAAATAAGCCAATTTTAACTATTAACAACTGTGGAACTGGATCATGTTGTCTGAAAACTCCATTAATCCGCGCCATTTAAGTTGTCCTTAATTAGATGCATTGTTTATTACGTAGTTAAGTCAAAACGGCGTAGTCAAAAATCCTAAGTTTCTGTTATGGTCTCCCTTATCAGACGCAGGCGATCGAGGGCTAATATGGAGGTATTTCTGAGCATGGAATTGTAACCGAAGTCTTTTTATACGGATATGTTTCAGATGCGAATGTCGATGGATCGCCGGACGACCGAATAACAGACGCCACTGCGGATACATCAGTCGAGAGCTCGGTGTGAACAACATCGGCGATTTTATTCTCTCGTTAAGATACGGCGGTAGCTGCTATTGACATACAAAGTTGAATCGGAATTCGTAGACTGTGTCGAATGGTGCTGCAGTCATCTTTTCTAGTTCGAATGTCGCTCAGTAAATGTTCATACTCGACCAATCGGAATATTGGTTCTTAAGTTCAGTTGTCCGCAGCATTTTTGATTCGAATTTTCGGTGTCGTCTGATAGACGTCTGAACACTAGCGTATGTCAGTGAAGCATAGACAAAAAAAAACTACATAATAAGCAAAAAGGGACCTACTTACCGCTACTTAAAAACCTTTTAGTTAGCAGTTATTAGTTAATTTATCATTTTCTATAAGATGCTACAAATGCATTTAAATCTAGATTTAATCTTCATTGATCTATTAAGATAATAATTATTATCATTATTATTATTATTATCGTTATCATTATTATGACTTATTTCATGATTATTGCTGTTTTAAAGTATTATATCACTCAATGGATTCAGTCTTGTGATTGTGCGCTTATTTCAAGTGTTGTTTAACTGTCGTTTGGTCAATACATTTTCAATGGTTATTGATTGCGACACAATGGGACACCGGCACTCACCAGATGGTCAGTCGTAGCGAAAATCTATTCATTTTCGATGAAATTTGAACTTGATTTTTAGGCTTCCGAATGTGAAATCACCAACAAACTCATCAAATATATGTAAGATTGACTTTCTCACCTGTGTCAATGCTTGGATTTCACTGAATATTGATTTACAAATGAGAAAAGTCGACTGGAAATAATTGGAGCGCTGCAACTCTAGCTGCTCTAGTGATCCTGGCGGATTATCGCTGAATCCTTGCTTGCCACTGTAACGTTGCCGGCACCCCATTCATACTGTTGCAGCAAAGAGCATAGTTCCACTTATGCGGTGATGATACCCGCTTTATTCAAGTTCCACAAAACGACATTGGATCTTGCCTAACTGCTTCAGTGCGGAACGGTTGAAATCAAGTACGATATTGTTTGTGACTTTTTACTTCGATCGTAATTTTTCCAAAATTCAAAACGTTTCGAGTTATAGTCGTAAATTTTGATCTTGTGGTCGTACAATTCGTACTCTTAGTTTTGATCGGGCTAGGGTTTTTGTGAATGTGATAAGGGGCCATTCATTCATCAAATATGTATGCGTCGACGTGGGAAGGAGTCGGGTCCAAAAATTGTCCATATTTCTCCCTATGTACATAATGGCCAAATGCTTTGAATTGCGTACATGGGGAGCTGGGGATTCGAAAATCGACAAGGGCTAGAGATGGGCTACTACTTTTTACCAGTTATCGGCTGTGCTATTATTACTCAGTAATTGATATGATATCATTGTTATATATGCAAAACCTTCTCTTACTGTTGACTGATTGATGATGATTTTCAGTTTTGTGTATTATAGTAATATGGTTATTATTCAAAAAACACGTTAAAATATGCTAAATGCGGGGTAGATATTGCCCGCTCACATGTGCGTGTACAATATGTAAGGTTCGTACTTACTGATTGCCAATTTTTGAAGGATGGTCAATGCCTACGGCCTAGTGTTGGAAACTTGTATAGGATTTGTACAAAGATCCCATACATACATACATACATATATATATATTTCATGAAAGAGAATATTTGATGAATAATGATGCGTTGATTGAAGTCGAAATCGATTTTCTTCGCGTTTGACCTGGTGTATATATATATACAGTGACACGTTAAAATTCCAGATGTTTGCATTGTACAGAGAAAGTTTCGACGTTTATGTTCTGACCTGTCGATGGATGGTGCTCACGTATTAGATCGATATTATCATTTATACAATGATGAGAGGAAGCTTTGAACCGTTTACAGTCGGACAATCGGGAAATTGTCGTCGACGTTTATTCGTTCGGATGAAGAATTCGTTCTCTATCCTTGAATTGTACAGCGAATATGGATGTATCGTATATGGGATCCATACTATGCATTTTGCATTTAATTTTGTCAGTAGCTGGTGCTACATCTAAAAATGTCAGAATTCAGACAGGGGCGGATCCAGGAATTTTGCTAGGGGTTCACGCTTATTTAAATGGCCGAAAACGTTTGGAATTTAGCTTTCTGGACCCATTCTACAGTTGTGAGTTAGAGTTAACTCTGAGTTAAAATCAGTTCATTTTCGATGAGTTAACTCCGAGTCAAATCTTAACTCACAACTGTAGAACTGGGTGGTGATCACGCGGAATTTCTGGAAATTCGACAACCACCGGTTTGTAACCCTGTGCCTCCCAACTACCTGTCTAAGACTGTTATGATGGAAATTACGATATATCCATACTTTACTGTATATATTGTCAGTAATAATTACATAATGTATTATTTACATCGTATTATGCTACAGGCAACAGTATATAACTTATATATTTTTGCAGCAGATTGACCTTGTTTACCTAGAGTGTTGGTAAAGGTAAAATTCCCTACTGTTTTCAGTGAAATTCAAAGTTGATAAGTTAGTAGTTGTACTTATGATTTGGATCGAGCTGTCTTTTTGGTAAAAGCCAAGTTGAAATCGGTGCATTGGGACAAGGAAATTATTTTAGGACTGATGGTCAGCCGGTATGGGTCGAAAAATTTCTGTGTAAAAACAACCGGCGGTTAAAAATAATACGGATGCTATGAAAAAAATCTACGTCGTTGAAAATATCATTGGACATGTACATTCTCCTCGGTCCATACGTCGAATGTACATATAATATGAGTTTCGAAAAGTAGTTATTCGTTTAAAAACAAACAAAGTAGCAAAATTGTAAATAGAATAGAAATTAGGTATTGTTTTATCCACCTCTTTAAGTTGTATTAATTGAAAATGCTGTAAAGTCATATATATCAAAATTCGTATAAATATATATATACATGAATATATATATATTTACGATTTCTCTTCTTCTTACTTCTTGTAAATATATCTGAAAAAATGAGAATTCGATAAATATTCTGTCAGTGATAGGTTTCGACAACTTGTATGCAAATCATCGGCTTATCATTTTATGTGCATATATATATTAATTAAACTGTATATTCACTCAATGTTTACGGTCTTGAGTTAATTCATTCGTGGAGTGTTAGTTGTTGTCTGGTGCCGTTTCTGGTACCACATTTATCCAGTTGAGGAATATACTATGTTTTTAGTACTCCGCAAAACCTACTGGTAGATTGTACGAAATCCTCAAAAGCAATAGGGATGGATGGCCATCTCTTCCCAATGAGTGGCACTATGGGCATCTTTAGCTGGTTCTGAGGTTGCTAGGATTCAAGCCTGTTCTGGACTGACGAGTCTTGTATAAGAAAGAGCAATGCCACTATGCCTGGGGTTAACATCACCTAACTGGGACTGAAAATGGATGTCAAGAGTTAAGGGATAGTCCAAATAAGGAGTAGAAAATAAGTCTGAAATTTCGTTTTTGGAAGAGTTTGCTATGTCCGAGTTTGGATAGGTTTCCAGTAATATCTGATCGGAATATGGAATATTCCATTAGCCTCGTTCATCCCACTTAATATATAGGATACTTGCAAGTATGTAAGTTTCTTTACTTGTAAGTAGCAGTACTTATATAGAGGATAAAGCAGGCTGTAGGCTGATACAGCTCAGCTGGGCTTTGTTAACTTCATCATCCATCATTCTTCATTTATCTAATGGCCCCATCGCTAAAGGTACCCCCAATGGATTAGTCAAGGTACCACGAGAAGGATTAGTTAGTAACAATTCATAGAAATATGGGTCTTGTCTAGTAGGTCGAATCCCTTAACAAAGGGTCTTTATCGTAGTAGTCTCACCCTTGGGAACATCAGTAGAAAATTTAGAAAACTAGTAAAAATCTGTAGGACTAGTATTGATTCATAGAAACACGACTTGAACTATAGGGACAAATCCATTGAATGGCTCTATATTCTTGTAGGACTAGTAGCAATTCATAGACATATAGGCCCGAAACCACTAAGTGGTCAAACCCAAAAAATGCCTATTCACTGTTTTAGACCTTGGCTCACAGATCATTGGTACAATATTTGCTCTTGATAGAAACTGTAGGACTAGTAGTCAAAGTTGATGCTAGATGGCTTGACGGAGCACCTTCTTAACCATCAGCTCCACTGACCTTCGTTCACAAAAAAAACGATCTACATTCAAAAGTAAGTTCTTATGATCAGGTGGATCTTGAAGAAAAAGTCACAATCTGATCACTTCTCATACAAAAGCTGCATCGAAGAGGCAAAATCTCGGGTGAAGTCTCTGAATGGTACAATGGAGCCAGTGAACAAACAACGGTAAGACATTAGAATTTTGAAAACAATTTTCACACATTTTATTCGGCTGGAATTTTCTAGCACTATCTTAAAACAAACGCACTGGTTTATTAAAATCACATATCGAATTTTCTCGGGAGACTTATTCATAATCACTATGACGAACTAGAAAAGTTTACGAGTGGTTCATAATTCTACAGTAGTTAAGACCAAACGTCCTCCAGATATCTATGGTTGAGACGTAATGACATCAACCTTGCTTTCGCTACATCAATCGTAACTCCTGAAATCAAGAAACAAATAACTATCACTGATCAGTGTTGTGCAGATGGCCTGCACGAATCAAACATGCCACAGGTGACAACAGTTCTCGGACTCGGGCTGAACTCCGAAATTCCCATGCATTAGTTCCCATTATATTTTGGATATGTTGTATCTTGGGCCAATAGCTAAATTTTGTCAAGACAGCCTCTGGAATTTCGACCCCTTTCCTCAGTAATGAGGTCATCTTCAAGGTTGTGTCGCTGAAAAAAGTTCGGCCACCAGGTGGCGCACTGGGCCCATTCTTTACACCGCTGGACCCCATACTAACATCGTAACCAAGTTTCATCAAGATCGACGCACTATTAATGTTAAGTAGGTGAAAGACAGACTGATTATAAGGGTCTCATGGAAGCCTGAGAACCAATATAGAGACTAGCTACCGACCTTTGCATTCTGAAATAATATCCGCCCAGGCTTCATTCACATCTTTCGCCATGTGGTTAGCATCCCCGCACACGTACACGTGGGCGCCACCTTGTATCCACTCGTAGAGTTGCTTCCCGCGTATTCTCATACTATCTTGTACATATCGAGGCTGCTCGGGTGATCGATCGTCGCGCGAGAAACTAACGCTCAGTTCGGTCAACGAACCGCACGCGCGAAGCTTCTCTAGATCTTCCCTACAACGCACAAGACGTAGAATGAAAACTAAACACATCGACGAACAACAAGGGTGTTTTTGTCAGCGCGCGAATGAACTGATTTTAGTGTTTTACCTGTAAATGTAGTCACAGGCCTCATGTCGACAGCCATAGAATAACCACATTTTCCCGATGTCGTGACCAGCTTGTTTTTGAGCATGCCTGAATCGAAAAGCAATCAGTTGGACTCGGATATCAAATAAATCACAGGCCTATCCCATTAGTTTATAGCTATATCCCCTTATAAAAGATGGCAGCTCTTTTAGTTACAGTAGGCCCCGCTTTACTGGGATCAGATTAATCATCATTTTGATGCCATTCAGATTTTATTAACAGTCCACCTATACGAATTATGTTTCCCCATTTCTATGATTCTGTGAAATCATAACTCAAATTTCAATAAGTCCCAGATTTACCAGATCAAGTGGAGTTAACCGTATTTCCAAAATTTGGCTTCGAAGTGAATGTGTTTTTTTTTACCTGTGTTTGATCATACCAACGAACGGGGCAACGCCGGTTCCAGGGCCGATCATCACCAAGTCAACCGATGGGTCAGTTGGCAGACGGAAATGTTGATTCGTACGGAAATACATCGGAACCTAAATGTATATAAGAATCTATTTCATTTTAGAATCAAGGAATCCAGGCTGACCACTTTAATTAGACTCGCTTTTTCCCCGACACGTATGTTGTTTTCCCTGATTCGATCTGCTAAGAATCCAATCAATTAACAAAGTCAAATTTGTAAGACATAGGTTGAAAATGTTTGATTTTATATGCGATCTAGCAATCTCAACAAATTTACCCGACTTTTCTTTGATTTTAACTTTTTTTAATTCAAAATTCCCTCACTATTCTCTCACTTTTCTAAAAGAAATGGAAAACTTGCCGATTTTTCCCCGATTTCACGGTACCGCGTAAGTGGACACCTTGAAATCTGATGGCACTAGAAACCCCCACAAATACTTCCAATGTTTTCTCTACTCTACCTGCATGGTATCATCACCCGAGAAGCCGTTTTCCGACGTGGATGTCGGATTTGTTGTCATTTTCTCAGTGATACGATTTAGCCAACCGGTACAAACTCCTGTACGGTCACTGTGACGACCGGAACCGGCTTCCATTTCGAGTACGTTGAAGGCGATGCGTATTCGGCCAGGAATTTCCAGGGGTGAACTGAAACATCGGAAGAAAGCTTCGTTCAGACCTGCTTAGAAGTTAATTGAGCAAATTCTTCTAAAAAGATAACTGGCTCATCTAGGCCGGACAGAAATTTGTTATGTATGAAACAATTTCCAGTCACATTTCTCATGAATTTCATCAGCCCCAAATTATTTAAATCAAGACGTGTCTTAAACCGGTATTTCTTTTTCAACTCACCTACAAGCCGAGTATGGACGAGGCTGAAGTCTTGGTAATTGTTCTGATGAAATGTAAGAATACATGCATTAGTTAGAACGGTTCCCTACAGATCGGTCATTCGTGGATATCAAGTTTAAAGGAGTTTTTAAGGAGAACATTTCAAATAACGAGGAATCCCTGCATGAATTTCATAACACATTTACAGTAGACTGATTTCTAGGGGTAGTCTACAGTACAATCACAAACTAGACTAAAAATTCCTAATTGCTCTTTTCTCAAAATTGAAGGAGTTTAGGGCATTTTGCTCAAATGTAAGGAGCATCAAGCACCTTTCCATTTCGAAGGAGTTTCTAATGATTCATGAGTCATAGAGGCAATTTGAGAGGCCCTGTAGAGTGGCAATTTGAGCAGCAGGTGTAACATCTTCTAGGACTCTGACTCACCGATCAACCGTTCAACGGGTGGATTACAGCTGGGAAAACTCAGTAGAATATCCAACAGCGAAACGTGCGTTTCTCGTACGAACTTGGCGTAGTCTTCGCTGCCTTGTTTACTGGTCAACTCCTGCAGACGACGCTTCTCAGTCGGGTCGGTCGTGTAGTCGACCAACATCCTTAAACACGCCTGAAATGTACCACAGCCATTTTTTCCCTTTTACTTCTGGTAGAAATCAAATCTAATTAGGTCAAATAACCGTTTAACTCAGCTGTACAAAATATTTTGAAATATTCTTGATACAAAATATCTTTTAATGACCATTTTCTTAATCCCAAAAGGCCCCACTTCAGCGTACCCTATGGTATATACAAATTTCATAGTCCAACTATTAATTTCAATACAGACTGTTAAAATTAACCCTTTTGAGCTTATCTAGTATTTGAACCCTGAAATTCTTCACTGAAACAATCCATCCGTTTCATAAAGCCCTGTGAACGAACCTTTTTCAGAGTCGTGCGGATATCACAACACGATGTGAATATATGTCGTAATGTGGCTTCGGTAGGAATATAATCATGAATCACTGCACGCTTTTTCTTCGTTTCAGCCATGACGGATAGAATACACTTTTTATCCGCTACATCAGCAACATTCAATCTACCAAGTCAATTTTAACAATGCTAATAATGTTTGATTCAAACATTATTAGTGATAATAATACTCACTAATAGTGTTATTGATTCAATGAATCAATAACACTATTATTGAGTATTATTATCACCGAGTCCGATTATTAGGTAATTAGAAAAGGAACTTTTTATTCTGGACTGGAGGTCATAGTCAGATGAAAAACGAAGAAATTAACCTTGAAAACCTCTATAATAATAACGCATCAATCAAAGTTATAAGTACATGCATTTGTGCAATTTGGCTTTCAAGTATTCTCACACAGAGGAACGCAAATTCTTGGGTAGTTGGAGAGCAGGGATGGATCGATATCAAGATGATATAAAGTAAGGAAAGGCCTTTTGTTCGGGGCTTGCGATAATCCAAGCAATTGAATCAGCGGTAAATGAAGTCTACTACATCTCAATGATTGTGTCGAGAGATTTAAGTACTAAATATAAGGGTTCAAAAGATTTTACATATACGTAGTACACATTAACCTTGTGAATAAAAATTCAAAGAAAGGAGCTTAGAATTTGCGGAATTTTTAAATCTTACCTCTGTAAAAGTCTTTGGACCTCGGACGGTTCATTCTCACAAACGATGCTCACCGAATCACCGGGTTCGTATTGATAATCCTATTAAAAAAAAAGCGCGAAAGATCGAAGAAATAACTCTCGTGTAATCAAATCGAATGATCTGTACCCAATTATTGCCCCGATAGACTTACAGGCGCTTCTAATTCCAATTCAAGTGTCTTCTTCACCGCGTCGACGCTGGTCAAAACTGTCGCCTTTGTTACGGCAACCAAAGCGACCGAGCTCGCGGCTGACGGTAGCTTCGCTCCGTTTTGTATCGAACTTTGACTAGAGTCCTGAAAATCGAAACAATCCTCCTTCGTTTCTACTAACTATTCCAAAATTGATCGGCTATCATATAGAATATTTGGCCGTACAACACTTACCCATTTTTCATTGCTGAAGTTTATTTCTATAAACGGCGGGCTGACTACGGGCAAAGAAAGGTTTGCTTCGGAAAGGGGAGGGATAGATGAGGTCAGAGAACGTTCAAGCGGAGGAGTCGAAGTCAGTTCAGATTCTACTGGTTCTTTTTGAACGGAAACTTGAGTTTGTAATTGATTTTTATTCACTGTTTGATCACCGTCCACCGAGTCACTGACGCCATTAGTTATTAGGACAGATTCCCTGTAGCCATTCGAGATTGTTACTGATTCGCCTATTTCAAGATCTGATATTCCGTTTTCAACCTTTTCGACTAAATTTTCACGATCTTCCGTATCGTGGTTATGACTATTTTCTGCAGTCTTTGGCTCGTTAGTATCAGCATTTTCGTTTATCAGTGGAGGCTCTGAAACTGCGTTGTTGTAACTCGTTTCTTCATCAAGGTCAGATACACCCAATTCTTTCTGTAGTACAGGCCACAGTCCATCCATCCATGGCTCCACAACTACCTCTAGCCTGCAAAACAAACAGGTACCTAAGATACAAGATAATGTAACATATTGATGATGGTCTCGTAAGGACTTAATGTTAAATGATACCGCCTCAACCAAATATTTACAAATGACAGGAAAACGTTTGATTGAAACGACGTAGTGTCCTCAGGCTTGTTAAGGTTTTATGCGAGGCTAGTCATTTGTTGGGGGATTGAATTCTGACATAATTGGCAGACGAAATTCCAAAATCGCACATGTTCCATAGTTTTTCAGAGTTATGCAGTTTCTGGAACTTATCACCATAGAAACTAGGGGTCCAAAAACATGGTGGCCACTTGGAACGCGGATTGTTTGGTCAACAATCTGACAGTTTCAATATTCAATGCCCCCTGGTAAAACACAGAAACCAATGATCACAGCGCAATCCAAGAACATGTCATAAACCTATAACTGTGCAATTAAATGTGGTAACACAATATCTATACATCCCAAAATATGCCCTAAATGGAAATACTAGATAATTTCCCCATTCATCGACCATGATCAAGTCAATGACCTGATAGCGAGCACTTACCCTACAGCATCATCTCCATATCCTGTAGCGTAGAAGTGTTTGGCGCCGAGTTCTTGCAACCTTTCATCGAATATCCGACAGCAATTACAAAAGTTTGTATAGTTCGAATCGCCCAAACCTATCGCGAAAAACATCAGATTCAGTATGGAAAAACATCGACTACTCAAACCAAGAAATGAAAACTGATTAATCCTGTATTACGCACCTAGTATAGCGTATTTGACATCGCTGAGGAGATCGGTGGGTAACGTTTTTTTCTTGATCCGACGCCAAAATTTCAGAGCGGTATCCGGAGGGTCTCCTTCGCCGGTCGTCGAGACAACGATGACGACGTACTTTTCACGCTCGATATTGAACTGAAAAGGCGATCGAAAAAGACGTATCGTTAAAGGGGTTAACCGGGGGTCAAAGGGTGCTGACGCTGTCATTTTTATTTAAGAGGCCTTGCCATGTCCCAAGAATGGAAACTGAAAACAGTACTCCTGTCAACTTTAGGCCCGTATTTAGGTCGAGAGGGTTCTTAATACCCCAAGGACCCAACATTCCTGCTAGCACCTGAAAAAAGTTCCACTTTCATGAAAATTGGACCTCCCCCCTGAGACATGGATGGCTACGGGCACAAACTTGGTCATTAGATAATTTGTTGCATCATTTAATCCACAAAATTGTTTATTTTCAACGTTTGAAAATCCAACTTCATTGGTCCAGGTCTGCATACACAGAGATGAACCCATTTCAATCATTGAAGTGCCAGTTTGTATTTTGCAAAACAATTTCTTGACCGGCAGGTCGTCCTTTGGATAAGTCATCAATATATAATGATCACTACGATGAATTAAATAAGTTCAACTGTTATACATAGAGGGGATGGTTGGCCGATCGGCATTGATGACATGGTGACTTAATTGCAATCCAGTCACTGAATAAGTTGAAGGATGAAAAGAAACTTTGGCTGATGGTGGCCAGTAAGAGTAGTCTAGAATGAGAAAACGAAAACAAGCACTACCGTATCTACATTACAGAATTTGTTCATCAGAATTTTTTGACAAACCTTTTTATCAGTTTTGCTGAGACAGTGAAGTTCTGGATGAAGATTGTACGAAAGAGCAGTTTCAAACATCTCTTCAGCAATCGCCTCTGCCTGACCCGTCTGCGAGCCGTACACCAACAAGAATCTACCCTTTTTTTCTGGCATTTGACTTTGATTGATGATTATGCTAATGTTTACGAATAACCACTAATTTCACGCAATTCTCATAAATGATCTGTTTAAAATATAAAAGTTATTTATATTATATTAGCATATGTTTAAAATATAAAATATAACAAAGTTATCTTTTAAGATAAAGATAAGAAATCTAATTTCATCAAACAAACAAACAAAGCCAAGAGTTTCCACAAAATTTTCGAAGAGTCAAAATCAGGTTTATTTACGATCTTTTACTGCCGGCCGTCCGTTGTATAATCACATAGACATGTTCATTGCGACGGTGCGTTACGAAATGACGTCCGGATAAGGTTGATGTTGATCTATAAACAGTGAATTTGGTGGCAGCACCGTACGGTCCCCAAGCTGAATTTCTGTGAACTAAGGCGTTTTTACGAGCATCCGATTTTTGCGATCGATCGTAGGAACGCATTTACGAGCACCGATTTTTGCGATCGATTTCACAATCGGCGTTTTTACGAACACGATTTTCCGATCGATTTTTGAAATCGACCAACTCGCTCGGCGAGCGATTTGGCGATTTGATTTCCAAGATGGCGGCACCGGGTAGTTCAAAACCATACATTTTTTTCCTCAACGTCGCCATATTTATGTCATGTGATTAGCCAAATCCATCGTCATTTTTACGAACGTTCAATTCGATCGTACGATCGGAGCAAATCGTTCACGAAATCGATCGCAAAAATCGGATGCTCGTAAAAACGCCTCTAATATATAATACTACCACGAGCATCCTCGCTTGCCAGGGGTCCGGTATCGCTCCCGAACTCGCTTCCACCAGCCCCCTGGCCCACAGGGGCTCGTATCAGAGTTGTAGGTAATGTAAAAACGATAATCTGTTAATCCAATGTATATAGTTTATATAAAATATTATTTGATATATATAATGTATATAGTTTATATAAAATATTATTTGATATATACTATATAGGCCTACGTTGGATTAACAGATTATCGTTTTTACATTACCTACAACTCTGATACGAGCCCCTGTGCCCTGGCCTGTGTGTTCTGATGTTGATTTTCTGAGATACAACTCAGGTTTTCTTAAGAATTAGAAGTTATACGTATTAAATTGAATGAGCTCAACATACACAGAATGAATTGTTGTTGTATCATGGTAAGTTTGAAAAACGGATGAAACATGAATTGCAAAGTCAATCCAGGTTTAATTGTTGGTATCATGTATACCGGTATCGGTTTAATTTCAGAAAGTAACCTCAATCACGAATCAAAGAGATTAACGAATCCAGCATTATTTAACCTTTAATAGAAATGCTTTAACCCTAACCCTGATCACTTCTGTAGGTGCGGCCCTTGTCATCAAATCGCGCTTGTTTTCGAAGGATACACCGCCAAATATTCTAATGCCGTTTTTCTAAAAGTCGAACGTCGATAAATTGACCGTAAGTCCAAGAGAGACAAGTTCGACCGTACTTTAAGCGTCCAAAAAACCCGTCGTATTTTGCTTTAATGATTTATTCGTCGGTTTTTTAGGAAGCGTTGAATCGGTACAATATCTCAGCGATGCCGACCTTCACCTTCTTCAAAAACAAGGTCAAAGTCGAAAGGAAAACGTCAAAAAGCATTATCAAGAGCCAGGAGAAAGTGATGAAACAGTCGAAGTTAAAGGCCACGTACCGGTAAGTTTGTGAAATATAGTAGACTCTGTCTCTTACTTCGGTAAAGTTGAGACTGGTAAAATTCTACCCCGAGTTGGTGTCAAATACTGAGTAAGAAGTTTGTGAAATATAGTAGACTCTGACTCTTACTGCGGTAACGTTCTCTTTTTTGTGAAATTTGGTGATTGTTTATTTCACGTATGTTTAGATATTTCAGTCACGGATTTATTTGGAATTTCAACCTGAATTGAGACAATGAATTCTGAGATATTTTCACCATCTGTAGAACTCTGTTTACAGCGGGACCTCGTTTTAAAAATTTATCAGTTAATACAAAACTAGAATTCCATTCCAGATAAGACAATATCAATTATTTCCATACTTGATAACGAGTTATAACTAACAGATTTTCTGGTGCCCTGAAGTTCGTTGCAACGAGGTTCCGCTGTATAATTTTCTAAATTCAAAGAATGTTTTACAGACTTTTTAACATCAATAATTAACCACTAAGAAATACTTTCTTTTTATTATTTCAGGTAGCGGGAAAGAAAGGCGAGAGTTATTGATGGCGAGGGTCAATATTGAACGTACATTATTTCACCAAGAAACAAAGATTAGGAACTTAAGGGATTAATTTCACCAGAGACACATTACAACAGCGAGCGTATGAATTTGCACGAGGCAAATTGAAAATTACCACTTTTATTGTATCGTGATTAATAAACTCAATATTATTATTATCATTTACTGAATGGTTTTTCTTTTGAGTTTATTTTTCTTCAGAGGACCGGCATCAATGATGACATGATTTTTGTAGGCTTAAGCAAAATTTAACACATAATGCGGAAAAAAGTGGCAGGTGGCAGTTTTTCAGTCAGTGAATTGCATCAATGCCTAATCATGACTTGTCTGACTTATCACAACTAGTATCCTCATGGACAGACTGACCCTGTACGCATGATTTAATACCGCCATAATCTTTGACCAAAATCAAAAATGGGATAAGAGTAAATTGGAACAAGATACGAATATGGACTTTCCTAAATTTACATGATGATGTACCGTTTAATCCAGTATCAAAATTAAAGAAAACAATTTCTTTTTCAAATTATGAGTGGTAAGCATGAAGTTTTGGCAGAATTTCAGAGGATCCGTGCTCCAAGTAATTAGAAAATCCCTTTTAAGGGATTGCTTCGGGCAGGGATTAATAATTCTGTCTTCCTTTGCGTGCTAGAATTCATTGATTCACTGCGGGATCGCTTGCCTGTCTTCCTTTGAGTGTTAGTATTCATTGATTCCCAGTGGGTTGCTTCGGGCAGGGATAAGTCTTGTCTTCCTTCGAGTGCTAGTGCGGGCAATCCAGTTGCGCTACTCTATTTTCGTCACATGTAATCTTACAGGTATGTCAGTTACCGACGTCACCCGGCACACCCTGTCGGTAAATGGTGAAAGTAAGGCGTCGTCATTCTGGGTTTCGCGTTCTGTGTGAGGGCGTGTAGAGGGCAGTATATTCCTGGCTGGCTCATTGTCTGGTGTTCTTGGCATGTGACCGGCGACGGAGAGCTGAAAAGCTTTCGGACATTAGTTTTGTTCCGTACCAGGTTTTCATCGCTCTTCTCTTTTTTTTCATTTCAGGACTCCCAAGATGAAGAAGAAGATGCTGAAGGCGACTACAACGAAGACGATGCCGAAAAAAGAAACTGAATTCAGCAATATTGAAAGTTAAGTTGATACACATGTAAATTACGATGCGTGATACGGAAAGGATTGTGTAACTAGAGAATATCATTCTTTTACTCATTTCAGGTTAATCCGGAAAGGCCCATCTAAAATCTGCCCACCAGAAGTGTCCACAAAAGACTCCACGTTGAATGAACCAAACACCGAAAGTCCTGCCGCAACCAAACCTGGCAGTCTCATCCTGCATGGCAACAGGAATGCATACATACATAAAGCTAAGTTGATTTTTCATATCTGGGGTAGAATGCATAGGCACTGGTGAGGATAGAGATGCTGGTCAAGCTAACCATCGCACTACTTTATTGAAGCTCTATGGCCGGCATATTGTTAAAAGTAAATTGAAATATAGTTAGGGCAATGATTGCTTGAATATTTACAATATTAGACGAAATGATTGAGTGAGGTCCCTTGAATATTCTTTGGTCTGATAATAAAAATGTAGATTGGTCAGTTATTGATTAAAAGATTTGTACAATTAAGCTAAATTCAATATCTAATGTGAAATTTTTCAAATGTACCGTAGATATTTCAGGCCTCATAAAGCTTGTTTAACTGACATCAAGATATAGATAGGACAATTTACTAATTAACCAATCGCTTAGATATTAGCAATCATTCAATATCTTATAATGTTTGACGAGAAACTCTTCGGGTGTAGATATTTTAGGGCCCCGTATTCATGTAGGCTGGCTTTACCTGTAAAGATATATATCAATTAAACTTTATCGTCAGTTAATAGATCTTTTTTACAAATAGTATATTGATACATTTATAAACATTCAGGCACTTTACAGTATATATTATATGCTGCTTTACCCATTGCATTAATGAATTTCTGGGGGAAAGATGTATAAAATATTGTCTAGGGCTCTATCAAGATCTGGTGTAATATATATATGGGGAAAACTATGGACTGCAGGTCTTTTAGAAACCGTGATTAGGTCTCAGCGCTTTGATAAATCTAGAGTAAAAAAAGCTTTCATTGAGTCAAATCATTCCACAGAGCCATACTCTGTGCCTTGTTATGCGCTATGATTATTGTTTAACTGAAAATTGTCATATATAGCTAGGAAAAATTGCTCATTAACCAATGGCTTAGATCCACAATTAAGATGAATTCTATATTTCTAAGATCAAAAACTATTTATACGGTATGTAATACAGGTCCATAATATAAATGTCGTAAAACTGAAAATTTAAATATAGCCGATATATGTATGAGCACATCTGAATCAGTCTCATCGACTGATCAGTATTTACATCTCCAACTGACGTGCTTATGGCAACTGGTCACGTTCTTCAAAATTGCCAAAATTTACCTAAACCTAACTGATTCATCTAAAAGCCATACTGTGTGTCAAGTTACGCATAATAGATATTGTTTAACTGACAATTGGAATCAAAGGTGAATAACTCATTAATGTATTACTATAAGATATCTACGATTAAGGAAAATTCAGGTCCATGGACATTTAAAATGTAGCTGATACATGTGTATCTGATCACATTTATCTATCTGTATCTAGTGAACCTATTGTGTCCTCATACAGCTGTATTAGTTTTGATACATATTGCCAAAATCATTTCACACAGATTTACTTCCGATCGAAGGGAGATAAAACAATTCTGTACATTCACAAATACATTCCTGATTTTGGAAGGGAGAATATTTCAATTTCACTGTGTATGTCAGATTGAGAGCCTTATTCTGACAGGATATCCTAAACTTAGGTCTTATTCCTCTTGCTAATAGCTCTCTTTTACTAACCCCTCTCCTTCAAACTATTTTCTAGCATCATGTCTTGCACCGCACCAGGGAGCTCCGGTCATAACAAGGTCTTTTGGTCCTTATACACAGTGTACTACTATAAATGGGAAATAAAGATTATATAGCAATTCGGCTTTAAGGGAATTTTTAATTTACCACTTAAATGTGCTTTTATCTTAATTTCTGATGAATTCATAATAGTGATGAATTCACCACATCTGAGATTCTACTCATGTAGATTTTTAGGCTCCATGTTCAACTGACTATTAAAATGTAGCTAGTATGATTACTAATTAACGGGTCGCTTAGATATCTAGAAGATTAATTAAAATTAATTCAATGTAATGAATATAAGTGAAAATTATTTAAAAAATAGTGCAGTGGATGAGACGACTATATCGTGCAATGTCACCTTCGTCATAACTGGGCGACATGTGGTTGGGATCTGTTGAATCAGTTAGGTTTTGGGGAATTCTGTATTCGTCAAACTAGATATCAAAAGCTCTGATGCAAAATAAGCATTTTGAAATAGTGATCAATCGAAACCAGATCTGAAATTCTTGTCGTGTAGAAATATCAAGCCCCGTATAAAATATTGTCAGAGACAATTTAATTATAGCTAGGAAATTGAGTGATTAGGTATCTAAGATGAAGATTAATTCAGCATCTTCATATAAGGTAAAAGTGCTCAAATCTAAACCGTAGGGGTTGATAAGAAAACTGTATTATCTTATTGGTTGATATCTAAAGAAAACAGGGTGTGTTTAAACTCTGTCTCTTAGACGTGGGATTTATTGAATCTTTTTAGGCTTTGCATAATTCTGGATTTGTCAAGGCGTTGGAATGATTCAAGGTTTCTTAAATCTGTAGAACCATGTTGACCAGGATCAGTGTGCTCAATGCTGGCAGCGCACAGTTAGTTATATTATCATAATTACAAGATCATTGTATATATTAGGAGCAATATTTAGAATTACTGGAATGGATTAGAATAACATTCACTGGGCACAGATGTCACCACCTATGGGTAGAAAACATATCTCTTAAAGTTTATTAATTGATGATGAAGTTAATTTGATAATACGAACATGGTTTAGCTGACAATCAAAATGTATATAGGGAAACAGTACAAAAACAATTTGATAAGATTGATTATGCATTACTAAATTTGTTGTAACTCAGGTATTCCTAGAGATGACTATAGATGCTTTAGTCGAATTGTTTTTAAACTATAATAATCAACCGTTGCTTAGATATCTAGAATATAGATGAATTACGATATGAGTTGACTTTCATATAGATATTGTTTAATAATTGACTATTATCAAAATCTACTTACCGGTCCACATTGCTGATCTTATATTATGAATTGACACCTTAATTATGATCAGAGATATTCGAAAGGATTCTGCTCTTTTTTTCAGCTATACTACTAATCAACTAGTCATAAAATGTACAAAATGATCTTCAACCTTGTAATATAGATATTACAAATCGCGATGTATTAAAATAGGCAGTCAACTTTATTGACCCCAATCAGTCGCTTGCCGGTTCAGACTGGTTGGAAGATTAATCGAATGAACCGGAACCGAATTTCCCAATTATGTACTCGGATTTAAAGAAAAAGAAATTTATGTGAAATCGACCGCCGATCACACAACTATATATGTACTTCGATTTCCGATTTTGAAAAAACTTAAAACTACAAAAAAATTTAAAACTAGACACAATTACCACCTTGTAAACTTTCGGACTATTTACTTGAAAAAAAAGACCAAAGAAATGTAAAAATTAGACAAAATTATCTTAAACCTTGTAAACTTTCGGACTATTTACACGAAAAAAAGAGCAAAGAAATGTAAAATTAGACAACCAACTTAGGAGACCTCACCAATAATGAACACGGCAATCACAAAAGGTAACTTAATATATTTGGAATTATTGCAATAAATTCTGAATGAAATATTTTGTCATTACAGGATATCTATTTTTAAGATCATTGCAGCTAAATTTCACCTCTGAGAAAAAACCCAGCTTGAGAACAACTACTCGCCCAAAATCGACCGACTTGAACAGCGCACAGATGGGGCCAACAGAACCGAACTCATTAACGCACAAACTTCCACACCGATAACGAACCCAGCAATCATAAAAGGTAACTTGATATACATGAAATTATTACGATTAATTCTTATTGAAATATTTGGTCATTACAGGATATCTTCTTTTAATCATTGCAGCTAAATTTCAACTATAAGAAGAAACCCAGCTTGAGATCAACTACTCGTCCAAAATCGACCAACTGGTACAGCGCACAGATGAGGCCAACAATCGAACTCATTTACCAACCAACGAATAAGATAATTGCCGATAACGAACCAAGCAATCATAAAAGGTAACTTTATATATACATGAAATAATTACGATTAATTCTTATTGAAATATTTTGTCATTACAGAATATCTTCTTTTAATCATTGCAGCTAAATTTCAACTATGCGAAAAAAACCCAGTTTGAGAACAACTACTCGTCAAAAATCGACCAACTTGAGCGGCGCACAGCCAACTCATTAACCAATCAACTAATAAGATAATCGCCGATAATGAAACCAGCAATCATAAAAGGTAACTTGATATACATGGAATTATTACGATTGATTCTTATTTAAATATTTTGTTATTAAAGGATATCTTCTTATGATCATTGCAGCTATATTTCAACTACGAGAAAAAACCCAGCTTGGGAACAACTACTCGCCCCAAATCGACCAACTTGAACAGCGCACAGATGAGGCCAACAGAATCGAACTCATTAACCCACCAACTTTAGATGATCCACACCGATAACGAACCAAGCAATCATAAAAAGTAACTAGATATACATGAAATTATTACGATTAATTCTTATTGAAATATTTTGTCATTAAAGGATATCTTCTTTTGATCATTGCAGCTAAATTTCAACTATGAGAAAAAACCCAGTTTGAGAACAACTACTCGTCAAAAATCGACCAACTTGAACGGCGCACAGCCAACTTGGGTCGAACTCATTAACCAATCAACTAATAAGATAATCGCCGATAATGAAACCAGCAATCATAAAAGGTAACTTGATATACATGGAATTATTACGATTAATTCTTATTGAAATATTTTGTCATTAAAGGATATCTTCTTTTAATCATTGCAGCTTAATTTCAACTATAAGAAGAAACCCAGCTTGAGATCAGCTACTCGTCCAAAATCGACCAACTGGTACAGCAAACAGATGAGGCCAACAGAATTGAACTCATTTACCCACCAACTAATAAGATAATTGCCGATAACGAACCAAGCAATCATAAAAGGTAACTTCATATACATGAAATTATTACGATTAATTCTTATTGAAATATTTTGTCATTACAAAATATCTTCTTTTAATCATTGCAGCTTAATTTCAACTACGCGAAAAAACCCAGTTTGAGAACAACTACTCGTCAAAAATCGACCAACTTGAACGGCGCACAGCCAACTCATTAACCAATCAACTAGTAAGATAATCGCCGATAATAAATCCAGCAATCATAAAAGGTAACTTGTTATACATGGAATTATTACGATTGATTCTTATTGAAATATTTTGTTATTAAAGGATATCTTCTTTTGATCATTGCAGCTAAATTTTAACTATGAGAAAAACCCAGCTTGAGAACAACTACTCGCCCAAAATCGACCAACTTGAACAGCGCACAGATGGGGCCAACAGAATCGAACTCATTAACGCACAAACTTTAGATGATCCACGCCGATAACGAACCAAGCAATCATAAAAGGTAACTTGATATACATGGAATTATTACGATTAATTCTTATTGAAATATTTTGTCATTACTGGATATCTTCTTTTAATCATTACAGCTAAATTTCAACTATGAGAAAAAACCCAGTTTGAGAACAACTACTCGTCCAAAATCGACCAACTTGAACAGCGCACAGATGAGGCCAACAGAATCGAACTCATTAACCCACCAACTTTAGATGATCCACACCGATAACGAACCAAGCAATCATAAAAGGTAACTTGATATACATGAAATTATTACGATTAATTGTTATTGAAATATTTTGTCATTAAAAGGATATCTTCTTTAAATCATTGCAGCTAAATTTCAACTATGCAAAAAACCCAGTTTGAGAACAACTACTCGTCAAAAATCAACCAACTTAAACGGCGCACAGCCAACGTGGGTCGAACTCATTAACGCACAAACTTTAGATGATCCTTGCCGATAATGAACCAAGCAATCATAAAAGGTAACTTGATATACATGAAATTATTACGATTAATTCTTATTGAAATATTTTGTCATTACAGAATATCTTCTTTTAATCATTGCAGCTAAATTTTAACTTTGCGAAAAAACCCAGTTTGAGAACAACTACTCGTCAAAAATCGACCAACTTGAACGGCGCACAGCCAACTCATTAACCAATCAACTAATAAGATAATCGCCGATAACGAACCAAGCAATCATGAAAAAGGTAACTTGATATACATGGAATTATTACGATTAATTCTTATTGAAATATTTTGTCATTACTGGATATTTTCTTTTGATCATTGCAGCTAAATTTCAACTATGAAAAAAAAAACCCAGTTTGAGAACAACTACTCGTCCAAAATCGACCAACTTGAACAGCGCACAGATGAGGCCAACAGAATCGAACTCATTAACCCACCAACTTTAGATGATCCACACCGATAACGAACCCAGCAATAAAAGGTAACTTGATATACATGAAATTATTACGATTAATTCTTATATCATTGAAGCTCAATTTCAACTATGAGAAAAAACCCAGTTTGAGAACAACTACTCGTCAAAAATCGGCAAACTTAAACGGCGCACAGCCAACTAGGATCGAACTCATTAACCAATCAACTAATAAGATAATCGCCAATAATGAAACCAGCACTAATAAAAGGTTACTTGATACACATGGAATTATTACAATTAATTCGTATTGAAATATTTTGTCATTACAGAATATCTTCTTTTAATCATTGCAGCTAAATTTCAACTATGCAAAAAAACTCAGCTTGAAAAACAACTACTCGCTCAAAATCGACCAACTTAAGCAGCGCACAGATGAGGCCAACAGAATCGAACTCATTAACCCACCAACTTTAGATGATCCACACCGATAATGAACCAAGCAATCATAAAAGGTAACTTGATATACATGGAATTATTACGATTAATTCTTATTGAAATATTTTGTCATTACAGGATATCTTTTAATTATTACAGCTAAATACTAACTATGAGAAAAAACCCAGCTTGAGATCAACAACTCATCAGAAAATCTACAAGTAGATGAATACTGATTGACCCATTTGCTAATGAAAACTGTAGAAGCCCAGATTAGAAGTTGAGGAGCCAGCAACGGATTAATCACTCAACGATGGATTCTTCTACAAACGGTGGTTGATTTCTATAAAATATTTTATCAGGAGCAGCAGAGACTATAGTGAATCTTATAAACACTGATTCGAGTGACAAAGCTAATGAATTATCTCATAAATACTGATTCAGGATAAGCACTGTTTTAAAAGCCGCAAAGACAATAGTGTATCTTATTAGGAGCAGCATAAACAATAGCGCATCTTATAGATGCGCAGATTCAGGACCGGCAAAGACAATAGTGGATTTTTGTCGTAAAGTATTGATTTTTTTACTTAACACCCTTTTTCAAACCAGTCTGATATAGTGTTGTAAAGGAAATTATTTTATAATGTTTAATGCAATGTGAAAGTCTAATAAAAGCTAAGCTCCATTAATTCACAATATTGGTATTCGATCCTTGGTTGATAGAGAAGTCAAGTTAGGTTAGTCACTAGGGGTAAATGGTCGCGTCAAGCGCCTTGTTTGGGCTCGCAGTCTGTTGAGTTAACTCCTAAACTGAGATATAGTTTCAACATGATATTGTGAGTTTTATCTTTAAACTTTACCATAGTTAAACATAGTCAACTATGGCTATTTGTCCGTGTAGGTATCACATAGTTTGGAAACATAGAAAATAACGTTAGGCCAGTGTGTTGATCTACAAATATTAAGTATTTGATGAATTGTAGATGTATTAATTTGATGGATATATATTTTCGAAGGCCCATGTAACTGATTTCACAATTGAATCGTATATGTTGATTTTCACATCGAGTTTTAACTTTGAGCCTCCATCAATCTGTTTGATGATCATAGCTACGTATTTGAAATCAAAAGCTTTATTTGAAAGGAGACCATTATTTACATTTGAAAGGTAAAGCTAGGAATAACAAGGCATAAAGTTATAGCTAGGACTAATTTTGAACGTTTTAACATTGTTTATAGCTGTTTGAACTTCTTTTATTGTAATGGGTAAATCCATATCATGAGGTGGCTCTCGTGAATAATCACTTAGCTTCAAATTGGGTGTATAATGATTATTAAGGAGTGGCAGTGAATCAGTAGTGCTTTTCTAAAATGGAACCAGAAACTTTACAGTGAAAAAATGCCTGCAGTTGTAAATAGAGGAGTATAAATAATACATAATACAAACTACAAGTACATAAATTAATGAAAAAATAAATAAAAAAAACCAATAAATAATAAGTAGTAAATAATACAAAATACAAGTACATTCATAAATAGATAATATTAAAAAATAGATAAAAATACTAAACAACAATAGAAACAAACAACAAATTAGTACTCTATTTACATGAAAAGGCATTTTTCAAATATTTATCAACAAGGTTATTCACTTATTGAACAACCTTCCCTAAGTATAGCGAAAACCCGAGATCTTTTCTGTTGTTGTTTTAAGCATTCTATCGGACTCAGTTATTGTAATGAACAAAACAAATAACCATAAACCTTAAATAAATCGAACACACTTAAAAGAAAATAACTGATATGATAGAATGCTTTGAATAACTGTGATGAAAGATCGACCGCCCTATGAACTAGCCGCGCTCAATCACTGCTGTGTCCGTTGATTGTTATACAGGGGTAGACTTACTATCTAAAATCTGGTACATACATTTTAATTTTTAGAAAGAATGTAAAACAGCTATAAACTTAAGTTATTGATGTTATTGATTAGTTACCAATTGTATAATTATGTTGATGTTTTCGAAGCTGCCAGAAAAAACATTAGAATACTAGTATTCAATGCCAAGGTGCTTGGACATCTTTAAGTCAGGGCAAAGTAGGCAAAATTCTAGTTTTCTAGTGAAAGTAATGATTAGTTGATACTTAGATTTCCAGAGTGAATCTGTATGTTCCATCTCTAGTTTTAATGCTCTATGTTGGAGACTGTTATTGTAACACATAACGCATGTTTGGAAATTAGGAACCTGCATGATGATTTCTCGTTTAAGATATTATTGTTGTGTGAATAAAACGATGTACATTTTCATCATTCATGTTGAAACTTTTTATTTGTTAATTTCTATAGCAACAATTCCACTGTGGTGCTTTTCAGTGGTTCATAAAATACTGATTTAATTAGCAGGAGCATAGAATAGAAGGAGCAGTTTCTTGATAGGTTAACTCAAGGATATAGTGGTAATTGGTCAATTGTCCTAGCTTTGTTTTGATTATCAGTTTAACCGCATCTGTGTGGGGCCTGTAATATCTGGACAAGAAGAATTTCTGATCTTTGTATAGAGTTGTATTGATATCTACTATCAAGTTGAATAATACAAATTAAGAAGTTGCCGTAGCTTCGTCAGTCAAACCATATTTATATGTATGAAGATACTCGATTTATCTTAAATCATCACAAAGAAAAACCTTTATAATAGTTTGCAGGGTTTGATCTAAGGAATAAATGCCACTTGACCTTGGGGCAAGCATATGTAATATCACTTGCCCCCTCAAAAATCAACTTGCTCTACATGAGTAGTCCGATTGAGACACAATCATCCCTTGCATCGAGTGGGATAAAAGCTTTGAGATATAGAATTACACAAGCCCGGTGGACGAGTGATTGTGATAACCTACATGCCCTAATGAAAATATACTTGTGTCGGGCAATTGGACTAGTGCTTAAATCAGACCCTGCTTTGTTTCAAATGTAACATTTGTGAAATAAGCTAGTTGATAATTAAAGAAATCTCTCAGACGAGGACATTTTTGGCAATGTTTTTAGTTTTCTTGTAATAACTAAGATTAATTAGTTTACCTTACGCTTTCCAGAGTGAGTGAATTTGTAGGTTTTATGTTGAACTGTTTTATAAATAACTCATTTAGTGGGGTATAATTGTTGTTTAAGAATAAAATGATATACATGTTTCGTCATTCATACTGTGGTGCTCATCAATGGTTCCTAAAATACTATTTTCATTAAGGCCCTTATGGAAAATTGAGTAGCAAAATAGAGGAGCAGTCTCTTGATAAATGAGGATATATGAACAGTATTAATCAGTAGATTATGCTAGCTATGGACTCTAAAACCATGGTTTAACAATGTCTGTATGGGTTCTGAATATCTGCACAAGAAGCACCTAAAAAAGTAAGTTATTGAATCTTAACTTAATTGTAGCAAAGCCATTAGTTATTAGTAATTGCCCTAGCTCTATTCAAATTGGCAGTTGAACAATATTTATATACTCGATTTATATACTCTTGCTGAATGCATAGAAGAGAATACCTCCAAAATACTTTGCATTAAATGTAACATTTGAGAGAAAAACTAGTGGCAAAACTAGCTATCTTGTAAAATAATGTTAATGAAAATTAAATCAAAGACTGTTTATTTAATCTAATCTTTAGCTTTCCAGATTGAATTTGTGGTTTTATCTTCGGTTATAATGTTTTTATGTTCGAGACTTTTTTGAAATACAGGTCACGTTTTTGTAAATGCCTGAGGCACTTCCTCCAGTACATGAATACCTGTCATTTAGGTATAATTGTTGTTGTTGAGATAAAATGACATGTTCATGTCAATTGTTCATAAAACATTGATTTATTAAGGTCCTATCGAATAAAGTTGAGCTTTTTCTTGATAAATGAGATGTCCTCAATCGATGTCATTTGAAAAGTTGACATGATACATTCATATTTCATGAAACTGTCGTTGATATTGACCTCATGAATTGTCAAATTCATAATCTTAGACTAGTCCAATTTTCGGTTTTTTATGGATCAAAGTTTATAATTCTTTGTGTATATTTGTTATTTTCCTATTGATGCAAATTGTATAAATCAGCTGTAGTGGAAATGTATCATAGATAAAGACTTCTAAATACCTTACATGTAACTTTGTTTTAAGTTAGTACAATTTCATACAGTAATAGAAATAAAATTACTATTAAAATTTGAGAAAATAAGCTAAAAGTTAATAATATGATATGTGAAAATGAAATGATGTAAGAATGTATATCAGATTGATTACTTGATCCTACGCTTTTCAGAGTATTTGGCCAGGTTTATCTCTGGTTTTAGTGCTGGGAGCCATGGACTCACGGTTTAAGAGTCCATGGTTGTGGGCCATAGACGTTTCTGTTTTAGAGTCTATGGTTGGACCATGGGCGTATATAAACTCTCGTTTATAGTTAATACGCCTATGGTGGTTGGACTAGTTGTTTTTGAAAGTCCGTGTTTGAGGAGCTTACATTATAATTCCTCGAGCCTGGCATTTGTTGTATGAGAATAAATATGATTGATTTTGAAATTTGTCATTCGTTTAGTTAAGCAAACCGGCAGAGCGCCCCAAGTGATGATTTCGAGTATCTTCGGACTTCTTTTTAGTCATGCATAGTTCTAATACCCCAAAGTGCATAGGTCTTCGTTTCAGTAGCGCATAGTTTTTAGTAACACCCCCACTTCACTGCCCCGCTATAAAATTAACTGCTTTTCAGTAAATGATTATATATTCTATATATTAAATATTCTGTTGATTGTCTATTGTAGGTAATTGATTGTGTTCTGATGAAGATTCTCTGAGATACAACTCAGGATTTCTTAAGAATTAGAAGCTATACGTATGAAATTGAGCTAAACGTGCACAGAATGAATTGTTGTTGTATCATGGTCATTTTGAAAAACGGATGAAACATGAATTGAAAAGTCAATCCAGGTTTAATTGTTAGTATATCTATATTGATTTAATTTCAGAAAGAATCGTCAATCACGAATCAAAGAGATTAAACGATTCCCGCACTAATCGTCATGAAATGAGATTCCAAATAACGGCGAAACTCCTAGATTCTAATACAGTGATGAGGTTTAAAGAGCTGGAATTTATGAATAACTACACGAGCGAGCATGCAATCGGAATTGAGATTGGATTTAGGCCTACTGTCTGGTCAAGACTCGAGTTAAGTTAGAGATATCAGTATCATTCTGTTGTCACACAATTTGCAATGTCACAAAATACGTATGTCACCGTCTTATCAGGCGGTCTGTAGTGGACAATGAATATAGAATAGCAGTAAAAAGAGTTTGTCGTGATGGATTTTATACTCAATTTCTAGCAAAAATTATGTTTGGTCCATGAGGAGAGGAAAATATTGCGAATATCCAGATGATCTGAATTACTGGTCTTTCCCAAGTCTGTCCCAACTCACTGTCTGTTTCCAGAATAAGATGCTGCGGTGGATCCAAATATCTGATCTCAGAAAACACTGACAAGGAGTTCAACTATTGTAAACTTTATTCAGACTTTAGTCATTTTCACATCATCATTAACACAACAATTCACTGAATATATTCCATGTACGGTTGATAAAGAAAGCATGTCCCCCTTCGGCCAAGTTCCTTCAGAATGACTATCACAGCTGAGCCCTTTTTCTTACCTACAAAATGAATAAGTATTAATTCAGTTGTCTGTTTGAATTCCGATTAAATATCAGCGGATTAATTCGATACGTACAGCAATTAATGCCTTTTCTTCAGTCTTTAAATTTCCTTTTGTTTGCTGATTACATTTATGATTCATAGATTATCAGCTGATTTACTGTAATCTATCATTCCAGTGCGATTTTGATATTACTCCTAATTTCGCTTATTCGATGAGACGCCATTTTAACCCAGAAGTAACTCGATACTAACATGCATCAAAAATGTAAAATGGAGGATGGGATCAACCGGTGAAGGTAGAGACCGGCAACCAGTCGGGTACCGTATAGTGCTGCCAGTATAGACATGAACGAAACGGTTATTCAATGGTGTACAAGAACACCGTTTTAAGATGGCGGCGTTTGAACTGCAGAAGGGTCAGGGTTTACAGATCTAGACAGTTCAAGAGGGATCACGGTTCAACCGCGGCACATGAGATGCTGCTGGCCATGCCAACCACAGCCCGACTGTCGTTGGCATTGAGGTGGTACTTTGCGTGAGTCCGAGCGACATGATTTCATTACATCTGGCTGGCAGGAGGATCGAGAGTCAAATCAATCACCATCCTCCCCGGCAGGGATTCGAAATGCATGTAAATTGTGACCCCGCGGACCTAAATTTCAAAAGGGTTAAAAGTTCGTTACCCCAATAAGCAGGAATTCTTTCTCCTTTGATTTTATTTTTTTTCAGGTTAAAAAACAACGTTGGTGTGTTAGCGGGAAGTTTAGAGCAAACAAAACCGAAAGTCAGAATTGGCAACCATTTTTACATTCCGAAAAAAAAACTTGATTCCATATTGCGAGCACCGAGAAGTTATGAATTTTATATAAACGGCTAGGCCTACTGCTAAAAACTAACCCAAGAGCCAGAGAAGAGCCAGATTTGGTTACAGCGTGTACTCGAACGGAAGAAAAAAAGATCGATCCTCAATATGTTCTTCGAGAGCAAAATAACAATTTCATTTGTTGTTTGAAGTTTTTACTGTATATATAATAAAATATACCGTTTACAGCCGAATTCAGGGATTGAAAAACTTCATTCAAAAGCAATGCCCACCAGATATCAGACCATGGTAAATGAAGTCTCAAAACATTGAAAAACATGTCAGGGGAGACTGACACCATGAATATAGTTGATGCGACAAATACCATTCTGTGCGCCGTTCCATCTTGTTTACTTATATCTGCACCGGTCAAAAGTTTCCTATTTTTAGCGTGGATATGTAGTTTTATTATCAAGACAAAATTAAAAAGTTGAACGAGAGCGAATGGTAAATATGTAGTGAAAACATTTTCTATTAAATACGAATACTTGGGCGGGTTGTGAACCGTTTTGGCCCCGAGGACAGTCAGGCCGTATGAACATGTTTTTTTAACCCGCACAATGATTCGGTCTCGCGTGCGATATGAAGCAAATCCACTCCACGTGACAACCAAAACGGCCGAAAATAAACAACAATGATTCAAATTCCAAAATCTCTTAGCTTTAAGTGGAAAACAGATATGAAATGCTCGGTCGAACGTCACTAATAAGGTCAAACCGTTACGAATGTAAAAAGCCCATTTTATGATGAGGTTACCCACTATATACAGCTCAGGAGCTCCCAAATCGTCGTCTAAATACAGTCCCGTTTTTCCATGGCGAGTAAGTTTCACAAACCAAACTAAATGGTTATAAATAATGATTCCAATGCAACTCATTGCGTCGAAAGCCGCCAGTATCATTAACAGGAAATGCGAAGTCGCGGAACGATTCATTTTATGCAGTCGATATAGCAAGACCAACGTTACCGAGTTGGCGACAAGGCCAAACCATGCGACCGGTCCTATCACAGTTACCATGACAAGATTCCAAACGATGCGATCGTATTTCCAGCATTCCTCCACAGCTGTGGCATTTAACATGCTGCTATTGAGTGCGTGATAGAAACGTACGCTCCTGATGGCAAAAAAGTAACGGTTGACATGCTGCGCACTCTGAAATTCTTAAAGTTATACGCAGAAGAGAATTACATATACATACGTGTAGCAGAAAATACCGTATTATCCATAATGATATAGTATATACTTGTATACACATTCGTCGGGTGAGGCAAAATCAGAAAGTTCACATGCCAACCATTTTATCACAATTCAATCTGAAATATATTCACTTCATATATCTCACTACATCTAAGGTCATTATGGTAAAATGAATACGAATCTTACAATATCAATACATCTTACAATATCTTCGTAATTTACCAAACAATCGTTATCCGCCCCCTATGCGCACGCAGACATGGCTGAACAAGAAAACTAACTTGAAAGATTATTGACCCCTTGGAATTTTGGATTTGAATACATTGATTTTGCAACCAGTCTAGCCCTAATATATCAACCGCAGAATAAACGCCAAAATTCACAATTGTAATTGTTATTTCAAGAAGCAGATATTGATGACGCAGTGCACAGTCGATTCACACAGAACCCCCCTAAATAACGCATACTAGGTGTCGAGGTATATGAGCATCATTGTAACGGTCTTTACTCCCTCGCTTGCCAGGGTTTGATTGCATCCACGGGCTTGTCACGATAGCTTGGGGTCCAAAATCAAAGATTCGACTCAGTATCCTACGTACCACCTGAATTCGTTATCATCACATCTAAAACGAATGGTTCGGTTTTAGGACAAAAAATGCGCCCGATTTGGGATTAATGATCGAAGACACTGTAGATTTGAACCCCGATTCAATTTGTCAAAGACTTTACGCGCTTTGTTACCTCTCATTAACCTTTCTACAGCTGAGCGGCAATATTTGACGATGAAACGCATCGCGGCGGTAAATCGCTTTTCAAGAACCGCCAGACAAAAGATCTTCCCTCACGACGTGAAACCGACCCGGCTTGTTTCCCGCTGCTCACGCAATGCATCGTTTAATATTACACATCGAGTGAAACAGAAAGCGACGAATGTCAATCTCTTGATGATTCCTCATAATTTCGCGGCAATCGGAAGAAAAAGATCTAGCGCGTATTAATTCGATGACATGTAATCAAATCTCTCGACGATCATTGGTTCGCGGTTGACTGCACGTGATCAATACTTCCGGTAAGGCGGATGATTTATGTCGGAACTAGAAATTGAATGATTTGACTATTGCAGCTAATGCGGCTTTGTAATCGATGCGTCGGGTCATCTATCAGCTGACAGATGCTTTCATAATCATTTAGCCGAGAGAGATTACAATTAGAAAGCTATTTGTCAATTCTGGAGAGATTTATTTCGCCGACTTCGATGACGGTTGTGTTTGGTGGTTGGGAAACAGAAAACCCGATACGAATAAACAGATACACCGAGAACAACAGAATAGTCTTTCTGGCAATAGTCTGACTAAAAAAAACCGTCGAATTCTCATCGCATTTCCCAAGACAAGGAACAATAGCTTTAACCATTATCCCGGCCGGTCAGTAAAGCTAATTAGTTTATGACACCCAAACATTAGTTCAAGACGCTTTAAACATTGATCGATGAGAATACTTCAACTATTAACACGGAGATGCCCGCGCCGTTCATGTAATTAAAAAGAAACGAAGATTACAAAAGGGTAATTCGATCTGCAAATAATTAGCCCGGGCGGTTATTATCGCACTTTTTTCTTGACACTTCTCTGATATTCCTTATTGTCACTCCATGTGGTTCAATTTCGCGCTGACGCGCGCCACCCGAAGTTTCAACGATACATCAAGACGCACGCCGAGAAAGAAAATGAGACAAAAATTCGACCGATGTCGATATAATTGATACGTCGTCAGATATTCGAGGAATTCTAGGTATGTTAATAATAGGTGCTCGGCAGCCATTAAGGTAAAGACGAGCTGCTGTGTAATGGGCACGCGGATACGTGCGCTAATTTACCAACTATCGCGTATTTCGTGTACGTGAACTTTCATTACTTTGCGATGTCGGTGCAAAATCTCCCCTGGTTCCTCGAACTCGATATGGCGGTGGTTTCCGTTTGACGGGTCGAAGCAACTTATGATTTCGATAAGCTTATACCGGTACGTCATATTGATACCATATAATTGGGTAGATTCATCTATCCAGGTTTCTTCATATATCAGTTGAACCATTTAGACCTATTTTTCCCTGGATGATATAGAATGACTTACTGAAGCTTTCAACAAATCAAGAGAACTATAGATGAAAGCTACGGTAAGTTAAACTATATCAATCATGTAGTTAAATAAGTCTAAATGGTTCAACTATATTGAAACCGGCCATTTAATGAATAATTTCCAGGGCCTTTCGAAGTAAAACTCGCCTATTTACATGATGGATTTGGCTATGCAAGTATCATTCAATGTATACGCTCGAATCTGGATCAAGTTTAAGTATTACTTCACTCAATCGTCGAATCTAACTAGCAACTGCCGGGGCCCTATTCAAATTTTCATTTGCTGAAAGATTTCGGAATATGCATGTTGTATTTCTATGCATACTATAGTTAAGTTTACTCCAAGATGACGTAATTTGCACGTATGCACTTATATATAGACATATATATCTTTTCACTTTCGGTGCAACGCGTTAATGTATTTTGGGCTGGGAAATTTTTCCTAAATGGGAGAAATCGTTATCGCGATATCGTCGCAATGGCTTCTCGTTAGATTTAAACGTAGGTGTAATATGATTGAAAAATTTCGATTAAGGGAGAAATAATTCGATGTAACGAATGGGGCACCTGGAAACCTTTGTCGATGAAGATTGCTGTATTGTGATATAACATCGTGTGGGTGGACTCCGTCTTTTTCCGAGGTTCAAATACATATGTAGATAGATCGAGAACAATTTTTTCATATATAACGATGTTTATCATTTATGTCATGGTTACCCCGAATCGACGGTCGGAAATGCTGCAAAATTACGCGTTCGTCATTTTGTGAAATTGTATATATCTAAGTCATTAGATCATACGCGTCTATGTATCGCTAATTGGAAAAGAAACTTCGATTATGTGTTTGAGGTAAACGTTTACTACAGACGATCAGCGATAATCGTTCCACCGCCGCACTGTGCGAGACACACAGCACAAGAAAAGACACTAATATCACGTATTTCGGTGATTAGCAATATCACACGGCAGAGGTTAATACATTATTTCCTCAAGAATCAGACCGCACCGTCAGAGAGTTTTCTTATCCATATATAGAGAATCCCACATTAAAAAAAGATGAACGATAATCGAAAGATAATTCATTGATTCGACGTTTCATTCCTGAAGATGACTATTAGGTTATAGCCGAAACGTCGGATCAATTATCGATTATCTTTAAGGAAGGACTTCATATTTCGTTTTATCAGCGTGGGATTCTCTATATATCATTACAAAACGGACATTGTGTTTCACCAATGGTTCTCTTATCTATATTATGATATGTATTTTCAAAAAAGTTTCTTTTATCTATCGTGAACACAGTGCTTAACTCAATAACACGACTTACTTGAATTCACGACTCATAAAACGATTATCCTAATGTTCGTTATGATTTGTTTTCTTAGGAACACAACGAAGGGGTGGAAACTTAAATTCTAATTTTCTGTTAAGGTGTGATGATATATCTTAGCGCCGCAATACTTTCGTGTTGCCGCGAAAGGATTGCTGCTGAATGTATTTCATTACGCACACGCAAAAAGCAAAATGCTTTTCAAAAGAAATGAGCATAACATATATAAAGTGTATATATGGAGTTTGATTAAGTATGTGGAGTGTGATTTTGTATGTGATTTAGTATCTTAGAGTGTGATCTAGTATGTGGAGTTAACGTATAGGTTTCATATCGATTCTTTAACGGTAGATATTCAACCACCGACTCAAAACGGATTTTTCGAATAACTCGTCTATGCCATATTTAGTTCAATATGCAATTCCAGTTGTTTTTAGAAACGAAGGTTTAGTTGAATAACAACCGTCCCACTCGTCCGAGAAATAAAGTACACTTCTACTATACTCAAACATCTGTAATCTATCAACTGTTTACTTCATTTTCTTTCTCAAACTCTTTAGGACTTTTCTAGGCTAAGTCATAGCAAAATTTTGTGGAACCAAATGAAATTGTTATCCACTAGAGTTGTAAGATCTAACGATGAACCTCTCAAGTCACCCCGTGTTAGACTAATCTCAGCACAGAACCTTCCGGTACTCCGCCCCAGTCTGGAATACTTAACCTAGTCCAATTAAATCTAGTCCGCGTCATTGATGTTTTTTAAATCTAATTTCAAGACCCATTCTTTCGTCAAAGCTTTTGATTAAACTCTCTTTATTTAACTCTGTTCACATGAAAGCCAATTAGAACATTTCATTATCATTCAGGGCAAGATCTAGGGGGACTTGTGAGAATTGTTAAAGTCCATCAAATGTTTTGAGTGTCCTTTTTCATTTTATCAACAAACAAAAAGTTGGTGCATTTCTTAGCGCGAGTATACGCTTGATATTGTTTTTTGGACATCAGAGCGCCTTTTGAGATGCGATGAGTTTTTTAAAGTTAGCCCCTCAGAGTGAGACTACACCTAATATTGCCTTTTTGGATATCAAGGTGCCATTTGGGGTGTGACAAGTAGTGAGGGTCCGTTACCATAGAACTGCTGAGGGTGTAGGTTCGAGGTCCTGTTATATATAAGTGACAAGAGTTGCCTCCACAGAACAAATGGATGGTTTGATTATCCCCTCAGTGCGGATGTTGCCTAATATTGCCATTGCCTTTTTGGCCATCAAGGTACCCTCCCGGAATGTGACGAGTTCTTCAAAATTAGCCCTGGGTCCGCCCCGGTTATCTATATCAACCTTGATTCATTCTTTTATCAATAAAATTGAATTGGATTGGATGCAGTACGACCACGCATATTTGACACGCGGTGATTGGTGAATTATCTCCCGAGACGAAACTCAATCCGAAAATGAGTTAGACGCCCTCTGCGGCCGTAAGACACCTCCAGTATAATAAAAATGCCAATCAGTTTCTAATGAAAGCTGCTATTACGATTCACTCATCGGGACAATAAGGACGTTATCAGACAAATAGCAAGCGAACAATGAAAAAACTGCAGTCATTTTGAAATAACAAGGTAGGACCATAAAAATGAATATGGTGTTTAAAGGCGAATTGATAGAATAGCAGGTAGTAGGTGTTTTGGTATACATAAATAGATCGCCTTTTTTAGAATCTTGATAACTACGTGTAAGAGCAAAAAACTAATAATCAATTTCAGAAAAAAAAGTATGAAAAGTTTCGCGTAAAACTGGGAAAGATATAAAGCGTTATTTTGAACTTTTGTTATGAATTGATTGGGGTATATATACAGATGTATTTCTTGAAGGGATTCATAAACGCGCACTCTCAATTGACGTGATCAGTGACCGGAGACCTTTAAACCACTCGGCCAAATATAGGTCGAACAGTAGTTCATGAATTCGGGTGGAATTCACAGGAGATCAAATGGAAAGTGCAGGTGAGGTAACTGTTGTCTTATTTAGGGATCAATCGACATGTACAAATGCGTATTTTCTTTTTTTACCGTTTATGAATATTCAAGACGACTTAAAGTACAATTTACACCGAGTTTAGATTCCTGATAATCGCATTCCAAAATAATAAATTACCACAAATTTTGATAATCCATTATTCTGCTTAGGAGCTCCATATTTGGATTGAATCGTCTTTGAACATACCGATCTACCCGCGAAAAAAATGTGTGATGAATAGATCGGATAAAAAGTTTTAAAACAGACTATATATTACATAGTCTATAAATTTCGCACGCTGACTAACGATTTACCCAGAAAATATACACCACAGTCTGGCAATATTTCAAAAACGGGAGACTGACCTCCAAAATTTAAACTCCGTTTCGGTCGGTTTTATCTTGTCGTCAAAAACGTTCGACACAATAGAAAACAAATGCGTCAGTGTCAACTGAATGGGGTGTTCTCCGCAGACGTGTCGGGCCGATCTTTTTTTTCGCCCGATCCATTATGCGCTCAATTACGTACGAGTGGCGGTTAGTGCAATAAAATTTTATGAAAACAACATTTAAACGATTAATAAATGTATTCTGACAAGTTTATAATTCCGAATGACTTAGAACTCGGAATATTAAGGCCTACTCGTCTCCGAGGTGTAGGAAGTCTCACACATTCGCTCGTCGGGTCGTCCCGCGTTCTTCAAAACGTACATTCTCAAAATACATTCTATGAAGTGAGTATCCTTTGAAAGAAGATTAAGTCGAATCGGAACAAATATCGGATAACTAACTATACTCCGTGTTGCGAAAACGAATTGGAAATTTAAATCGGTTGTGACGCCAGAAATATATAAGGTTTGTCAATATGTCGCACAATGAGCAGTTGTCAATCAAAAAGCTAGTAGTCAGATGAAATTTATGGCTATAATGTGGTTTCTACCGTTAACAGTCTCTCTTGTTTAGGCCTATATAGATAAACAACGTATATTTGATTAAATTCTAGTGAATTATACATGGCAGACTAGAAAAAAATGCCACCGAAACGAGCTACGAATTTGTAGTTATGATCAGATTAATACATAACTTATGCGGACAATGACTTAGCGGTTTCTTAGATGTATTACAGTACTTCAAAGGTGTTGAATGATTTCGAAATCTTCAGATCTACGACAATTTTTGACTCGACTACGTTACTGGGCTTTTTTCAAAATATATTCGATGTACTTACAAATTGTCCTTTTCCGCAGGTTGTTCAAGTATGTTATTACAGATAACATCTGCTCACTTTTACGTGTCTCAATTTTTTTCTGTCTGCTTTTTAATAGTTTCTTGGGTAGACGACTCAATGGCTATGGACACGTGTATGGGTGAAATTGATTATGAGGTGATCGATGAGGTAGATGATTGTCCGGGTATGTGTTTATGTGGAGTTTTATGTTTTCATAGCTTCATTATTTCTATCAGCTAAAACATATTTTCTGTACATTTCCGTGACCCTACGCTTCGTTAATACTTATTTTTGTCATAAAAGAACATAAACTTTGACAAAATAGATAAACATCAATACAATCCTGTATTGCGCAAACGTAATATGCTTCAGCTAACCCCATGCTGCCAAGCAAATCACCGAAGAATCGCCACATTAATGGGTTAATGTCAGCGTTAAAATATTTTCTTCAGCGAAAGATCATTGACTGCGACCAAAGAATCCGGACTCAGTTCCACGGTTGTGAGTCAAAGTTCACTCTGAGTTGAAATAAGCCGAATTTCAATGTTCTACTTCGAATCAAATCTTAACTCACAACATGGAACTGGATCCTGAATAATGACATCAGATGATTCCGGAGAAAAACATAAATTAGATAAGCATAACTTCATGATTAATATTTTTATTACTTAAGTCTGAGTTTGATTCCTTGGTGCGATGGGTTTAGGATTAGCCCAGCATTGTGAATATTCCGCGAAAAAAAAACGTTAAAAAGAGTAATGTACAGATTCGGACGCGATTTAACAAATGGCGACACAACCAATTGGCTTAACGCAATTTTCTTTTTCGTAGAGGATCACAAAGAAAACCATCATATAACTGGAAGAAAACCTCACTCCACGCCTTTAACGCTCAAGTGGTAAGTTAATCCTTTAGTTATTTTCCCAATCAACAACCGTATATGATAGGCTGTAGACACTGAAATAACGTATCCTAGTATATCTGCCGATTTACTATAATAATGATAATATCTACCAGTATTTCATCATCAATTAAAGAGAATACAAAATTAGTACTTCGGAATTGACCGTAATTTACTGATATGGTTATCCATCTATGGAATATTTTTGCTAATCTATGTTAATGTAAGGATATATCAATTCCGAAATCTGTTTAAAACAATTCATTCTTGCACAGGATACGATAGGAACCCGTCAGAAACAGCAAATTTTTGATAAAAAGTATTTTCTAATTCCATATCCTAACAGGCTCAGATATATGTAGAAATTGATAACATAGTTACAAGATGAAATGGTGTATAAAATCGAATAGAGTAGCCCATGACAAGAGAAATCCCACAATAACGAAGCCAAGATTGAAAATTCTATAACAGAATGATTATATTTGAGGAGCGACGTTTCGGCTAACACCTGTTAGCCATCATCAGGCGTACTGAGAACAAAATGAAATAACAGGATATTTATACAAGAATGTGACAAATGATAAAGATTAAAGGATTAAGATTTAAGTAATTAAATAACAAAAACCGGAACACTAAGGAAGAAACCAAAGAAGGCAAACGACAAACTATAGGGGATGTAGTGCGATATTAAAGTAATAAAAAAACAGAGCCCAGAGGGTTCAAAGGCAGACAAACTAAGGGGTAATCAGACAAAAACAAAAGGCAAGAACATCAGAGGGATAATCAAGGAATGAGTGAGGGAGAGAGTGAGTTAGTGGAAGTGTCAAACGGACGAAAACAAGCTAACGGGATTAGAATAATGGGGGTACAAGTCAAGCGAGAAATTTAGAGATCGAAATATTGTGAGAAGAAAATCCGTTATTCAAATTAACACATTTATCCATATTTTCAATAATATTTCTCTCGTTATTATCATACACTGATATTGTGTATCTAAAGAGTAGCCCATCCTCGTCTAAAGAGTAGCCCATCTGGAGTTCTTCGTCTTGGTCTTACGAATGTACGTGATTATGGTCAATAGAAGACTATGGTCCTTTTGACGCTATATCTTATCGAAATCTCCTTTCAAAATATGGAATTGGCCGCAATTTACAGATATGGATATTCATCTATTGAATGGTTTACGTTAATGTAGGGATATATTTTCAAAATTTGGTTAAAAGAATACATTCATCATTGCTCAGGACACGATATACTTCAAGAAAAGCGTCCGGAAAAGCAAATTTTTGCAAAAAAGTATTTTCTAATTCCATATCCGAGTAGGAGATATATGTAGAAATTGATAATGTAGTTGCAGGATAAAATGATGTTTAAAATCGAATAGAGAATCTGTAGTTCTTCGTCTTGGATAGGAATGTAGGTGACTATGGTCGATGGAGCGGTTGTGATGGTAAACGCGATCGAAACTGTAACCAACATGATCGTGGTCCGTCTGGTCTTACTTGATTTATTGTCAGACGACACCAGCTTCGGACCATTGAACAATCTTATGATGATTATAAAATTCGAAATAACGATGAAGCTCAGAGGTAGAACATACGAATATACAAAGCTATACGTGTACGCAATTTGCTGAGCGACCGTCTCCATAACGCAGTCCAACTGTTCTGAATGCTGCATCAGGGTGATTATCCACGAACTTATGGCTAAATTCGTCAAAAAAATCACCGCTATCATTGTCCTGGAGAATGTCGGGGTACAAATCAATCTCGACGAAATCGGGAATAGGACAACGGCCAAACGCTCCAACGTTATGGCGACGATCACCCATGCGCTCGTATATGCGCAAACAACGCTTGTAAATTCGTATAGAATACACGTTGTTGAACTCTGAAAATTGATAGTAAAACCAAATCTAAATAAGACATATTGTACGACAGGCATGCCTGACATAACAAGACAAACAAGACAGTCACAAATAGACAAAAATCTTACGTAGTTCGCGTAGGAATACTGGTGAAATTGTATGCTGCCCATTATGAGGAAAGCAGCCGAATTTCCGAACGCACCTAGACAAAATATGACCGGGTACACGCAAAGCATAAGCGCGTAAACGGTTCCTTTTGCGTGAATCAATGAATTGAGAACGATGTTACTTGCGTATACTAGAGATACTGCCGCTGTGTCATTGTCCATGGTAAAAAAAAGATTCCGATGCCACTAACGCATGTGCACGTTACTAATTCAATTGGCAGTCGTAACTGCGATTGGCCAGGAATTAATTAATGAGCGATATATTACTAAGAAAAGTTGTTTCACCCGATTTTCTTAATACATTGATTCCGTTTGCGCGTGGAATGAATTTTACTACTAAACCGAAAAATATGCCTAATGTAAAAATCTATACCTCCGTAACTGAACGTTTTCTCTATTCGTAACACAACGATTTCGGTGCGAGTAATACATATGCTTGTAACTTTACTAATTGATTGTCGTGACGGTGATTGGTCGGGAATGTTTGTCCTCAAAGTTTTATCGATATTACTCAGAAGACTAAAAGTTTTCCTCACTGAGTTCGACGATTTTTTTTAACATCCGATTTGCTTGCCCGTGAAATTGAATTCACTACTAAACCGAAAACTGATGTGAAAATCCATGCTTTCATAACTGAGAGAAATTTGCTCTTCAATACCATAATTTAATAATGTTTATCGGGTCTGGGACGTTTATGTAGCCATTTAAATAGATAACAGAAAATTTGAAAGATATTTGTTTTGAAAAGAACTCCACATGTATCATAATATAGTTGGTTTCAAGTAATAGTATATTGTGGTCAATCGTGTCAAATGCAGCGGATAAATCAAGTAGTATCGGGATCACGGCATTTCCTATACCAAGAGCACCGGTGAATACCATTACTAAGTTTGAGAAGTGCCGCACCCGTAAAATTATAGGGCATGCGATATGGCGTCTGTTTAGATTCATATCAGAAAAATTGTATTGCATGGACATTTTCATAAGCTGAAATTTAGATTAGATTTTTCCAAGGTTCCAATCCCAAAAATTAAAGAAATTATATTCTCGAGGTCGTATGATTGGGGAACCCGTTAACGATGTTTTGTTACTAAGTTTGATCATCATTTCCTTTTCCATATCTTGGATTGACCGTCATTAAAAAATAGAGATGTTTATCTATTAAGTGACCAACGCTGAGTTATGCCGATGTAGGCCGCACTTTCTCAAAGAATAAATTCATGACCAGGTCACAACACCCCCTTAAGGAAAGCGGTACAACAGCAGATTTTCGTAAAAAAGTATTTCCTAATTCCATATCCGAGTAGGAGATATATGTAGAAATTGATAATATAGTTACATGACAAAATGATGTTCAAAATCGAATAGAGAATCTGTAGTTCTTCATCTTGGATAGGAATGTAGGTGACTATGGTCGATGGAGCGGTTGTGATGGTAAACGCGATCGAAACTGTAACCAACATGACCGTGGTTCGTCTGGCTTTACTTGATTTATTATCAGACGACACAAGCCTCGGACCATTGAACAATCTTATGATGATTATCAAATTCGAAAGAACGATGAAGCTCAGAGGTAGAACATACGAATATACAAAGCTATACGTGTACGCAATTTGCTGAGCGATCGTCTCCATAACGCAGTCCAACTGTTCTGAATGCTGCATCAGGGTGATTATCCACGTAGTTATGGCTAGATTCGTCGAAAAGATTATCGCTATTATCATCCTAGAGAATTTCGGGGTACAAATCAATCTCGACGAAATCGGAAATAGGACAACGGCTAAACGCTCCAACGTAATGGCGACGACCATCCATGCACTGGAATACGCGCAAACAACGCTTGTGAATTCGTATAGAATACACGTTGTTGAACTCTGAAAATTTATGGCAAAACCAAATCTGAACAAGACACGTTGCACGACAGGCATACCTGACATAAAAAGACAAACAACACAGTCACAAATAGACAAGAATATGACGTAGTTCGCGTAGGAATACTGGCGATATTGTTTGCTGCTCATAATGAGGAAAGCAGCCGCATTTCCAAACGCACCTAGACAAAATATGACCGGGTACATGCAAAGCATAAGCGCGTAAACGGTTCCTTTTGCGTGAATCAATGAATTGAGAACGACGTTACTGATATAAGCTGGAGATACTGCTGCCGTATTGTTACTCATGATTCTAATATGATTTAATCAAACAAACGAGTCCAGTGCAAGTAACGCATGTGCACGTTACTAATTCAATTGGCCATTGTAACTGTGATTGGTCGGGCATTTATTGTCTTCGCAGTTACTATGCACTACTAAGACAATTTATTTCATCTCACTGACTTTGATGAGAATTTTTTATAAACTGATTCCTTTGCGCGTGAATATAAATTTTACTTCCAAACCGAAAACTAATGCGAAAATCCATACTTCCATAACTGAAAGAAATGTTCTCTTTTGTACTATCTCTGTATCTGGTCAGATACGTCAATTGGAGATTTGAAAGCAAACTCGTGCAAAGTTGTTGCGTACTTGTTTTGATGGCTTTGGAAATATGACTGATGACTAGAATGATAGAAATTTGCCTACGTATATGGGTTATGTTTGAAGCCATTTCCAAATTTCAGGACCTAAACTCTAAGCTAAAATTAGTTAGTGAGTTAACTCCGGGTAGAGTCTTAGCTCACAACTGTGGAACTGGGCCCAAAAGATCATCACATCACACCTTACCCCAATGCATTTATTTCCTTGAAAGTTAAACAAATAACAACTGGTTACCATAAATATATCCAAAACCTAGTTGTCTAAAGACACCAAGAATGAAGAAATTCTAGCATAAAAGTTACTCTAAAACATAAGTATTTAAGTTGATATTGGACAACGTTTAGCAAATTTGATCCCTGAGTCTGAAAAGCATATCAGCTGTTATTCAGATCATCATAATAATGAAAACTTCAATTTTTTCCAAAAAACTCGATAGAAATTTATGATATTGTCAACACATTGTCTGGAAATAAAGTATTGGCATTGATTGAGTTTCTACGGAAATGGTTTAAAGAATTATCTATGCGATTAGATATCCCACTTACTCATAAATTCAATAATACCCTCCAATCTGGAGTTGTCCGCATGTTGCACTTAAAATTGTTCGGGTCTTCCCTCTTTATGAAAAAGGTGAATGCGATTCTTTTTACAATTATCGACCCTTATCTATTACACTATGTTTTTCCAAGATACTAGAAAAACTCGTTCATAAACGTTTAGTCGCGTTTTGTGATACATTGGAAATTAATGATTATTACCAATTTGGATTCAGGGAACATTTAATTAATATCAATGGCATTAACTTGCAACGTCGATGAAATAGCAGCCAATATTGACGAAAAAAGGACGATTGTAATATTGTTGGATTTGTCAAAAGCTCTTGACACAGTAGATCACCGAATTTTTTTTGGGAATATTTTCTTCATGTTCGATGAATGAAAGGCTGTGAAAATTGAAGGTATCCTATATGTGCTGATTAGTTTAGGGCAAATCGTAGCGCCTACAAATTGATGACATTCGAACCCCTCCACCGATTGACTTTTTGATAAGGCGAAAATTGGTGTTCGATTTTTCCAGTTCCAAAAATTGAAAATATTGTATTCTTGAGGTCGTACAAATGCGGAGACACGACATCATCGTCGTTTTGCTGCTAAATATGATCGTCATTTTATGTTTATCTATGACAAATGCTGATTTATGCTAATGAAGCAAGGTTTTTTTCACAAACTTTTTAAACAATTCATTCTTGACTAGGTCACAACACACCCTTAAGGAAACTGGCAAAAACAGCAGATTTTCGAGAAGAAATATTTCCGGATTCCATATCCGAGCAGGAGATATATGTAGAAATTGATAACATAGTTACAGGATAAAGTGATGTTTAAAATCGAATAGAGAATCTGTAGTTCTTCGTCTTGGATAGGAATGTAGGTGACTATGGTCGATGGAGCGGTTGTGATGGTAAACGCGATCGAAACTGTAACCAACATGATCGTGGTCCGTCTGGCCTTACTTGATTTATTATCAGACGACACCAGCTTCGGACCATTGAACAATCTTATGATGATTATCAAATTCGAAATAACGATGAAGCTCAGAGGTAGAACATACGAATACACAAAGCTGAAACCATACGCATATTGCTGAGCGACCGTCTCCATAGCGCAGTCCGACTCTTCTGAATGCTGCATCACGGTGATAACCCACGAAGTGATTGTTAGATTCGTCGAAAAAATCACCGCTATTATCATCCTTGAGAATTTTGGGGTACAAATCAATCTCGATGAAATCGGGAATAGGACAACAGCTAAACGCTCCAACGTAATGGCGACAACCATCCATGCGCTGGAATACGCACAAACCACGCTTGTGAATTCGTATAGAATACATGCGTTTAAACTCTTTAAGTTGATGGTAAAACCAAAGCCGAATAAGACATATTGTACGACAGGCATACCTGACATAAAAAGACATACGACAAAGTCACTGATAGACAAGAATATGATGTAGTTTGCGTAGGAATACTGGCGATATTGTTTGCTGCTCATTATGAGGAAAGCAGCCGAATTTCCGAACGCACCTAGACAAAATATGACTGGATACATGCAAAGCATAAGAGCGTAAACGGTTCCTTTGGCGTGAATCAACGAATTTAGAATGACGTTGCTGATATATGATGGAGATACTTCTGCCGTATTGTTGATCATGGTTAAACAGATGATTCCGGTACGAATATTGCGCATGCACGTATTTCATCTAATTTACCATCGTATAACTGTGATTGGTCGAGGTTAATAGTCTTCGCAGTTGATCTATTTATATATATATTGAATCTAAAAAAAACGTATCCTACGTATCTTACTGACGATGAATACACTTTTTAACTCTAGGTCGCTTTCGGAAATGGAATTCAATGTTAGAATTCGAAAAAGCTAATATGAAAATCTATCTTTCAGTACATTATCAGAAAGGTATTCATGTATGAAAATTCGTCTGCTTATAACCGTCGGAATGTGGGTTAACTCGCAACTATTTCCAACGTTCTAAATATAAAGTGTTCCAATCGAGATGATTTTGATCATTCTTTTGACTATGCGTTATTTACAGGTTAGAGGAGAACTACGAAGTAGCTGAGGGTGTCTGTATACCTCGCAGCACTTTGTATATGCATTACCTTGACTTCTGTAATCGAAATACCAGCCAGCCAGTTAACGCTGCCAGTTTCGGTAAGGTAGGTAATCGCTTCAAATGAGCTCGATTCTTGGATCGAGAGCAGGCTCCAATTTGATTCTAGAACGGATTAAAGACAAAACTTTCAAACGCCAGTACGCTGCAGTCAATAGGAGCGTCACTAAGAATATTTAAAGGGGATGAGAATTGATACAAGTCGAGCTATATGCCATACTTCCCGCCGTATCTGTCCGAGTCGAACACCCAAGTCAAACGAGCATTTCTGAATTCTTCGAAATTGCTCGAATGTTCCTAGTCTTAGTTAGTATAATTCAAAACTTGATATGGGCGTTCTCTGGACCTTTCAGGCAATATATCTATGGAATGTGAATTGCTGGAGTGGGAAAAAACTAAATTCGGAACTAAAATATTGCGGAATTTGAATTTGAAAAGGGGGTCACCGCACCCGCGATCCCCCTTTGGTGACACTCATGTACCCATTATTATCATTATGCAACGATGCTCTTTTTCCATCCACGTCTTCATTTTTTTTAGATAATTCGACAGCAGTTTCCACAAATTACAACGCGACGTCTCGGTACACGTGGACAATCGAAGTCAGTAAAAGGTGTCGTCGGACTTTTCCACCATATCTCTGTAAAAAATGCTCTTCAGTTATGAATTTTATTCTCTCGTTTCAGATATCACTATTACGGGATAGCCATTCGCGAAAGCTCACAATATTTCGAATTGATCTATTCGAAAAAAGGAGCGCAAAGGTTTTTCAGAATATCCGAGTCAACATATTCATCTATTTAGATACCGACACTTGAATCGTCTACTGATTATTGTCTTATACTTTTTCAGTTGTTTGGGTTCTGAAGGACACAAGAATTGCAATAGACATACGATCACATACAACCCACGGTCAAAATTGGGCACTTTGTTACCGGAGTTTCCAAGCGTCAACGAAACACATTTGCCATTAGGGTTGGCCCAGGATAAGGTAGAAAATGCATCCATCTTTTTATGAAGATATGGATGAAACGACCGGGTGGAAGAGGATGAGCCACCCACTTTTACATACGCGCTTAAGATGAAACGACTGTATGAGAATTGCCGAAATGGCCTCATCAACACTGTTCGCGTCCCTCGTGGCACATCAATTATTTGAGTTTGATATAACGGCTTTGTGTTTACCAAGATTGAAGAAATATTATGTCTCACCTTTTCCATCTAGAATTTTTTCGGGGGTTTAACAAAACCAGATAAAGTAATTACCCTTTTTAATCATCCATTTCAACGCGTTGAAAGTTCCGTGCAATTTTCGTTTTAGGTCAGCACGTTTTTAATGATGTACCGAACGCATTGTCAGCGCATACTGGACACGGTGATCCGGGCTAATTTCGAAGAGGTACGTATCATGTTTCGTGACTGATAACTACAATCAAAGCGTATAGTCCCGACACAAACGAGATAAATTCAAATTTTCAATTTCGAATCCGATGACACGAAATATAATATCGTATTATATAATTATAGTTGATTCAAAATCAAAATCCGGTTCTAGTGAAAGTATGCCCATTTGAGGAAATAGAAACATATACGCTTTGAGATATGGGGGAGGGTGTTGCCATAGTGGAGACTAGTCCAATGAGGCTTAAAGAGAATATGCCATCAAAATGGAATATTGTGTAAAATTCATTTTCAAATGTGATGTATTCACAAATATCAAATATGGAATTGGTTTGAATTTTAGTTCAGCCATTACTGAGAAATATGACTATTAAATCGGCAATGCTAAGTTGTTAGATTGGCTATATAACTAACATGGTCTTAGACCGGTTCTGAGTCTAAGCCATGGAACCGGCCCTGACAGATATATTCAACCAACGGTCTTCGTTATAATCGATCTTTGTTACTAAATTAGTACATCGACTCTTGCTGTTCTCTTCTTTGTAGGTACAGAGCTTTCTGTTACACTTTTGGCAGGGCATGCCGCCGCATTTGGTTCCGATACTAGACTCGGCGACTATCGTGTCACTAGTCGGCGTGTGTGACAGCATTCTATACAAAGTACTAGCGAACGTATTGGTGCCTTCAGTCCTGCAACAAGTTCCAGAGAGGTATAGCGTATATTTCGAAGATAATTGAATAAAACTAACGATATAAAAAAGCTTCAATGTAATATCCGAATAACTTACGATTCGCTTTAAATGATAATATATGATACGATGTATTCTATAGTTTAACTCAAGTCATCAGGAAATTCTCTACGCAATTTGACGAATGGCTCAAGCAGGCTCTCTACGGATTACCCGAGAATCTACGCTCTATGAAATTGGATCGTAAGTAAAACTAGACCATACGCGCGTTTAGCGTCGCTTTTCATCGAACATGAGACACACGGCAGACACTCTTGGAGATTTGCGTCGGTGCAGTTTCCGAGAAAAGAGCTTCGTAGTTTCTATGAAATTGATAGAAATACGAGAAATTTAGCTGATACGAGCATCTTATTAACGTAGACCTATTCATTGTTCTAGTTTCCAGGCGATTTTCCTATTTGTTACGACGACAAATATCGTTGAATCATTTGTGCCACGCTTCGCGCTCAGTGATCCACTGTGGAGATGTCGTCAACCAGATGCTGGCCGACTGGCACCGCATTGACACCAGCAGCATATGCAAACAAACCCTATATACCATGGACAGTTACAACGAAAAAGAGTACGAGATAGTTTATAAATGTAAGGATCCTATCTAAAGGTTTACACAAAGGTTCAGCCTGGTTTAGGATCAGCAGACGTGATGAATACGCAAATTCCGTGCAATAATAATAATATAATAATATAATAAGTGTCTTATATATGAAAAAAACCGCTCAGAGCGCTTCACATAAAAGCCTCATTAAAGAGGAAATGTTTAAGTTGCCTCCTGAACATCTCCAAAGATGTTATAGACCGGAGGTCGCCAGGAAGCTGATTCCACAGGGTCGGGCCATTGATGGAAAAGGCCCGAGAATCGAAAGACTTTCTATTGTATCTAGGGACTGTCAGTGAGATAAAGGCAGAAGAACGGATGGGACGGCAATACGCAGAAAATCCTACAATAATTTCAGCAAAAGACGGAAAGATTTTGAATAAATCAGTATTGGAGCAACGAATAGGTGTACTTTTGTTGAAATTATTATGGGATCTTTTACGTATGCTATATCTCCGTAGAGAAAGCTAGTACTTCAAATAGATCTAGTTTATCTCAAAAGTACTATTTGTATCTACGCCTTTAGATTCTAACTGGAGATCGAAATTCTATACTGCAGTCGAATTGATGATAATAATGATACGATACTGTGCTCTCGCATTACCTAGATATCGAAAACATCCTTATAGGTGGCCACGCTCCTTTTAAAAACCAAATCAAAGCCTCATATCTCATCATCCTCCCTCTGCAGGGACTCGAACCTGATGACATCGCTACACTCAGCCACGGCACGAACCCCTGCATCAGTAGACCGGGTGCGCAGGTACATGCGCAGCTTTCCGAACGAAAACTGGCGGCACCAATCAGATTGCTCGTTGTATAATCGTTGAGGCAAATTTCAAGGAAGAACTATAAATGGGAAAACCCGGGATAAAATAAAACGGGGTTTCTGATTGGCTAAAAATCACATCATCTGAACTGCGCATGTATCTGCGCACACGGTCGATTATGGCAGGGTTTCGTGCCGTGGCAATCTCGATGCCATCAGGTTCGAAACCCTGCCGGGGGAGGATGATATCTCATATGCACCAAGAAAAGGACAGTGTTGTCGAAAACTGTGTTGCTTAGTACAACAATCCGACTGACATAGACAGTTTGCTAGCCTGATAATTTGTTTGCATATGGACTCTAAAAGGATACGTTTTAGAGTCCATGGTTTGCCCTTTTTGAAATATAACTGAAAGTGCCCCCTCATGTCAAACAGACGTTTCTACCCGCTGGATATGTCAGTTTGCTATAGTATATCCATCGGATATAGAAATGTTATAACGTGAACCTATTTTCTTCGTTCGTCACTATAGTATGTCGTGAATTTGAATTTCTACTGGAAGAACAAGCGCCGCTTGAAAGTTACACCGAATGGCTCGATTCGTTAGTAGATCGTTGCGTCGTGCAGGTAAAGACACTAGGGAACGATTTAGTAAAGCTAGCGTTCTCCGGTGAACAAGGGATCCACTGTGATCGCGGGTGAAATTTACATAATTTGATATTTCGCTTTACGAATTGAATTATCCAGAAAGTGCTCATCAATCGCTAAATTATTTGCTTTGTGAGGCTTGTCTTCTTATGGTTGCGAGAAATCGTGTATTTTTCATGTAAATCTGTCCGCTTATTCTTTTGGGATCATTTTTCTTATAATGTAAATCCTATTTTTCACGCAGACGTCGATGTCCAGACCGGGAAGCTTACGCAAATCAGCCAGACAGTTTCTGTTGATGTGGTCGTGTTTCGGCACACGAGTTATAAGAGATATGACGCTGCATAGCGCTCCCAGTTTCGGTAATTATAAAGTCATATTATTCAGTGATGATCGATTGACCTGGTTTTGGAAACGATAAATGCTTCCAAAAAATCCGAACGAATATATTACGCTCCAACTTGGAAGTTTATTGACTCTGAAAAATAACACATAGATTTCTCGATATTGTCTACAATAAATAATGTCATATATTCTATACAATATTAAGGATCGATAAAGCAATTTTGGATTTGAATACATTGATAAGTGAATAGAATTGACCGGCATCCTGCCTAGCCCCAATGTATTGATGACGTCGTAGACATTTCTCAAATTATCAAAAACCTTCTAAAAATAAGATAAGAATTATGAAATGTATTTAATAACAAAATAAACGTCAGAATTCACAATCGTGATAGTTATTTTCGAACGACAATATCGATAACGTAGTGTACATCGAATCACTGAAATGACGCATGCTAGGTATCAATGTATAATATAGATATTATTGTAACGGTTTTTATGGCGTCAAAAAATCTAAATTTTTTGACGTTGTCATTTAGTTTTTTATATTATTAGGAGTTTATGGAGGCTGTAACCAAATATCTCTCAATGGTCAAAATTCCTAAAACCGGACTCCAAACATAACGCCGTTAATGACTCAATGACTCGGGTCTTTATTTGCAGGATCGTTCCATTTGATACACCTCATGTTCGACGACTATGTGCTTTACCTCATCGAGAATCTGCACACGAACGAACACGCCAACGAACTGTACAGAACTGTTCGCGGCGAAACGAGCATCAAACAGCAACATAATAACCACCTCTATCAACACCAACATAACAACACCAATAACAACAACAGCAATAGTCATATCCATCAAAATGACGAAAGCCATCGTAACAATATCGGTAAGAAATAGGTAACAATCGAGCACGGACTGGGATAAATTCTTGATTTTTTTTTGGTATCACCCAGTCCTGGTTGTCTCCACGGAGATCTCCGTCGCTATACGATCCTAGTGTAACCAACTGTACATCAGACACTTAGCTTCTTGGGGAATTTGTCTGTATGGTTTTGCAGTTACTGCCGAAACTATTCTCGCATTCTCTGTGCAGAATATTTCGCAGAACTTGCGTCGTCGTCGAGGTTGTGTATTTTACAAGATACCGTGACCGATTTATCATTTATACATAACGATTTTTTGATATTCATTGCAGATGGCTTTGATGGGCTTCCAGTCCCAACACCTCATCATGGAGGGAACCACGCGTACGCACCTGATGGGACAGATATGTGCACCAGACGCCAGTCTGTAATCACAAACACCAATACTTGTTACTTGTTGTCAAAAGGTATATATCTTTAGTAAGAAACTAGCGACAAACTTTGTCACGGGTTGGCGAGGGCAATGGCGCTATGCGTTAACAAGTTTATGGTACCAATGAAAGATACTTGCCGTGTGTATGTTTTAGTATAGATTTTGTGCAAATACGATAACGATTTGATAGACCATTTAGGGTTCATCTTTTGGACCATATCATCCTCGCTTGCCAGGGTTGGATTTCCGCCCGTCGAAGTTCACGCCAATACAGGTTGCCGCTAAGCGGCCACCAATCTATGTGTTAAGATAATCAGATAAGTCGTTTTTCACCGGCAGATTCACTACGCATTTGATTGGCTGATGTATAGACTGGTGGCCGCTTGCTTAGTGGCAACCTATGTTTTATTGAATTCTGTGACATGAATGGACAGCCTTAGTAAGTTTTTATCGTGTATGGTGTTCTCTCTTAGATCTAGTGAATAACATTCCCGAAGATGAATCGTTGGACGACGCTGCATCGCCGAAACAACCCAACATTATAACCTCAGCGTCTCAATCATATCGTCCCGCGGTTGATCACCAGGAGGCGCGGTCTTCGTGTCAGATGGATGCGCTGTCGAGTTTTTCGTATGTTTTCTATTGCTTTTTGAAAATGCAAGAGTCGCGCTTCATAGAAGACGCTCGTTCGTAGCTTTTGAGGCGACCCTTCTCCTCTTTCTTTCATTTCACAGGAGTAATGGCTTGTACGAATACAATAGTTGCCACTCTAGTCAAACCGAATCCATGCCAACAAGTCAGTTTTGCGAGTATACACAGGTATCATTCCAACCATCCTCACTCCTCACCTCGTCAAATACATGTTTCTAGAAATCATGATATTTCAATATTTGGACCGATTGATAATTCGTCTTTTTCAAAATGTTCACTTCAGGTTGACGATTACGCCGAAAGTTGTATGAAGTACGACACAAGCCCGGATATCATGACGTCATCAATCAAGGACGATTGGTTACAGGCGTATGACAGTTATTACTCACAAGGGACACGCGTCCAGAATACGTAATGATAAGCTCGGAATATAAGAAAAAAACAACAAAACACTAGCCAAGATTTCGGTCATGAAATGTCTGAGATTTTTCAAATTCTTATTTCAGAACACCTACGCTGTCAAACACCGGGTATGAGAATACGGTGAATTGGTTGAAACCAGATCAGAATATAGGAAACGGATACCCGTATTGTCAAACGATTGTGGGCGCTGATTGCAAAGGAAAACCGATTTGAATGTTTTAGAAGTTGTATAATGTCACGGGGTAGAGAGCACGTTAAGTTTTTAGAAAAAAAAGATGTTTAGTAACAGCAAATCAGATAACAATTTTGATCTATTCTCTTCATTTCAATCCTTGGTATAAATAGTACTTTCGTACTGTAGTTCTGGGCAAATGCTGAATCCAATATGGAAAAGTTGTACTGATTTATTTTGTGTGAATATGATCTAAGTGTAGTACTTACGATAATATGAAATAAAGTCTATGTTATATTTATGTTTTTATTAGACAGTTTTTATTAAAAGTATCTAAAAATGCGCAGGCATTTCAACGACCCGGCGAGGTGATTCTGGCTCTTATAAACTTCGATTTACGTTACGGGCCTTTTGCACTTGAATACAAACAAAAACTCGTCTCGAAAAGCTTTCATCGTTTTTAGATATATGAATAGATTTACGCAATATACGGAATCACGGAAAACTTTGAAAAATATCCTTAAAGTCGATGGCACCAACGCGACTAGATTTAACATCGGTGATGAGTTTAAGACACCGTAATTTCGAATGAATAATGACCTAATGGCGATAGCCAGCTTCTCAAAAGCGTTTCCTAGAGAATAAGGGAATACAAGAACTGTGTACACAATAATCACCACGAGAAGAGTCACAGAAGCAGTTTTCGAAAGTTCTCCATTAGAACTACGAATTTTCTTCGACTTCCCGCGTACTGCAGCAGTAAGCACTGATGTAAATACAATGAGGAAAGATGGTAGAATGTCCTGTATAATCGCTTGTACTCCAAGAACTGTAGCTATCGTTTTGATATCTACCCTTGTTGGATAATGGCAAGTCCAGTAATCAAAACCTTCTCTAGGTCCTGGTTTTGAGCGTACGTATGTAACACGGCTATTTCGCAGCCAACTGAGCATGTTGATAACTAATGCAAACAGAACGACGACGCTCACTACTCCCATACGTCTAAAATTCGTGAAATGTCGCATGTGAAAAAATGGGAATCGAACCGAAACGAGTCGTTCGATTGCAATAGCTACAACGACGTAATTAGAAACGGTTATTGACTGTTCATAAAACAGGTTCAGAAAGACGCAAGACGGAAATCGAAAATTCATTACGTAATAGAAATAATAGAAGTAATTGAAAAGTGAATTCGGACACATATGACGGTTGTGTGAGAAATTAAAAGAAAACGCCGATGAACAACCTCGATGAAAACGTAATGCTAGTACTAACAAATTATGCGAGATTATCTTAGCGTACTGGCGGAGCTCGAATAGACAGACAATGATGTCCGAAACGGCTAAGGCGATTAGATAAACAACCGTCACGCGCACCGAGCGAAAATGGCGACATTTCATAAGTACGACGATGGTGATGAGGTTAAAGGCGCATCCTGCTGGGTATATCACCAGAACTCTGACTAGTTCGTTCACGCGAGTAAGGTTCGCGTTGATGTGTTTTAACCTGCCCAACCATTGAAGCGCTAGATCAGAAACAACTGGTTCGCCGCCGTTTCGAATTCGACTAGTGGAGTTTTCGTATCGACCTGTCATCATCATCGCTTGCCCTGTCATTATCGTCTGCAGAAATGAAACATTCCCCAACCCGTAATTATAGTTCCATACACGCTAGTAGACGCGCGGATTACAGGGTGCCATATAGATCAATATATATGAATTTTATTTTGAAACCTGTTTGAAACATTTTCTTCTATTTCCACTATGTGAACTATGTTAAGGTATCTATACCATATTATTTATTCTGTGCAGGTTTATGTTTCGAGAGGTTTGAATTGTCAGATCTTGATAGAAATCCATACCGATTGAGCCAAGAGGGAGATGGTTATAGACACAGATATCCTATAAGCGCGCCGAAGCCTTTGCAATATCCAGTTGAATTGGCCGATTGTTTTTGCTTGTCGTCGAAAAACTTGCTCGTTCAATTGAAGTATTTAAAATAGGATCTTCTGGAAGAAGCATCGCAATCAAAGACAATACGACGGTTGAACGAAGATGCTTACGTTCTTTCAATCAAAGCACTAGACTGCTCTGTCGGAAGCCCTTCGAAAATAATTGACTAAGGGAGGCAGTCTACGAGTTAAACAATGGAACCGTTGATTTGGAGGGGAATTCTTGGCTTGGCATGATTTATCTGTTGTCATCAGGCGATCAATTTATTGCGCATACAAAATATATCCCTCGTAGATCCAATGTTAGTTGTTCACCGTCTCGTTCAAATATCTTTCTTAAGAAACGATTTTGTTTTTCGCTGTTACATGAATCTTTTCTAAGAGGTAATTGGAAAAGAAAATCTCGTAATGCTGTATCTTATATCCTGTAACATTAGAAAAAAAACTGAATTCACATAAACTATATAAGCACAGTAAACTGTTCATTGATGTCATCCGTGATTTCCAACTGCGTACAAAAACCTACGTCTGAGTCCTGTTCATTAATCCCCATTTCTTAGACAACGATATAATCCTTGCGCGCAACAGGATTTGTTTGATTCTTCGACGTATAAGCAGTCGGAAACCGTCCCACGTGACCGGATGTCGCATGGCTATTCGACAGCAGGCAACCGGAAACGTATAATAACACATTGGACGGACGATTATTGACGTTTGAAGTTTTTTTTCTTATCGTATACAAGAATAGAATAGACGTTGCTGTAAATGTGTACGTAATTTGTGTTTCTAATCAATTCGTATGCTCGTCAAATACGTTCTGCTCTTGCCCATAGAAATTAGTGATTCGAATCCCTGCCGAAATATTTGCTTACGTTGAACAGCGAATGATAAGTAGAAAGATTGTTTGTGTAATTAAAAGAAAGTATCTTTTTAGAAAGTTTAATCTTGTTTTAAATAATAAATTAGGTGATTCGATTCTCGTATAGGCAGAGGTTAGGTCAATTCGGAATGACCTTAAAGAGTTTCGATCAAGATAGCTTTCACGCCACAATGGACTGAAAAAAAAATCACAAGTTTTTGACAGCTCATATTTTCGTGGATATTCCCGCTCGGCCGAATCGTCCCTGGGCTTCGTTGTTGTTTTAATTAACCGATCACGCCGACAATGAGCAATGGCTCCCGGCAGAGTTCTCGTATTCGCTCACGGGGGAATGCTGCCGAGTCACGATATGTAAATATCATTCCGAAATATTAATTCGTTTCAACAAATCCAAATGACCAAAAAATTACGAGGCAACTTCTATTCAACTTGCGTAGGGGTTTTGTCGTTGACACGTTTCCAATCAGAATCTGAAAAAAATACGACACGACTTTTCTTCGGTAATCCACGTCAAATGATCGTGTTATTTTTTGACGATGAATCTGCGAACGCGGACAAAAATCCAACACTTAAAACGTATTCAAAGGCACTAGATATTTTCAAAACAAAATATATATAATATATATAATTCATTTATTATTTCATTTTAAAACAGAAATGCGAGGAGACGACATCACGGCTACACCATCAGACCCCATATTTTCTTTTCATAATCTGAGCACGTATCAAAGGCGACCAGATTTTCAGTCGAATTCTCGCGTCGTTTTCAAGCTAATAATTTGCCTCTATTTTGATTTCATTTCTTAGACAAAAAGATGAACCAGAATAACCAACTGAACATGTGTGATAGGTTGATCAAACGGAAATTCTAATGAAAATGCATTCACCGGTGCTCAAGAATAGTCTAATAAAGTAAGAATCACAACCATGTCCGGTAATAACCGATAACAAATTTTTGCTTTGGTGCGTGTACGGGCGTCCGCGTGACGTCACATATCTTCGTGGAGTCCTATGGTGTAGTTCATTCATTTCGGTGTTTTATTTTTTCTTTCACCCGAAGATCGCTCGCCTACCATATATAGAATTTGTATTTCGATTGAAAGTTCATATTTTCGGCCGAAAAGCTTCTTGAATCAAGTATACAATATGAAAATATGTACTTTTAGGAAGTACCGACAGAATCATTTAAGAATCTACGTAGTTCAGACATGTATCATGTACGCGTCGAAAATGCTATGAAGTCCGAATGAAAATGATTTTGAACTGTAAGAGTTCTTTGAGTGTTTGATATGTAATTTTACCGAACCGATTAAAGCAAACGAGATTGATGGCTATTTTTAGGCTGGGCTCACTGTCTTATATAGAACTGTACAAGGAATGCTCATTTACCAATTAGCAGCAGTCTAATCAGATCACGAGCTCATTTACATATTAAACTCCGCCCTATAAGAGCTCGACACGAATCGGAACTCGGTTGCCGACGAACATTTCCCAATCAAATAGGAGCTTATCACCAAACTTCACCGGATGCTCGACGTCTGCCCATTTCAAAGCGTCGGAGAAAAGCTTCTACCGGACTGATCGCAATTCAAAGGCAAGAGCACCGATTGTGGATTCCATTTTACATGTCGTAAACTTCTTCGCGACCGAATCTGAACGGTACGTGGGCCTTCTCTCGTTTGGTATCCCGTACAAATCGCTTTCCGTATCGGAGCAGCGATCGCTTGTCTTCTGCTTCGGCGGCCTGGTCGTCTTCGTCTCGCTTTCCGTATCTGAACAACTGACGTTTGCCGAATCGCATGATAGATCCTCGTTTGCCGTATCGGAACATGTTTCCTCGTTTGCCGAATCTCATGATGCTTCCACGGCCGTATCTCAACAGGGCGCCTCGTTTGTCGTCGCTCAGGTCGTATAGGTCGGCCGAGTCTTCCGCGCTGTTACCATTAGGCTCCTCACCGAGGTATTTCTGTAAGCTTTCTGCAAAGATAAGAACAAACAATTTCCTTTCAGATTATTGGATTGCCATTTACTTTTCCGCATAGTTCATTCGGATACAGCAAATTTTTAAATGACTCCAATCAAAGGAAGTTCAAGATTTGCTTTAAATTGCCTCCGATTGACTCGATTCTGAACGTCTCAATTGAAAAAAGAACCCAAGTGGCTCGGACGCGGTGCTTAATTGTACCGGAACAATTTTCTGGATATTCTTTCTACCCAAACGGTTTGGACGCAGTGCTAAATTGTACCGGAACGATTTTCAGGTTATTCCTTCTTTTCCGAGATGCTTTCAAAACCACTATTATAATAGAGTATGTACAACGGCAAAAATGGATGCGCCCTATAGCGTATAAACAACGGCGGAAACTATTTTTAATTTCAGTCGCATGAAATGGAACTAATTGCGAAGTGGCTATCGCTATGCCGGATACGAGGTGAAATTCGACGATAAAACCTATCGTTGATGCGAATTTGAGTTTCAATTTCCGCGATTTACCGTACAGTAAGCACCGTCAAATAGGCTCACTATCAATTTGCGCAGATCACGTTGAAATCGCGTTTCATTAAACTGTTGAAATTGAATTATACGCAGGGTCTCGTGCATTGCGATGAATGCCTAACCGAGCCCTGGTAGTATGTAACCTTTCCGTTGACACACCCGATAATTCGATAATTCATTCGCTTGTGAAGCCGCGATATACTTCGTTAAAATGGAAATTGTCATCATCTTTTAAAACGCGTATAAATCGAAAAACTGTTAAATCGTGTACCCGACTCACGAAGAGATTTCGCCTTGATGGTTGGGCTTAGGGGAGGCGTGAATGTCATCGTCGCGACTTCATTTACATAATTGATATCGCGCACCTGTTGCGCCCGCGTTTAATCCGCTGGTACTTCCGGTAAATCATGCGCAGCACTCGTTAATTACTTCCGGTTAATACATCAACAATTCTTTGAAACCGGCACCGAGATAACGTGATAGAAATTTGACGTACTAGGGATCAGTTCCAGAAACTAACGTGACAAGCGTAAACTCAATCTGACTCGCCGCCACACCCTGTAGCGCATCTACCCAATTCTAACTACAGCCGCGATCACACGACCATTTTGACCCGGGTCGAATTTGGCGAATTTGACCCGGGCCAAATTTTAGCACGGGTCAAATAATTGCGACGTGTGAATTGCAACTGGTCCCGGAAGTGACTCGCTTCGTTTTGTCTAGAATCGAATTGGTGAAATGTTTTCTCTAATAAGGCACGGGCCAAGTTTGGCTCAGGCGTGCCAATCTGACCCGGGCCAAATCGTCTCAATCGATTCAACTTCCATTTTGAAATCTGCACCCGACTTCATAGTCGCATATCGGGTGTAAATCAAATCAAATGAAAGTCAGTCTTGATTCTGCTGCGTAATCGGCACGTACAACGCGCTATACGGCGAAACGAAACGGTTTCGTATCTGTTGACATATCCTGACTTTCGTGAATAGAAGTTATTTCCGCGATAACAATATCTTTAGGTATCTAAAATAGATCAAGACCTATGTCTATTCAGTATGCGTGATATTATTATTCCATGCCGCTTCATTTCCTACGGAAGGGCAACGTGTAAGCATGTATGAAATGAGAAATGCCCAGATCGTGTGCAAGGCCATCAGCTTATAGTCGATTTGAAAAATTCGACGAATCATTGGAAATGTACTTAATATATAATTCCTTTTAACAACCACGGACGAATTCACCTTTCCCGGGTTTCAGAATAAGCAACTGGACTACTTGATCAATAACTTACTACCTATACTATCTAATATCTAATACTTCCGACTAATTGTTAGGCTTAAAATGATACCCTGTTTCTCGGATTCGGCCGGGTCATTAATCACAATGAAATTCATCATCAGTTCATTTCTGTAGCTGCCGGGTCTTTTATAGTAAGCTTGATCATGATCTTTTAAAAGTAATGTACCGAGTAGAACGTCGACTTTAAAGCTCGGCAGAAATAAGAAACAATGTAACAATCTTTTTAGTCTTAATGAACGTATTTATATCAGTGTGTATTCATATCAGTGTGTATCAAATCAAAGTGTTGATTTTCTCGAAAACTGAACTGCGTGCAAAATGAACTCATCTCCACCCTAAATAGAAAACAGTCATCTACTCCACCCACCTCCGCATCTCGATGACATTTGACTAATCAGTAAACTAGTTTCCGACCATAATTTCAAATTTCACAAATGTCTTTAATGATACGTTTTGTGTTTCTTGTTCCCGAGAGTTGGCAGTGCGACGTACTTGATTCGATCTAACAGTACATGTCACGGAATAGGTAAGCAAGCTATTGTCTGGGATTCGGATCAACCGAGGTAACTAACCGCTAGAGCATTAGGTCGAGTGTTTTCTGTCGTTGTCTTTATTGATCCGTGTGTCATTTGAAAAACAAAAACGAAAAAACAAATTTCTCTTTCTTTGGTAAAATGCTCCGCGAATAGCCTTCGATATATACTGATTATCCGTTTCCTCGTGGAGAACAATTCATCTTTTTTTCTGGAAGCTAGCCACGACATTTTTTTCAGAAATCGCGCTGGCCGCAATCATTGTCGTCAACACTCGGTAAAGCATCTAGACAAAACGGAAAAATCCCGAAAGTCGGAAATCTCAACACACCGAAGAAACGATGTAGTGCGGTCTGATGCATGACTCGAACCCGATGGCATCGCTACACCCAGCCAAGTCATGAACCCAGCCACTCCGGGTGAGCAGGTACATGCGCGGGTTTGCGGCAAGAAAACCGGCGGCACCAGTCAGATTGCCCGTTGTATAATCGCTGAGGCAGTTTCACGGATAAACAATTAATGGAAAAACCCGGGCTAAAATAAAACGGGATATCATCTAAGCTGCGCATGCAGCTGCGCACTCTGGCTAATAATAGTGGCGAGTCACGATGCGATCGCGTTCGAATCCCTGCCGGGGGACGATGGGTTTGAATGAGAATGACATTTTGATAATGTGAAAGATCCCTCGACACTTCGGTTTTCCTGAATCCCGACTCCTACACGCGTTTGAAGTAACTATACGACACTATCCTGGAGAAAAAAGCTTATGAATCACAAAATCGTCCTACTCACGCCGGATTATATACGGGCTATTAATAAAGATTACCGGCGTCTGGTGGGAGGTAGCGGAGAGTTGATATCTATCTATAGAGCACAAGTATTCGAAAGCTCCTACCGGTTATAAAACAACGTTGTCCCATCGAGGCGATGAGAGATCGGATGAATAAATACATTCTGTAAACTGAAAAAGCTTAGAAACCTTAATTAGACTAAATACTTTGAGGATAAATTCATAAAAACGCCCTTTCATGTATAAATACGGCGACTGGTGTTGCCCTCGACGTTTTACTCTATATATATATATATATATATATATATAGACTGGCTTTTACGACCAGGGGGGCCCGTTTGACTAGGAGAAAAAACTCTATTATATATATATATATATATATATATAATAGAGTTTTTTCTCCTAGTCAAACGGGCCCCCCTGGTCGTAAAAGCCAGTCAATGAACATCATTCAACATTCTGTTCTTCTGACAGACTTGTTTTGGCTGACGAGGGATTAATAAAGATCACTAAACCCCCGTGGGATTTCGACGACTTTCTTCGACAAAAAGAAAAAAAAACGACGGAAAATTCGGGAAACGACTTTTGATTTAATTTAAGAGTATATCACCGCTACACATTACAAAATCCACTTCGGGTCACAGTCAGCTTGAAATACTTAAATTAGCTCCAAGGGAGGGACAAACGACTACGAACGATGCAGTAGGCTATGTGTGACCCTGGTCAAGGCAGATTAGAATTGATTTTCATTAATATTTCAATGAAAATCAAGCTCACCTTTTAACATGGATAAATGACACAGAAAGAAGTCTTTTTACTTTATCTATGAATTATTTCAATCTAATTTGTTTTCATAAAAATTTCATGACGACGAAGCAGTAATCTTAGCGACTTATAATTAATTCATATATGACTAGATATTCGATCTTTTGAGCACGTATATTAAAAATCAACTAGCAACGAAAGCACATAAAGATTTATTTCTGTCAAAAGGCTGTCGGCATCTTAAATCGTCGGTGTGATGCGTAATTTACACTGTTTCATAACGTAAACAATTACATTCGGTAATAGGTGTTATTTGTGGAAACGAGGAGCGTAGTATTTAGCGCCTAATATATAACACGTTCAAACTACTTGTAGTAGGTATATAAATGTATATATATGCGTCCTATATCTTCGGGTTGGACCTCTGTAATTCTGATAACAAGCTGTCGACATCTTTAATCACCAGTATACATGTATAATTTAAACCGTCTCATTTACGTCAACAATTACATTCGATAATCAGCAGTATCTGCGTAATTTGAGGAACCGATAAGGTGATACTTAGTGCCTAACATTTCATGTGATAAATATGTAATATATGTCATCTGTGACACCGGTGCTGAGCGCTCGTGTTACATAATATTTTGGTTGGTTTTGGTTGCCTTAATTGATATGGGCTCTAAACAATTTCAGAGTCCGGTTTTACGAAAGAAACCATGTGGGGAGATGGATAGATTGAGAGATGGAATGACGAAGAAAGAGAGAGAGAGAGAGAGAGAGAGAGAGAGAGGGAGGGAGGGAGGGAGGGAGGGAGGGAGGGAGGGAGGGAGGGAGGGAGGGAGGGAGGGAGGGAGGGAGGGAGGGAGGGAGGGAGGGAGGGAGGGAGGGAGAGAGAGAGAGAGAGAGAGAGAGAGAGAGAGAGAGAGAGAGAGAGAGAGAGAGAGAGAGAGAGAGAGAGAGAGAGAGGGGAGGGGCCCGCCTACTATCTACCCACCTACGCGCCGTGTAACACGCAAACATTCATTAACGAATAGCTCATTTGAACCCCCAAGTTGAAATATTGTTAATCCACAATAGTAAAAATGGTTCTTTTTAAGAGTCATTGAAATATACGTCTCGTCTCGAGGCAATTGATAATGACTTTTAGTGGATTCCCCACGCAGACGAGACGTATTTCCTGTCATTCTTTGATATTTGTCATCGACGGAAATTATTTCAAATCGACCTGTTTTATCGCGGGAGAGTGCGAAATCTTGTTCTCGTTTAAAACGATTTCATACTGGTCTCGACGCGATCAAAGGGAGGAATTTACTCGCGGAAAAAGTCGATATTCCCGGAAACTCGGCGAAAAACATAGATGACTCCGACTCAGAAATTGATTCGTGTCACTTCTCAATATATGTACTTTCTTTTCCATAGCTTTTAGTTGTACAACGGTAGATTTGAGTGACACGGATCGCGTGGGCAGCTGGTATTTTGAAAAGTATCAATTCTTTTATTTACGGTTATGAAATCGTATTCTTAACTTCGTATTTTGAGAGGGCATGATCTTTTGAGATTCCCACACACGTACGGCGATTATTCGGGGTAGAAATGAACTCCTATATAAATTATCTGATATATCTTATTTGATCTAGAACAAAGGTCTTCGTGCGACGTTTTACCAATCCTACTATCATTTGTGATGATAATGACGACGACGATGAACGCGATTTATGCAGAAATCCCCCGCTAAAAGGTTTTCAAAGTAATTCATATGTGTTCCGACCAAATGAATATGTTTATCTTTAAAACGTTTTTCCCTAATCGAGCAACGAAGTTTTCCATCCCAAAATGACATACATTTCCTACGGCTGTTTCTTATATAGTATTTCTTTTTTCGTATATCGCCTCTTTGATATGTTCTATTCGTAAATCAGGCTTCATTCGAATTCGCCGGGATCAATCAAATAATCAACAAGACATCGTTTTTATAGCGCGATCGGCGTTTAAGAAAGTTATTCTTAATATACGTGACACACGTATTCTATCCTATAATAGCTAATCTCTTATTGAGAGTATGGATGGAGATGAAAAGAAATGGAACCGTCTCTATTTCCCTTTCTCTTTACGTTTGAACCCGCGGGAATTTTCCGTCGGTAGCGACGTATCGAATGGTATCAAAGATAAACACGGTCGCACCTACGTAAGGCGATGAGGCCTCAACGCACTGGAAATTACAAGTCGGTCTCTCATTTCACCTGAGAGCCTTCGCTTCAAAAGCGGCTAAAAATTCTGAGCTAGCTATACGGCGTACACGATACCTTCCAACGCAATGTGACGAGGGAATATATCGAAGTGAAAATCTTACAGCGAAAACGACCCCCGCTTTCTACCGATCGTTTATCGAGACATCAAAGCTCGTATAGCGAGGTACATGAAACCGTTTCAGCTAATTGGTGACGATTTTATTCGTGAAGATTTCCAACCGTTTTACACATCTCTTTCGCAGTCTATTTCGCTCCCGTTTTCAGGGACGAGCGGTATACGGTTAATGTCGTTATCGCGGACTCGGAAGTTACTGTCTCATCGACATCAAAGTTTTCTGAATATTTTATGTCGAAAATCAGATAGCTGGTGTGCCACGCGCGCCGCCGTTTTCTACAGGTTTCGGCCCTGTATTTCAGGAAAGATTCAATCGCTGACGGTTCTAATTACTGCAGTGATCCCGAACCCGAGCGATATCACTCGAAACCTCCATAACATCGGAAATACGTAAAGATGATTTATAATTATTTGAATAGAATTACGTAGATTCATCTATTCAGTGGAAGTTGACTTATTAGAATCACGTATTAACTCTCCTCTCAGGACCGCAGTACCGAGCACGTACCCCGAATTTTGGGGAGGGAAGATGCCTGAAAAATGGCATTTCTATTGGATATAACAATTATATTTGCAAAATGGGCACCTTCCCAAAATTCCTAGGGTGCAACTAGGTCCCTCCTGTCGCTCTTTCAGCTGGTGCCGCCTCCTGGGCGCGGATGAGCGATTGTCCCACACGCTCGGGAGGATCTGTCTGCCACCATCACGACTCAACGATGAATTTCTTTAATATATGATCAATCGATAAAACGAAAACAAAAACAAATCAACTCCCCGTCAAACCCTGGATGATATCAAAGTTTTCACTTCTAACGCGCATGCACTCATCCAGACTAGTGTTTATCGTGGTGATGCTGTCAAATGGTCGTCCGTCGGATCACGTGACCGAGCAAAGAGAGACGATCTGTGTAATTTCTGTCATTCGGTTACTACTGCGGTGACGTCATCGAACAAGCGTATGATTACTGGTAAATAGCCATCCGGTAGACGTCGCGTGAATATATATTGCCGAGTAGTAAATTACGGTAATAAATACATCAGGCGGATGCAGGAATGCGTTACGACCACGCCATAACGTCGACGCTAACCACCAATCGGGAATATGATTTACGCTTCGTAACTATGTGTCATTGTTGCGCGTAGATTTAATGACAATTGATGGCACTCGAGCGACGCAACAGTAAACATCGGCGACAAGTTCAAAAACGGCCTCGTAAAAGCCAATTCAAACAAAGAATAAATCAGTCATTCGGCTAGATAAACGACAATACTACCCTCAAATCTACGCTACTATTATCAGCTGCAAATAAAATATTGTTTGTGTCTTGCGCCCAGATGTGATTTAGGAGCCTATTTCTTCGCTCGAACTAAATCCCAACACACATCGAATTGAACGCCATCGAACGCCGAGTTCAGATAGCAAGTTTCGTCCAAACAACGACGAACTTTTGGAATTATTTATGCATCGAAATATGAATAAGCCGCGATCACACGAGCGTTTATGGCCGATGTCTGTTTGGCCAAACTAAAACCAGTCCCGAGCCAAATCTTAGCACAAATCATATTGCGCGTGAATTGTAACTGGTTCCGGAAGTGACGCACTTCGCGTTGTTTAAGCATTGTTTCGAATCGGGCCTGATCCGTTTCAATTTGGCCGGGGCCAAATCGTCTCCGTATTATTGCCGCTATATTTGTGTATCTTCAGAGTACGAGAGCCATGTTTCATACCTGGGCTTGAAGTATGAATACACGTAGACATACGAAGATAATATATTCATGTCATTTGACTGGAAGTGATGGTATATATTGTTTGATGATGATGACGAAAAAAGAAGAATATAGATATTTATATATACAATACAAGGTTATGTTTATATTCATATTAGATATATGTACATGGTTGTATAGTGTATTAGAACGCACGACTGAGTAACTTAAAACGCTTGTCCTATATGCCGACTTATCAACCACTGCGTCGGCGTGCATTTTTTAACGTTCACTTAGCACCGAGGTTATTTCACATGGTACCCACGTACAGCAGACACGACAATGGACAGACGAGAGATTTTTCCATATCGACGGTTCCTGACATTTCCCCCGTGGCGAAATTTTTATCCACGGTATAGAAAGAAAAAAAAAACTAGCGTGTGCAATACAAGCAGCGGGCAACGTAATTTCCTTGAGAAAATGTCGCGGGAAACAAATTGAATCTACGCGCAGACGTTTGTGATCCTTTTCTACAGGATATGTTGACCGTATCGCTGACTGATAAAAAATAAATATCAGAAGTCAGAAGCGACAGCTAACTTTCGGTTTTCTGCGTATACAAAAGCGATGCTTGACTTTTGTTGTAATACGAACAACTTCAGAAATGTGGGACGAAATTGTAAAACGATATACGGCGGTACACCCTGGGAAAGGGAAACGCCGTTATTAGATATGTTAGGTGGATTTTAGTCGAACGTCTAGACGATTCGTAAGCCGATACCGGGGCTATATTGACATGGGACGATTAGATTCTTTTCTGTTGTCGACGTATGACAATTATATAAATATGAATTGCGAAGACGAAATTGCGAGCGATGTACCATTTGGTTATTTTGTTGGCCGGCTGTTGGCGACAGATAATCAAAATGAATTGATAGGCATTTGATGAAACTTTTGCATATTGCTATACAGAGAAGTTTCGTTTCTCTGTAAGCGCGTGGCGGTTCGATATGAATGTAATCGCGTAGACTATTGTTAATCAAAGGGAACAGAGCAGAATTGACCATGGGTCATCATCGTTGCATATTGCATTTTGAAGTCGACAAGCTGACAGCGTCGACATATAGAAAAAAGTCTTTAAGATGAGAACGTTGAAAGGATCTCGCTTGTTTTCCGTGCCAACAACAACGCGAGTGTCACTAACATAAATGGCTTCGATCCGAAGTGTTTGATATTGGTAAGATAATAATATTTTCGTCGACGTCGGCGCGTATATAAGGTCAAACATCTTTTCGTGTTCATCAAGCGACGGATGTTCGTTCGCGTCGGTGGATCAGACGAGAGTGCAGATAAAAAGAGAAAAAATTACCGACGATCACACGTTCCGAGATAAGTAATGGGTAAATACATAATGCACCTTTCGTATTCACTCTTCTCCGGATTTGGAACATTGATCCTTCCGTATTCACGAGCGATTGTTAGTTTGTCATCGAAAGTCAGTTCGCACAAATTAATCCCCCGATTCAGAAAGATCTCGATGACACGAAAGTGCATTGTATTTTATTTTAGTCCAATTCGAAATGTCGAATAACTTTCGACTTTCGACTTAATGCTTTTACTTCAAACTCGAAGCAGGTTTTTGACGCCGTAAAAACCGTTACAATGATGTTTATATACACATGCGTCATTTAAGTGGTTATGTGCGTGTCGATGTGCACTACGTCATCAGTATTTGGCGTTTAAAAATTACAATTACAATAATGAATTTGTCGTTTATTTTGTTGTTGAAAATATTTCGCAACTCTTATCTTATCTCTGATAAATTTTGATAATTATACCAATATCCCAGACTGGCTAGACTGGTAACCGGTCGACTCAATTCACTTATCGATATTCATTTTCAACCAAAAATAAGTTCATTGTTCGTTAATAATGCATAATTCAACTGTAAAATGGTTTATTACGCAATATGTGTTATTTTTTTTCTTCAAGGTGTCATAAAACTTTACAGTTAGGTTTCTTAATCACGTGTAGGCGGTATATAGATTCGGTAATATTATTCAAGCATTTCAAAGTCATCCCTTGTACAAATTAAGGCGGATTGAATCAAGCACCAATCAAAAGAATCACGAAGGAATAGAATCATCAATAGTTTCTATCTATCAAAACATTACGGTGTTGATTTGTTGGTATTCCGTCAACTTTCACGAATGACATCACGGCAAATTATCAACGCTATGTATAAACTGCCTTAGACATGAGCAAAATGTATAGGGGCACTTAAACGAATTGCAATAACTTGAAAATCATTATCAGTATGTGTTTAGGGTGTGAAATCAGCTGCTCGCTTTTTCTGATATCATCTCTATATAAGGCCATTACATCAACAACCAGACTTTTTATCACTGATCATGCGCACGCGTCGGAGCTGATTTCGTCGTGGTAATTTCAACACGGTCGTTCGGTCGGTTACCGAGCGTTTAGTGCATGAAAGCGATACGTCAAAATAACTCGACGAAAACAAAGAAACTTAAACTCGTCATTAGAAAACGATCGATCATTGAGGCGAAAATCGATAGCGATTCTTCTCGAATGTCTTCATACTTTCCCTTGCGTTTCCAGCGCAACTTCAAACTAAAACCATACGCGGATTGCTCGTTGCAATATTAAGGATCTTGGATTCATGATCTAGGATCTTCAACAATTATATTTCTATATTCAAATTTTTGTTTTTTTAAATATTTGATTATTATTCAGTAATTCTTGAATAACACATTTCATGGTTGTAGGTGAATATCTTCTAGATGAAAATCCCATTTCATGTCAAGTACAAAGATTATTCAGATGTGACGGGGTCAACGATTCTATTTCTAAGTATAGCAACTTGTTGTTTTGTGTAGAATTGTATTTGTCAGGCGTGTTTGTAAAGTAATTACATGTAGTTGTATGCCTTCACTGTGTTTGTTTATGACATTGTCTACGCACCGCCTGTCACCTATGGTTTCGACGTCGTAACAACCGTTACAATAATGTTTAGATACATTGATACCTAGTGTGCGTTATTTAGGGGGTTCTATGTGAATCGATGTGCACTACGTCATCAGTATTGGCGTCTCAAAATGACAATCACAATTGTTAATTTTGACGTGTATTTTGTAATAAAATATATTACATAACTCTTATTTCATGTTTTGATAATTTTCAATAATCATCTTTGAGAGACTGTGCACTACGTCATCAATATATCGGAGCTAGACTGGTTGCCGGTCAATTCAATTCAATTATCGATATAATCAAATCCAAAATAACTTTATTGATCCTTAAAATTATACTATAATTCATATCGTATCATTCGTTGTCGACAATATTAAGCGATATGTGTTATTTTTCAAGGCGTCAATAAACTTTCAAGTTAGTTTTATGTTACTATGCATGCGCGAAGATTATATAAGGCACAGAAGAGATTTAAATCACTTAGATAGAGACACTAACAGAGGTATTTGTTTCGGTTGACACCCGGCCAAGCATTTGAATAAAGATATTTTTTGTCGAGCGAGTAAAAAAAATTCTAGTTATTTTATGTAAGTTCAAATTTCTATCTTCGATAGGATATTCAATATTCTTAATGCGCTATAGATTGATCCATTTCAATGCGCGGGGTATAATTTGATTAAACGAAAACTGAACTCGACGTATATCGATCGTCGTTTCATCGCGTGTTTTGGAAACGCGCGTGTTTTAGTACGTGGTTAATCGAGCGAGCTGATTTGTCTGAATCTGTTGGATATTCGGCGATTGCCGGAAACATTAAGAACCGGAAACATGTTATTTTCACGGCCAGTTAGACACCCCGGCTCCGTTTATGCTTTAAAATTTCGTTTTTAATGAGTAATTTCATTTATCGCGGACATATTTCAATATTCAATCAGATGCAAATGGGAAATCGAGAATTGAAACGCAGTATGTACATATCGTGCGTTGAAGATGGTAATTCGCACGCAACACTGTTTCTGTTGGCTCCCTCACTTAGCCATAAATGTCGAGTCGTATTTTTAAGACGCAACGAAAATAATGGGTTTTTTATTTTACCAAATGGGAAATCAATAAACCGTTAAGGTAAGTGACCTAAATGGCTTAGTTCTATGGCAAATCTTACGACTCAAGTCTTAAGACTACTTTTGGACTTAAGTCAAGACTATGCAACTGGGTCCTATAGCTGGTTCTTTAGTCATGGCTTACACTAAAGAAATGTATAAGTCGAGACCGACTTAGTTCTATAGCAAATCTAACAACTTCTAGTATTCTTTAGACTCAAAACCTCTTTTCGACTTAGGTCTCGACTATGGAACCGGCCCCCGTGCTCGGCATTTTATAGTTACTCACAGAAGCTCGTTTTCTATAACAACTTGTTGTTGAATAGTATTTAAACCCGACTTTTAACCAGAATATGCTAAACAAATCCCAGCCCGACATTTCACCGTTTAGGTAATTCAAATCGTTTCCCCTCGCTAGAAAAAAAACCGTACGCAAATGAGAGCATCCGCACGGTTCTGCTGCTTCGCTTCGTCACGGAAATATACGACAAAACGATACTTCATCGACTGGGCTGGCTAATGTACGGATCGATTCGTTTCTCATTGCATTTAAGCATTCTTGACGTGTGCTATTAAGATATCAAGATAACAAATAAGCCGAAAGACATTTTTCTCAAATATTCGACAGACAACACTTCATTTTCGACGTTTTCATTTGATTAGCGTAATTTCGGTTCCATTATTGCTCTCATTATTCAAGGCGTATTTATAATGCGCGTCGAGAAACTCGGAGCTTTTATCGCGAATTGCACTGACGACGACGGAGTTTTCCGAGTGATTTTTTTTCAATCCATTTTCAAGCATTTCACCAGAGTCCTAAATCGAGGAAAAAACCTAACATAGATTCTCATGATACGAGGTTTCGAGTTCGTTGGTTAATAATTTTACAGATTTATCGTGACAATTAATTCAAGTCAGATGTTTAAAGGGATAATCAAAATCGAAGTATCAATTACTATACTGTATATCTGTTATATTTATGATGTTATCATAGCCTACTATCTTTATTCAATCAGATTTTAGAATAATGAAAATTGAGAATGATATCGTTGTACTTGTTGATGGTTGATGATAACGCCATCGCGTTCAAGTTTGCTTGCGGGAATATACCCTACCAATGTATCGAATGTATCAAATGTCTTGAAACTCCAACGAAATAAATTAGGCTTTTGTATCAAAGGGTTTCTGCTCGAAATGTTGGGCTCGTGCTTTAAACGTTATTGGACTTTCAAGGTTAAATATGCGAATGTTTTTTCTTTGTGAAATATATTTTAACGAAACAAACGTCTTTTCGGCTGCTTGTCTGTTCTTCGTTAGATTTCCGATGTTGCGGGCTACGGATCTACGGATCTAACGAGTTCTTAAATGGAATTATACACGTATGTATGATGTAGCAGATCAGAACACTGGAAACAAAAGATGGCAGATGGCATCACTGATTGTATAAACATACGAAAGAATAACGGAATGAATAACCTTTATAGTTGCAGCTTTTATATCGGTTAAAAACAAATCATCAAGATTTCAATTTTTATGAAAATAGCTCCGCTCTCTATACCTGGTATATATGTAAACTTCATTGTTTAAAAGTTCTAAAGACATCACAAGCAAATTCATCTTATATGAGTCTTGTTGATATTTGGTAAGAACATGACAGACGGAATGTCTAAACTTGCAACTCCTGTCAATCTCCGGAATATAATAGAAGCGACCACAGGTTTCAGCCAGAACTCATAAAATATTCAAAATGCCTTGCAGGTATCATATCCTACTTCTTTTTTGTCGTCGAACATTTTTTTGTGATCGTCTCGCGCTCGAGCATAAAAGTTTCATTTCCCTTGCATTTCGGCGCCACCTGCGCGGACCACGAATCGGACCAACGCTTCCGGTTTCGCGTCTGGTCTAATTTCAGCATGGATTCTGGGATTTTGAACTCGAATGCGATTATTTAGCACAGGAACTATCATGCTTTTTTTCTAGTTCATGCAATTCGATTTTTAGTGACCGTTGGAATTTGACGAATGTCAGATGATCCGCAGAATAGATCTTTGTTTGTAATTAGAAAATTCTTCCGGGCCAACAATTTCAGACTGACGAATCTTTCGAAAACGTTTACGCTCAACGGGTATGGAGTAATATGTCTAGCCATTTGACATTGAATAGTTTTCCTCGGAAAAATTAACGAATATAGATATATTCTACTACCAAAGGGATGCTTTGAAGTGAATACGCTAATGAATAAGTTAGTTTTAGCGGCTGTACTCTCTTTGTTGCAGGGGAATGGATGTTTACATTAGTTTTTCCATCGTTCAATCAACGCTTTCGCTGTTCAGTCTTTGCCGGATCGAATCTGCGCTTATGAAGTTAACGTTAGTGGTGACAAGAACTAATATAATCCGTCTGCAGTTAATAACTCGGACAACCGCCGCGAAAAAACAATGATCGCCTTCCCGCTTACGAGTTCGTTTAAGCGAAAACGGGCCATTACTCATACTTCAGTAACTAAACCTCAACTAAACGCTGGCGTTATTAACGAAAATATCACCGAGCCCAGTGAAACCGGGCCCAGTTGACCTAGTTAAATCAGTCGACCGATTCGTCGAACAACGATAAATGAAACTGGCTCGGTTCATCAGTAAACTCAATTTCCATTTGTGATAAGGTGTCGGCTGTAGCCGGCGGGCTCAGTGGGCTTAGTAAATCGGGTTTATTGAAAATGTAGTTTTCCGTGTACGGATATAACCAGAAGGTACCGCAGTTCGTTTTCATCAACAGATTCTTTTACCGTCGACTTCTTTTTACCTTCGCCACCATTTTGTTGAGCCGTGCTTTGAAATGAAGTATATGCATAGAGGAAGCAGGAGCGGATCAAGAAATTTGAGCAGAGGGGGTCAAGCGCAGCGTTTTCCCAGATTTCAATGAGAAATGCATTCATAAAAATCTGTACATTTACAGTAATTTCTGACAAACGCCGAAACAGAAATCGATAAAGATTTGAATTGTGGTAAGTTTCATCATTAATATGATTGATATCGCTATCAGAACAATTCCGAACACGGAACATTTCGAGACCCCCTGAAATCCCCCGTTCGATCCGCCCCCGAGAAGCCACATTCTCTGGAATATTCTCTCAACTATAGCGGGTATATGATGTCGAATTATTTCGGATAAAGTTTCAACGATCGCCGTTTGTTTTATTTTCACGACGCCACTCGTCGACGCGAACACCTTTCCGTTCTTATAATGTACTTACTTATATACAAGAAACAATATATAATGGAATTAGTGATGATGGAGAAAGAGGCGGCTTTTCATATTGTGTGTTAATTAACTTAGAAACAAAATACTGGACATGTTATACACACAGCGCCGAACGGATGTACATTTCACGTGACAACGGAATCATTTGCTGTTTAATGAGGCTTGAATCCTGTAATTACGGCACATCAGTTGCAACTAATCAATATCATCAACTTCTTACTCCTACATCATGATATTGTCATTAAAGCATATACATATATATCACTGCGTCTGGTTTAAACCGAAACTCTTTCGGTAGGTTCTTTTAGTAGGAGGACACGAAGTTCATTATAAATCTCATCATTACAATGTTTCAGGAAAGTTTCATTTTCTCTAGAACGTTGGGACGTTTCTGAACCGACTAATGAAAAAAGTAGCACTGTAAAAAATATTTTGATAAGTCGATAAGTTAACAGACGTGCGTTCTGTTGGCGGCGTAAATATTTCAATATAAGTGACCCACGCCATAATGAATAATTTGTCCTTTGAGGATATGGATGATTCGAAAAGAAGTTCTAGAAGATCAGAGAAGAATATTGCTGCTGGAACAGTGTGGCGTATTAGAACCGCGTTGCGTAGTTTCGGTGTTAAACGATACGCGGTAATAATGCCAGGGGCAAAAATGTCGTAGGTAAAAATGCCAGATGGAACATGCAGATAATTCATAGACACATTTTTACCTCTGGTATTTTTACCCATGGTACATTTTCACCTCTGATATTTTATGGCATTATTACCAATGGTATTTTTTTACCTTTGACAATATTTACTGGGTTAATAAACACACGAGGTCCTTAACCAATCATTTACTACCGGGACCTCAACCAATCAAGTACCTCGACTAAAGCTTCTGTTCGAATGTTTCCTTTCATCCATCAAAAACGTTTTAAGAGCTTGAATAAGATTTCCCACTATTATAGCGCTACGGCTTTTTCGATTTGAAACGAAATCCCTATTGAATCTGGAATTATCAATACATCCATCCACACGCAGTTGCATTTTTAACATTTATTCGCCATATTTGTACGCAGATACATTCAAGTGCACGAACAAAAGAAAAATAAAGGCCTTGGACTGAAATACGGCTAGCGTCGTTAGTGATATTTGGCATATTGCGTTATGTGGTGACGGCTGTCTGATATAATGCCACTACATTTTTATGTTGCACTGATAAAACGCCGCAACTCCGGTATCCGTTGACGAATCGCCGAGATCGTGAGCTATGTTTTACTTTTTTGTTGCCAGGTTTTTGTAGTACAAACAATATCATTGCGAGCTACATTCGTTGGTAGCATGGCACGATTTACCGTCGGACCCCCGGGTGCGCGGAGCTACCTATTTCGAACCTAATTCCGCGTTGTGATGTATAATCTCGGCGGTATAACGCGATACTCATAATACGATATCGAAATAATGGAAAATTTTTAAAATAACGCGTTAAAACTTGAAATTTCACGTCAGGCAAAAATACAATGCCGGGAATCTCCGGTGTAGGGAAGACACTAGCCAAATGTTTCATGTCAAAGACGCGCAACATGCAGCAAAATCAACGACCACTATAGTCACAAAAAGCAAAATGAATCTAGGATATATATGCTGGCAAAATGATTGTAAAATATGCATATCAATGTGCCCAGGACGTCCTATAATCGATTTCCTATATCCAACGTAAATGCGGTATTCTGATTACCTTTTTGTCAAAAACAAATAATGTTCAATTCTTGGAAGGAAGATCAGTTTTAATCGTCCTTTACTGATTCACAGGGAAACGCTTCCCCACGCACGCGCTGTGCTTTACTACGGCATCGACTGTTTGGTTGTTGGTAACTGTGGAATTAGAATAATGATGATTTAAGTAAAACCAAGGTATTTTATCGCCCGTTATCTTGCTCAATAAAACTCGAATACGCTGAGTCAGTCGGAGAGGGAACTAAATCATATCAATTTTATATCCTATTCTATATCGTATCCTGGTCACTGTGTGCAAAGCGGTAAAACACTTTTGAAATTTGCCTGCGAGGGATTTCGTTCCAAGTAAAGCATTTGAATATAATCAAAGGTACAATCCCCGTTGAGAGAAATGTTTGATTTCGCCGCGTGTTTCATGATTGATTCTGAATGGCTGGTCTGTCGAATGTTCAGATTGAAGAAGTATTTGATATTTCTAGTTGGTAAGAAGAATTTATAGCAAAAGTAGTAGCTCACAAAGCATACGCAATGGTTCACAAAGCAAATGAACTATAATTGCATTTTTGAGATGATAGACCTTCGAATATTAGACCGCCAATACGTGAGAGCTACCGACCGTTAATGTAAATGCGACTTAACTTTGTAGAAATATTCAAAACCTTCTTTCAACGTTGAAAAAGAGGATATATAAAGCATTTACCGAAAATATGGCCATCAATTTTAGAATAGCCCATACACTCTGACGTGGAGAATAGATAATAAGTTAAAAACCGACGGCATACAAAATATACACTTGACGATGGTCGCCGGAGAGGGTCCACAGTGACTATAGCGGATATAAATCTCAATGTAGAGTTAACAGATAAAAACCCAACAAAGAAACTGATACAATAATGAATTAATGTGATTCGAAACTGTTTCATAATAAACTTTTCCACATATCTGCTGTGGGATCTTATTGGTTAGAGTCGAAAATGTTGTGTCTTTTGACTTCAATTTTTTACAAATAAAATTCGCTTTTAGTCTTCTAAACTTTGTTTATAATGAGTTTTTAACTCATCATTGTCACCAATTGCTTTATCGCGACTCATTGTCTTATTTCATTTTATTCTCATTGTTCAATTTTATTCTGTATTTTCTATTCTGTAAAGCGCCTAATGATGATAACAATAATAATACATGGTCACCGAGGAGTTGAAATGATAAGACGAGCTGCTTCTTATTACCGAGGTATAAGGCATCATAGCAGCCCCGAATTTTTACCGAGAGCTTCTATGTGAGATTTCTGCCGCTATACCTATGCATCATGTGCGATTCGATTAATTTGTCATTGTTCAAAAATAGAGCGAAAAATCCGCGCGCGCTTCGTCGTCGTCTTCGTCGTTGTGTTGTTTGGTTTGCGAGACGCAGACGTGCGACGACGAAGAAACCGACAAAGATTCGCCGCTTACATTGCACGCCGTTTTACACGTTGCACTTGCAATTAAGGCCCCGAAGCCGAGAGCTGTTTATCATCAAAAGGACAGCGATGACAAAACACAAACCAGCATATGAACGTCTTATATCCATTTCGCGGCGGCGACATCGACAAGATTTGCCTTCGACGCCCCCGCTGCTCGAAATATGCAGTACATCGTTTTCCCACACGTACGTAATGGTGGGATATCGATGGATCGGAGGTTTCGGCTCCTCGTTATTTTCTTGTTTAATCTTATATCGATAAAGAACTAGTATTTCGCACCTTATATTACTAATTGAAGCGAATGTGACAATCATATAGGCTCTTGTTTTCTATTATCGTAGTTCTTATTAGGTGTCGCTATTATCACAGGGTTCATACGGGGTTTGGAAAGTTTTCGCAAATGGTCTCAAAATGGTCTTTTTTGTCCAGGCCATGAAAACTATATGGAAATCTTATTTTTTTCTCTCTGGCTATGGGAAATCCGATTATGGTCTCAAAACTAAATTTATTCTATTTAGGCTATGCCTAAATGTCTTACTACACTTGATAACACACTTTATGAAAACGCTTCGTCGATGGTATTGATTATTAACACCTATTTACTTTAACCAGGCCTACATTGCCTGTTCTAGGTTGGCGATATGGAAGGGATATTGGAAATCTATGATTCTGGGTATGGAAAAGTTATGGAAAATGAAATTGGGAACCCACAAGAACCCTCTATTACGGCCATTTTTAAGTTGGACGCATGGCCGTCTGTGCATTCGGTGCCAATGATTGTCGCCGAGATTGCAGGAAGCAACAAGCGAGAGATCATGTCCAGCTAGAGTCACTCAGTTGCTGGAAATCTCAACTGAGTTTCGCCAAGGTTTCTTCGGTACCCATCGCTTCGTTTCCCATCTTATCGTTATGAGGCCCGTGTTTCATCAAATCGACTTGAACTTTAAGACTATGACGTCATCCATCCACAACCTCACACGAGAGAATCCCAACCTATTTCCCGCATTCATGCCAAGAATCTAGCTAATCGCGTCGAATTCTACGAGAAAGATATCAGGATCGCTCTATAATACGATCGCATCGGGTTTCTTGTGCAGAAGAGGCGATTATTTACGTACGCGCGCCTACGATCGGCTTCCGGAGTTCCATCCGGTGCGTCCTAGATTATAAAGGAGAGTTATGTTGGTCGAGTCATAAACCGACGGAAAAAAATTCAAAATTTCCTTTTCTGACGAGTAGAAATTGCGGTACGTGTCGAAATCGCTGAAAACGGCTCGCGTATCATAAATTTTGAATGAAGTCAATTTGTGACCGACATCGTTTGCCGATGCCTCATTAAGAGCCCTGCGACGAATTTTGTTTTTAGAGAAAACGAAACTATGTACTGAACGGAATGGATTCCGTCGTTGTTGCAAACGATCACCAGGCGTCCCGGCCCGATACAGTCAATAATTTATCATTTCTCGAGAAAAATGTATATGAATAATTTGTGGTGTGCACGTCATTCTAACGGGCCAGGAAACAATGAGCCGATATGGTCGCTTGTTTACATTAGCTCATTTCAGATTGATTATAATACTGTTCAACTTTTTACTCCGTACTTTACTTGTGGCAACGTCTAAATTATAATTGTGTAAAATTGATGTTAAACTGGCCCTTGCTGGTGCGGCTGCATCCTCCCTCGGATGGGATTCGAACCTGATGGTATCGCTACACTCAGTCACGGCACGAACCCCTGGCACAGTTGACCGGGGGCGAACTCTTTTATCAGATCGGAGAATCCGTTTGCCTCCAATCGTACTCTTTTATTGGTCACGTGACTTTTTGGAGTCTCCGAAACCTCGTTTCTGTCGAGGTGGTGTGATTCGGATTTTGTGTGGAGCCAACCGGAGATTTCGGACGGAGACTTCGGAGGTCATAAAAGAGTACGCCCCGGGTGAGCAGGTACATGCGCAGCTTTGCCGCACGAAAACTTGCGGCACCAATCAGATTGCTCTTTGTATAATCGCTGCGCGGAAGAACTATAAATGGGAAAACCCGGGCTAAAATAAAACGGGATATCTGATTGGCTAATAATGACATCATCTAAGCTGCGCGTGTAGCTGCGCACTCGGTCCAATGTGGCAGGGTTTCGTACCGTGGCAAGATGCCATCAGGTTCGAATCCCTGCCGTGGGAGGAGGGTGTGGCTGCTGCTGCCGCTGCTGTTAAATCTCCTTAACTTTTCACTTACAACACTTATATTGATATCGTGCACTAAGCTATTGAAACTTTTTTGTCAATGCAAATATTCTTTATTCAATAAAATTATATTTATCTATATATCTTTTCTCCAGTTGAAACCGATATCGTCTATCTGGCTTAAGTCCAACGCACACGTGTCGAGTGCAATAACGACATCTTTTCTATTTTATATTCACTACTTCTTATTGTTATTTTAATCGTTAATTGGATATTCTCAATATCATCATTATCAATATTATTATTATCATTATCATTATTATTATCATTACTATCATTATATTGTCTTTCTCGAGAGGAAGGAATGGTTTCGACTTTACCCCTCTCGGAAAAATTGTCGATTTTATGCGATTTGGCCGTCTTTCAAATTTTTCTTTCGGCACTTCTTGTCATCTAATAAAAATGAACGGGAACCAAACGGCAGAAAACGAATTGGCCCCGATAGAGAAAAAGAAATTTTTGATTTTCCGCCACATTCTTAGCGTCCGCGGGAATCAATTCTGGAAATTTGCGACTTGAAAAAATCCCAAATGGCGACAAATCAAATCATAGAATTGCCGACAATGCTATCGGTTTTTCCGAGTAGACAATTCGGATATGATTATATATATATACATATATATTATATAAGATTTTTTACCCACGTTCTTCGAGTCACAGTTTAAAAATACTCATAAGCGGGTGACGATATATTTAGATAGATTTAAACGCAGTGTTTACAGCTGTTGGCGAGTCCAACCGTACAGGATGTATACAGCTGAACAAATACACCTCATTTTCGTAAGCCGTTGGCCGTCGATGGACGACGCTTGTAATCGTTTTCGACGATCTTAAGCCGAATCCCCGCGATGGACAACGCTAAATATATATTCAAAGGGATTTTGTAATGCGACACGGGCGTCGTCTATTCATCTCGCCCTAGACCCAGGGGCTGCACGGTGTTTATTTATATATACATGTACTCAGCACTTTATCATATATAGAACAGCGTGAAAAGACGGAAGCAGAGGTCTCAAACATTTGACATACGTGGGGATGCAACTCTTATCGACCATTAATTCAATATTAGACTCATGTCGAATAGTTTTCCAACGTTGTCACGTAAATGTAACAAGCATGCTACATTTTTAGACCAGTCGATGCTTGCTGTGTTTTTTATTCGCATAGAGAACGGCAGATGATTTAACGTACCCCGCTGGTATCACACAAATATCGAAATCTTCAATCGAGGCGATACGGCGGTACCGATATGGATGCAGCATAAGTAGAGATGAAAGTTTTCTCATTGCTATTGATGCAACACCATGTCCGTGTTTTGAGAATCCCCCACTTATGTAGCGAGATAGATGAAGGCCGAAAAGTTTCTTTAAAGCTGATAATTTATTGATTCGCCGTTTCGACTGGTCATATATTCCTGAAGATGACTATTAGGTTATAGTCGAAACATCGAATCAATAAATTATTAGCTTAAAGGAATCCTTTCGGACTACAATTTTCGCGTTATATTAGCGTGTGATTCTCAAGTTACTATTCCAATCGAAATTTTACAAAAGTTACTCGAAACTATAGCCTAAACCTTTCGAAATACGGTGGGTTAACATTCCGATAAAGAATACCCGATGATTCGAAAGAGAGTACCGTAAGCCTGCGATTATATTTTGCTCGAATCTCTGAATTTGAGATATAACGTAAAATCTAACGCATAGATTGAATTTCTAGTAAGGATCTCGAATTTAACATTGGTATCAATAAAAAGTGAACAGCCCTAAATTTCTGAAAAAAACTCCGTACAAAATTAATCGGGTTCTCGGCGATAGAGGGTGAATGGAAATTAATTCCTAAATGACTTTGAAAACGCACGAATTTTCTCTTTTCATATACATCGTGAGCTGAGATTTACAGTCTACAGTAGAATAAGGCTTCAGTTGAGATATCCCCTGGTCACGAGCCAGATACAATTATAATATAAATAATAGTTATAACAATGATAGTAATAATAATAATAATAATAATAATAATGAAAATAAAATAATAATGATTATTATGATAATAATAAGAAATAATAACAATAATAATAATAATTTTTATAACAATTATAATAATAATGAAAAAAACAATAATAATAATAACCCTTATCAGAATATCTATCGCGAGTAGATGAAACAAACCAACGAATAAATGAGTAACGTTTATATGACAAGTTGAATCGACGTTTTAAAATGAGTCAAGCTCGTGGATGAATTTTCTAGAACTTTTCTATACTTTCCCCAAATATCTGAATGTTGGTTCTTTTGAAATGAACGTCGGGGTTGGGTTTTCTACGCGTTTGGCGCTGATCGATTCCACCATCGATTCGGCGATGTTGTCATCGCTTTACTTTAGAGTCGGTTAAAGTTTAGAATAATTGAATCGATTTTCGAATTACTAAAAGCATTTGAAGATGAAAAAACCCGTTCGTTATTAAACGTCGACGAACGATGCAATACAATCGCACTCGCAAACTGAATTACTATCGATTTTCAGGTCTTTTTGTTTTTCGAACTTGAATTACCGACGAGTGCACTATAGCTCCAATCTGTTCGTTCGATGAAGAACGTGGTGCTTTTTTCATTAATTTGTCGGTAACGCTGTGACGTCATCATAACTTAAAAAGGGAAATTTAGACATTCACGTACATTTTAAAAGCATCGATTAATTCAATATTACAGCGATAAATACGAAAGACACACAATCATTTCATTCCATGTTTTAGTTACTTTTGCCTTAACTTAACTTTAATTTTGTTGACAAACAAAGGTTACAATGGATATAGCAATCATGAGTGGTGTAATAACAACAAGCGAAATTTACAAAGACACTTACAAGAAGTTACGATATTTTCATCGACGCCAAACTAAATGAAGTCGATAAGCCCGAATGGTCCGACGCCCGATATGCCTGGTGCAATTTGAAGACATGATTCGATAAACTAATACCAATACCCATCATATCCGTCGCAGAAATGAGAGCTTTAAAAGTTTGAAGGTAATACCGTCAGTCGGCCCAAAAACGACTGAGGTAAAGCTTTAAAGTTTACGTAGATTGCCGAAACGCCTAAGGCATAATCTCGCAATGTCAGATGTATAATATCATCATCATCATCATCAAGAACAAAACTCTTTTTCGAGCTCGCGAATCGATGATCAGTCCGTGATGTCAATTCGACGGCGGGGTGGCGTTTTTGATGGTCCGCGGTCGTTAAAATAATTGGAAGCTATGTTGGATAATTTTACTATATATATTATACACGTTTCGCTCACAGCGTCTAGAATTTGACATTTAACGGATGAACATCGGGTTCGTACTCCTACGCGCGCTTTGATGACTTATAACGAGATCTCCGTTCAATTAAAGTCGTTATGCACAACAATAAGTCGAGTTTTCACTGTGGTTTCGAATCATATTCACTGTCATCCGTTATCTATTGTCTGACAAAACGAAGGCTTTCTTATGATGAATTGTATAAACTGTCACTATATTATCGGCGTGTCCCCGAGAAAATCGTTTGCCATTTCGAAAAAGTTTCTTAAATTCAAGTCGTATCATTGTAAAGCTATTAACTATTATACGCGTAAAACTTGTCAAACCGTTGTCTTATTTTATCACGACGTTCATACGAAAACCAGAATACATAACCCGAAATACGACGAGTCAATCGAAGATTTCAGAATTTTCTTTATAGTTTAAAGTAAAATACAAAACTATACATGTATATAAAGAGAAACAATTTTTTTACTTACCTAGTTTTGAACTGCTGATTTCGCCGGCTGCGACTACCACGACGAATAGTACGGCTATCGATACATAGATAAGATTTTTCGAGTCCATGTTGAATCGTGTTCGATGATCTGACCGGTTGCCGATTCTGAAATGAGCGCCAAGTAAAAGTTGCCGTTAGATCAAAGCTCGGTGACTCTTTATCTAAAGCGTACAGGTATAGAAGTGTTAGCTGTGGCACGCGACGACGAACCGATGTATCTTCTGTCGGTGAAACTATACGTTACTAAACTGTCGTCTGCTCGAAAGACAATTCGTATCCCGCGTGATGATGTCTCGGGACAATGCGCACCTCGTCTTAAAAACAATATCTCTCTCAGCAACCAATACACACGATAAGAAAGTCACCCGTATGCAGTGGTGTCTTTATAGCAGCACGCGTAGTCAGGTACGTAATCGCTGCGTCATAGACGATGCGCGCAAAACACGCGCGCGCAAATACAGCCGATAAACCATCGTGACTTAAAAATACACCTTTCGGATATTGACTTAAAAACCCACATTTTCCCATCGCATAACCAAGTTAGAAATTCATGTTTTGGGGAAAACATATTCGAATCTATCATGATCTTTAAATGGCTACAATGATTTCGTTTACAGTAAACCTCGTCTTACTCCGACAGGGCCAACTCGGAATTTAGACTAACTGGGACAAAAGTTGAATCATTTTCTGACCTAGTTTGAATCATTTTGTCCTAGTTAGGTCCTAGTTAGTCCGAATTAGGCGAGATTTACTGTATTATTATTATTATTGTATGTTGCACAGTTTTCTTAAAAGCATTTAAGAATATTTCTTGCCTGGTTACAAATCCACCCAATTCTACGAAAGATTCCAACTAGTTTTTGCTTTTTGAATTAACATTCCTTTTCATGTGGAACTTATTCTGTGTACGCTTAAAAAATAAACGAACATAACATTCCGATATAAATCCACAAAAAGCTCATCGTCTAACGTATTTTTGAAGATGCTTTTTCTTTCTTCAAAAAGAAACATTTCTCATTTGGCATTTTGACAAACGATCAAGACGATTGATGCGAAGAGATCAATGTCGGGCATTGTTTTCTTTAAACTAATATAGTTCAGTTAACAGGTTCGTTTAGAACGCCCGAAGTGTATAGATATGTTGTCTGTTAAATAAAACGTGACTAAGGGAAAGAAACCGAACGCAAAACGCCCGGTTCATTCTCGTTTTTGTGCCGCAGCGTCCCGGAATTTACTTGGAAATCCGAGGACCTTCGGCGCAGTTTCTATTCGACGAGATGGAACAGCCTTCGGCTACGTAATAAATAGACTAATTACAGTAAAAGAGAAGGAAATTCAACCCGCAACGCGAATAAACTTACGAAGGAGATAATATACAGTCATCTTCGATCTCGAGCTTTCATATTGCCTTCCCAGCTACAGACGGGAGCTTTGAATGGGCATATCAAGATTATAAGGCATATTACAAAATCTGTTTACGTGAGAGTTTACTGGATTCACAGCTAAACATCGAATAATAATAGAGTTTAACTGGAATAGGCGCTGCAACGATCATTTGAATGAAAGCAACGTAGTTTATAATATTCTAGTTAGTCGTCTATATATATATATATATATATATATATATATATATATATATATATATATATATATATATATATATATATATATATATATATATATATATATATATATATATATATATATATATATATATATATATATATATATATATATATATATATATATATATATATATATATATATATATATATATATATATATATATATATATATATATATATATATATATATATATATATATATATATATATATATATATATATATATATATATATATATATATATATATATATATATATATATATATATATATATATATATATATATATATATATATATATATATATATATATATATATATATATATATATATATATATATATATATATATATATATATATATATATATATATATATATATATATATATATATATATATATATATATATATATATATATATATATATATATATATATATATATATATATATATATATATATATATATATATATATATATATATATATATATATATATATATATATATATATATATATACATAGAGTTCTGTCTTAGAGGATCACCGCCCTTCATCATCCAATTAGAAATTCTCTTGAACCTCAAGTGTATTCCATAGTTAAGAAAGCGCGGCGGTGGGTCGCTTAGTGGCTGTATTATAAGCTAACCCTGCCAATTAGAGCTTTTTCTAGCGGTAATGAAGACCAAACGATGCAGCAGCCTAATGAACTAGTCCATCTTTATACCGAGCAGGCGAGTTTAACGAGCTGAAATCAGGAGATATCAGGAGATAGGCTACGCACCGAACAGTGGCAGAGATACCTTTAAAATGTATTCAGTCTTCGACGATTTCTCATTGAAGAACATGAAATGTTCGCTTTCTTTTATTTCATCTCACCAGAGACATGTGTTACACCGTAGACTCAAGTAAAAGTATAGTAATTTATTTCATCATAAATTAAATCGAAACATAATTACAAATGCATAACGGATAGGTAGATTGGTTATAGGGACCTAAACAGAGCCTTAAAAGGCTGTACAATCACTAGGACGTTCAGGCCTCTTGGGAAAAGAAAGGGTTATCGATAATGAAAACGAACTCTAAAACGAAGTCTGTGGTAATATTGAGCACGACCGGTGATAGACAAAATGTCTTTCCACGCTGTAGCGTTGATTCGAACTGTTTAAAACGTCCAACCGCCTACTCCACAAAGAACTAAATGAACGGATCTTATGGTATTTGTTGATCCAGTTCGCTGCGGCCATTTTATCCATTCGAAGCTTTGTCGTCGTCTCAAGGAGAATATATTGATGTAAATGTGTATATTCATGCATGCGTTCTTTTTCCGATGACACAACATAAAAAACGAATTTCAAAAGACATGGAAAATAGATTGGAAAAGAAGATAGAAATGCCGTTTCACTATCCTTCTGGTGAACGATGGGTGACACGAGAAAGTAATAAAACTTCCCCATATGAGTGACGTCGGCTGACTGCTGATATCTGATGTAGTAAATATTGTATGTTATATCTATTGGCAATTTTCATCATATTATTGGTCGAGTTATTGGTTATAGTTTCATCGGGGCAGCGATTGAGAATCATTATGACCTTAAGAGCGTTAGAGAATAAATTCGAAAACTCGGCCGATGATACGATGCTCGGTTGCGCTTGTTGATTAATGAGATAATTTCCATATCGTTCACAAATTGAGAAAAGTATAGGCGAGATATTTTCTCCCTGCTTAAACCTACAAATTATTCAATATAATCTGATACCGCTCCGTTGACAAGCAATGAGGACTTGGTATTTTGATAGATACTGTGGATAACTCTCAGTATTTTACCTGAAATACCCTAATCAATGAGCTTATGCCACATGGCCTTACGCCATATGGTATCGCCATGGCCCTTTCTGAAACCAGCTTGGTTTTCGAGTAATAGGCGATTAGCTTCTAGAAATTGAGATAAGCGAAGATTAAGCATAAGGTTTACCCAGATAACTAAGGGGGGTAATCCCTCGATAGTTGTCTGGGTCATTTCGATCCCCTTGCCTTTATAAATTGGTATTATGTTCCCTATGGTCGGACCAGCTATCAGGCATGATACCTATCCAGAACTGCATTAAATAATTCTACTAGAAAGGGCAAAGTAAACTCATGTGAATCTCTTAGAATCTCATTTGTTATTCGGTCAACCCCAGCAGCTTTATTATGTTTTAATCCTTTAATTGCGTTCAAAACTTTATGTTGCGTAAATGGCTATTTAGGAATTCATCACCAGTCAATCCAGTGAAATCATAATTGAGATAATCGATATCAATCCCAGTTTCGTTCTGTTCTTTTTGTTCAGATTGACAAAAGACTTTTGAAATGTGAAACCATTTTCAACAAAAAAGTCTGTGACTAACAGTTCATCGGTATCATCAAGTTTTGTTTCTGCTAGAATGATTATCTCAAATCTCTTAAGCAATTCTTTAAATTGTGGGATGGGCAATTTAGATTTTAACCCACAAACATTTAGAGTCAAAACTGTTACTGATCTGTCCGTGAACATTGTTGATATGTACGTAGCCCGTATAATGACCCAAGCAATTCATGCGTAATTAAATGAACGGAAATGTGCCCACGGTGTGACGGTGTCTTCAGTCGAGACCAAAAGCCCATTTCGATCCTATCAAAGCGCACATCTGAGATTAAATAAACTCGGGTCTGGGTCGTAGAACATGTTCCGAAATGACCCTCGGTTAAATTGGAGACTTCAAGTATTATGCACTTTTCTTAAATATCTAAACAAATGAATGTGAAATGATTTGATGGGTGAATATTGAAATGGACGATTTTTAAAGTTTCCAATCAACTCTCTAAGCATCCGAAAATTGTCCAAATAATAGGCCAAATAAATATCTATCCGCATCACAGCGATATTATTACGTAGGCACTAATCTCTTTCTCTAAGCTATATCAGTTCTGTACGAATAAATCTGAACCGCGATTTCATAGCCTCAATGGCCGACATTATTAGACGGATCGATTACGTGATTTTGACTTGAAAAGAAAAAACCACTTGGTTCCGCTATTACCCGATAGCACCGGGGTCTCCATAACCGCGGGGAAATACACTGACTTCCGGAACAGGTAATGCGGTGCACTTGTACTTACTTAGCTCAAGTGTGTACATCCCAACCGTCGTTTGAAGACAACATGCATCCATTTATTAATAGTGCCCCGCCGACTCCGTATGAAGTTCTAGAGCCCTCAAGAGTCGTTTAAGATGTTGCTTTGGTTTACACGGTATTCGCCTTCGTAACAACTCGAATTTGACGACGTGTCAAATATCGTCGTAGACTGGTTCCGACAACGTAGAAGCCGGAAGTCGTGTGTCCGCGCGCTAGGACACCAGTCCGCGCTTACTCATAGCTGGTTGAACTAATGGGAAAAATGGTGCCATCTTCAACGGCATCATTCGGTATCAAACCGCACGAGTCTCTCGGCGATATTTCCACGGCATGAGCGGTCTGGCGGTAGGAGTGATAGTCTAACTTGCCGGTGATACGGCGACCAAAAGGCACTTACGAAAAATACATGAGAGCTCCACGCGTGGCCTCTTACAGCGGTCTCCACGGTCAAGTGCCACGAGATTTCTTGTTCAGTCGAAACGGAGGCGGATTAATTCACAACCACTTAATATCCGCCGAAGGATTTAGATTTACCTGGCTCTCGCGTAAGAGCCACCGATATGTATATACATATATACGTAACCTTACTGGAAAAACAGCGATTATAGCTCGAAGAAATATACAAAACGATCTAAGCATGAGATGTAGAACAATTTATTTCAAGGTTTATCTTTGACGGGGGTGGGGTTTTGTCATTTGTCTTATAGGGTAATAGTAACAATGGAATATAGAAAAAAATCTGCACCGAGCGGGGGACGAAGCCAGTGGCAGGTTATTGTATATTCGTATATATGATATATTTTTATCTGCCAACATTAAGTATCGAATAGCGAAAACATTTCAGGGATATCGTCTTCAAAAGACAATATGACGAAGATAGTAGAAAATCCGTTTTTTGAAATAATAGTATAATACATCAAAGGTAAATGATTGTCCACAGGGGGCTTTTCAATAAACGTATAACGATATTATACGCTGCTTAATTTTCCGTGAACTTTGGAACAGATAACTTAATCTATTTCCAACCCCAACCATTTGCGACTATGAACGCTTTAGCTGCTCCTCGTCGACCATCACACAGCGCGGTATCAAGCATTCAGCATTTAATCTATACGCAGGATTATAATGGGTTGGCTTCGCCGCTGCAGAAAGTAAAGGAACTTATGTGTTAACGATTTCGTTGTTCGTTGTTTATACGAACGAAGAAAGAGTCATATTCTAATCCGTTATTTAGCGGTGAAAGAAAAGACCTATGTTTTCTTCTGTAAGCGTGATTTCTCCAGCGATAAACATTCTTAAAAATCCTATTCGAAGAAAGTTAAATCTTTTTGGGTTTAGAAAAAAATCAGACGTTCGAGCTAGCATTCCGCATTTTTGAAAGATGCTGGATGAGCATAGATTGCTATAGTGATGGCGCTATACCCTACCTTATGGAAGTTTTTTTATCGTTTGTCTTGCGGGTAAGAACTGTAATCAGGTCAATCGAGGGTGAATTCATGACTTGACGTGATTCAACTCGTCTTAAAGATTGATGATAGAAAAGGCAGGCACCTGGGATTGAGAAGAGATGATAAGCTTTGCGATACGTGTAACTGTGTGGAAGATCTGAGCTGTATTTCATCATAGCGTGTAGCAAATGTTGGTGAAAATGATATAAATAGAATTTTTGACGATATGAGTAGTAAATCGTAATTGATAAATTTGGGGCAAGTACGTACGTTAAATCGTGTTGAATCAAGGTTTGAATGTTATATCTAATTGATGTTTGAAATACGTATATAATATGTATAATATGTATAGTACGGTACTTGTTTCCTGTACTTTTTTCCTGTAAATATGTCTTCTGCTGATGCTTTGCTCCATTGACAATCATGTCATTTGATTATGATGAATAAAAAAACTTAAACTTAGTGATATAAGATATGCTTTAAAAGTGTGGACAATGGCTGCGAAGCGGTAGCGCGTCACGTCAGTGGGGGCGTTGATCTCGACGTCTGTCCTACTTATAATGCGAAAGCCGACAATTGGCGAACGCCTCATTACCTATAAAACAACCGCTGTAATGAGGGTGACCGTTAATTAGCCCGGCTGTATTAGGGGATCATGGTTCAACGCTTAACATCTACTAACGATGTTAATCACGGCACAAAAAATGGCTTCACGCTTATGTGATAAGTCTCCAAAACTGTTAATTCGACCGCCGATCACAGAAATATATCTGCGTACTTCGATTTCCGATCTCAAAATCAAACCCACTGTTTCGCTCGCGGCAGGTGTGGTGGGTTCATAAGGGACACCAAATCAAACGAAATCTTCCAATTGAATAAACAACTGGGTGAATCCCTATTTCATGATCAAAAACCAGTATTCGAAAATCAGTATTGAATTTAATGTTAAAGTTTGGAGTATATATGTATATACATATTAGTCCTTGCTCCTATGTTTTTTCGTTCAGGAAGAAAATGGCAAAGAAATAAGTGCCATAGCGTACTCCTTGAACAAAAAAAAGCATTTCTGTCGAGAGTTGAAAGCACTTAAAGCACAAGGCTCTTTTACATGACCCTCGACGCATCGATGGCCAGTCGACTGATATGAGAGATTCAAATGAGTTGATGAGACAAAATTTTACATCTTAGCTTCGCGTGACTCCAGCGATACGACGGGATTTACGCGGCGATTAAGCCATCGGGTAAAGCCTATTATTCGGAGGGCGAATAGTCCAGGCCTTTGATGTTGAACATGTCGTAAAAGTAATATCCCTATACCGTAGGGGGCAACCGGTCAATACAGCGAAGATGTCGTTTGCAAGAAGTGACTTAATCTGGTCCTGTCACTGTATAGATCGAATTCCTGCAGGAAGATTATGAACAACATTCCGCGAAAGAAAAGAGTATTTCCAAGAGCAATTCATTCAAAAATATCGTTGTGCAAATAGAACCAAACTTCAGCGGTAATTCATTAGAAACTTATGTTTGTTACGATCGCTGTTACTTTGTATATTGTTCTATTTTCTTCACTCATTGTCTTAATTGTAGACCTTGAGTTTGTCAAATAAACTGTAAACTGTAAACTTTAAGTGGCTCGACTGGATTCTATTTGGCTGGTAACGACTTAAACGAGTCGTGAGGTCAAAGGTTTCGGGGAACGGCTTTAGCTTAGTGATATCGAATCGCTTCTTCGGATTTTGGGTGGTTTGTCGAAGCGGCCCACGCTATGGGCCCGCGGGATCACCCGACATCAGCGTCTACCGGTACCTTTTAGCAGCAAGAAAATCTTATAGATATCGATCGATTTAATTCCTATAGCAAAACAGATAACGATTACGTAGATTATTTCGCGTAAAAAGCGACGTTTTTCGCTTCCCAGCCCCGAGGACAACAAGCGTCGATAGGCAAAATCAACCAACACAAATTTGAAACGTCAGTGTTGTTTCGAAGAGGGCTTTTAGAACACGTGACGTCGTCCTATCCATTAATGATCATAGTTTTTAATGAACTATTCTTTCGGTCGCTTCTTACAGTAACGTATAATTCATTTCTTGCGGCGGAATGTGGTGCTAGTTTGTCATTCAATAGCACTTTAGTGAACAAGATAAAAAAAAAGTTTTATAAGGTAACGTAACAACGATCGATTTGTTCTAAAAACAGATATGATAGCATTGAGTAAAAAAATGCGTCGAAATCTAGATGTTTTGATGTATATATGAACAGAAGTCATTGAGTATGATATATGAGTGTGTCATAATGGAAATAACGTATAAAAATCATGACGCGTCGTTGTGTTGTCATTAAGCTTGATTTTCGCGCAAATTGATCTTAATCGAAAGTACGCTCACTAAAAATCGGCGATGAATACCATTTTATAATATGGAGTGTACTATTTTCAAAAGTTAAGGAGAAACATACCGCAACAACTAGCAGCAATTTTCATTAATTTAAGAAAATTTATGAATCCCTTTGCATCACAGGACCCAAATATCTAAAAGAAGCTAGCAGTTTTCATTAAAAAAAGGCAAACAGCCTCATCTAGCTATCGTTGTACATTGCGGATATAATGATATATATGTAGTGTATATATAAAAGGAGTTACTGAAATTGTAAATTGTAAATGTAACTGGAGTAACAGTAACTGTTGATATGTTGTATCCTGTGCGCTCCAAAAAAGTTGTATAATTTCAGGTGCAATAGGTTTAAATCTGAATCTTAACCCAACAACTATAAGCCTATTATTGAGTTCGCACATTCTCAGAAACAGTAATGGCAGAACTATATCGTGATGCAAAGTTCATTTGGTTAACACGAAACCTTGTTTTTCGAGAAAAAATTCATTTCCCAGTATTTTTCATTAGAAAGAAAATAGATGTGAAAAGCAAACATGCAGAGTTGGCTTTCAACTCCATCATTGTGTTACATTTTAAAGAGACTTCTTACCTCTGAAAATAAATTTGTGTACTTTGCCTTGTTATATGTATATATATATATATATATATATATATATATATATATATATATATATATATATATATATATATATATATATATATGAAGTTGTAATAGCTTTCTTATGACTGAAGAGAATGATCTTGAATCCGTTATTGCGCGGAGGTTACGATAGAATTTCCATAATATTATCGTCCATTTATTTGATATAAAGTTTTGACGGTGAACAGATACCGTTTGCAACGAAAAAAAAACGTTTATTCTCCGCGCTGTTCTATATCGGGGATTCAGAATTTTATTATATGTCAACATGAATTGGATCGATGGGTTTCAATGCATTTAATCAGCGAAACCGGTATCGACTTATCGAAGATCAATGGTCGAAATCAATGCCGATAATTGAGTGCTCAACTGTGACTCGAAGGGAGATGCATTATGATGAATAACGTAACATGTGTTTTTATTTCCCATTCAGAGTGCATTTGACAAAAAATACAGTTTCAACCTTGTTGCTTTGTCAGGAAATTCCCTATGGCTGTACAGTGCTTTAAATAGGGAATGGACAGAAGAAACGTAATATTTGATCGAATAGGTTATAACAAGGACGAACAAAATTTATACTAATCTAATAAAAAATGTGTTTCATTCTGAGGTTTATTCTGAGATTAATTCTGAGGTTCAAATTTGAGCAAGCCCAAGGAAGTATAATATTCGGTTTTTTTCACAATGAAACTTATCCAGGCAATATCAAAAATGTAAAAATCTAACTTTCTTAGCTCAGCGCATACATCACGAAATCAACACGAAACATAAAACACAAACGGTGTTTCGCTTGTAACGCGACCATGTGCTTGACTCCTAGACAGGATACATTTTCAGCGAGGACATATTTTTGTTGTATGATGCTGAAATAGGGAAGTTTCCAGTTTCCAGGCGCCATTTTGAGGCGGTCCCGCGGGTCCCGCATTGTTGGAAAGATTTTCACATTTTTAAACTAAAACCTCTAGCGCGATTCATTGTAGTCCATCCCCATTTTGCTTCAAAATTTAATAAGTCATGTATCGTTAAAAAGGTGACAATTTCTATTTTCTGATGGTGTTTATTTTATTTTTCTCGGCTGCAACAGTCGGATACAGTTACACTTTAAAAAATATACTTCACTTTAAGGAAGGCGCCTCAAAAAAATTGGTTATTGACTGTAACTTTTTCATGTTTTGAGATACAATGTAGAATTTTTCATTGAAGATAGATAGAGTTTTATCTGAGGATTTTGTTGATACTACATTGGCAAAAATATCTTCATAGAAACGCGCGTGGCCACCGGTTGAGTCATGCGCAAAGCGCACGCGAGTGGTTGACCGTTAATTTTTCTGCATACGCGTAATTACGCTATTTTCATGGCAATTTTCTAAATTCTAAAGATTTTTCGAGGATTAGAATCAGATACTTAGCATTGGGATTGGACCTAGTCAAGATAAAATACAAAATGTCAAGAGACTTGTCTTATCTGACCTAAAATGTTCAATCGTTGAACGCTAAACATGGGACTGAGCACAGTGCCGATCAGAGAATAGAGGATAACTGCTAGGTGACACGACTTTATCAATACAAAGATGCAAACTTTCAATAAAAACCAGCGGTCGTTGTTAACTTCAAACATCGTTGCAAATCTAATTACGCTGGGGAGACACCTAGAACCCTCAATTCCAACATGGAAACAATCAAACGATGATTCTCATCCCAAAAATCTTTAGAATTTAGAAAATTGCCATGAAAATAGCGTAATACGCGTATGCAGGAAAATCGACGGTCAACCACTCGCGTGCGCTTTGCGCTTCATTCAACTGGTGGCCACGCGCATTTCTATGAAGACATTTTTACGAAAGTGGGATCAACAAAACCCTTAGATGAAAAACTCTACATTGTATCTCAAAACATGAAAAAGTTACAGTCAATAACACAAAATTACCAAACTTTTTGAGGCGCCTTCCTTAAAGTGACGTATATTCTTTAAACTGTATCTGTATCGAGAAAAATAAAATAATCACCATCAGAAAATAGAAATGTTCACCTTTATAACGATACAGGACTTAAATTTTTGAAATAAAAGAGGGATGGACTACAATGAATAGCGTTAGAGGTTTTAGTTTAAAAGATGTGAAAATCTGTCTAACCATGCGGGGACCTTAGTAGACCTCATTCATACAGCGTGTGTACATAATTTGTAAATTTGAAATGGATCTTGATTATTTCTTAATTTCACGGAAGAACTATGGAAAAAACCCGGTATTAAATAAAACGGGATATCTGATTGGCTCATAATGACATCATCTAAGCGGCGCGTGTAGCTGCGCACTCGGTTTAGTGCGGCGGGGTTTCGTATCGTGGCAATCATGATGCCATCAGGTTCGAATCCCTGCTGCGGGAGGATGAGTGAGTGTACACGATTTTAACTTGAAATGGATTCTGATAATTTCTGGAGCTTTCGCTAAGTCACTAATCTTGTTCCCTCTACGTCAATTGTCATTGATTTCGAGACATTCGTGCCAAACCGACGACAGCGACGCGTTTTAAACGCCCAAGTTCCTTTGATTTTCATCAAACGTCAAATTTACTGCACAACGCTACCCGCTAAATAGCCATAAACAATTAAGGCGCAACTCGTGCGCCCACAATTAATCAGTTTCGTCTGCCTTCAGTGAGACGCGTGGCTCTTTGAAGCCACGATGCACGCAAATCCCTACAGAGCCTTGCCATCAGCCATTCATCGAACATGCACCTTTAAATGAGGCGCCGACGGACAAGCAAAATTGATATAAGACAAAGGCGATGAGATTTGAAAATGTCAGATTCGTCGCCCATCAAATAAGTGCACGGGCGCCGTTTGCATGTATACCTCAGAGGAAAAAATATAAAATTCGGTTAATCTGTTGTATAAACGATAGAGATTTCAGCGTAAACAACGTGTAATAAAATCGTTCGCCCCAACAGATCACATCGACAAAGCGAAACATCACATCAACTTGTAGGATGTGATCAAGCGTAACCCAACGTTGTACAACATAAAGATAAAAATGTACGTCTCCCCCAAAATCGAACGTGTTGACTCGGATTACGGGGGAAATGTACTTTGTATACGCTTCGCCTATAAAGTAATGTCGAAGTATTCCCGTCAGGGCCAAATTCGGTTTTCGTATCTAGTTGACTAGTGGTCGGAACTAATAGCCGAAAAACCGACTAACGGACATCATTCAGTTTCGTTTAGTTCGACTATAGTCGTCTAACTCAGATAACCGAAGGTGGCCCAGGTAGTACGTAGTTAGTCGTAGGAACTAATAACCGAACGCACTATATAAATCGGTCGTAACGTATTTTGCAGTGTTGGCCATCTTGGCCCGAACTACAGTGACTGTACACAATCGCGTGGTCGACCATTTCCGGATCATAGTTCCGACTTACTGACATTCGGTTTCGTTTAGTTCGATAGTCAACTAACTCTGATAACCGAAGTTCGCCCAGTCAGTCGCTTGCCGGTTCAAACTGGTTGAAAGATTCTTCGCATGAAGCGGAACCGAAATATCCAATAACGTAGGTAATTCGGTTTAAAGAATCAATCTGCAATTTCGATCGCCGATAACACAACTACGTATATTTAGGCTAATTTCCGATTTCAAAATCCCTTAAATTTTAAAATAAAAATGTCGAAATATGTTACTATAGCCATCGGAAAATAGGATTCGAACTTAAAACTACATTTTCTATAAAAAAAACCCCAAATTCTTTTTAATTCGTCAGTAAATTTTGAATTTCATAACTGGAAGCACTTCTCGAGACTCATCAGACGCGCGATTTAATCTCGTCTAAGTGACGTCACAATTACGGGCGAGATATTTTTCGCGCGTGTTGAATAATTCCTTAAGAGATTAAAAAAAGCCTTAACCGCGCCGCATGAAACGTTGAAGAAATTCTCGGTGAATAACGACGGGAATTTTATCATTAAGAGAAACAATCGCGACGCACACATAACGTGAACGCTTCTCTCCCCGATGGCATCTCGCGAAAACTCGCTGGGGAAACGGGCGAAAATACCGCTTTATACAGTTGAATAAGTCTAATCGCGCGTTGCCATTCTCGTGGGATTTCACTCAGAAAGGAACCACGTCGGGGTTTATCTATTCCAAATGAAATATAGTCTGTGCGATACAAACGCGTCGTCGCTTTTTCGGCGTACGCGTTCGATTTCGATCGGACGGACTAATTACTGCGCGAAACGAACCGAAATCTACCGCCGCCACCAACGCAGATACATCCCTGCGCCGTATAATCGAGTTCGTTGCGATTACGCAATATCGCGAGATCGCCGCAGTATATTGTCTTACCGATAAATTCGATGAACGCCGAATTCGAGCCGATGGCGTCGTTATGCGGCATAAGTAAACCGCGGATTATCTCGTTTAGACGCGAGATTACAAGTGTCAACGTGAATTAACGAAATACATCACGCGTAGAGGCCAGATCAGAATGCGGCAATATTTAACCTGTTCCGCTACAGACGCCCATCATCTTTTCTTAGGCGAATCGCTCCGACATCGGTGAACATTCGTAATTGACGACAATTGAATCTTTTCTGGCGAAAATTGGAGAAGATTGGCGGACGAAAAGAAGCCGACCGATAGCATATTTGGACAAGCCATCAGTTACTGTGCCTTAGTGTTTAACTGTCCGAATTCCACGTTGCCGAAAGCAATCTTGACATAGCCAACTGGGGGGCCGCAGATATCCATAGATACACATGCGTGAAGACATGATCAACCTAGGTTGCATGCATATATACGAGCTATCAAGACGATAGGAAAAAAATCATCGATTCCCGACGAATAATTGATAGCAATATCAGTTTACCAATTGCTCTTTTATCTATAAATGGCGATCGAATACATCGTATATAACCGTCATTGTATTGACAGTTCAATATTAAACTCGCAAACCGATATCGGCTAGAAATGGAAACACGACCTTTACGAGACTGCGTGCACTAAGGCTAAAAAGATGGAAATTAAAACGAAATCTACCAACCAAATAAATAGCACAGGGTCAATCCCTATTTCAAGATAAACAAAAAGAAAAAAAAAGATAATATTTCAGAAGAATTTTTGCCAGTCCACCCAAAATTGGAAATAATCTTTCATTTGTATTAGCACCCCCAATGGCATGTACGATTGTAACTTTTTCTCACAACGAGTGTCACTCTATGTTTCTGTGTTTCTTGTTTCACCAACAGAATCCCACACTGATAAAACGAGAAACATAAGATCGAGTCCGAAAGATGACTATGAGGTTTATAGTCGAAATTGATAATAGTTCAATAGATTTTAGCCAAAGGAAACTTTTCGGACTACATCATTCTCGTATTAGTGTGGAAGTCTCTGTACAATGGAAGTGTTGACGTAATTCTATCATGTTTTTTTTTCGATCCTAGAATAGGGAGGGATTGACGCTGTTATTTATTTGATTGGTAGATTTCGTTCGATTAGTTTTGATTCTAGAAATCGAAATACAGATGTAGTTGTGTAATCGACGGTCGAGTTAACAGATTTTTACTTTTTTCTGTTTGAATCGAAGGAAATTTCGTTTCATGTCAACGTTGTAGATACTGTCAAAAGACAATGTTACTGGTGCGCACTAGGTAGATAGATCACTGCTGGTCTCAAGGCTACTAAATCTGAAACCTTCATAGCTGCAATTTAATATTGTAATAGAAGCAACCCTATATATTCAAATAAAATTGGTACGATAAAAATAGTGCCACGTTGCCTTCACCTGATACATAATCATCGAACCTAAATTGACTGTAACGATTAAGAGAAGCGGCAGTGGAATGACGCGTACCCACCGGGAATCGAACCCGGGTAGAAAGCAGGTGTGCTAACCAGTAGACCAATAGAACTAGTAGTCCACTTACTAAGTCGTATAAAAAACGTATTGCTTTCGTTCTGGCAGTGATGGTGGGTTTGTAAAGGGACACAAATCAAATAAAATCAAAAATTAACCACATGAATGAGAACAGGGATAATTGCCTATTTCATGATCATAGATCTTATCCTTTGAAATCAAAACTAAAAAATGTAATAAACGATTGCAAGGAATAATGAAGCCAAAACCTATGGGTTTTCATTCATCATAAGTTTAAAAACCCACCATTGTGCAAAGTTGAAACAATGAATCAAAAATTAAAATCAAAAGGCACGTCGTTTCAAACTCTCATTAGAGATCATCGTCAGTTGAAGCTGACATCTGACGATGATCTCTAGTGAGATTTCCAAGCGTCGTGTGTGTTGATTTTAATTTCTGATTCATTTTCATTCGGTCGTCGTAGAACTCTATCGAGATTTTCCAGCATCGAAAAACGACTACCGAACGACGACGGTTGCCCCTTTAACGGTGCGGCATATAGCCAAGAGATGAACGGGCGATATATTGCGGCGTTCGGTGTCACACATCAAACGAAAGGCGTTGATGTAATCACCGCGCGCTAGTCTGAACACGGCAATAACACGAGACACGTCGTGTACGTGATAGCCCGATGACATGTTGACGTATCCGGTGAGCGTTATGAAAAAAATCACTAAAAGGTTACATTTAGAAATTAATTTAACGCCGATATCTAAGATCAGCGAGAAAAAAACCGGCCATTTCCTGGTGTTGATTCGCTCGCGAAGAAATGCGAAATCTTTGTCATTGTCACTTGATCACATAGAAAGGAAGAGTGGTGTACATAATATATACTCCTCTCGATAATTTCATAACTGGCGATAAACGATAGTGTGGTTACCTAATCGTTTACGTCAAAATGCTTACGTAACTCCTGGGCCCAGTTCCACAGTCGTGACTTAATGCTCTATTCATGGTCAAAAATTGTGTATTCAGAATAAATGAGTTTCCCTTTCTTGTATATCCTCAATCATGATACATAAATCTTAAGGCTGGTCTATAGAACTGAGTTGGTCTAAGGCCGGTTTTAAGTCTAAGTCATGGCAGTTCAACTGGCTCCTGTGCGAGGAGCCTGTATTAGATAACTCTCTGCTATATTGTGCTTGTCGATTTTACGATCAAAAATAACTAGACAAATTCTGGAATTTGTGTATGTACAAATGTATAGTCAATGAGTTCAAAATGAAGCCGTTATACTCATCCAAATAAAGAACTTTTTCCGAAGGATCGGAACGGGCGGACGGACGGATGGATGGATGGATGGATGGAAGGAAAGAATAAGCAGAAACGTTACATTTACAACTATTTTATCATTATGATGTTATACATATTGAATTTGTTCGTTTACTTAGACCTTCGTTATATCAACGGGAACCACTCATAGGGTTATATCTGAGCATCACATTTTCAAAATGTATGCATATTACATGTACATTATATCTTCTGTACTACGTACGAGTCATTGATGAAAGTCAAAGCGTTTCTTATCTTACTCAATGCGCGCAGACGCTATATTAGCCGTTGAATATTATTACTAAGATATTTCAAATACGGCGGCTTTTAAGCAGCGCGTTTCCTGTTTACGAATCGTGGCCGGAAAAAGCCATCGCACTTCATACACTCGACATCAAACAAGGAGTAAATGGAAGGAAATAATAATTCATCAATATCTGAGTGTAGAGGTGTATATCCTATGCGCTGCATTATTCAGTTTCGTACGTGACTTGTGAAAATTCATCATCAAAATAAACGACGAATATGAAATATTCAGAGTTTACCAATTATTAAAAGTCTAGTCGACCCCGTGGACGGATTGGAGTGGTCAGCTCGCCTTACTAGGTGATCAGATGGGACGTGTATCCAGCCGCGCGTAACTGGATTATTTTTTTTTCGCCGAGACTTCGTGATTGGCTTTCGCCCGACGCGTGTGCAAAGACTCGCAACATTTTTTTTACATACCCTTTACGCGGCCACGGCGAAAATCTGTACCTAAAACAACATTATATCGCGACCATTCGTTCGCTTTATGAAACAGAAGTAAAATAGGATGAATTCACCTAACTTAAATAACAAATGAACATTCAAATGAGATACTACGAGTACATTGCTAAAGTTAAAATGACGATGCTAAGATTCCGGGATTGGATAAACAGTTAGTTACCAGAAAACCCGTTATCGCTGCTTTGCGGCTATATTCAATATCAGAGATTTCATTCATTGAGAAATACAACTATAAATTCAAGAGAGTCAAACTGATAACAAAAATGAAACATATCATATATTATGAGATTCCACTTCGGCCACCACCGGGTTAGACTAATGGATATCTATGGTGACGTCATTTATATTCAAATTTAAGTTTGTGACACATCATTAATTCTTTTGAATATAATCAAATCTTGAACGGACTGAACAAATTCTAAAAGAAAACCTTCACTTGGAACTTTACCATAAACAATATATCAAAACGTTGAAGACGTTTACATATTTATAACAACCAACTTTGGCTCATCATTAGACGTATACATGGCTAATAGCGAATACCTTTGTCAACATTACGAGCATGTGAAGCAAAAACGAGAAATAAAACTCGGAAACAGCCTTTGAAAATGTTGGAGAAGAACGAAGATTTTTTAGAAGTAGATTTGATACGTTCTTCACGTAGCAGGTAGGAGTAAATTGAATTGAAATATGTGCATTTCAGCTCTGTTGTTCTTTGCTCGGAACGGAAAAGAATACGTTCGATCAATAATATAGCTTTTGGCTGATCGGTGACTACAGAAATGTATGAACTCCCACGTACACACATCTAGGAATAATCAGACTGAGTCTGAGTCAGTCTGTTACTTTGGGTTCAGTCTGTTATTCCTTGGAGTAATCAGTCTGATTACTCCGAGGTTACTCCAAGCACGAATATACACTCGCATGCAAAATCAATTGCCAAGGTCGACGCATCGTTTTGACCTGTGAAAATTGTTTCCCCAATTCTCCGGAAAAGTCGTCGATAGATCGCTTTAATACAATTGTCTGGCAAACTAATGGCGCCGCAAACTGTCTGTCAGACGGAACTGTAAGACGGATCTAGCGTGAGTTATATTACCATTATCGTCATTATTCAGCGGACTGTACGTCAAATTATCGGTTCGTAGTTAGCATGAATTTCGCATAAATCACACAAATCTGTCGCCGGAATCTCGATTGTTGTTTTTAGACGTGCACCAATTGTTTTTCGGCCATATCGAATCGGTTGCCTTCCCGCCTGAGTTCCGCTGACCCAAAGTAAACGGATGATAATATGGTAAATATATCATTCAATACAATATGATCATATTTTTGAAAAGATTTATTTTCTTATAACCCACGTTACTGGGCGATGAGAGGGATTCGAACCTGGTGGCATCGCTACATTCGGCCGCGGCACGAAACCTTGGCGTGCCATCAGGTTCGAATCCCTCCCTGCCAGGGAAGGATATGATCCCGAAAGCGTTCGTGTCAACAAACTGTAATTTCCCATTAGAAAATGAGGTTATTATTGTTATCGCGAGCTAGCATTGGCATTGAGAGCTGATTACGAACCTAAAAAAATCTACAAAGCTCCGACAGACAATCTAAGAAACGATAGGCATACTATAACAAAAAAATGTACTCCGTATGCGATACGAGAAGATGCCTGTCTGTGCCTCTAGTCAAATTATTATCGCGATCACGTCGATTTTAATAGGAAATTGTCTAACTACGGAAACTGACTTGATTTTTCGCCTGTTGCCGTAAGTCGTCACGTATAGCAGCTCATTAGCGAGTAAAATTCGCAAATTCAACCCGGCAGGCACAATAAATAGCATCGTTGATTCAACACAACAATAACAATGACATCATTTTCGCAAACGAAAACGGAAAACACGGCTACCACTTCGTAGATCTAACGAATTTTCCGAAAATTTAAAGTAAAACCTATTTTTCGTAGACCATTACACAATACATACAATGTAATGAATAATCAATATATTTCTTCATTGCGTAAGATGGTATGGTTATGAGTGATCCAGGGCCAGCCAATAAGCTGGCACTGAAACCCTGTGTATATTGAATGCTGCAGCAATAAGTAGAAATAGTAATACTAATAATGATAACAATACTATGATAATAATAATGATAATAATATTAATAATGATAATCCTAATCATGATAATGATAATGTGATTTAATGACAATAATGAAAAGAAATCACTCGTAGATATTTTGATGTGTTTGATTCGAATCCTGACGCTCAAAACTCTATAACCGCATCGTTGTTGGACTTCCTGTTAGACAATGGCACCGGACACCAGCGACTGATTGATTTAAATATAGCCTGTTCCGCGTCGTTTTCCGTCCGACAACAAACATGGCGGCGTCCATTTAAACGCCGGAAATAGTCGTCAATAGCTGACCAACGTCGGAAAATGCGCCCCCGCCATAACGTCTATAGATCGAGAAGACGAGTCAGATTACATTGATTAAAATACGTCCATCGAAGTGCTGTGGATATATTATATTCACGTGGAATTTTCCACTTCCATTTATTCAAACACTACATGTATATGTATACTCAGACACTACAGAGTATTTAGCTTTTCGCTACTTAATTCATTACGGTTTTTCTATCAATCGATCACTTTTGTTAATGTTATTTCTACAAACAAATTAAGGCGGGCGCGACGTACACTAAACTAAATAACCTTGAAAAAAAAATAATCCGACGATTTTGATATCATTCAATGAACCGTATTTTGAAAAAGATATTTTTCCCTTCATAATCGATCGAATGAAAAAACAATTATTTTTGATTGAAAAATTCGTGCTATCTGCTTTCTATCTGCTGTAGTTATCAGTTGTGTATTTACAAAATGGTTAAATATTGCGTGCAGTGAACAAGAAAGCATTAGAGCCTTTTTGTGTGTGCTTGTGTTTGTTGGTTTTATGCGTAAAAATTGATGTCTTTTCGAAGCTTAAAGGTTTGTTCATTAATAGCCTAATAAATCAGAATTATGTCACGTGGGGGAAAATACAGACGTTTCCGGCATTAAAACGAAACGACGCGAACGCTCTATGCATAGAGCCCACACCGGCAAAGTTTATAATTTACGTTTTTCAAGTATCTTAATTTGTGATTAAGGATTGTAAAATCCGGCCGCACGCGAAAAACTACTATTCGGTTTTTCATTCTCGTCCGCCCGATTGAGTCGCATTTTAAAAGGCCGCTTTTTACGCCACGGCTAAGTTCGCCGCAATGGAGATGATCGATGACACAGTGAACCTTATCGAGGGGCGCCGTCATTAATATTTCAAGTCAAGAACGGACAGCCGAGACAAAATTTGATATCGTAGTTTTCATCATCATTCAACATTCAACGTTGATGTCGAATGCGGGATATTTGTAATGCCTGAAACCAGTTTCATTTTAAAATTTAACCCTTCAATCAATTCAATTTCTTCATTAATTAATTAAGAGTTTGTTCGGGTTGCAACGAAAATTCTGGCGCTAGGCCAATATTACGCGCAGTTCATTCGTGTTGACTGGTGAAGCTACTGCGAATTAAGATCAGTCCATTCGTATTGCGAAGACTTGGATGCAAAAAGCTAGAGACGAACTCGATCGAAAAGACCGATTCTGATTTAAGTGGACACTTTTGTTTCTATGCGCTATTCGGTATATAGTTACGCACGTATATACACATCTTCATCCGAATGACACGAACGCACTTTATAGAAAACGCCGAATATCGAGGAACTGAAATCGATACTGTTGAAATCTGATTGGAGTTAACGTACTGGCAAATTCTGCCGGAGGATTCGGCACAATAATGGAATCGACATCGAGCCGCCCGCCTGCCGCTTGAATTGATGGTTAAGGATAAATGCGAACAATAACGACGAAATGTCGATGGTCGCCGGTTCAGTGCTGATGGTAACTTTTGAACCTGTTCGGATCAAGTTTCGCGCCGAGCTGTAGCGAACGATGAAACTTTATTACGTATGACGTCAGCGGATGTGATAAGCTTGTGCTATTTGTGAACATATATATGTTATTCGTTTTGGCGCAGCGCGATGCGAGTATGTTCTTCTTGGGACATTGCGAATTTGCGATACGACGATAACCGCTACCCCTTGAGTCCCTGGTACGCGGAAAATTAAGTTTTAACCGGTTCAAAGATAGTTAATCGAATCATCGGCTTTCTCGGTCCTCTATAACCGCATCGGCACAGTCGGCGTCTGTTGGAAATCTGGATGACTGCGAAAACGTTGATTTTAACTCGCGAAATACGTTCTCTTCGAAGCTGCATATAAACTAGAGCAAATTCATCTGAATAATTAAATTCATTTATCTAATCAGATTTGCCGACGCCTCTAAAATTGTAATGATACTGATTTGCAATTCTGTATTGATATTAGCAAAACGTTCAACAGGACAAAGTACAATATTGTATACGGTTTGCATAGTGTGTTCATTTCGTATAAAAAAAATTAACTAAGGTCCAATCCCATAAGGGGCGTTCCATAATAGACATCCACGCTGTAGGGGGATGGGGGATTAGATTTTTTGGACTTTTGTGGACAAGGGGGAGGGGGTTCCTCCGATTGATAACGAAATTTATTTAAGAAAGAATTCAATTCGAAATACACGACGTTCCGAACTCTCACCCTCCAAAACACCTGAAGATGATCTCTTATGAGAATTCGAAATGTCGTGCTAAAAGAATTAGTTTTTAATATTTCAAATTCTATAAATAGTGGGTTTTAAACTTTACAATCTGATCTCCACGTTACATAGTGTGGCTATTCTACCGCGATTATGGAGTCTTATATATGTTCATTTCCAGCTGTTCGACTCTTGCAGAAATATATAGAATGTGAATTTTCATTTAATGTGACATAAACACAAGTAATTTTCTTCACGTAATTTTCTTTTTTGTTAGGTTTGGCGTATATATGTAGATATAACGCTGCGCTGTATAATTAATGACGTCATTTTCGATTTGGCCGATAGACACTGCCAGTCGATATCCTGTTTTATTGACGGGTAGTGATCCACGTCTTAAAGGGCTAAATAAGAGAGGCATTTGATTTTGAATCGGGAAATTACATTTCATTTAGTTTCGCGCATCGCGAAATACGCAGACACCAGAATGCAACAAGTTTCTTTTCACCGAGCACAAAAACCGAATACTAGATTTTCGTCGGTAAACAGGCGCCCTGATTGTCGACGGTATACAATTTGATTTATTACACTAATCCCGCAAATAGGTTTTCGTCGTCAAATAAACATTTTTCTCGGCCAATTCCGCGTCTTATCTATCATCTGAATCGGTTAGTTTTTCCAAGACGGTCGACTTGTTTTTTTCCCGATCATACACCGACGGTAAATGGCCATGCGGCTACGTTTTGTCGGCGATCGATCATCAGCGCGCGGTAATCACATCATGATGGCCACAACTGACGCGAATTAAATATCAATCTGGGATTTATTTTCGTACAAATGCGATGAGGTGTCTACCCCAATAAAATCACCGTTCATTTTGCCTAGCAGTCGCCGATTCGACGGTAACGACCCGAGCGACGCCCGGTGCTTGCGCCAACTAAATTGATAAACAGCGGCGAAGATAACCGAAACGGTGTTCGATAACACCTCGAGGCTACTAGCACAAAATATTTATGTAATTTATATATACGTCTTCCTCAAACCGTGTTTAACCGTATTCGTTCTGATGTATGAGCGAACTCGATTCTTCACCATTGATAAAAAACTATATTCGACGATTGTGACGATAAAATAACGAGAATCCCACATGATAATGAAAGACAAAGTCCGAAAATATTTTCTAGAGCCAGAGTTTATTCGACGTTTCGACTATAATACTAATAGTCATCGCCAGGAATACTGACGGTAGAGTACCGGGTATTCTTGAAGATGACTATTAGAATATAGTCGAAAAGTCGAATAAACTACTAGCTCTAGGAAACATTTTCGGACTTTGTCTTTCATTATCATTGTGGAATTCTCGTTATTGAACTCGATTCTTGTTTCAGTATTTCTGAAGATGACTATTAGAATATAGTCGAAACGTCGAATGAACTGTACTCAAGGAAACATAGTTTTGTACTTCAAGTAAAATACTTTTTTTTCGTTATTATCGTGGGATTCTCCATAGATAATCGTCACAACGCGCATATAGTGTTTCTTCAATGGTTATCTAGTTTTTCTTACGTAAACCATGGTCACCTAACAGTATACGACATATTGTAACAGATCAGACGCAATCTCACCACGACATTTTCGCGGCCGAAGCCAATGAAGAAATGAACATTAATTTACGCCACTATTTTGCGGAAGTTATTTCACGGGACTTCTTCCTTTCTTCTCGGTAAATCAATCACCACGCGTTCATTCTGGCATTTACTGAGGTCGTTTACTAGTATGTACTTACACACGTATATAGTTATATTATTTCCCCCGGAAAATGAAGTCGCAATATATGAACTGTTATATGACGATAAACCTTGTTACCTTTGCGCCGTATTTACATGTATTTGAGAGTCAATCTCTGTTCTCTCATTCTCTCCATCTCTGGGTAATTTAGAAGGCACGGGAATAATTTCGTAAATTTATTCGCATCTTCGCGGGCGGTGTTGTGTACACGGGCTTATTACGTGTCCGAATTAGTGCCGGATTACCATATTGGATTGGGAACACGGTGTCGGTTATCCAAACATTTATTTATGAGGTAGCACACCTCGGCGGTATCGAATTTCCAACCCTGTATAATGTAATGAAGAAAGTGCCGAAAATCTAAGTAGACACAAAATAGTAATGCAGTCTCATAACACACATTTGCAACACCGAAACGAATAAATCTCACAAATAATCTTTAAGTTAAGTCCTGCTCATTAAAGTTACTGTTAAGCTAGGTCCTAATGCCCACATTTTCTTGTTACATTTTTTCACTATATATTTCACTGTATATTATATCATGCAATATCAATAATGTAATAATGTAACAACCTAATGAAAAATAAATACTACTATACTTTTATTCAAGTTAGAGTTCATAGTATCTATATGTTTTTATTGGTACTCTATAGAAAACAGCATATCTATCTTGGATTTATATCCGCTAAGGGGCTTCATAAAAAAGTGAAGCTTGCTATGTAAAAGATCTGGAAAATTCGAGAGCAATAAGAGAAACAGATAATCCATACATGTTTCCCTTGATAGTCTTAAAATTTAGTTTAATTTGATTGCGCGATATAAATGAAAGTATCAATTATGTTATCTTTGCTACATGTAAAATCGGAATTTCCAATTAAATAGCTGGGGCTATGTGCTATATACCCAATACGGTCGCCTTTGCCAATAACAGGACTCGTTTAAGATAATGCCGGCAATAACGTCATTTGTGGGTGAAGATGCCTTTGCTGAATTGGTCACTAATGACTATATAAACCTCTATCGGATCTTCAGTTGCGCGGCACACGAGGTTAGTCGACATTAGCGCTAATGCCCTATTCTTCTTGTGACTCTCTCAAAGCGCTCTGATTCGGGCCCTTTAATGTCCGCAATATCGTTCCGCATCCGATTTTCGTTCGACTCAAATTGCTTTCGTACACGCTAAATGGACTGGCGATAACTTCGTCCGACGTCGTAAGAGTATCTCTAGAAATAGGATAAGACTATACCTGCCATATTTACGACGAACACCTAGGGTAAATGATATGCAGTAAATAAGTGGTCGAGCAAAGCTGTACAGTTGTTCGTGAAAGACGGTAACCATTCATCTGGATATATAGGATCTAAGAGTATTAGTGGACTTTGCTAAGATTACAGTGGGTTCTGCGTAGACCCTGAAATCTTGATGACTTAAATCTTAAGATGACAATGTCCTTATACGCTAACTGACAAGTACATCGCTTGTTAATGAAAATGATTAGGTGGATAGAAAAAAAAAAACGGAAATTGTCTCACGTTGAGCCCCTTCTGAACATGTCTGATACGCCGTCAGAATTTCCGTCTAGCTTCTAAGATGAGGTTCTGGTTACTGTAAAACAATCAGAAGGCGCGCGAAATTTTTTCGATACGTCCGAGGTCGTTAATTATTTCATGACGGAGATAATGCTTCTGCCCGCCATCGTGTACTAAAGATCTTCGCTGAGTCGAGAGTTCGGACCGATGTCTTTTTCACGAAGACAAAACCATGGCGGTCGCTGAAGCCGCTAAGCACGTATTTTTCGCACGTACGGGCAGGACAACGCGCTCCATTACACTTGCAGCTGGACCACGTCTTGGTTTTTGCGCGCGTTCAAAACGTCGTTTTTCTTCGGCGTTCCTGTTCGTCGAGATATGTGGAGCGAGCGAAAAGCCGCCTCGCATATGCAATAGTGGGCAGACTCACGATCGACGTAATTCCCCCCGCCATTCGATACGTGAAAACGAATTGCCTCGAAATGAACAACGGATAAAGAAACCGTGGTCGATTCAAAGTAGTCATGTATGAATAACGCGTGTTTAAAAAAAGTTTCATATCTATAAAGCGATGTTAAAATTCAGCAAAATGCAGATTGTGATTATGTGTATATCGACTAATAATTGGGTTCTTGGGGTTCAGCTCATAACCTAATGGCGTTGATCTTATATCGACCCATTTCTTAGTGATAAGTATAATTCTCGAATCCCGCGTGCACCCAACTAATTTCTTATAGTTGTAAGCCGAAATAATAACTACGCCAATAGGGTATATGAGCTAAATCCCGAGGACCCAATTTGTCGATATGCATGCACGAAGAGCGCAACCCCCATTGGATCACTCAGCAGCTTCAATTCAAAATTGAATAAGTTTCTCAATCTCGTTCTATTCATCTTATTTCTGTACATTCGACGACCAACTGATTGTCCGCCTACTTAATAGACACGTTAATTTCGAGTGCTTCCTGAAACTGAATACTATATCCCTAAACTTGGACCGATACAAAGTGTTACCGAACAAACAATATTCGGGAAATAATCTAGCTTGATGATTATTCAATGCATATCAAAATGCTATGGAAAGAGGTCTGAATTGGCAGGAATTCGTGTAGTACGTCATGTATGTACAGATTAAGAGATTGTACATATAGAGTTTTTACCATTAAGTTCGTGGAGTTTATAGTATCTAGTTTTAAGTCCATGGGTACAGACGCTTTAGTCGGTACTATGTGAAATTCAAGGGTGGATCCATGGGACTTGTGAGACTTGCATGAGTCCATCTAAACTTTTAGTACCCTTTTTCATTTTGTAAATGAACAAAAATAGGTGCATTGCAGCGCGTGAGTACGCTTAATAATGCCTTTATGGTTGTCCAAGTGTCATAAGAGATGTGACACGCTCAGTTCATGTTACAAAAATTCTCACCATAGAACAACTAGGTATATACGGTTTTATTAGCCCCCATGCGGGAGTGCGCCTTAGTATTGCCTTCCCGATACGTCGTGAGCTGGACAGGGAATGGATAGCCGCATATTTCTATAGACGACATGTCTGGTGCGTACATTATACGTGTATGCATCCTGAGATTAAAGTTAATTCGAGCTTGCGTGTTGTTGCTTATATGTATGCGAGATGTAATCGTATTGCGACAACCGTATACGAGTTGTAATCGTGATTGAAATCTAATTGAAAGTAGCGATCACCTTGTATGCATCCCCCTACTTAGACCAGACGATACGGGTACATATGGTATATACACATATACGTGTACAGGGCCCTCTTTCGTAAACTGTACTACTGGATATCGACATTTCAACAGCTGTTCACTAAAACCGAATTTCCCGATTGTACTTCGATTTAAACAAAACATTCTGTAAGCTCGACCACCGATCACACAACTATCTGTACTTTTCGAACTATCTGTACTTCGCAGGTAGGTGTGGTGGGTCTGTAAGGGACACCAAATCAAAAAAAAAATCAAACGAAATCTACCAATCAAATAAATCACAGGGCCAATCCCTTTTAATTCAGATTTGAAAATACAGAAAATTTCGAAAATAGTATTCCACCCGAATAGTTATATGATAATTATATTCCACCCATCAAACGTCAGAAAAAAACAATAGCTGTTGTTTAGGAATACGTTAAGTTTTCGCTCAATAACATTAGAGACATTGAAATAGTCTCTCAACTCATACATATATCGAGGTATCTTTAAAACCGAACTAAGGTCAAACAACCTTACGTACGTACGTACGTGCTCATCACACGTAAAATCTAATCCAGTCCTGTCATCGGCTCGGATGCGCTTGAATTCCCCGGCCGCATATGCATCAATTTAATCCCAAATATCACGACGACAGTGGACGACAACCGAATATTGTGGATGTTATATTTTGATAGTTTAACACGTAGCGCGCGCGCGAAAGAAGTTTATGTTTAACGAGACGGTGTTTTTTCAACGTTAGTCGGTTTTACCTAACGACAAATACCACACATATAACGATCAAATTGCAAGGTTGAAAATATCTTCCTGGTCCGTTATTAATTGAATGTCTCTATCAACAATACCGACAAAATATTCAGAATTGATGCAAATCGTAAGTGACTGGTTCCATCGTCATAGTCATAGTGGCTTAGATTTAAGACCAATCTGAGACGGCCTGCGACGACCATTTCAGTTCTAAAGCTAACAACTTAAGACCAGTCTAAAGATTGAAGGCTACTTTTTAACTTAACTATTATTATCATTAGCATTACTATTGTTATTATTACCATCAATCTTCTTTTTTTTCTCTAGGGGGCCTGAACGTCCTAGTGATTGTACAGCCTTAAGGCTCTGTTCAGGTCCCTCATCATCAATCTACTTATTTGTTATATATTTTATTTGTAATTACAATTGGTGATGAAATAAATTACATTAAATTAAATTACATTTTAAGACGCGACTGCACCATGGAATACAACAATTTTTATGGATTACCTTTTAAAAAAACGATGAAAATGAGAATGAGATAAGAATTTACAAGATCATCTGCACATTTAATTCTAAAATAGATTTTTATCAGTGTAGCGTACCATGTAGAATACTTCACTTTTAAAAAATGCGTTAATAGTTAGTTGAGCATTGGACGATAGTTTCTAGACGTGAGCGCTATATACGTTTAAAAGAACTTATGTCCATTACAAAAACCTGCGTTTATATTGACTTTTCCAAAATGAGGAAGTTCGTATCGTCCGCATAAATACCTATCAAAATATGAAACGCGAAAAATTAACTTTCGCAGAAAATCTCGTCTGCAGTCTGATTCCGGGTTGTCGGAGATATTTGGACAGGTGTTTGTCAGCGTTCCTGTTCTGATCGAGTTAATGCTAACGCAAAGTTCACCAAAACGATGCAACACTCGACGAAAAAACTTCTGTAATTTTCCCGGTAAATCTGCCGTTAGGAAATTAGATTAATCACGGTGAAAATGATCGCGATCACGCGCTGCGAAGATGACAAGTAGCGAACATGCAATCGACAGAAGAGTCGGCGAACTTGACGATGAAAATAAAGAATCACCTAAACCACGATTTTGCTTTGTACGGAAAAGGTTCGACCAGTGCTAACTTTGTGGCTTTATGTTCAGAACGCTAGAAAAAATAATTTGACGAATAAATAGATCCCGTGAGTCAGTTAATCTTACGCAAAATAAAATGTCAAATGGTTATTTTAGTGACGAGGAAATAGAAAGTATTCAGAGAAACGAGATCCAGTTCCGCAGTTTCGAGCTGATTTCAACGCTCCCTCGCAATGGATTCGAGGAAATCAAAGCGCATATAAAATATGAAAAAATAATATTTAGAAAACTGTTCCCCATATGCTGTTAAATCGTTCCGTCGCTTTAGAACTTCAAATTACGACTTAAAAGTAGAAAAGAAACAGGGAGATGGACGAAACCCCGACACCACAGAAAGAACGAAAGATTGTGTGTACACTGTTACACGCGAGAAATTGAAGATGAATATCATCATGTTATGATTCGTCCTTTTCTAACATTCTATTAAGGAGAAACATACAGCAAAAGCTGAAAAGGCCAAGTGTCTTTATTGAATTTCATGCATTGAAAATTTCTAAACTCCAGGATTGTATGAAATGTTTTTTTTTTTAATGAACTTATTTCACAAACAAAGCTCCTCTCGACGCGTCTCATAAACCTCTTGATACGCACTTGCATTGTACCTCTGGTATTAGAGTGTTGATGTCGTATATCATATTTTCTAATGTACCTGGATACATCCACCATAAAAGTATATGTGACTTTGGTGATGAATAATAATGATAATGATAATAGTAGCAATAACAATAATAGTTAACCATCCAATGTTTGTCAGGCTTTCGAGGGGTACTCTCTAATTTAAATCGGTGAAATTTGATTTTCTTAATAACAACCTATATATGCGTATCGCGTAAGATAAAACGTGATTATTATCAAACCGTCAACATCAGTCAGTCGGTTAGTTCGTCAAAATGCCACCGATAAACCGACGCGATTCGATTAGCGATCGCGACCGGTCTTTGAGTTGGAAGTTCTATATCGAATTCGTGACCGCAATTTGAATGCGAATTAAGATTTTGATGAATTATACCCCGATGCTCATTGCAGGTCAATTCCGATGCTAAACGTCAGCCCCGAATTGAAATCGTCATCGATGGATTCGCCCGCGTACGACGACGTTTAAGGTTCCGTCGTATATCGACGCGGCGGTCGATTCGTCGACTGTCGTCGCGGGTATCGGATGATTTACCCTTTATCCGAAACCTATACTCGAGCATCAAAAATTCAAATCGTCGTCACACACAAAAATGAAACCGATATTACGAAATGAATGGATTTCGTATCTATTGCGGAGCGCCCGTTACAATTCTTAACCGTGTTTCCCCCGACTTAAGAATTCACGGTCAGTCGTATGGGCGAATAATACTGAATGAAATATACACAAAGCCGAAAAATGTTTTCCGATGTGGCTTTTGCTCGATGCTAATCACAGGCCGATTGGAAGATTGTTTGAATGAACCGAGACCGAAATTTTCAATAATCCTGTACTTCGAATTTTAACAGAAAATTCTGTTATTCGACCGCCGATCATGCAACTATATCTGTGTAATTCGATTTCCGATTTCAAAATCGAACCGCCCGTTTCGCTCCCAGTAGCTAGATGTTGTGACTTTTATAAGGGACACCGACAAATCAAAACAAAGCAAACGAAATATACCGTTCAAATGAATGACAGGGTCAATCCCTGTTTTAAGGAACCAATCCCTGTTTTGAGATGAAATCTACATAACTCGGTTGAACTAATCGACGGTGTCGCGTTAGATTCGAAATATATACACCGAATAATATTAAGTCGACTATTATGAAATAAGCATTTTGAAATTATGCTGACGCAACATTTCCTTACCCAGAAACACAAGTTTTCATGACGAATGTGTTCTTAGCCGACTGCCTGAACCCCTAGAAAAGTGATCTCCGAATGTTGCTAATTCGGATATCTTTGGAGCCACCCCTTTTGGATACATGCGCGAAATCTCGACAATCGAACCTGCTGTAATAAGCATTTTTGTTACCTAAAACTGATTGTTACCATTTTCAAAATCGGTCTGAAGAATATTTACGTATTTAAGTAAATAAATCAAAGGCTTTCATAGCTTGATTTCAATTGTGGTTGAACCTAATCTTCGAAATGATAACATTGTAAGAAATTTAAACGGATTTTTATGCGGTATTACTGAAATTTATTTCGACCTCATCGAGTTGTATGAAATGTTTGTAACTTTCCTCACTTGCTAATACCATGCAATCAGTTATCATTCATTGACAAATAAATCTATATTTAAGCAGAAATTCAGTTTCGGTTAGATATTCAGATAAATTTTTTAGGAAAAATTAGAACGTATTCCGTCGCATATCTATTTCAACCGGAGATTTGAAAAAAAAGAATAAAACATACCTTGATATTTTGCACACGCTTTTCGAGGAAATTTCCTTTCGTTTCTGCGCGCAAGGTCGACTTTTTGACGTACGTAATTCACACGACGAACTAGGGATGGAAAATGATTTGTCGCTACTTCCAGATCAACAACGACGTTCGACAGCGAGCTGTGATTGTATCGAGAGTTTGCCTTGATCGTCAGTTTAGTGAACGCTCAAAGCTTCATTACCAATATATACGATACGACCACGCGGCTGCTCTTTCGTGTCGTGTGACGTCACCGTTTGAATATGAATATTAATGAACGACGTTGTGACGCGATCATTCTTGATCTTTGTGAAACTTCAGCCATTTTGCGCGAGAGGCATCGTCATCGTATACGAGTTAAACTTTATTATTGCGCAGGAACATGTACATGTACCTCATTCGGTTATGGCCAATTCTCGACAAGGCGGACGTCGCCAAAATTGCAATTCTTATATATGGATCATCTCACCATCGTCACGGACGAAAAGGATGGCCGGGAATGCCTATATAGGCGAATACACTTCTGTAAAAAGAGACATCGGCAGTTGGTTCACAAAATCCCTCCCATCCCCTGCGCATACCGGGGAATTGTAAATAAGTCTCAGAAAATGAACCTTCTCTTTTGAACATATCCTTTTTCATATCACGTCATCTTCAGTGGACTTCATTCTATTGGTTTTTTTTTTCTGGAAAATATGTTTATCATCACACCAGTTTGTATAACTGTGATGAGTAATAAATATACACTATACTATACTATACTCGTAAAATAGTACATATCATTCAAGAGCTTGTCGCAGATTGCACCACAGAGATAACATCACAAACAGTTTTTTTTTGTATCTATTCTAAAAACAAGTTCTCGTATCGAAAAAGATTAAATCAAAGGGGTAAAAATAAGTTATAAGACGATGCAATATATACCCGAGGATAAGGTGGAGTTTCCGGTTTATTCGATAAGATATTATATAATTGACTACGTAGACGTCTATTTCGGAACGGGTAGAAAGATCAGGGATCGTATATATCGAGTAACCTGTGAAACAGAGCAGACTAATTGCTCACATCAACGATCCGGTTCTCCGCGAACCACTTACAATTAATCCGTTGGTCAGTACGATGGATTTTAAGCCAGCGTATTATCGGCGATTTAAATACACGGGCCTCTTCAACGACGCTCTGTCGTGAAATGTCACCGATAGATTACAATCTAAAACCACGTCTTCAGTGAAGACGACCGGATTATCCTTGTATTACGCCTAACACTTATTCGTCCCCTTATAACACCGCTAGTCAAAAGATGTATATTATGATACTTTTTGAAACGATGTTTGGCGACTTTGCCACACGAATCCGAATAATCTATATGTATGTTCATGGTTTTTGAAGCCGTAAAAACCGTTACAATAATCTTAATATACATTGATGCCTAGTATGCGTTATCTAAGGGGGCTCTGTGTGAATCGATGAGCACTACGTCGTCACCATTGTGTGCATGATTCCAAAACGAAAAACGAGCTTCGCCTGCATGTTTATTTTTGTATTCTCGAGATTTACCAGTGGAACTTGACAACGGAGTCAGTTTGATAAATATAAATTCAATGCATTTTCGGCTTTGTTGCATAAGTAAATAGTATGCGTTCTCGTGAATCAGGAGCCAAACCTACATTTCGCAAGCTTGTTAAGCCTCGTTTTTCATTAAACTGCCTTCGAATAGCGAAGACTTGCACTAGGCTCGAATGGGTAACGCCTTGGTGCTTTGTCGTCCATATCACAATAACGCACTTCATATAATAAGTGGCGTTTCAAAATAACAATAACGATTGTGAATATTGGCCTTTTTGAAATCTAAGATATTTCATAACTGTTATGTCACATTTTGATAAATTTTGATAATCATTTTTGATGAAGTTTGCATTACGTCATCAACATATCGAGGCTAGACTGGTTGCCAGTCAATTCGATATTTAAATCCAAAATAACTTTATCGATTTTTGATATTATGTACTTTGTATCGTACTGTATTGTTTATTGTCGACAATATTGAGCAATATAAGTATCATTTTTCAAGGCGTCAATAAACTTTCAATTTATTTTTTGTTTTGTTTAGGCAACCGGTGATTTCTTTGACTATAGAATCGTGAAACTCGCTCCATTTCCAATTAATCGACCTCTATGGTTTTGACGAGATGAAACTTCAGTTATCTTTCGCCTCTGTATGGCAAAGATTCATTTATGTTTTGTGAATGTTAAGTGCAGTGACCTTCTTCCGATGTTTTCACAATATAAACACAGCGGAAAGACGTTAAACCAACGTAATACGTCATCTGTCAGAGCGTGCGTTGTGTCTTATCTTCCAGAAATACCGGCGACGAAAAACCTAATCAAAAAGTGTTTCCAAACAATGCCGAAAGTTATATTTGATATTTTTAAGTGACAGTCAAAGCGAACCAGCGGCTTTGTTTAATTACGATTCGACGATGCCACTTGCCCTCCGGTTCAAATCGAAAGATGATTCGCGTTGAACTTCTGCCATCAATTTTTAATTGAACACGGTTGAGAGAAGCGAGCGAATAGCGACAACATCGTCGCATAAATACTAGACACCGACTTGAAAGGGGAACAAATTTTCTACGACTCGATATAGCTCTCGATATAGACAGCGCCACCTGTGTGCGCGCGATTCCAAGATGAAAAACGAGCTTCGCCTGCATGTTTATTTTTGTATTCTCGAGATTTACCAGTGGAACTTGACAACGGAGTCAGTTTGATAAATATAAATTCAATGTATTTTCGGCTTTGTTGCATGAGTAAAAAGTATGCATTCTCGTGAATCAGGAGCCAAACCTACATTTCGCAAGCTTGTTAAGCCTCGTTTTTCATTAAACTGCCTTCGAATAGCGAAGACTTGCTCTAGGCTCGAATGGATAACGCCTTGGTGCTTTGTCGTCCATATCACAATAAGGCACTCAATATCATAAGTGGCTTTGGGTTCCATCAACTCTCCAGCTTTTAGATGCACCGAGAAATGGATGCATTAGCAAGTGCTATGGCACTAAACGGCTAACACTTGGTATTCTGGAAACTTCATCTTCTTGCGGACGTATTAAGTTTCTCGAAAACGATAGGCAGATTTGTAAGATTTCACAAATGTAACTGTATACAACAGGTCGAACACAGGTAGACAAAATTCAGGGCGGTGTCGGTTCAAATTGCATTTGATCTGGTCAGAGGATGACGCCCAACTAATTGAGAACCCGTGAACATATTTTCTGCATTCTTTGTACGCGATGAAGAAAGTGGATTTGGTGTTCACCAGTAAACGATGTCGATTTTAAACCACACTTTATTGTCCTTTGGCATAAAATCAACATGGCGGAATAATTTTTTGATTTGATTATATTTTGTATATTCAAATAGCGAATTCAATTGATTTTATATTCGAAACAAAATGTCAATGTATATGGTGTATAAAACGAAATGTATAAGGTGTATCGTCAATTATCTATAGCAATTTTCTTGTATGCATTCAGAATGATAACTGATTTAAAATTCGTAGCGTAGCCGTGTTAACCGGGTGTAGACTAAATACTACGAGACGAGTAGTACTACATTGGTTAACTGTTTTATTTGACGCACGAGCTTTCGCTACTTATGTATATGTAGTAGCTTATCATTCACAATCTCATTCACCTGATGGAGCTACTATACATAAGAAGCGAAAGCTCGTGCGTCAAACAAAATAGTCAGCCTATATAGCACTACATGGCCTCGTTGTTTTAATCAAAATTGAATCACTGTTTCGCTGAATTACGGACTCGGTCACCACGAGGGGGATAACTGTCTGTATTAATCATAGCGCGTTTAAATAATTAACGACGAACCTTGAAAGTTTCCGTAAATCGGGGCCCTTTACCGTTTGCACAATTTGCACTACAGCTCTGTTGAAATCATACGAAAGAAAATGTACAAATTCACCCTCTCGAGGGACGTGAAACATTGTATATTAATTAGCGTCAATTCGTTGCCGGAGTATTACGTTTTGTTTACTTCGATTTAGCCGGTATGGACGGTTCAATTACGACTGTGTATTTGGTCACCGTGATTGTTGTTTGGCTAACGTCCCGTATTGGCGTATGTCTAATTGAGAGAGCGCGCCCTGAGTAATTAAAGATTATGCGACTAATATGAAATCTCGAACTAATCACCGTTAACGCCGCAACTCGTTTGTTGGTTATTGGACGTTTTGATAAGGGCTTCGCGTTGGAGCTCTCAGGATGAGTTCGGTTATCATTCGGATCCGTCACCTCTCACCCCGCCGGATGATCTATTTCTATTTTCTGACGTTATTTCTTCCACCGTAAATGAGTCGTAAATACAGTTATTTTTCTTCTTTACCATCTTTCTACTAAACACAACCAGACAAATGGCACTTTCTATGTTTACTATTTAATCTAATGCACCAGCTTTCACTACTAAGTGTATAGTAGCTCCATTAGGTGAATGAGTCTAATGAAGCCACAATAGTACTATAGCCACTACAGTAGCGAAAGCTCGTGCGTCAAATGAAATAGTTAACCTATAGAGTGCTACTCATCGCGTTATATTCATTCTACACCCGGTTAACACGGCTCATCTTACGAATCGTTCTAGTAACGTTAACAAGTTGTATATGTGCTTCAGAAGCTGGGCATCCGTTCGTTGAATAGATGATAAATACGTCATTTCGAACTTTTTAGCATTTCAGATGAAAGCATTTCCAATTGTACAGTAAAACCTGCATTACTCAGACATAACCAACTCGGATATTTCGCTAACTCGGATCATAACTGAATCTTTTTCTGATTGCCTAACGTATTTTCCGACCTTTAACTATAACTTCGCTTACCGCGGACCAATTTTACCGGTCCTAGTTTGTCCGAGTTGGCCGAGGTTTACTGTATTATACTCGCGATTACGATACTCCCATTTAAAATCGAATGCATCTAACACGAGCTAAAAATGAAGCATCGTCTTTATCGACACGTGCTGGGCCCTGGAATCCGTGAAATGATCAGTAATATGTCGCTAAATCGTCTAGATTCACGAGCTAAATGCTTTCATAATAGAACACAGCAGCTATGTTGGGAATGTCTCCACTATTAATAAAAAAACGACATCAACGGTTTATAGAAACTAGCGCGACTAAGCCGGCGTAGAAAAAGCTAGACGGCGTAAAATATTTCGTTTCATTTTCGGTATCTTATTCCTTAGCGAAGAGAATTTATAAGGCAATTCGTTAATCGGTCATTTTACACAGACTGCTCCGAGATTTTTGCTAAATACTAAGAATGTACGGCTATGTATACTTTGGAGACCTTTTTGCGCGATATACCAGCAATTTCACTCGGTATTGGCACCGATTTGTGAGTACACGGACTTGTTTCAATTTGTTATGTATATTATATGCATCTCTTCGATTCGAGATATTACGCAAAACAATTTCTGAATGCGAATAGATTTTACAATCGCCGGAATCGTGGAGGCGACCACAGATGAGCTTTTTTACGTCTAGGTACATATTGACAATATAGAACGCTTTTACTCTGCCTCTTAGTGCTAATGTCACGGCGGTGCGAAATAAATCGGAAATATCGAGTTTCCAATGTTTGGATTTATCATCGATTTCGAATTTGCTTTATAAATGCGACTGCCGACCCGTCCTCCTCGGCCCGATACAAGCCCCTAATGTATCGTAATTTTCCAAAATCCGCGCGTCTTGGGACTGGCCAACGTCACAGTACGCAAGTAAACATTTAAACGGTCGTAGTTCGACGTGCGCGAGATCGTCTAGTGAGCAGACGACTCTTTCAAACTGAACGCATTAAATCGTTATCAATTACACTTATAAAATTGCTTGTGCTGTCCGGCGAATTGTCTAATGGCCACGAAATCTCAATTTATTGCCACGAATCTCGACGGGATTGAGCTGGCCATTACTTCAACTTTGGTGTCAGAATACCATTATTGCAGCTATTCGAAGTAGTAGCAAGTTGACTGTTTTATGTTTTCGTTTTAGTTTGATTCTGGTGGAATCGTTTCGTACTGTTCGCGTTGTGACGAAGGTTATCGTTACGCATGATCTTCAAAAAAATTCGAAAAAGCAATACAGTCCTACCACTGCCTAAAAATTAGTCATTTCACCAGTTTGGTCGGTCAGTAGATCCCAGATAACGACCATTTTGCGTCGATATACTTCTATAGCCTTTTTCGGACTCTTGGGCCATCGTCTTCCCTATTACCGCTGAAACTACTTTTAATCAGGTTACTAAGTATGTGCGGGGAAAAGTAGATAGTTTACATCGCAGTAAAAATATGAAGGCTAGATTCGTACACGTGTGTGCGCTTTTGGAAATAAAGTAGTTACATCTGCGTGCGGCATCGAGATGAAATGGCTGGGATTAATTCTACAATATGGATGACAAAGTAATCAACAATAACTAACGAAGTCGAATCAATTTGTTGACGAAATTACAACTTCCGAACGGCATTAGCCGAGCTAAATTGAGAAGTGGAAACGGCCATCGAGGACGGCATACGTCAAGGCCCTGTCAACGCGCACTGCAATCATTCTGCGAGTCGAGTTGATAAATAACCCAGAATTAAGTTTACGATTAACACACAAATAACGCGCGCGCGCTACGTCGGACAAGTGATTTCATAATATGTGCCTCGACGACGCGACGTCGCCGTGATTATTAGTTTCAACAAGATGATGTTAAACTTTAATCGCCAACCGACAATTAATTAAGCGCGTAAACCGGTATTTACGAGCTATCCACGCGCGGTAGTTTTTCGTTGATTAAAGTTTCGAATCGCCGTTGAAATTTGCGGTTTCCTTTCGCCGCGTACGTACCTAGATCCGCTATCGCGACAGCGGCGACGATTATCGCGAACGCAAACAGAAATTTCGAGCATAAAATAACCGCCAAACTACTTATTATCGTTGCAACGAGCACCTCGTTCTATTTCTGGGCGTCTTGTGTAATAAACAACCGCTTGGTGAATTCATTAAATTTTGTCGTTTGAAATCCTCTCGGAAAAAGTAATACGACTTAAAACCTACCTGGTAGAAAAAAAAACTGAAGAAACTGTCAGACGATAAACGTTCTGATCATCAACTGTGGGTTTTTACTTATCATGCTTTATACCTATTTGATCATTGTCTGTGTTTGGTGAATGGCTCGGCTAGATAAGAACAAAAAAGGGAAGATTCGAAAAAAGATAAAAGTCAATCGAAAGACATCAGGCAAAACTCAGCTCGATAATGGCAGCATCATCAGCATCACGAGATTCTTTAGTCAAAAGTCAGGGATTAAGATAAAAAATTGAATAGCACTCAATACTGCAAAGCGTAGTGCACAGAGTAGTGAGGCGAATTACCGTAAAAGCGATGTCTGGATTCGTAAAGTCATGTAATGTTGCAGGCCTTTGAGAATTCTTCGGTGACACACTTCACTGTCAAGGACGAAAAAGGACTCATATGCATATAAATACACTGATCAATCACTAACCATATGTCTGGACTGCATGGCCCCGATAACATTGTATATAGGTGAAAACCATCAATCTTAAAATTCATGGTCCATCAGGTTCTCTCTAAGAAATCGTGTGGCCAGATTTCCTTTTTATGAGTTCTATGATTACGTATAAGGGAAAACAAATGCACCAACGACGGCAGTTCGAACCCAGAGAAAATGGCTTCAGTCGGGTCGTTTCGTTATTTGCGAGCTATATCGAAACTTGAAGTAATCAGCCTGTGTTCAGTCTGATTACTCCGAGATTGAAAAAAGGCCAAAAATGATAGCATACGATGTTTTCATTAATTTGATGGACTGCGACGGGGAGTGCAAAAATATGATAACATATATAGTGTTTATGTCTTCAGTGATGATACATGGAAGATTTGAATTAGCGGCCGATTTCATGGTTAATAAGGCTATACATGACAGTATTGTATCATTGTGCCGAATTATCATCTCGGACTTTTTGGAATTTTTAACTACTTTGAAATCGTAAAGAATCTCTCGAGAGCAAGTCATGTTCGAACCTGGGGCCGGTTGCATAGTCATGACTTAGATTTAAGACCAGTTTAAGACCAACTGAGTTCTATAGCCAATCTAACAACTTAAGACCAGTCTTAAGATTTAAGACCACTTTTGGACTTAAGTCACGACTGTGCAACTGGCCCCTGGTCTGGAACATCGAAATTTACGCATTGGAAGGTAAACGCGTTGAATTTTCTGAATTATATTATCGCGTTATTGTGGATACTGGAATAACTGCTCCAACGCGCTTCCCGGCTATTGCAGACTAGGAATTGTTTAATACCATCTTTAAACGTCTGCCTGAACGCCCGCGCATTCAACGCTTCTTTCAAACGTCGTCGAAGAGCGAATACATTTTTAATGTATCTAGAAGTCGGGCATTATCCCGTATTTTCATGATACGGCGCACCGAAATGGCATTGAAAATGGCGTTTGTGTTTGAAATCATTTCCAAACGGCGCTGTGTATATCATTAGAGACCTACAACAATTTCCTAGCGAATTTTAAGATTATAATGGGCCTGCTTTTACCTCATAAAGCCAGGTTTAGCTAATTCAGTTGACTAGATGCTTGCTTAGCAGCCAGCCCGCAAATTAACATTCTTTTCACGATTCTAATTGGCCTATACGTATCTAGTTGAATCAGGTAAAATGTGCTCATGTTATTATTTTTAAGTGCACTTCTTCTTAGAATAAGCATGAGGTGATTTATAACCGGGAATCCCAGTTCTAGAGAGCAGTCGTCTTGAAGCTAAGTGCATATTCAATTAAGTGCATCTCGATTGTTAAAAACCGCAGACTCGGCATCCAGGATACCGTCTAAAGGTCAACAAAGATCAATTATTCATACGAACATAAAATATCTTCTATTTAGCTATGTATATTCTTTGTATAAGAGTGGATATATACGACGATGGCCTTTAGTCTATCGACAGATTGAAAATACCACCTGTACCTCAAACAAAATTAATCACGAGTGTATGTGCGTATTTAAAAAAAGAAGGAAATTCCGCCTGGCGGCAAAAGCAATGAATGCAATTTAAGAGTGGAATATCGTCGATACGACAACACCGTCGGCACCAACACACACACACATATACATATAACGGATAATTGCCAATCTGCGTGAGCAGTACAAAAACTGAGGAGAAATCCTTTTTATTAATTTTGATGAAAACCATTTTAACAGGAGTAAACATAGATGCGGCATCTCGATAACTATACCTGATCCCGATGGCAATTTCACTTAAGAACACGTTTATTTCATTAGGGCGACGAGCTTTGTTGATTCCCGGCGGGTTGAATTTCAGAGGTAACGCCCTAAACATCACACGGATCTGCGCCGGCAGTAGGTTTCCTTTGCACGTAACGCATAGGAAGTTGTTAGCGCACTAATTGTTCCAGCACGCCAGAAACAAAGCGCGTTACTTTTGAGCGAAAGTTCAATTCTGCGCTGACAATGTCCTAAATATGGTGTGACAAATGACAAAAAAAATATCGGCGGAGAAATACTTCGCGCGATGTTGACCGAGAGAGAAAAATTATTGGGCAATTACTCAGTCGGATTGTTCGATCGCGCTGTATAGGAATAGTCAGCGACAAGTCTGTTTGCCGAACGCTTAGTCCGCGTCACGGATTTGACGTGATTTTCCGACGTTTTACGACACGGCAATAAAACGCTTGCCGTCGTCGCGGCGTTACGTGTTGAAACAGCGTGACGATTGCGGACACTTGGCGGACAACGTGGCGGAAATTGTCCGTACGTTGAGAAAACACTCCGGACAATAACGCTATTAAATACGACCGACCCTCGATCCCTATAACGCTACTTGATCCCCGAAGCGTTGGCGTTGACAACGTCGCATAAAACAATGCTGTCGAGGGAAACGGCGTAATGGTCACTCGCTCGGCGTTTCCGTTGGTTTCAACCCACTTCCGGTCAGGTGAACGTTAGATCCTGACACGAAGCGATTACCATATACGGATAAATCGCGTAGTGTTAGAGCTGGACTCCATAATTTGTGGACTGAATTTGATCCTAGGCTAAAATGTCCCATTTTCCGGGATAAAAACGCCAATGGGGTTTTTTTCTACAGCGAAATCGAACGATATCAGTCGTTCAACCAAACCAATTGTCAAAAAACGCCCATCTCTATGTACGAAATTTCGAAAAAGATTGTAAAAATTGGTTTACTCAGTTCATCGTGACGTTTCAACTTTATTGGCTTTATATCTGAACTATACTGAATATACATTTATTTATCTATCTACTTCAGAAATAAATTGCAACAGTTCGTACATGAGGTTGTTATACAGTTGTCTTAGTACATTAGAAGTTAGAAGTTAACTTGACAAGTAATCTGGAGATTGTTCCAACATTTTCGACGAACGTTGTTGAGGCGATGTGTTTTCTTCCAGTTCAGTTTTCCGTCAAACAATAGACATTCAAATGATAGTTTCAATATCATTGGTATATATGCAAATAAGTAAGAAGAAAAAACACATTTGATTAAATATAAGAATATCTTTAAGGTTTAGATTTTAGTGAATCAAAAGTCTTCCCGCATTACTACGAGGGATATGTTCATTTTGATGGATCTCGAGTTTTCACTTTCCATAGCCATTTCAGAGAAAAGAATGCCTGTAGACCGCCCAACACTAAACCGGACAGCCCGAGCAGACACACGCATATAGCTAACATGTATCTGTCGGGACCTTTCTGTTTGTAAAAAACCATCTTTCTAGTAAGCGAATAATTCGATTTAATCCGTTTATGCTGTTCGGCGTTTACACATGCCAAAACGAAGCCAATTAGAATGAGAAACCAGTTCGCGCCAGAAAAGGCGGCCGAAAATCGACGCAGTGGATTCTTGGCTAGTTTCCACGACAAAAGTCCGGCGCCGGCTCCTGCGAACAGGACAACGGCGCACCACCATTGAACTCTGTAATCCGCCTCGTGGAACAGATCTTTGAATACGTTTGTCGAATCCTGGGTTATGGCCTTCCTGTAGCGAACGGTTTCGATCAAAATGGCGACGGCAATCATTCCGCACGCGCAGATCAGTTGCCCTAAGCCCCCGATAAGGATCCAACGGCTAGGATACGCCGGTGCCGGACGTTCCGTCTGCGTTATTGTGGTCCTCCCGTTGATAGGGTTAAAATTGACGACTGGAGCGTTCCTCGCGGATAGTTCCCCGTTGCCCAACATCCTGCTGGAAGTTAAAAAGATATCAAAGTATTAATCATAAACAACACATTTCATTGTTAAGAGCTTTAAGCTGATGTCCATTTGACTCTTCCGAACACTTTCACTACCCATTCATAGGGTTACGTACCAACAAATTCGACATGAAATGCGAAAATATCATGCGATAATGTATTGCAATTCTACGTACCTCTGATCACAAAGTGCCTGGTTTATTTTGAAATGTTCGAATGGTACTGTAAAAGGTTTTACCATCGTGACAATACATATGTATATATATATATATATATATATATATATATATATATATATATATATATATATATATATATATATATATATATATATATATATATATATATATATATATATATATATACATATATATTTATATGCATTTATGAGATCGATTTCAGGGCGAAGTGATGAAAAGCGTTTTAGGATATTCGCACGAAAAGAGCACTTGAGATTAAACGCGTCAACGGTGCCTATTTCCGTGGTACCGACAAGTACGTCGACAATTCCCATGATATCGGGATGAGATTTAATGAACACAATAGATACGTGTTCGGTTACCGAGCACCGGATCACAAGTACATGTATAGAGCGCTTTTATCTTTTACATCGCGTACAAAGTTAACAAAGTCTGTTGCATTTTTTTCTCGCAAAATCCGTAAGATCTGCACGAATATAATGAACACTAGTCGTGATGATGATGGAAACAGGCTCCGGTGAACGATCCCGCATTGAGTGCGCTGACCGAAATGAACTATGTACTAATTGCGGTACGATCACGTAATAGTAAAATGGTCAATCGGAACACATTATAACATGTTTCGGATTTGAAAAATGCAATATGCTTTTTCTATTTTGATTACAGAAGTGAACTAGATGAGGCCATGGTACGCCTACGCCCCAATTCCTCAGTTAACAGTCGGGTAACGCTGTCTACACCAATTGAAAACATCGGTTTATTGTAAAAGAAAGACATTATTTGGTTAGGAATGATCCTCATACTAAATATTATGTCAAACCTATGTACTAAGTTAACGAAAAATCGGTGACGAAATGAAGGCTTTTTCACAATTAACTAACCAATGGTTTTAAAGCAGATATATTCCATTTGCCCATCAGATCCTAACCAACGTCGGAGCAGGGGCATAAAAACAACTCCAGCAATCCTATCTCCACCAATTCTAAATTTACTTAACTTGAATATGTTTATTACTTCAAAAAAAACTTCACTCACTGTTGGAAATTTTACAAATTGAAATGAATTTTGAAATCAGTTCATTTGCGCGAAATGAATAGATTCGAATAATATTTTTCGGATACAAAATATTTGTTTCAGTGACTCGAAGGTACCGTATATGAAAGTTAAAAAAGAAATGACGCTAATTCGTTCTAAAAATGATAAAGAGAATAAGATCGGTATCTATTACATGAATACTGCGTTTATTTCCTGAATTACAGGAAGTGTCAAAGATACGTATATGAATGTATGCGTTCATTTTTGTTACCTTGGCAGTTTTTCATATTTGTACGTGTAATGCGTGACATATCTATCCAATCTATCAAATGATTAGATGGTATATATAAACCGGTCGCTCTCCGATACAAGTTGACAAGGTTCTGACAACTTCCATGATGGGGGCCACGCGATACTTCTTATACGCGTGTCTGTTTTTGGTAATATGGCATACGCAGGTACGTATATAGGGAACGTTTTGTGGCTATTTCACGAATACTACAACGACCCTAAGGATACTTTCGATTTCTGGAGTCTCTGTTCCACGTCCAGTACGCCACTATATACAGATGTGGTGTATCCGTGTAGTTCGAATGAATAAAATCTTAATTCAGTCTCATAAATGTAACTAGTTAGTGCCCACGGTGGATCTAGGATACTTAGAAGGGGTGTGTGTACTTGCAAATTAAAAAGGGCACTTAATTTGAAAAGAACAGATTTGACATTGCGAGGACTGCCAGCAAAGCAATAGTGGGGGTATTACGGCCCTACCACAGGAAATTGGAAAACAAGAATGGGAAAGCAAGATTTCTTAGAGGGCACATTCGAATTTTGTAAGGCCGGGTGGACCAGCCTAATTCCACCTTTGAGTACCTTGTACGTGGATCATGTGCAGTTGCAATATTGATAATTCTTCGGGTCGAGTTGAAAATTAGATTTAAATCAAGCATTCGTAAGTATGTCTGAACATCCTTATGGAATTACAGTATTTACAGCTCTGTTTAGACTCCTGCCATCTGTACGTATTTTCTTAACTTATTTGCAATCAATTACTGATACTGTTACTGATGTATGAAAAATATATACTTGATATTCACGGTGACAAATGAATTACATAAGATTTACATTTCCTATCCTACCGATGAATTAATTTCCGTATAATCACCTTTGTAAAAACCGCATACATAACGAAAATCTAAATCTCTATTTCGACGATTATTTTCAGACTCTCAAAGTCGTTGCAACGAACTCGTTCAAGGCTTCAATTTCTGTTGTCAGTCACAATGATTGTAAGTGTTTGAAAAAAATGATAATAAAAAACGACTAGTCATTGTGAATTGTAGCCGTATGAAGTGTATCTGTCTGTCAGATTCCCATACGGCAGCGTACAGTACATGCATTGAACAAATAACAGTATTCACGAAAAAAATCATTTCCGACGATAAACTATTTGTTAAACCATGATAAATGAAACTTCGTTGTAATGTTTTATTATGCAAGTAAATAAGCAATTTTTCAAAATGTCAGGCTATTATCATAAAATGAATTATGAACATTTTTTTCAGGGGCCATAACAAGAGAATTGAGTAAGTAAGCATGAATTGTATCTAATTTTTAACCGATTTTATATATATATCTTTTTATCCCGACATAATTCATCGACGTCGTTTTCGTAAATCTTCTTATTAGAACCAAAATTCACCGAGGACATCGTCGTCAACGATCTTTATCCAGAAGACGCGAAGACCCGAAAAACGATCGAGTTCACCGCGTTCAACAGAGAATGGACGATCGAAGTTCAAGTGAATCCGCTATTCGTCAGCGACGATACGTCGTTCGACTTCCGGTCGCTAAAGGGTCACGTGATAAGCAGCGAAAAGCCCCCGAGGGATTGTTACTATATCGGGGAAGTACGGGCCGGGCCGACTGAGGTCGGCGAGGCCATCGTGACCACTTGTTACGGAAAGGTTAACGCAATTCAATATTGAATATTTCTACTACCTCATCTATCGACTTACAAGTTGAAATAGTTCTATTTCTCATAAGCATAGAAAACTGGACCATCCTTCCTTTTAACGTTATTTTTTTAGTTTAAAATCCAAAGTCCACGTCCATTACAGGGGCGGATGCAGAGGGCAAACTCGATTGCCTTCCTAGATTTAATAGGGCATATTATTGTAATCATATGAGAAATTGTCTGCACTTGAGTCAGCGAGCCGCGCAGCGGCGACGCCCGAATTCCATCGGAAAACCACCACTTCGTTTTTGAAAGCATGCCAGGGGCAATTTTTTTCTCAGAGTTTAAAGAAAAGAAAAATTTATTACTTTGATTTTTGAGGGAACCTAAAAATTTTGACTGCCTTCCGGAAGGCATGGAAGGCAACCTGGATCCGCCCCTGCATTTCTATCGGTAAACTGTTTTTTTCCGTTTGCAAAAGGATATCCTGATGCGGAGGAGAGACACGTAGGAACGCAAAATTGATCCGTTCCTACATTGTCTCCTTAAAGTCAACCTTGCAGTATAAGTTTTCATGAACCACAGTTATTGGCATCTTCGCTTGCCAGTGTTTGATTGCCACCCTCTGAAGCCGTCAGGACAACACAAACCCTGGTCGCAAACCTTCGTTGGTCTATTACATCGCCCACGATTTTTTGGGCGGACAGGTTCCCGCTCAGCGCCCACCAGTCTATATATATCTAGCCAATCAGATGCGTGGTATTCATAGAACAAACTCGCCGGTAAAAACAATGCATCTGATTGGCTAGATATATAGAAATTCTAAACGGTGTGATAGACCAATGAAGGGTTTGTGGCCAGGGTTTGCGGCGTGAGCTTCGCTGGGTGGTAATCAAACCCTGGCAAGCGAGGATGAGTTATTGGCAAAAAGGAATATCACTAAACGGCTTCGGTTGCTCGGCGGGATAAGGCGTAATGCAAGTGACAAGCGGGTTCGAGTCGTGCTAGCTGCCTACAGTGTGCGGGCAACACTTCAAAGGCCGTTACATCCTGAGGTTAAATGAATAATCCAAAAGGGTTAGTCTTGGGACACCAAGATACGAACGAGGTTAAGCAAGATTTTAAAAAAAACAACATAAACGTATCATATTTGACATTCAATAGTTAGATAGTTAGTGACCAACTTTCGATCATGTCCTGAATTTGTGCCATACCCTTTCATCACTTATATATATGCTATCAACGGTGTAAAACGTAGTTTCCGAGACTTCTCAGTTCATTTCAGTTCCGCGCGATGATGATAACCAATCTGAACGACTACATGATAAATCCACCACTGCCAATAACCACGCCGAGGGAATACAAGAAACGAGACATACCAGATGCTGACCTTCCATCCCATACCGAACACGGACAGCACTCCACACGTGAGTTTATGGCCGCACATTATTATACTGCGACAAATACCCCTACCCCAAATCTGAGAGTATAATCACAATTAACACAGAAGTCATTAGCACGCGGAACAAACCCAGCTCTGTGCGCCGGACCCGATTTCATTGTCCAGACATAGTTAACGATATATATTGAGAAGAATCACAATATCCGTATGAGATGAATACGTAGAAAATTGCAGTTTATGATGTCAGCAAAAGACGGGAAGTTTTTGAGTAAATGAGTATTATTTGGAGCAACTTTTCGGCGAGAAACTAATAGCCATCATCAGGCGTACTTACCGTCTTTTGCCGAAATTATTCTCAGATTTTCTACGTAGGCCATGACCCCATGACCAGAAGAAGAAAATGTTTTCTATTCATTTCATTGAACTGTTAGTCTGGGTCTAACTCAAGTCTTGGTCGGTAGAAGTAAATATCTTCTATTCATTACATTGAACTGTTAGTCCGGGTCTAACTCAAGTCTTGATTGTATTGCTTTATAGAGCTATGACGAAGGTGATAAAACGGAAGCTGCCTTATTTTGACTGCGTGGTTAAATTCCATGCTGCAGAATCTGAGCCGCAATTTTTATTCAAATATTTGCTCGTTTTATCGTCACGTCATTTCCAAAATGGAATTCTTAGTGGCGTGAAGTTTTCAAATCAATTATGATTACCGGTGAAAATTTTCAAAATCCATTTTACAGGGGCCAAGAGGAACTTCCCAGACTTCCCCGAGGATTGGGATATTCACATCGGGCCGTTACCTAGTATTAAAGGCAGGAAAATGAACACCGAAGTCACTCTGATTGTCGACGAGGTAAGATGATTTAGGTTTTGGTTCGGTCTATTTTTCTGTACAAAAGTACATTTGCTTAGAGCACAGCAAAAAAAAAATAAAAATGTATTTATAAATAGTTTACACGGACATATATGGGATGAACATGGATATAAATTACAGCGAGGAGAAGATTCGTAGATGAGCCGTGTTAACCGGGTGTAGACTAAATACACAGAGACAAGTAGCACTACGTAGGTTAACTTGTTTATTTGACGCACGAGCTTTCGCTACTAGTGTATAGTAGCCTCTTCGGGTGAATCATCATCGTACATAAGTAGCGAAAGCTCGAGCGTCAAATGAAATAGTTAACCTATAGAGTACAACTCGTCGCGTTGTATTCATAAATTACAGAATACATTTTTATTTTTTTCATTTCCCTTGCGGACGTACAGTCATAGCGTGATGTTTACAGCTACGCTTGCCCCTTTTCGCGAAATAGCAAGGTTTATCAGGGGTTTCCTATTGCAATCGAAGAGGATGCCCGATTCACGAATCGAATTGTTCTCCATGACGGGCTGTAGCATTTCTGCAATACGCACGCCAGGCGCGTATTGCAGAATGGCTGCAAGATATGACGGAAAACTTTTCTTTTTTCAGACGTTCATAAACGACTATCATCACGCGTTCGGCGGAGAACGACAGGACGTATACGACTACATCTTGAATATGTTTGCTTTCGTAAGTTTTTCAATCACAAAATGAAAAATAGGGTTCGTCTGCGTTGTCAGTATGACCAAAATGCTGTCGATGTTCGATATTTCTCTAGGTGCAACTTTGGTACGTCAATCCCACGTTAGGGTTCCAAAATTGGGTGACGTTGCGTAAGATCATTTTTGTCGAAGATCAGTGGTCGATATACCTAGAGGACGGAACCGTGAGTAGATATGTAGCTCGATTTTTGCACGCAACTTCCAGTTAGAAGTTTCGGAATTAAACCAACCCCCTCCAGTATGAACGATAATAACTGAAACTGAACCTTTCGCTTTTTGATATTCTTATTTTGTCAGAAATATGGGCTGTTAGCGTCCTGTGAGTGGCAAAAACGCGTTTTCAAGGACAGTGGTGAATGGACCGTTGCAGCCATGATATCGGTGTATGTAGCAGAAAAGCTAATGGCCACCTATTTGATAATCTTAATGATTTTAGTATTTTTACTTATTCTAATGTATGTGAATGCTAGTTTCAATTCATTTTCACTTGAACTTTACATTTCAGACAAGACCAAATCTGGGGTGGCATCGGTGGCCTTGGTAAGCTCGTCTCGAAAGTTCAAAAAGAATTGATGATTTTTTTCACCATCGGAAACATATCAATTATTAATTGACGTATCTATTGAATTTCACGTTATAGCTTTTCCCGGTCGGGGGTGTCGTGCCAACAACGGAGGTAGCAACTGTCTAGGTGTAATGCATCAAAGTTTCCAGATAGATACATTAGCTCGTGCACTGGCGCACGAGCTGGCTCATTCGTACGTTTACATCATGTTTTCTCGACGTCTTTTCAATAAGAACAACAACTATTTCAAAAGTAGTAGAACTTTTACTCAGAATTTAGATTGTTCCCATCTATTCTAACAGTCTCGGCGTTCCGGATGATTATGCTCCACCCACCTCAGGTCTCTGCAAAAGCGGTAAGTAAAAGCGGTCGATTCTATACCGATCAAACGCGCCGATGATCGTTACGAAATCAGGATTTTCATCTGGAATCGTGTTTTGCGATATACAGGAATGATGGGTAGCGGTCTATACGAAGATAGAGAATGGTCTTGGTGTACGGTTCAGCGAATGGAGCAATGGCTTCAGTAAGTTAAGACAAACTTTCTGATTGAAATAGATCGTTGCATATTTGCACTCGATCAAAAATTATGACGCGCATAATCAATTAATGAGATACCGGAAACGCTACAGTGGCAAGCGAGGATTCAGTGATATTCCGCAAGGATCGCTAGCGGCGCTGGGTTACCGAGCTTTACAATTTCTTTCAACATTTCAATTCAATTCGAATCAACTTTTCTCATCAGTAAAATCCATATCATAAACCGATTGGGAAATCGTATCTTATACATGTGATGACCCGATTGATCATTTTCAAATTTCGAAGCCTAAAAATCGAGTTCAGATTCCATCGAAAATGAACTGATTTTCACTACGAATGACCCATTGTTTTGTGGCACCATCTAGTGAGTGCTGATATCCCATTATTTAATCATTATTTCAAACCTACTACATACGTAAATTTTTTTACATGACCTTGCTTTTGTCTTCGTTGTTAGTGTGAACGGGAGCGAATGCGTCCATTTCGAAAACTCGCCACGAGCCAATCTTCCTAATCTTCCGGTTTTACCAGGTACGTATCATCTGAATCAGACCCGCGGTGGAACGGGCCCCGGTCGAAAATTATTTCAAATTAGTTTCGTATTTTCCTGCAACGAACATCGAAGCATAGAAAACAATATTCGTGATTGTATGGTCAGTTTCACTGATGAACAACTACTTGCAATATGTTGGGAGGTCAAGCTCAGTTTTGTGAATACAACCACAAATGCCTCAAGTGCGAGATCGATTTCTGTTCTTTTAAACTTATCTTAGATCGACGATGATCCGGCATCGATTAGATAATATAATGTTTATTATTCATACCCATGAACCAAAGACCGAAAATACCTATTTGGTTCACATTGCAAGTTATGAAAAGTTGCTATTTGTTAAGTTTATTGCAAAAAAAAGATTATTTTCAAAGGATTTCTTTTCCTAAATAGTGAATGTCGCGTGGAGAGCGAGAGTAAAACAGAGCAGCACGCAGTTCGACGAAGAGGTTGAATTCGGAGGCTGGAAGGCCACAGACGGTAGCTTAGCACCAATACCATTCCAAGCTAACCCAGACTGTAAGTTTATGAAATTCGATTGAATTAGTGACCTTGACCGTGAAATTGTCTGCATACTTCATTCCTTATTCAAACCCGGAAAGCGCTCAGAACGCACCCAGATACATCTATTTTTTCATAAGGTTCTTTGTAAGGACTATGTTGTCATTACGGGTCACAAACGCATGGTTAATGCGCGTCCCTACGTTTCCCAAAAGCTAGATCCGCCGCTGGCTTACACCGGCGGGAAAAACTTCAAAGGCCGTCGCATATTGAGGTTGAATCATGTATGTATAAACTAGTATATCATACGTCTATGGTTAAATGGTGATAGTCTCGGTAAACAAAGATCCGACGTATACGTTAAAAACGAACAAACACATATTCTTGAATTTAGAAACGAAGTCAGCTTTCCTTGATGCCATAACTTTTGTCTCATAGATGGCGAATTCGTCGTGTTCACGGATTTAGATAGATAGCGATGGAATTTATCGATATCTAGATTTGATCATTATTATTCATTTTTCGCCGTTTTAAATCATTTCATTCATTTGCTTTTCATTCAACTGACACGTCACTCGTTTCTCGTTATTTCACAGCGCTGATCGCTTCGTTCACTCGCACGAAACTACAAAAGGATCCGTGGTTGCTGGTTGAACTGGACGATATTTACAAAGACAACTACGTCGAATCTGTGAGAATCTATAACCGCGTAGATTGCTGTCGTAAGTTTATACCTCGAAATATTGACTCGCAAAAAAGGCTCGCATACATTTTGATCGAATTGATTAAATGACCGAATTTTCGCTTATCGAATCAGGGTCCGTAGCGCGGAAACGCAATGCTACGCAAATACTTTTCATCGTGTAACCGTCGGAGTCGTTGATTTGAGCAAAATGAGATTTGTCTACTTCTAGCCGAACGTCTCCACGATTTCGAGGTCAGAATAGGAAACGACAGAAATTTCCTCTCGAATTCCCTCTGTGCTAAGTTCCAAGGAGGTAAAAGCCTGGATTATTGAAGAATATAGTCGAAATGATTTGCATTTGGAAGTTTTCTAGAGCGCCAGTAACGACGATTTCGATTTTCTAGCTGTACCCGGTGGTAAAAACGGGATGGCCGATATCCAATGCAGCCAGCCAATGAGAGGAAAATATGTCAGCATTCAGATACCGGGTCAACAGGAAATCATATCCGTATCTGAAGTGGCTGTGATGCAATGTGAGCGAACAATTGAATCTATTGAATATTGATTGTTAAACTTGTTTGCCAGCAAAATCGTTATATCGTTTCGAATTGATGGAGAGCGGTGTTCCAAGTTTCGAATCACCTGTTTTGAAAGTCTAACGTTGGTTTCCATAGACTAAAGTCACTGTCTGATATTAATGAAGTAAAAAACGACAATGTAATGAGAATTTGACATTCCGACCCAATTCTACGGGCCATTCTCAAAAACGGTTTTTGAAATTAAATTCTAATGAGCTAATAATGCCTCTAATGCCTTTGGTTTACTGCTGTAGGGCAGCAGTAATTGAGACACACATTTGAAACAATTTAGATACCCGCCCCCTCAACCAGCAACATCCAGTCATACGTAGGTGTACACTGGCCTAGATCGGGTAAAATCAACCAGACAATAATGATATCTCTCCCCTATAGGTCTCTACGAAATAGACCTCCAGTTTCATGGATAGTGGTGCTCGTTAATGACTGTTTCTAATTTCTTCTCAGATATCGACATTGGTTCGGTGAAAAGACATTTTAAATGCATCGATCAGAAGCCTATATGTCAGTATACCAGATACACCCCCGATGCGTGCAACGAATATTGGGGCAAGAAGGATTGTCAACAGACTTGCGGACACTGCAGCCGGGGCCTACCTGTTATACCATTTGATTCGAGCGCGAATGAACCCGGCACCGATGTCGGCATTTTTCCATCGTAAGGAAGAAATTGTTTCTGGTGTCATTTTCTGAAAATTAGGTCACTACCGCACAGTCCTATGAAAATGTATTGTCACTCGCCTTATCGAATGAATATCAATATCATAAAACAATCGTAAAATATTGTCTATATTGTTTTTATATAGACAATACTTTAAGATTCGTGTATGCTTTCGACATTACAGACTTCGTATAGAACTTATAAGTATATTTTGTAGATATGCTATGATTTATCGTTGTAATGTATATACATGTATATTGTTTTCGATTCCACGTTTTCTTTTGTCATTTCAAGCACGAATTATGGAATCCTTTATTCGCGATCACAGTGATGATAAAAGAGCATCCATATTTCAAATAATAAACTTTTGAAAAGCAGATTTCATTCATTCATTCATTCATTCATTCAAATTCAAGTTCAAGTTCATTTATTTCATAGAAAAGTTTGATTTTTTTATAAATGTATATTAAGATGCTGAAATAGATGAATGTTCCGTGACTGTATAATTTTTCTATGAGAGCCAAGCAAAGCCTAAATGCCCGCTAAAGCAAGCCCCCAGGGCCCAGTTGCACAATCGTGACTTAAGTCAAAAAGTGGTCTTAAATCTTAAGGTTGGTCTTAAGTTGTTAGATTGGCTATAGAACTAAGTTGGTCTTAGACTGGTCTTAAGTCTAAGCCATGACTATGCAACTGGCCCCACGATTGAAAGATATATTAGGCTATTTTACAGTGTATTCGATGAGGTCTTTTAGATTCGTTTTTTCACGATATTTGCAGGTGCGTAGACAACAGTAGAGAATGCTGGCACCTGTTGGCGAATAATCGTTGTCACGAGCCTCATATTATGGGTAGATGTCCGCGAAGTTGTGCAGGTTGTGCCGACTGATGAAAGTCTTTCGCTGTACGTTCGGGTGGTTGGAACCGAAATACGAATATAATGACAAATAAAGCTGTATCAAACCACAGCAAAACCTCATTTTTGTCTGTTTATTTTCGCAAGTCGATCGATGTCGGCGATGTCGGTGGATCGAATCATATCGGAAAGTATTTGAATAGATGGTTAGAAAAATATATAGATTTCAATACAAAACAGAGAACCATATCTAAAACAGGTTTTGAAAAAGACTCTTTTGAATCGACGAATAATGCATTTTATGGAAAAACGTGTGAAAATATTCGAAATATATATTCTGTATAGAAATATCATAAACATAATTAAATTCTATCTGGATAAATTACATATTATATGCTTATTAGAAAATTATGATAGGAAAATATAATATTATGTAAACTAATTGAAATATGACGTTTTCAGATTAGGGTATGAGGTATGAGTGAGTGAAATAAAAATTGAATTCATGCCTGCGAAGATTCAATTTTTATTTTATTTTATTCACTCATACTCATACTCATTACTTATTTCAACGCCATTGCTTCTGAAATTATCGCATCTAAATGATCTAGATATCAAAACTTGTTCGTGTTGCTTATTGTATGTATGGTTTAACAGATGTATGGGTGCGACGACTTAAATTTCGTTATCAACCAGATATTACCACCATTTCCCATCATCGCATTGCAATTCGCGCTCTAAGTTGAACTATTCGATCTTAACGTCCTGGCCGTTTGTCTAAGTTCGAGGATGCCACAAGTGTTTTGAAAGAATGATATCGATTGTATCAGCAGAGATGAGTTCTCACATTTCGACCTAGAAACATCTTCCGTACGCGATTTTACAACAATGCGATTTGACATTGCAAAGTCGTAATGTCATTTGAAGGTCATACAATTAATTATATGAAGCAGGTCAATAACAACATATCCTGTTTTCTTTTTAAGTCCTCATTTTCTGTCCATCGATTACAGTAATTTTCGGGTATTCCAATTTCTGAGGTTTTGTTTGTTTTTATCTTGTTAAAGTTAAATTTCTTCCAGCGATGAAGCGACGAAAAGCGTAGTTTTATCGAATGAATCGAAACAAAATAGACGGACGCGAACACTTTGTCAGCTGCGCTTATATTCTAAAAATCAGTCGAATTTATTTCCACCCGAACAAAACAACTACATGAATGAGCCTCGTGACCGTTGGGTCTTCACACTAATTATCCATTTATTGTACTGAAGATTTTGGAAATCATTCGTTAAAATGTATTCGTCGGTGCTGCCAGCAATTCTACTATTTCTCCTCGGTGAGTCTTGACAATTCTTTTTAAAGAACTTTATACAGCTTTTTAACTTAAAAATCGTCTTACTTAATGAAATGAAATAGAAAAATTCTAAAACATAATGACTAACATTTAGTTATCTCAACTATTTATTACAATCAAGCTTCCGTAGAAATTTCTAATAATTGTAAATGAATAAGATCAAATTTTCAATTTTTACTAATGATGTCAAAATCAGCAAAATTTTTATCAATCGTAGATGCATTTTCGTCGATAAATATCTCAACAAAAAGTCAATTCTTTTTATTTTTCGTAAATGGTGTCCTCGGGACGCCTCCGTAATAATAAGATGGATGAAAAAGCAATTATTTTCTTACGTGTGCATTCGCAAAACTAATAAAAAATGACTTTACTTGTGTGCGAACGTCAACGATGTCAAAACCTCAATCATATCAAAACAGATCAGACGATGATTTCTAGAGAGAGTTCGAAACTTGACCACTTTTTACTTTTTGATTTTTCAACAAAGATATTTGTTTTTGGATTTGAACAGAGTGGATTTTAAACTTAAACAGAACAGAGTGGGTTTTTTACTCTATAATCAGTTCTCCGTGTTTGAATGTGGCTTTTCTACTAACCAAACATAGCTTTTCCTTTTAGTTAAGTTTCTATAAACATTATTATCCGGTGGATGATTCTCATATGTCATCTTACATAGATTCGTCGAACTAATTAAGTGATGTGCATAATGCAAAATCATGTCGTTTTCAAAAAATTATTTTCAAGCTATCGCTCAATCGGTGAGAGGACTGAATGATGAAGCTAGATTAATCAAAAGATTGAAAGTAATGTATCCCGATAGGTCGGTGAGACCGGTCGTTAGCTCAACCGACAAGCTGATCGTCAAGGTCGGAGCTTATCTTATGAGAATAAACGAATTAGTAAGTTGAAGATTTCAAAATGCTATTCTAAAAATGTACATGTTTTGCTTCTTCTTTAAGCAATTATCAAACAAACCCCAAAACATCCATGCATCATGGATTCTGTATATTCGTCTATTTTAGAATACCAAGCGTAGTTTATTGTCGTTGAATGTTTGGATGAGATACGTAAGTATATACAGCAAGAAGCTAGGTCTAGCTGAAGCATAACCGTTTTCAAGGTCATGTACGAACATATAAGTCAATTATGCGTATTGTGTAGTCTACAGGACCAAGTTCCACAGTTGTGGGTTGGCGTTAACTCTGAGTTAAAGTTAGTTCATTTTCAAGAGTTAACGCTGAGTTAAATCTTAATTCAGAACTGTGGAACTGCACCCAGTATATTCACAAATAGAAATTAGTTAATCACTTTTATACTAAGAAAACCACGCCTAACCCGGACTTGGACCCGGACCTATCCCGGACCTAACTCAGACTTTTTACTAACTCGGACAAAATGAAATCATTTTCAGACTTCCTAACATATCTTCCTATCCTTAACTCCTAATTCGCCTACCTCGGATTGATTCTGCCGGTCCTAGCTTGTTCGAATTAGGCGAGGTTTACGGTATAGATCTAGTGATGAACATTTACATACGTGTCGTGGACGCGTGACAAATGAATTGTCTTTCAGTCGTTGTTATAGCCAGCGATAATACGAATGTCAATATCTCTAATTATCAGGGATGGCATGATAATTTCTTAACATGGGATCCAGCACGATTTGGTGGAGTAAAGAATATCCGTTTGCCGATTAAGGATATCTGGGTGCACGACGTTATCCTCTATAACGCGTAAGTATCTAAAAATTCTGCAAATTGATGTTCGGTCGTCAGAATACGGCGTAAATTCCGACTAAAACTCAACTAATTTCCTCGTATTCTAAACTGAAACTATGGGGGCGGTTTTTGTTTTTAGAGGTTACACCAAGAATGGTTTGGGAGGTCAAACGTTGGACACGGCGTCGCTTGCGCTCGTCAGCCATAATGGAGATGTCACGTGGATTCCACCCGCTCAATTGAACGCTTTAGTAAATACGACTGTTACGGAAAATGACGAAATAGATTGTGAACTCCGATTTGGGTCATGGACTTATCCCAAAGATTTGGTAAGTCTTGGTATTATATACCTCCAAAGGTTTGCGTGAACTTCGACACAAAACTTAATACATGTTATTAATTTCAAATTTGATGAAAGCGCTTTGGTTGATGAGATTTGATAATTTGCAAATCACTTTTCTCCTTTCTCAGGTGGATGTCGACTTCGTCACAGAAAATCCGGGCATGGAACTAGTGTATTATGCGGAACACCCTAAGTACAAACTGGTGAGCAGCACGGCGGTGAAGGTCGATAAAAAGTACCCCTGTTGCGAAGAGATCTATCCGTATTTGGGCTTCCACCTTAAACTTAAAGACAGGAAGAATTGCGCATCAGATGAAGATGATGCCGATGACGATGAATTGGAGTAACTCGTCACCAATTATACGTACACTATAAACACACCATACACTAATTGTATACAGTTGAATATTTGAATTATCCTAAAATTTCTTATGGAATCTTTTAGAATGGCGCATTATTCACTTACGTATAGTAGTCACATAACCCCGGTTCAATGACAATAGAATTCATTAGAAAATTACCCTGAAACCAGTATTCTTCAGAAAAACCATAGAAGTGCAAGTGAACCTATAACAATAGACGCTGGGTAGAGCGCGGCGCAAAATAATCTTGCAAAATTACATAGACTACAGATACAACGGACACCTAATAAAAGTTCAACGAAAGATATACATAGTCCTTTAATCTTTATTCACTGTCGGCTCAATCTCGTCTGGTGGATACATTCATTTCAACAAAGGCATCAAGCGGCGGTTTTGTAGGTTTCAAGAATTCGATCAGTGGAGTCATAAATACTCTATATGAAGTATTTATATTTCATAGATAATGGTTGTCAGCTTTCCGTAATAATTTTTACATATCCTACCAGTTATTGTTGATTTTGTTGATACTCAGAAATAAGGTTAGCCGAAAAAGGAAAAGCACCGTCGTCACCTTGACAACCAATTATTGCAACACTGTACCTGTTGTCAGGGTGACAACAATCAGCCTCCGAAGCCCCAAGATGTTGTCTTTCCATCAGTACCAAGAAAGTCCGAATGGCTCGCCGATTGAAGAAAATCGATTTTCTAGCCAACTTTTGACAGTCATCTCCCATACTATCAGGCTGGCCGGCCAGTGCATGGCGTCAAAGAAGCAACGACTGTCGAACGCTGCCAGTACACGTATGTTTGAACGGTCAGGGCGGATCCCAGAATTTGTCCAGATTCTAATAGATACGCGGATCAAAAGATTGTTAGAGACGATTGTATTTGCGGTGAGCCCAAGCCCTATGCTCTGTGTCAAACATGTTGAGCAAAGCAAGTGCAGTTCGTCTTGTAGTAACGAACGGTGTTGGACGTGGTTTTCACATTTGCCCCCAAGTCACAGAGAGGACTGTTGTACCCTGTTGGCCTCCTATTCCTAGAGACAGCTTCGAAAAATAGGTATTCCGCCTAAACGAGTGCAGAAGACGCGTTGTCATTTGAGGGGTTCTGGGTCTACTAATTTTCAAAATAACGTCCCCAGAGATACCAAAACATCTCCATTTTTGAAATTTTTTTATCAAAATTAGATCTCTGTTGAATCAATTTTCTGACCATTTTGCCAGAAAGTCGGGGTCCAGTACTATAAAATGCCTCATGGTGGAGATGAATTTCACGGCATTTTCACTTTGTTTTTGTAAGAACATCTTTAAAAAATGTATCCAGTTTTGACTTCAAAGCGTTCTTGTTTTTGAGGGACCGACGGTATCCAGTCTTCTTGAACGTCCCCCAGATCCGCACCCGGTAGGGCCGTACAGGCATTTGTGATAATATAACAGTAGGGAATGTAGGGCATCTTTTGGCGAATATATATTCGTTCTCGCGAGCCTCATATTACGGGTAGATGTCCGCAAAGTTGTGGAGGTTGCGATGACAGATGTCGTTCGTTGTACGTTCGGGTCATTGGAACCAAAGGTACGAAAATTTGATAAACGAAAGCTATCAAACCACAGCAAAACATCGTTTCTATCTTTTTATCTTTGCCAGTCAATCTATATCGGTAATAATGGTTGATCGAATTGAAAAGTGGTGGCACGAATGAATGAATTTGACCTTATTTCCACGCCATTACTTATGATGAAATTATCGCATCTAAATGATCGAATGATTCTCGATTATTACAAAAACTAGTGCGTTTTATTGAATGTGGTTTGATATGTAAGGTGCAATGACTTTAATCCCATTATTAGCTATGAATACTCCCATCATCGCATTGCACTTCGCCCCCGAAGTTGAACTGTTATCGATTGTGGCAGCAGAGATAAATTCTCACATCTTGACCCAGAAACATCTTCCGTACGCGATTATACAACAATGCAATTTGACATTGCAAAGTCGTAATGTCATTTGAAGGTCATAACGATGATAATAAACAAGTCAATGACAACAGATCTTGTTTTCTTTTATCGGTGCTCGTTTTGTATCCATCGAGTACAGGTAGTCTCGTGACCGCGGGGTCATCGCACTATTAATCCCAATTTATTGTTCCGAAGATCGTATGGAAATCATTTCTTAATATGAATTCGTCGGTACTACCAGCTATTTTGCTATCTCTCCTCGGTGAGTCTAAAAAGTTTTTGAAAAATTATCTACAGCTTTTGAATTTAACAGAAATCGATCTTCTTACCTTATGAAATAGAATAGAAAAATTCTTAAACACAATTTAGATTACTCAATTCTAAAACAAAGTTTAAATTATTCATTTAGAAAAATTTGTATAATTGCTGATTCCGTATTGGATAGGTTAAAAAGCAATTATTTTCTTACGTCGGCTTGACTTACTAGTTAGTGCATTCGCGAAACTAAAAAGAACTTCACTTGCATTGACGTCAACGATGTCAAAACCTCCAACACGACATAACAGACTGACGATGAGTTCTAGAGAGAGTTCGAAACGCGTCCTCTCTTATTAATTGTAGATTTTTAAATAAAGACTTTTGTTTTTAGATTTGTACAAAGTGGGTTTCCACTATATAATCTATTCTCCACGTTTGAGTATGGCTCTACTACTCAAACATAACTTTACCAAGTTTCTATAAACATCAGACCCGGTGGTTGATTCGTATATCTTTATGTCATCTAGAAAGAATCGTCGAACTAATGAAGAAATGTACATTTACCATTATGTTCGCTTTTTTGATAATTTCAAGCTATCGCCCAAACGGCGAGAGGACTGAATGATGAAGCTAGATTAATCAAAAGATTGAAATCAGAGTATCCGGATAGGTCGGCAAGGCCGGTCGCTAGCTCTTCCAACAAGGTGGATGTCAAGGTCGGAGCTTATCTTTTCAGGATAAACGAATTAGTAAGTTGAAGATTTCAAAAATTTAAAAGTATTTGCTACATTTCTTACATTTCTCCATTTCCCTATGGAGTGATTACTCCAAGAATAAACCAACCCCCGTCATTATAATCTATGAATCATCTATTCCATATGTGTCTATTTTAGAATACCAAGCGCAATTTCTTGTCGTTGAATGTTTGGATGAGATACGTAAGTACAGCAAGAACCCATAGATCTAGCCGTTTTCCAACGTCTTATACGAATATTCAAACGTTTTAAGTCAATAGTCGTTCTTCGCTGATTAAAGTCTATTGAAAAATATGAATTAGCTTATCACTTATATACGTACTACAGAAAACCTCACCTAACTCGGACATCATAACCAACTCAGACTTTTGACTAACTCGGACATTTTTCTGTTTTCTGAGCACATTTCGCTACCCTTAAGTCGGACTTCGTTTACCTCGGACCGATTTTGCCGGTCCCAATTTATTCGCGTAAGGCGAGCTTTGCTGTATAAATCAGATGGTAAATATCTACGTGTGATGGACGCGTGACAAATGAATTGTCTTGCAGTCGTTGTTATAGCCAGCGACGAATGGCCATATCATTGATCTCTAATTAACAGGGATGGCAGGATGATTTCTTAAAATGGGATCCAGCACAATTTGGAGGAATGAAAAATATCCGTTTGCCGATTAAGGATATCTGGACGCATGACGTTATCCTCTTTAACGCGTAAGTATTGAACTCTGTACAAATTGATATTTATGGCGTAAATTCCGACTGAAATTGCATGCGAGACACTGTGGTCCAATACAAAGTACTAATTTCTTCGTATTCTAAACTGAAACTAGAGGGCAACGATTTTTGTTTTCAGAGGTTACACCAGGAACGGTTTGGGAGGTCAGATGTTGGACATGACGGCGCTGGCGCTCGTCACCCATACTGGATATGTCACGTGGATTCCACCCGCTCAACTGAACGCGTTGGTAAATACGACCGTTACGGAAAATGACGATATAGATTGCGAACTCCGATTTGGATCATGGACTTACAGCAGAAATTTGGTAAGTACCGTAATGATATATATATCTTCAATAATCTGCGTGAACTTCGACATAAATTTCAATACACGCAATTCATTTCTTATTTGATGAAAGCGCGAGTTGGTTAATGAGATTTGATAATTCGCAAATAACTTTTCTCCTTTCTCAGGTGGATGTCAACTTCATCAGCGAAAAACCGGGCATGGAACTGCTGTACTATGTGGAACACCCGAAGTACAAACTGGTGAGCAGCACGGCGGTGAGGATCGAGAAGAAGTACCCCTGCTGCGAAGAGATCTATCCGTCTTTGGGCTTCCACCTTAAACTTAAAGACAGAAAAGATGTTAAGCCAGATGATGATGATGATGTTGACGATCAAATGTAGTAACTCGCGGAAATAGTTGAATATTTGAATTATCCTAGGTCTTCTTACAGCATCTTTTAGAACGGCACTTAAATTCACTTAATTGTCATATTTACCCGATATTTTATGGTTCAATTAGAATAGGATTCATTAGAAAATCGCACTAAAATCTACTCTTTAGAAAACTAGACAATGGGTAGGAAGATTTTATCTTATCCGTATAAAACGCCCGGTAGAAACTACACCTAATAAAACTTTAATAGAAAAATGAATATATGTAGTTTTTTTTTTCATTCACTGTCGGCGCAATCTCCTCTTGCTGATACATTCAACAAACAAATTGCGACATTTTTTATAGGTTCAGCACTCGTTTCAAGAACTAGACATTGTTCAGTGGAGTCAGGCACCGGTCGCCGGTCGCCAGTGGTGTTAAATAGTTCAGTTGTTGGCCCACTGGCCGCCACTCGGGATATGAAAGTGGTGAAAAACGTTTCCTTGAAATTCTCGCCTTAAAACATCCAATATATATATATATATATATATATATATATATATATATATATATATATATATATATATATATATATATATATATATATATATATATATATATATATATATATATATATATATAATAAAGAAAATAAAAGTATCTCAAAGAAAATAAAAGTATCCTCAGGAAGGGGTATACCCACCGAAAATTTGATGTAAATAAATATTTGTCGAATGACTTTTTGAACTGAATTGACGAACTGCACTGAATCGTAGCTATTCATCTATTCATATACTTGTATACTCTAAAACTACATGAAAAAATAAAGAAATCGAAATTCATTTTTCAAATTTTACTTTTATTCGTATTTAATGAAGATACCCGGTATTGTATTGTATAAGAGAAAGCAGGAGACGACGAATAATTAATACTCTGTCCGTCATCTCTCGACCATACAACGGGGCGGCTGCGCATACATTTCATTCATTGTATGTACATGTGTACCCAACAAATCCGAATAAACACAAGCAGAGACGCAAAATACATGTAGCTCGTCGATGACACATCACTGGATGAAATATCAACCGACCCCAGCAGGGCGAATATCGGTTTTCGTAGTTCGTCATTTCAAAAGACGGCCATCTTGCAATTTCAGCGACCCTTTTACTCTTTCGGGACTACGTATACAGTGGATCCTCGTTAATACGTTTCCTGTGGGCAAAAGTGAAATTGTCGTTTTAAACGGGTTTCGTTTTATCTAAAACTTGATTGATATAAACATGTTAGAAAGGGGGAAATGCTGGAGATCATCGTAATAAACGGTTTTCATCTCAAACAGAATCGTATTAACAAGGTTCAACTGTATAAAGAATAGATAGGATCATCGGCTGACTTTTCGTCTGCCGCCGAAACCGAATATTACGCAAAACTGGTCAACATACTAGAATAACGTAAACATGCATCGTCAACGAAGCATATATTTCTCGATTGGAGGTAGGGATCGATATTGTAGTATACTCATCGGTCAGTTCGATACTGTAGTTTTCATCGGTCAGTTCGAACCGATTGGGGTTTTTTTCAATGAGTTAGAACGTTCCTCCAATAAGATTTCTGACCAAAAAACGACGGCATATTCTCCGTACTCATCAATAATAAATACACATAGCTTACATAATATAAACGCAAACTAATAGAAATGACCGCTATGTGTACAAATCGCATCATATATGCAGTTTTTGAGACATACATTTAAACAATGAATATATGCATATTCAACTGCTTCGATAGTATTTGTTATGGACAAAACTTTATCGGAAAGTTATCAGGGGCGGATCCAGCCTAAAGCTGCTGCCACTTGAGCGGTGCTCATGTTTGTAGAAGTAATTAAAATGGCCAATTTAAAATTAATTGAAAAGTGGTCTCATTTCTTTCATGAATGATATTTCCTTAAACAGGTCGAAATGACATATTTTGTGGATGCATAGAAGGATGTATTTGGTGCCTCAAATGTGCTCAGATCGCATTCTCAGAGCCCTAAAAATTCAAAAATTTTCTCGACGTGCCCTTTCACAGCTTAGCAGTACAGGTACTAAGAAACCTAGATCCGCCCCTGGTTATTGATAATAGCAAAAATACTCCTCCTTATGTATTTATGATAAAAGGGAACCCCTACATCATTCGAGTTTTCGTACAACAGAGTCACCCAGGAGCCGGCGCATTGGCTCATTGGTTGAACCATTCGCGGGTCGATCTGCTGATGAAAGGGCTATAAGGGCTTATCATTGGTAAGTAGATTACGTAGACCACAATATAACGTAAGTTGCATCGAGCATGCAAGTAAAACATATATACATACTTTACTAACGTGTGCAACATTGAAAGACTCCTTAAAAACTGAAAGTGTCATCGTTTCCTATACATGCGAGTAAAACTAGCATCTCACGCAATTAGACTTCGTCATTCTAAGAACAAACATATCGTACCATAATTCCATTATTCTAAAATATATTACATTTTTTACGAAGCGAACATTCAACCGGAACTCATCGCTTTAAGGTACATTATCGACAACGGTACATAAGCTAAGCTTTATAAGTATATATATGTATATATATATATATTACGATATAGTTGTATAGTCTTTTAGTCCTAACATATAAATTTGCTTAAATGATAAAAACTCGCGCACTCTCTGGAAGCATAATATAACAACATTTCTACCATATAAAAATGTGTATTATGATGTGTTTCATATACGTAGTGATTGATGTTAACATTTCGTATCAAATATTCATTCTTCAATTCTACTCGTAGTTCACTTAAATGTTCTCTATGATCCGATAAACATGATGAAAAATCATAGAAACGAAACAATTTTTATGAACGTTTTTCCTAACGTAAAACACCATCAGTGTCTATCGCTATGAAACGATAATTTTCCTTACGAAAATGGACCGAACACACGCACACGAATAGTACACCAACTCGAATATAGTCGTATATTATCGTAAGCAGATTTACAAGGCCGATGTCAAAATGTCGAATACGTCAAAAATTATCACGAAATCGTCGATTTCGCATTAGCGTGAAAATACATTTCAGATATACTTTAGGCAACAACATGAGTAAAATACAACACAAGCGGAAATTCAATTGATACGGTAGATTTTGCTCTACTCGGTACAACGTACTAATCTCACGTGCCAGACGCTGAACATTTGGACATCGGCATCATGCAAGTCCATGCACCAACTAAGCAAAGCTTGTCTTGAGACAAGCTTACGTTGGGCTGCGACACGACGGACCCACACATCTGCAATTATCAGCAACTGGCGAGAATTTATTCCGTCCAACTGTTCGGCATTGCAACCCGACTCGACACTAGCGGAATCCTATGAGTTGCCTATGTCCTAGTCGGGTGTATTGCATTCTAGCCAGTCATACATGCGCATATGCATACGACTGTACCGAGTAAAGCAGAGTCTACTAATATACAAAAGTAGGTTCATCGCGTTACTTTATATATATATGGGGCCCTATACTTGATAACATATAAAGATCGAACGAAGGTCGATATCCACCTAGACCGAGATGTCAGAAAAAATAGACACGAGGAAAATAGAAGCACCAGGCTTTTAAGTTCTACCGTCGAGGAACGAACATTTATCAGTTCAATTCCTGTACAAGGTTTTACATGAAGAGACATTAGACGTTTCAATGCATTTAAAAACCTATTTACAATACGTCGTCAGACAAAAAAATCAGAGTCCGGCACAGAGTTTATAGAATTACCATTAACATAATTACGTCTTTTGTTTTTACAAAGCCAACAAATCACAATCAATAAATATCTAGTTATCTTTAATTTCATAAATACTATCATTATCTACTGTTATCATTATCATATCTTTGATAAAGATTCCTCACAAATCAAACTAACCGTACCAACAACAACTAATACATCGTGTAACGAACCGTAGCGCGACGATTTTGCGACGCAAAATGTTTTTCCGTATAAAAACGATCGATAAAATTCCGTCAAATAATATTACTCTCCGCAAATATACAGTTTTGCCTTCTCCATCGTAAATAATCGTCATTGTGATAATACATATCATACTGGTCATTTTAATTGCTGAATACTATAAAGACTGAGAGATCAACATTTATATCTTCCTCTTCTTAACTGGGTTCTCAATAATGATTTGTGCCCATAGATTTTTTGAAGTGATTTCTAATTCATGAGATGAAGGTATAACGATACATTTAGCAAATGACTTGTCCTCGTTGGGTAAGATATCTTTGCCTGTATACAGGAAACATTGATGCAATGTTAATTTTACTTTCTTAAATTTGTAATCATAAATGTAGCCTTTGTGCTTTGCGAGGCCTGCATACGTCATGTTCCGCTTATAAACTATGTTCAAATCCATCATACAAATCAAGACGAGCACCGTAAACTGACCGATTCAGTTATGTTTTGAAGATAAAATTCATCAATGAGAACCCAGCTTAGAACGTAGAACAATACTCAATAACAGGATAGCGTTTTGACGTTGGCGGAAGTCAATCGGACATCGCATTAGATTCGTAACTAATTCCGAGCTGATTAGACCAGTAGACGACTGGTTAAAGATCACATTGTTAACATTGAGAAAAAATACTGGCTTGCATTATCCGTTGAACGGGAACTACACTTAAAAACTAAATACGCCATGACAAAGTTAACACCTGTCATAACGAATCTCTTACCACTGCCCCATTATCAAAACTGGGACATCTAGTTCTAAAGCTTTCGTAAGTCCAGGCAGGGTATGTGTTTCTATACAGTTCGACAATATGTTACAATCTTCCTACACAGCAGACTTCTGAAGTTCTTTTAAGTACGTGAGTTTGCCGAACTTTGCAAACCCATCTCTCACGTATACAATTTCAAGAATTATGTTTTATGTATATGTAAGGGTAAGAAGTGGCTAACGTTTGCCCCCGATGATGTTTTACGTACTTTACGAATGGCCCCCCGAATGTCACGAAATGAAATTCATTGTCGCAATGCGCGCTATGTATCGCTATAAGTAGCACCTTGTAGAATTACTAATTATATGATAATAATATATGCGTGTGGCATGATATTGAAAATTATACTACATGTACATATTCTCAACTATGGCGAGTATTACGCAAGTGAACATTTCAGTAAAATACGTCGTCGCTGAGCCTCCCCGTTTTTTTTCTTTTGCGAATTAAAACATCTGGCAGTTTGAAAGCGATTAATGAAGAGCCACCTGGTGATGTAGATCGAATCATGCATTATATGCGTTGTCTTTTTTTGCGGATGGCGGTGGAAAGCAAGTCTGCAGCAGGCAAGTTTCTGGTCGTACGGGAAAAAAATTCGAAAACAAACTAGAAAAACGCTGCTGTTAGACAGAAGAAAACTGTAAATTTCTGAACGCCAAAATGCCCCTCGATTAATACTGACATATTACTTTCAAACTCTCAGGTGATATATATATATATATTATTTTTCGCTGGCCGGAAATGATAAAAACTTCTTCTTACTGCGGGTTGTACTTTTTAAGAAGACACATCTAGAAGGTACAATGACGACGGTTTATGGCGAACCACCAGGTTCCTCAAGTTTATGTATTGCATGGGTCAATTTCGAATATTCCACAATTGAATAAAGGTACGTTTAGTCGAGCTTACAATCCAACGAGCAACTTTACACCATACAGGCAACTCATGGCTATCGACAGCCTAGAGTTGGTGGGCAGTTCATAGTAGGCCCCTGGTGTGCATTGGTAACTTGCAGCAACTCGCATTTACCCTATCTATCCCTTGTCAAAACCATTTGTTGCACCTAATGGTTTTAACCATGCTATCGTACCTATCCTACAGCAGAAGTAGATAAAGATCGGAACTGATAGCAACAAGTCTTAATATACCGGATATTCTGAAGAATACCTGTCGTAGCCCGAGCAAGCAAACCTAAGCGTACCTTTAGGTCATTTGTATTTATATTCGCGATGTACATAGGAAAATATCGAAATTTAATCTGGTTGTTGTTATTGATTTCAACTGTACAAATGATGATGATACGAGTTTTAAACAACATTATCGATACTGCGATGATGATATATTCAGAGTTGTCAATGGCGTTATACGGCCGACGACGTCGACATTCGTCCGCTGTTCGATTGCTGTTGTTGTTGTTGCGGTTGATACTGGTGCGACCGACGCGGGTCCGGCGACGGATTCGCTGTCGAGCTCGCCTGTGATATGTCTTGATTCGAATGGGCGTCGGCCGTCAGACGATCCCGCGAACGCGACATGGAGCTGTCACGAGATCGCGAACCTTGCTCCGGGCCTGTAAAAAGTAAACTCGCGGTAAATATTTACGCATAAGATCATGGATACAAGGGCCCAGCACTCAATTCTTCTTTTGCAATAACTAAGACAGAGAATCCTCCTTACTCGTTACTGTCCAACTCGTTAAACCAATAAAGTAAATGGGATTTACCAAATTCATTTAGAAAACCTTCAATTTCCCCGATTTACAGTTCTGTGAAATACACATGTAACTATTTTCAGTTTACAGTTGATTAAACAATTTCTCTTACCCTATCTATACTAAACAAATTGGACCTAAATCTATATTTGCATGCTAAACTAAATTTAAGAATGGAAAGAGTTGGAGGCCATATAAAAATTGAAGACAGTATGGAACTAGGATTTTCATGCATGTCTACTAATCTAAGAGGCACACCTTTTCTAACTCTACTGACTCTTTACTAGGAGTATCTGCAAATAATTCAGGTGCATCAAAGTCAAACCAACTTCCTGCTTCGTTTGGGACCTACATGAGTCTCCATCATCTAATAGACAACTTCCAGTTGAGCCTTAGAAGACCAGCCTTCTTTAACTGGGTTAAGATTTGACCCAGCTTAGGTTTGAACTGTGAAAGCTGAACCGGAGGTACTGCCACATTAAAATAGGGATCAACTAATTCAAAAATTCAAAGATATACAGTTGACCTTGCTTAAGTCATCAAATGGTATATTACGCTTTTCAAGGAATTACAAATTGTAAAGAAACACACAGATGACTTTAAGCTACATGTAATGTGATATGACTTAGAAAGGTCAATGAAGAAGGAAATTTTGTTCATGTATCAAATGGATAATTGAGCTAGGACATTTTGCGATTCCGAGTATAAGCAGAGAGGAGGTTTGACACTGGATCCAGTTCCAAAGTGCGTGTACTTGGTTAACTTGACTCCAGAGTTTAGCTCATTTCAGATGTTTTTTACCCATCAGTTCACACAAGACTTAAAGAACTGGATCCCGATGCCTATACGATACTATTGAAATAATCAATATAAAGAATATACACCAATCAACACACACCATTCTTTCTACCTGATTTCCGTCGTTTAAACAGTCGTTTCAAGCTGCTGCCAATTGAACGTGATTTCTGTAGGTTGGAAGTCTGACCAGGAATATCTACATTATCTAAATCTTCTGCAAAAACAAAGAAAAATAACTGAATATAATTTTCCCATTTTACATTCATCATCATCATACACAGGTACTGTCCAATTTCTTGAAGATTTATCTCCGAAATTGGCAGTTGATGCATATCCTATAAAAAGGATGCATGTTTAGAATTCAAGTCTAACGTATTACTGTATAATAGAAAACCGTACATACAGTACAAAATATCAACAAATGAAAAAAATATCAAAATGATTACGGCAAGTGAAATTTGACCCATAGTGATATTTAAAGTTCAACTTTTAGGAGATTTTGTGAAATTTGACCCGCATTGATATCAAAAGTTCAACTTTTTTGAGAAATTGTACCCACAATGTTTCAATATCCAATATGAAGTACTATACATTTCTTGGATATAGGAACTGAAACCAGTTACAACAAATACAATTCAATATCAATTTCATAACACCAGTGTAATTAGTGGTGATGCCCGTTATTTCTAATACATTGTGATCTTTTGTTAAATCTAAACAGTCATTTAGGTGCATCTACTATGCGCTAAACAAATATATTGATAGTTAAATATTTTTGTAAAAAACTGATTTATAAGAATACACAAAGTGATCCGTAAGATGTATCTGAAAAGTAGCAAAGCACTTAAGCCATCCAGCCAGCCACATATGCACTTTAGAACCTTGCACAGCAACTACTTTTTAGTATTTACCCAGCTTTTGGATAATAAAGCTATAGCAAGACTGTTAACGCATCATCCTCCCCCGGCAGGGATTCGAACCTGATGGCATCGAGATTGCCACGGCACGAAACCCTGCCATAATCGACCGTGTGCGCAGATACATGCGCAGTTCAGATGATGTGATTTTTAGCCAATCAGAAATCCCGTTTTATTTTAGCCCGGGTTTTCCCATTTATAGTTCTTCCTTGAAATTTGCCTCAACGATTATACAACGAGCAATCTGATTAGTGCCGCCAGTTTTCGTTCGGAAAGCTGCGCATATACCTGCGCACCCGGTCTACTGATGCAGGGGTTCGTGCCGTGGCTGAGTGTAGCGATGCCATCAGGTTCGAGTCCCGGCAGAGGGAAGATGTTAACGCATGTGCAGCCGGTTTTTTTAGTAGATTTTCCTGCTTTTTCTGATATTGAGTGGGAAGCAGCATGGTAGCAGTTGGCTGAAACTTTCATGCGTGAAGATGCTATGCTACTCTCTTGATACACAGCGCATAGGACAGAGACAGAGAATACGCTAAAGCAGGGTTTTCAGTACCAAAATACGCATTTCATTTAATCGTTGTACACTGGACTTTCCGGCCAATATTGTTCAGAAACAGGTACCTAAGCTGCGAAAGAAGGTGAAATTATGGTGCTAGATTCATCAGTAACCTTTTACACATACTCCGATACATTGGGATATGACTGGTGTAAAGAACCTTATATAAAGTCAGATTTTTTCACGGCATGCTCTGGTTCTCATTTACATTCTACCTTTACCTCTTATGTATATTGGTCCATACTTTTGGGTTATAGATTGAACACGTTTGCCTCCACTGTGATAATACGGTGCCGCACCCCCTCCCCCAATTGCTGCACGAATATACTCGTAGCTTGGCACTGGAGCTATAACATAGTAAGCCTTTGCTCGCAATTGGCCAATGAGAAACAAGGTGCAGTTATTCACATTGCCAGCCAATCAGGAACTGTGTCATTCCCGTGTGCCAGATTGAAAATATCAGTAACCGTAAATCAGAAGAATCAGCTACGAATGTATTCGTAGTGGCACTGCGGTGACAGAACCGAAAGAACAAGTATATTCTTAGCTGGTCAGCGAACGTGTTAAGGCAGACGTTTAGTTGGTGCCATCAGGTTTTCATTTAGATTTGGGTAAGTAGAGGATTATTAAGAGAAGTAACTGAAAACCCTGCGACTAAAAATAGAAATCGATGAGCGTGAAGTAATGAATACACATAGCACTACAGATAAGTGGTACAGCCCAGAAGTGAGGTGCAATTAAATCAAGAGACACAACACATATGTTATGGTTAAGTTCTAGCTGATTAAATCTGGGCAGTACCGTGTATAGGTAACAAAGGTACGTTAAATAGTTATCGCTGTTAGAAATTGCTATGAATATTAATTGCGTAATATATGTATATAGAATCAATGACTTCCATACTTGTCGTCGTCGTTGTGTTAGCCGTCAAATACGATTGGTTAGAAAATGCGGCGCTACTGCACGAACTAATGTCAAAATCGCTGTCGGGGGACGGGGTCACTATCAAAACGGACAGAAAAAAGAAAAACAAGATACTTATATATAACAGCCATCAGCTACATGTTTTATGTATCTCGCCTTTCACAGAGGTGCTGCCTGAAAGAAATGTTTTCTTAATGAACCGCAGATTCCTGGCTGCTAGGACCCAATTCCACAGTTGAGACTTAACAAGTTTGCTCAAAAGTTGGTTAGAGTTAACCAGTGGATAGTTGACATAGTGACAGTTAAAAGTTCATTGTTACAATGAAATTTATTTGCCAGTTATCTAACCAACTTTGAGCAAACGGCCCCAGCTTTTTTATGATAAATTACACCCCATCATTAGTCAATAAAAACCTATAACATGAAATTGCGCTCCTGACAACCATGAAATTATGCGAATGAAATATTTTGCAACGTATCCTCTGCGAAAAGTGAGTAATTTTACATTATTTCACTACAAAAGAAAATTTAGTATCGACCCATGCATGAAATGTGCAATTCGACCGTTTACTGTTTCAATAAGATGCAAAAGAAATATGTCAATAATAAACAATCAAGAAAATGTACTCAAAAAATGTAATGCCGTAATGGATAGCTTTGAAAAGCAAAAAGGCTATCTGGTCCCGAGTGACTATGAACTTTTCAAAAAATGTTAAAGCCCCTTGAATGTTCGAAGCATATGTTTACGCATATTCGCATTCTTTTTGAGTTTTCACATTCATGTCAACACCAATCGCCAGAAAGTTTCTTCATACTTTCCTCGGTGTTACTTCGTTGCCTGACATCCGATAGACATGGCTAGTGTCTTCATTCAAAACAACCACGGCAGCTCAACACAGGGCCAAATTTGTACAAGCGGAAAACATGAATTTCGTGAAACCCTGTGAAAATGGAAACCAGAAACGATTGAAAACTTCAAGGGCTTAATTTACTGATGAGAATAATCAACTAATTCATTGTTTTATGTTGATTATTTCTCTTTTTATCTTTGTATCATTGACAATCATGTAACTTGATTATGACGAACAAAATACTAGTCACACCCATAGTTCATAACCTCTAAACTTTTGAAAACTACACATTCACGGCGGAAAATACAATTCTTCAATACATTACATTAAGTTTGTTTAACAAAATGTGGACTTGTCGCCATTTCGATACCGGTAACGAAAAAGGTTACAGCGTTACAGTGTTCATGCGAAAATATTGCCATTGTAACACAAATTCTTAGGTGAAACATCAAGTATAAGTCAGTGAATGTTCCAGTGAGTTACACAGCCACAATATATCTAAACCACAACCCTGATGTTTGATATATAGATAATTTTTTTTGTGCATTAGATAAAAGTTCATATTTATTTCCAAAAAAAAACCGATGTGAAATGGTGAATAAGGATTTTCCATATTCAATTCAAGGCTAGATATCCGCATGTTAGGTATGGACTTAACTATGTGTGCAAAGCACCCATTTCAATTTTCTTGATGCCAATGAAGCCGTTACAATGTTCATTTATACCAAGTATTAAGGGGTATTAAGGGCGAGTCGATGTGCACTACATCATCAATATTGGCGTTTCAAAATAACAATTATAATTGTGAGTTTTGGCATTCATTTTCTAATCAAATATATTTCATGACTTTTATTCTTATATTTGATAAATCTTTAAAATTTGAGAGGCTGTGCACTACATCATCAATATACCGAGCTAGACTTGTTGCAGTTCAATTCAATTCAATTATTGATATACTTGAATCCAAAATATCTTTATTGATCCTAAATATCATATAGTTTATATCATAATATCTATTGTCAGTATATGTGTTATTTCTCAAGGCATCAATAAACTTTCGAGTTAGTTTCTTTGTTTAGTGGTTGCAAAAACATAGGTTGCGCGAATAAAAAATAAGATATTCAAAGCACAGCAACAGGCTCTCTCTTGGGAGGGCTGCCCCTGATATTTGATATCTTAGTCGAGGCCGGTGAAGTTATTCTTTTCACGCTCAGAACGTGTAGCATGATTAATGTTAATAGCGACATGCGCCACCTAGGTGGTTAAACACACACTAGAATAGAAACAGTCGAACCTTTACTCCGGCGATCTTCACGGTCAGAAATATGAAAAAAAGACGAAACATTAATGATAACAATTACGACCGAAGCCATTCTATGGGCCAGCAGCAACATATTAGTATATTACAAGGTTCAAATGATCTTTTACTTTTTTTGGGCTATCACTGGAATTGTGCATAGGACAGAGAGGAAAAAAAAACAAATACCAATCGACTATGAACTTAGGTCTGCGAGCAGGAAGCAACATTACGACAACATATGAACTGACTTTTCGCGGACTGATTCTACGTTTAATTCACGGATAGTAGTAAAAAATCATAGTAAAACGCAACTATCAAAAGCTTCATGATGATTACATGATTTTATTCACACGTTTCACATCGTTTCAATTGATTTCGACTCGATTCATCCGAGTCCTTTTCAAGAAACAAATACATACAAAAATAGACATAGTATTATATTACTAATTGCTTAGATTATCATATATCAGACTTATGATAATCTAAGCAATTAGTAATAGAATACTACGTATATGTTTGTACCTATTCATTTCTTGGAAAGGACTCGGAAGAATCAAGTCAAAATCGATTGAAACGATGTAAAACATATAAATGAAATTATGTAATGATCATGAATATTTTGATAGTTGCGTTTCTACTACTATTAAACCTCTTTTAGATACTTTTTCCAAACTATAATATACTAACTTTCGTTTTGTACGAGTACATAACTGAAGCGTGCACGAATTACACATCGTCATAGATCAACAAAAAATGAAACAAAAGCATGAAAATGAATGTGGCTTTCCAATACACAAACGACAAAGTATTCAACCTTAGAAAAAATCTATTTCAAACGATCAGAAACTCTCTATATCAGTGTATAACAAAATTAGAGTTTGTCAACGGATGATAATCAAACAGCGTGTGATTGAAAAATTTACTGTTCCAGTTCATACAGTGGAACCTCATTAATACGGATCCTGTGGGCTAAAGTGAAATTGTCATATTAAACAGGTTTCGTATGATCCAAATGTAAATTGATATGAATATGTTAGCTGGGACATGCTGAAAACCATCGTAATAAACGTGTTTCATCTTTAACAGAATCGTATTAACAAGGTACAATTGTATTTGAATTCATATTCTCAACTTTTCCACCTTTCAACATAAAATTAAGCAGCAAATACATTGAGAAATTTCTTTGAATGGTAGGGCCTCGCTTCACAGTAGTGGATCTGACTGGAATATTTTTTCTAATGAATTTGTTTCACCCATGTAGGAATCGAATTAAAACTATAAATGAATCTTGGAAAACAATATCGCCTCAAGTAAATTAGTTCATGTTTTTGTACTATTCGGTGTCTGTATTTCAAGTAAACATACCAGTTGATCTCGAGCCGTACTGATCGGGAGGTCGTAAATGTTGGTCGTCGTGGTAACTGGCACGATCGGCACTTTGAGATCGAGGTTTCTTTTGACGGCTGAACCTCTTCCTGAGTGTGCTGGCTATGGACGAAGATCGTTTCGGTTTGTTTGACTGACGTTCGGCCGCTGAAATTAACGATGAAAATAAACTGTATTCAAAACTATTCTATATAGCAACAACTAACTCCAGCAAGTGCCTGGAGCTGAGATAGACATTGCATACCACTGGAACTAGTGGCAACTGGTATATCAGGTCCGTAGCATGGGGGAGGGGTAAATACTGCGCAGAAACGTTACAACTATTTACTCAGACCTTCCGTATAACAATGGAAATCGCTCTCAAGAGTTTCCTTGGAGGAGGGCACCAGACCCCGTTCAGTTCCAACCAAGCTAAAAATGAACACACACCCTCTTAATCCTCACGCTACCGGCCAGTATAGCGCTGAGATTATGAGATATATCGGAACTGCAAGATATCTTATAGTGGTAACTAACTATGAAATATCTCATAGCAGCAAGTGACTTTGAGATATCTCTCTAAATAAGACGAGAGAAATGTAAGTGAAACAACACTTCCAACCCAGTTCGAGTACCAGTAATTATACTTATAGTACATTGTTCAGCTCGGTTGTCATGGTTTAGTACATGTACCAGCATGCTAATATAATCCAGTACCGGGTAATCAAAATATACTGTACTAGTAAATAATTTTGTTTTACACGGATTAATAAACTCATAATAAGTTCTACAGCCATGAGAAATCTTCCCATACAATGCTTGTAAGGTTCTGATTCTGTTGATACTCATTAAATTCATCACATGGATATAGGAAGAATTTTCTGCAACATTTGTACCACATGCAGTTCATTACACATGAGACCAATCGATGCAATCAATTTCTAATGTAAGTTGTCCAATTAACATTAACCGGGTATGTCATACCAGAAATTGAATTATATTTTTCTATCTGGTTGCACAAGATGACAATCAAATACATGCACGCGGTTAAGAGTCCCAAAAACAATGAAAACGAAGGCATGCAAAATGAAACCAAATGGTAAGTTGATTCGAAAGTGGAGTTATTACATGTTGGGTGAAATGACTGGAAGTACGTGAAGTTTAAAGAGATTAATCTTCAACTTTGAAACTTAAGACAAAACCTGCAAAAAGCCAAGCAAATCAATTTAAAACTTGCTTCATAAATGTCGACTGTCATTCCAGTGTCCAAAACTAGCCCGCTGATACGCAGGTGAGACTAGACCCAGTTAATTATCAGCTTAACCCTTTCAGTGCTGACTTATTAATACTTTAAAGTGCTGGAGATAATTTGAAAATTTTCAAAAATTCCACCCTAGTGTGTTGAATAATGGGAATACCACTATAGTGCGTCTACACCGCGGCGCGGTGTATCGTTAGTTACTAGTATTTCACTATGTTTGACAGGTGCTGCCATTTTTCAATAGAGATAATTACTAATTACTAATACATCAATACACCGCAGTGCGGTGTACTAGCAAAATCCATCACCGATTCATACACCACACTGCGGTGTAGACGCACTGAAAGGGTTAATAGTATGAAGGAAAAATGCACCACGTTGCTAAGTAATCTAACCTTGCTCACTTGATGTTGATGACAAGCGGCCATCATCCTTGAGTTCTTCTGTTGGAGTACTTTGCGTCATCTAAAAGATATCCGTACATGAATATTCATCATAACTTCCCAAACTTTTCGTTTCTGTTCACAGCTACATTTACTTATGGCAACATTTTTGTAATAAATTCAATATCTTTGACACCATTGCATCACATACTCTTGCAAAATACATCCTGCAGCAGTTTGTTTTCATATTTCATCAAATTTAGGTTATCACCGGGTATAAAAAAAGTTAACCTAGCAAATGCAGCCGTGTACAAATAAATAATTATCAATGCGATAGACTACATCAACATTTCAGAGAAATACTGATACATACAGATTATCTTCAATTAATCAATTGGTTTGAAAACGTGAGAAACAAAAGTATAAAAATATGTTATTTCATTCTTAAAAACACATATTAATGAATACAAATGAATTCAACTCTTAGGCAGGTTAATGGGGAGGGGAAAGAATATTGAATTTGAAAAGGCAAAACGAGACAGATCGCACTGTATACGTTACCTTGTTTATTTGAAGTATGAACGTTACTAATGTATAGTAGCTTCATCAAGTGAATGAGTGACAAAGCTACTATACATAAGTAGCGAAAGTACTTCAAATAAACAAGTTAACTATGCAATACAATCTATCTTGTTTTACTTCTTCTACGCCAGATGGCTCCTCTACGAATCTATTAAATTTGAGAAATTTCGATTCGAAACACTCATTGGGCATCATTTCATTACGCAGTATAAATTTTTGAATGAACTAGAAACAGAGGAATAAATTATCATCGCACACATGTATTTGCAAACGTTAGTTTAAAATGTCATCTTTGAAACAGCGGGCAAGGTAGACCTCACAGCGACCATTCAAAATGTTGCCAATTTTTGGGCCCCCTTCATCTTGCATAAAAGTACAGCAAAAGTCGCTTAATCGTCATTGGTTAAGTCATCAGATTACTTATGTTGCCTCTATTTTTAGTTTAAACTTGTATTTGCAATTCAATTTGTCAAGCAGAAGTCATCAATTGGATAAGCCATCAACATGATGATGCGACCAAGGGAATTTTGCTGTTTCTCAAGTATGAAATAGGGCCATGACAATGATTTTGCTATATCCAGTGCTTTGTTAACAGTAACATTAGACTAAACAATTTTGCCTAAACATTTCAGGTACTTCTAGGTTTCTATTGTGTTTTGACTACATTACCAGTAAACCCTGGTACATATTTGAAAGCCACCGTCGATGGCTCAATAAACGAAAGGCCCCGTTAGTTTTTCAAAGTCAGACATCATAAACAGTTGATGCGAGATACCAAAGTACAGATTAACAATCTCACCTTTTTAGACGCTCTTTTCTATGAAAAACAAGTAGTGAACATACCGTAAACAAACACGATAATCATTAAAACGAGTAGAAAAACTTCGTGAAATTGTGTGAAAAATCAAGAACAAACTAAAATCTGACAAAGCTAGAAAAGATTGTGAATTGTCATAAGCGGATAGCATGGTTTTGATAATAGCAGATTTCGGGAACGTAAAAAAGAATTGATTGAAAACCAGACCTCGAGCTATCTACTTATAGAGATTGCGTAATCGAAAACACAAAAATGAACATTTAACTTCGTTTTTAACGAAACTCTACCTTAATTTCTGGAATTCTCACCGGGTCCTGATTGTAAGGAGGCCGCAGAAAAAATATACGTATATATGCGATTATTTATTGAGGGAAAAATGTGCAAATAGATTTATTTCACATGTATTCGATATTGTTGAAAACAATGTTTGAATAATGAAAGCATTAATTGATTCGCTACCTACCGAAAACAATCTTAACAGCATTCGTATTAGTCAATTTAAGAAAATCGGGTACATTATTCTATCGTTAAAATCTATCATTGTTGTTTATCAATACAGATATCAGATCTAATACAACAAGCCGTGTTAAGTTAAAAGCGTTCGGGTTACTTTAGAAGAGGGTTATTACATTGAAAGCATACGGTTCACTACGGAAATTAAATACAGCAAATACCCAAACACCCAACATAAAATGTAGCTACACTACTCATCAAATTACTCATCAGAGGGAAAATGTGATGAAATTGTAGAAAATTTCTTCAGCTGATGATAGAAATTCATCCACGAAGGATTAGTCGGCGCTATTGCATCCGCGTGAAGAATCGAAAAAAGCAACACCAAATGGTTCTTAGTGATCCGAAGATCGAAACTGAAGCAGTTATGTAAATCGCTTCATATCGATGGAATATGGTTAGGATCGGGTGCCCGATTCCAGGATCGATCACTCCAACTCAAACAATTTCGGTGGACGCGTGAGTGTCTCGACTCTGGAACTGGACGCGCATCAAAATCGGCGACTGAAGCGAAATGTTAATATAGATGCCATCGCTCACAAAATGTTAATTTTTCAAATAGAATCACGAAAGTCATAGACGGAACAGTTCTACTGCTCGTGACGAAGAATGTTGGAATAGTTACAGAAATGTTTAGTTTCATACAACATTGATATAGTATTATAGTATTATGATTATTATAGATTTTACGTAATGGTAAAAACATTCGTTACTCCCTGCGTAAATGGCCTCTGGGCAAGAGTCTACAGTGTACGACGGTGGGTCACCAAAACTAGGATGCGGAACCCAGTTTCATGATGAGTAATGAAGACTCCGTAAACGACTGTGGCAAGCGAGGAACTAACAAACAGTGGTAGTCTATGCCAATATGCTGGATTTTTTCTCAAATTGATTCTCAAAATGAATTTCAATTAAATCAATTGGATTATTGAATAAGTCATAATTCAATTAATTGTACGCCTTACATGAACCCAAAAAAATCAATCTGAATTCTACTGGAGACAAGATTTGACTCACTTTCCATGTGGGAGGCTATAAATCTAAGCTACCCCGGTAATAGAAAATGTACCGGTACCAAATTTTGATTTGAGTCGTCCTGTTGTTTTGTGAGTACGCCATCTGACGGGATAGTGGTGGTATTGGGGTCCTCATTCATATCAAATTCAATTGTTTATAGCTCACTGGGAAAAATAATTGAGGAATTTGAGCGCGGACCAGGGAGCAGACGAACACTACTATTTAAGCCGTCCCTGTGGTGTACTTTGCAGACTTTCTTACCCAATGAAGCCAAATGAACACAATTACCAACGAATCAAGACAAAACAACCCGCCTTACCCTTTTGTCACTCTCCCCCGACTTATTGTACGGGGCGGTGGGTGTCTGGGGTTGCTGTTGAATTTCCCGAGAAGTGGAAGAAGTTAACAAGGTATCGTTAGGACGTGGAACACCTCCTGAAACGTGACACAAGCAACAATACATAACAATGAGCAGGATCGGGATAACCATGACAACAAGGTATCTATCTTGTGTGACTGGCAGATGGAATAACGATACAATATCTCGACTCGAATTCAACCAAGATACAAAAACATCCGCTGAACGAATGGAACTAGTGCTCAGCACTCAGAAAGACCATGAAAGAACAAGCCAATTTCTGGTATGAAAATAGAGTATATTGAAATGCTACTGATCATATTGTGTTTTGTATCCTAGCAAAATCAAGTCAAACCCAAGCCAATGTGTAGAAACATAGAACGATTGCAGCTCGTCGCATTTATTCAATGGAGCAGCGGTAAGATCAGCCGCTAAAACAAAGAAAATTTTCGATAGATTTTCTAGAATGGCCAGTCGAATTCCGACGCATTCAGATTTAGAGCCCTCAAGAACAGATCAAAAGATTCATGGGTTTCAATAGACGAATTCAAAGGTATTTGCCCATTTCAATAAACGCAGGCATTTTCGTCGACTCGGGATGGCATGGGACGCTGGTAGACGCTTGGGATCATGGCTGCTGGTCGCAGAGAACCACATTGCTACGTGAGCCTGCCTTTGCATAGTCCTTACATTTTGGCGGCAGCCACCTTTGAATAAGTGCGTGACTATGCAATCACTCAAGCTAATCACATTGGCTTTTCAAATACTGTCCTGAATAGTGAACTGGCCACATAGTCATTGTGGTCGGTGAACTTTTATTTCTTGGTCTTATGGAATTCTCCCCTTGTAGCTATTTGAACTTATTGTCATATGCAACCGGTATGCGTTTCCTGCCTCAGTACAGAAACGGTACTTAGGATCAAAAACATTAAGTTCATATATCTACAAGGGCACGCTGACCTTACGATCCTGGATATACATGTACAATACATATTCGTTGGCACAAAGTGCCATGTTCCGTACCCTCATGACTACCGGTAATCGTTAACGAAATACCCATCGGAAGGTGTTAACTTCGGTCAATGGGAATTTCATAGGTGTATCATACAGTACAGTACAGTACACACACACACAACAAAGTGAATAATAGCCAGAACGATTTAACAACTGGGGTATCAATCAAGAAAGCTCCAAAAAACTCCAATACAACCATGCTCCAAAATTCCGAAAAAGGGCAGTGACAAGGAAAATGCCAATCACCTATATAATAATGATACATAGTACACGAAACCCCTATCATTAGCAGTGAGTGGAAGCGTGGGGCAAACAAGGTGCCCTGGATAACTATACTTACTTGGGAAGGTAAGGTACTGGCTTTAGCTTCCCTACCCGTACGAGGATGAATAAACGGTGGCCATTCCGTTTTCTGTTCTACTGCCACACACAGAAACACAATACAAGATATATTCAGTTATTTTGGTCAAAAAGTTCATACAAATGATATGTGGTAAGTGATAAGAATGACTAAATTGTCCAAATTTAAACCCCTACAGACCGCAAAGCCACATAGCCTTGCATCTAAAGGCAAACCACTATATAGTTGTAAGTAGTGAAATAATGAAGTAAGAGGTTCTTTAACCTTATGTAGGTTCAACATTCTATCAGTTAACAACCGAAGGTACCTCAAAACATGGAACAAATGAGAGGCAATGAAGCAACTTAGCCACCAAAGACACGCCTATCTACATAGGTAATGTTACAGGGTGGCCACTTTTATTTGACTTTTCCCCTGACTATTCCCTGACATTTACGTTGTTTTGCCTGACTCGATCTGCTAAGAATCCAATCAATTAACACAGTCAAGTATGTAAAACATAAATGGAAACTATTTGATCTAGCAATCTCAACAAATTTCCCTGACTATTCCCTGACATTTTAAAGAAATTTCCCCGACTTTTCCCTGATTTCCAGGTAAGTGAAGAGGCCACCCCAAATGTACATAATGAACAGGAATCATAGCCTTTCAGAAATACAGGTCGGGTAATAAATATATTGGTGAAGTCTAGAAAAATATTCAAAACCAAGTTTCACCGTCAGGGTATCAAAATAGGTAAATATTATCAACAAAATTATCGTCAGGAATTATTTCTTTTTAAGAAAATTCAGTAGAATCATTTCTATTGCGGATGGAAACTAGAGGGCATGCTGTACGTACCAGTTGGACTAGGAACAGTTCTGCGACTGCTGTGAGGTGATGAATCGACAGAGCTCAGTGGCTTCGCGAAGTCACTCGTCAAGTCAACCCGATCGGTACGGTTTGGCGATTCTACAAAACGCAAAAACACTCCCTATCAGCCATTAGCGATTTACGGTTCACGGAAAGAAAATACTGAATTTACAGAAACAAAAAAATGTTCAGTTCGCGTAACGAGAAACATTGTTTTTATTGCCGCACGCAACGCGAGTCTAGCTAATCAAGAAACACTAACACGATAACTAATCAGTGATGGCAAAGACTGATCGAAATCACCGCCATTTCAATATCTCATGATACCATAACTACTTCTCTCGTCACTGGTTATGCATGCAATAGTGATTTACCTTTTCAGTTTGGATTAATTAATACCCAGGATCCAGTTCCAATGTCATGAGTAAGAGTTAACTCTGAGTTAAAATTAGTTCATTTTCAATGAGTTAACTCTTGACTCACAGCTGTGGAACTGGGTCTAGGAGCGCTGGGTGATAATTTGGAAATTTTGAAAAAATCCACCCCAGTTATGTTAGATAATGGGTATACCATTAAACTGCGGCGTGGTATATCATTAGTTACTAGTATTTCACTATGTTTGATAGGTGCTGCCATTATCATTATAAAGCTAACTAATTACTAATAATATCAATACACCCTGATGCGATGTACAAAGTCAATCGCCCATTTATACACTGCTCTACAGAGTAGACTTACTGAAAGGGTTAAGTTAAATCATCGAAACGCATAAACAAATATCTGTTTCGTGTTTTGAATTTGTTTTCGCTAAACTCAGTGATAAGTCGATAAGCGCAAAGTTCATACGTACCTTGAGGTCTTTCAGTGGTCGTCGTTTGAGTCGTGACGACTAAACCTCCCGGCATTACGGATCGATTCGTTTCGATCCGTCGACGCGGCGACAGATTATCGGCGGCTCCGATCATCAGTTCTCTCTCGTCCGGCTGAATTCCGGTCTGATCGGCGCGTTCCATAAACAAAAACTGAAAAATACAATGACACATCAAAAACAAACCATAGGCAACAACGATTCACGAGTTCGTACTCTGAAATTCCCATGCGTCGGTTCCCATTACACTCGTTGCTGAAAACAGAGTTTTTAGTGCCTAGTTCTACCACTAGGTGGCAGACTGGACCCATTCTTTGCACCGCACAACTAGACCCCCATACTAACATTTTACCCAACTTTCATGAAGATTGACCCACTTTTAACGAAGCTAAGTAGACAGACAGACAAACTGACAGACAGTATAAGAAAAGGGTCACCAGAAAGCCAGAGAACCAATAAATTCACGGAAACAGGACATCTTATAACTATTTTCTTTTTTCAGGTTGGCTCGTGTCTGTAGTATGTATAGATTATTATTTCCATCAAGAAGTAGCATAAGTTTCATCAATGTTGAGAAAAATAAAGGACGTTATTCACTGGCTCAATGCAAATATTAGTAGATTACACCCAATTCAAGTAAAAACTGGTCTAGAAAACGATAAACAATATAATTTTTTTCAAACCCCTGAGCACCACTTCTTTTTGTTCTTTTTCCCGATTGAGAAGGCACAAGGGGTAAAAGTTGAAACTTCAACCAGGAAACTCTGCTGCAAATCATGAACCCTGCATCCATGAAACCAGTGACCGTTGGCATAAATCACTCCACCACAATGCCTCTCAGACTTAGGATGTCAGATTTTCTTTCTGACAGGTGAGTCGACTATGTTAGTAAGTTTCATCAGATACCACCATTAGAAATTAAATGAATGTTAATGGTTGAATAATAGACATTCCCTGGCAAATAGTGGATATAATTAAGGTTGTACCCTTTTATGGCGTCTGAAACCTCCATCCGAAATCTCTGGTTGGCTCAACAAAAAATCTGAATCACACCACCTCGACAGAACGGAGGTTTTGGACTCTCCATAAGGTCATGTGACCAATAATAGAGTACGATTGGCAGCAAACGGACTCTCCGATCTGATAAAAGCTCAAGAGTTACATCTCTTAAAGACAAATTTCGAGTCCAGCAACAAAGACAGGCCAAAAAGTGACAAAACGAGTACAAAGCTACTAACAGTTCTGCTAGTGGGTGTATGCTTCGGCCTTGCTATCCCTGGAGTTATGCAAAGACGAAGGTAGTTTTTCGTACATTGAATCGCGATATAAACTACCCACCACCCACGAGTCATATACTAATTACCTCGACGGTTATATTTCCTCCTTTTCCGGTACCCGGAGAACGTCCAGCCAGCGGGATAATCTGACGACTGCTCGGATTCTTGCACAATTCGTCGACGCTTACGACGGCCATACCGAGGAAATCATCTGCATAATAAAAACAAAATAAATATATTTCGAGACTTTTCGTTTAATAGTCTACCTAACAGAGGCAAGACTTGCTTATTGACTAGAGTATCACGCTTGTTACGCAGGTATCATTCTGAACAAACCTCCTGAATATAGTATGATTATATTATGACTGATGCCTGGCATATCACTTTACGCCCATTTTCAAATCCCGTGAGTTACCCTGATTTTTCCATGTGAAAACACAAAATTCCCTGAGTGAATCACAGAAATTTCTAGGTTAAAACTGTTATAATCCATTCATTTTTCATTGAATTGTATACTGAAACAGGTGGTCCCGAGTTTTCCAGGTTTTTGATAGAATGCGTCAAATTCACTGAGTTTTCCCTGATTTTTCTTGCTGATTCCCTGAGTTTTCCAGGTTTTCCAGGTCAGTGGCCACCCTACATTTGTAATCAATTCTACATTTCATTTTCAATCAAAAATCTCCGAAATAAGTGAGGACCCTACCACGGCTGAAGCCGATAAAGAATGATATGCGCTTTATTTGCTTCATGAACTCCATAACAGAATGCAGTTTTGCAGTTATGAGTCTGTTTACTATATTTCCAAATATTTTCACTTTTCATAAAGTCAATAGTAGAATTCTAAATCAAAGGGATTTTTAGAACATGTTGAAGACATATACACTTACCGCCGGGAGGTTTCTCTCGATCGAATACCTCAAATATCAACTCTTTAGAATGCGAATTCAAGTCACTGAAACGTGAAACGATGATTTAAGAATTGATTGACATTACTCGTCACGATTCACTGTAAACCCGGAATATCAATACTTACAATAGGAAATGCTCATCCCAGAACGGATTGACAGTGTTCTTTACGACGCTTGTGCTGTGTTTCTGAACCGGGTCATCCATTTCGACCATGCAATACGGTTCACTGCAGCCTGACAATTCAGAAATCAAAAATTTCAGCCAATAACGTTTTGGGCCGATTGTTTCTAAAACATCAATTACCGTCTAAACACAGAATTCCTCTGTAATCGTGCTAACGACGTGAAGAAAGTCAAGTCCATAATCACAGAAAATCATCTTACCAAATGATAATTATCTCAAGATTATTTAGATGTGGCATCTTTTGACTTTTCCACAGCATGGGAATCATCAATTGGTCCACTGATTAACATAAATCCCCCATTAACCCATTATTAAGCTTTAAAATCATTTAAAGGCTGATGATCCCTGATATAGTTTACGGTGTATATTGCGATTTCAGTTTCGACTATTCGTATGCATTCATTACCGAAGTCTTTCGAGCCAAGGCCACTTGCTTTCAGTATTTTCACCAGCAGCCGTTTATCTTGTCGGTTGAAAACATCAGAGACGCGGAGGGTACGCGACTGACCCGCTGGCAACTGAAAAATCATTGAATATTCAAGAAAATGATGAATACAAATAAGCAGGTACTGCCTGATTACAGGTATGCTAAAATTTCACACAAATCTCTACGAATTAACAGACGAAATTCTTCTTAACACCAAATGAACTAATGTAGCTTGAAATTCAATGAATACTGGGAATAATTCTCAAACAGCAAGTAGGAAAACATTTTCTTAAAAGAATAATCTTCCTCAATTCTTCACTCTTCCCTGGCAGGGATTCGAACCTGATGGTATCGAGTCGCCACCGTACAAAATCTGCCGCGCTAGACAAGGTGTGCAGCTACATGGGCAGCTAAAATGATGCCAATCAGAAATCCCATTTGTTTCCATTTATAGTTTATCCGCAAAATTTGCCTCAGTGATTAAACAACGGCGGCAATTTGGGCATGTAACTGCGCACCCGGTCTAGTGCGACAGTGTCGTGGCTGAGTCTAGAGATACCATCACGTTTGAATCCCTGCCTGGGGAGGATGCTATCCACTAACATATGAGTGAAAACATGAAAACAAGACAATTAAAAAGCATCTAAAGAGTATTTCATATACCAATAATGTTTTAAAAGCTGAAAAATATCTTTAAAAACATCTTGATAAAGCTATTTGTAGCATCTGAAGAATGTGAGACAGTACAACAAGGTATAAATAAAGCCACGCCCAAAATATATCAATTAATACAAAGTTTACAAGAATCTTAATTGACTCTGAATATTTCAATGGGAATTCAGATAAGCAATTGCCAGATACCTCTGAATCTGAGAACTAAATATTGGAAGTAACAGAAGACAGAAATAGCCCCAGAACGTATATCAGATATCTGAATGGATAGATGAAGAGCCCCCACCTAGTCCGCAATCTCCTTTCAAGAGGGGAAATCATAATACGTCTGCGAGTGATCTTATTACACAAACATCACGCTGTTGTCCAGAAACCATAGCAGAAACTGATTAACGAAAACTAGAGAATGGCAAGCAGTATATAACCTTGGTGTAATCATTGAATCACTCCGAAGTACAACCCTGTCTACTTTTCTATCTCCACAGTCCGCTCGTTTTCTCTCCGCTGCATGTCCATCCACTTACAATCCTTGTCGCCCAACTCCCGAGCTCTGTGTATCTGTCGCTCCCTGTCACCGTCTCATCCCGGGCTCAAATATGACTTATCTTAGGATTCGAACGTGTGTTTTAGAGTTCATAACCGGGATCAAACGTAGACGATTTGGCCTGGGCCAAATTGGCGCGGATCAGGCTTAATTAGAGAGCGCGTTCAACCACGCGTTCGATACAAAACAATGCTTAAACAAAGCTCTGTAAGTAATTAACGGAACCAGTTGCAATTCACATGCCCAATTTTACCCGTTCCAAAATTCTGACCCAGGACAAACAGCCACGGGCCCATTTGGCACCTGTGTGAACGGTCGTTCTGGGCCAAATTTTGTCGCTTGGGCCAAAAACGCTCGAGGAACCAGACCCAGGTATTCACTAAAGTTCTACAACGCTAGATAAACAATTGTACAACAATTAGGCAAAACTTCGTGAAGAACTGAGTGCTAGATAAACGAAACGCGCAATATTTTATCAACTGTGTTTATAATGCTCTTTATGTGAAGAATTTGAGCATATATTTGCAAACGTTCTCAGTTACAAGAGGCGTAAATATGTAATATGGCAAAGATTACAGGTTTTTCTCAAGAGAAAGTGATAATTCTATATAGACCAGAGGTGTAGATATTTATAGAATTGTATGCATATATACCTAATACTTATCAGATGGCTTTGTGGAGATTTTCTCTTGGGGAGCATCCTACCGCGGCAAACGAGCGCATGAAAAATTGTAAAAAACGCTTTGCCACGCGATCGGGCTAACCAAATAACAAAACTCAAAAGTCGAAGTTCAGAAATAAGAATGCTAAAAATCATGCGATTGCAAAATTCCTGATTTGGTTAGATTCCAATGAGTAAGGAAAATTGAAAGGGTTTTAAAGGAGTTTTAGTCATTTTGCTTAAATCGAAGGCATTTCAGGCACCTTTAAGAGCATTTTCTGTTTATGAGTTTTTTTAGGAATCAAGGAGTCGCAAGAACCCCGAAATTTATGTCGGTTAAACGCTTAAACGTTGCAATAAAACTATCCAGACACCTCGGTAGGTTTTAAGGCCATGCAGCAATTTCATTTCTAGTGCCGCGCAGTAATTTGATTTGATTTGATTTGCGGCAAAGCGCGTCGTGCGCCGGAAAATGTGAAAAATCACTCGCATAAATTGACGCCCAGACGCGTTGTCTGGTCTTTCCATCAGACTAAGATGTCTTCTCGGCGGCGCGCGACGAGCAACGTTTCAACACTACATGTCCACGACAACGATGATCGTCGGGTATGAGATAAGCGTTTATCAATCGGTCACCATGGCGATGACGATGATGCAAAAGGTTACAAAGACGAACGTTTGTCCTCCGTCTGCACGTAGCAAATATCACTCATTGAGAGAAACCCGCGCGATATCAATTTAAACAACTGTCACAATTTCAACAATCACTACGTATATTGTCCGGATTATAGAATGACGTTATAGTATGAACAACTCACTCGCGGAGCCTTATATGTAGATCATAATCAGGACGGAAACTGATCCAGATTAAGTGATCAATATTATGGAGGTTTTGATTGACGGTAGACGACATTGCGGAGTGGTGTGGGCGAGTGGTTAGAGCGTTTGAGTTTTTGGGAAGTCAGGTCGTGGGTTTGAAACCTGTACATTACAATAGTGTAATGTAGTGTAACCCCCTCCCCCCCCCTGGGCAAGACACTCATCCCCATTTGTCTCTCTCCACCCAGGAGTGAGCAGGTACCTGGCGTGATAGATGACTCCTACGCGCCTAGCAGCTGCTCGGATGTTACTTCTCCCCAGGGAGAGATGGCTGATACATGGTTTGAGATATAGGCTAGGGGTAATAATACCAACTAATGAAAGCACTGTTGAATATTGTATCATAGTGAAAAAAATTGTTTTACTATTATATACATATTATTATTCATTATTATTATCAATTATTATTATTCTTTATTATTCTTATCTATTATTATTATTATTATTGTAGTCATTATCATTATCATTATTTATTATGATTATAATCTTAATCATCGTTATTATTATTATCATTACTATGACTACAATCAGGGGCTATCGTGTGTGCGAATAGAAATCAGGATTTAACCGATCCGGATTACGCACGTTTAGCGAATAAGGAGCATCTATTCTCTATTCGCAGTAGTTATCATTACTTCACTATCAATAACGACGACGGCCGCGACTCCAGAGATGGATTAGCGTCGCTTTCATCGACGGTTCAACGCCATGAAATCTGAACTCCGGAGACTGGAACGAATCCGATACGTAATTCATACGGGCGCAAAAAAGCCAATACGTATCGCTACGTCGACGTCGCTCGCCGAAACCGAAATTAACACCGTTACACGTTCCGTATACAATGTCAAACGAACATAAAAAATTAACGACGTCGGCAGCTAAGCGTTTAGCGATGCGGATTACACGGTTTTCGTTACAGACGAAATCAATGAGACTCTATCGACTATAGCTATGAACACACGCGACTACTGGGAAGAAGATAACCCGTACTATGATATGCGAAAGATTGAAAAGAGGCGGTGGTGTGCGTGGGTACTAATTCTATGCCAAAGCCCGGCGTACATCGACGAAATCATTGGCGACAACTAAAAAGGCAGATTTTCGGCATATGGGAAGAACTGGCTGGGTCAGTTGCTTGAATGAGTCAATGTGCACGAGCTTGCGATCTATCTCCAGTTCCGACAAGTTGTTCATGTTCTACTTTTGAGCAACTGGTTGTACTCAAGATTCACCGATATTCGCGCTACATAATCCACAACGCATGGTGCAACTGACTTAAACAAAGCAAAATGAGACGTAACTTTGGGATGTCCTCTAGAATATTTGCTAGACAACACATCCCAGTTATCGTCAGAAACTGGTCTGTGAGGGTTGTTGGAATAGGGTTTCTTACTATCAACTCAACGGGATCCATGCAATGAGCCGCTAAGTCGTGACTGGACCTGTAGACTACGCCCTGCAATATGAAACCCGCACATAAATGTTTTAGGCGCCTCATTGTCATTGCTTTCACGCGAAAATACATAGCAAACACGAAAAAAAAGAACATAAAACAAGTTTTTAGGTATAAATTCGGTAAGCAAACTAGCACGAGATCCATCTAGAAAAAAAGTAACTAAAATAAAACGTGCAAGTTTTTAGTTAACGACCGGTGAGCAAACAAACACGATGCAGAATAATACGCAATCCTCGCCTGCCAGGGCTGGAATGGATCATACGCGACTCGGGCAAGCGAGGAGGGCTTTATATAACATCAACAATTGTGAGTCAGTATAAATAACAACCATATATTTATGAATGAACAAATTCATTAGAAAATACATCAAGCTACAGATAACAGAGGAATAGATGGATTATAGATAGATAGGGGACAAGATCGTGAACCCTGACAAATTTCGGTATCAATCCACAGAACGGATGATGATCGTTACTTCATCCGCCGCTTGAAGAGTCGTGATCAATTTGATATTTTCGATATGTTCTAAACAGTTGTACGATAAATGCGTGCCGAATAAAGAGATTCGTCGTATTAACGAACATGATGTGTAGAGCTTACATAATAGTTCTTTCTCCCCGCTTGCCAGGGACTCTTTCCTTTCTGCGAATGTTATGCCACGAATGAATTTCCTCGATGTATTCTCGATGATACAATGATCTGCAGTCCCTTCGCCCAGTTAGAACGCGAGTAGTGTCCGTAGCTGAATCGAGCTCCGATACGCGCACCCATGCTCCTAACGACAAGGGACTGCTGATCTCCATACATAAGCCGCGATCACACGGAGACGATTTGGCCCGAGCCAAATTGGCACGCATCAGGTTCCCAAGTCAAATTTAGGTCGTGCCTAATTAGAGTGCGTGTTCACACTTAAACCACTCACTCGATATCAAACATTCCTTAAGCAAAGCGAAGTGAGCGGAACTAGTTAGCATTCACATTCAGCGATTTAACCCGCGCTTAGATTTAGCACGGGCCTGCTTCGAATTTTTTTACCCGGGTCTAATAGGCACTGGCACCCGCGTGAATGGGCCTAATCTGGCACGGGCATGAAAAAATGTTTGCGCAATCGCGGCTATAAGGTTGAGAGAAAGATCTTGATTACCGGGTATTCAAAACTGTGACATACACTCTGCGCAAGGACAGAACGCTGGATTTGCTTGATTTGCTCGTTTCATTATGAACCCTCTCCACTTCTGCATGATTAAGTTAGGAAACGTCTAAACGTTACCCATTGTTTTACCATTTAGAAGTCAGGTCCATATATTTTTCGCTGGCAAGCGAGGATTGTATTCGAACAAAAGACCAAACAAAGATTTCCGTTTAAAAATATCATATATATATATATATATAAAATCTGACACCGAATACTTTCGATAGTATAGAGAGACAATACTCACAATTTGTTGGGTCTTTAAATGGCGGGGCGTTTTTTCCGGCACATCACGTTTCGACGGCGTTATTTCGATAAAGCTTTGATTTTCGAACAGCTCTAGAACGTCGGGTTTCTGCGTCTGCGAAGGATCAGAGATTTGGATTTTGTTGATTTCAGAAGAAGGGGCACGGCGGGATGAGGTAAGCGGGATAGGTGACGACGACCCGTCGAAACTACCGGCGTCGGGGTCGGGCGTCGAATTCTCAACGTCCGCGCGTCGAGGTGAAAAATCGTCACCGTTCTCCCGAACCGGACCACGTCTTGCACTTTCACCTTTTACCTGAACCTGAACGAACTGACCGACGGAGGCGAAATTTTCAACTCGAGCGGGCGCCGTCGAATTTTCTGAGGCCCGATCCCGAACTACAGCGGGTGCATTTTCATCGCCGGGGAGATCGTGCGAGAAATTATCATTATCAGGCGCGTTAGCGTCATAGGACATAGGGGTAGTAGCATTAGAATCGACAATAACGATACCGGGTACACCTGATTTTTTATTCAGATTATCATCATCAGCCGCGAAAGCGGGAAAATCATCGCCGCGATTTCGATCGACGACGCGAACCCCTTCGACATCGTCGACCGAATCGTCGCGCTTATTTTTAGAATCTACGACTATTTCTTCGACGGAAATCAAACTTACGGGATGATGCTGATCGTAGTCGCGAGGCGGCGCCACCGCCAACGAGCCGTACGAGCCCGTGATGCATGCGTTCATTATCGGTTCCTCGGTGAACAGCGGCGCTATCGCGACGCCGGCTGACGGCGGCTTGGCGCCGCCGTACGTCGCGGCATCGGCTCGCCGGTTACCAAAACTCCGATCGGAGCGCTCCGCCCTATTGCTGCTCATGATCGATCCGTTCGTTTTCAATTTGGACGGCGACGGCTGTTCGGTTACGTGGACTGATTGGTGCGTATGATTGCGGGCGGAGGTGGTAGTCGAAACGAAATCATCGCGTTCGAAATCATCCGCATCACCGGGAGGAGGGCCCGCAACCGAGGACGATACGTTATTCGCAGGTGCAGAAAGGTCGGAATGAAACGGGGTCGAGGAGGACGGGTGATCCTGGGTAGATCATCGGATAACATAGGGTCGGAGGAGTAGATTGAAGGGAGAAGGAAAAAAAGAAAAAAAGTATATAATATTTAAGCATGCAGTTATTCAGGAACAACTCAAAAACAATACAGAACAATAGTTGCAACAATGACCTGGAGAGTCTACTACTAATTAATACCATTCTACCACTGCCTTGGTTTCATTGCAGACAATGCTCCATTGAAATCATAAATTGGACTCAATTTCTAACTTAATATGTTAAGCATTTTGCTGCAATTCAATATTAAGAGTTGACATACGTGCTATTCTCCAGTCCTTAATCTGCGGTCTATCAAGCCCAATGCACACGACACAGGAAAACACAAAAACATGTGACAGGAATGTGTTTCCAAGCATTTCCCTGTGTCATGTACGTTTAGGTGAAATGAGAAACATGGTATGGGAAACGATGTTTCCACGATCAAACAGGTTTGATTTTGTGCTTCCATGTTTTCCTACATTATGCGCAACTTGCCCCACGACTGAACTTGTCATTAGTATTCATCAACTCTCCAGGCAAAACAATATTTCTATTACTGAGGCCAGGAACTCAATGCTAACCGGTTCAATGGTATTTCACTGTTTTACCGTGGTATCTCAACACCATTTCCACAACACTAGAATCAACTAATTTTCAAATTGAATCAAATTCTAACTTTAAACAGAAGACATTCAACCACCGCTAGATAAACAACCTACCCTATAAAAGGACTTATCAAATCTTGGTTTACTGAAAATGATGCTATTCAATACCCTGTGAAAACCTTATGACAAAAGCTTAAAATTTAATTCTTTTTTATTGATAAACCGTGTCCTGGCCCCAGGATTTTCACTACATTTTACATGACAATAGCATTAAATTTACAGCCTTCAAGTCCACGATATCTGATTAATCGGTCTCGAGTTAATAGTTATTACTGACTCTTCAAAGGACATGACATTGTTACAACATGCTGCTGATTAAACGGTATTCCGATCGAATCGGGTTTAGAATGGGAACTGCCGAGAAATTGATTCGGTACAAACACAAAACGCAAAATGGTATTTTTGATTAGAATGCGATAAAATCTCTCGTTATCTCTACAACAACTCTGCTCCGTTGTGTACGAATCCAATTCGCACGCTTTCGACAATCGAAATTCGAATCCGGTTTTTCGTTTATTGAGATATTTCCGCCGTTGCTATAGTAACAGTCCCTCGACGTGCGGGGAAATGAATTTTATTTTACGAAAATAATGAGGCTTCCATTGTGCAAACCGAGTCCTTCGAGCTCAAAGCGTCAAATTCGATTGATAGAAATTTCATATCATTTTTAAAGAGACACTATCCGCTCATGTTGTTTATGATGACGACGACGTGCAGGCTGTTCATTTAGAGAAATTGAATCTGTGCTGTAAATTGAGATTTACGTACATCAGTGTGTAAAGAACGGCTTTGAAAATCTGTATTCAATAGCGGGCCTATGTATTGCAGTAAAACAATAGCAAAATAAACATGAAACATTGTTCTTGCCTATTTCAGGGTGGCCACTTAAAATGACTTGCTTATATTGTGACATGCACGTCGTTTTCTACTGGACTAGATCAGCTAAAGCCTAGCACACATCGACACTGCGATTGGAGACAACTAGTTGCAAGGCAGTTTTCGGCGCATGAAAGGAACTGGCTGGATACGATCAGTTGCTTGAATGTGTCGATGTGAGCGAGCTTACGATTGGTAAGCGTCGATCTATCTCCAGTTCCAGCCAGTTGCCCATGCTCTACTTTTGAGCAACTGGTTGTACTCAATCGCAGTCATATCCGTCGATGTGCGCGCTCTGGATCTCGACGATCGACACGCGCCATGCAGTTGCTGCAACTGACCGGTTGTAACTAGATTTCGATGTGCGCGGGGTAATCGTTCGGTAGCAACTAGTTGTCTCCAATCGCAGTGTCGATGTGCGCTAGGCTTAAGAATCCAATCGATTAACGCAAATCAAATATGTAAGACATAGACGGAACCCGTTTCATTCGCACTCTAGCAATCTCAGCAAATTTGAACCGACATATTCATGATTTTGAGCTCTTTTGCTAATTTTTTTAAGAAAAGAAAATTCCCAGATTTTCCCTGATTTCCAGTTAAGTGGCGCCACCCTGTTATTTCATCACCATGAGCAACGCTGAATGAGGTATCGGCGCTGCTACTGTGGCAAGCGAGGATTCCACAAGGTACGCCGGTAACCGCGCTTCCATTCCTTTTCGCATTTCAATTAAGTTCCGATCAACTTATCTCATTAGTGAAGCGATTTTCGGCGAAATCTATACCATACATTCACCGTAAAACATCCACTAAAATCTTAAATAAATTCGACGCCTCGTTTGATAGCGATAAAATTCCAGTTCTATGTTTATCCAAAAAATGAATTAACTTTCGCTACCCTGGAATTTAATTGCTTCCACATTTCAATTAAGTTCGCATCAACTTTTCTCATTAGTGAAAATTGCTTGAACCATAGCTGTGTGATAGAATTTGGATTTCAGAGCGTAACGAACCAGTTCTGTTGAAATTGAACTAATTTTAATTACCCAGGGCGCGAAAGTATAACCGAAAGTACTGTCGCACACTCTAGTGTGTGCCGATACACCATTTTACAATATTTTCCCTAATCGCCAATTTATCTTAATCTTCTCTGTTCGTAGAAGGTTAGTACGTTTAGTCGGTGTGAATGAGACATTCCACGTATTAGGCGCCGAAAGGGCCATCGCGACGTTAAACTTTCCAAAAGATTTCAACGACATCATGCCGACCAAAGAGGATTAGCATCTCGGGCGACGGAAATTGAGTGCGGCGTAATCCACCGCGATCGTCCCTAAATCGTGTTCACGAATCAGACGAGATCGATTCAAAGAAAAATCTATCGAGTACCAAAAGCGTAACCACAAACATTTCTATACCAAGATCTACAGATGATTATTCTTTTTGCATTATAACACAACGATTAAAAGATGATTTCATTTGCAAAATTTGAAAAGTCAATTTTCGACCTTCCTAGTGGATGCACGACTTACAAAAACCTTACAAAAGGAACCCATGCTACGAGCGATGAATCAGGCAATCCGACTGAAGAAGGCTACCCGGTTCTAAGACAAAACTTTTTTTTCTATTTATTTTGTTTCGTTCGACTATCGTCCGTTCGATACGAATACTATTAGATTATTGAAAGCACAGCGAAAGAACTGAAATTCATCATGAGAACGTACGTAAACTACACACGATATCACGAAAGCGAGTAGGAAAAAAAGGAAAAACGAACGGAATACGTTTATCGATTAAAACGTCGTCGCGAAACAGCCGCTGAAAATACTTACTGGAACGTGGTTTTGCATAGCGGTCATCGATTCTCGCACGATCGAAGGCATTCCGGGAAGACCAGCGATCGCCTGCGTAGACAGCTGAAAGTGTGTCACCGACGCCGTTATGTACCGTCGGATCATGTCTTCCACTTGCTGCGTATTAATCGGTTGCTGGAAAAAGATGAAAATCCATTAAACGTGTCTACACTGCGGTGCGGTGGATAACAGTGATGGACTTTGCTAATACACCGCACCACGGTGTATTGATAGTAATCGGTTATTATCTTCATTGAAAGATGGCAGCAACTGTCTAACATAGTAAAATAACTAACGCTCAACCTTGAGCCAGAATGGGATTCTCATAGCAGGGAGGTGGTGGTAGAAAACCTCGCCGCTCATAGTTCAAAGACCTATGCAGTAATCAAGCAATTCTGTTAATGGCTTCTTACCTGACCCTTGACCGAGTGTGGCTTGACGACCAACACAACCTCTGGAGCACCTTCAAATTTAACAAAAACGTGGACCTCATCTTGAGCTAATCTAACTTCCGACTTCAACTGCAGAAAATAAAGAAAAATTGAGCTGTTTTATGATAGAGCGAATGCTTTTTTCATAGATCAAATCTTATTCCAGTCGGAGTTTCTTGCTAGTCCTCGTGTAAATAAAAGACATTGACAAAAAAAACACCATAGACATCAAACAACGGCTAACATGGAGATATATACTGGTAAAAGCATATATAATTGATCGGGGTCGATGGCAAGGATTGCCGCGATATTACGTCTCTGAAAAACCAATTCGATAGATCATTAAATAATACAGACACACCAAACAGCGGAGGAAAATAATTTATTGACAGTAGGTCTACATTAAACGCGCCAGGCCCAGTTACCCGATATACGTAAGAGAACTACAGAATACGCGAATACTAGTACATAATTAAACCAGTACTGTAGCTTTAGTAGCTTGAATTTGGATGGCTAAAAATTCCGAAATTTGGATATAGAAGAAATGGATTGGTTCCCCGAAGAAAAAATCGAAGGAGCAGAAAATCTAACCAGACATGATAGCCGCGATCACACGAACACGATTTGGCCCGGGCCAAATTGGCACGGATCAGGCTCGGGCCATATTTGGCCCGTGCTTAATTAGAGAGTTGCGTTAATTCACACGCAAACCATTCACTCGATACTAAACAATGCTCAAACAAAGCGAAGTGGGTCATTTCCGGTGCCAGTTGCAATTCAAACGCAATCATTTGTCTGGTGCTAAAATTTGGCTCGGGCCTGGTCCGACATTTTTGGTCGGGTCAAATTTGGCCCGGGCCAAACAGGCTCGGGCCCATTTGGCACCCGTGTGAACAGTTGTTCCTGGCCAAATTTGGCAGAGGCAGGAAAATTCTCGTGTGATCACGGCTGATGATAATATACATCATCCCGTAGACGAATTTCAAATCAGAAATCCGAGATATCCCTCGCCGTATAATCCAACCGAACGTATAAATTCACATCAGGACAATTGCATTTCCTCGAAGTCACGTGAAATGTGCGTCTGGGATATCGCCGTACATCGGTTTTATTTTGTATTCATTTATCAGGATTCCCGAAATGAGCTCGCGGCTAGCTTTCGGCTATTATTATTCATTCCCGTGTATACAAAAGCTCGGAGAGATTGGCTGAGGTTGAGAAAGCGATAATGAACGAATGAGATGTAGTTATTGCCAGGTAATACCAACTACTACCAACACTGTACAACCGTACTACCAGTACAACCGTATTCATGAGATAATTGACACCGAACAATCTCGCTTGCGGTACAATATGGACACAGAGAATTGATTGCTAAATCAAAAGCCACTATATATACAACTTAAAATAAAATTTTTGACGCCATAAAAGCTGTATCAATAATGTTTATATACATCGATACCTAGTATGCGCTGTTTAAGGGGTTCTGTGCGAGTCGATGTGCACTTTGTCATCATTACTGGTGTTCACAAAACATCGACTAAAATTATGAATTTTGGCATTTATTTTATAACTTAATAGGCCTATCATGTCTCTTATTTCCTATTCTATAAATTTCCATGTCTTTTTAATAATCAATTTTGAGTGCGATCGTCATCAATGTTGGGCTAGACTGGTTAGACTGCTTAAACTGCAGGAACACAGTAAGCTACTTGCTTGGTGATGTCGTTATTAGCCAATCGGAGATCCCGTTTTATTTTAGTCCGGGTTTTTAGTTTATCCATGAAATTTGCCCCAGTGTTTATACAAACTGATTTGTCGCAAGTTTTCTTGCGGCAAACCTGGCTATATAGCTATGCACCGGGTCCAGTGTGGCAGTGCTTCGTGCCGTGGCGAGTCTCGATGTCTACTGGTTCAAATCCCTGTCGGGGGGGGGGGGGGAGGATTGGATGGGTGGCTATTGGAAGTTCTGGAGATGTAATCGGCGTGGTTTCATACCTCATGAGCATGCATAGCTTTGACCCGAGCTTTTATATGGTATTAATCCCATAATAGATGGCATGTGGTATACACATCATATGAAACCATGATTAGTAGCTTTTAACCTCTGATGCAAATTGATTCTACGCAAACATTGTACGCATGTAAGAACTTCATTTTCATGTCTTTTTGATAATGAATTTCGAGTGTGGTCGTCATCAATATTGGGCTAGCCTGGTTAGACACGGCTAAACTGCAGGATCACCGTCGGTTACACTGCGCTAATAACTTAACTCCACTTTCGATCGTCTCCAGGTGAAATTCTACTCGGTAAATCATCGGTAAATCTTACTCAAACACTGGCGTATTGTGGCAATCATTTGCAGAGCTTTCGCTGGCGGTAACTGCCATTTATCAGATGTATTCAATAAGAACGCCTGCTACTGCCAGTGAATTACGAGAGAGTATCTCCAGATAATTAATTTGACCATACGTATCATATGTTACCCGAGCTAAATAAGGACAGCGCATAATGAGCCGGTGTACATTGTGACTACAGAAATGTTTGAAATGTAATAATCCTACTAGTAGACAGATATTAATCTCAAAATTCAGAGATCGTTTAAAAATCCATAGAAGAACAAACAGTTTCATTTTTCAAATATCATGTTGAATAAGTCGAACGTTTTCGGGTTAACATATACCCCTTCTCAAGACAAGTCACAAACGATGCGAAACTGCAGTACATTAAGATATGAATTTAACAGAAACAGGTCTATAGTGGTGCTTAAAATAATAATAATAATTATAATTTATTTTCTTATAAAGCCCAAGTCTAAAACATAATCATTGCGCTTGCCATTAAAAAGAAAACATACATAAAATAGAGACACATATTTAAAAAAATAGCGGGAGGTTAGTCAAAAACTTCCTGAAACTGCTGGAATGAATCGTCAAAAATTCATCACCACATGTGGGATTTTCTCAGTAATAATCCTAGTCGCAAAAAGGATAAATAAATGCAATATGGGATGTGAGAAAACTTAGTTGTTTTGTACCCCTGTTGTTTTTATGACCGACCGATGAGCTAGAATGCCTCATTAACGCTCTAATAGAATAGACCTATCGAAACATGGATACTGGACTCTCCGACTCCTGCGCATAGATCCTTCACATTATTTGCAGCCATAACCAACTAGCCTACAAGATAAGTGTAGTTGACTAAATCAGCTACTTCGACAGAATTGGCTCTTAACTCATAAGCCCCAAGACGAAAGTGGTGGATTAGCCACGAATTTAATGCCAGACTTGCCCCGAACATTGAATCGAGAAAGCTCGGTGGAAGAACCGGACAGCTGCTGCTGTGATAAACACACGCGCGTATGTACAGATTTGGTCGAATGCTTTGACAGTATTGAGCGACACGTCTCGGCCCAGGCTGTCACAAATAAGCTGTCACAAGCCGCAATCACACGGAGACAATTTGGCCCAGACCAAATTGGCACAGATCAATGAATTTGGCCAGTACCTAATTAGAGAGCACGTTCACACAAAAACCACTCACTCAATACTAAACAATGCTCAAATAAGCGAGTGCTAAAATTTGGCTGGGTTCATTTGGACATGGAGTGAACAGTTGTTCCGTGCCAAATTTCGCCTGGGCCAAAAATGCTCATGTGATACAAATGCTATTGAGACAGTTCGGTGGAAGGACAGGGCAGCTGTTGTAAAAAACCGAAAGTATACTCGCGCACTATGTACGGATTTGGTCGAATGCTTTGACAGTATCGAGCGACACATGTCTCGACTGTGGCTGTCACAAATAACCGAGTTTCCGTCATATTACGTTAGAAATGGCGATGACACTCTATTAATGGAACATCATGAAATTAATTAGCGAATGCCAGTTCCCAGCTGTCGCAGAGCTGAAGAAACAGTGAAATAATGAACACCGAACAAAATTACGCTACATAGACCTAACAGGCGATGTTCAGCGATGCGGAAGAGTGCAGAGCGACGAATAAAAAATAAGGCCCGTAAATATCAAGTTTGTCAAAACAGAAGCCGTTCCATTAAACCAAAAGTTATTGCTGTAAAACCGCGCGCTTCGGTCGGAAGATAATAAGCCGGTGCTCGAGCTGTCGCGCGTCGTAAGGATGATAATACCGTTGAATCGGAAGTTGCTTAAGCAGTAAAACAAAACGAGCACCGTCGATTAGATAACGCATCATACTGACATCAATGCGTAGTGTACAGAAAAACCCATCAATGATATTTTCCATGATGAGAACATGAAATATGCAGTATTTAGTTAACAACGACCGATACACGTAGCTCATAACCGGTCTATTTGCATCACACTCGTAACTGTACAAACATCGAAAGCGAGCCGATTTTTCTAGTAGCATTAGTAGCAACCGTCACTCGTCTGCTGCGGGAGTATCGGAATAAAAGGTGCGCAGGGACAGCGCGGGCTACACAACTGGTTCAATGAACGAATAGCGCGTCTGCGAGGAGCTGATAAAACGTCCTCCCACATTGTATTAAGAGGTTTACACTCAAATCAGACATCAGCACACGCGCCCGATCAATAGTACTTAAACAACCAACCAGCCTGTCGGAAAAAACCTAGCTCGAGGCACACTTTCCGACTGACTGACTCGGATGAAGAGTACTTTTATACCTTCAAACCGTGTTCACTGTTTTAAGCTCTTGCATACTTGAAAGCGTCAATGCAAAATTGAGGTGGCTACCATCCTACCCTGGCAGGAATTTGAACCTGATAACACGGAGACGCGTATGAAACCCTGCCGCACTGCTACATGCGCAGCTTGGATGATGCCATTATTAGCCAAACAGATATCCCATTTTATTTTAGCCCAGGTTTTATAGTTTATAGTTTATTTATAGTTTATCCTAAAATTTGTCTCAGTGTTTATACAGCAGGCAAACTGATTTGCCGCAAGGCGGCAAACCTGAGCACCAGGTCTAGTGCGGCAGGGTTTCCTACTGTGGTCAGTCTCGATACCATCAGGCTCAAATCCCTGCCAGAGGATGGGTGGCTACATGCACCAGTTCTGGAGATGAAATCAGAGTGGTTGACCAGAGCTTTTATTCGGTATAAACCGCATAAATGATAGCATGGTATCGAATACAAATCATGAAACCATGATTAATAGCTTTTAACCTCTGATGCTAATTGATTCTACGCAAACAATATACCCATATAAGAACATTACGCTGGCAATATTGCGTGTTTGATGTCCATAACATTTTAATTCTACCTAACATGTACTGGAAAACATCTGTACAACAACCACAGTGGTACTTTATTCGACGACGGATCCGAGTCCATGTTTGTACAACTATATCTCAATCAGTTAATGATTAATGTATGTTCTATACCTGCAGCTGTTAGTAGGTATTCCCGACGTTTAGTCACCTATCATAATCAAATATCTATCACTTCGACCATTTCTCGTAATTCACTTTCAGGGCTGATTAACATTGAGAATCACCTTATTACCGCAGTGGTCATAAAGCTATTCTAAGTTATTCTACTTCAGCAAATCTCAGTTTCATCAGTTAGTAGGGTTTAAATCTGGAGACGCATAAAGTTACGTTTTGATACTAATGCTTAAGCATATGGTTGATGACGTCATCAGGTCAACGACTGCATAAGCTCGCTAGATGTTGTAAAAACTGATAACTTAAAATCTTAAAATTGTTCATCGAAGTTTATCGAACACCGCTAAAAATTGCGCGGCATATTATGTGTACAGGGGCGGATCCAGAGCAAAGGGGTCAGGTTGCCCTTCTCCAGGAAAATATTGAAAAAGATACAGATGCCATTTCCGAGATTTGAGCTTGTTTCAACCAAAGAAAAATACATAGGAGCCTTTAGAAGTCGTCAACAGTACCAAATTTTTCACAGGATATGATTTTCCGGGGCCAACTGAAAATCTAGACGGTAGCGACTATTTCCATGGTATATGGTGGAAAATACAGTATTTAAAATTAATTACATAAACGGTTATAAAAGCTTTTAAAAAACTTAATAAGGTAGCACGGGCCCCAGGTGCTACCCCTGGATCTGCGCCTGGTATAGCATGGGCTTTAGTCTGTAAAATGGCCAGGCACTTCTATAGCATCTCCGAACACAGCTTACGTTCCGAATTCCATCCACGCCATAATTTCTATAATAATATAACGGTGACAGCGCTGTTGAGCCTTTATCTAGCCACGCCACTACAGTGACACTCTAGTCCCATTCACGCTTCTCAGAAGATGGCTTAGATCCAGATATCAATACATCACGAGATTCCTGCCACTGCGGAACGCTGCAGACTGTAGTATGGTCCTCCCCCCCCCCCCCCCGTCTCAATTCCTAGACATGACTGTATAAAGATACTCATCGCCCTGTGGAGACATGCCACACAAACCTTCTACGGTGAGTTTTACAAAAGAAATTAACGCTTTAATCAATCTTAATTGATGAATTGATATTGAATATATCTTTTCATATAGAGCGTTTAACTTTTTCGTGAGACTGGGCCCGAGCTGATCATTCAATCATGGGTATCATTACAGTCATTGCCCGTCTCAGACGTCTGGCCAAATATGACTGCAACAGCATGACAAATCTAACACGCAACTGCAATATGCGCACATTGTCCTGCATTGGCGAAGCCCACAAATGGTGACTCTTAACCTAGAATCGTCAATTCCAACTGCATGCTTTTCTAAACCTTTAAATAGGGATGCTTTTCCCTTTATTCATTTGATTTGGTTCTTAGGTTTGATGACCATTACAACCTCACCACATCTGCTGTGAACATTACGAGAGTTTGACTCTGAATCAGAAAACAAAGTACAGATATAGTTGGACTTTACAGATGATATTTCCTAAAATCTCTTAACTTTGAAATAGGGATGCTTGCCCCTTTATTCATTTGATCTGGTTCTTAGGTTTGAGGACCATTACAACCTCACCACATCTGCTGCGAACATTACGAGTTTGATAATTGGGAATTTCAGTTCCGGTTTGTGCTAGCGATCTAGATGGTTTTTTAGGCAACATCGGCCCACGTACCTGGCCGTTATAACCATAAAAAAAACCCACCAGTTATTCATGCAATATCAGACAAACACATGCGGCGCGTAGAACCCGAGGGCAAAACATGCTTCAGCCTCATCTTCCTTAATCTAATCTGTACAACACATAGTGGAACAGTAATTGGTGCCATCGGTCATCTCGCGTTTCATCCGCCACGAAACCCAGCACTGAAGAAGGACATATCATGATAAGTAGAAGATAAACTACTAACAGACAGACATAAACCTACCTACCGAGATAGAAAGAAGGAGCGGACATGAAAGGCTGAAGATAATAAGATCAGTCTCGACTGGGAGCAAATTCAGGGTTATAGAAACAACTGGAAAATTCATTTACGTCCGTTACACTGATCGTATAGATCGGGGAAAAAATTTTGGCGTGTACACTCGATGGCGGTCATGTTTACCGAAACTGAAGATTTAACGGATGAGGCATGGCAAGTAATGAGCCAGATATCGCTACAACCAAGCATCGAGCAGAATCGCCATAAGATCGCATCGATTTCAAATAAACTTACATGGAAACCGACGAAATAAAGCCAGACGACGTGCTTGAGAAGTTAATCTCAATGTTTCGTTTTAGTTGTAAGAAATACTCATACGGGATACACGTCCACTCAATACTGTAGATGAGTTTAGAAAAGTACGCTTCTCCAAATGGAAACTGGATTGGGTAGAAGACTTAAACAGTTTCATGGCTAAAGCAACGCTTGGGGATAGTATTTCAAGCATTAGATAATTCGTTATTCAGCCGAAATAGTTGGTAGCGAGTTTCTGCATACCTCATAATTCTACACAATCGGATTGCTCGGCACAGGCATCGCAAACCATTTCCATGGATAGGAGTAGCCGCTGATAATCAGGGATAGTTGGCAGCAGGTGTCAAACCATGGTTCTAGTATCAGCAAGATTTCTAACAACCTAATAAATAAATCTGAACAGCGCAGCCTAGCAAGCTATACTTAGGACATCGTAACCAGTTTTCCCTGAGAGAAGATGAAAGCTAGGGACAAATCTTTCACCGAGAACCTCTTCTAGAATTCAAAGCCTAAGAAACCCTGCCAAGTGAAAACCAGTTTGAGAAGCTATGTCATCACAAATGGTTATGGCAATAAACCAATTTGTGGTTTTGTAGACCAATAACATTGATTTGATTTAGATGATAAGTGGTTGGTTACCTAGCGTAGATGACCAGTTGTACTGACACACACCTGGTGGACTGACGAGTGCCAAAGGAAGAATCCCCAACTGCCGCAGTAGCCCGCATGCACGCAACATTAAGCACCCATCATATCACCACGACAATAACAGTTGCATGTACATCATCATCAAAACGTATGGAGATAGTTATTGAGAAAGGTATGCAGTGGTTAGAGGACACATTCAGAGTCATCTCCAGTCGGTATTTAGGATGGATGAGCTTATTTCCTGGCGCAGCAACGACAATTTCCGGTGCCGATGATAAAAAGCGTATAGTACAAGTTGTTAAGTCGCAGCCGATACATGCTGCACGCACAGTGGTCAGTCGTATGACAATATGTACTGACAACAAAGAAAATATTTGATGTTACAAGACATTCGTTGCATCAGTTGTAGCTTATAGAATGTTGTCAAGAGTTCTTTTATTCCGAGTTTTTCAGCCGAAGGTAACTGTAATATCCATGTGTCAATGACTTCAACCGTGATTTCGCAGATTTTGATGCATGACACCAAAGGAGCGAGTCACCGCATCCCAACACCAAACCAATGCCACGCAGTGTGTCAGAAAATATAAGTTTAATTCTTAATCAAAAATGAACACAAGGGGGCCAGGTTGTGAAGTCATGGCTTTAACTTAAGACCAGTACAAGACCAACTATAGCCCATCTAACAACTTAAGACTAGTCTTAAGAAGATTTTAAGACCACTTTTGTAAGTCATGACTGTGCAAATTACTGAAGGTTCCTCATCGTTTCAACGAGGACAATTCATGCATAGCCATATCAATCGAAACATTAACCAGACAGGGAGCTCAACAGTTCTGAATGAAATAAACCAATGAAAATTAACCCACAGCTGCGGAACTATAGTTGCCTATTCCTGGAGCCAGGTGTAACAAAAGCATTCAACACTAATTTTACGTTATTCATAGTCGGTTACTTCATATTTTCAGAGCCGAATTATTCCGGGCAAATGGAAGAGAATCTTGTATCATTAATAAGAAGTTTTTGCCATTTGTGACATTATGATATTTTTTCTTCAATTTCATTTTTCTATTGGGTGAATGTGGGCGTGTATAATGTGATTGCCTGATTGAAGCAGTGTGCGCTGAGGAGACCGAAGCATTTTGCTTCCTGGGCACCTTCGATGACATTACAGCTCCTGTAATATGTTCATATATGTATTTGATTAAATATCTATAAAAACACCTGTTGTATCATGTTACAATTTCAATATAAATTAAGATTATTATCATCATTATTTATCACACAAATATATAGCAGACTTCGGATATTTTGTAACCATAAAAATGTGTCCATCTAGAGTCGTATCCGAGATTACGTATTTCATATAGTGCCCGACTGAAAATATTCAAAAACATCTGAGTTGAACGGTTATCCGAGTTGGGTAGGGTCGATCTTATCCGGTTTACAATGGAACGAACTCTTTCTTTCGCTCACGCTCTCACGTAAATAATACCGCAGCAGCGTCTAGGAATAGCAACACGGCGAGAGAATTGATCAGTAACAGAGCGAGATCATTATTCCTCATCTCATCATCGATACACAGACAGATACATCGGTGAATCAGTATTCAGCCACGTACTAAAGACTCCGCTAGCCGACAACTACAACGCATTCTTCGGCTAGGATTCCACCAGCTCCGTTTAGCAGCAGCAGCAGCTCTGATCGAGGTTTACGCTAATAGTCGGTCTGCTACTTTTTACGAGAGTTCATCTGCATACGAGTTCCTCCTATGACTATGCGATTACATACAACCGTTCTAGACTTCATAGTATTACAAAATCACTTGTATCTTAAAAAAACAAGCAAAAATGAGTCCTTTCCATGGCGCATTCCTCTACCGTCTGCATATCAGCCCACCGACCGGTGATCAATTGCAGTCGGAAAGCGAACGACTGTACCTGGGAAGCCGACAGATCATTTTCACGGTAAATACTCCAGCCCAAATTTGACTCGCTGGCTCATTAAACTACCTAGTATCTAGTATTCAGCTCACCAATTGGGAATGAATTTACAATGTAAATCATCTTACAATGAAGCAATTACTCTTGGTTCTGCCAGAGCAGACAATACAGAATGAATGTCTCCCTATGTTTTCCACCAGAGGAGAAACGCTTCTTTATATGCCCTCGATATACTGATTACCAAGTTTTTTGGTGCTTTTATCTGTAATCATGAGTGACTGCCCGACTTTTTTAACTGCTATTTTGGTAGGTTCTTTGTTTAGATCACCTCGATAGCAGCAGCAGCAGCAGCAGCACCACCACCACCACCCCCCCCCCCCCACCACCACCACCACCACCCCCCCACCACCACCACCAGCAACAGCAGCTGCCTCTGGTTTATTACGCTTACAAATAAAACTGTATCAACAGCCAGTTCTCAACAACCAGTTCTCAGTGGTGAAGACATTATGTGTAAGATAACATAGGTGCAAATTACGCAACCTATCACATAAAACAATAATTTTGCAATACCAACTGCAGAATGTTGTCAATATGGGTTTTCCAGTGCAAATGCATATATAGGGTGTCATGAGCTATTAGTTGTAAACTGAGAAATTAGGCTTTAAACACACAAGTTTCGATCGCCAGGACCAGGTTCCACAGGTGTGAGCTAAGATCTGACCCAGAGTTTGAAAATGAACTAATTGTAACTCAAGAATTTATTCTGGACCAGGACTCAATAGATATTGGAGCAAAAATTCAGCATTTGGGAGAGGGGGAATTCTGAATATTGTAAGTAACAAATTTGATGCGCGTAAAATAAGCTAGATGGTACAAAAGAATTGATAATCAAGCCCTGCAGAGTGTCAGTATAATAGATTATGAGAAAGACACGCAACTCCTTTCGCGATCTAGAACTTTCATCATATACAGTCGACATCATACTGGAATAGAACTGAAGTTCAGACAAAGCGGCGAACAACCAGACCTGAAATCCGAGTATTTCTTCAATTGCTCGATTCTGCAATTTTAAACACCTCTCTGTAGCGCCATAAGATGCGATTCGAAACGCGTGTAGGTAGGTGTTCTCGAGCATTAGTCAGGTAGCTGGAATTTGCAGTACATCGATACAAAGTATAGCTTCGCAAATTTCATCGCACCTACAATAACAGAAATTCCCACGAATTTCAAGGATCGGTTTCAAAGTTCTTCGTCGATAAATTCGACTCCGTATCTACATCAGTTCATTTCTTATAACATGGTCCCTACAGATCAGTCATTCCCGGATGTGCAGAGTATTCAAGGAGTTTTAAAGGAGAAAATTTCAAATTTCCAGGAAGCGTCTGCATCACTGAATTGGTTGAGGTTATTAAATCACAATCGTGAAGTCTAACTGTACTGACGTTTCGTGACCCATCAGGACACTTTATCAAAGCTGAATGACGTTGTCATTCAATAGACCACCAACTGGCGTGGTGGTCAACTGCTCGGTCCAGATGTGACTGAGCTCGTTACCCCCCCCCCCCCCTCGCCTCTGTTGATGTTAGGGGTCTTTCGGATCCAGATGGCTTCCTTGATCCACCAAATCAGTTTGCAGTGGATTGCTTTCGAGTCTAACCATCTGCATCACTTACATATCACAATCACAGTGTTTAACTAATCATCTCATTCCGGGGTTTTGTAAGCACATTCTTATCCTATTCACTACCTAAACTTGCTTTCTAATTTCATAAACGCCTAACTTGGTAGAAAAATCCTGGCACCGATTTCTAGGCGTAGTGTACAACTACAAACTAGACAATCATTACTAATTGCTTATTTCCCAAAATTGAAGGAGTTTCGGACATTTCGATTGAATTAAAGCAGTTTCAAGCTCCTTTCAGAGCATTTTCCATTTATGAGGAGGTTTCAAGGAATCGAGGAGTCATAGGGACCCTGAATAAGTCAGCTTTACGGAGCTAAAAATCTCGGTAACCGGGTACGAAAGAATACAAAAAAAAATTTCGTTAATTTCAATTCGATTTGACATTTTCGACGGCGATGAATGGAATCGGCTTAGACGATATTTCCTCTAGCGATCTGGGATGACAAAACGTTGCCGGAAATGTCACGACTTTGTCAACCTTGTATTTCTCCGAGGAATGATTAGAACGCTTGTACGACAGATAATCAATACATCAATTGCAAACAAAATTCAGCACGCGATCAGCCGATCCGCGATCAAACGAAATTCTGCAGCGTCAAGCGTTATCGTGGGTAAGTAACGGCGTAGAACTGGATTCTAGACGACCAGGTCGGATTCTGGCCGACCAGGTCTACATCCCGGAGGCGAGGTATATACAACCTTTAATGCTGACGGACCAGTTACACAGCAACGGCTATGATCTAACACCGGTCTAAGACAACTTTAGTTCAATCTAACAAATTTAGAATGGCAGTCATAATATTTCAAAAAATTAAAATTAAAATTTTATAAACCTTTGGACTTGAGTCACAACAGTGCAACTGGGCCCAGAGAAAATCATTATGGCGAGTAAAGTCATGGTGTAGACCTGGATTCTGGACCACCAGGGCCAGTTGTACAGTCATGGCTTAGACTTAAGACCAGTCCATAAGACCATCCTTATTCTATAGCCAATCTAACAGTCTTAAGATTCAAGACCACTTAAGACTTAAGTCATGACTGTGCAATTGGCCCCAGGAAATGGATATTTAGGATGATCATGAATATCATTATGGCGAGTAAAGTAATGGTGTAGACCTGGATTCTGGACCGGATCTACATCCCAGAGGCAAGGTATTCACAATCCTCTCTATACCAAGGGATCAGTTATACAGTAACAGCTAAGATCTTAGACCTATCTTAGACTGTCTTCTTAGTTCTTTAGCCAATCTAAAAACTAAAGAATCACAGTCTTAAGTTTTCAGAAAACTTGTGACACAATGACGCAACTGGGCACTGGAGAAAATGTACATCGGGTCGCGATCTTCTCGCGTTGTGCCTAAGCCATCTAATTGAGTTTTACTAATCGAGTTTTAACAGTTCAAATGTCAAATTTAGGTCGACATCATTGGATAGCTTCGAAAATGCTGGCTTAAGCGATAGTAGTAGTCGCCGGCTGAAATTTATTCTGTTTGGCGACGAACGCAAACTTAACCATCATCGTAGATATATCTTATCTGACATCTTCGGCGAATCAAATCGATCCGCGCGTCGAAGGAATCATTAATTGATCGGGACGAATCCGACAACATTCCCGACATACTGACTCGTCTTAATTGAACCCATACACGAAAATCTAATTTGACACTTGTGTTCAATCGACGATGTCGGAGAGGAGCGCTCGAACGAATAGGAAATGATGATCGCGACTATCTAAGGCAAACTAATTGATGACCTGTTAAAACCAGTTCAATAAGACTCAAACCATCGGTCAATTATCGATCGTTTAGGCGAGCGGAGTTCGATTTCTTACACACACGGCAGAATTCTTATTCCCGGGATGATGACGTTTAATTCCTGAATGGTGCATTAGCCATGAATCGGTGGCCAGGGCCGATGATGATGGCTGAGGGAATACGTCTAAACGGCCAGATTTTGATATTTAACCCCTTAATGTCTACTATCATAGATGAATGCAAACATAATGCGTTGAAACAATTGCAAGAACTACTATCATTTCCAGATAAATTTCCAGAACGCCTAGATGCAAATATCGTCTTTTCTAGGAAAGAAATAGTAAACACCATTGTTCTTGCGTGAAAACAGCAACAAATCAGCGTACTCAACCAGAGGTTTTAGATGGTGACCATCACTGTCCACAGTAGTAAGTTTATGTGATGGATAGCAGCAAATTCTACCAAAAACACATGCTCAATTTTCAATATATTGGAAAATAAAAGCTTTGTGACTAGCATCTGGCATCGACAATGTCGCTAATAAAGAATGAATGTAGCCCCTCTAAAAATCAGCATTAAGAAGAACACAACAAGACCAAATACATTCATGTCAAATCTTTCATCGATCACCCCGCCAGAGGCCACTCAGGAATTCAAAGAATCATCCCCTGATTAAGGGGGCAGAGGGCAGAGAAGAAACCTTCAACCAAGAACCTCAAACCACCACCAGGGTTTCGAACCCAAGAACCCGGGAATGCTGACCTTTAACGGCTCAGCCAATACACCTCGTTATTTACCCTTTAAGTGTGTCTACACCACAGTGCAGTGTATACATCAGTGATGGACTTTGCTAGTACACCGCATCAGGGTGTATTGGTGTTAATAGTAACTAGTTTTTTTCGCTAATGAAAGATGGCAGCACCTGTCAAACATAGTGGAGGAATATTTGTCACTAGCAATACATAGCGATACACCGCGCCACGGTGTAGATACATTAAAGTGATGTGTCTGTGATTTAGAACACTGGGGAGGGATTTTCTTTAAATTTCAAATCTCCAGCACTTTTGGATATTTTTTTAGTCAACACTGAAAGGGATTTGTTTTTAAAAATCTAAATTAGTCCTTCTAATTCTGATTTATACCTTTATGTTATTACAATATAATACAATAACGTTTAGAACGAATATTACATCTGTTACAAAAGCTTGCAAAAAATTTAACGATCAACATCGAAGCAAAAACAAAAGCAGCCACAAATATTATACACATATAGACGAACATTCATTGTGACAACGATGATTATGTGCTTACCGTGACTTGAATCTGGCGATGTGAAGCGTGTTAAAATGATACAGGAAAATAGAAATATCTTTACGCGAATCGAATAATGGAAATATCCAGACGACGTTTATTTATTGATTATCTCGATTTTTAAGAAACCGATTACGACGAGGCACGACTGTATAAATCGTAAAATATGAAGTACGTAAACATGTTCGCACGGAATTCGTCGCCGAAATCGATGACAACAGCTTGCGCGTACGCGATGGCTGTAATCAACGGTTGTACGGGTGTATAACGTCTCATAACTGGGCCGATTATCGGTGATCTTAAAAACTGCTCCGATGACTTAGTAATCATCAGCGACGACATCTCGTAGAGAAATTCGATTTCTCGCTATAAGACTTGATGATTTCAATGCTCGCGAGTTTTTGTCGATCGCTTCACAAGCAATCCGCGTACTTAATATTAATAATTCTTGTGGAGTGCTTTAATTTGACGCCACAAAGAGATCCAGCAACTCAGAAGAGCTGCATATTGTTCTTGAATACGGGGAAAGGGGAAGCCCTTAAATCTGCACAGTTTTCTTCATAAGCCGCAATCACGTGGAGACGGTTCGACCCTTGGCTCAGGCCTTGTCTGACATTTTTGCTCGCGTCAAACAGGCACGACCCCTTTGGCACCGGTGTGAATGGTTTTTCCAAGCCTAATTTGGCACGGGCCAAAAACGCTAGTGTGATCGCGCCTATTCGCATTTATCTTAATAATGCATCGATACGTGTCCGTGGGTGATATGCTACCATGACCATGGACTCCCCGAGTTAGACTCTATCCATGCACTTGCCGCAATTCAAAATTTTGTATTTTCATTGAGGTTTCAATTTTTAAAAGTAATCATTCAAGTCAAGAAATAGGCTACTGAATTGAAATTTATACGCACGTTGCTGATGAAAATTCGATCTACTATACGCGAAAGCCGATTTATTTGTCTGTCTCTGCTCTGTCAGTCGATCTACTCAGACTCCGCCAGCAGCAGCGCGTTGAACTGGGTTAATTATCCAATTTGTCGGTTGTCAACTTTTCTTTCAATTTATAGAAATCACGCAGACAACGCGACACAGGCCTAGTCAGTTTAATCACTAGAATCTAACCATTTCAGTGTGTCTACACCGCAGTGCGGCGTACTAATGGCTGATAGATTTAGCTAGTACACTGCACTGTGACGTATTGATATAATTACTAATTAGTTATTATCTCTAATGAAAGATGGCAGTACCTGTCAAATGAGGTTAAATATGAATAACTAATGATACACCGTAGAGCAGTGTAGATGCATTATAGCGGTATGCCTACTATAAGATGCACTGGGGTGTATTTTCTAAATTTTCAAATAATTTCCCAGCTCCTTAGGGTATTAATTAGTCAGTACTGAACGCGTTAAAGCGTTTCAAAAATGCCATTAGCAGCGTGGGCATTTTCTAGGTCTATACGTGAGTTGACACACCCACAGATCAAAATCCATTACCCAAAATCCCAGGATCCGAGGTCATTTCTGACCTACTGCTGTAACAAATGTCGCAGGCACAATGCCAAAGTTTATTCCACTAAAAATTTTGGTAAATCGAAATTTCTCGATATTTTCCTTGGCTTACCCCCTTTCACCTTCAAGAGGGTGGTCATAAAAAAACTACTCATGCGAAATCAGAACTTTCATTTTTCAGTTTTTTTAGGGTATTGAATTTCCTGATGCCGAGTTGAGATATTCCAGGGCCGGTTCCATAGTCATGGCTTAGACTTAAGCCAGTCTAAGACTATCTTAGTTATATAGCTTATCTAACAGCTCAAGACCAGTCTTAAGATTTAAAACGACTTTTGGACTTAAGTCCCAACTATGGAACCGCCACTAGAGCGTAAGTTCTACAATTTCATAGTGCTCTCAGAGTGCTGAAACCCGTTCTCCTGAAACAAAGTAAATTGAGTAATTCGGCTCGCTACTTTAAACGGAAGCGACTGAGCCTGCTTAAAACGTCAGCGCAGCTGAGGTAACAATTCGATCTCTCGATACCCTCGCGGCGGCGCTAATTAAACAGTATATTCTCACTTGCAGCGAACAAGAGACGAGGGAGTCCACCATCGACCCATATGATTTATTGATGATTAATAGTGGGTGGATGCGCGGTGATTAATAAAACCGTTCCGGAAAATGTGTGTGCTCTCATTCGCGCTCCTGATAGATGAGTAAACGAGAAAAATGTTTCGTAATGCTCTCTCTCGCCCTCCCTCTCTCTCACACACTCTCTCTCTGCTTTGATAATAGCACGATCTATCACACCCCCGCCCAGCAGTTCGTCTGTGCACATACACAGACCAGCTGTCGTATCGAAGTGAGTTTAGCTCACAACAATCAATTAGATATCGACCAGTCATCGAACATCTAGTGAGAATTGTATACACGCAGCATGATATTTTTACGCCATTTCACTATATTCTAAATTAAATTCTAAAGATAAGGGCGGCCGTGTTTTTTTCCGGTCGATAAGAGCGCATGCACCTGTAGCGATCAAATCGAAGTTCCCAGTGGCGTTGGAACCGTAGCGACTGCAACAATTTACTGGATGACATTGTTTTTCTTTCTCTATGACGAAATTGAAGTACACAATAAAAGTAATAAGAAAAACGTGTCAAAAATTGGCCGCGGCATTCAAAAATTGCTTCCAATGCACCTGGTTCCAACAGCGTACGCACCACTTATAGTGGAAGAGTTAACATTACATATTATGAAAATCCCACAATATATAAGAAAAAAAAAAGACCAAAAATGTTTCCTTAAGCTGGTTGTTTTATTCAACGTTTCGACTATAAACCAACAGTGGTCTTCAGGAATACTGAGATACAACAGAAATTGTGAAAAATATATACAATCCAGAACAAAGAGAAAGAACGAAGTCTCTTAGTTCTGGAACGTATATATTTTACACAATTTTTCTGTTGTATCGCAGTATTCCTGAAGGTGACTACCAGTTTATAAAGTCGAAACGTTGAATAAAACTACCAGCTTACGCAAACATTTCCTCATCAATGGTAAACATATCACATGATATCAACGAAGCATCCTATTGGTCGATAAAAATCAATCACTGGCAGATTCACAGGCGACCCGATTGCCGACGTAGATAATTGGTCGAAAATGTGTCAAACACGTTCGATACGGGTGATTTTTCCATGCGATTGGGTCGGCCGAATATGTCGGTTGCCTGAGCACACGGACGGATTTTTAGGGCAATTCATGAATGTTGTTACGCGATTGGGCGAAAGAATATGCACGCGTGTCCCTACCTTTAGATATTAATAGGACCGCCGCATGTTTCGAGCTATTTTTCGGAAAAATTTCTCTCGAGATAGGAGAGAAAATGTTCTAGTTGATCAGAGCGATGATAAGAGCCACAGCAACATCTTTCATCAATCAAATCAGTATGTCTCGCGATAAAATGATGACAAAATATGGAAAATCGCGAACGGTTGTCAGTTCCGATAGTCAACCATAGTCATAGATGATTAAATTAAGTCATTCGTGTTAACAGCTGCAAGTACGCTACATATCAACGCATAACGGCAGACACTACGGTCCTTTTGAAAACACTAAGTCAATATCTAAAGCCGCCTGCACACTAACGAGTATTGCGTACCGAAAGTTCGTACGGATTTAGCGTAGAATGTACGAGCCAAAAAATGCGTTCCGACAAGGGAGCTGTGGCAAGCGTGTATGCATTGTACGAGCATATTCAGCTCATATCTGCAACATTTACAAGCCCCATTTCATAGGACTTGTAAACATTGCAGATACATCATGAATATAGTTGTTATGCATGCCGCACATTTGCCACAATTCTATCCCCCTTGTCGCGCTTATTTGGATGCAAATGAATTCTTCGGTTGCTTTTACTTCTCCCCTTCGCGAAAATCCCGATTGCAAGGGTCTTGCACCAGGAGTATTTTCTATTAATTCTAGTAGGCCCATATTATGCAGAAAGTGAGAATCAATGACTTTCTTTTCCGAAATCGATATGCTAGCCGCTTTCATCAGTTTTTGTGTTATCATGCATATGCATATCAATGTCGAAAGCGCCGGAAAGTGCGCAGAATTCCCCGCACATCTGAGCGTACTTTGCGCCACGTCGAGAATTATCAAAAATGTTAGATACGTATCTGGCGACGGGCAAAATATGCTAGAAAATCACCCGCCACACACTCGATATTCGTACGGGAGCCTTGAAAAAAAACTACCGGTAAACTTCAACCCTACAGCCGTTTAAGCGTAATTCCAACAGATCAATCGAACCGTCATTAAATGAAGGAACGCACGACGTAAAATTGAATTAAATTTTACGCGCCACGAAATTCAATCATCAATTCCTGAAACTCATCCATTTTCGTAACCGGCTCAACTCCCCGCGGATAGAAAAACAAGACTAGGAGACGATCGCGACACTGCACGTGCAAAATCGATTTTCGGAACACCGACGGGCTCAGAAGATTATCGCGAATTATCAAAACTGAAAAAAATTCTTGTTTTTATCGCGCGTCGACTTACCGGTCCGCGTAGTAGTTTGACATTTACGTCGCAATTAGTTAGTTCAACTTTAGTAGGCGTTTCCTGCGACACGAGAACCTGGAATGCCAGCTCTGATGAATCTATTATTCCGTGTATCACCTGGAACGGGTAAAAACAGTTTCGACTGAACCAACGGATGAGATAATAACTGGATGCATCATAGAAGTAAAGTCTGTACTATATCTTGTTGAAATAATTGGATGCATCATAGAAGCAAAGTCTCTAATACAAGTTGCTGCAATAATTGAGCTATTATTTTTAAAGTAATGTATGGCGTTCTAGCTTTGTAAAATGGTGTTCTTTGTTAACAGCAGTTAGCTGTTGCTATCATCTGAAGAATTTACAGAATCTTGAAAGTTTGCATAATACAGACCTACAAGTACACTGGATGAACTTTATTATATTGACTTGAGGCTGTTAGCATGAAAAAATATGGCGGTAAAACTCTATCTTATCTTGAAATACAGATATTTAAGGTAGTTGAGTATAAAATTTGGGTCCCTTAAAGAGTTGTTTAAGAAAAAGTGGTCATCTGTCTACCATCAATTTTTAGGCGTATTGAATGAGACATAATTCTTGATATCAAGTAATGATACCACTCTATATCTGCTGCGTTTTTTAAATGTACATGTAACAAGTTCAAATTCGGTGATGCGTAACCTGACACTCAAAAAATATTACAATTTTATAAAGCCTTATACCAGATTTATTGAAATCAGAGAAACGTCGTGTAGAAAAAATGGATTTCTTTGTGGTGCTAAGGACTAGTCTTTATCGGCGATCACATAGACACCGATGTTCAAACAGTGAATTCAATAACCACAACATAAACAAGATGAACTTACACTGATAATGACAAATACAAGGTCGGACAAATTGTCATGATAAGTTATCTAGCTGATAAAAAAGGTGAAATAAAATTCACATTCAAGCCTACCCGAATATAGAAATGTAGTAGGCCTATGCTCATATAAGGCATGTATATGGAATTGCAGTAGCGATTACAATATTATCATATGAAGAGGATAAGTGTTATCCGAGTGGATGAATATACTTACAAATGTTTCTTTAGACGCTACTTCCGTATGAACATTAGTAACTCTTGGGGGGAGACTGCCAGCTAGTATCCGATCGAAACGCACCGACAGAGAGCTCTACAAAAATTTTAAAAAAAAACAGATTTTGAGCCGAAGAATTCCATCATTCACATTTATAAAGTCTACTTCTAGTAACCCAGAATATTTCTAACTCTTCTTCGTCAACAGACTGGGGTTCAGTGTCAGAGTCCCTACAGATCAGTCATTCCTGGATATAAGGAGTTTCCAAGGAGTTTTAAAGGAAAAAGTTTCAAATTTCGAGGAAGCAACTGCTTCACTTTCATATCCCAATTACTGTAGACGCCTCCTAAATCGTTACTGTTTAAACATGTTAATTTGGTGGTTTTGTAAGCAAACTTTTTATCCCATACACTACTAAACTTTCTAATTCTGTAACCTCCTAAAAAGATCCTGGTTCCAGCTATAGGGGTTGTCTACTGTATAACTACAACCAAGACAAACATTTCTAATGGCCTATTTCTCAAAATTGACAGGAGTTTTGGGTATTTTGCTCGAATTAAAGGAGTTTCATGCGCTTTTAAAAGGATTTGGTTCAGAAGAAGTTTTCATGGAATCAAGGAGTCGTAGGGCCCTGAGTGTGTTGGCTTCCATCTTGTCAAATCTTCTGATAAAACCAGCCCAAATTAGTTAATTAGTTACTTTGCAATAGCATTAATCTAAATAAAAGGCATATCATAAATCAAATTCAAGCTAAAAAGACAGAAAAGAATGTTTCTTAGACTTTACATGTGAATCGAAAGGGAGGGAGTCGAAAGGGAGGGGGTGTGAAGGATCTTGAGTTCTACATCAAACCTAAATCATGACAAGAATCTATTCTTTCAAAATCTTCACAATTTTCATTTTCAATGAAAAATTCTATCCAAACTGCAAACTGAGAACAATCTAGGATAAAATGTTGTTCAAAATCGTGCTTCTCGACAGGCAGACACAGTCAGCGAGCGTTGAATCAGATAAGTTAAGTGTGCATTTCTAAGAATAAATCGACCTCTACTAATGCTAAGCAGTACATAAACAACAGATCTAGTTCTCCATTTTTTAATGACCGACGTCTTGTTCTCGATTTTTTATAAGAACGGAAAAATCAATGACCAAAAAGACAATGCATCATTATACGATTCAATCCATCAACAATATCGCTTTTACTCGTTTATGATGAGAGGCTACCGATGGATTCTAAGAAGCTATAGTTTTGGCGCCGTAAAATAGTGAAGGATAAGAGGGTGGTGGGTGAAGTTAGGCTACATTCAATTGAGGAACATAACAAATTTGAAAGTATCCTATCCAAAGTCAGATAAACAGCAGCATTAGACATTATTCATAGACTGTTAATCTGAGTATTTCAGATTTCATGAGCAAAAACCCACGGTTGATAATTTGACAATCTATTCATTTATTAATGCTTCTCTGAAGTTTAGTTAAAACTAGTCATAAAGGAAAATATCAGAATAATTAGTTAAATCATGAACCGTGGTTTTTGCTCATCAAAGCCGCAGTTGGATCATTCGAGAAGGGTCATCCTTATTACCGAGATGATGTATTTTACCGAGATGAACCGAGATGAAATTAAATATAACATATCTATTTATTCCTTATCGATTTTAACACTTGAAATCACGTTATATCAGTAATAAATACCTCCTAGAGTCATATTTTACATATTTTTTTATTTAAAAAAATTTTGACTCAAAAAACGTAAACTCGGTTAGCAATAAAATTTCATTGAATTTGATTGATCGACGATCTCATCTCGGTAAAGTTAAAAGTTATTTTTCCAAAAATATCCGACAAAATATATAAAATATGAACCCAGCAGGCATTTATTACTGATATAATATGATTTCAATGGTTAAAATCGATATGGAATAAATAAATATGTTATATTTAATTTCATCTCGGTTCATCTCGGTTCATCTCAGTAAAATACATCATCTCGGTAATAAGGATGACCGTTTGAGAACAATGAAATTAAGCTAGTTTACGAAAATCAGGATCAAACACCCTATTTTTCAGGATTATATCAAAATCCGAATGAAAGCATAGTCTATCAGATAGTTGCCTCATCTTTGGGGTTTAACTTTTATAACGGATGAGGCTTAAATACATATACATCTCGGCCCAATTGCACAGTTAGGATTTTTAAGTCCGTAAGCGGTCTCAAATGATAAGACGGGTCTTAGAATCAGGGTGGTCTAAGACGTGTCTTTAATCTAAAACTTTTTGAAATGACTGCGCCTTGGACTGGTTTCCGTGGTTCGATCATGAACACAAATCCAGTTGCTGGATATTCCACATTTATAACTGATGCCAAATTCAAAACTATTCTAAAAAAAATCTTACCTGTGACTTTTTAGCTTCATCATTCAACGCGGCTAACCAGTTCTGAATAAATCCCGGCGTTGTAGAATAGTTCAAGTAAATCCAATTTATTGCTGAATTAAGCCACTGACAGCTCTCTGTAGCGTAATGTATACCCGGACGACTAGCAACACCCGAGGAAGATGGGGACGAGCCGCCGGCTCGTTGTTGCCGCCTAGAATCTTGCGAATTTTTCGGCTTCCCCGCGAAAATCTTTAAATACAATTGCAGCGTCCCGACGACGACGCAGGCAAACACGATCCAACCGACGAAAAACATGTCGACAATATCCACTCGACGTATGTCAAAGGTTCGATACCATTCTAAAAATCTCCCATACCGGTCGGCCATGTTAGACCGAGTCTCCCCGAGCTTGTACCAAATTAACTTTAACGTTATATCAGCCATGGTTGCACGGCGCCCAATCAACGAGCTAGTTAAATAAAACTATTCCATAAACGGTCTACTTACCGCCTCTCGCACTCTCAGTACTATATACCTTCACACGCCGGTAAAAAGGTAATTCGATACCGCCCGAGTATGCTGCACATTATTTACATCACTTTCTCCCCAGTTCCGTCGAAAGGGGTTTCCTAGTTCCGCCTTGTTGACGTCATTATGAGTGATGGAATTCCCAAATGAAATTGAGAACTTACGCACGCCACGACGGCGTCAAAGCGGCGGGCGGAGCCGTCCTCATTGTTAATGTGTACTTCGTTTACGTTTAAAATCAATATCCGTGCTAAAATCAATCGATGGATGAATATAAATAAATGGATATCTATCGCATCGTTCGTTCTTGCAATAAAACGGAAGTTTTTTTAGAGTGCCTGCTGCCTCGGTGTTTCCTTTTGTTCGGGTAATTTGACTAGACAGTAATGGCCATAAGAATTTTCGTGAAAATATATCTAAACAGGCCGCGTGTGTGTGGGAAGACATAATTCAGTTTACCTAAATGAACTTAATATATGGATAACGAATTCTCCACCTGGTCCCGATAACTGGAATTCCAGTTTTGCGTGGAAATGTCGAGTCAATTCAAAGCCATCGGTTCATGCGATTGTTACTAAAACTTGAGTTGAGTGTGTGTATGTGACTGGTAACTCCATGGCAACGTTGTGTCATGGCCGACGGTGACAGTATTGTAAACACTGAAACACTTAGTGTTAGGCAGACAACTATTCGTGTCGTTTTGTAGAGAACGCGAGCGTTATAGAAATTGTTTCGAAATCGTGCGTTCAAATACTCATTCTCGTCATCATCATGAGTCAGTTCGAATACGAAAAAGACCCTCCGTTTCGAGAGATGGTTCGGGCATCGGGACAGGCTGAGGTTTGGACTCATACTCACGACGAACTGAAATTCACGCAGTTCGGCTGGCGAAGTACAACGAAGGATACCGCCTACGGAACTCCGACTTTGATCGGGAATTGGAACGAAAAACGATTCGATATAGGAGAATTGAAAAAGAGCAAGAGATTGCCGTCACAGGTAAAAAAGGAAATCGATATCTTATCAATTTTTGGAGTTTAATTCTAATCAAATGTTTATTCTTCAAACAACGGTTTTTAAAATAGAAAAAAAAACAAATCTTGAGTTTTTTTTCCAAGAAACTATCTATACCAGTAAGTTCTTTCCAAGAAACAATCCATATCATGGGGTCCACAAAAAATATTTCTTTCCATTTGATTAATTATTAATCTGATTTCGGCAGCCCTGTGTTAGAGTTAAATTTTTTATCCGTGAATTTTCAGGAGTTCCACAGTGAATAAAAGTAATAATCGAAATCTATAATAACGCATCCATTTTTTCTTTCTGAAATAAATTTATCATTGCCATTTTATTCATTGCCAATTTCCTGTCTATCAGCCGACCATAGACGGGACTAGTACTTTCGTAATGTAAAAAAAGATAGAAAAATGTCGGAAAGTTTAATCTGTTTTTTACAATCTTTTTTTACATTGATACATTTTCAGTACGACCATTATTTCGAAACAACTTACAAAAATAGCTACAATCTTGGACCGCACCAAGTTCCAGAGGAGTTAAAGCACCTTAAAGGTATTTTTTCGAGAGGTTGATATTGAAATTAAAATCAACGTTTGATATTTCATCGAGGCATTTTTTTGTAATTGCAGCTCGCCATCCGCATGCACATCCGGCTCACCAACCAGAATTAGACAGCAAAGAACTGAAAAGCATTTATAACAGTTTCGAAACCACTCAACGTGCATCGTACATGCATCCAACGGTCAGAAAAACTCCGTTGAGTAAATGATACCATGTACGTGTCCGTTTGGACCAGAGCAAGATCTTAGAATAAGATCCCTAATGTGTGCGATTTCCAGTGTGTGACTTTGGGTGCTATTTTTAGTTTAGGTGTAAATAAAAAGTATTATCTAACGTGATCTTGTTTGTTTTCCGGCTCCGTAACTTCTTTAAACACTATCCTATTTATTGGATAAAAGCTTATTATTGCGTCATCGGCTCTTCACTCGCGGTTGGACGCGACCAAGCCCTGGCAAGCAAGGATGATTGAAATTGCACACCACACGTCAAAGCGAGCGATGTTAGAGTGCTGTAGGAAATATTTTTACAGGAAATTATTCTTTTTCACAGTAGAGTGTCTGCCCTTCCGTTGTTTGCTCCGTCACTGGCGACCGGCCGAAATGCACTAAAACAAATCTGCAACACTTGAAACGATAAAACATCCGGCGCAATATATTTAGAATATTTTTATTTAGAACATTTTTAAATCACTTACTGGCAGACGGCTATCCAATCGATGTTCATTTTGACTTACATAGTTCAACGTGTCCGGGAAATGAAATAGGGCTACTGAAATAAAATCGAACGGGGTTTGCATTCTACTGAAACGATTCGTTAATGATTAGTTTATGTTGCAGTTAGCGCCAAATGTCATAACTAAAGCTGAATATTTTGTGGAGTGAATGTAGTTTGTTTTTAAATAGAAATAAATTAATAAGTCCGGTGTCACCTTAGTCAGGCTTACAGTGCATTATCTCACGGCTTTCCCTGAACCGGCAAACGATTCAGAGGGGTTTGTCAGTTGGGAGGCCCGGCCGGTTTATAGATTATAATGAATCACCATTCCCGGTACTGAACAAGATAGAAATGTAGATCTATCGATACATTATAATACAAAGTTACTTGATTAAAGTGTAAAAATAAAAAACGACGATATCTATTTCAGAATTCACTCATCGGCATGTGAGGATCTTCCTGAGGAGTACTCCGACCGTAATCGGGAGCATTGCGGTTAGATTCAGATGCTACACACGAGAGAGGGCAGCACTTTGTTTACTAACAACCATGGCAGCCACGACGGTTGTCAATTTGGGTATGCCCAGAGAAACTACCGAGTTTTCGGGCTCGTCGCAGGAAGATGTGGTGCACGCAAAAAATTTCTGGCAATCGTTGCAACTTCATCCACCGATGGAATCGCGTCTGGTGTCGAGCGATATCCGACAAAGATTGAAGAAAGCACCTGTGGGCCGCCAACGTAAGATCTCTGTCGTCGACTCTCTGCGACTCCTGTCCTGACCCTTATTATCCTCCTCGACCTCAGCAGTCAGTCAATCAAAATTATTTCTAATTGAATGCAAACTTCTGCAACCTACACCCATTCATTTTCTTCGTGACAGTTGCCACAATTGTCAAGAACGTTGTAAATTCAACATAGCCAAAAAGCACGGCCGGTTGCTCAAAAGTTGGTTAGAGTTAACCAGTGGATAGTTGATATGGTGACAATTGAAATTTCATTGTTACTATGGTATTTAACGGCCGGTTATCTTAAACCAACTTTTGAGCAACTGGCCCCTGGTTTTCAAGAGTCGCTTTTTAGCACAATTTCTCAGCCCTGCAATATGGTTTCCTGCAGAAACAGCAATTTTCACTGTACCGGTAGTTCTCATTAGGGAATCGCTTCTGAAAACGCATGTCATTGATTTTGAATTCTATTGACCTGGTACACATGTGCTTGATTTGCAATTAGCCACTCTTGGCTTTTCTCATGTAGCAAAAAGCTTCCTGAAACCAGCCTTAAATCAGGAGTGGATCTTTTTCGGAAAATGGGAAGATGGCAGCCTCAAGTTACAATATGTTCCCAAAAGTCCTTAAGGGCCCGACAAACAGTGATCCATTATTATAGCATTCCTACTTGTAATTCTTTCAAGCTGCGCCATCTCATAATAATAATCTAACTTCATTGTTCCATTTTAGCCAAGAATTATGTCTATGTTCCGATACAAGAAGATGAAAGTAAGTGGCCCGATCTCCAAACAAATTTGAAATACGGTATAGAATACCGATCTAAAACTAATAGGAATTCACTTGGGTTTCAGAATTAAAAAACTTTTTACTGAAAGCTAAACACGAGGAACACCAGGTTCAAATGAAACGAATCAGAGAATTGGCGCTAAAAAAACAGGAGACTAGATCTTTGCTATCAGCTCAACGGGTTCATAGAATGCAGGTAAACTGAATGAAAGATTCAGACTATTTTCAGCCTACTCGAGCTTATCCTTGTCAGTTATTGATTAGACTGTGTATAACTACTGTGGTTTTGTCAGTAACTGGACTATTAACGATGCAGTCATCAAACAGACTAGTCACTAAGTCAGTAACCGAACTCTGATGAAGTTAGTAATTGGACTATGGCTCAGTCAGTAAAGCAAACTTAGTAACTTGATCGCGTAAGAAGTTAGTGACTGGACTGATGTATTTTCTCGATATTTTCAAAAGGTTTCAGTTTATAATATATCAAAACCTTCATGCCAATGAAAGATACTACCATACCTAGGCAACTCATCAATAATCAACATCCTCAGGCTTTTTAGAATAACTGATTTCCATTTTACAAAAATTAAGATATATTTCTTAAATCCACTTTAAAATGCATTTCTTCAATCCTGTGGCCGTAATTTTACTATTTCGGTGAATGTATAAATTTAAATCGGATGATCTTAATTTTGTAGCAAGAACTGATTTCGAATCACGTCGGTTTGAAACCGATCGATCCACCACGGTCGGGACCAGCTCGAGTAACGCCGACCGACGAAATCAATCCGCAAGATTGCCTTAAACAACTCGACGAATTCGATGAAAACAGAACGTTAGAAAATACGAATAAAATCAGTAGTTGATGTCTATACTCAGTAAATCCTAGCGACGACTAAAATTTGATTATCACTTAACTGATCATTCGTTTGGGGTCATGTATGAAATATGTGCACTTTACTTTCTAACCCTATCCTACATATTACCCAACATCTAATCGGCTTGCAGATTATAGGCCTAGTGGAACCTTGTTAGAACGATTCTGTTAGACTCGTTTATTACGATGATTTCCGGCATGTCCCAGCTAAGATGTTTAAGCTTAGGATACTATGAAACCGGTTAGATACGGCAATTTCCCATTGGCCCACTCGTATCGAGGTTCCGCTGTATTTGGTGATAAAATATATGTGTATTTGTGGAGAAAGTAGTTGAGGTTGCCAGGGGAATTCTTTAAATATCCTAAGTACCAATATATCAATTGAATATAAGATTAAGGTTACCGTTTTACACTGCATTTTTTAGAAAAATGTAAAGCCTCCAAAGCAATGATGTGGAAATGATATGAAGCAGGTTCAGTCTTTAATTGAGTGTGCACATATTTCAAAGATACCCGTCATGTCGAAATTCAACTGTTCTTGCTCCAGAGCGCTGAATGTGATGTACATAACACTTTCCTTTGAAAATAAATTTTTAATTTTTTGTAACGAATAAACCGGCTTCTTTCTTGTATGAAAATGTCAGCTGTGAATATCAACCCAGAAATGAGAACAAAAAATACATCACAACGTTCTTAATATCAATATAAAAGACATATATTACCATAGTATATAAATACATTATACAGGACACGCACATGGTATTACTAATGAGAATATAGGCTTACAGTAAAAATCTGCCTCATCCAGAACAATGACATCATATTTTACGTAAATGGTACATTCATGTAAACAGGGAGGTAACTGAATTGTTACCAGATTTAATAAACAGATACCGATGAAGCGGGATCAACTGTTAGTTCAAAATGGCTTTGAGATGCTTAAAACTACGTACACATATCTACATTGTCGCAAAAAAGGCTAACTTTACTACTTTAAAGCTACTTAGATGTTTTGAACTATTTTTAGATTGCACGTACTGCTAATATGAGTAAAGTATCTGATTAATTCGCAGATTCATCTACAGGTAAGCACTGACTGACTTTTGTAAACCGATGGACGAGGATTTTTCACCCAGACTTTTGGACAATATCCAGATTTCGTACTATGGATGAATATAGGCATCGAGCATTACTATATTTCTAACACTGAAATATTTTGAATCGCGAGTTAAGTGAACTTGACTTGCAGTTGACATAACCAAGACCAGTAAACTAACGTTGAAATATCTTTCGATCCAGTTATTCCAAATAACCGTAAATGCAAATTTTCTTTCAGCTTTATCTCGATATAGCTAGGCTTTCGGCGAATCGGCGATGACTTGTTCCGCCGTGGCAGAGGGCGCTGGTGGCGGCGGAGTGTCAGCCATTGCTTCGGCGGTTGTTTCCAGAACGGGTTGAGGGGTGGAAGCAGCTGGCTGTTGTCCGACCGGCATACCGACTAAAAATTAAAAGAAAAAGAAATCTTTCATTCATTGGTAACAATTAATTCCCGATCCAAGCATTTGCGTGACGAATGTACAGTACACTCCTCTCAATCCGGTCAGTTGAATACATTGCATGATAATATCAATCGAACTTCCATCGTCTAACTCAAATTGTCTTATTACTTCAAAGTAAATTACTAATCAAAATTGATCCGAGTTAGGAGTGAACAGTATGTTATGAGTTACAGTTTTACAGATCAAGTTTTCACTTTTACCCTCGGTTTAACCCAATTGCTGAATTAATCCTAGGATTATTTCAGGTATCAATCTGCAGCCCTCTTCAGAAATGCGCCATTTCAGTGTGTGTAGGCGAAGCCATCACTTTTTCGCGACAAAATGAATAATGTCTAGTGTATGCAAACCATTTGTTAGTTCATTAATTGGAGAATGGTGATAGTGTATAGAATGTCTTGAGGGGAGCAGACTGATACATATATAGAACTTGAACTGCTGTGTATTTCAGCATATATAAGTTAATCTGACTCTCTCTGCCAAGTTTGTGGAACACATACCTGTAGATTGGTCGAGAATTGGTACACCCTGTTGTTTTTGTTCCGCGGCTAATTGTTGAGCCGCGACCTGGCGAGCGCGAAACTCTGCCGCTCGCAGTTGTTCCATATGGAATTGCTGGCGTTCCTGCAGCAACTGTTGCCTTTGATATTCCAGCTGAAACGACGCATGAAACAATTTGTCATCAGAAGCAATTTCATTCAAAAACATGACTGAAGTTTGGTTAATAGAGTAGAACTTGCTTAATTCAGATATTTCAATCCGGGTTTTCACTTAATTCGGATTTTTGGTCCATTTATCCAGGAACCATGTAAGCTATTATTCGTAACTCAGATTTTACTCAATTAGACGATATCTGGACATCCTGAAGTCATCAGAATTAAGTGAGTTCTACTGTATTTGGAATTCATTTCAAGGATTTTGATAACCCCAAAATTCAATTACCAGATATTCGAGATTCTAAGTGGTTACCACTTCATAGTACAAGTAAGTAAAACACAATTATTCAGACCAGATTATCAACTAGAAATACAAAGCCTAGCAATGGTGGATATTGATCAATAACTCACCGCTTCTCGCTCGCGATCCATTGTGCTTTCCAATTCATTGAAATGTCGCAATTTGATTTCGAGTTTTTTCATCTGAGTTTCCACGAGCATAGCAACTAGACTTCGAATCTTGCGTTCTTCCACGGCAGCCAAATGCTGAAATAATACAAGGTCGAAACAGGTAATCTTTTTTTCTCATGATTTCAACTCGAGGACTAACTCGATAAGCCATAGGCTATCTTTTAATGCAATTATGTAGTCGACCTTGCACAAGTCATCGTGTGATATATGATCACATTACTTAATTTGCGTCTTAATTACTATTAAAGATTAAGTTCTCAACATGATGGTCTTGTCAATGATAATGACAAGTTGGAAAATTATTAGAAAACAATGGCCGCCTGACATTGTTAGCCCCCTTTTTTACAAACCTGTTACTAAAAGGGGTTAATTAAAGTGAACTGTATTGATGTGCCTATATCATCTATTTTTGTATTCAGAGAGCACGAATAAAATCAATTTTCAAAGTTATTTTGACCCGATTTTGAACCCGCAACAGGTGAAGTAGAATGTTGAATCTGATTTCTTAAATCATTACCTTAGCTTTCACAGCTGCCGCTGCAAGGGCCGATGCAGCAGCTGTAGATATCGCTGCCTCGTCGATCACTTTCTCTCGTGCCGGGTCCAATTTCTCGGCGGGATCGTCCGTTTTACCACTCGATTCTCCATCTTTATTGTCAGTTTCGCCTTCAGTTTTCTCCTACGAAAAATATGACACAAAGCAAAATAAACACCATACTTTCTTTCAACATAATATTCACACCTATAACGTGTTTTCCTACAATTTCACCATGGAACTTTCATGTGGAACACTGCTGCCGAAAAGTTTTCAGTCTGCACTGGCTTGGATAAAGGCGCCTAACACATTTACCATAGTTTATCATACAGACATGCTGTGTGGGGTCTTGAAATCATTAGATGCAGCCAAGTTAATTATCTCCAAGACATCATAATTGACAAATCCAACTAGATAATTTAAGTGTGCTGAATATAACTTCCCCTGACTTGACTGAAGGTAGGAGGCCCCCAATGACTTCATTGGAGGTCTATTTTCCTGAGGAATTCTTCCACACGTAAGAAACGAAATTCGTTTTTACAGTACTCATTGAAAGAGCCCTCATATAAATATAAGTAAGAGCAAAATTCTCGTACCTTAGTTTCATCAGTTTTCTCGGCTGATTCTTTTTCTTTCGCATCTTCCGTCTCCATTTTCTCTTCGCCGCTGGTTTCCTCCTTCTTTCCCTCTTTACTCTCATCGGTTTCCATCGTTTCCTGTAGTGAAATCAATATCCAATGAATCGCCCGAATAACTCGATGAAAATGTACGTGAATTCAGTCAACTTAAGTCGCATAACCGTTAAACTTGGATAGTTGTTGAAATATATTTCTGGCCTTATGTTTAAACCATTACACTCAGATATCATTGCTCAAATCGGACAAATTTTCATTGCCCAAAAAGATTCATTTGTCGCGGTTCTTGAATTATGTAATGTTTCGTTTCGATTCCCAGATGAATTTTACCTCCTTTTTCACTTCTGAAGCTGCCTCATCTTTTTTCTCATCCGAAGCTGGTTTTTCAGCGCCATTTTCCGTTTTTTCGCCTGTACTTTCTCCTTCTATCAATGTAGGTAAACGCAGAATACAGTTAATCGAGTCATCTATTTACTGGTCACTTCAAACGAACGTATCATCTATTCTTCTTCTAACGGAAACCTACCTTGTTTTTCGGTCTTCTCCTCTTGTTCCTGTTCCGGCTCTGTTCCGGCTATGCCACTTTTTTGAAGTCCGAATTCTGTGTTCACTTCCTTTCCATCTTTGACGGCGGTTTCCACGTTCTTTATATGAGCTTTCACGAGCGCGTCCGGGACTTCATCTCGCATTTTCGCAAACTCCTCTGCAGGGGAAAAACAAATAAGGTATTGAACTTATTATTGCATTCTATTGAACCCTCAAACGTTAATTGAATATTGACTTCAAAACTATCATCACCATCCAAATTAATCATAAAGTTCTTATGAAAAACATCTGTAAAAATTTTTCAGTACATAAAATGTTGAAAATCTAGTAATGTTCTCCTCAGTTTTTAAAAAATTCTGCCTATCTTTTACCATGAACCACTAGCCAAAATATGTTGGAGACGCTTTGTCCATAAAAACTAGGGGTCCAGGGACACCATGCCCACTTGGGAAGTGGTTTCAAATGCTCAACAATCTAACAATTTCAATATTCAACGCCCCCTGGTGGCCATATACGAAATCCAATTACCTTGAAACTCACCACAATCATAGAACACGTTATGAGCTACAACTTTCTAATTGATTGTGGTAGCAAAATACGCTTAGGTATCAATATAATGTGGAAAAACTTTTTCCAACTTACGAATGAGTACTGGTGACACCAAGATGGCCGCCAATTGCGTCATAATTGGCTGATGAAAAAAATGATGATAAAACATCCCTTTCCAAAGAATACCCATCACAAATTGTAATGAGAAATGGCAAACCAGTAGGAAGCTACAGGACTCAGAATTCGGGCCAAAATTAACATTTTTGGGCACTAAAAAGGTCATAGGACGGCCATCTTGAGTCCGACCGACCCAATTTTTGTTATGTTGATGGGCCCTGGGGGGATTTACATATATCCGAAAGATCAAGGTAATTGATCGAAGCGTCTTCAAAATTTCCCTCAAAAAGTTCAAAAATGTGTAAAAAGTGCTGATTTTGGTGAACAACAATGGCTGCCAGTCGGCCATCTTGATTCTGACAGGGCCAGTTTTTGGGGCTGAAGATGTGTCTAGGGTAGATACATGTGTAACCCAAATATCAAGACATTACCTTGAAGCGTCTTCAAAACTTCCCAAAATAACTGGATTTCCGTCTACGGACGGATGGACGGACGGACGAAAAGTGAACGCAATAGCCCGCTGGGACTAAAGTCCCAAGTGGGCTAAAAAAAACCAGCCTTATCTTCATTCGGGTCAGAGTCATACGCGGTACTTGAATCTTACCTAATGCAGCTTTGGCGGCCGAACTTGATACACGAGGATCAACAACCGAAGCGAGGAAGGCGACCGTCGACATGATCGGGTTACCGCTCTGTGAGAATGGGGTTGGCTGATAGGCCAGCGGACCTGCAATCAACAGTATCAAAAGTAAAGTTCCACATAAACACAAGATGCATAGTACATGCAGTACATTTTAGCAAGGATCCAGTAATGCATTCCCCTGAACACAAATTTTTTAAGAGTCATCTCTCAGTTCTCCACATACAGATTTTACATTGTAGAGTACAAGATTTACTTGGACATGGCCGATTTGGGACTTTCGACTAACTTGGCCAAAAACGAAATAATTCATTAATTAACTCATTAATTAGTGAGTTAAGATAAGTTAATTCTCAAGTTTAAAAATGTGGAAAATCATCGTGGCAATGCATCTACTTACCCATATGACCCTTGCTCTCTTCCAGGTACGGGTCTTCAATGGGTAACCGAAGGAAGTGAAGGATACACTCGTCTTGCGTACGACTACCGACATGTTCGCAAACCTTATTCCAATCATCTTTGTACATTTCTAACGCCTCAAGCAGCAACAGTGTTTCCTGATCGGTCCATTCGCGAGCTCGCGCCGCGGCACTGCGATCCTGTAGCAAAACACCACAAGTGAATATCAATTGTAAGCACTTTCCACCCATTTACGAAGCTGCTGGGGCCAGTTTTACACACTGGTATTTACTTTAACCCAAAGACTAACTCAATTCACATTCAATTGCATAAGCTCAAGGATAGAATTTATACTAGTCTATAAAATCCGGGGCCCCAAGTTTCCCTGATTCTTCCAGGTGATGACACAAAATTTGACGAGTGAATCCGAGAAATTTCTTGGTTTAAAACATTACAATTTATTCTTTTTCTATTGAATCACATACTGATAATTCCCTTAGTTTTCCAGGGTCCAGTTTAAAAGACATTTAACCCCGGTGTAAATCCAATTCATTATCAATTGAGTTAGCCCCTGGGATAAAGGTAATACCGGTCTATAAAACACACTTTTCTGATTCCCAAGATATTCCAGGTTTTTCGGGTCAGTGACCAACTGGTAAGGGTTCGACGTAGTAATTCGCAAGCATCGAACGCGTGATATTACCTTAACGATTTTCTTGCCGTAAAGATCCGTTCGCAAACCGAAATTCTGGTCGAGGCCTTTATCGTCCATTCCAGTTGTTTTGTTCATATCGAAATTTGCGATCTGTTGAGCAGCGGAGGGCTATAAAATAGAAAGGCAGCGATGCACTATAAATTCCCCCGGAACACTTAAGTCAGGTAGTAAACTGCACCATTTGAAGGTACCGTATACCCGAGGTGAGAACCTGAACTAAAAAATCAAACCTCAATGATCAAGGATTTTAAGTACAGTAAAACGTGGCCTTACTTGGACATGGCCAACTCAGACTAGACAAACTTGGACCAAAATGAAATCATTTACGAACTTCCTAATGTTTTTTATATCCTTAACTCGGATTTCGTTTACGTCGGACCAATTTTGCCGGTCAGAGTTGGACAAGGTTTACGGTATATGTATGTCTAGGTAGGCAGTACCAAGGCCAGTGAGAGTTTGACACTACTGAGTAAGAAAGAGTTCATCTATAGCCAATGGCGGAGCCGAGTCCAGACCTAGTGTTAAGCTGGATTGAGGAAAGTTCACCGCATTACGTAGCACGGTTGTTCGTATTTTACCTGTTGCGTTTTTGGAGGATTAATCGGCTGCAGTCCGGATGGCGTATCGGCTAACACGTGGAAATGAGAAGTCGACGGAGGTCCCATCGGATTCGGTCGATTCTCGGCATCTACCTGATAGTTCACCAAGCCCCACTGTTCCAAAAATGCGTGTAACCTGTCAATGAAGGATGTAACACATTGATTTTAGCGCGGATGGCAAAGCTACTGCAGTGATCGATGGATCCACCAGCAGCACTTAAAATAGATATGATCTATAGGTGAAGAATGAAACGCATAACGTATAGTCAAATTCATTCAAAATGTATCAAATAAAAGCAATTATGAATACCATATACGCCAAAAATGGGCTTGAAATTTTGGTTAAATGTGTCACACGATGATAGTTTTGGACTTTCGCTTAACTCAGACCAATGACGCTTGTCCAAGTTTGTGAACTGATCACAAATTTTATCGCATTTGACAAAATAACCCGGCCGATTAGGAGAAACGAGGCTTTCATTTTTTTCTCAGCCTTAGTTAAGGTTTCACAGTATCTTCAGGCAAGATTCTTGATAGCATAAATAAAAACAAGAATTTCACGAAATCTTATAACATGTCTGAATTTTTCCAGCCAAAGTGAAAACATGTCTCACAGACTGACCTCATGATGGCGCACACATCTCCGGCTAAGTTTCGTCGACAAGCCGTACTAGTGAGATATTCCTGCGGATTCAATCTGTATGTGTCTAGCATGAAGTTTCGATAAGCCAAATACCTGAAAAACGATTCAAGAAAGGCATTCATTAATATCTCAAACCGAATAAGTTTTCCCAACATCTTATATATGAGGCGGGTTGAAATTCTCATGTTCATAATTCAAAATTCCCCAAAGTCGTTTTTTCAATGTTCACACCATAACATCCCAGAAATATGATACACGAAGTGTAAGATAAATTTCCCAAATAATTCCCCGATAAAAAGAATTTATCGAATTCCCAAATATTTCCGAACCAGGTAATACGAAATTTACAAAACTACCGATGAGAAATAACAGGATGGCCATTTTCATTTGAATTCGCCCGACTATTTCCCGATATGCACATTGTTTTTTCTATGCTTCGATCTGCTAAGAATCCAATCAATTAACACAGGCAACTACGTAAGAAGTAGACGGAAAACTGTTTGATTTTACGCCCAATTTAGCAATCTCAACAAATTTCCCTGACTTTTAGCATTCATTTTTAACTAAATTCCCCGACTTTTCTAAATAAGAGAATATTCTCTGATTTCCAGGTAAGTGGCCGCACCCTGAATAACCGACAACTTACACTTCGGGATTTTTCGACTTGTTTTTGCCGTTAAAATATTCGGGCAAAGCGCGACGCTCGATCGCGTGCACCGAGTTGTAATCGAACCACGCCGTATAACTGGGAATGATGATATGATGCGTCTGTTCGGTGACGTTATCGTCGTCGTCCTTCTTTTTCGTCGTTTCCTCTTCGTTCTCTTGGCTGCGGTCGTCGGCTTGGTTGTCGTCCTCTTCCATATCGATCAGGCTGCCGCCTTTAATCGGCAACATTTCGTTGTCCTTGCGACTGCGCGTGTCGGTAACTACGAATAAAGGGTTCGAAATACGTAATTGCTGATCGAAATTCGCCGCTTATCACTTTGAACAAATTTTCAAGACTATTCTTCAACTTAAAATAAGGGATTGACATCATCATTGATATCATCAATTTACTACATTTCCGGTTTCTAATTGCTGTAATGAGCCCAGTTAAGAGTTATAGTCAATCATTAACACTATTCCCCGATCGAATGAATAGATTATCCCGTATTAGGAAGTCGTTACCATTTTTAGGAAGTTGAACTTCTTGTATGTTCGTTTCGGGAGTTGGATCGTCCATGTCTTTCGTTAAATCCTCGGCTTCGTCTTCACCGCCGCGTCGCCGTTTCGAGGAAGCGACCGCCGGGCTTCGACCGCTAAATTGTAAACAAGAAAACTAACATGAAAGTTTATCAACCACTTGAAACACACATACTGCTTAACCAGGGTAGCTACAGATCAGTCATTCCGGGATATAAGGAGTTTTCAAGGAGAAAATTTCATATTTCAAGCAAGTGCCTGTATCAATCACTTTTATATACCATTTACAGTAGACCCCATCTGAAGCGGTAAACCGTAACTTCGATGGGTCCAGTTCCACAGTTTGGAGTTAAGATTTGACCCCGAGTTAACTCATCGAAAATGAACTAATTTTAACTCAGAGTTAACTCTAACCCACAACTGTGGAACTGGGTCATGGTTTATAAGTAAATTTTTATCCTTGACACTATTATAGGGGTTATTGAGTTTTTATCTCTATCTACGATTTTTTCTTTCTATACTTTTTTTTGACGAAATTGAAGTAAATTTGCCCTGGCTGTCATAAATTGGCAATTGGCCGCAGCAAAATTGCTTCCAACGCGCCTGGATAGCTGGACCCAGTTCCACAGTTGTGAGTTAGAGTTAACTCTGAGTTAAAATCAGTTCATTTTCAATGAATTAACTCAGAGTCACATCTTAACTGACAACTGTGCAACTGGACCCTGGTGACGAGATGCTCAATATAGGTAGATTATGTACAAAATACTTCTTTTTTACAATCCAGTCACTGGGCACATCCTTATTAATGACATAGGGAATGATAGGATATACGATTGAAGATGAAAAAGAACCATTTTCTCAATACCTTTTACGTTTTTTTGTCGAAGTCGGAGATGGTGAACGTTTCCGTTTGTTTTTCTTATCTCGTCTGGCGGCTTCACCCGATGCTATCAACTACGGACGAACACAAAAATTTCAAATCAATCGAACGCAACTCTAGTTATATGCGACATCGAAAATCGATATCGTCAAACTCGCAGTAAGTCGTCGTCGTCAGGATCATCATCATGATGAAAGCTTATCCAAACGACAACTTAAACGTAATGAATTGAATAGGAAATACGAATTGGAGGCGGGGACCTGGAGATCCCATGTGAATGTACAGCCTTTATGGCTCTGTCCAGGTCCCTGTCATCAATGCTTGTTTTTTTTTATAAGTATTATATTAAGTAATGTGTAATTTGAATTTTGATGACAAAATAGATAATGTAAAATAATGATAGTAATAACAATAATTGGGGAATCATAGAGGGCATAAGCCTTGTGAGACAACTTTCAGTACTTTTGACTTTTAGTACCGGCAGCTTTAGTGCTGGAAATAGGATGCAAACTTACCTCTTCCATGGTCATTCGTGATTTACCCTTCTTTCCCTTTTTGCCGACGCTACCATCAGACTGAAATACGCGTAATAAGAATAATTCATATATCCGTTATCAGGTGGTTATCTACAGTGTATACACGGATTAGAGTGTTTATTCGACTACTAAGGATAATTCAGTCAAATTAGAATCGAAGATCTAGTTTCAAGATTAACGTTGACGGTGATTTTCTATTCTGATCGATTCGTTTCTTACCCCGGCGTCTTCATCGACGAGGTAATCCTCTTCGTTCATCCATTCGTTGAACTCGTCGAGATCGAGCAGCCACCGGGCGTTCACCTCCCATTGGTCGCGCTCCGGACGTTCGTCTAGTTCCTCGATATGCAAATCGGTCACCCAACAGTCGTAACTGGAGAAAATCACACAAACAGGTCATTTTAGTCAGGAGAAAATCAGGTCCGTAGCATAAGAAACATGCACGGTTCGGGTTCATTATTTCACTTGGTTGGAACTGAACGAGGTCTGATTTTGAAAAATCAACGCTCAGATATAATATTGCCTATGAGCGATTCCCATTAATATAACGAAGGTTTAATTAATGAACAAATTAAACAAATCTCATATACATTAATCGCGTGTTAAAAGTTGAATATAATGAACACACTACGTATAATGTTGTAAGTGTAGGGTCTTCGCAAAAAGATTTCTATGCCACGGGTGCTTATAAATCTACCCAATAACTGTAGATGAACGAAGATTTGTTGATTTTTCGTTGCTATGAGAGAAATAATGCTTCGAATATGAAAACACCTGAAGTCGCACAACTAAGCGCACCATTCAAAACTACCGAAATAAGATTGAGCTTTATCTTACCTGTCGGGGAAGAACCATCGATGAATCATGACTGCATTTTCTCGTCGCATCACTGGTCTAACGTAATCCTCGTCTGAAAATGATAGAACGTTCTATATATAATCATATTGTACTGGCGTCGTCGCTTGCACAGTATATAACATAGCACGAGAAGCTTGGTCGTCATAACATTTTAGTCCGACTAAGTATGGTTTCAAAATGATAACCAGTAACCATTTCATGCAATCTTAGACTTTCACAGGATAACTCGACAATGTGGTTTATCATAATATAATCCAGGACACAATGTAATTCCTAAATTTTATGAAAATTCAACGTTCAAGGTGAACTATATAGGCTTATACATTTTGAAACCGCGAGTCGATTGTTTATAAAAACAATGTCCACACAAAATGAAAACCTGCATTTGCAACTGATCTCGATCCAGTTCCAATTTCTAAGTCATAGGCAATAATACCCAAGGCCTGTTTTATAGATCTGAACAGTCCGTTATAAACCAAACCCGAAGGTTAACTGAGTTGGGGTAACTATCGGGTTCTAGTGAAAACTGCGTTTATTTAAAGCAACGCCTGGGCCCAGTTTTATTGGGGACCAACTCAATGCGATTTTCATTGAGTTTACCCTGGGTAAAAGTTGATGATACCAGTATCTGAATTTCAAGCATGTTTTAGGGCGACATCCACTTACCGTCGTCAGCATTCGGAGGCAAGGGATAAACCATGTGAGTAGCCTCATCGACGTTATCGGTGAGCGTTCCTTGGTGGCGTTTGACGATATCTTTCAGTTTGCCGATGACGCATTTTTCGACTTCGGCGCAAATGTAAACGCACGGCATTTGCAGACACTTGTTCTGCACGAGGTTCTTCTCGATTTGCATGAACATCTCGACATTGCGGTCCATTCGCGAGGGTGACTGGAAGTCGAATCTTCGCCTAAAAAGAGTGAATTTCGTACCGTACAGCGCTATTCCGAATATTTCATCATTCAGCAATAGAAATTTCAGCGAAAACAACATTCTTTCTAGGCCTATTAAGTTTCAGTGCCCCCCCCCCCCAGCAATTGCCACTACAAGTATGTTTAGGTTGGCAAGTGGAGCTGTTAGCCTTTGTTCAAAATTGAGCGATGAGCATTCAGAATGAAGCCCAGTTTATTCACATTGCCAGCAAATCGAGGACTGTGTCATGAGTGCACGTATCCAACTGTTAATATGAAGAATCAGCTAGGTGAATATTTTCTTAGTGGCACTGGTAACAGAACTGGAAGTACGAGTATATTCTTAGCCAGCAGCTTATGTGTTTAAACTGGAATTAGCCCAGTTTGTTGAAGAGTTTTGGTATTCTGCGCTAACGATTTCTTTTACATTTCAATAATTAGGTAATAACCAAAAACAGGATGGAAACATTCCAAAACTAATTGAAGAAGCAAATCTTATGTTGCTTAATGGTCATAACAGGTTGAAGTCAATGGCAATTCAAATTCTTTCAATCAGATAAGAATGAATGAGCACTAATTAACGCAATCTGGAAGGGCAGCATTTCCTTACTCTTACTGCTTGGTTTACATGAAGGAATCTCAAATCTCTCCCATTTATTTTAACAATTGTCATCAATTCACTTACCAGCCTTGGTCCGATTTGAATTTGAAAACGGACATGAATATGTGACTCAAAGCACCGCCCGGTTTGAAGTCCGTAAAGCATTTCATCTACATCATAGAAATAGACAAACACATATTAAGGGTATTTCTAAAGCATTTCATAGATTAATAAGGAAAGGCTACACCTAGAAGTCCTTGAAGTTTGAGTGACCCTCAACTGCCAGAGCACAACTCAGGGGTGACACATAAGCAGGTTTGAGGTTTCTCTTTCTCGCTATAGAGGTCGTGCCAATATTGTCAATGACATATTTACAAATTGACATATTCCCAAAAATATGTAAACTGCCAGATAATCTTTAGTCAAACGCTGATCGTCTAGAAACAATCTTTGACTTCATGCACATGATCTCTGTTGACCGGAGGAAGCCAAAAAGAGACCTTTCTGTACAAGGAACTCACCCACTAGCGGGATTTAAATCCATGAAACCCATCCTCCCCTCAGCAAGGATTCGAACCTGATGGCATAGCTAAACTCAAGTCACAGAACAAAACCCTGGTACTAAAGGTTTAGAGAAAGGCATCTTACTTACCGGCAGTTTAGTCAAAGCCGGCCTGTTCACCTGCTTGCCGAAAGCATCCTCTTGGAATTGTAGAAGTTGAACGACGAGAGCGGCCAACGATTTATTATTTGGAGGATCAGCTTGAACGTACTGTAAATTAAATAGAATTGATATAGGGCCTACCATACCAAGTCCGGGAGGACAAACCAGCTTTCCAATGGGTTAACCCAGTCAGAATTAAGTTAGTTTTAATCTTCAATCAATTTCCATCCACCAACCGTCAGATTTTAACACTGGGGCTCGAATTTGAGGTGTGGGGGTGAAGACCATCCAATATCCCAACCGGCAATAATGATGCAAGCCTCTTTACTTATGTTTACCCCCTCGGCCTCAATTCATAGGTTCATAAGTTCTTCATAATAGGGTAAGAAGAGCTGACCTGGATATTAGTTGACCCGGGTAAGATATTACCTGCTACCCAAGGCAAACTATCCATTTCCTCATTCAAATCAAATTACATCGGGACAAAAAAGTCAAGATCAATAAACATGGTTCCCACAGTTAAATGAATTCAAAATTCCCAAGTTTTTCCCAAGTATTTCATGGGTGATTTTTCAATTTTCCCAAATGCAAATGAACACATATCGTCATGCTACAGTCAACATTTTAGCCATGACTGGTTGATAAAGGTAATTTTCAAGAGAAATCGCCGAGAAAAGTTGCCCTTGGCAAATGCAATATGTGAAATGTAATGAATTTCCCAAATATTGCCCTGATTTGAGGACAATTTTTCAAATTCCCAAATATTTCCAAACCGGGAATTATTATCTCAAAATTCCCAAGTTTTTCCCAATTTCCCTGTTCTGTGGGAACCATGAATAAAGTTACGATTGAATTGAAGTTGAATCGTTAATTTTCGCCGGCTCGTCTCCCGAGTATTACGTCCCAGTTCTGCAGCGATCTGATAACAGTATACCGTCCTGAAAAACTAACCTTTTTAGCATTCTTCAGGAGCCACGTTCGAACTGGTTCGAACAGAGAAACCGTTTCAGATGATTCATAAAATTTCACATTCGGGCCGCCGTCTTTCTTCTTCAGCTGCGCCATTTTGTATTTCGCTGCATATCGCCGGAGCCATCCTTGTTAGGCGCCGTAGGTGCAATCGACAGACTCCGCATGACTCCGATCACTTTGATCAGCCGTCTCATAATCATTCCAAATGCCTAATGTTTGCCATGAAATGCAAGTTGATATTTTCATCGAATTATATATTAAACTAAATAAGTGCAAACCTTGTTCAAGGTCTTTTCTATCTTTTTCCTTAATCTTGAAATATACCGGTGTCATTGTTTCCTTTTGTAATTCGTTAATTCGTAGTCCATGCCCATAAGAAAATGTCGGCGTTTGAAATGAGATTACACTATTTTGATCATTTTACGATGCTTGAGAAGTCTGTTCAATAGATAAGAGGTGCCAATATTCGTGTTAAGGTTAAAACTTTGTCGAATCGGGTATCTGACAGAGGTGTCTATATCGGATATTGCTTTTTCGCCATGCGGTTCTCTCTTTGAATTCGTGGAGCACTTCAATCGTATATTTTACTCATGAAGTACTCTTTTGTATTGTTTCGTCGTCAATTACTTCCAAACTATCTCGTATTTTCTCTGATACCGCGATACAACGCTTCCTAAGTCGACCACTCAAGCTGCCGATATAAATAAAAACGTGAATCTACATGAAATAATCGTATTCCACGTATTAACGCTGAATGAAGCTCACGCGAAAATGGTTTCGTCTTTTGTGAGAATATCAGCGATTGTTATGTTATTATTTTCTGCGAAAATAAACGCAAACTCTAAAGCCCGACGCAATTTCATCTCGGTGCCGAAGTTACCTGGAAATGAATACTACCAATGTCCAGACGAAGAGACATTGGAAATCAACTGCGCCGGAAAATGCACAAGGCTTGGAAACAAAGATTGTGTGGGATTCTTTTTTAGTGACCAGAAATCATCCGGTGTTCGGTGCTTTCTGATAATGGAAAGAAAAGAAGATTGTAGCAGAGCACAACAACTAGAAAACGTCAAAGGTTCCATCTACGTCAATGTTGGTATGTATGTTAAACAGTTATATTAATTCCTTCAAGTAAAGTCGCCGTACATTAGAAACAAATCAGATAATCCTTTATTTCACCTTATATTAGTTGAGATTTATTCTGAAATATACACGTAGACCTACATGTAGGATGGAAATTGTTCTGTTTCATTGCCGCCAATCTAACTATCCCAGTATTTTTAGTGCCGTTTTTTTCATTAGTTCGATTACGGAAACACCGACGAACTTTTCCGATTGCTAGGCATAAAAAAAAAAATTTAATTTTCATTTCCCCCCCGCCCCTCATTATTAAACGTAGATATGAACATAGAAATAAACAGCTATAACTTTTTCCACTGCCACATAATCCTTTGACATCACGCACAAAAATTGCAGTGGACAATGGTGTTCTAATGGTAATATATATTTGTTGGGTTCGTTCAGTGAATAGCGTCTCTTGTAAAATGACGGCGTCAGTTATGTGTGTAGGCAATAAACAGACAATATTCGGGTATCAAGACGACCTCAAAATTAAGCAAATTTTTATTCATTTTTCAAATTCCACTCCCCGATCACTTCATTCATTCTCCTTTTATTGTTTTTCTTTTATTGCGCATCCTTTTTGTTTTTGTCTGTTTGTTGTTATTGTTGTTTTCTTCATTTACAATCTTATACTTTTGATCTATGAGGAATAAATTGAAATTGGATTTGTTTAAAGAAATATTTTTCTTTTTGATTAAACTCCAAAGTCCACCAAATCCGTAATCCAACTTAAAATGTGAAAAATTACGTCCCAAGGATAATAAACGAGTAATTGTACGGCTCCAAACTATGTATGTACATCATGGTTTGTGCATATTCCAAAGCGCGAGTGTAGACTATAAATTATTATATTACTTCCGTTGATATGCGGTGTCGTCTTTTTTCAGATATCGCATACAACATGTCATTGTTAACAGAAGTAACCCCTCAAACAACTACTCATGTTGGTGCAGGCTCTAGTCTAATGACAACAGAACCTACTGCATCAAAGACTGAATTGACTAGAGGAGCTAGCATCGGAACAGCAACAACCGTAAGAACAACTTCTACACCTCGAGCTGAATTGACTAGTGGAGCCAGCATGGGAACAGCAACAACTGTAAGAGCGACTTCCACATCTCAGACTGAATCGACTAGTGGAGCTAGCATCGGAACAACTACAACTGTAAGAACAACTTCTACACCTCAAGCTGAATCGACTAGAGGGGCTAGCATGGGAACAGCAACAACTGTAAAAACACCTTCCACATCTCAAGCTGAATCGACGAGTGGCGTCAGCGTAGGAACAGCAACAACTGTAAGAACAACTTCTACACCTCAAGCTGAATCGACTAGTGGAGCCAGCATCGGAACAGCAACAACTGTAAGAGCGACTTCCACATCTCAGACTGAATCGACTAGTGGAGCTAGCATCGGAACAACTACAACTGTAAGAACAACTTCTACACCTCAAGCTGAATCGACTAGAGGGGCTAGCATGGGAACAGCAACAACTGTAAAAACACCTTCCACATCTCAAGCTGAATCGACGAGTGGCGTCAGCGTAGGAACAGCAACAACTGTAAGAACAACTTCTACACCTCAAGCTGAATCGACTAGTGGAGCCAGCATCGGAACAGCAACAACTGTAAGAGCGACTTCCACATCTCAGACTGAATCGACTAGTGGAGCTAGCATCGGAACAACTACAACTGTAAGAACAACTTCTACACCTCAAGCTGAATCGACTAGAGGGGCTAGCATGGGAACAGCAACAACTGTAAAAACACCTTCCACATCTCAAGCTGAATCGACGAGTGGCGTCAGCGTAGGAACAGCAACAACTGTAAGAACAACTTCTACACCTCAAGCTGAATCGACTAGTGGAGCCAGCATCGGAACAGCAACAACTGTAAGAGCGACTTCCGCATCTCAGACTGAATCGACCAGCAGAGCTAGTATAAGAACAGCAACAACTGTAAGAACAACTTCCACATCTCAGACCGAATCGATTGGTGGAACAAGCATAGGAACAACTACACGTTTAGAAGCAACTTCCAACTCTCAACCTGAATCGACGAGTGGCGTCAGCGTGGGAACAGCAACAACTGTAGGAGCGACTTCTACATCTAGTCCTAAATCGACCAGCGGAGCTAGCACGGGGACAGCTTCAACTGTAGGAGATGGTGCCAGTACATCGACAGCGATGGCGCCTGGAACCACAAAAACTACTGCAACTATTATGAAAACTGCTTCAACCGTAGGAATTCCTAGTACATCGTCAACTGCCACATCGGGACCGACTGATGATTCAAGCAAGGGAACAACTACAACTGTAGGAGCTGGTTTATCGCCAACGACGATGCCTGAAACCAAAAAAATGAATGCAGCTAGTACGGGAACAATAACGACTGGAGGAGCTTCATCTGGACCGACAAGTGCAGCTAGCATGGGAACAACTGATCGAGCAGTTACGGGTTCTATCGTATCGACAACGGTAACTCAATCAACTACCGTAAGTAGCATAGGGACAACTACAGCCGTAGGAGCTGGTTCTAGTATATTCACAGCTGCTACCTCCCAAACTGACCCAACTAGTGTAGCATCCACGGGGACGACTTCCGCCATAGATGTGGGCAGTAGCGATTCAACAACAACAACAACAACAACAACCAGAAGTGAAGAATCAACCAGTACAAGTGCAACTATCAAAGCAACAACAAATTCAGCAGGTGTTAATTCTAGCGTATCGATAACTACATCTCAAACAAGCGCAGCTAACATTGGAACAGTCACAAATGTAGGCGATAGTGCGAGTGTTTCGGCAACCATGTCTACATCTGAAACAACTTCTTGGGAGAATATACCTACAACGTTACCAACTACTGCTACAGTGGATGGGGGTACAAGTAAAATAATAACCTCCGCACATCAAAGTACAGTTAGTGCAGATTTGAGCACTGACGCGATAGTTGGCACGTCTAAAACTGGAACAACAGAAACTGTGGTATTGGAAACTACCTATTCAAAAATGGATGCTGCGCCAACGGTGCTAACTGACACAGTAGGTACTAAAACCCCCTCTAGCATAACAAACACTATTGCTACCACGTCTTCAACTGCCAGCATCAAGACTTCATCAGGGGTAACAAGCCAAGCGATTACTAAATCTGTTTCACCAACTGTAACGACAACCGCATCTATAGTATCGTCAACTACAGCTGCTAATCATACGAAACGTTGTGCGTCGGGTTTCAAGAAAGTCACTACAGCCAATGGTGATTTGGCGTGTTTCAAATTGTTCGGCTGGGATCGTTTATCATGGAACGCGGCGCGTGCGGCCTGCCATCACAACGGAGCCAAGCTGGCCGAACCGCAAACTGTAGAGATGTTCGACAAACTGGTGTATGAATTTTTCACAGGTTCAGATGCGATAAACCAAACAGGTAACATATTTGGGAAATATTTGATTCTTGGGTTGCTGGATTATGTAACAACCAGTGATTGTAAGGGTATGCTGTTGCAGCCTGTGTAACATTCTTAATCTATTTATTGACAAAAGTTAGACAAGGGACGCTTTGCATTTTCCGATGAATCCTATGCATATTTCGTTTTCATAATTGATATGAGCTCTATTATTACCAATGTTTTATTTTGAATAAGACCATGTGTTTTCCTATTCTGTTTACTAACTCACCTCATGAATCTTATTTCTTATTGCAAAGAAGCTGTCGGTACTTCACTCATCTGGCTGGGCTTGTTCGATGAAGATAAGTCGGGACCTGCACCATCGAAGTGGCAGACCACGGGAAAGATGATCGAGTACACAAACCGATGGGATGAAGAAAACCCTATTTCGGGTTGTTCTTGCAAGGGCATTCGAAGACCTTCCTACCGATTAGCTGGGGGAAAGTGCAGGGTAATAATGCCATATATTTGCGAACAATAGAACTAATCAATGTTTGATTATTAAGTACTTCAACATGATGCTGGCTGTTTGTACTGTACAATTTTACACGAATTTTGAACATAAACATAATAATGGAATATTACTCATTTTTGGTCTTAAATATGCCTGTGGTCTCTGATGTAATAAACAATATCATGCACTTCTGTCTGTTAGTCTGGATTTGCCTTGTATTTTAGTGTCTACGTCAAAGCATGTAATTACGCAGGCAAGTGATTTGCCAACGAAAGTCATTAGAACCTAACAGCTAACAGCATGATACGCGAATAGACCTTTTTGGTCTTGCGCGGTAAACCGATATGACAATTATGATTATTTGATAATTAATAGAACATCGATAGCGTACAGCTACATTTATGATGTGATGAAGTTGATACATAATATCCCTATTACTGTTCTCGCTCTCTCGTCGGAAATGACACCTACGACGCTGATACAGATGGTTTTACTGGTATCCGCAGCATTTAGCCAGGATCAAGCGGATTTCATTCAGGTCACAGGTTACTCCGAAAGCGGATATCTATGTCCGATTGATGCGAAAACCGAGGTCCAATGCGGTAGTATGTGTTTAAGGTTAGAAACAGCCAAATGTTTCGGGTTCGCATTTGATAAAAAGCGATGTTTGCTATTCACACATGCAGCGTGCGTGTCAACAACATGTTTTGAAGATGTCGACATTCCCGTATATATTTCTTCTGATGACGGTAAGGAGACTTTTTAAGATTTTTGCAAGCTTCAAATATGATCTAGGTCTACAACATTTCATGCCTGCCTCACCCATGTATATGCAGAAAGATAGAGTCTAAGAGGGAATATCCATAAAAAGAAACGTTTTTCTAACCGAATACTACTCAACCTCTAGACAGAACAACGCATGAAAAAAAAAGTTTTGTGCAAAACGTGTTTTCTGTTTTGATAAAACCAACGTTTTGTCGTGTGAGTTTGGCTTCAATGGTTTATTTCCAAGTTCTGTGGTTCAAAATCTCATAGATGACAACATCTGTGTGAAATGCCCTGATGAATTAATTCGTAGCTTGATTTTCAGACGGTGTATTTGCAAGCTCTTCGATTGCCGCTGTCACCAGCCCAATCTCTGAATCGACCAATTCTACGACGTCAGAAGATGCATGTAAATCTGACTTCAGAAGGGTAACGACGTCCGAGGGAGAATCTTCTTGTTTTAGATTGAACGGTTGGTCGGAACCGACCGACCGCTTGAGCTGGGACGATGCAGTGTCATTCTGCCAGGATACCGGAGACAAATTAGCCGAACCAGTAACCGTTGAGATGTACGATGAATCTGACCAGCTATTCTGTATCTGTTATCTTTTTAATGATTTGGAAAATCTTAGTACACTTACTGTCTTATTTCACCCGAAGAAGAACCGTTTATTTGCACGACAGATTATGACCTTGGATGAATACTAGCACAGGCCTAGGTATGACTTCCCAAGAACCTTAGTGTCTGATGAACCACAGGTGGGTACACGTAAGGAGCGTAGACCGACGGAGATCACTCTTGAAATAACCACTTCCAAGTGGCCGAAGTTATGACCAGCGCGACGGATTAGCTAAGATACTCATTATACGGTCCCTGTTCCTTTTCGTTCCATTCCGGGAAGTATCATATGCCAGTTTAAACATTAATTCTACATGAACGGATATACTTCAATCTAATCACGTTTCTAATCACTCATCGCTCGATATTGGCCATAGTTCAATGAACGGTCATTTGAATAATGAAGATAGGTGTACTTGATCCGGTGGGCGTGTGATATAGGTGATAACGAGATGCGCTCCTATAGTTTCGTTTGAAATTCATACCAGATAAATCCATAAAATATGTCTATACAGTCTATGTTAGCGGTAATCGGTCATGTTCAAGAACGAATCTTAAATGAGAAGACGCGAGTTTAGTTCACTGGGATTCTAAAAGATTTTCCCGTTTTAAGGTTCTCGACAATCCACTTCTGATTTTTGAACTGGGTCCTAAGAGGCGAATTCACCGTTTGATTTGAACTTGAAATATAGAACGAGAAGGATTTTGATGGGACGTTACCCGTTACCTGGGGCATCGACCTCGAAGAGCGCGAGTGCTGAAAGTAAATAATGACCGCTGGTGTCCGCCAACGAGCTTTCATAAACAATGTAATGAAACAGAATGTGGAGTCCCCAATATATCAGTGATACTTGTAATATCTTTGGTTTTAGGTGATGGACCACCTAAACTGACTTGGCTGGGTCTCAAAGACCGAGACGGAAATGGACCAAATTTACCAGTTTGGCAGAGCATAAACACGAGCATCGGTTACACAAACCGCTGGGACGACGACCCACAATTTCAAAAAGAATGTATAATTCAATTCAATTCAATCTTTATTCAGCATTAACATTAATAAAACATTGTTTGCAACTGATACAAATTCGGTAAAATCAAGTATATACATAATAGGAGATAAACAAATAATAAAATGAAGCATAATTAACACTAATTACAGATGAGTTAAAACATAATTGAAAATATACAGAACATTAATCGAAGAAATATTAGGACAATGGCAGACCGAGTTTAATAAATTTGGCTAGCTGAACAATGCTGGTTGTAGGGTTTAGGTTGTCGAAAGTGGAGATTAAACTATTAACGTCTAAGATAGCTATATTTAATTCCTTTCTCAGATTGGCAACTCTTTTACAAGGGAACAAAAAGTGACATTCATCGTCCAACACATTACAAATATTGCACAAACGATTTTCCTTTTCTATACCGCGGTGTCTACCTTTTTCAATAATTAAGCTGTGAGTAGACGTCCGTAATTTAGCAACAGCATTTCTGAGGTTAAAATCTTTTAGCACTAATAAATATTTTTCTAACTTAAAACTTACTTTAACTGCTTTATAAAAATTATAACGGGAATGATCACTTGATCTTATGTCCTTATGCCAGAGATCCACAAAGATAGCTGACAGACGCTTTCTAATACCCAGAATAATGCTATTCGAATAATGCCCCAAGTTGTTCCAAACATTTGAGTACCCTAAATTTGATAGAATTGATTTAACGGTAGATATATAATTGAATTTGCCCTCCCTGTCATCTTCATATTGTTCTAGAAAAGACAAGTAGATCAATGATTTGCTATTACCCGACGACATAACTGACCTCCAGTACTTCAAAGCTGACATAGTAATCTCAATATAAAGTGGAACCTCTCCCAAGTCACCAAGAATAGGTAAAATTGGAGCCTTAGAATGAAGACCCATTATGAACCTAAAAAATCTTGACTGCAGCTTTTGCACTACCCATTTGTTATATGGTAAACCCATATCCGTGAGTGACCCATTTGGTTTCTTTAGAAATGACATATAGGGCACAACTCCCCAAACTTCACTACCATACATAACTATCGGTTTGAGTAAACTGTTAAAAAGCTGTAGTTGTTGTAGAATACATAAATCCTTGAAACCAGGCATTTTAGTTAGATTGAAAAGCCCTCTTAAACCCTTACTCAACAGTGAGTCTTGTAGCAGATTGAATTTGCCATTACAATGGATGTTGAAACCCAGATAGTTGCAACTTTTAACACAATCTATAACATCATCGTTAAAAATGTAGCTATTTGTGCAGTCTAATTTACCCGCTTTGTTAAATTCAACAATACACGATTTAGGAACATTTACTTCCAGCCCCCAGAATTTACAATAAAGCTCAAGCTTAGACTTACTAGACAGACATTATCTGGAGGATTGTGTTGGAAACAACGTCCTTTCATCTGCGAACAGTTGTGAATTCAAATATATGTACTTTCTCCCATTCATTTATTATCAGTTGGAAAGTTTGAATAAGTAATGAAGATATAATAAGTATCGTGTAAATTTGCGAACAAAGATCAAATACATTAAATTTAATGTACACTTTTTGTCATATTCGTGGTAAGTTCTCGTGTATCACTCAACTCCGCAATATCGCTTTCAGCTTCCTGTGTATATTGTGCTGGTTGGTGACGTGTAATATTTACCTTTCGAGAGGTGGAAAGCAAAATATACACATTCGGTTTCCTTCGATGCCGTGCTTTAAATGAGTTGCCTGCTCCTTACATGAAATGTTATAATATGAACATTCCAACAGAAACCCGATGACTACTTAAGAATACAGACAAGCGATATGCGGTACTACGACTTTTGCTTTAGATAGGGCATACGGCATTGACCATTTTTATCAGGAAATTCATCGAAATCAACCATCGTATTTAGAAAAGCATCTTTATATCTCGTATTCGTTAACGCATGAATGCATCTAGAGATTTGCGGGGAGCATATATTTTGGGAAGGGCAACGTATCAAAAAGTGTGAACCCTAAACATTGACAAATACGATGCATGTTGTTATTTCATTCAGATACATCAGGTAGATGAAACAAGAAATGATACAATATACACATTTCTACGTTTAAAGTGGGCTACAATTTGTCTGGATATTTTCAATACTTATTACATAACTTCGATTTTCGATAATATACAAACAGAAAACACAATATTCTGTACGTCATTGTAAAAACGATAGCACTTCTGTTACTCTAGTTGTTGTGTCTTATTCGACGAATTCCAAGTGTATTCCTGCGCGACTGAATGTACTATATCCGGTATCTAACTTCTGAAGTGACGTAACATTTGCACTAATAAACCAATATCCTGACTATCGTGTGAGTTTTGAGAGCGTACATATTCGCAAATATTGGCACAAGAACATTGTTAATGTGATCCATTCTCAGGTCGGCCACCTTCGGAATGATACATGTAACCGTTTTACAGTTATTTCTACTGGTGTCCTCAGCCTTAGGCGAGGACCAGGGTGATTTCGTTCTAGTAACACATTTTCCTAAATGCGCATACCGCTGTCTCAGCGATGCGAGAACCGAGGCCCAATGCGGTAGTCTGTGTTTGAGGTTAGGTTTGGCCGAATGTTTGGGGTTCGCATACGATGGACAGCGATGTTCGATACTGACAAACGTAGCGTGCGCATCGGCGACACGGGAAATGGAATTAAACACCGTCGCAAGATCGATCTACGTAGTCTCTAAATGCGGTAAGAGTATTTCCGATTGTATCTTCGATTTTAATGTATGAAATGATTGGGGAGCTGCCCACGCCAGCTATACCCGCCAGACGTCAAGACAAGCACTCATACCTAAATCTACGACGAATTACCCGGTACATGCGTATTCTATTTGAATGTCCCAAATTAAACGATATTTGAAGAGCTCTCCTCGCACCTTCTAACACTGTTCAAATGTCACAATTCCCAAATGCTGTAAATAATAGTATCCTAATTAAACTCGCTAGATTTGTAAATATTGGCCTCAAATTACATAAGTAAATTGCATCAATATAGGCCTATGTTGTGTGATTATTTATATTCTATTCTATTTGCATTTCTATTTTGTATGTTTCTTATTAAGTTTTGTAAATCATAGATTAAATTATATTTGCATGAATTCTTGTAAACTCTATGTACCGATGTTTTGATTGGAGGGATACGCGAACATATAGACGATTCTATTCTATTCTTACAGTATGACAATTATTTCTCTATCAATCAACTTTGAACAGAATGCTCCCGAATCCATACATTATCACAATGACCCACCAAATATACTGAAGATTCATTTTCAGACGATTTTTCATTATAGTTTTCATTAGAACTTTATCTATTTTAAGAGAAAAATTCATTTGACTTTCACTGGTAGAAATTGAACCCGAAAGACCGAGCAACTACCAGCGAACCTGGTGGACCCTCTCTTGCCATAAGCGGAATCCTCGATTGCCGCAGTAGCGTCGGTTATCTCCCGTAAACCCTAGGAAATTTGGTTATTCGATAGCATTCACAAATGCTGTGTTTTGGCTGATTGAATCGTATATGAAGTATGATTTGGATATTGACGACTGAAATTAAATTTTCTTTTGGAATTATCTTCCTATCAATGATTGAATGCGACATATCTATCAACGATATCTTCAGATTCCCTGAAAACTACAGCAACCACAACTGAAAGTCAATTGGCTACAACAGCCGTACAGAATACCACTTCCAGCCATCCATCGACTACTGATGCGACCAGTCCAAGGCCTACTGAAATCACCAATCCGCCTACTACCGCTGAGTCCAGTCCACCGTCTACGAGCACCAGTCCTCTGACTACCGCATATAGCAGTCCATCGACCAGATTCATGAAAACTAGTTCAGTCAACAAGCCTTTGTCATGGACAGCAACTAGTCTACCATCAAAAACATCCATCGCAACGAAGGTAGCAACAATTGCATGTCAAACTGGCTTCAAAAGAATAACAACGCCGGGTGGTGCTTCTTCCTGTTTCAAATTAATGGGTTGGTCGACAACAAAGACCAATGGTTTGAAGTGGGGAAATGCAGTTACCGCCTGCAGTAAAATTGGATCCAAACTGGCCGAACCAAAAACTGCTGACATGTTCGATAAGCTTGTATACGAATTTTTCACTGGTCCATCAGCGGTGCCTAATCATTCAGGTAAGTTCATATTCAGTAACTGACGGATGGAGAAAGTTCTTCCTTTAACTGTATTTCTTGTATCCACGCGGATGAATTAAATGGAAATACGTATCTCTTTTTAGGGAGACATCTGCGTGTTGTTTGGCTAGGTTTGATAGACCGAACTGGATCACAGTCTGGTTTACCAGTTTGGCGGAGTACAAATACGAAACTTGGATACTCAAACCGCTGGCACACTTATCCATATTCCAAGAGAAAGTGTAAAGGCATCAGAATACCTAATTACGGATTATCTGGAAGCGGTTGCAGAAGGCGTCGCCCTTACATATGCGAGCAATTATAAGAAAAAAACGAAAAAACGAAAGATCTGCTTGTGAACAGTAAACAATTTCAAAATTTCCGATTTCAACAATTCGTACGATTATACCGGTACATACACGCATTCAATGTTGATATCTAAATCTGAAGCAATTACGATTTAACCGGAACGAAAGAGGCAGAGTACTAAATGACCGCTGAACTTGAGAGAGCTATCCGACGTGTGGATAAAACAGCGCTTCGATTCATCATTGTTTCTTCGGGTTTGCCACAATTCCGACTTTGGCACACGTGTTTTTCAGCATATCAAACCGAGGGATTTTTCGGTAAATTGATAAAGAGCGTTTCCATTTAACCATTTCCATGAGTGTTTTTAATTTGATAATTTTAGGGATATCTTGGTTTTCACGGAGATACTGGCATTAGTGAATATTGTCATCGTATTTTATGCATTAATATTGAATATACATACTCCCATTGGAAGACAATTTTCAAGTAGAAAAAACCACCGAGTCTATGGTTCGCGCAAATGAATACGATATAGCTTCGATTTCCGATATTTACTTTTATTAACACAAAATACGATATACACGTATGGCCAATACTTATCGGAGTAAAAATATAATACGATAGGTCTTCTGCTGTCATCCATGTCATTGGTCCTAATCGATGGATTTCAAGTGTGCTTCCGAAACCTCCTCAAACTTCCGAAACTCCGTAAACGGTAAGAAATCCAATAATAAACGACGATGGTTTAATTGTGTTAAGTTGTGTCGGCATATTCGCTTGAACATTGATTTGAAAAAAACTTGGTAAAGCTAGTTGACATTACCGGCCACGCTTCTGTCGGAATGGCACCAGTAGCGTTGTTACAGTTTATTTTGCTGATATCCTCAGCTTTAGGTGAGGATCGGGGTGATTTCGTTCTAGTAACGAGTTATCCCGAACGCGCACACCGATGCCCCAATGAAGCGAAAACCCAGACTCAGTGTGGTAGTATGTGTCTAAGGTTAGGACCAGCTAAATGTTTGGGGTTTGCGTTTGATGAACAGCGATGTTTGATTTTTACAAACGCAGCGTGCGCCTCAGACACGCAACAGGAAGTGCATTTAAACGCGGATACAAGATCTATCTACATTATCACAACTGTCGGTGAGTAATTTCATATTCACTGTATATACGTGTCACATTCTGTACAAGGAAGCAGTTGCATATAGCTATCGTATCATCATATAACGTCAAAAAATCAACGAAACATAGTTTACCTTAATTCAATTGTAGTATTTGTAATCTAACCAACATTGGAGAACTACAATATATACACATTTTCACAGCTATTGCGATTTTGGTAATTCTACACATTTTTCAGTGATACTTTTAAGCTAAAAGTGATATACATATATTCTGAATAGGTCTTGGTCATTTGATTGATATGATGTTTTTAGTTTAACTTTTCCGCGCTCACGTACGTATTCGAAATATCTTCAGACTCTACAACAATAACTACTACCACTACTGTGACTACCTCTGCAATTACCAATCAATCGGTCGTGGCGAATGCTACCGGTTCAATACCTTCCAGTGCAACTGACTCAGCGACTACTGTAGCCACCAATTCGCATACAACCACAGCCACCAGCCCACTGGCTACCCCAGTTACAAGCCCACCAATTACCACAGGCACCAGCCAGTTGGTAACTACAGAAAGTCCACATACTGCTGAAAACACCAGTCCACCGACAACCAGCGGCATTAGCTCAACCAACCACCAATCAACATCTCAAACTGATCCACCATCAACTACACCGATTGATAACACGATTACTTCTCAGCCTACAAATGCATGTCTACCTGGCTTTAAAAACATAACAACGCTAAGCGGTGCTACATCGTGTTTCAAATTGTTTGGTTGGTCAGTAGAAAGAGGCGATGGTTCGAAATGGTTACCGGCAATTCGTGCCTGCAGTGATGTTGGAGCCAAATTAGCAGAACCACAAACTGTCGACATCTTTGATAAACTAGTCTATGAATTTTTCACAGGTCCATCAGCGGTGTATAATTATTCAGGTAAGATACAGTACATCACTGAACTGAAGGGGAACATATTATTTTCGACAACTGAATTTCTTGTAGTGTCCCTACACACGCCAATTGATTTAAGAATTAAAGTATCATTATATATTTCTTTCAGAAACACATCTGCGGCTTATTTGGCTAGGTTTGATAGACCTAGATGGATTAGAACCCAATTTACCTGTTTGGCAGAGTACAAATGCAACAATTGGATACACAAATCGCTGGGACGTCGACGAACTGAATTACGAAAAAGAATGTATAGGAATCAGAAGACCAGTTCTTAAACTATCACCGGGTAATTGTAACAGGCGACGCCCTTACATATGTGAGCAACTGTAAGATAGAGTGAAAACTCGGTGACCAAATGAATGTCTGCAAGGATTTATGCGCAATATACAGTTACTGTCTCTTACTGATAGATATCTAAATCTGAAACGGTTAGATCGTCTGCACGGGAATAAAACGACTGTTGGACTTAATTCGAGTAGTTTGACAACCGTGTATGCGAAGTGATCGATTCAATTCATGCCAATCATTCACACCACTTCATTATATTTGCTCGATTAAGAAGATGCATGTCAGGAAGGGCACGTGGATAAAGTTATTATCTACATAACGCACGAATAAAAGATTTTTTGAAATCCTCGACACTGCAGACAGATTTTCATGCGTTCATGGACTACCTGTCTGTCACACCTGCTCTCCGTGCGACGTTTTGGTCCGTAATATCGTTAATGATCAATTAATCTGTGAAAATTATGCATCAATTTGTTCAGTAAGATATTTGCATTCAAAAATTAATCATGAATTGGCATAAATTTGTTTGTGTTTTCATCTATCGGCGATTGTATACCTAGCATACGCTCGCGTAATGCTGAAAAACGGCTTTTTTGGTCGGTCACGTGGCGCCGCCTACTGTATTTTGTTATGCTAAAGAGAAGGTGATGACGTCACTGTAACGTTTTGTTTATCATTAATTAATTTATTGTGGGATTTTATTCATATCGTTTTATCACGGATATTGTGATCTTCAATTGATTCACGTCACTGTAACGTTTCCGAGCGTCCGCGGAGCGGATTTTTAAGCATTACGCGAGCGCACTAATCTACTTAAGTTCTTTAAGATCATTCATTATATTTTGATAATGTTGTTTCTTCTTTATTGTATAATCCAATAATGTATGTAAAACGTTAAGGCACAATAAAGATTTTATTGAATTGAATTGAATTGAATTCATTAAATAATCATCATTCAATCAATCACTTACAGATGTATTGTATGGTATTGTTTTGGGTTCGATACAATGTTTATAGTGGAGCAATAAGCTATACTGAAACTGAAAATTTCATGAAAATCTCGACTCGATTTTTTCTTTCACAAGGATTATCGTACGCTCCTAGGACAACCGTTGAATCCCGTGCTTAACGACAAAATATTCTTCTACTGCCTTGTAAAATTAAAAGTGATGACTACATGATACCAAAACACATTCGATTTTCGATATTTCATTCTGAGATAAACAAAAGAAACAGCCGTTACATCTTTGTAATTGTCTTCTTTCTCAACCGTCACTTGAAGTCTCTTCTGACTTGTGGTACAATAAACCAATACATATCACCAATGATTTCAGATTGAGTTTCATTTCCTTAAAAGGTGTATACGTATATTCATACAGACTTTTTTCCGAGAATCGTGTTTCTTTTTTGTCAAAAATTGACTTCACGCATTTTATGTTTTTTTTCTCACCATTATTTATGCAATGTACGAGTATCTTTAACGTGTAACGTACATACTGTTTAACCTGTTCAACTTTTACACTGCTAAGTTGAGGGCATGTATAATATAAAAATTCATATATAGACTTCATAGTCTTATTGAGGTTCATATGGAATATCTTGGTTTAAAATGTGCCCAGGGGTCAGGTTCATGAAAAAGTGTAAGCTTAAAACGATTTAGTTGGAATTGAATGTGAATGTGTCTCTTAATGTAATAAACATAACACGCAATTCTGTTACGGTGTGGTTTCGTCCTGCATTCAAATTTCAACGTCTCTTGATTGCCATCGAAAATCAATAGAAACGATATCTCGCGGTTGTTTGATTATTAATTGATTATCGATGGCGTACAGTTACATTTATGATGTGATGATGAACTTTATAAAGTTTATACACATTTCCCATTTATTGGTCTCTCGCATCGGTAATGCCACTAATGATTCTGCTGCAGTTATTTTTACTGGTATCCGTTGTATTAAGCCAGGACCAGGCGGATTTTATTCAGGTTACAAGTAATTATGAAAACGGATATCTATGTCCGAATGATGCGAAAATCGAGGCCCAGTGCGGTAGTATGTGCTTACGATTAGGAACAGCCAAATGTTTGGGGTTCGTATTTGATAAACAGCGATGTCTGATATTCACACACACAGCGTGCGCGTCGCCAACACGGTTTGAGGATATCAATGCACCCGTCTATATTTTCCCTAAAACCGGTAAGAGACTAAAAAGATTTTGACGCCGTAAAAACCATTACGATAATGTTCATATACACTGATACCTTGTATGCGTTATTTAAGGGGTTTCTGTGTTAGTTTATGTGCACAACGTCATCAATATTGGCGTTTCGAAATAACAATTACAATGATAATTGTGAATTTTGGCGTTTACGTTTTAACTACTTATATTTCGTAACTTAAAATTTTGATAAATTTTTGAGAGGATGTGCACTACATTATCAATATATCGGGGCTAGACTGGTTGTCGGTGAATTCAACTAAGTTATCGGTAGTCAACTAAATAAAAATAAACTAATCGTAATTGTACTAGCCTCAGCAAACTAACTAAAAAAGCTTTAAAAAGATTTAAATCAACATTGTGAAAATATAGATTAATCGTAAGCTTGATTTTCAGATGGCGCATCAACTGGCTACTCGATGGCTGTGACCACCTCTGAATCGACCAATAGCACAAATTCTACGGCGTCAGAAGATACATGTAAATCTGACTTTAGAAGGGTAACGACGTCCGACGGGAAATCTTCCTGTTTTAGATTGATCGGTTGGTCGAATGCGACCGAACGCTTGAACTGGAACGACGCAGCGACCTACTGCCAAAGTACGGGAGACAAATTAGCCGAACCACAAACTGTTGAGATGTACGATGAACTCGTATATGAATTTTTCACAGGTCCATCAGCGGTTACTGTTCCTTCAGGTTAGTGCGACCATCAATTCTGCATTAACCGATATGCTTTATGTTAGTTATATATAAAGTAGAACTCTGAACTGTAACTTATTACAAAATAAACGCCAAAATTCACAATTGTAACTGCTATTTTGACACGCCAATATCGATGACGCAGTGCACATCGAGTGACACACGGAACGCCTATTTACTTATAACTTGTTATTCAATTAACTGTTCACCTTTGTCATTTGAATTATGTATGTGGTCCTACTCGACATGGCGGTCATTCAATATATATGAAGACAAGATCCGCTCCGATAGTTTAGATTTAACGATTTAAATTCATAGCGAATCAATTCAATAAATACTATTACAGCTTAGTTAATAAACTATAGAGTCTAGATTGTATGTCAATGTTCATACTTATCAGTCCTGTTCCACAGAATCGAGTCTTATGTTAAGACCATAGTATTGAGAATCAATGAAGTTATTCTGGCTTGAATATATCGATAATTGAATTGAACTGACCGGCAACCAGTCCAGGCCCGATATTTTGATGACGAAGTGCACATCCTCTCGAAAATAATGATCAAAATTCATAAAAAAACAAATTAAGCGTTATGAAATATATTTAGTTCCAAAAAATCAGAAATGTAATAGTTATTTTGACAACCAGTCTTAAGTCCCGGGTGACGGGAGAAGAAAATATAGATATGAAATATATCTAATGACAAAATAAACGCCAAAATTCACAATTGTAACTGCTATTTTAAAACGCCAATATTGATGACGTAGTGCATATCGACTCACACGGAACCCATAATATGTTTCAATATATATAAACATTATTGTAACGGTTTAAACGGCGTCAAAGATCATACAAATCATACCGGCTGAAAGGTACTTCAATCGTTGGAACCGGGGCATGAGAGGGCCGCCTTCGTTTTAGATGGCGTTTCTAAAATCCTTCCACCGTGTGATTCAAATTATAGGCCTATGCAATATTAATTATTGACTCTGGAAAGGCACCAAACGTGTTCAGCGTCTTCCTACAAACTTTCATGAACAGTGAGTGGGAATAAAAAATGGATAACACGAAAAACAAGAAAATTTCGAAAACGATAAACCTACAAACAATCGTAAATGAAAATACCTTTCTTTTTAGGAAATGCAGGTACGCCTAAAGTAATTTGGCTGGGTCTCCGAGATGAAGATGGAAATGGAGAAACTACACCATTTTGGCAGGTTATAGGCACAAGCATCGGATACACAAACCGTTGGGACGCAAACCCACAATTTGAAAAATACTGTATGGGCCACAGACTTACCAGCAACAAATTATCTGGGGGATTATGTGGAACTCAACATCCTTTCATCTGCGAACAATTGTAAATTAAAATAGAACTATGCACTTTCACCATTTAATTTTCGATTTTTGTTTTTAGTTCAGTTAAATAGACCAGCCGCGCTAATAAAAGAGAAATGATTTGCCGTACAGCTTTCTATGAACGATTGCTGACGAAATGGCCAGAATGCCTCGAGTTAACTGACCACGTGAAATATGAAATGCGAAAATCATTCGTATCAGTTATTGAGATGTATTGAGTAAAATGGCAATCCTTAACTCTTGTTAGATGTGGATATCTTTGATCGATACATGACGTTATCTAAATGATATATAATCGTCGTTACTAAACAAAATATAGCAATTACTCGTACGACATTCATAATGTTGATAATAATTTTGTTTTGTTTTTCTTTATTGCATTTCTCTTTTTTCTTCTTCACTTTTCTCTGTTGAGGAACCTGTTTTATGTAAACTATTTCTAAGTTTCTACAGACCCCTCCAAGTCCAATTTACTGTATTTTGTATTATACTATTATACACGTATGCTGTGAATCATATTTGAAAAAATAAAGCATTCCTTCATTGAAAAAGAAAAATGATGATGATGATGATGATGATACGACAGATGTAGAAAGACTATGTTTCATTTTGGTTTTCATAGACAAGCGACTGAATGATATCAATGAAGTGAAAAACCCACGATAAGATGAAAAAAAAAACTAGGAGAGAATCTGACGTTTCGACTCAAATCGATGAGCCATTTTCAAAATCAGATTCTAAAAATGGCTCATAGATTTGAGGCGAAACGTTGGATTATCATAGTTTTTCATCTTATTTAGGGTTTTAACCTTACGAAGTTTCATGTCACAAGCTGTGAAGGAAAAACAAACTACGTAGGAGTGAGTGGCTTTCCTATATACTGAAAATCTTAGATATGACAAACGAGTATGAATGCAAAAATCTATAAAATGTTTGTTTCCCTTCAGTCACTCAATGATTACGGTACTCCCGTTTTCCTTAATTCTAAGGGCAAACAGCTACGTAATCATGCAGTCTCGCTTTATACAGCAAGAGTCAAAGTTTCTTTAACTTATACTAAATATATATTGTTCAATGCCCGCTTTAAACCACTGTAAATCGATTCACAAGTATTCACGTATTTCTTCCCATTTAAACTGTGTCTGTGTGAATTCTGTAACTGCATGAATGCGTGTATCGTGAAGGAACATGTTTTTGTGCTCTGCGGCAAATGTAATTTTTTGGAGCAATAAACTAATTGTAATAATCAAATTCCCTTAAATCATCTGATGAACCCTAACTTGCCTTAGCTCTAGTCGTTTTATATTAGTCCAGTTTCTGGTCATCTTCCTTAGAAAGATGTCGATTAGTTTAAAACGTTTGGCGATCTTATTTTGAGACAAATCAGAATTCGTATTCCAAAAATCATTCTTTTTCTCTCATGTCCCTATACGTAGGACACTCATCCGTAGTTTACTTAATTTCGATTGATATTGGATGCAATCTACGCGTAAAATAATTCTTCTTAAGTTGAAAAAATCGCCGAGTCTATGGTTTGCAGAAATGAATACGGCGTGGCTTCGATTTTCAATATTAACTTTCGTAAACATACAATAGGCCTTCGTTGTTTTGTATATATGGCTAATACCTATTGAAGTAAAAAACCGATAGCACGCTCTTCCTGTCATTCTCTTCCGTATTTGTTTCCTTGGACGGACTTCACGCGCGCTACCGCTCACGAAAAAAACTTCCTCTGCTTGGTAAACGGTTAGAAAAACCGATATTCACGAATATGATTCCGTGATTTGTTCAGTAAATTCCCATGGTCACGCTATGATCGGAATGGCACTGGCAATGTTATTACCGTTGTTTCTGCTGGTATCCTCAGCTTTAGGTGAAGATCAAGGTGACTTCGTCCTAGTAACGAGTTATCCCAAACGCGCATTCCGATGTTTTAACGACGCGAAAAGTCAGGCTCAATGCGGTAGTGTGTGTTTAAGGTTAGGACCAGCCAAATGTTTGGGGTTTGCATTTGATGAACAGCGATGTTTGGTTTTTACAAACGTAGCGTGCGCGTCACCCACACATCAGGATGTGAAATTAAACGCCGGTAAAAGATCTATCTACATTATCGCAAATGTCGGTGAGTTATCAAGTACACCTATCATATTCTATTCTAAGCTATTTTGATGTCGAGCTATTTTGAAATTCGACATAATAAGTCAAATTTTGACATCAATAACTCGATTTTCGGTAAAAAAATAACTCGAATTCCGACATGATAATCGGGAAATTATTTTTACTGTAAATATTTTGAATGCAATTCATTTTTCACAGCAGATTTATTCTAACCTGCATACGAATATATTTTCATGGAAATTTAATTTCTATGACGAACTTGTTTTGTCAAGAAATATGTTTATACAGCTACCACGAATTTATAGCGTTATTGCGAATTTGGAAATTCTATAAATCTTTCAGGGATATATACTTTTTCGATGAACATGATGTATGCTAAAAAGTTAAAATCTGATAAGATTTTTCCGCGCTAATGAAGTGATAACTTTGCATGTATTAACAATATTTTCAGACCCCACAACAACTGCAACAACAATTACTACTACTACTACTACTACTACTACTACTGCAACCACCAATTCTGCGACCAGTAATCAATCGGTCATCACAGCCATGGCGAATGCTACCGGTTCTATAACTTCCAATGCGATTGATCCCAATGCAACTAATACAGCCACCAATACACATACAACCAGCCCACTGACTACCCCAGACACCAGCCCACCAATAACCACAGACACCAGCCAGCTGACAACTACAGACAGCAGTCCACATACGACTGAAAACACCAGTCCATCGACAACCAACGATATAAAGATTAGTACAACCAACCACCAATCAACAACTCAAGTTGATCCACCATCAACTACATCGACTGTTAACCCGATTACTACACAGGATAAAAATGCAATTCTACTTGGCTTTAAAAGAATAACAACGCTAAGCGGTGCTTCTTCGAGTTTTAAATTGATGGGTTGGTCAATAGACAAGGCTGATGGTTCAAGGTGGAATAAGGCTGTTACCGCCTGCAGTGATATTGGATCCAAACTAGCCGAACCAAAAACTGCTGACATGTTCGATAAGCTGGTCTATGAATTTTTCACAGGTCCATCAGCGGTGACTGATCTTTCAGGTAATTTCATATTCAGTAAAACCGACGCGGCAAACATATTTTCTCCCACACGCCAAATGATTTACAAATTATCGTAATATCTTTTAGAAGATCATCTGAAAATTATTTGGCTAGGTCTGAAAAACCTAGATGGATCACAACCCGGTTCGGTTTGGCGAAGTACAAATACTACAATTGGATACACAAATCGCTGGGACGAAGAAAAACCGAAGCTTGGAAAAGAATGTACAGGAATCAGACGACCACGTTTTAAGCTCTCAGGGGAGGGTTGTAAGAAGAAACACCCTTACATATGTGAGCAACTGTAGGATGAACAAAAAGCCCGAATGAATTCCTGCAATGATTTGTGAGCACAGTTAACTGTCTCTTCTGATATGCAATTATGAAACGTTTAGGTCGCGTGCGCTACTGTTGGACTCAATTCGAGTACAATGTATTTCGAATCCGTCTTTGCAAAGTCATCGGCTTCATCGATTCCGCTTTACTATACTTGCCGGATAATCAAAGATGATACACGTTTGTAAGAGCGCGCGTGGGATGCACGAAAAATAATTTTTGTCGTGACATATTCATTTTAAGCTAGTACTATACACGTATAAACATGTATAATCATGATAGCTTGATTTTTGAAATCTTGGACACTACACACAGATTTTCATTTAATCTACATAGGTACTTACATATATTTATTACTTCTTATTCAATATTGTAAATAGACCTTTGTACAGAAGTGTCATGGGGACCTATCCTAACAAAATTTTCGAGGTTAATTCCGAGTTTGTAACTCGGAGTAAACTAGTTTTCTAAGTTAAAAGGTTTCGAAAGATGTTTTCAAATAGATATATCCCCAGCACGCTTCCGTACTATATTGCTTTGTGTTCATAGTGGGGCAATAGATAAATTGAATTGACGTGAATTCTCGACTTTATCTTAAACTGTATCTTTAACAACCGTTGAATTCTGCGCTGAACTGCAATAGCACTTCTACGCTAGAAATATAGGAAGACATTTTGGCCCATCTTTATGTACATTGTATGATTATTTCCTTCCGAGGACTACGTAGCATTGGAATACATTCGATTTCGATGAAGCGATATTTTTGTCTTTGGAGTACATGTACATATACTGGAGTACGCCGATGTAGAAGTTACGTCGATAGCGTCATTGTGATAGTATGTTCTCAACCGTCACTTAAAAATCTTTCGTCCGACTTATGGCACAATAAACCAATATCACAAGTGATTTCTTGGGTTTTGTTTTACCTAACTGTATTCATATACATCCGGGATCTCTTTAACTTGCTGAAGTTAGTTGGCATTGCCGGTCACGCTGTCATAAGAATGGCACTACTAAAATGTTTACGGTTAACTCTACTGGTATCCTTAGCAATGGGCTATGACGCGGGTGACTTCGTTCTAGTAACGAGTTATCCCAAACTCGCATTCCGATGTGCTAATGATGCAAAAACGGAGACTCAGTGCGGTAGCATTTGTTTAAGGTTAGGACAAGCCAAATGTTTGGGGTTTGCATTCGATGAACAGCGATGTTTGAGTTTTACAAATGTAGCGTGCACCTCACCCACGCAGCAGGACGTGGAACTAAACGCCAATAAACGATCAATTTACATTTTCTCTAATATCGGTAAGTTATTCATTATTCGATGTGATTAAATCAGCTTAAAATGAGATATAAATCCATAATATACAATCTATATTTAATGTGGTCATAATATGAGGTTGTTGAAATAGGTTTGTTTCGACGCTTTAAGATACACTCAACTTATTACTGAAAGAAATGCCAAGTTAATACTGTCAGATCCTGCTATCATGTTTGTTCATAGACTGCTGCAAAGTGTTTTCGTATCTATGTTTTGTATTCTTCTTTTTTACACTTAATTCTAGTTTCTTTCCTTTTTATTGTGAAAAACCAATAACGATATCCGTATATTTCGGTGAATATGAAATTGAAATTGAATATGTATTCTTCCTTTTAAAACCTCCCTCAAAATTCTCAGATTATTGATCCGAGTATTATCAGCTTCCAGGACAACAACAACAACAACAACAACAACCGCATCCGGAAATTTACTGACGAATGAAATAACTACCGACGCCAGCTCACCAACTGGCAAGCATACATCCCAGTCGACAACTGCAGGAGACGCTACTTCACCGACAACCACGGGCTCTAGCTCAACAACCTCAGCCACCACCCCACTTACGATTATTGGTACCAGCCAACCTACAACCACTGTTACAAGCCCACTAACCACAACGATGTCTACGGACGCGAGTGCTCCAACTACCAGCGACGCCGGCACTTTTACTGCAGTCAACCATCCATCGGGATCTGAACCAGGCAGTCAACCGCCACTTTCTTCAACCGCTGAATCAATCACTTCAGTGACAACATACGTTTGTCAACCTGGCTTCAAAATGATTACGGCATCAGGTGGAACTTCGTCGTGTTTCAAATTAGTTGGTTGGTCAGCGGAAACCATTGGCTTGGTTTGGAAATCGGCACTCGCCGCTTGCAGCGATATTGGAGCCAAACTGGCTGAGCCAAAAACAATTGATATGTACGATAAAGTGGTCCACGAATTTTTCACAGGGCCATCAGCGGTGCCCATCTATTCAGGTAATCTATACTTACATTTACAATCGTCACTAATCCTCATAATATTTAGCGACGCCAAATACACAGTCGATTTTCTTTTCATATCTGAATTAAGGAACACATTTGGGAGTCATCTGGCTGGGTCTAATAGACCGAGATGGAAAAAATCCCGGTCTACCGGTTTGGCAGAGCCAAAACGAAAGCATCGCTTACACCAACCGCTGGGATACGATCGACCCACAATTCGATAAACAATGCATGGGAATTGGAAATACGGGATTTAGATTATCTGGAGGTGGTTGTCGGAAGAAACACCCATACATATGTGAGCAAGTGAAGAAAAACTAGTTCCGACTGAATCTTATAATCATTTATTCGTAAACAATGACATCTATTTACCGCACTAAAGGCTGATTTTCACGAGCGGTTTTCATCTAGCTTTTTCCAGCTGCCGCAGGAAACCGCTCATGAAAACCAGCCTTAATACTTCTAACATGAAGACTGAAAATACAAAAGAAACATTTTTTCGGTTTAGAAATTATACAAAATTTGCAAAATCTGGATCGGCCCCGGTCAAATCTGCTACCTCTTCGTTAGCATCGATAAAGTCGTTGTCGCGGACCATTTCTTGGATTCTAACCCTGTGATAATGGTCTGATTTATCGTATAGTATATGATGGTGAAAGCTCCTTGCCAGGCAGTTTGTCGGTAATTCGTCACCGTTCTTGAATTTCGCACTAGCCAGCTCGGCGCATTGTTTCGCTTTCGGCGTACCTTTCACGCCGGGGTTTTTGCAGAGATGACGTAAAATCTCGGATTTCGAATCGTCGAAAGTCGGCGCGAACATCTCGTGCGATGTGAGGTATATCGCGTCGCAGACGGAGCCGAAATGTTGCTTTTGATTTGCGTCGTTGACTACGGTATAATCACGAATTACCTCCTCCAACATGAACGAGCCGGTTTTCCCCAAAACGTCGTTATCGTCCGTATTATGCGAATATTTGGGCAGTTTTTCGATGACCTGTTTGAAAAACGTGTGATTAGGACTCGACATCATGACCGCGTTGGTCGGCGTTTTATCGCGATTCCATAGCACGTACGTGTGCGCCGGGTGATCTTTCGATATAACGGTCGTGTGAGCGCCGAACAGTTTATCCCACGAAACGACCGGCGCGACGTCCATATCGGCAAAAATACCGCCGAACGCGTATAGAATGAAATATCGTATAACGTTGATTCGGTGACTATCCAACGGGTAGCTGGCGTACAACTCGTGGTATTTGGGGAACCGTTTCATCATGAATTCTTCAGCGATAGCTTCGGTCCAGAACCAATATTCCCATTCGTCGTTGATCTGCATCCATTTAGTTATTTGAGGCTTGAAACCGATCGGCACCATATTATCCTTCCACACTTGATGCATACGCTTCGGAACGGGTTTACATCTTCTAGCTAAGTGCAGGCTTTCGAGTTCCCGGGCGGATTCTACCCCGTACACGATCGGCACGAAGACGGCTTTTTCTTCGACAGTTTTCGGCTTTAGTCGAGCGGTTTCGATGATATCGTTCGTAGGCGTCGGTGTATCTTTTTCGGCTAGATTGTCAATGATATACACGGTAGTTAGTATGATGAGAATAGTCGCGATTACTACGTCGGCAAACTTCCATAAACGACTGCGCCGTAGTCGGGTATATAGTTGGCGAACGGCGAGCATGGTCGGCGTTATGACGAATTATCCTGAATTTAGAAAAGAAAAATCACTAGTGACGTGTCATTCAGCAATGCAAATATAGGTTATTATTATTTTCATTAGGTTATATTCCATTTCAAAATGCCCAAGATTTCACGATTTACGACGTAAATTTATGAAACTTGATTATCGTAGATATCCATCTGTACATATTCAGTTATTGAGTACACAGAATGAGAACGGATTGCTAAATTTAGGAAGCTATTGTTTCATAGGCATGAAAAGGATGCAAACATGTGTATCATTTAGTTTAACCTTAGAGCAGTTATTGCGCTAAGGTTAAACGTATACACACATGAACCTGTGACATCAATAAGCCTTTTAGTAGTAGGCCTAAAACGTATTCTTATCATATCCTCATCTTCAACGTCAAATTGACGAGTGCCGTTACATATACGGGGTTCTAATATTCACATTTTTCAAATTCATTGCACCGATATTGAAATTTATCGAATGAAATTAAGGACCATGGTGGTCTATTTCAATAAACTCAAAACTTTAGTCTAAAATAAACTTTACATTACTGTATAGAGCAAATGTATATTATTAAGTAATGAACAATCATGGAAATGGTAATTCGAAAAAGAAAACTATTTTGATCAATGACACTGAACATTTTTCTTGACATGCGTTTATTTTACAGATATTCCATACGTTACTTACTTGTCTATGTATTTCGCTTAAATAACAATTGTATCGCCTGCGTATAATGCCCCCCAAATAACTCGCTTAGACGTGTCTCTAGCGTCTACTATACTGTAAGTTTGACCACCGCGAGTCCTGAACAGTCGAGCGAGCACAATGACCAAACGAGTAATTTTTAATTCTATTGATAACCGTTGTTACTTTGTATTCGTCGCATGGTAATAAAAACAAACAACTGACACTTACGATTTGTTTCTCGTTTTGGATACCGATGAAGTTTAAAACCGTCTAGAGACAGTTCGTAGAGGAGCCGTGTCAATCGGGTTTAGAATAAATAACGAGACGAGTAGTGCTTTAAAGGTTTAACTATTTATTTGACGCACCGTGAGCTTTCGCTACTAATGAATAGATAAACCTACTGTAAATTAGTAGCGAAAGCTCACGGTGCGTCAAATAGATAGTTAACCTATATAGTACTACTCGTTTAGTTATTTTGTTCAAAGGGGTTGATTTTGATTATAAAGTGGAATCTCGTTAATACGGTGGGCAAAAGTGTAATCGTCGAGTTTAGCGGGTTTTTCGTATTATCCAAAGTTTGATTGTTATAAATACCTAAGCTGGGACATGCTGGAAATAATCGTAATAAACGGGTCCAGGTAGAATCGTATTAACGAGCGTTCAACTGTAGAGTATTTGTAGAGCGTATCGGTCCGAGCAAATTCTTCGTCATCATATCGAGACAATCATACGCGAATCATTCTGTTCAGCATTGGAATTAATGAGATTAAGTTACTGATCGAATTATACGATATCATTATGTCGGTATGATACGATCATCCATAATCCCGGGGTCTAATCGGCCTTCTTGTCTCATTTGTTCAAAATAGATAAAACCTATATAATAAGTTTGTTACTTCATAGCGAAATTTATCGAGGACACCCGCCCATCTAGAAAAGTTTAAGGGGCATAAACTGAGTTCCTACAGATCAGTCGACCCCAAGAACGACAGAAATCGTACACGAACTGCGGTGTGATCTAGCGATTTCCCGGAGCCACCCTAAAGTAGATTTTCGGTAAGTAAGCGGATTTTCTCCGATAGATGGCCACATTGGCTAATTGCACACTGTCTTGATTGGTACGCTGTACTGTAGTAGTACATCGAAGATCCCGACTGGGCACTGAAAATAAAGGCGGCCTTGAAGAGTTTCGTCTTTTCAGAAGTCAAGGGCCGAGGCCCGAAATTGTAAAAAATCTCCATGAAAAAATAAAAAGCACCTAAAAAGACGAGAAACCCTGAACCTAAAAAAATATCAAATCTAGAATGCCTGACACTACATGAAACCAAAGCACTATGCGCATTGATATAACAAGTAGTGGATACAGTGATTTCGGGCAATTCGGAACTCGTCGATAAAGATAACTTCGTTCTTTCTTACAATCAATCCTTGATGATCGTAGATAATTCGACGAGAACCGCTGATTTCGGGTTGACTTCGACCTAGCCTGCGAACTATATATTCCGGCGCGGATGTAGTCGGCTTCATAATAGACGGTGATACGGTTTTGAGATGATGGCTGTAGTTGCAGCAGCAATCTAATATTAACATCGATCGAATTCTGGTCAGAATTCCGCCCCGGTTTTTCTGTTCTACACACCGGATGATATCGCGTGGATCTTTGTGTTGGTGCTCCAATCGAATCGGTGTTAACTGCATCATTTGTTTCACGCAAGCATTGTTTTAATTGTTAAGAATGTTGGTTGTTTTGTAAATTGTGAGCCAACAAACAACAAGCGAGAGAAGGTAATTATCTATTGATTGCCTATGACATGCTAAATATGGATAAAGCAAGCAAAGCTTTTAAAAAGTAATCTGTCTTTTCTGGAAAAGAAATCACTTGTTCTTGTTAAGATATGCGCCAATGGGGCGTCACTATAAGGCCCCATTATTTAGTCCTATATAATTGAGCCTGTTTGTTAATAGGCGGCCGCAATTACTACTAAGGGGCACCAAACAGGACTCCGAGTGCTGCTCGCAAATTAGGAGCTAGGCCTATCACATCTATCTATCACACCTCGCCATTTGACGTTTTGGTCAGTAATTTTGTTTATAATCAATTTATCTGTGAATATTAGAGCATCAATTAGTTCAGTAAGGAATTTGCATTGGGAAATAGATTATGAATTGGCATAAAATTTGTGAGTGTTTTCAGCTAGGCCTATCAGTGATAGTTTTCCTAGCATGTAGTGCTGAAAAACGGCTTTTACAGCCCGTAACATGGCGCCACCTTCATAGATTTGCTATGCTTATGAATAGGTGATGACGTCATAGCAACGTCTCTGCGCGTCCGTGGAGCGTTTTTTTTAGCATTACGCGAGCCGTTTGCTGAGCAAACTGGCGCTCATAAATGAAAAAAACAACATAAGTAAAAATCGTTATTTCTGAATGCAAAATCCTTACTGAACAAATTGATGCTTAACTTAGGTAGATCAACCGATTATTAACGAAATTACGGATTAAAATGTCGCGCAGAGAGCATGTGTGACAGACAGTAGGTGGTGTTTGATGACCTCTACGATATTGGATGGATGATATCGGTGTCTGTCTAAAAATGAGAAAGATACTGAATCATCTTCCATCCATTGTGACTAGCCCCTGTGTCCCCTAGGCAAGTCTGGTGCTGCTCAGAGATTTGTTTTTATAGGAATAGAGGTTTATGCCTGTTTCTTGCGACACGGCTGCAGATTTTAGTGCGTAATCGAAACAATTCCATTAAAGTAATTACATGATTGCCTTGTTGAGAATTGTGGCCAAATGTTTCTGATTTTTGTTCCCCAGTAAATAATTGATGCTAAAATAAAAATTTTTAGGAGGGGACACTGAAATGTTATAGCGCAGTTAACTTTGGAAATGCTTAATATTTATATTTTTGATGATTTACAGCCACAATTCAAGAAACTATTGATCCTAATTGAATTGATTGTCGTAATAGAGATATTAAAAAACTTCTAGTTTGGGATAAAAATGTAGCTTCGTTTGACAATTAGGCCTCAAATCAAGTAAGAAAACAAACATAAAAGTGTTATACCTTGTGTTACCCTAAAACCTACAGAGGAATTTACTATTACGCTTTCCAGTGATACCAAATCTATGCAAAAGGTTTTCGGATCAAACAAAACACTTTTAGAAGGATTTTGGATTTTATGTACCCCTCTATTTGACAATGACAGAGTTCGATCTAACGAATTAAAGTCACTCGCCCATGGGGCAGGTATATCTGAAATTTAGCTTGCCCCCTCAAATATCAACTTGCCCTATATAGTCCGAAAAAAGCTTTGAGATAGAATTGCACTAGCCCGGCGGACAAATGATAATGCTAACCTACTTGCCCTAATGAAAATATACATACTTGTCCCGGGCAATTGGACAAGTGCTCTTTTGATGCAATCGGATGAGTGAATCTTTTGAGGTCGATGCTCAAATTTTGTAAAAAAAAACTGGGCAGAACCACCCTATATACCGGCCTGCAGAATTGACTTAAATATCCACTGCCTTTGAATTTTAGATAATCAGACTCATTAACGAAACGATAATACGATGGACAGCCACGACGGTAGCAATCAGGGTCACGACATCGAAACGGCCAGCGATATGTCGTCGAGTTTGGATAGCGGGATGACATTGACGGTCGAAAGCACCGGGGATACAACGTTGAGACTCCGCCGAAATCCCGGCCGACCAAAATTCGACGAATCGCCTCCATCGCCGCCGCCTAAAAAGAAGAAGTAAGTAAAGAAATGAATTTCAATTTTTCATTATCAAACCTTTAGCACATCCCTTTCCCTTAGCTATTCTATCTGAATTGGGGATACAAATTTTAATTTTTAAGTTCAATAATCGCCTGCGACCAGTTTCATGAAAAGTCAAACTCAAGTTTTTGGCATCATTGCTATTGGCAGCTTCTGGTTTTCAAAAGGGTGCCAATTTAGTGTTTTGGGCCCAAAAATTTGTGATAGGAAGAACACTGATCTAGACTCGGGTGCCTGACTTATTTGGTAGTTGTGCTCAGTATCTATATCCACTGATGTGAGTGCTTCATAATCAACAACACATGCAACTGACTAAAACAAGCAAAATAACAGGTTTCTTGGGATACCCAGGAATATTTGCTAGATATCACTTCTCAGTTGGGGCCATCGATGTATGCGCTGCAGATCTAGAGATTGGCACAAGCCACGGGCGCAGAAACTCATTTTCACTAGATTTTTGATGTATGCCTGGATAAGTTCAGTTGTTAGTCCGATGTGCCCTAGGCTTAGTAGCTACCTTTGGTATTGTTTCTTAATAATAGGCCCTTTAATGAGAACATTTTTGTAGAAACAAAGATGTGTAACTAACAATTTTTAAGGATGTCCATTAAAGCTAGAACCCAAATTGACCAATTTCAGGCACAAAAAGCACAAGAAGCACAAAAAAGAGAAACGGGATCACGAAAAACCGGCCGTGTTGCCGACGGAGCCAGTCGCCAGTACGTCCAGTGCTAAAGACGAAACGACGAAAGACGAGGACGATTCGTTCGAGACGAATTTCGACGATTTTCTGGATACGATCACGGCCACGTGCACGACGGAGGCGCTACTTGAACGCGCTATGTCGGAGGATTCGACGAACCTGTCGGAACGCGAGGGGTAAGAAACAGGAGGTTTTTGGAGAAATTATCTATAACTGATAAGGTCCAGCCTTTTGCACTCGGGGGGTCGGGGCTGGCACCATCTATTAGTCAGGCCACTAATTTGAGTGATAAAGGTGACATCCGAGCTTCAATTTATCCAGTGCCCAGGATCCATTTTCAGGCCCAGTACCCAATCACTTTTTGTTGGAAAGAGTGACACATCTGAACTGCAGTTCTTAGTTACTACTCAGTAAACGTGTCAGTTCATGTACCCAGTGCAGAGAGGAGAGATGGAGTAGTGTAATCTAAATGATAGCACAGGATTCATCTATCAGGCCATGACCAAAACATGCAATGGAGTGTTTTGTAGTTAAAAGCGTTTGATAATGAATCCGTAATATCTCATTTCAGGAGTGACAAGATCTGCGCGTTTTGTAATTGCGGCGACCGCAGTCTGCTTGGTCAGGGCGACATGACGCACTACGAACCGTCGCCCGGATTCAATCCGTTCAAAAAACAACAGAACAAAAATCGTCGGTCCAGCGACGAAGATAAACAGCCCGGCGTGAAGAAGAAAAACAATAAACAAAGGTATGAGAAATCAGATAGATCGGTGGTAGCAATCAGCTGTTAAACTTAAACCAACTTTACGGTCAACTGGGCTCAGGCTCTAGATATGATTTGCGGTCATGCTTTTATTCATGTGACCGGTAAATGTAAGAAACATTTGTTCTTTCATGATATGTGTATCTCGATCCTCCCTCGGCGGGGATTCAAACCCTGTCATAGCTTGGGTGCTCAGGTTTTCCACGATAAGACTTCTGGCGCCAATCGGATTGCCTGTTGTATAATCGCCGACGCAACTTTCAGGCATAAACAGTTTATGCGTTTAACTATAAATCTATAGTTTTATTATGAATGGCAAAAGCTGGCCTAAAATAAAACAGGATTTCTGATTGGCTAATAATGACACTATCTTAGCTGCACACCACTTGGGCTCGTGTGGCAGCGTCGATGCCATCAGGTTTGAATCCCTGCCGAGGAAGGATGTAGAAAAATGAAATCGCATTTGAAATAATCTCTGTGACGTGGTTTTATGTGATTTTACTCGTCGTCTAGGGAACGCAGCAAATCGCCACGACGACAAGCAGGCGTCGACGACGAGGGTCGGCCGGTGTTGATCTCGGACGAGTTGAGCGTCGTCGGCTACGTCGAGGACGTCAACTTGTCGAAGGTATTCGAGCCGACCGGTCACGCGTGGGCGCATCATTGCTGTGCTGCCTGGTCGGAGGGAGTCATTCAGGCGGAAGACTATTCGTTGATGTTCGTCGATAAAGCTGTTTTTGCCGGATTATCGCAGGTAAAGTGACAAGCATCATTTCTTGAAAATCTGAATTATGTCTGAGTGATTTGATAGCATAAATTTCAAACTGAGCATTTTAGCCCAATTATAATAATAATTTATTGAGCCTAAAATCCATATAAAATATGCTCATTGGCTTTACAATATAAAAACACAATTTAAACATAAAGATAGAAAAAACAATTTACATCATTAGTTAAAAGCTTAAAAGCTTTAGTGAACAAATGGGTTTTAAGTTGCGATTTAAAAACATCAGTAGAAGGACTAAATTTAATTGCATCTGGTAAGGAGTTCCAAAGTAGTAAGGCAGAGTAAGAAAAGGCCCTGTGACCCGCAGAGACTAGATTGACACGAGGGATGGCTAGAAGTGATTGACTGTTTGATCTTAACACTCTAGAGGATGCATTGTATTGTACTAATGATTTCAAATATTGTGGGGCCTGACCATTCAAGGATTTATAAGTAAGAATCAAGATTTTAAATTGGATGCGAATCCAATATCCAAAATATTTATGATCAGTGATAAAAACATTAGTTAGTAGTATAAGTGTGAAATTTTCGAGGTCGATTGAAATTAATGCGAACTGGAACTATTTGATTCTATGAGAAGAATTATTTTTTTCACTACAGATATAGAGTGAACGAACAAGTTTCTTTTTTTTTCTGATACAAAATATGCACGAACATAGTACATTTTAAAATATGGCCGAATAAACCTCTGATTTGGGGATGTTCAAATAATCAATTCAGAAACAGAAATTGAAAAAAAAAATCTAGGTAAAACCTTCAAAACCTTCATCGGGGCTCATATTATTGTTTCAGAAATGTTCGTACTGTTGTAAGTTTGGTGCGACGATTAAGTGTCGTACGAGCAAATGTAACCGGATCTACCATTACCCGTGTGCGTCGGCTAGCGGCTGCTTCCAGGACATCAAAACGCTGTGGTTACTGTGTCCTGATCATTCCGATCAGGCAGAGTCTTTATGTAAGTATTTTTGTATTTCAATGAATAGATTTTAGAACGTTTCGAATTTTCGATTGATTGTAGTTCATTTGCTAAAAACGAAAGAATAGTAATTACATCTGCAATAGTTAGTTATCTGTTACTTTTAACAGATCAGGGTCCAGTTTCATGCATAAGTATAACCTTAAAACAGTATATTTGCAATAGTTAGTAATCTGTTACTTTTAACAGATCAGGGTCCAGCTTCATGCAGAAGTTGAAGCTTACAATGGTCGAATTGATGGCCTCTCTGAAAAACCAAACGCAGCTGAACCCAAAATTTTAGAAACTTGTATAATCCAGATTTGGACTTAAATGCACTTATTAGCTAAACTGGGTGAACTAGTTTATTAGCTTTGCCTTATTGAAGTATTTAGGTGGTAAGAAAAAAAGCGAGGCAATTGTCCTGAAACTGTTAGCGCACAAAGACATTCAGTGCATATATACCGCACAGCTATATATTGATAATGAGCTTTGCTAGTACACTGTACCGTAGTGTATTGATATAATTAGTAGATAGAGAATATCTGTTAAATGATAATAATCCACGTCAAATAGGCCTTCAGTGAAATATAAGTAACTTACAACATATCGCAGTATGCCCCTTTATACAACAAGAGCAATGGGGTGAACTTTTTCGAAATCTTCAAATTATCTTCATCACTTTAACGTTACAATTAGTCAGTATTGAAAGGGTTTTAAATGATTTATTCATACTCTGCAGGTAAAATGGAAGCGTTGTGCGTTGTATGCGATACCGCCGGCAACATCTCCGAACAACTGTTCTGTACGAGCTGCGGCCAGCACTACCACGGCAACTGCCTCGACCCGCCCGTCGAGGTGAACCCGGTCGTGCGCGCCGGCTGGCAGTGTCCCGAATGTAAAATCTGTCAGACTTGCCGACAGCCCGGCGACGACAATAAGATGCTCGTCTGCGACACGTGCGACAAAGGTTACCACACGTACTGCCTACGCCCGCCGATGACAACGATCCCGAAGAATGGCTGGAAATGCAAGGTGCAGTTGTTTATTTCAATAATTCGTAGTTAAACAGGGTCCTTGCGAATTCCTTAAAGACTCCTTCTAAACTGAAAATGCTTTTAAAGGTGCTTGAAACTCATTTGATTTGAGCAAAATGCACAAAACTCCTTCAAAATCTCCTTCAATTCTTTGAGTAATAGGCAATTAGAAATGTTTGTAGTTGCACAGTAGACTACCCCTTAATTGGATCGGTACAGTTGGGACCAGGATTTTTTTCTTTACCCAATTAAGCAGTCATCTAATCAGAAACGGAGGTTAGTAGTGTAACGGATACACTTGCTTACAAAAACCACCAAATTAACAGTTTACCAAGATAAACAGTAAGGATTTTAGAGGAGTCTATAGTAATTGGGATATGGAAGTAATGCACAGACTTCCTCGAAATTTTAAATTTCCTCCTTCGGATAAAACTCCTAGAAGTCTCCTTATAACCAGGAATGACTAATCTGTGGAGACCCTGTTGAGACTAAATTAACCCAGCGAGCTGTTTATGATAGATAGATAGATAGATTTATTGCTCACAAAATTTACAAATTTGCGAAGAGCAAAAGCCAGTTACAAGATACATTATTATACAAATAACATACAATGAAAATTGACAGTACATACAATTGATGGACATATATATGCAACAAGTGCATTATCTGGCATTTATGCACTTAGGTATTAAAGTATCTTAAACATTTCTGTATATATGAAATGAGGTTTTTTAATTTCACGCCAGTTGTACAAAATAACTCTTTAGATTTATGCGATGTAGGATTGTTTATATAATATTGCTTGACATATTGATACCGATTGTGCAACATATTTTATCTGTAGAGTTGTCGATATTGCGGCGACTGCGGCACGAAAGTACCGGGCACGAGTAACAGCGCGCGATGGCATCTCAACTATTCCGTCTGCGATGTCTGCTACCAACAACGTAACAAAGGCGCCACCTGTCCGCTGTGCGGGAAGGCATATCGTCATCTGCTCCAGTCGAAATCGATGCTGCACTGTCATCGGTGTCGCAAGTAAGTCTTGTTAAGATTGGTCCACTAGGTAACCGTCGTGCAAATTGTTAGTTATTTTCGAATTGTCATTTTTCAAACTTTTGTCGTAGGTACGTTCATCCGACCTGCGATCCAGGAGGGGCATACGAACAACAAGCTAGTTATATTTGTCCCATCTGTATAGCCCACTGCCCGGTAAGTTACTTAATTTCCCTATTTCCGTCCTGTATTTCTAGTTTGCGGGCCTGCATTTGTACTGATCAGTGTGAAACTGCCACCAAATTGTTCGATATTTTCCATTTCCAAGTTCCGTTGCTTTATGATATTTATTAGTATAGCTCAACCAAAATTTTGTGAATTTTCCGGTAACTCGATAAATGATTTCATCCAAACTAAAACGTGTTCCAAAATTAACATGAGTCTGGGAATCGTTATCTTTATCGTGCACAGGCCATAGCCCGGTCTTGAAATTGAAAATGTCAAATTTGAGATCGAGAAATTATGTAGACCAAGGAGGTGAAGGAGTTGAATTTTTGGCATGCATTCACATTGTTCTGTATTGTCTGATTGTAAAATTTTCCACGAATTCTATCTTTTCTGAATTTGTCTGAATATCTTAAAAATTCAGGAGGACGCCACCGAGAGTCCGCGAACGATCGAGGAAACGGAAGGCGAGGGTTCGAACTTGTTTCCGGCTATTATGCCCGGCGGTCAGGCGGCCGTTCAAGATCCAGCATCGTCTGCGTTCTACGGCGACGCTGTCGCGGCGATGATGGACGTCGATAATCCCAATCAACAATCGGCCAGTCAAATCGCGCCTCGCTTGACGGCGTTGTTGTCAGGCGCGGACGTCAGATGCGGCCCGGGTAAAGGCAAACCGCCAATGATAGCCGCGAAGAAACGATTGGCTGCCGGTCGACCGAAGGTACGGCGTTCTTTACGATGACTCGGGTTATGTTATTATCAGGGTGGCCGCTTACCTTAGAAATTAGGGGAAAAGTCTGGCAATTTGTTTTCTTTAAAAATCATGGAATAGTTAGGGAATTTTGTAAATAAGCCAGGGAAAAAAGTCAGGGAAATTTGTCGAGATTACTTGATCGTGCTTAAGATGAAATAGTTTCTGTCAATGTCTTACATATCTGACTGTGTTAATTGATTGAATTCTTAGCAGATCTAAAACGGGGAAAAATTTACATGTTATTCGAATAAAAGTGGGCGCCCTGATGATACTTAGCAAAACATCTAAAAACGAATGTATGAATATGGCCGCATTTTCGTTATCTGAAATGATTTCTATGATGTTAGTGACTGTATCGAGATGATAGGTAATATAACAGTAAACTCCACGTGCCCCAGATCTCGGCTGGAACAATGAAATTTCCCACTGATATCTGAGCGATAATAGGTCATTGTCACATGAAATAGAGTAGTAACTTTTCAAACGGATTGTCTAGGGTTAGGGCTTACAATTGGCTCTGTCACAGGGGTAGTCCACCATAGCGAATGATTCCACGTTACAGCTGTGCAAACTTTGTTATCTTATCGCGATTGAGGATTGAGTAACTTAGAAAATACCTGATAACGCGCGCTTGTTTTTCTCCTACAGAATCGCCTCGGCGCTGCCGGAAAGAAACACCGTCCTTCGATTTCGATTCCGAAAAGACGTGGGCCGAAGCTGAAGAAATCGCATGTCGTGAGTACTTTTCGAGATTTTGATGATATTGCAAGTTGATGTAAAATTGTGTTAATCTAAAAAAATTTTCCAATATATGTTCGATAGAGATTTCTCATCAACCGGATTCAGTTCAACAGTGCAAAGTCATCTGAATTAAGTCGTCTGCCTTAATCTATAATGTGAAAATATTCTTCATCCATGAATTGATTTACAATATTATAGCTCTCGGGTTATCGGCTCGAATTAACGAAGGCTTTAGTTAGACCTGACATGTATTTTCTGAGTAAATCGATTTTGTTTTCACGTGTGTGTGTGTGTGTGTGTGTGTTTATAGGGTACTAGTAAAGATAAAGACGATGATGACGACCATCATTCAACCGTCGTGCTTTGTAAAACAACGGATCAGTTCGTGTTGGAACAGGTATGCGAAGAAATATAAAGCCGTAATTAATCGCGAAAACACTAAACAATTAGAATTATACCAGATTTGGCAGAAAACTTATAGATAGACATGAGAGGAGTTAATGTCGCCATTTTCGTTAAAAATTAAAACCATCACATTTGGTATTTCCATTTGCTCAGTAGGTAACCGCTAGTCCGACTGTGGCATGCTAGAGTTTACTAGTAGTAGTTCGTTGTTCGCGTTCTTCAATTTCTTCTACATTTCGATTTAAAAATCAAATCAACTTTTCACATCGGTTGAATCAAAAGTTGATTGAAAATACTGCATTATTGTCATTTCGTTTTGTGCCGGGCTGATTTCTAGTTATATTCGTAGCTTTTTCTTCGTATATAAAGTAGTTGATGGAACCAGCATTTTTGATTAGTAATATGAATAATTCAGCTATACATTATGCAAAGAGCAATAGGGCTCGAACCGCGTGCACTTTACGAAAGTAATCCGTACTAGTTAAATGAGTTATTAGTTTTACGTTATGTCTAGGATATGTGTATGGCCTGCGGTGCGTACGGTCGAGATGAAGAATCGCGTTTGATCGTTTGCGTTCAATGCGGGCAATGTTATCATCCCTACTGCGCAAATATCAAAGTAAGTATCTCAAACCTGACTACGACCACTGTCTCAGAGTAGTTTCTCTTCTTTTTAAGTGCTCAACTAATACTAAAGAGATCAAAATATTCTCAAAATCAGAATGATAATCTAGTTTATCTCAAATTAAAGCTATCCCAGTACTATTTTCGATGTCCGATTATGCTAGATTTTGGTGAAAACTATAACAATTACAGATATTATCAGGTTGTGTGGTCTGAAAATTCATAACGTAATTCCTTTCTCAAGTTTCGAATTTACTACCGCTAGGTGACTAAAGTGATACTAGAGAAGGGATGGCGTTGTTTAGATTGTACGGTGTGCGAAGGTTGTGGTAAACCTCACGATGAAAGTCGTCTGCTGTTGTGCGACGAATGCGATATCAGTTATCACATTTACTGTCTCGATCCGCCCCTCGATCACGTTCCGAAGGGCACCTGGAAGTGTAAATGGTAAGTAGCGGAAGCTTTTCAGTCGTGATAATATTAAATCCTGCGCTAAGAATAATGAAACTTAAGAAAAATGAACTTACCTGGAAATCAGGGAAAAGTCTGCGAAATCTGTTGTGACGGCTAGATCGTGTACAAAATCAAACCACGCTATATGTATTTGTCTCGTATATCCGAGTCGGGAAAATAAGATAAAAACACACCATGTAAAAATTAAATTTCAATTAAAGTTAATTAATTTTAAAATCGAGAATTTATTAATTCAAAAGATAAGTCAGGGTAAACAATGTGCATGTCAGGGAATAGTCAGGAAAAAGTCGAGGAAAAAGCAACTCATAGGCCACCCTGATCACCCCGTTTTACTCAATTGATAATCTGTTATTTACGTGCGATTAGGTGCGCCATTTGCACGACTTGTGCGACCACAGATCCGGGATTCGCTTGCCAGTGGCAGAACAACTATTCGCAATGCGGCCCGTGTGCTAGTTATTATTCATGTCCAGCATGCTATAGGCAATACAGAGACGAGGAACTCATCATTCAGTGCATTCAATGCGACAGGTACGTTCAACTCCAGATGAATTATTTGTTTTGACTTTTCGCAATACATTTGATAATGTAGGTTTGATGGAGATACGTACGTATTAATTGGCTGCCTTGGCCCCCATTCTGATATTCGATCCATTCTCACCATTAATCCAATTTATGATCGTCAAGGCTTAATATGGCAAAAATTAACTTAAGATCATAAAAGCATGCCAGACATTATAGATATTTCATCATCGGTTCTTCCATGTAATGAGAAAGAAATTCCCTATTATTTTACGTACATAGATTCATTGAAAGTTATCGTCTAAAATGATTATCTTGACTCAAAAAACTTTCAGATGGTTACATGCTATATGCGATGGATTGAAAACAGAGGAAGATGCCGAAAAGGCGTCTGAATTCGGTTATCAGTGTTTGTTTTGTCGTCCGAAGACCGGTGCTATGGGACCATGTAAGTTCATACATACCAATATGTGCACTTTTCTGTCAATGATAATGGGTCTACAATAATATCAATCCACTATTAAATTGAGTTTCACAATTTAATTCATTTTTTTTAATCCTCCTGCAATATACTTAGAGTGAGAAATTGTAAGAAGTAAAATGACATGGTGGCCATTTACCTACAAAACAGGGAAAAGTCAGGGAATAGTTGGGGAAATTTGTAGATAAGCTCAAAATCAGGGAAATTTGTTGAGATTGTTCGATCGTGTTTAAAATCTGTTTCCGTCTATGTATTGCATATTTGACTGTGTTAATTGATTGGATTCTTAGCCGATCAAGTCAGGGAAGACAATGTACATGTGTACAGTGGATCGGTTTGGCCGAGTGGTTAGAGCGTTCGGCTCTGGGAAGCCAGGTCGTGGGTTCGAACCCTGTACAATGCCGTAGTGTCCTCGGGCAAGACACTTATCTTCATTGCCTGTCTCCACCCAGGATTAAATGGGTACCTAGCCTGATAGATGACTCCTGAGCGCTTGTTAGCAGCTCGGTGTTACTTCTCCCGAGGGAGAGATGACTGATACATGTTAGAGTATAATAAAATTGGCCGGGGTAATAATACCGAAAATGTAAAGCGCTCTGAGCAGCTTGGCTGGATTTTTGCGTTATATAAGATACATATTATTATTGTTACATTCAGGGAAATAGCCAGTCAAATATAAGTGGCCACCCTGTTGAATCAATTTTTAGACACTTATGCCAAATGGGTAGAATTTTATGATCAGATAATCATGTGAACTGTCTTATGTTATTTGATTAGTGCCCATGCCGTCACCTCTTCCGTCGCCGGAGCCGATAATGCCGTCTCCTCCGCTGATGCGAGAACCTGAGCTGCCGCCGCGGCCGCATTTCATGATCGACGGCGTTCTGTTGTCGGAAGACGGTTTAGGAATGATGAAGGAGTTGATGATGGAATCGCCGAAAAAACGTCGCAAGCAACGCCGCACGGCCAGCACCGACATGTCGATTCAACAGCATCCGCAGATCAGCCGTCTGCTGTCAGTCAGCGACCGCGAAGGTTCATTCGAGATCGATGACACCGACGAGCTTCTTAAAACAGGTATGGTACTCATGACCTTTTTGTAATTTCATGATATACCAATGCCAGTTTGGATCGAGTTCCTCAGTTGTGAGTTCGAGTTAACTCTGAGTTAAGATTAGTTCATTTTCGATGTTTTAACTCGGAGTCAAATCTTAAATTACAACTGTGGAACTGGGTCCTGATGGCTTAAGTTTGAGATTTTCCCTGAGGGCCATAGTTGTGGTTTGAAATTCGACTCAATAAATCAAAGTATTGGAAATGAAAAATTAGAGAGTCAAATCTAACAACTGATGACTGGGTCCGGTCTTAATTATTCTGATTCAATAGGTTTCAGGTTGACCTTTTTTAACTGGTTTCGAAAGGCATATCCTTAATTAACTAGAAATTTCCTTATTTTGATTTGGTATGGATATTTCAATAGATATGGATGCTGAAGAAATGGCTAAAATTCCGGAAGAAGAGGCCAGTCTAATTGGTGTCGATGGCGAACCTCTGGTGAAAACAACCGACGGGGCACCCGCGATAGAAGGCGGCGTTAAAAAACGACAAAAACGCCGCCCGATCAAACCAGGTATCGGGGGCTTCTTCGCGAGGTCGCGCGGAGCCGGTCGAAGCATGTTCCGTCGAAACATGATGTCGAAATTCCCGATAGCTTCGACGTCGACGGTCGGAGAATGCGACTTCTTCCCCGGGGAGGGCGAGAAAAAACGCAAAGGTCGACGACCGGTGAAGAAAAAAGAGAAAAAGACTCTGGAGGATAATTATCCGGTTTATTTGACAGTAAGATTTGCCCTTCCATTCGTTATATGTTGTTCACAACTTTCGCGTGCCTCTGAACATTTCTTTCGCTTTGAAAATGGGTTCCGCTTGTAAGCGGCATTAAAGAGCAGGCCCAGGGTGGTCACTGACCTGGGAAACCTGGAAGACTCAGGGAATCAGGAATATTTAGAAAAAAAATTGGGGCAAACTCAGGGAATTTGACAAATTTTACCAAATACCAGGAAAATGCAGGAAATTAGGATGATGCTATTGACCAGGTGTTTCTTTATCAGTAGTTGATTCAATGGAAAATGAATGAATTGTTACATTTGAAACCTACAGATTTCTCCGATTCACTCAGGGAATTTTATGTGATGACTTGGAAAACATCAGGGAAAATGACCCCCCTATGTGCTCTTTTCGAATACAGCAATTATGTCATTTGTAGTCATATCGTCGACCTCTTTTGTAGGCAAAAAAGCGTCTACCGATGCTAATCATGCTTGAATTTAAATGAATGTAAAATTGAGGTTTGGATCATTGTGGAAATATCCTGTTGACAAATTTTTTACAACCCACACCACAGGGTCATACCCTAGCAGACTTTACTGCACCTTGATAAACTATTGGTTCATTGATCTTAAGATTAATTTTGTAAACGTTAAAATTTTCATTTTTAGGAGGCATTTTTCGGTAATGATTTGATGGATGAAAAAGCGGTGACGAAGGATGCAGACGCGATCAGTATCGCGTCCGAAGACGATCAGGACGATTTGTCGCCGTTGAAAACCGATAAATCGGACACGTTCACGTTCATTCCGTCTCCTAAACGTCTGACGTCGCAACAAACGCAAGATCACCACGAGGACATGCATAATCTAGGTTCGTTTCTTGCGGTTCGAAGTTCCCGGAAATATTTCATTACCTATCTGTGGAGCGGTGTGGCCGAGCGGTTAGAGCGTTCGATTCTGAGAAGCCAGGTCGTGGGTTCGAACCCCGTACATTGCCGTAGTGTCCTCGGGCAAGACACTTATCCTCATTGCCTCTCTCCACCCAGGAGTAAATGGGTACCTGGCCTGATAGATGACTCCTGAGCGTTTGATAGCAGCTCGGTGTTACTTCTCCCCAGGGAGAGATGACTGATACATGTTAGAGTATAAAATTGGCCGGGGTAATAATATCGAAAAATGTAAAGCGCTCTGAGCAGCCTGGCTGGATTTAGCGCTATATAAGACACATATTATTATCTTAGTTTTAGAACTACTAGAATCAGAGATTAAAAACGAAAAATTATTGAGCATTTGATAATTTCCAAAGGTCAATTTGTATACAGGCTGGTTTGAAAGGCTTACCTTTAAGCAGGAGGTTGTAAGTGATAATGTATTTCCTGCTTTTCCTCACTTATGCTTTTCCTTTTCCTCACATTTCTATAGACGATGGTGACTTGAAGGACCTGTTGCCCAGTGATTTGTTGATGCCAAGTGATCTCCCTCACGATGACGAACTGTTGGGAATGCTCGGTGATGAGCTATCTAAAGATGGCACAGGTAGTGAAGACGATTACTTATTGAAATACATTTCCAGTCATGGCGAATTTCATTTAAAAAGTCGGGAAATTTTTGTAAAATAGCTCGAAATCAGGGAAAAGTCAATGAAATTGATGAGATTGCTAGATCACAGTTTCCATGTCTATGTCTTACAAATTTGACTGTGTTAATTGATTAAGTTCTTAGAAGATCAGTAAGGGAAAACAACGCGCATGTCAGGGAATAGTCAGGGAATCAGCAAGTCAAATAAAAGCCACTCTGAAAATATGTTTTTAGGCCAGCTGTATGCTTAGCTTTTTTGCCATGATACAAATTTGTGAGAATTTAAATGCTATGGTTTCCAGATAGCTTTTGCACTGAGCATATGTCCACAAGAAATGATTTCATCGTATTTCTTGGTGTAATTTTAGAAATGGATGAACCCGTACACGGCGATGAAAAGGAAGGACCGAAAGATACATTAGCCGAAACATTTGAACAAATACTAAGTCCCAATATCGATGTCGATAAAAATCTGGACGTCGATAAAATGCTCACTGAAGGTAAGTTATCGTGCCTGTCAAGTTTTGAGTAGGTAGATTAAATTACGAATATATTTAACACATTCGTGCCGCTGATTGAATCTTATTAGTAGTCAGCCATTTGATTGCGGAGTGGGCTGGTACGGTTATAGCTCTGGTTTAAGTCGTCGAGTTCGTTGCTACTGCGATCCCTCTCATTTGCTACTTAGAGTTATCTAATATTTGGCAACAGCAGTTCTTCAGAATTCACTAATGTGTATATAACATTGACTTGAGGTACTGTGTCTTTCTGGGTGCTAAATGTGTCAATTCCATCAAATCAGAACAGCAAACAGCTGATAAAAACCTGCTAGTGGAGTACTGCCTAATGCCCGATCATGGGGTAGCCTTATTGAATGATTTTGATGACATTTGGAATGACTGGTTGACTAGAAGCTTGTCAATTCGGGTTGATCTAGTTAACGTATCTAATATGTTTCTCGGTTGTTTCGTCTTACCGGTAGGATAGTACGCATTCATCGTTGAATTATTGATCGTTTCAGGATTTCAAGGATTAACTCAGATCGACAGCAAAACCGTCGAGGATATCATCGGCGTTTTGAGTAATAACGACCACCGCCATCAAACGCCGACTGGTGCCGAAACTTCGCAGCCGGCTCCTACGCCGCCTCCGCCGCCAGCGAGTTCGGGCTTTCATCTTCCGCATCCGCTACCATCGATGGCCGGACCGTCTTCGTCCGCGATGCCGGGCCCGTCGGGTCCTCCCGGTCCCGGTGGAATGCCAGGCCCGACGCGGCCGCAACCGCCTACCAGTTTGAGCCCCTACAACCTGCCACCGCCGTCGCCTTATCACACTCCGGCTGAACTATCGAGGTACGTGTATCCGAATTAAGCCTCTCAGTGCGTCCACACCGCTGTGCGGTGTATTAATGGGTAATGAACTTTACTAGCTATATCCAATTTTCGCTCCCAGAAGTCTGAAGAATGTTTTTCGACGGAACCTGATTTTTCAAAAGTATCGAGGTAATGGAGCCTCAAACTCACTGCCTGGGGCTTTGTACATTCCGTCCTCCCTCATTTAACTGGCACATGAATCCGTTTGTTTACTGGACATCCGTTCTTAGCTACCAAAAATATAGATTAGTTCTCATGTTCTTTCTACATTCCGTCAAATCAAAACAGCAAACAGCTGGTAAAGAAACTGCTAGCGGAGTACTTCCTAATGCGTTAGCCTTATCCATTGATTTTGATGATATTAGGAATGACTGGCACATGAATGCCTTTCTTTACTGGACATCCATTTTTATTGACCAAAAACATGAATTAGTACTCTTCTTTCCGCAGCCCGCAATTCAGCCCGAATTTCCCCGAACCGATGACTCCGCCGATGTGGCAACAAGTCGAGGAAACCGAAACGGAAACTCTGTCATACAACAAACGTAACATAATGAAGTGGGAGAAAGATGAGCCGTTCGGCGACCAGGCGACGATATCGCCCGTTCTGTACGCCAATATCAATCATCCCGAGCTGAAAATCGAATATCCCGAATGGAGCGAACGAGCGAAACAAATCGCGAAAATATGGAGACGAGTTCCGACTGAACAAAGAGCGCCGTATCTGGTGAGTGTGGAAGATATTCTCGTATTATTGGTTTTTGGACTTGCTTTGTGAGACCCTTATTTTCGTTCTGCCTGTGTCTCTGTGTATGTGTCTCCGCGTGTAATGTGACTTTCAGCAACTAAGCTTTGTTGATAGTGGATCGATCTTGATGAAACTTGGGTACGATGTTAGTATGGGGGTCTAGTTATGCAGTGCAAAGAACGGACCCAGGGCGCCACCTAGTGGCAGATGTAGGCATTAAAAACTCAGTTTTCTCAGTGACATGACCTTGCTGATGACTTCATTACTGAGGAACGGGGTCAAATTTCTAAAAGTTGTCTTGAAAAAATTTAGCTATTGGTCCTAGATACAACGTATCAAAAATGCAAAGCAAACTAAGGAATAGTAATATCGGAGTTCCAGATTCGCGCCTGAGCCCGAGAACCATTGTTGCCTGTGGTTGTTTATATCTCGCCTCTTCATCATCTCCCTTGTCTTAGATTTCACCGAGGACATTGCCTCAAATGAGCATAAACTTCAACCCGTACTTTCGACATGTTTTCTTAGGCTAAAGCTCGTGAGAACAGGGCTAGCAACCGCATGCAGAAATCGCAGAAAGCCGCATGCGTCCAGGTCATGCCGCCGCCTCCACCACCGCCGAGGCAGAAAATGTCCGCCGACGAGCGTTTTCAACGCGAACAGAAAATGTTACGCGAACAAGAGCAAGAACGACAATGGAAACATTTCCAGGCGTTACGACAACAACAGTTACAAGTCCAAATGCCTCTCGGCGAGCGCCTCAACAGTCCAGGTATGTCGAGTTCAAATCCGGTTCGATCAATGAATAACAGTGAAGCTGTGTGTAAAGGTCTGGGGCCAGTTGCTCAAAAGCTAATTAAAGATAACCGGCAGATAGATACCATAGAAGCGATGAACTTATAAAGTGTCACTATGTCAACTATCCATTTGTTAACTCTTACCAACTTTTGAGCAACCTGATGTATACAACTGTGAGAAAATCTGATTTGCAAGCCTGTGAATGAAAATTACAAGATGAGGTAGAGCTCAATCTTGGTACCATATTTGTTGGCTTGTATCTCGACCTATTTAAGCCTGTTCGGTTCAATAGCCGGAATAAGGTAGCGTGATGAACGTCGGCAATAATACGAAAACTTAGGCCAGTTTCCAACTTGAAAAATTCCCACTTAGGGACAGAAAAATATTTGAAAATGGGACTCAACACTTACTAACTCAAGCATTTGTACATGTCATACATACTGTGTCTGTTCACTTCTTCTGAGACCACTTACCTTTGATGATACTGAGGGTTACTGCATATCTATGATAGCAGTTGGCTGTCGAGCTTGCAATGTCTTCTCAGATACTTGATTTCATAGAGTGAAGATTTGGCAGCCTGAATTGTGTGTTATTAAGACATTTCTTCTGTCTTGCATCTTCACGATGCCACTAGTTGTAGTTAATGTGTATTCATTTCAACGACTCCCCGTAGAGACACTGCTAAACATTGGTGTTATACAATAATCAGCTTTTGACTATTTTCAAATCAGTGCGATCTTGTATTTTGATATTTGACTGCTGTAGAAAGTACAATTTGGTGTTAGTTGATTAATCAGGTTTTTTGGTGATTTACAGGAAGTGTTGGTGCTGAAAACACGGGTGCTATTACCCCTGATGGTCAAACACCGACTTCTATATGCGGGACTGTTACGACGAGCTCCAGTCCTCCCATGGGAACTAGTCCGAGCACTTGGAGCGAAGGCGGAGATTCGTTTACGATGGGTCCACCTCCGGCTGGTTCTACGACGCCGCGTCCACCGACGACGCAATCTTATGACCCGTACGCGCAGGCGCCGTCGACGCCCAGACCCGATCCGCAGGGGCAGTTGGCACAACCTCCGCCACCCGAGAACGGCATTCGCCCGTCGATGGTCGGTCCGCGTATGATGCACCGACCGGAAGGATTCCCCGGCGCGGGCATGCCGCGACCGCCTACGCCCCAGGATCCGTATGCACGGCCACCGGGAACGCCTAGACCCGAACCGATCGGTCAACCGCGACATCCCGAAGAATCATTCCAGCGACCGCCGCACGGCGAAATGGGCGTGCGGCCGCCATTCGGAATGCGTGTACCTCCCGGTATGGGTCAACGCCCGCCGGGAGATCCGTTCCGCAATCGCGCGATGTCTGTTCCCGGCGAGCCTAACGTGGGTAACCAGTTTCCACCGGGGCATCCGCGTACGCCAGAAGCGTTCATGCATGGATCGCGCGAACAGATCGGCCAGATACCCGGCGCGACGCGGCCACCGTTTCCTCCGCGACCGCGAATGATGGGACTGCAACGATCGATATCCGACCCATACGGCCAACAAGTACGAACGCCGAGACCGTCCGATCCGTATGCCCAACAACCGATGACTCCACGACCGAGCGACATGTTTCCGCGTCCGCCGGTTTCGGAGCCGTGCAGCCCGGGCGGTCGCGCGCCTGGTGAACATTACGGTCCGCCACACGTTCATCAACAGTTTAACCAGCCCGGCGCCCCGCCGCCATTCCAAGACAATTTCAATCAGTCGCCGTCGACGCCGCATCCAGTGCCACCGGCGACGCCGACCGACCCGTACGCGAAACAACCTCAAACGCCGCGACCACCGCCGGATCACTTTAGTCCCACCGACCCGTACGCGCAACCTCCGCAAACGCCGCGTAGCGTCGACAGCTATTCGCAACCGGCGACGCCGCGTCCGACCGATCCGTACGCGCAGGCGCCACCGACCCCGCATTCTGATCCATTTTCCGGCGGTGGTTCCGAACAGGCCGGTGGATACAACGCCAATCTGCAGCATATAATCACAACGGAAAAACAACGTTTCATGGAAGAGGAAACGCCTCAAATGGTGAGTAGATTCTTCAGTCGTCGGTATAACAATGAAATATTATCCAGTATTCAGGGTTACTTTAATCGATTAGTTTTTAGCTTAAGCTTAGTCAGGCTTGAGGGGTAAACTCAGCGTGCGCCATAAGCTGGAATTTTATAGGGGCTGCATTAACACATCGTGGCTGCTGAAGTTACTAAGCTTTCGATCCCCTTAAAAAGGTACAAAACAATTAAGCTTAATATTGGTGTAATCTTCTAGTTTTCACTATGTAACTCAATAGGCCTATATTTCAAAGCAATAGTCTCAGCAGAGAGTTCTTGCAAAAAGAAAATATACTAAGAAGAGGCTCATTAATGGGTGCTGAGTGAAATAGTAGATATAGTCTATTAAGAGTTATGGGGGGGACTTTTCAGAGGCTGGGGTGTCCCTATCACCTTGCCATTTAAAGAAAACATCTATCACAATATTTTATATTTTCATACTTTCCTGGCTGATCTCTTCTCGGTATAGATATAAGCCGCAATCACGCAGAGACGAGTTGGCCCGGGCCAAATTGGCTCAGATCAGGCCCAAATAAAATTTGGCCCGCCTATTTAGGGAGAGCGTTCACACGCAAATCAATCTCTCAATACTAAACAATGCGTAAAGTAATCACTTCCGGAACCAGTTGCAATTTACATGCAAGAATTCGTCCTTGAATAAGAATTTGACCGGTGCTGAAATTTGGCATGGACCTGGTCAGTCATTTTAGGCACGAACCAAAAACGCTCTCGGGTGAACGCGGCTACCATTTCATTCCTTTCAGTCATTGCCGGATTCAGAAATTGTTTCATTCGTCGTTTATGATTTTATTTCGGTGTATATCGCTTATAATCTTTTAAATTTGAGATATCGATTGTGTTTGCAGGATTCGCATTCCCGCGTGTTATCGCGGGTAAGTTTTATCATTGATTACTTTTTTGTTTTGTTTCGATGCATCGTGGCAGATTTTTAGAATGTTTGTTATCTTCCTTCGCGGGGTTTGATATATATATATATATATATATATATATATATATATATATATATATATATATATATATATATATATATATATATATTTATAGGCCTAAGTCTTGTTAGCGTGTATGCGGGTGCTTACTCCGTGTCTGTGAAGTTTGGTACCTAGGTGTTTATTCTGAATTCCGGATGCCGGCCGCAGCGTTCATACAGGCAGAGTCAATACCTAGCTTAACTCCCCTTAAAGTTTTCAATTGTGTCTGGTTTCCATTTTCCCAGGGTTTCAATTAATTGCACAAAATTCATGTTTTTTGGATGTAAAATTGTACAAAAAAAACCTCTAGAAATAAAGTTCCGTTTTCGATAACACATGGACAAATTTGGTATCATTCGAAAGCTATCTGCCTTATACTCAGCTGCTGTAGTTGTTTTGAACCCTAGCCATGTCTTATCAGATGTTAGGCAAACGAAATGACATGGAAGACGTTCGAAACCCTCAGGTGATGGGTGTTGACATGAACGTTTGTACGTCTAAAACCCAAAGAGAATGGCCGCATTAGACGTAAACATGTGCCCGAAACCTTTAAGGGGTTGATAAGAATTTAAGAACAATTGATTAAGATGTGGGGCCATGAACAACAAACAGTTGCTTGATCACCTTGTGAATATCATCAACATATTCATATTCATATGACACTAAATACTTCATCTAAATTCTGTATTTTGCACAATACTAAGATAAAAAACCCACTAGGCTCATAGTAGGTTTTTATCTTATTATCCATTCACTATAACCTTAGAGTGTGGTTATTGTACTATTTCGGTACTGTATCTAAAATTGGGCGATTTAGATTTAAAATACGCAAATTAACAGAGATTAAAGAAAAACCCAGTGCTATTAAGAAAAACTAACAGAATGTAGTGACGCTTCAACTCAATTCAATGAGCCATTTCCAAAACTGTCACTAGTTTCTCTTCATAATTGCGGGTCTTTCTTGAATCTTTCATGAATTTTTTTTATCTTAAAATAGGGATTTTCCCTGTTATTTATTTGGCTGGTAAATTTCGTTTGATTTTTTGATTGAGTGTCCCTTACAGACCCACCACACCTGTCGGGAGCGAAACGAATAATTGGCAGTCACTTGTGTTTAGAAACGGAACCCTATGATATATTAAGATGCTTATTTGCTGGCAATGTCTTTTGGTTTTATGTCAGGCATAGGCCTATATATTTAGATTTAAATCCACGCTACTTTCAGCCTAACATGGTGTCGGGTATTTCGCAAGAGGTCGGACCCCGTTTAGGGAAGATCGTTTGTTGTTTCGTCTATGTTGTTTTTTGTTTTTCCTGCCGAACTGGTAATCACTAAAAACTGCCCCGAAAGTCTTAATCGTTTAAAATACCAAACGTCAATATCCCGTGTCTTAAAATATTTAACTGGCTTCGTTGAAATTTGTGATTATTGTTTCCGACCATTTGTGAATAACGCCTAGATTCGTTTACTTGTCGTTTTCTATCGTCTTTTCGGTTTAATATCCTTTTCTCGTTTCATTTCGATGCATGCCGTATTAATTAGCTACGTTCGTAAATGATCAAAATCAAGAATTTTTTGTTATATTTCATTTTCATATTTGATTTTATGCGAATTTTTAGTAGTGTTTTCTATATATATCTATATACGTTAAACCCCGCACTGAATTTAAAAAACTAGATAGACTGGTCGCTCATTAGCCCATTAGAGCTCAGGAAATTCGCTATGTAGTGTCTATTACTCCTCAGAGAATTCAAGGGAAAATCCACATTTATCCACATTTATCACGATACAGAATCAGCTCATTTCCAGTTGATTTTCATATGTAACAAGTTCGTGTTATTTTGTATTAAACACATGCTTTCATATGAAACTAAGATTTGATAAGGTGGGCCACCAAAATCATTACCTTTGGCCCCTTATCCAGAGTAACTTATGAGCATTCGTACTCAAAATACTCAACAATTTCAAATAATAGGAAGATGTCGATTTCCGTACGGAATTTTGACGTCTTGGGTGTCTAGTTTATCATAAGCTATTGGTTTGAATCGCATTATTTACCGTTTCTGTCTAGCAGATGAAAGATATTGATTTCTGTACGGAATTTTGATGTCGTGGGTACCTCGTTCATTCTGCGATATTGGATTCGAATCTCACCGTAACTGCTATTGTGTAGCAGACAAAAAAGGGTCAGGGCCGAGTCAGGGTGGTCGAGGAGTAATAGGCAGGGCGGATGTGGTTGCCTTGAGGGCTAATAATAGGTTTTAAGTGAATCAACTATCATCTTAAGTAACAACTCGTGTTAAAATCTTTCCGAGAAAACTCCGAAATCCCTCCCGTATCGCGTGTACTACCATTTTGCGATGATCGTTTCTAAACTTCTTTTTCTCTTATGTTTTTTCATTCGCCGCTGTCACATCCTCCATTTGCCAAACATTCCCACCGCACACCGCGTCTTTACATATTACAAAAACGTATAAACCACGTACGTAGCTTGAGCATATATTCAGTCGGCGCCTGTCGTTCCTGGGTCTGAAGGCGACCCAGACGCCGACACCGCCGCCAACGACCCCGGCAGCCTCTACCACCACTGCTGACCTTGCTCGGGTAAGTGTGGCATGCGACGACTAGTGCGATCTAGGCAGATTATCCATCCATGTCCGTCGTCTTCGTGTTTTTATAGGGGACGCGCCACGGCGTTTAGTTCTTGCGGGGTGGCCAATGACCTGGGAAAACTCGGGGAATCAGAAAATTCGAGAAAAAATCAGGGAAAACTCGTGGAAATTAACAGATTTCACCAAAAACAAGAAAATTCAGGGAATTTGGACGATGCTCTTGGCCACGTGTGTCTCTATCAGTATGTGATTCTATGAAAAATGAATGCATTATAAAATTCAAACATAGAAATCTCTGATTCACGCGGGGAATTTTGTGTACAACACATGGAAAAATCAGGAAAAACTCGAGGGATTTGTTAACGGGTAGTAAGTGGCCACCCTGTCCGATAGATACAATTCGCCAGCATTTCCTCATCTCAATTTGCGGATTCACTAAACACCGCGCCTTATCATCTGCGCCGATCTTTGGTAATCGTAGTCTTCGAAATTACCGATTACCAGATTACTGGGCGGACTCGACATGGATGGAAATAGTAAGCATGCCACCGTCACTCTCTGTTAGGTTATTCAGTTGCTTGTTTCCCACGTGTCATTATTCATAACAATATACGTGTACGCTTGCTCTCTCTCTCCCGAGCTGTCCGTTCATCATTTATACTAGGTTGAACCAAAAGATCGAGTAACTTCACCGGTCTTCGATCTGTTGCGTAGATCGTACTGATATCCTTACAGCACATTAGTGTTCGTTAGTTCTGTAAGCTGAATTTCGAACTCGATCTCGAGACCCTTCCAGAAGAGAGCGTCGCATCTCTTGTCGAACAAAACCACACGTGATTATTGTCTTTGTCGGTATCATCGGAGGAGATGCCAGGTTCCGTAAACCGCGCTGTATTAGGCCCTCGAAGATACAACTATACTATTTCATTATTTCGAATTTAGTTCATGTTTTAACGGAAACTGTGACATTTCTTCTGATGATATCGTCGTTATCCGAATAACACATTCGCTGTCGACTGGAAATCTCGTACTTTCCGGTCCTGCCATCGTCGCCTGTACGAGTCATCTTCTGATCCGTCTGTTTCGTAGCTCAGATTTACTCATGCTGACTAGAATGACACAGCGTTCCGGATTGGCTGAAAATTTCGAACAAACCGTGCTTCATTCCCGTTGCTCATTGGTCGAATATTGAACGATGGCTGAGTATGTTTTAGCTCTTGTCGCAAACTACGAGATAACCCCCAGTAGCGACTAGGCATTGTAGAACTAAGGTGACAGCGAAGGTTTTAAATTGCAAAGGGCAAATTTCAGTTTTCGTAGCTAGTCGGAACTAATCGAATGCACTCGGTTTGGTCATAACATATTTCACAGTGTTCGGCATCTTGGAATTAGGTCCGAACTACAGCGACCGGTTCTCAATCCCGTGGTTGACTATTTCGGGACTATAGTTCCGACTAACTGACATTCGATTTCATTTAGTCCGACTAACTCCCAATAACTGAAGTTCGCCTAGGCGATTTGATGATGTCGTAGGGAGATTTTTACGAAGGGAGCCGTCTTTTCTGGAAGAGTCTACGAAGAAGAACTTTACAAAGCTTTTACGTTAAGATATCATTTCTAGTCAGGATAGATATGTACTTGTTATTCAAAACGATATAGTGCATGTCATTCGATCAATACTGCCACGTAGTTGAAAACAAATTAGGTGCGTAGTTCATATGTAATTAGACTGTGCTTGCAATGTAACATGCTTGATGAGACCCGAGAAACAACTGCGGAAAATCATAGTCTCGCAAGTTAAAACGCCCGATGATACTAAATGCATGCTGGAGAAATTACCTGCACGAATAGACAGTTTTACTAGTGATGCGACGCATCTGACCATAAAAAAGGTCAAATTGCTTGAAGGTCCTAGCTCAATACGCAGGAATCATTCTTGCCTATTCTGTATGGTTAATAGCGAGAATAGTTTTTGCACCACAAACCCGAGCTTTGATTATTTATTTATTCAAGATATGGCGTTGACTGGTTATCTTTCCGATCGGGTTCGAATGCAAATGGAATTTCACTGCTTTCTCAGGAAGATTGCCGAATATTTTAACTATTCTGAGATAACAAACAACTAACTGCATGATTGTTCAATTACACCATATACAACTACGATATGACTTTTTCAACTATCGATTTCACGCGCGTGCGTCTTGCTAGAACAATCGTTAAACATATTTTTTTCGTAACCAGGGGGCGATGTCTTCCGATCCCGAGGCGCAGAAGCAGGAAATTCAACGGCAACAGCTGCGCGAGTTGCTCGCCAAACAGACGAAGCAACGCCAGAAGCACAAACAAGAGGAACAGGAGCGAATGTTGCGCGAACAACAGTCTCAGATGCCGCTTCGTCATTGGTCCGGACAAGACGACATTCCTCAACAAGGTAAATGACAATGCCGTGCTATCGAAATTGGTTTATACAAAACTATAGCTACTTTATGATTGTTATTTGGGATTCCTTGACCCCTAGAACATACGTAGGTTTAGACACCTTGATCAAACCCCAATTTACCTAATAACGTATATATTTTAACATGTCAACATCCCTTCTGAGTATATCTAATTCTATTACATATATATTCATACAATAATTGGGGGGTCTTTCATAGGGATGATGGTAGAAACATTTCCATTTGAATATATTTCGGGTTGTGAATCATAGTGAACTAAATCTACTAGCCTACAATATGTTATGTATTGCCTTTCATTGCAGGGGTACCTCAGCCGGCTTTTACACCTCCTGGATCTGAAGCCGGACAGCAAGGATTCCCGGCACCACCACATGGTCAGTATGGCGGACCGAGGCCGCCAACATCGGAACGTTGGCATGACCAACAAATGGTACGAATGCCTCATCCTCAAATGAGACCAGGTCAGTACATATGGATCACTGAGTTTCCAGTTTTGCCGTAAGTCGGCTTCAGAGCCCAGTTTCACAAAAAAGTGATGAATCCAGTAAATTTCTTCATTAATCTAAAAATCCAGTTGATCATTTCTGTGTGACCGGGGTCTGGCATGAATAGACTTCCATTGATTTTGTCTGTATCTCATTTTAGATATGCAAGGATTTCCTCCGCGTGGCCCGCACCCCGACTCCATGAGGCCTGGTATGCCGGGCAGTGAATGGCGACCACCTAGACCACCATTCCCAGGTTCACCCCGAGCACCAGGACAGTACATTGAACTTCGCCATCAACAAGTGAGTTTATCAATCGACAGAATTTTTAGCTTTGACTGTGCTTCGTACCAATTTTTCGTGTAAAAAAAAAAAATTCAAATCTTTTTTCTAGCAAATGTTCCATGAAAGAATACGACATGCGGCTCCCAGTGGACCGCAACAACGTTCACCCAGCCAAACACCAGGCGGCGTAAGGATGGCGCATCAAAGTTCTCCGCGGCATCCGTTTTCACCTCAACCGCAAAGTGTGGCGCCCCCATTTCAACAACAACAACAAGCGTCGAATCCTCCAACTCCGACCAGTGAGGCGCGTTTACCGAGTCAAACTCCGACAACCGGAACAGTTACCACAACGGCTTCAACACCGACGTAAGTTTCGTCTATGCTGGCTTTCAATTTACACTTTCAGCGCTTCTACACCGTGGTGCGGTGTACAAATTGGTGATTGACTTATCTAGTACACTGACTGCATCGTGTTGTATCGACATATGAATTATTAGTTATCATCTGAATTGAAAGATTGCAGCATCTGTTTAACTAAGAGATAGTGAAATATAAGTAACTAGTGATATATCGCAACACATTATAGCGGTATGCCCATTATTCAACAGACTTAGGTAGAATTTTTTTTTAATTTTCAAATTACCTCCAGCACTTCTGGGCAAGTTTGAATTGTTGTCCTCATTGAATGTATGAAGTAACCAATGTCAATCAAAATTTAAGTTGTGAAACTTGGCCCTGGGAATTAATAAGTTACTGAAAGGGTTAAAGAAACATTTCTTTATATCCATCTTTATCAGCAGAAATATTTCCCCTTTCGTAAAATGAAATGGGATGTTGCGTCAGATTTTCGCTCCCCGAATTTTAACGGTTGATTTTTTTTGGTTTCTATACAGTCACCCGCCGGCGAAAGCGGACGATCACGACCATCACAAAGAACCCGACTTGGACGATCTTCTCGGCGCCGACGGTTCGTTCAACTTGTTGGAATACGCCGACCCTGACCTCGACGAGGAGCACGACAAATCGATGTTCGACGAACACCTCGGCATCATGAACGACCAGAAACCCGGCGAAGACGATAAACTCGATAAGATCGACAAGAAAGACCTGCTACCGGCGAGCGATGAGAAGAAAGCGAAAAAGGAAACCGGCGAAACGACCAATCGGGATGAAGCTGGTGGCTCAAAAGCCTTACCCGAACCAAAAGACACTGCCAATAACGATAAGAAAACGATCGATTGTAAAAAAGAAGAAGTCGCCGAACCCGGTCCGGATAGCGTCGGATCGGCGAAATCCAAGGAGATGCAAAGCCCGATCGGCGGAATGAAATCCGTTTCGTCGACGAGAACGAGCCCGGACATGAAGTCGCCACTCACCGTTCGGTCGCCACTCGGCGTCGTCACGACGTCGCACAGTCCGCTCGCGAGTCCGATCGGCAGTTTGATGCAGATGTCTCCGCGACCCGGTTCGCAGACGTCGTCGCCGTATCACCACTCGCAGCAGATGTCACCGCGCGTCGTCAGCGCGCCGCCGTCACCGTACGCCGGTGGCGCGCCATATGCCGATACTGCGTCGACGCCGGGCACGCCGACGAACACGTCGCCGATGATGTCGCCGGATCGGACTGGCGCCGCGCACCGGTCGGTCACCGATCCGTTGCATGTTCAAACGTCGCAGACCGGTCCAACCGTTCTTTCGCAGGCGCTCAACTCTCCGTTGAAAGTATCGACTGCCTCGGATCACGTTGTGCGCATGCAGATGATGCAACAGCGCATGGCGTCGGGTGGCATGCACCCGTTCAAACCCCCGCTGCCGGTGTCGTCCAGCAGTCAGCAGCAGTCGCCGCTCGGCAGTCCCGGCGCTCAGCGGCAACTGTCTCCGCACATGATGATGGGGCCGCAGCAGCAGCACCCGATGCACGGGCACCCGCACGGGCAGCAGCCGCCGCCGGGTATGTACCCGCGAGGAATGCCGCCGGCGACGCAGGCGTTGCAGGCGCGGTTGCCGAACCAACAACAGCAGCAGCCGAGAATGATGGCGCCGATGAGTCACCCGAGAATGATGCAAGGCCCGCCGCCGCACATGATGCAAGGACAACGACCCCCGATGATGGGTAAACCTTCACCGACTTCGAGCGGTAAGCTGAAAAAATGAAATTCCGTACTCCTCATTGAATGCGATCGTCATCGACTAAGCATTACACGTATAGGACAAGCTGTATAACCACTGACCAAGTGGACTAGTTCTCTTGGTCTACTGGTTAACACAGCTGGAAAACATAGGGAACTTGTGCTTATTCCCTTCCGACATATGTTCTCCACTATTGTCATCAGAACATTACAACTTTAAAATATTCGTTTCACGTGGTTAAGCTTAAATTCCTAAATAGAAATAGAAATATATTAGCTGAAAGTTGAAATGTTTACTATTGGGCTAGCTTACTGGATCTATTAAGATAACAACATATGATTCTCCAGTGAGTGCCTGGAAATTCACTGTCACTTCCCTTATTACATTTGTGGAGAATGTAACAATAAAGAAGTGACAGTGAAATAACACGCACTCACCGGGGATCGAACCCAGGTCTTGTATATAGCAACCCTGCTTACCAGTAGACCAATCGAACTAGTCCATTTGGCTTGTCGTTTTACAGCTTGTCGTAAATGCATATTGTTTATTAATAATGTTTTTTTTTTTTGTGGAAATTTTTCGTTGAATCCAGGATCGCCGGGTTTGAGTCCAGGCGGAAGCATGTCACCGCATCATACAACGACGCCGCGTGGTCCTTCGCCGTCGCCAGGGGGCGGCATGGGTAAAGATCGCACGCTGCTTTTACAGGAGCAGCCCCTGCTACTGGAAGATTTGGTGGCCCAGGTAAAAGTGGTAATTATACGGCACACATTTACTATCTATGCATGTAGTATCGTCACTTTCTGTAACTGTAGTAGTCTAATTCCGATTCGAAATCTGAAATGAACATATTAAGGTATTTGGAGGTGTTTGTCCAACCCTTTTCTTCTTGGTTCTGTCTAATGGTAACACTAATAGAAATCTCTTAGCATTTTCATTTCATAGATAATTTATAATTTCATAGGAAATGTATTAGTAATTTTATGGACCAAAAACCAGGTTCTGAGTTTGCTGTGCAAATCACTTAACTTGTTTGTAGTGTCATGAGTGGGTTTTGTTGCACAATTTCATTATATACGAAAATCATGGATTTGAACCAGTTCTACGCTGGTCAGATGAAATTTTAGAGTTATATGGTTTATTCGATGATTTCAACAAAGGCAGATATGAATTGCAGTCTGCATCAGCTTCCGTATTATACGTACTTTCATCACCTATTCTGACTTGACGTTTGTTCGTACTTTCAAACTAAACAAATCAACTTAAAAAACCAGACATTAGTTTATTGCGGGTGACCACAATTCAGGAAAACACAGGGAAAACACAGGGAAACAGGAAATTTGATGAAATTTGGTAAATCTCTGGAAAACACAGGACATTCTTATTCGCCTGAAATATGTTCTCCACACTTTGTCATCCGAACTTTTCAACTTCAAAATCTTGGTTTCATATGGTTAAGCTTAGTTTCCTGTAGAAATAAATTAGCTGAAAGTTGAAATATTTACTGGGCTAGCTTACTACTAGATCTGTGACGATAACAACGCTGCTCTTTCCAACCAACGTTCATCGGAACACGGGGAAAGTTCAGCTTTTATAAGAAAAACACATGGAAAACCAATAGAATTTGGAAGTGGACGGATTGTGGTCACCCTGTTAGTTCATTGTCAAATTTTCAAAAAGTAGCCGCTAACATTAAATCATGAGTGAATATCTAAAGGGTTCTGGGCTACAGATTGATAGTTGCGCCATGTTGAATTACCCACATCATTGCAGCTGAATCCCAGGCCGAGTGAATCTGAAGTTGAAATAATTCGATGTTCGTTAAGTATTTTACGTATCTAGGTGTCGATCGTGTTTAGTTCATTGTTTTTAATTGTTGGCGTTTTGTCGTCGTACAGGAAAAAATGGAACAACAGCGTCAGGCAGAACAACAGGCTATGATGCAGAGACAGGAATGCGGCGAAGGCGGTATGATGATGGACGGACGTCAACCTAAACCAGGTACAGAAAACGTCGAGAACATCAGTCGTTATTGATCATCAGTCATTTCCAAATAAGCGAAATATTTGAAATGTATTATCAAATCTGATGTCCCCATGAGCTGTTGTAAGCATGATACAGCCTGCAATACTTACAGGATTTCCTTGAAACTTGGTGTGAGGATTGGAGCAAGTGAGATGTCTAATCCATTTCAAAATGGAGGTTATCAGCCATCCAGTATGGCTGCTAAATGTGGCCATCTTGAATTTCTTATTAGCTCAATACAGCCTGCATTTCTTGATGGGTTTCCATGAAACTTGGTGCGAGGGTTGAGACATGTTAACCCATTAGCACTCAGGAATTTCACTATGTAGTGTCAATAACTCCTCAAAATATTCAAGGGAAAATTTAAGTTTATCACAATACCAAATAGCTCATTCGCTGTTTGTTTCCATGAATTACAAGTTAGTGTTATCTTGTAGTAAATAGTCAGATGTGTCATGTTCAAACTCGAAATACTCGAGAAATTGAAATAGGAGGATGTTGATTTCTGTACTGTTTTTCAAGGACCTAGGTGTCTAGTTTATCATCAGCTATTGGGTTCGAATCCCGCTATAATCGTTTTCGTGCTGCATACGAAAAAAGTGCCTGGGAAGATACGGGTGGCTTTAGTGCTAATGGGTTAATCTATTCCAATCTTTAACCAACAATTCTTACATTAAGGTTATTGAACAATTCTGCTGATTTCTATGAAGTGTGCAGTATGTTGGCTGCCTTCAATTTCTTACCCCATTAATATCTGCTTACCCAGCTGATACATACATGGTATTGCCACATTCGATTTCATTATATTTAATTGTTAAATGTATATTTTTGTCCCTTCTTTTTACTTCAAGGAATGCCACCATTTACCGGATCTCATCCCGGGCCACATATGATGGGTCAGATGCCTAGGATGGAACGTCCCCAAAGGTAGATTTTCAACTGTGAACCTTTGAACCAACGGCAAATTTGTTCAGAAAGCTGAATCTCTTAGACTGTATTTGTGTTCATTTGAAATTTTACGCCAGTTCTTTTCCTACTGATAGGATGCCACATCCGTCGCAGCCCGGAATGATGCCTCACGATCCAGCGGCTATTGGATTTCCACCTCGAGGACCTCCGCCCGCATACCCGGGGACACCTCAAATGAGCCCGAGGACGTCGTCGCCTTATTCACCGGGTCCATACCCCCCAAGTCAGAGCCCGGGCATTCCATCACAGCCACCTCAAATGCCACAAGGTAGTTATGATTAAATTATTGTATCATAAGGCTATCCAGAGGACATATTTTCATTGGGATGAGGTGCCATACCATTCCTATGAGGCCTGTGAAATTCAACGCTTAAATTTGCTTAATTCATATCACTTATGAATCTACATCAGTCAAATGTAATGTGGATGATGATAGATAAATTTCATAGAATCCAATTTTAGATCTCAACCTTTCCGTGAACTGAGTTTTATTGGTCCAAACGCATCCGATTGAACTCAACTTCAGATGGAATCCAAAGCGATAGAGTTTTACCGTCTTTTGTTGCGTTTATTTAGTGAACCCCGGCGAACCGGTCACCGATCAGGAACGTAACCAATGGCGCCAATACGAAGAGTGGCTTATGCACCAGATGCAGTTGTTGACGCTGCAAGTGAAATTCCTGGAGCAGCAAGTAGCCAAGCAGCGAAAAGCGAAGAAAACGTTGACGACAAAACAGCGAACCGTGAGTTGAATATATCATCGTTTTAACCCTTTCAGTGCGTCTATATCATATGGTGGTGTATGAAACGATGATGGACTTAGCTAGTACACAGCATCACCGTGTATTGATGTTATTAGCAATTAGTTTTTATCTATTGAAAGATGGCAGCACCTGTCAAACATGGTGAAATATTAGAAACTAACCGTACACCGCACCATGGCATCGACACGCTTATGCAGTGTGCCCTTTATTCGACACACCGTGGAGGGAATTTTTCAAATCATCTCCAGTGCTTTCGGGTGTTAGTAAGTTAGCACCACTGAAAGGGTTAAGCAAGTCATGATATGCTTTGATGTATGTCGGGTATAAGTCAAGAAGATTCAGTACATCTGATGATGGCCAATAGTATTTGGTCGAAACAATGCTGAAATGTACATATTCTCGTCTACTATGGACCTTTTTCATCTTTGGCTGTGGGATTCATGTCGTACATGTCACTGTTTGTTTTGATTTTTTAAGGCTCGTAAGAATGGCGGTGAATTGAACGAGCTGGATCTAGCCGAGCTCGAACGCATCACGCACGACCAACAGGGGCTGCAGAAACAACTCGACCAAGTTCGCAAACAACAACGCCAACACCAGCTGCTCATCCAGGAGTTCCGATCGAAACAGCAAGAACGATTCGGCCCGCTTCATCCGGGAATGCCTCAACCGCCGCCGTTGCGCGCACCCGGACAGGGCACTGCCCGCTTGCCGGCGAACGTGCGACAGGAGTACGAGGCGTACATGCACCAACGCATCCGCATGATGAACCAACAGCAGGGCGCGCCGCGCGGACCCACGATTCCGTTGGTTACTCCCGGGGTATGTAGAGATCCCAGGTTTCTCTACTCAAACAGACCTATGCAGGTATTACTGTAAATCGGCCAAAGAATGTAATTATCATCTGTGGGTAAAAACTACCGAACTACCGAACGATCTCGCCTGTGACACTGAACTTACTAGCAAACGAAGTTTACTAAATTAATTGATGATAGCCTTATGAAAAAATCCGATTAACCTGACTTGCAAGCAGTGGTACATTGTCGGTTTATATTTACATGACCGGGGTCTGGTGTCATGAATAAGTTGAACTTGTTAACGTCGATTTTGATTTAAGTTTTGAACTTTTTGAATTTTATATATAGCCAGGCCCTGACCTATCGGTGTTACCCCCTCTGTAGTTAAAATTAGTCGAAGTCGTATAATTGCCCACAGTTTGGTATACATGTAGTCCAGTGTTCGTCGCTTGCTGTATAATTCATTATTAAACATATCGTTTCATGGTCACGTACAGTAAATACCTGTATGAAATACATATATCACATTTCGCGCCACGTTTCATTTCATCCCCGATGTCCGATTTCATTTCAAATGCTCGCACGCTTTTGTGGGCCTCAACTCTCGTGCGCATTTTTGGAGCATAAACCTGGAATAAACTGATGGTATGTACCTGTGTAAGTGAATTTGAAATGAAATAGACATCAGACTTACTTCAGCGACCTTACCGTTTTGTAGTAAGCCTTTCATCGAATCATCGGGCTGAATGAAAGTGATTTTTTTTTAGTTTTACATTCTTTATCTTTCTAATCTTCTTTCTAATTGAATCGCCATTCAATCTAATTATGAATTGGAGTGGAACGTTCCGCTTTGCATTTTTCAAATCGTTCGCGTATATTATATACAGTTGCATGTGGATAATGATTATGAAACCCTGCTCGATGAATGCTCTGCGTTGTTGTTGTTGTGTTGCTATATCGTTTATCGGTGGTGGTCGAACGAAATGTCGTAATGAGCGTAAACGACGCGTGCAATCATATGATTCCGTTCTCTTCTATTTTCTAGGATAACAATCCGTTCAGCGAATCGTACATAGATCAAGAGAAACTTCAACAGCGAGTTCCGCCTCCGTCACCTGCACCAGGTACGCGATTAAACTTTTTGTGTAGTGAATTAAGACAACTTCATTAACCCTTCCAGTGCGATGTATAGATCGGTGTTTGACTCTGCTACTACATCGTATCATGGGGTATTAGTGTTGTTACGAATGTAGTTACTTAATAAGTCGGCACTGAAAGAGGGTTTTAACCTGTTCACTACCGGTACTTTTTTCTAATTGCCAAATAATGTATGCCCTGCCATGACTGTTCCATGTACATCGGTGGTGGCATTTTTTAACCCAAACTACAGTTTACTCTTAAGATAGCGGACAGGTTACTTCTCTTAAGTATGTTTGCTTGTAAATAATCGAATGGACTAAAAACTGAAATGTTTCGGATTCCAGAATCGGACCATCCAATTGGAGCTGGTTTTCACGGCGAAGAGGGAATGCCATCGTTTGGCCGACCTACGCCAGAAGGTCACTCCATGTTCGGTCCGCGGCCCATGTATCCACCGCGAATGGCAGGTACGTGTTATTCGATCTTACCGTTCACTAGTTTAGACTATCAATATGAAAATATTTACAAACACATTACGGTCATTGATGGTGGGTCCGCTATGCTTAGAGAAATATGTGGTGAATATTCTCGGATATACGTATATTTTATGTTTGTACGTCTTCGCTTATGGAGCAGGAATCATCGCTTTTCTTGCCACTGTGTCAACACAATTCGCGCACAATGATAACATTGTTTCTTGTTTTTATCGAAACATGAACATTATTATGTACGTATATATGTCAACATCTGTGCAAAGCTAAAGAAGCAGACTTTCGCCGTCATAAAACTTCCGATTGATGGATTTCCACGTATACACGGGTGTCAGACACTTCAGATCAGTAGCGGACGCTTTGACCATGAATAAAGCAATTTTGCTGCATAGAACCAATTGGGCCGATTTTGATATTGTACGCTGTGTTCAACCCTATCATAGGTGATTGAGTTGTGACAAACCCCAGTGCAGCCCCTAGTGAGCAAGCTGCTCCAAAATGTTTCCTTCAGATATTCAACGTTTCGACTATATCTTTAGAGTCGACTTCAGAATTGAAGATGACTATTACGATAAGGGATTGTATGATATTATTTTTACTTAGACTGCGTGTTACTTCAATGGTTAACTCGGAGATATCTTATATGAATTAGTCTTTCTTCGATCTTCCCTGCAACCTGATATCAAAATAAACCCACCACTGCTGTGTGGCTTGTAAGCGACCAATGATACAGCACATCTCTGCAGTGTTAACTAACTGACTGAAAAATCTCTAAAAGAATTGCAATTCCCCTAGCAAAATGGGGTGGGAAGGTGTCGGCACTGGAATGGTTAATGTTAGCAACAAGAGCTAGCGTATTCATGATCGTGATCTGAAGATACTGATGTTTTCTTACATGTATATGTTTGTTTCGTATGATACGCACATGTGTGTGTTGTTATTGTATGTATGTAGGTCCGCGATACATGATCCGTCCGCATTTAGACGGGATGGCGGCGCCTAACGCCCCGCGGTTACTCGGTCCGTTCCATCCACCAGGTAGGATGCCAGTATACAATGCATATGCAAAACCACCACCTTTTATGTGTTTATATATTATGTATCTATGTTTTCGGTACACTGTTTCGTTATGTACTTCACATTCTTTCGATAATTTCATCGTGCAAGGTTGTACTTCCTAATTATTTTAAAATCTCTTATGCTCTTTGTTGCGTAATTTATGATTTTTCCCATCTACGCCAGCCCCGCTGCATTGGCAATACGGTTTATCCCTGAAAAAAACTCGCATTGGGTTTGTTATATAGCTGTTTATGCCTTGCACACATCAAGTTCTTGTATTGATTAAAGGTTTGCCCGCAATCGAGGGTTTCGTTAGCCACGACGCAGCAGGCTTTACGGTTCCCGAGAAAAAACCTAAGAAAAAACGTAAACGCAAAAAGAAAGAACTGATAGGTTCGTCGCCGTGATTGCCCTCTAGTGCTAGATTTTAGAACTAACGAACAGTCCTGTACGCGTATAGAGCACGTGTGCTACTTGTGACTTATGAATTTCGGTAGATGTACGTTTTTACTAACGGATAGATTTTGATTTAATACGGCTGTTGCTGCTGCTACTGCTGCTGTGATAACTAACCTGGATGATTGTCATTAAATTCATAAACATGCTAGTTGAATACATCGAAAATCTTCTTTTCATCGGATAAACAATCCTTCGTGTGTATTTCTAATCTTCGTTTGTAGTTCTTCTATTTGCTTGCTCTCCGATCTTTATCATAAGAAATCTTTTTCTTCGGATCCCCTGTATTACGTATTACATTTTTATCATGTCGGCATGACGCATGTTTTGTTTGAAAGCTGACCTGTTTTACATCGTTTAACTCACATTATCAAACTAATGCATGCGTCCAGGGTGGCCACTTACCTGGAAAACCTGGAAAGCTCAGGGAATCATGAAAAATGTAGAAAAAATTCAGGGAAAACTCAGGAAATATGACAAATTTTTCCAAAGACATGGGGAATTTGGATATGTTGTTGACCAGTCATTTCTTCACCAATACGTGATTCATAAAAAAAATGAATAAATTGTAACATTTCAAATTGAGAAATTCCTGGCAAAGAATTTCATCAAAGAATTCTGAGTTACAACCAGGAAAAAATCGGTTGGATTAAAAATTGGCTGAACGTGGCGACCCTGGCATTGCTAATAAATAACACATGCCACTTACCTTAATCTGTCAATTGATTTTCGTAAATTATGTACACTGATATTAGTTTGGTTGAATGATATGCTGTTTCTGCCATGAAGATGTCGTAAAATGTAATTCATAACGTTGTTTGCCCGTTTCAGGATTGTCACCGAGTTCCCAACCACCATCGACGCCATCACCGCACAGTTCTGACGGCCAGCGCTCGCAACATAACCAACCGATGATGTCTCCCTTACCATCTCCGACCAGTTTGGCTGCGAAAGGCCATCAGCTCGGTTCGCATATGGTCGACGTTCCATCCACTGGACAATCCGTTCCTTTGCAAATGATACCTCGTCCGCCGTTGGAAGGATCCGAAAGTGTCGAGTCGGTAATGGTGCGACCGATGTCGGTTCACACGTCGACTTCGAGTCCGGCGTCAGTACACGGCGGAAAGTCGATCGAGGATAGTCACTCGCAAGGTTCTGGAAGTGAAACCTCGTCGACGCACGGTTCGCCTCGTATACATCATAGCGGAAAGACAGGGCCGCCATTCCCGCTCGAGGAAGACACTACCTCAGTGAAATCCAGTTCAGATGACACGCAGATTAACGATCCGGAACCGGATCAGATGGGTGATATTACTGATGGTAGCGGTGAAAGAAAGGTTGAAACTGTCGAAAAATCGGATACTGTAGGTGATTCCGGGAACTTGCCAGCACTTGCTGCTCAAGATCCTGCCGTGACGCATCCAGATAACAGTAGAGTAGCTGCAGCCTGTGATTCCAAAGAAGATTCTGATACTCCCCTTGGCAGTAAGACACAAACACAAGGTGACTGTGGAACTCCACATGGTTGTGGTGAAACAACTGGCCAGCCAACCCAAGGGGATTGTGGAACTCCACATGGTTGTAGTGAAACAACTGGACAACCTTCACAAGGTGATTGTGGAACTCCACATGGCTGTGGTGAACCAACTGGTCAGCCAGCCCAAGGGGATTGTGGAACTCCACATGGATGTGGAGAGCCTACTGGACAAACTTCACAAGGTGACTGTGGAACTCCACATGGTTGTGGTGAACCAACTGGACAAACTTCACAAGGTGACTGTGGAACTCCACATGGTTGTGGTGAACCAACTGGCCAGCCGACACAAGGTGACTGTGGAACTCCACATGGTTGTGGTGAACCAACTGGTCAGCCAACTCAAGGTGACTGTGGAACTCCACATGGACGTGGTGAACCAACTGGTCAGCCGACACAAGGTGACTGTGGAACTCCACATGGATGTGGTGAACCAACTGGACAAATTTCACAAGGTGACTGTGGAACTCCACATGGTTGTGGTGAACCAACTGGACAAACTTCACAAGGTGACTGTGGAACTCCACATGGATGTGGTGAACCAACTGGACAAACTTCACAAGGTGACTGTGGAACTCCACATGGTTGTGGTGAACCAACTGGCCAGCCAACACAAGGTGACTGTGGAACTCCACATGGTTGTGGTGAACCAACTGGTCAGCCAACTCAAGGTGACTGTGGAACTCCACATGGCTGTGGTGAACCAACTGGTCAGCAAACTCAAGGAGACTGTGGAACTCCACATGGATGTGGTGAACCAACTGGTCAGCCGACACAAGGTGACTGTGGAACTCCACATGGATGTGGTGAACCAACTGGACAAACTTCACAAGGTGATTGTGGAACTCCACATGGTTGTGGTGAACCAACTGGTCAGCCAACTCAAGGTGACTGTGGAACTCCACATGGCTGTGGTGAACCAACTGGTCAGCCAACTCAAGGAGACTGTGGAACTCCACATGGATGTGGTGAACCAACTGGTCAGCCGACACAAGGTGACTGTGGAACTCCACATGGATGTGGTGAACCAACTGGTCAGCCAACTCAAGGTGACTGTGGAACTCCACATGGCTGCGGAGAGCCTACTGGACAACCTTCACAAGGTGATTGTGGAACTCCACATGGCTGCGGAGAGCCTACTGGTCAGTCATCTCAAAGTGACTGTGGAACTCCACATGGATGTGGTGAACCCACTGGTCAGCAAACTCAAGGGGACTGTGGAACTCCGCATGGATGTGGAGAGCCTACTGGCCAAGAATCACATGAAAATGTTCCCTCAAGTAGTTGTGAACCGAATCCCATACAATCCCAAGACTTAGGTGAGTCAAGTGAAAAAAAGGGAGCTTCAGAAAGAACACCTTCAGCTAACCCCTCTACATCCAAGGCTTCTATGAGGCAGGATAAACTAATGGAAACAGACGAGCCACATAAAACTGAAGGGATTTCCTCTATTTTAGATGTCGCTAGCAATGCAAGCCAACTACCCAGTAAGCAAGTTACGGAGGAAAGTCCTAACAGCGATAGTTCTCAGGCTACGCTTGTTGATCAGCCTATCAGCTCTGATGCGAATGATGTCCCATTGCCAACCGTGAAGACGGAGAAAGATGATTCGTTACTAGAAACTGGTGCTTGTAATATTAAACTTGAACCTGTTTCTACCACAGTCGCTGCGAGTTGTGGCCATTCGGTGCCAGTCATGCCAACTGGGAAAGTGATGTCTAACATCAAAGCAGAACCAGGGGAAGGTGGTAAGTATATTTTTACCCTATATCTTATTGTTTTCTGGTTATTTCAAACATCGGTTGTGATAGGCGTGCATTGTATTTCAGGACAAACAACGCATGGACCATGTAGTGAAGAAGAAATGGAAGCTATTCGAAGTCAGAATGTCTTATTGAAACAATTATTAGCTATGCCTAATCAAGAGATACCCGCAGGAATGCAATTACCACCAGGAGCTCTCCCGATGTCAACTACGACACCGCCACCACGCCCAAGTGGCACGCCGCCAGTTGCTATGTCAATGGGTAATCTTGAAGGGCAGAATCTCCAACATTCGGTGCATATGCATCAACAAGTCCCGATATCTATGCCAGCTGGTATGCCGCCTGGAGGACCAGGAATGATGCCGCAGCATATGGGAATGCCACATCATCCCTCGAATATGCCTTTGCGACATCCGCAGATGCAGCCTATGCCACCGCCGTATCACGCGCACATGGGTGGACAACCGCCGCAATCAATGGGCATGCCGCCAAGATCTCAGATGCAAATGAGCATGGGTCCGATGGGCCAGCACCCGGGTAATATGCCCCACCGTATGATGTACATGCATCAGTTACCTCCGCACATGCGTCATCCAAACCAAATGGAATTACGGCATCACATGGCGCAAATGGCGGCCCGACAGCCGATGCACCATCCGGGGATGGGGCCTCCGCGTATGCACATGGGCATGCAAGGGCCGCCTCAGCAAATGATGCGCGGAATTCCGAGTCGGCCGAATCAACCGATGCCTCACATGGGTCAAGTTCGAGCACCGACGAGTATTCCGCCGGTCGTATCGTCGAGCTCGCCGCAGCCTCAAGGGGCGATTAACTCGAACATGCCGCGTCGATCAACGCCTTCGCCGCACGCGATGGGTATGCAACACGGCTCGATGGGCCACATGATGATGTCTCCGACCGGACAGCCACCACGCGGAATGCCGCCCGGTTACATGCAAGGGCCGCCGACTAGTATGGCTCAACGACATTCACCGGTGAGCAGCGGTCAGAACCTTCCGCCGTCGACGTCTCACCCTCAGGCGGGGCCGCGAGGAATGCCTCGACCCATGAGGTACCCGCCGTCGAGTACACCGCCGGGAAACTCGCCGCCGGGGTTCCCGTTCATACGCGGGCAACCGCCAATCGCCCATGCGCACGCTCCTCGTCAGTCGTTGCCGCCGGGCCATCCGGGACATGGGCCTCCGTCGCGGCTACCGCCGTCTAGTCAATTCCAAACTCACATGGGCGACATGATTCGTCTACCGCCTACAGGTCATCAGCCGATAAACCAAGGACATCCGCCGTCCAGTTCGCCTCAAATCGGAATCCCGCCGATCCGGATGCCCGAATCGACATCACCTCAGAATCGAATGGGAATGATGCCCGCGGGCCTTACGTCGCCAATGGACCCGACCAAATCTCCGAGCGAACTGCATCCGGGGAAGATGTCGCCCATGCAGCAACAACAGCAGCAGCAACAACAACAACAACAACAGCAACAACAATCACCTCAAGGACTTCCTCGCGTGTCGATACCGATGGGTTTACCCGGGCAGACGACGCTGATGATGGTTCCGCGTCAGCCTAACCCGCAGCAACAAATCGGGCAACCGCAAACCGGTATGGGTATACCGAAAACGCCGCCGAACATGGGCGGTCTCAGTCCCGTGATATCGCCGCACGGAATGACGGCGATGATGCCACCCAGTCTACCGACACCGCCTAGTGGCGGACGCGTCGGTTTATCGCCTCAACAGAGATTATCACGCCCGCCGTCACGAGTGGTATGTGTAAAAAACATTTCGGCAATTTTTTCTGGTTATAACTTGAAAATTAATAATGTAACGTTCACATTTTTTTTTTACAGGAGGGAGAAGACGATCTGACGCCGGTTTCGTTGACGCCGGAACAACAGCGACAACTAGCGCTAATCGACAGCATGCCGCTGACGATGGAGTTGGACATGTCGCCCGACGAATGGGCCGCGAAATCATCCGAGGAAAAGGAACGAATAATCGGTATGTGGAGACAGGGTAATGTTTAACTTTATCATTCTCTGCATGTGCTGGTTAAGTATTATACACGAGCATATTCTACTATTCAACAGACACGCGCAAAGATTCGTGTCAAAGATACGTTGAACTGAAACGCAAATCCATGTTTTTATTTGGAAATACTTAACAAAACAAAAACAAAATACTGAATACTTTAAGTTGAATACTTGACTGAATATATGTCAATCACGAATTACTTTGAATGTTTTTATTTTTATGAAAGATTAATTGAAAACTGCTCCTGCTCATTCTGATAGCGGTATTCATTGAAATTAGAAATAGTATCGTGCCAAATCTAGTTTTATTCTCAAATTCATGTTTTTATTCGGAAATACCTTTGAAATATTTAACGGAAAAAAAGAAAACAGTGGTTGAATACTCGACTGAATATGTGTACGTAATCATGCATTCCTTCGAATGTATTTTATGAAAGATGAAAACAGCTCCGGCTCATTCTGAAACCAGTATTGATTGAATTTAGAAAAGGTTTTATGCAAGTGTCAATATACAGCTTGATACTACGTATTTCTTCACTTTATTTGGTCAAATCTTGGCAATGTGATCTTACTAGTGTCATATTGTGAAATGTCTAATGTAAATTGGGGGCGGCATCGTTTTATCAAGCTGACCGCAAATGTGTTAACTGAGTTACTGATCCCTGAGAGGTTTATGGAAGGTTGAGGAATGGGATTCCTGAGCGAATAAGTGCATACATTTTCAGAAATGAAGCGCCAAGAATTCGAACGTCGACGCAAAGAAGTCGAAGATGCCGCGCGCAAGGACAAAAAACCGAAGCAGACTCGACGCAAGAAGAAGGACGCTGGCGGCGACAAGGACGGGCCGCCGAAAAAACGTTCGCGCAAGAAAAACGCGACGGAAGATTTTGACATGTACGTCGACAACATGCTACAGCAGTTGCGACGCATGCCGATGGTTCCATTACAAGAGCCGATTATACAGATTAATTGGTCGTTGTGTCCGATTACTGGATCTGGTGATTTTCACGGTGAGCGACTTCTTCTCATTGTCCGTGATGTGTTTTCTTATGCATTCCGCGAACATTGTCTGTTCAAGTAAATACTACAATTGAGTACAGACCTATTCACTTACCTGGAAAACCTGGAAAACTCAGGGAATCAAAAAATCTAGAAGAAAATCTGGGACAACTAAGGGGATTTTAATGAATAATACCGAAAACCTTAAAAAAAATTTAAAAATCTAATTTTACCAAAAAACTGGAAAACTCGGATAATGCTATTGATTACCTGCTTCCCAATCAATATGTGAGTCAATGGAAAATGAATGATATGTAACATTTTAAACCTAGAAATTTCTCTGATTCACTCATGGAAAAATCAGGGAAAACTAAAGGGCTTTTCTAATAGGGTAGAAAGTAGCCGCAGGATTCTTATGGTTCGTTTGAAATAAATACACCTGGTGTGAAAGTTAAGAAAAGAATTTTTAAGATCTGCTCATTCAAAGGAAAAATCTGTTAATGTTACGAACTAAAATGTTGATTCATCGAAGATGAAGTTGGGATCGCATAGCGTGTAGACCATCGTACTCATTGAACATGAACGTATTTGCTTATCTATGCAGAGGCGAGCCCGCTACGAGGACAGTTTGGTGTAGCTGAGGCAGAAACGCATGCACCGATCTACAACGTACCGCCATTCGGACCGAAACCAGCGACACCAATACCTCCTCCACCACCTCCTCCTCCACCTCCACCTCCGATGATGAGAGCGACGCCGCCTCCACCGTACCCTGGACTCACTGCAACAGGTATATTTCATTGCTTCTAATGTTTTCGTTGAAAAGTCTATTGGCTGAATTAGTCGTTTGAAATCGGGCTGCGGTCTCGATTTCAGTAAAAAATTGGTGTTACGATTAGTTATGGAATTATAAGACTTGTCTAAGCCTTGATTGCACGACTGGCCTCTGGGCTCATGTACTAGTTCATACCTGAGGTTGAGTTCATCGTTTAAGCTGGACTGGGTCAAATACATCAATCTTAAGCCTGGTTTCATATGCTCGATGTCGGTATTTTTTGTACGATGTAAAATCATTTTTTCAGGTGATCCGCCAATACAGCAACCAATCCCCATTCAGCCGAGCGCTTCAACTGCTGTCATACCGCCATCACCTGAAATAGAGCCAGCTACCGTCGCTATGGCAGACGGTAAACCGCCCGAGTTATCGGCGCAGCAAAGAATACTGTTAGGAGTCCAACGACCGAAAACACCTCAGCTACCTCCGCCGCCTCTTATTGAGCCGAGGACTATGAACTCGAGGTTTGTCTCGTTCTCAGTAGTCGATACTGAATAGAATACTTCATAATTCGCAATCGAATTCTTAAGATATAATGTTGAAATTTTCAATGAATTTTGTGTGTCTATCGCTGAGAAGATACCTTTATAGCAGTCCTTGAAGGTCTACAAAAGTTTTGAAATCGGAATGGGTCAATTCAAGGCCTTGAGTATCATGGAATGGGCTTTAGAATTCCTAGATAATTGTCGTGGTCCTTGAATGGCATCAGTCATTAGTAATCATCTGCAAATCCAAGTTCACAGTTACAGCTCTTAAAATCTACTGAGTAGATAAAAATGCCTTAAGAATGTAGATTTCAGGATTACTGGGCTTAAGTATGATGATTGTATTTAAGTCATGGAATTGGAGTCGAAAAAGTCATTAAATGAGATCGGTCGTGGACACTATGATGAACCCTGCACCCGATATGTAAATTGATAGTTTTTCGTTTGTTTCGACAGATTGAGTATGACGAGCACACCGGACAGCATCGTATCGTCGTCGAGTCCCGAGTGTATGTTCGGCGAGAAACCGACGACGACGAAATACCCGGCGCTGATGAAGGTCATAAAAGAGGAACCGAATGGCGACGAGGGTGACGCGACGACTGAGGACGATCGAGTGTCGCCGGCTGTGCCGATTCTAGCTCCGATTCCGATCAGACGTAAGTAATAATGGGAACAATGTCGATAATAGCGCCCTGAAATGGGATGCCAAATACCTTCTTCTCGATATTGTGATTAGTTGTCCGGGTTGCGACTTAACCTGGAAATCAGGGAAGTCAGGGAATTTCTTTTCTTTAAGTGAAACTCAGGGAATGGTCAAAGAATTTTGTAAAAAAGTTTATAATGTCAGGGAAATTTGTTGAGATTGCTAAATCGCGCGTAAAATCAAACAGTTTCCGTCTGTCTTATGTCTGCGGCTGTTTCCATCTATGTCTTTTATCTTTGACTGTGTCCCATGTCTTACGTCTTATGACTTTGTGAATTGATTGAATTTTGATCAGATCGGTCAAATCAGATCGAAACAACGTACATGTCGGGGAATAGTCTGGGAAAAAGCAAATCAGATAAAATAGCCACCCTGATGGACGTTTTTCTTGTGTTTTTTCGATAGCAAAACCTGTCAAACTGGAAGAAAAGAAAAAAGATGAGACATCCGAATTGGAACAACTTCTCATCAAGGTATATATAGTAGTATACCGTTAAAACTGGCGTATAAGTCTACGCGACGTATAAGTCGAGGTTGATTTTTAGACCTACATTTCATGATTTTAGCATATATCCGGCTTATAAGTCGAGTCCCTTCTCTTAGAAGAATAATTACTGTATTGAATAGTTTGTTTTGATAACGATGTGCGCCTTCACGCATGCGGCCGCGCGTCAGCCTGATTGCTGCTGTGTGTTAATCAATAGACTGTTACACACACACTCAGGTATAATACACTACCATACAGTGATAGAGTAGTGTGAGTCACACGCTATATAGAGCCTAATGTATTAAGCGCTGCTATGAGCGCGCATATATGAATACATCGTTTTAAATGAAGCTATGTCAAAATGAAAGAAGTTTTTTTCATTAAATAACTTTATTTATCATGAATAATTATTCAAACTGTTATAGCAGTAAGAAGATGAACACTGTCTTTTTTGTCTGGTAGAATCAATATTTCTTGTGACCTGAAAATACTTAGTAGAAAACTGTACTCGGCGTATAAGTCGAGGTCAATAATTTAGTGGTAAAATCAAGGGTTAAAAACTCGACTTATACGCCAGTTTTTACGGTAGTTGACTAACCGGTATTTGTTTTGTGGCACATTACATTTAGATAATTACCTGTGGGTCGAAATGAATTATTGAGCTCACGATTACTACTTTTTCTTCCTCAGGAAAAGGAGAACCTTGGCGCGGGTATTCTCGGCGACGAACTCGCCACGACGAAGAAGATCTCGCCGCTTATCTCGGCGTTCAGCAAGCCGCTTAAAGATACGTCGTATCTCGAAAATCAGGTGTCGGTAACGTTGACGCTTTCGTCCGGCGCCGCCGAGGATATCAACGGTGTCCTGTCGGCCATTGCGAACTTGCTGAAAATCACGATCCCGACGTCGTACGAAATCGATCGCAGCCCGACGCCGGATCCGATGAGCGATCCGTCGTCATTCATCATGGGACAAACGCCCAAACGTAGATGTGAGTTTTCACCATGTTACCCGAATGATATGAAATCAAACCGTCGTTTGATAATGTACAGTTTTCATATGCCCTCTCCTATTCTGGAATAACCAGAATGCGCTCACTCAGTCGAGATTACCATTACTATGTCACCAGACACATCCGCTGTTTACTATGCCCACAAGTTGTCAGACCTTCGTTAGGTACCGACACTGGCCACTGAGCGACTCTTACAACAGCAAAAATCAGAAGTTTCACAATTAGCTTATCGAAACAACAGCGCACACCTTATTGAGGTGTCTCACAAGCCCAGATTTGGTATTTCCGTCGAGTACTGTACCCTTTCCTATGGTTTTTGCCAATATTTTCTAAATTTGGATTTATCGCCAATGGTTTTTCTATACGACCCGGCCCTGCGGTATTGCATTTAGCCACCGGCGAAATCCGCCATCTTTTTTCTTGGCGTTCTCGCAGTAGAACGCGTTGGATTTTTTCGCCGTAAAAATCTGGGAATTAGGATATTAGGGAGTTTTCACTCTCGTAACGGTGAGCCTGATTTCTTTTTTTCCGTAAGAATTTTATTTACAAATATAATTTGATTGAATTGAATTGAATTGTTTTGATTTGTAACAGGATAATTATGCCACCCCCTCCTAAGGGTCAGCATCGTGGCGGGGAGGGATGCGGGCATTTGTTTGGCGCCTGGGACAACCACGATTCATGTGCGTCGTGCAGGCGCAAATCCGGTCAAATATGTGCAAGGAGCAATCCTTGTAATATTTGCGTCGTGTGGTCCGAGGACCTTTGGCTTCGGGCCGATAAGGCTCTTAAACTAAGAGATCGTCGTCGAGTTAGCAGGGATTCGTCGGTTTCGGCCGATGTGCCAACCGACGTTTCTAATCCTGTTTCTTATCGTAAAGCGGAGCGGTCGCCGGTCGTTCAGGTACGATCGGCTTCCCAACTCCGTTCACCGGGGAGGAACGCTGGTTCACCGGCACCGGTCTCCGGTCATTCACCGGTCTCTGGTCGTTCACCGGTTCGGCCGGTTCGGCCGGTTCAGACTACATGTTCAGAACCGAGCGCGCGCCGCGGTAGTCGCGAACGGCCCGCACCGGTTCGGTCGGTACCGGTCCGGTCCGGGTCGGGCATCGGTCCGGTTCGGCCACCGGTCCGGTCCAGACGTCGTCCGGTTCAAACCATCCGGTACGGTCATCGTCTGATTCTGATCGTCGCTCCGGGGATAGAGCTCGCTCTCCCACTAGATTTAGACGCCGTGAGCGTAATAAACGAGCAAGATCTCCTTCTCGCAGATCAAGGTTTGATCGCGAGAGGGACTACGATCGTTATTGTCGGAAGTTTCGCCGTCGGTCTTCTCATCGTTCGTCGACGTCGGTTAGCGATGAAAGCAATTCTTCTAGTAGGTCGCGATCCCTTTCGAGGGACCGTCACCGAAATCGGCATGATCGTCGGGATACTGGAAAATACCTGACTCAGAAGGATTTCCATGTATTTGAGGAAAAAATTTTATCAACTTGTTATCTTCGTCGCAACAAGTCGCTGCAACTTCTACAACAGGTAAGCCTATTCCTGATTGTCCGGTTAGAAGTTCGCCAGCCCACTCAGTTTTTCGGAATTCTGACTCTGAATTCCTGGATGCTGCGGTAGGGTCTGATTTCAATGAGGATCCGGTCCCAGAGGCGGCAATTCCTTCTGGGGTCGTTCCTGTCGCAAGCAATTGTGGGTTGCCCCAGACGATGGGGGCTTCCCTGGCTCGCAATGTATCTCCGTCCCGTTCAGTATTATACGAACCAGCGGGGGACATGCCATTTAGAGCGATGATAAGTGAGTTCTTTGTCAAGCACGAGGCAACTCGCGCTAAGCCCACAGCAGCTCCTCTGGTCGGTGAGTCAATGGAAGCTTATCGCCCTCCGGACTCCGATCTTAACGTTTTACGGGAATCGTCAGCGGTTTCGAGAGAATGGGCTCGATTGGATACGCAATTATGGGGTGAATGTCGGCCTGGAACTTTTTCATTTCCCCCTCCAGAACGGGGTATGAAATCTGGGAAATATTTTAGTTCAACCGATCCACCTATAGGCGCATTTCGCTCGGCGTATTACGCAACTCCAGGTGCTGTGGATCACAGTCATAACTGCCTGGATGCTGATTATACTTTGATCAGCCCGGATACTGTTACAGCACAGTCGGGTATTCGTTTGCCTAAGTCCGGTTTGGTGGCCATGACGTCAATCCTGGACAATCTTACCAGGGTTGGTTCGTTTCAAGATATGGCACTTAAGGTGTTGACGGGTGAGCTTCGCGAGACTCACGCCGCCGTTCATGCGGGCTCCGACCCAGAGTCAGTTGCCCTAAAACTGGAGGGAATGGACCGGATTATCCAATCTTTGGCTCGGTCTGTTTCGCATGTAATTCCGTTGTCGGTTCGGGGTCAGGCTAATCTGGTGTTAGCCTCCCGTCAGTCAGTGATGGACTCCAGTGCCAAAACTCGTCTACCGGATATGGTGTCCAATGCTTTGCTGAGAGCCCCATTGGGGACGTCTTCACGTCTCTACTCCGGTTGGTGCGCTCCGGTTTCCGCAGAGCTGAGGAAGATTCGGGAGGTTCAGGCCAAGTCCAACCCCCGAACTCCGTGGAAAAAGCGTTCTGGTCCGACGCCGGCGGCGCAAGGTTCGGCACGGACGCAAACAGGACCATCTCAAACTTCAGCGCTTTCTCAGGCGGCTTCGGATGCCGGTTGGAGAACTAGCGCGCAACTTCAACAATCGTGTCAAGCCTCGTCCGGTCGTAACAGTTCCGGTTCGTATCGAGGCAAGGGGAAGGCTCCAAAAAGGGGCTCTTCCTTTCGGAAAAACTCGAAATGAATTCTTGGGACCAGTGGGAGGTTGTCTGCAGCAGGCAGCAACCCACTGGTCCGACCTCTTTGGAGACGGTTGGCCCTCCCGGGTCGTCTCTCGGGGCTACCGTCTCCGTTTCCTAAGGCGACCGCGCCTGATGAGGTCACCTCCCGACATGCGGCCAAAACCAGGTCAGGAGGCCTTAATCTCTCCGGCTCTCAAGGAACTGGCAGAGAAGGGAGCGATAGAACCAGTTTGCAACGAAACTTCTCCCGGCTGGTTTTCTCGAATATTCATGGTACCAAAGGCCACAGGGGGTCAACGGACAGTGATAGATCTGTCATCCCTCAATCGGCACCTAGACATTCCAAGGTTCCGGATGACCAAGCCCAAGGACGTGATTCAAGGGCTCTGTCCGGGTCAATGGGCGGCTTCATTGGACCTGAAAGACGCTTACTTTCAGGTTCCAATTCACCCAAAATCTCGGCGATTTCTCAGGATAAAGTGGAAAGGCTGCCAGTTCCAATTCAGGTCTCTTCCATTTGGCCTCAGTACGGCCCCGTGGGTTTTCACCAAGTTGGTCAAGTCAGTTCAGAAGGTACTTCAGTCAAGGGGTGTTCGACTGTTCGTTTACCTCGACGACTGGTTAATAGTCGCGAATTCGGCTCAGGAATGTCGGGAGGCAATGACCTCAGTCTTGGACTTAGTCCATCAGCTAGGGTTCCGCGTAAACAGGGAAAAATCTCAGTTGACGCCGGCCCAACAGTTCACTTATCTCGGCATGGACTTCGATCTCCGAATCGGCAAAGTCTTTCCGTCTATGGTTCGAGTGGCCAAACTTCAAGAAGCTGTAGCGGGAGTGTCCACAACCCCGAGAACAGCTCGTTACTGGTCACGGCTTCTAGGCTCCATCAGCTCCATGGGTATGGTGGTGCCCTTAGGCCGCCTCAGAAGCAGGCGCTTGCAACAATATTGGAAGGTCTTCTGGTCTCAGTCGAAGGGCAACTGGGAGGCCTTGATTCCCGTACCTCCAACCGATCTAAGTCCGGATCTTCAGTGGTGGGCGGCCACTACGAATCTTCGGCTCGGGGTGTCACTAGCCCCGTTAGAGGCTCCAGTTCGTGTATTCACGGATGCCAGTCACCAAGGTTGGGGGGCACATCTGGAGAACCGAGTCAAAGCCGGGAAATGGTCTCGCTACGAGGCCACCAACCACATAAATTTCCTAGAAATGCTGGCCGTGTGGAAGGCCCTGAAGTTCTTTCACAGGAGAGTGGAGGGCCACCACGTTTGGTTAGCCACAGACAATTCAACAGTGAGGGCTTACCTTCAGAACCAAGGGGGCACTCACTCAGAAACCCTCACAGGTCTGTCGGCCAAAATTCTTCTTTGGTGCCAGACAAAGGGCGTGTCCCTGACTGTGGCACATTTAGCAGGGAAAAGGAACGTGATGGCCGATGCTCTGTCTCGTCGAGGTCAGGCTATTGCGACAGAATGGGTTCTCCACCAAGAAGTAGCCGATCGGGTTCGGGGCATTTTTGGCAATCCGCTGCTGGATCTGTTTGCCACCCGGTTCAATCGGAGGTGTCCTCTGTTTGTGTCCCCGTTTCCAGACGCGGAAGCGTGGGGGGTCGATGCCTTCTCTCTGGACTGGTCGGGGATGCATGCGTATGCGTTCCCGCCCACACCAGTCCTGCCGCGCTTACTGGATCAAATAGAGAGATCAGTCAATTGCAACATAGTTCTGGTAGCACCATGTTGGCCGGCTCAGAAATGGTTCCTACCACTTCTCAACCTACTGTGCGACAACCCCAGGATTCTTCCGAATTTCCCATCGCTTCTGTCTCAGGGGATCTTTCGGCATCATCCAAACAGCCAGTGGTTAAATCTGCTCGCCTGGCCATTGTCCAGCGATCCTTGTCAGCTTCAGGCTTTTCAGAACAGGCTGCCTCCTTTATCGCAGGATCTAAGCGGCCATCAACAAGTACCATTTACGATGCCAAATGGAGTCATTTTGCGGATTGGTGTGCTGCAGGGGAAATTGATCCATGCTCACCCTCTGTAGCTCAATTGGCAGATTTTTTACTGCACCTATTTGTAGCAAAAGGTTTACAGGTCATAAGTATTAAAGGTTACCGCTCCGCGATTTCTCATACATTGCGTGCTTCTGGATGGCCAAATGTAGCAGGGGATCATCGGATATCCCAGCTGGTTGCTGGGTTTTCTATTTCCCGGCCTCGGGTAACAAGGACAGTTCCACCATGGGATCTGTCTGTAATTTTGAAGAAGTTAATGGAGGCTCCATTTGAACCTCTTTCGGCAGCGTCTTTTGCAAATTTGTCAAAAAAGACTGTATTTTTGCTGTTCTTGGCTTGCTCGGCCCGTCGCTCTGAGATTCATGCGCTTTCAGTCCGACAAGGTCACATTGTCTTTGGGCCAGCGAATGAATTTGTTTCGCTGCGGCCTGCTTTGGAATTTTTGGCAAAGAACCAACGACCAGGCTCGGTTGGGCGTCAATGGCGAATTGAAGCCCTAAAACATCGAGTGGAACCGGGCATCCCGGACAGGACTTTATGTCCTGTGCGGGCCTTGTGTTTCTATTTAGATCGCTCTGCTTCACGGAGGGGTTCACGGGAGCGGTTATTTATTCCGCTGCTGGATCACCTAAAGGGTGATATTTCGCGGGACACAGTAGCCCGATGGGTCTTTTCAATGATCAAGGACATTTTATTGAAGGAGAATCTTTCCTCGGAGGTAGTCGTTTCTCATCAAGTGAGGTCTATGGCTACTTCCTGCGCAGCCTTTTCGGGTGCTCCGTTGGAGGAAGTCTGTCGGGCCGCCTTTTGGAATTCACCGTCGACATTCACGTCATTTTATTTACGGGATGTTTAAGGCCAGTTAGGCTCATTAGCTTCACTTGGTCCTGTTGTCATGGCTCAAGGTGTCCGTTCTTTCCGATCGGACCCTTTAGTGTAGAATATTTATGTAGCATTATCAGGATCACAGGGGGTGTATCCTTGTACATAGTTTGGGCTCATATCTGCAAGTATTAATTTCGCAAAATTCTGGGGGGGGGCCCCTGAGCTGGACGGACTCACTGTGGCCAACCGGTCTTCCCTGTGCTACAGTGCTCCATTCCGTGCTTGGGTAAGTGCTCTCTTTTTCCCTCTTACCTTGCATTTGAGCGGTGGTTTTTCTATCTACCTTTCCCACCATCCTTGTGCTAGGCTAGTCTAGCAAAAACCATAGGAAAGGGTACAGTACTCGACGGAAATATTACAATTTTTGGAACTAAAATTTGTATTTCCGAGTAGTACTTACCCTTTCCTATGGTGGGAATCCCGCCCACCTGCCCCGCATAGCTGTTTTTTTTGGTCTGCTATGACGAAAAAAGATGGCGGATTTCGCCGGTGGCTAAATGCAATACCGCAGGGCCGGGTCGTATAGAAAAACCATTGGCGATAAATCCAAATTTAGAAAATATTGGCAAAAACCATAGGAAAGGGTAAGTACTACTCGGAAATACAAATTTTAGTTCCAAAAATTGTAATTTTTCTGTGCAAGGGAGTCGGGTCGTAATGCCTGCCAGAGAGAAGAAGTGTTAAGCTTTCCAAGCATTTAACCCCTTAATGATTTTTGGCTGATACCTACAATACGTCTATTCTCTTAGGGTTTTGGACGTATATGTGTTCATGTCAACACCCATCACCCGAGGGTTGCGAGCATAACTTGTAGTTGCACGTCCTCATTGGTTGTTTCGTTTGCCTGACATCTGATAGATATGTTGCTAGGGTCTTCATTCAAAACAACCATGGTACTACCGGGTGGGCAGAACTTTTACAAGTGAAAAAAATTTGAAATTTTGTGCAATTAATTGAAACAATGGAATCAAGAAACGATCGAAACCTTTGAGGGGTTATACGAACCACTTTTTCCCGTTATTTCAGACAAAGAGGAAGCGATCAACATTCACAACCTGATCAAAGCGAAGCACAAGTCGTGTCTGAACTGCGAGGTCATCGTTTTGAACGCGGGCATTCGTCGAAAGATCGCCGAGATGGTGTTCCTCACACGCGAAGAGCAGCTCGAGTTCGACGAGGACGAAGTCGTGTTTTGCAGCACGAATTGCTACAATCTCTACGCGATGGCTCGCATCGCGAAACGCGAACCTCCCAAGGTGCGTAATCGTCGACGTCTGACCGACCGTTTTTATTTAAAGGGAAAAACCGAAATGAAAGTATTTCGAAATAACGAATGAAAGTATGAATGAGCAGGGACAGGTCTAGGATTCTTAGGAGGAGGTGCACCTGAAAATTGGAATAGGCACTTAATTTGAAAAGGGCATATATGACAATGTGAGGGCTGCTTTTAAAATTGGTGTGGGCTTCTGGTGGCCCTCCCACGGAAATGTTGAACAAAAGGCTTTTCTAGCCTTCATCACAACCCATTTGGATTTATTTTTTGTCATTTTGAAAATTGTCTTTGCACAAAAAGGTTTTCATACTTTTGGAGGGCACATTCGAATTTTGAAGGGCGTGGACTAGTTTACCCGGTCCACCCCTGAATCCACCCTTGAAGAGAGAGCAAGCTGTATACAAATTTGGGTCCCGGTTTATGTTTTATGTATCCATCTTGTCAATCGGGGATTATAGGTGCAAGTTCGATTGTCTGATCATTTCTGCCGTATATGCCTGCACAGGTGCCAAGCCGGTTGAAGCCGGTTGACAATATCAAATTGATAATTGAAAAGAAAGCTTTGATTAAGTGATGAATAATCCTTCGTACTGATTGGTAAACGCCTTGATGAAAATGATAATATGTAACAATAATATATGATATCAATAACGATGATAATATTCTGTTAAAAGATTTTCTATTTATGTAGATAGGACGTTATACCGCTAGTAGTGCTTCTTGCATTTTCTAATCTAAGATTGATTGATTGATTGATCGTCTTTTGGTGTGGTGACCTTCTTCATAACTTAATCATTTCATCTATAATCAAAAAAGCGTTTTAATCGTCGAACAGTTTTCGCGATCATTCGAATTTTTCCAATCATGTCTGACCGATAATCGGGAAAATTCTAATTCGACGTCGAAAGCAATAGATATAACAGTTATCTAAAATTTCTGTCTGCCCGATCTGCGGTAATCTGCGGTGAACTGAAAAACTCCTCAATTTGATGATTTTCGACTAATAATGATTTGTCGGATGTGTCCTATTTCAGAATGAAGCTTCGAACCTAATCGATAAAACCTCGTCGGAAATGGGCTCCACCTGTTCTCCGCTCAATACTAATTCATCGCTTACCTCGCATCCTAAACTGTCACCGATCAAGATTTCGATACCAACTGGCAAACTGGAGCTCTCGTCATCCCAGCCAGGCACGCCGAACAAAATGGCGTCGCCGAGCAAAATGTCCGGCTCGCAACCGCACACCCCGCAGTTAACCCCGCTTCCTTCACCGGCGACGCCTAGCGGCAAGAAATTAGACGCTAAGAAAGGACTACGCCGACGAAGCAGTAGCATGGATTCCATTAAGGTATAAGCCGCGAACTCTGATTGACCCGAGCGGAAAAGATGACTGCCACTACTAAATCGCCTAGAACCAGATTATTTTATGATCGCCTAGGTTTTCCGGTTTTGCCGGGTAATTCGATGATTTCGTTTTTGATACCTAAGTCGTGAGGCAATTATAGATGCATTCATCTTTTCTAATGAGGTTCTAGATTATTATAATCAAGCTTTATTACTGATTATCCTAATCCATAAACATGTATGTAGTATTGTATTTAGTTCGGTTAATATCTAATGCAATATCATACGCTAGTATTTAACTGACGATTGACTGCTATTTGCTGTCCAATATGATTATCAGCTTGGCCACTTACCTGGGAATCAGGGGAAAGTCAGGGCAGGGTGAATTGGTGAATTTTATAAAAAAGCTGAAAATTAGGGAAAAGTCCGTAAAAATTTGTGTTGAGATGGATAGATCGCGGCTGAGAACAAACATTTTCCATCTATGTCTTACGTATTTGACTATATTATTTGATTGCATTCTTAAAAGATCGAGTCGGGGAAAACAATGTACATATCAGGGAAAAAGCAAGTCAAATAAAAGTGGCCAAGTTGATGATACATGTGACGTGCGTGTATTGTAATTATCTTGTCAGCTGTAATTATCCGAGCTCCTATTGGTCGGTTTGCTGAAATTCCTTATGTATCGTATATATCGACTAATCGGACTCGTGCAACAGCTGGTTCTTCGGCCCAAATCAGATATTCCGATACTACGAATAATTTGATGTATAACTATAACTAGCATCCCCATCGGTAGAGGTTACTGTTAATTGTGAGACTGCCACATTATGAAACACTTCCTCTGAATAATTTTTACACAGTAGCAAACTCATATAGAGGTGTTGCACGCGACATCATACCCGATAGTTTGCTTGCCGTACATAACAACTCAAGATAATCGGGCAATTAACCAATTTCTAGTGACTGTCATGTACCATATTATCCGGCTGATAAACCGACTCACCCTGAGGCTAGAAAATCGGCTTATTCACCGGAAAATATGATAGATCACTTATTGTGGTTGCCGAATAATTTGGCATGGTTAAGCACATGGCTGCTAGCCTGTTAGTCAGTTAAATAGGGATGGGGTTCGTACCGTGGCAGTCTCAATGTTGCCAGATAATTCCTGCCGAGGTAACCGGACTGGTTTATAGTGACATCTTAGCTTGATTACACCGTCAACGAAGCCTGATATATTTACATCGATACGTAGTTAGTTTCGCGTTAAATGCTGTAGTCGGTTCGTATTCAATTTCGGTGTTTTTCGCGTAGACGATGGTGAAGAAATGGAAAGGTGTGAAATGGCGTCGATGGGAAATAACGTTCACGCCGCCGAATCAAAACTACGTCGCGTTAACGGAAAAAGAATTGTGGGATGTAAGTATACATTCTTTTCAAGTCTCAGCGCGCTATCGAGGTATATACTCATACTTTAGTCCTGTAGATAAGTCGGATATTTCATGTCCGATGTTTTTACTTGACTGATATCTCTATACGTATATCAGCTGCCTATAGGTAGACCTTTCTACCGTCAGCTTACCATTGACCTGCCTGGGTTTTCCCAGCATGGAAAACGGGGTCTTGTACATTAGTTTCGATCACAATAACCCACTGAGAATGAATATAATTAATTAATGCCTGGTACATGTAGCAAGAAACCTGATATTGTTTTCAAAAGTTGGATTCCACTCATCACGTATAGATATCATTGTCCCCCTGAGATTTGACTTTAGTGTCCAGCCTCGACTGCTGTATTAGATTTTAGCAGCCACGATGATTTTGGTTAACGAAACGATTGTCTTTTGAGCAGATTTTAGAAAGACTCAATCACCCGATATCGAATGTGCAGGGAGTGCTCGATTCCAGAGAATGTTGGCTGTGTCACGAAGTTGGCGATGGCGACACGGATGGACCTGGAAGGTAAATAGTAATTTTCTGAAATAACGAGCTAGGCTCGCAAAGAGACATTTTTTTTCAATGTCTATTGTCCGCGACTTTCCAAGTTTCACTACAACTTATAGATTCTTTGGACGACTGCTATTTTTCACTGTCAATGTCTGCAACTATTTGACTTATATTCACCACAACTTTCTGACTATACAGCGACCATACTTCGTAAGGACGAAAGCTAAAACCGTATGATCTTAATTTCCAGACTTCTCAACATCGACATCGATAAATGGGTGCATTTAAATTGCGTGTTGTGGTCGTACGAGGTTTACGAGACTCTGAACGGCGCGTTGATGAACACCGAAACATCGTTCAAGGCGGCGCCGTCGATAATCTGCACGGTCTGCGGTAAAAACGGCGCGACGTTAAACTGCTTCAAGCTGCGCTGTCCGAACATGTATCACGTCATGTGCGCGAAGAAAGTCAGCTGCGTTTTCTATAAAGATAAGGTGATTACCGCTGCAAGACGTGTTTAATGCCATTCTCGTTTGAATCTCACCGGTCCATGTTGGGCAGGATTAATAAATGAATGACTATTAAGATTGCACGTGTAATATAGTTAGAAATTGTTTGTACTGCTTTGTTAAGAATCAAGTTAAATTTGAATTGCACAATTTTAATCTTCAATTTATTTTCAATTTTAATTCTTACCCCATTCATCTAATTTCTCGTGAATCATTTCACTGTATTTAATCGCGACGTTTCAGACGCTATTCTGCCCAGTGCACGCGCTGAAGACCAGCATGGACGGCGAGCTGCCCGATCTGAAGGTCTTCCGCAAAGTCTATGTGAATCGCGACGAAAACAAACAGCTCGCCAGCGTCATTCATCAGGAGGATAAGAACTACATCATTCGAATCGGCGCGCTGGTCTTCCACTCGATCGGGCAACTGCTTCCGCACCAACTCATGACGGGACGTTATCACAACAAGTGGTTCATATATCCAGTAAGTGCTGCCATCTATTTCCGCTTACACTTTTAAACGATAAAGATGATTAGACCATATGTTCCTGAAAAGAGTTGCTCTTGCAGTCTAAAAGGTTTCAAAGATAGGCTGTATCTGGTTATTGATTAAATGAGTTACAGGTCTTGGGCCTGTTTTGAAGACATGTTTTAACTTTAACCTCAGTGAAATAGTCTATAATAAGTTGAAGTCCATAGTCATGTTTGATTCAGGACCCAGTTTGGTTTGTTATCTAGGATTGGAATTTAAATGTAGTTTATTTCCAGTTATTTCCAATTAGTTGCACAGTCATGGCACCAGTCAAAGACCATCTTAGGTCTATAGCCAATCTAGGTAACAACTTAAGACCAGATTTAAGATCATTTTGGCTCTTGTAAGCCATGACTGTGCAACTGGCCGCAGCAAATTAAAATCCCTTGTTGATATATTTTGGCGGCTCTGTTTCTTGCTCGATTATCAATGATCATTACCTGTACAATTGACATAATATGTTCGTTCTATTAACAGATCGGCTACAAGACGTCGCGTTTCTACTGGAGCATGCGTTACTTGCACAAACGATGTCGCTACATTTGCCGCATCGAGGAGTTCGACGCGCGGCCGAAATTCTTCGTCGTCGTCGCCGAGGACGGCCACGACGACCTGGAGCTCAGCGATGACACGCCGAAGGGCGTGTGGAGCTCGATACTGGAAGCGATCGAGCGTAAACGTCGCGAGGCGTTGATGGTTCGAATGTTCCCGCATTTTTTGTCCGGCGAGGATCTATTCGGATTAACAGAACCGGCCATTCTCAGGGTCATTGAATCGGTGAGTGAACTTTTTTTCATTTATTTCGCTATTATAAGTTTCGATGTGGCTCCGGTTACAGAGTGCGATACCTCCAGTCATGTAGTACAGTTAGCGCATGCGCAATACAGTAGAATTCTGACTTGCAATGTTGGGATTCGAAACCAAACGAAAAAGTAGTAGAATGCTTTACCCACTGAGCCACAGCACACAACTGGAAGCTGGATGAGTTAATTTGTATAAAGCCTCACCTAACCCTAACCCTATTCCTTCGCGCATGCACGTATGTAGATATAGTGCAGATTCCTCCGTAACCGTAGCCAGTTTGTATAAGTTTATCTCTTAACTAAAAAGTACAATACAAGAAAACAATCATCAGATACAATAGAAAAAGTTAAATAAAGTACTTCTACATTGTAAGCGTAGTAAAGAAATGGGACCCCAAGGGGGTATACTTTTTATAGAAAGCCTAATGCCTTTTTCGCACTTGTTGCCTGGTTTTTGGTTTGCGATCTGTACCTGATTTAGGACTCAGCAATGCTACTGCAGCTATATGGGATTCCGCTTGTGGCCGGCAAGTGCAGTTACTTCAATTGTTTCAAAATTTTGATAGAAATCGAACAGACTTTACTCTTCGAGTAGATCAGTTGTCGATGAAAATTAAGAATAAACTTAAAAGGCTTTTGATATAAACAAATAAAAACCCACAGTAGATGTGTAGAAAAGTAAATTTTTATTTGTCAACTCTACACTGAGATTCATATCAGTTCACTATAATCAGGCTTTTGATGGTTGTTTGATTTAATACATTTGATTAAGTCATGATTTAGTCGTGATTTACTACGTATTCATATTATATTCAGCAAAAACTAGTTAATTATGATTCATATGAGGGTAATGATTGATATTATCATTAATGATGGTGCCATTTCATAATAGAATTGGAGCTTAAATCGCTTTATTTTTTCAAATTGAAATAGAAAATAAAGACATAGGTCTAACCAATAAAGAAGTTACCAATAGCGAATTGCCAGGTAATTCAGAAAATACCGAACCCTCGAGAATATATAGATTGTAGCCACTGATAAAGATATAGTTTTTCCGCCAATGCGATGAATGTTATTTTTGGTGAGATAGAAGGGTGCAATATACATACATCTCGTTTGCGCGCGGTAGGCTCGGTTCATGGTTCCTACCACACCGGTTGATAGGGGAAAACTTGGGAATTTCAATATTATATTGCCCGGTTTGAAAATTTTTGGAATTCGATACATTTTCCTCTTTTCTAGGAAATATTTACGGTTCATTTTAGCGTAGTTCTGAGACGTGAATTTTTACGAAGGCCTTATTTCCATTTTTGAATAATTGCGAAAATCACCTATAAAAATCCTCCGGGGAAAAACGCAAATTCTAGCGGTAGTATTATAATAATAGTAATAATAATAATTATAATAATAATATATTTTCTCTTACATAGCGCACCCCTACATGGTAATTGGTGCGCTTTACATAGATATAAATCATTTTAACCATATTAAAACATAATATTAAAACACAATTATTGATTTAAAAAAATTGATAATATTATTACGCAAGTATTCATGTAATGCTTACTTATAGCAGTAATTCATGTAACTGTAGGAACAGCGGTTCTTACTACTTAAATACTATTCGATGATAAAATTCAGTGGCATGATTGCCATTTAAAAGATCGCGCGTAAGATCAACAATCGAAGATGATTATTGATCATCATCGTTGATGACAGCTTATTCGCCGGTAGTTAACGATGATAACCGGTCGTTAACGCGTCGGTTGATTATGATTTCGCTCGGCGATTAGCTGCTGATGACAACGGTTAGATTTCGATGGGCGGCTTAGCGGTCGAATAGTACTCGATACGTACATCAAACAATCGACGTATAATTAACCGAGTCTGTTGTTTAATTCGACGGGGTTAAGATGATGAAGAGTTTTTGATGGAGCTCGTTTTTCATCGTGTGCCAACTGGGCTAGACAAGAATCAGTGGTATCAAGTGGGGAGGGAGGGGGGCACTTTCACCTGGAAATCAGGGAAAATTCAGGGAATTTTCTTTATTCTTTAATAAAAAAACGTCAGAGAATTTTGTTTAAAAAAGAAAAGCTAAAAATCAGGGAAAAGTTGGTGAAATTTGTTGAGATTGCTAAGTCGCCCGTAAAATCAAACAGTTTCCGTCTATGTTTTGCATATTTGACTGTGTTAATTGATTGCATTCTTAGCAGATCTAGTCAGGGAATAGTTAGGTAAAGAGCAAGTGAAATAAAAGTCACCACCCCGTCTAGGAATAAATTTCTTAGATCTGCGCTATATAAGAAGAAATATATTATTATTATAAGAGCGAAGCTGTCAACTGTTCCTGATTTTCATCAGTACTTACTTTTTTTGTCAGGTGTGCTGATGTGATTTATTTGGCGTGTACGGATATGCTAAAGATGTAACTGAGGGTCTTACTGTTGATTACTGATTAGTTTGTTCATTTTCTTTCGTGTTTCGATCGAATGTTCAACTTGTTTCTGAAAGCACGTTTCAGAGTTTGGTTGCCCTACATAATAGCTTGGTTCAGACCAACGCGGCTGATTTGAAGAAAATCAAATTAATCGTTTTAACTAAAAAAAAATAAATTATCGATTATGACCCGAACTTGTAACTAGAAATAGGGTGAAGGATTGGTTGTTGCCTTTCCTCCATATTTAGTTCATCGCCCGTCCGAAGCTAACCCAACAATCCGGCGATATCTACAGCCATGTGAGATATATATCTATATATATATATATATATATATATATATATATATATATATATATATATATATATATATATATATATATATATATATATATATAAAGATGCCTGTGGAATTCTAGCGTAAATAATGCGTGTTTACCCATGAATTCTTGTCGACGATGTCGCAACATAGGCGTGTTTGTAAGAATAATACATCCGTATTGATACTGCGTTATTAGAACGTACGAAGAATGACTAGTCCTCGGCGGGGTGTAACTGTCATTCCCAATATCGTTATGAAAAAAAAAAAAAAAAGCGTTCGCGCGTTTCTCCAAAAAACCGCAGCGAGATAAGGGACGAGGTTCTTTTGCGAGGCGTGATATCTTTTTAAATTTCACGTGAACGAGGGCGTTTGTATTTTACGGTTCCTTAAACGGTGAATATTTTTTCTTTAATAACAAGCTTCTGAGTTGAGCACCATGAATCTTCATGCGTGTGGCAAAAAACTGGCCATAGTTTTTTGTGTTGCTCATATGTCGCATCATCGAAGAAATAAATTTTTTTTTCAAAACTGAAAACTAAAGGTTCGCATGTTGCTGAAGCTGTCGAAACCGATCTATTGACCAATGGAATATAACAAAACGCGCGTCACAATTGGTTTTAGAGAAAAGGGAAAAACGCTCCAACTATGCGGGACAAAAGTGTCTTAACAAAATGGCGGCTAGAAACTATAGAAGGGTTCACACTCTAAAATGGTTAACTAATAAAGTACTCTGAAATTCCGACTCCACCCAAGCTGAATGTTAAGGGAGTGCAGTTCGTTCTGTGAATATTGGTCGGAAAGAAATTGGCTCGAACTGAGCAATAACATACCGTGTTGTTTTTGGCATATCGTAATCTACGTATATGTCACCTAGATTATGATTTCCATGTATTATCAGTGCGTGCGTGTACGTTAATTCATTGCGATTCTTTGCCACACTTTGTCACGAAGTTATGGGTTTAAAAGAAAATTGTCGATTCTGGTGATCTTAATCTTAGATGACTTAATTTAAAGATCCAGTTTTAAAGATTATTGTCAATGTAAGGAAGATTTGAGTAACCGAATTAAGTAGAAAACACTTATTTCTAGCTTCGACTCTGACGGTTGAGACTTTTTGATCGAAGACTTTTAAAAATTATTCGCTGATGTTTGCTCTATTTATGAACAACGATGGAAGGGAAATCTAGTGCCGTTGGGACCGTAACACTGCAGCGGCGATAATTTACTGAATGACGTTTCTTTTTCTTTCGATGCCATCTTTTTGACGAAACTGAAGTAAATTCGCCGCAATAGATTAGAACCTGTCAAAAATGGCTGTGGCAATCAAAAATTGCTTCGAACGTGTATGAAATCATTTTTTTTTTTTAAGAATAGAAAAAAGAATTGATTTTTGATTACCTGCGGAAATCGGATACCCGGGGATTCTGTCGAGTCCACAATTATTCGTTTAGATAGGAAAATATTCATACCTATTGTTCTGGCTAGTTTTGATTCGGCCACGGCGAGAAACTCAGATACGGCATTCCGTCGATCGGCCGCTTTCGTGGAGAACCTGTTTACGCAACAACAGCGTTTTTCCCCACAGCACGTTGCGCATGTGGCTTCGACTTACTAACGAATCTAATTAATCGAAAAATATTCGATGCAGAGCAAAACACGCGCGGGCGAGCGATTCTGTCGAAAAAATCGGCGCTGGCTTCGTTTTCGCGTTTTATTATTCGTAACTGTCTCGGTAAACACGGTAACTCGCGCCGGCGCGTTCACCTGCGATCGTTCATGCCTCATTTGTTCGTCGTTCGGCGTGTTTATTCAGCGTTCGCGATCGGGGAAGAAGTTGTTTTTATCAGTTCGCGCGGCGCGTTGCAAATAGTCAGTTTCGGTTATTATTAATAATTCGACCCATACTTCAATAGCCGCTTTCCGCGCGTATTATTATATTCAATACTTCGTATCTTCACGATTCAGTTTTTCTTGAAATAGAACTGGCCCTCAAAAAAGAGCTCGGCATATGGTCAAGCTTTCAAGGGGATCTTTTTGTAGAACTTATGAAGTAAAGAAGCTGATTTAGAAAATTACCAACTGATTACATCGATGATCGTTTTATGTTTTGCAGCTACCCGGCGTCGAGACGTTGAAAGACTACAACTTCCGCTTCGGCCGTTCTCAACTGCTCGAGTTGCCGCCGGTGATCAACCCGTCGGGCTGCGTGCGCACGGAGCCGCGGTTCCGCACGTTGTTCCGACGGCCGCACATTCTGATGAGCACGCAGTGTCACCCGCACGCGAGTTCGATACCGGCGATCGTCACTGGCTTCACCGGCGACGTCTGCTCGCCATACATGAAACAGTTCGTGCACTCGAAGTCGCAGCAGTACCGACGCCTGAAAACTGAGTGGAGAAACAACGTGTTCCTCGGACGATCACGAATTCAGGTAAATATAAATCGCTGCGGCGCTGAATCCACGGCCGAGTTCGGTTTTCGTATCTAGTCGATTAGGCGTTGGAACTAATAACCGAATTTGCTTAATTTCCGAAATACAGTAATTCGCTTAATTCGTATCGGTTTAATTCGGATTCTCACTCATTTCGTACTAAGATTCCTGTCCCTTCTAGATTATTCCTATTCGATTCGATTCGGTTTAATTCTGACAAAATTTTCCAGTCCCAGATGATCCCAATAATAGCTACTGTATTTCTGGCATGTAGTTACGACTGACATTCGGTTTCACTTAGTTCGACTAACTCAGATAACTCAGTAGTTGGCCCAGGTTCGATCTAATGAATAAAAGCCAACGATTAGACATAAAAGATTAATTAAGAATAAGCTATGGTAAAAGGGTGTCATAAAAAAAGGTGTGATCTAGGAGCATCTAAGGATGGACAAGAGAAATCCCACTATGATAAATTCAGCCAGTGGTATGTCATCTTCACCCATCAAGGGATTCGAACCCACTATGCTAAAGCTGTTCTCCGAACCCCGTGACCTCACGAGTCGTTGTAGTCGTTACTAACCGAATAGAATCCGGTCGTACCAATCACAGCGCTTGTAACAAACGACTTTAGGCTTCTATTGGTTTTCCCGTTAAATGGACCAATCAGCGAACGTTTTACTGAACAAGGAAGTATTATGCAAATCGATATATGACGTCACGCGCAACAGCGCCAGTAATGAAATCACGCTTCGTGAGGCCAGGGGGCTGGTGGAAGCGAGTTTGGGAGTGATACCGGACCCCTGGCAAGCGAGGATGGTGGTATGCCTGATGATGGCTAATAGTATTAAACCGAAACGTTCCGCCAAAATAATCTTTTTACCTCAGAACTTTTCATTTTTGGTGGGATTTCTCACGTTATTCATCTGACACGGATATTGTGTATATTCTTGTCTCATCTAAGGAAGGACTAAGATGTTTTTGGTAAGCTAACTCATTCCAAAGAAATGGTGCCTAATAGGTAAAGGACTATGGCCAGCAGATACAAGTTTGGCTCTAGGTTGGACTGAAAGCAATTGGCTAGATAATTGAAGATTAGAACTTTTCATTTCCTCGATATAAGCTCAGGATCTATTTCATACTCAAACTTTTCACCTCATATCGGGACATAATTCGTCTTCGGTGACATTCTAGTTGCATCGTAAATCTGGTAATGTGTTTATTCGTGTAGGGACTGGGTTTGTTCGCCGCTCGCGACCTCGAACGACACACGATGGTCATCGAATACATCGGAGAACTGATCCGAAACGAGTTGGCCGAAAAACGAGAACGAGATTTCGAAGCGCAGGTACGTACGTGGCCGCTGGTCTGGAAAACCTTGAAAACTTGGGGAATCACAAAAATCAGGGAAAACTTATCAGGCAATGTGACAAATTTTACCAAAAACCTAGAAAACTAAGGGAATGCGGATAATGCTATTGACCATCTGTTTCTTTATCAGTAGGTGATTCATGAAAATTCAATTAATTGTAACATTTGAAGCCTAGAAATTTCTTAAATTCGCACAAGGCATTTTTTTCGTAATCGCATGGAAAAATCAGGGAAAGCTCAGGGGCCGGTTTGATAGACTGGTATCAACTTGGGGGGTTAACTCGACTCAATAACTTCTTGAAAGCTTTCACCACACGTGTGTGCAACCTTTTTTTCATCGTAGAATCGAGGAGTCTACATGTTCCGTTTGAATTCTCACCACGTCGTCGACGCGACCATGTGCGGCGGCCCCGCCCGCTACGTCAATCACTCGTGTATGCCGAACTGCGTCGCCGAAGTCGTTCCATTCGAGAAAGAAAGCAAGATAATCATCATCGCCAATCGACGTATCGCCCGCGGAGAGGAGGTAAGACCGAATCGATTTTGAACCATTTTTACGGGACTTCTGTCGGAAAATCTTTTTTGCCGGAGGTTCGCCAATACAGTAGATTGTATAATATATACCCCTATAGTTATACCCCATATAGGGCAGATTTTAAGGGATGGACCAGGTGGACCATAGTCCGCCCTTCAAAATTCGAATGTGCCCTCAAAAAAGTCTGGAAAGTTTTTTATGCAAACAAAATAATATAAGGGAAAAAATAAATCAAAATGATTTGTAATGAGGGCCCGAAGAGCCCCCTTTTGTCCTATATTTTCCATGCCAGGGTGCCAGCAGAAGTCCACGCCAATTTCCATGCTTGCAGTCCTCGTATTGCCAAATCTGCCCTTGTCAAAGTGCCCATTCCAGTTTTCAGACCCACCTCCTTTGAAGTGCGCATATGACTTCTATGGGCGCCAGGGCCATGTTTTATGGATACAAGTTGTAACTTCTGGTGTCCATTGACTTGAATTGCATTATCTTTTTATCACCTTTGTAATTTTTTAATGTTATTCAATTCGTGAATAAAGAATACTACTAATAATAACAATAATGATAAAGAATCCTGGATTCGCACAAAGGTATTACCGCCATTTTTTTCTAACTTTCCAGCTCGTTTACGATTACAAGTTCGACTTCGAAGACGACCAACACAAGATTCCTTGTTTGTGTGGCGCGCCCAACTGTAAAAAGTGGATGAATTAATGTTAGAAATTTAGTTAAACATGCGGAAACTGATGAACTCAACTGGCCGCTATATAGGTCTATTTCGATTTAAAAGCGTCGTATGAAGTTGAACTACCTGCCATGGTGCTCACAACTGCTGAATCACGTATGCGTACAGTGAACTACACTCATATTGTTTAACCGGTCAAATACGGCTTTTTTTACCATCAATATGCATCCATCTTTTGTCGTTATCCGAAAACACGGGTTACAGCGGTCAAGTCGGTTCGGTCTCTTTTCATGTCTGGATGACTCGCTACTCGGGAGGCATTTCCCTTATACACATATATTTATGTTGATGCCAATTTTTCAAAGTTTTATTTCCGCTACCAGCAGTGCAGTTAAGCGATAAATGACGATATATGTGTAGTTGACTGTATCGTAAGGTGTATATTGTTATTATTATTACGCTGTGTTATTAATCTGTGTTGACTCACTGTGATGATGATGATGTAAAATGATAATGCGTATTTGTGATTATAGTGCGTATAGTAGCTATGTATTCATGATACATGCTTTGAAGTCACCGATGAAAGTTTGATAACCAACCGCCTTGTGTAACATATATACATATTCATTGCCACCCCCTCCCGGACGACCGTCATCTTGTAAATATATCATACGTTTGTTACCGATTCGGTGTGTAAAAAGGTATTTATTTTCTACACGAACTTGAGATTGTCATTATTTATCATCCCCCTGGGCACAAGTTCCAGACTTGAAAGACGCGGAACGCGATATGATAGCTGATTTTAAGCGCTTTTTTTTTCGCTACTTAGTCTTGCTAATTAGCCAGCCAGAAGGGTTAACTTAGAAATTGATGCTACACATGAAAATAGAATAGTTTGATTGATAATTTAAATGATATGGTATTCGTTCCTATTTGTAACTGAATAAATGAATGAAAATGAATTATATTTGTCTATGATATAAAGTATATATATTATGTATGTATGTATGTAAATATATGGAAGAGACTGTATGTAAAAATGCTGTTGTGTTTTAAGGTATATGAATTTTGTCACTGCGGAAGTAAGTACGAGGTAGTCCATTAGAAATTGAATAATACTTTCGTTTGTCTATATAATCGTAAATCTATCGAACGTTCTCGCGTGTTAATTATCATTGTTTGTTAAAACCACTGCCATCTCGAACGTTTTGCATGTTCGTTCTTACAGAAAGTCTAGTAACTCGATCGAGCCTTGGTTGAATTAGTTGGAACTGATAAATTTAGTGTTTTTTCCGAGGCAATAATGATATTGACTTCAGATTCTTACGCAATTTTGCTTTACTTTCCGGCGTATAAGCGAACCTGGATCCAGTTCCACGGTTGTGAGTTAGAGTTAAAATTAGTTCATTTTCAATGAGTTAACTCACAACTGTGGGAACTGAGTCCTGTGGTTTGCTTAATTTGTGCAATTTTGAAGGTATGTAATCCTCTAGTAAGGCATAGTGCCCCGGGTTCCATGTGGAATTCTGAGAAAGAATCAAACCTTTATATCCTTAATTTAACATGTTTTGTGTATTATAAAATCGATCAGATTGTCTTGTGAGAATTGGTTTGAAATTATTCATTTATTTATGTATCAATACCATCCTAACTGTACAGCGAACATCATATGAAAAATATAAAGTCGAATCTGTGACTATATGTATATGAATTTGTGTTCGTTTTGACTATTTTCGTTTGTTGGTTTCCGGGCGGTCTTGCACGTGATGTCATAGTTGTTGTTCGTCGACCAGCGCCGGAGACAGTGTTGGATAACAGCTAAAGATAATCTGGAGTCAGTTCCACTTGTGAATTAATATTTGACTCGTCAAAGAGTTAGTTTATCGAAAGTGAACTGATTTTAGCTCTGAGTTAACTCTAACTTGTGGCTGTGGAACGATGGTGGGGATTTACAAATTTCGAGGGTCTGTCTATACGGCATTAGCGATAGCCGCGATCACACGAGCGTTTTTGGTCTGTTCCAAAATAGGCGTGGAACAACTTCAATCTTTACAGCAATCATTTCCAAGATGATTGCTCATAGGCGGAAATACGACATGAACTCTGATTCAGAAGGGTTCCACGGTTGTGAGTTAAGATTCGACACTGGAATTCATTGAAAAGACGGAACTGATTTTAGCCCGAGAGTATTGAGTTAACTCTTAACTCGCAGCTGAGGAACTTGATCCCAAGCAGATCCTGAACACCATATCATTCAACATAACTTCACATATATAATATATCAATAATTTGATTATTAATATTTACAAATTCCGAACATATTATGCAAATAAATACATTATTTGTAATTTTCCTAATGAATACATTTGGATGCGATAATTGCGTAAAAAAGTTGCGACCACCGTCCGCGTGTCCGAGGGTAGAAGGCAGACGCGGATAAACGAAGATAGAACGTGGCCCGGATGTAAACCTGCATCTCTGTCACTCGAGTGTAAAACGACTTAGAATAGCTCGTGGTCAATGGTTATCGATGTTGTCAGAAATAAGAGTCAAATCTGGGTCCCTGAACGCCGGATTACTTGAGGTTACTATCGGCTGCAATTTCCCCGTGACCTTGTCCTTCGCCAGCTGAGCGCCTTTCACTCGTTTCCATTTCATACGGCGATTTTGAAACCATACTTTCACCTACAAATGAAAATTCATTCATTTTTGATTAATAACTAACTAATGTTATCGTTTAATGCCTGTTGTTATTTTGACCCAATAACGCTGGAAAAACATCCTTTTTGTTCCGATTACGATGATACGAAATACATATATTTACAGTAATGAGTAACTCTTTATAGAAAATCAGATAATTTTCTACATTGTATATACACAGCAAGGAAGTCTTATTGTCAAACATGCAGAATGTCGTCTTAAGAATTAATTAACGTTTAATGTATGCTCATATACATAGCCTTAAGAATTATTCGACTTCTTCATACAGGCATACCATGCGCATTGACCCTTGTCGACGATATACACTGAATACGTCGAACTCGACGTTTAATTAATGTACGTATAAATAAACTTTTCAAGTTCTTTATATAAGGCCTTCATACAAAAATACCCTGCACGCGCATTGGCCCTTGTAGATATAAACTGAACAAAAACGAAGAAATATTTATCGACATCGCCAACGTTTAGTTGAAGTACTCGAACGGGGCATTTTAGCTACAGTTTTGGCGTGAAAATGGCGTGAATTTATCAAACTAAGTCTTTCGATCGATAAAACTACCGATTGTGGCTTAGAGGAAAAGAAACGTGCTCCAGATGCGAATGAAAATGCGGACCTTTTGCGAACTTCCCTATCCCGGCGTACGCGCCTCAGCCGACCGGTAAAATCAATCGTTCCCAGAACAACCTTTCTTTCAATCCTATAACTTATTGTGGCGATTTGTTGCAGAGGCTCACGTGGCTTAAACCCGCGAATACATCGATCACCGCTTTCCACCTGTCCAAAACCTGGTTGGATTGGTCGATATTCGACGTGAAAGTTCATGCGTCTGATTACAATTGGTTATCGGTCATTAGAAACGCATCAATTTTAAACGATTGATTGTTCAACCTTTCTCCGATGATAGGTACAATGACTTCATTCACTTATTACTCCGCCAACCCCTTACGTATTTATTTACAGTTCATCGCCGTAAAACATAATTAGAATATTGATTAAAGCCGTAAAACCTAATTAAAATACATATCACTTATCAGCTTCTGCAGGTCTGCAGGGCCGTCTGAGCGGGGCGGGGGTGTTTGCGCCCCAAGAATTTTGGAAAAGTGCTCATTTTGCAAATATGATTGTTATCCAATAGAGCCCTTTTTCGGGATTCCTCCCCCTCCCCCCCCCCCCCGAATCAAATGCTAGGTACAGCCCGGTTCAGAGCACAATTCAGGAAGCAATCATATTGAAACCGCATTGAAAACGTATTTTAAGATTACATATAACCACAAGTTAATCAATTTTGGAGCTAAAGTTCATGTACTTTATCTTCTTTCGTGTATAAGTGGACAAAGCGATGAAAGCCAAAATAGGTGTGAGATTTTGGCAAGCTAACCAGTATACAACTCAAAATCATGGAAAGTCGGTTGGTAAAACGAAGAAATTAGTTATATATGCCTTTGTAGGTAGTAAGCTATCAGTAAGGTTATCAGTTGTCATGTAAAACCCGCTGAACAGATGCACTGTTATACGATGCAATGCGAAAGGTTGCAGCGAGGAAGATTTGTCAAAATGCTAACAACAGTTTGAGTCACGCAAAGTACTGATATTCGCCGAATTTGTGTCGAATACCGGTCTGAGAAATCCGTTACGATATCGTATACAATTATATTTAATTAACAAATGTTACAATATCAACAGCTTTTATGGCTTTGGATTTGCTTCGCATACCCGCAGGAAATTCCATTTTATCGACGATTTAAAATCAATGTAGATATTAAACACAAGCGAATCGTCGTAAAATGGAACGCGCTTGTGACCATGAAATGATTATTGACCGTGAGGTCTATCAAAATTTCAACTAATAAATTCCATTGTTAATATGTTAGGTTTTGGTGATTTAGCACTTGCTTTATTTTCAGAATACATTTCAAGACAAAGGCTAAAATTAAGTGTGTATAATATATCCAGAAATGACTGAATATTTCCCTAATTTTGGCCATAAGACCAGCCAATTCTTAGCTCCACGTAACTATGCCACCAAAAGCCCAACAGATAAACGAGTCTTTTATTTTTCTTCGTTCATCTTTTTACCTGTCGTTCAGTGAGATCCAACGCTACTGCGATCTCGTACCTCCGTAACCGCGTCAGGTAATTGTGTATTGCGAATTCTTTTTCCAACTCCTTGATTTGATGCTTCGTAAAAGCGGTTCGTTCTTTCCGCGGCTTCGTCGCCAAGTCCATTTGGTACGACGACTCCGAGCCGCTAGTTCCTGAAAGAAATTACATGACATACGTTATCCCGCAGTGGAGGGCGGAAGAAAAAACCAAATCAGTTTTCGCGATCTTCGTTAAGTTACGCGATGAAATTCAGAAAGTGGAATTAACCTGGGCCCGGTTCCGCAGGGCGTAGTTGTCCCTTAATTATGATTAAATCACTAATCATAATTAAATCATTATAAGTTAGGTATTTCAGTAAACGTAATCAACTTCGATTATGATTAAGTCAATTTCAAAAATCAATTCTCTTCTAGAGCAAAATTAGATCATTCATTGCTATATCTATGCGATTAAGATATCAAGAATGGTAGGCGCCTATGCGTTGTTTAAGATTATAGGTAAAAAGTAATTGTATTCTTTTAACGAATCGAAGTATCCCCGATATGAAGAGATGCCCGCGAAACTTTTCCGTAGCAACCGCCCTTAGGAAAGCAACAATAACAAAACGACATAGTAGCTACAGTATGTCTATTTGGCGTTAGCGTTATTGCGTCAGTTGTATTTATTTTACGGCCACGCATCTATTTTGTTTTAGGTATCTAACTCGGCTTCGATACAGTAAATGTCCCGCGGCGAAGTTATCCACGCTGACAGAATCATTTGGAAATTTGGAAATTACTTTTTTTACCTGACTGGTAGAATGATATTAATTTCAGTATTCAGAGTTGATAAGTAAACATCCACGTTGACGATTGTAAAACCATTTTTTTATAGCAGTTTCGGGGTTTTGACTAAACTCCATCACCAGAGAAACCAAGATAACATAATAAATAACATAGTACAGTTATCATTTTCAAAAGTAATTTTCAAATTATTGTTTATAATCATTATTTTGTTATTTTCGTTTCTCCGATCATGGAGTTAAGTCTAAACTGCGAAACTGGGAAACTCCGAAACTGGGATTAATCAACAACTCAGCGTTTTTACTAATCAACTTTGTGCTTATTCGGGTTCCTATTCAAAGTTTCTATATCGCACGTATTGCGTTTTAAAAATCTAATTATTCTGTTTTCTTATTATATCGTTGAACATCGATGAGATTGTATTCGATTGGCCCTGGATCATTTTCTCGGTACGTTTTAAATCGGTTTGCAAAAAACGCGTGTCTGGTGGTAAGGTTTTGACAGCCTTGTCACTCTTTCACTTGTCCGTGAAATTGAGTTTGTAAACCTCGCAGCCGAGGAGAACATAGCGCTTCCATTGCATCTGCATATATACGACGGGATATTTCCCGTTTTGCTCGTGTTTTACCATGAAAAGAAATGTTACACTTGGATCTAGACGAATCCAAATGATTTTAACGGATGGTTACCTGGTGATGATCTTTGGTCGCTGTTATTCAACAGAATATTACCCTTTAACCCGTTGTCTATTAAATTACTGAAATTCTGATGGGGATAATTCCCGTAAACGCCGCACGGCGAATAACCATTGTTCGTGACGTAATCGTTGCGCATCGTCTGCTGGTCACCGTTGCAGACCATCGCGGCGGTCTGTTGGCCGCCGTAACTGTACGTGGAAGCCGGCAGCAGACCGGTCGTGCCCGATAGCGTAGTCGTAGGGCACGACGGCGGCGCCGGGCCCGATAACGCGGTCGACCACGACTCGCCGGTGCAGTAGTTCAACGTCGACGTGCCGTAAACCGGTGGCAATGACCCGGTGGCTGCCGGCGCTTGTAAATGCTGCAGTCCGCCGTAGTTATTACCGAGTGGTGGATAGTGATGTAACGTCGGTGCCCCGGTGTTCATTGGTCCGTAGATCCTTTGGTCCATTTTGAAACCGGCGGAAAGATGATTATGATCGAATGAATCTCTCGAACAACCTATTTCATCTCCACACGAATTTATTTTGAAGTTTCCGAAGCCGTTGTTGTCTGAATCTAATGATAATCCAATAATTCCGCAATTCACGTATTTAATCTTCCATCCATACGAATGAATTGAATCTATTGATCGGTTATCGGTCGTAGTTTCTCGCGTTCCCGAGATCTTATCCGTGTTTATTGCCGATCTTATCCTAGTTAATCGGTGTAAACCCGCCGCAAGTGATAAGTATGTACTTTCTCGCTATACTGATAAGAGAGCGTATCCCATCCATAGGATACATCCTATATATTTGACCCGTCTATCAATTCCCGGCGCTGCAACCAATCGAGAGGCCGCTTACTGACAGAGGAGGTGCGAAAGAAGTTACACGTCCATCTATCATCCTGTTCACGGGTTCCTGTAGAGTACCATGATCGTAGCAGAACAAAGGCCAGACGAATTTAGTATTCGTTTCAAGGTGCATGAATAACGTCATTTGTTTTTACGAGATTCGCAAGAAAATATCAGATAGAAATGTGTTTCATTATTCTTGAAGCAAACTCTTCAATTTTCAAAGGGAATTGTCAAGCGAAATGCTTCTTGGCGGTGCAATGCAGCAACAAATGGTTTAATGGACCATTATAATTTCTGTATTTTTCAGGGAGAGGAACGTTCATGAAAAAAAAACAATCTCACAGAATGATGTTAGTCCTGTATATAGTTTGTTTTGTGTTATGTGTATATTTCATGATTATCCACTTGAGCGTATTTTGTATATACACTACTTTTCATCTTAGAAAAAAGCCGAAATAACTGGAAATGGTCTTTGGTGCATCCATTCCAATCCCTAGGCCACAATCAGGTACATTCATTTATTGCGATCAACAAGATGGTTTGAAATAAAATCGGAATATAAAAATCCCGGTGTGAAGAGTTTCAGTCGGTAGAATAATTAATTCATATACCAATAAACTATTTGTCTATGCAATCCGGGGTCCTACCATGTTCACCGGACGATGTAAATGAATATACAAATGTGCATAAATGAAATATGTTACTTTTATTTATGCAAGAAACGCGCTTACAGGAATCCGGTATATAAGCTCAATAAGACCTGCCGATGTCGTTCAGTCAACGGGGACTTCCAACACGCGGCAGGTTAGTGAGCGCTTTCGTAGAAATCTCTGGAAAATTATCTGTGCCTATATCCAAATAGAAACACTGTAAGAGTCCTTTATAATGCCACTGTTGGGACCACTGAAAAATATGGCATTATCAAGCATTTGACATTTTAAAGAATGGCGTTTTCATTGATTTGAGTAAATTTGTTCTCCGAAAACATCGTGGCGTTAAGAGAGCTGTGGCATTAAAAAAATTGGCGTTATAACGGACTTTGACTGTATTGTCACATTTATTATGTGGAATAGATGTTACGAATTGAAAGACTTTTCATTTCGAAAAAAACATGGTTATGTATGAATAATCATTATAACCTTATGTTTCAGATCGTAACAAAATCATTCAAACATGTCGGCCAATTTGGAAAAATTCAGAAAAGCCCTTCTGTCGCGGGGATCGGCTAGTGTAAAAAACATTTGCAGGTAAGCTATCCGTCATTGTCCGATGATAGATATTCATTGATTTGAAGAAAAGGCCAGAAGGATTGCCAGTGACGATGAATTCATTTGGTAGCTTCATTTTTCATCAAAAGAAACATAACGACATCATTCACTCTTACACACGATTTACACTTTAATCAATCGCAGGAAATTCGCAATTATGGACGATGACAGAAGTCGCAGTTTGAGTCTGGAAGAATTTACCGAAGGCGTCAGAGATTTTGGATTGACCGCGAATGAAATGTCGAACGACGACATTAAAGCGATGTTTAAGGAGATTAATACAAATGACGATATTACTATTAGTTTGGATGAATTTCTAAAAGCTGTTAGGGTAGGTTACCACCTTCAGAATATTGTCACAGAATTGACCTATACTGATAGGGCCTATCGTGTTAGAATAATATCAATGAATATTGTTTTGATTATCCCAGGGCAATTTGATGAATGAAGCGCGACTTAATATCGTCAAGAAAGCTTTCAAAGTTGCTGACAAATCCGGCGATGGAGTGTTGACGGTTCACGATTTACAGGGTATTTTCAACACCAGGATGCATCCGAAAGTTAAAAATGGTGAATGGACAGAAACACAGGCGTTTGAGGAGTTCTTACGGACATTCGATACTCCGAATCAAGCCGATAATAAGGTAACATAGAGATCTTTGCTTCGACAGTTAGTCGTTTGACCAATGTCAAACATTTTTTGGTTGTGTTTTTAGGTGACCGAAGAAGAATTCATCAATTATTACACTGGTCTGAGTGCCTCGATTGACAACGATGCCATGTTTGATCTGACGATCAGAAATGCTTGGAAGATCTAGAAAGCATAAAATGCATCGTTCCAAATTCTTGTAGTCTTCTACTCAATCACTATAGATAAACAAAATATAGAATAACATAACCGAGCCTCTGTTGTTATTGCTCTGGGTCTTCATGGAAACGACGCGGTGCCCAAGTTCACCAACAGTCTCCTCTCTGCGTTGGTCCAATTTAATTGATTTTGTAAAATACTGTAGTACATGAAATATATTGATGGCAGGTGGAGTTATTCCGATGGAGTATTGTTATACTAAGGCTTTTTCGTGATGGTGCCGAGTTTCGGCCACTTTTCGAGTGTCAATGATTTCGTAATAGGAGATGTAGAGAGAATAAGATTTATGAATTTTCTTACAAGATTTGGTATCTAGAGAAACGCTACTTCACACGTTTGTTGGAGGTACATGTATAGATTTGGCATTTGAGGCCAAATGCCGGCCAACCTAAAACTGGTTCAAATCGGCAACGGTTGGATTTCCCTATTTTTTCTCACACGGCGTTAAAACGCTGCTTTTTGTCAGACATAAATAAACACCAATTTTACCGAACAAGGAAGTATTTCGCAAATCGATATATGACGTCATGCGCAACAGCGCCAGTAATGAAATCACGCTTCGTGAGGCCAGGGGGCTGGTGGAAGCGAGTTCGGGAGTGATACCGGACCCCTGGCAAGCGAGGATGCTTTGAGCCATGGATAAGCTGCTTTCAGTTCAGATCATAGCTAAAGATCACACATCGACATTACCCGCTGAGAATTCAAATTCAATTCAATTTAGTTAATTTACTCAATAAAGCAAAAAAAGAGATTATATAGCAATCTATGCCGGCCCATGGACTCTAGTCCTTGGCCGACCTAACACATCTTACTGTCTGCATGCTGAACGTTAGCACCCAAGAAAAAAACATCAACAATACAAACAAGGAGGAAACAAATATTGTGGCGCTACCTATCAATAACATCTATACCCAAAATAGACTGGTTTCCGGTCTCTGAATCGGACAGGCAACCAGTCTATACCCAAAATGGCCGCTACCGTGCGAAAGCGAAACAACAGCGGAGCGGTACTCTCCGTTGTTTTGATTTTATATTTCGCTTCTTGTATACAGAGGCTGAGTTGTGTTCGCCATGGAATTAGATCTAAAACGTTGCACATGCCGCCTGTGGCTGAGGAGGAGGAACGCGGCCGATACGTCTTGACTAAGGATGAAAACGATGGAAATTTTCACCACCACCACAACAAAAAAACGACGACGACCCGCAACAACCCGGAAGTAAATGACGACAATGACGATGACGGGCTCGAATTTAAAAAATTCATAGCGAGGAATGATGATGGTGATATAAAGCAATCCGTCAGGGGTGATGGGTTAAAATTCGTGCCACGCCATCCCCACCATCATCGCCGCAGTAGACGCGCCGTGCCCCAACAATCACATAACACTCCCGAAAGTAGAGTGAACTTAACAACGGTAGGTCAATTCTAAACGAAATGGATATTTTACCGTATACGGCAAAGTGTTTACTTCCGCTATTTTACTGTACATCATTGCTTCATATATTATTAACTCATAAAAGTAACAAAATCATTTTCATTATCAACCCATTGCTGAATTTGAGCTGAAATATGAGCGGAAAATGGACTCGCCAACCTACGCTACCTTGCGACTGCCAGCGACGGGTTGCGACGCCAGTCGCAGTGAGTCGCACATGTTCTACTTTCTGTGACGCGACCGTCGCAACAAACCTACGCGTTCTTGTGACTGGGAGCAACTAGTCGCACATGGTCGCTGACAATCACATTGCAACCGACTTACGCCCCCACTTGTGACGCAACGATCGCGTCATAAATGATAAGAACTTCATCGTTTAAAGTTATGTTTCATCCAATCCTACTTCAAAGTTTATAGAAGAAAGGAGTCCAAGATTGATTAGGCATAGTGATAGGCCTACTCTAATTTACTTTGTTGATTGCCACAGGGGAGAAGTCAGTAACCTGTCTGTGGTTTAGTTTCACGATAGGATATTTTACAAACCACTTCATAGATCAATGTCGGGTGGAATTTTCACATGTGATTTTCAAAAGGGCACTTGATCAGAAAGGGGGGTTTGGAGACCCCCAAACCCCCTCTAGATCTGTGCCTACGTGCTGTTGCTATTGTTCCAAAAATTAGCTGGGAAAACTAAGGCAGGAAGAGCCTGACAAAATTACGTCATAATAGGGATGCCGTGTCACCACGGATACGGTGGTGTGACAGCCAGCCAATAAGGAAGCGGCATTCGAGAATTGTTCAGCCTCGATTTGCAAACATTTAGTCCAAATCGAGGCTAAGAAAATTATTGTTAATTTTCCACTCAAAAACGGGCTTAGGAAACCCAGCAGAAAATGAGTGGATGATAAGCGGAAAGGGGGACACATTCCGCTCAAATTCAGCTCATTTTCCATATGCTACAAATGTTGAATTCCGCTCGTTGTCAGTGAATTTCCGCTTAAATTCAACTATTTTTCAGCATTAAATTTTCCGCACTCTCGATGGGCTGATAGTGTTTATTGGGTTTATAGGTGTATAAATTTGGAATTGAATTGGTTCCGATGGGTTTAGGATCTAAATGACCCAGAGCGTTAGGGTTATTGTCCGTTTTATCCCTAGGGATAGGGTTAGGGAAAGGTTAGGTGCTATATGTAGTTAAAACATTCGTTGGGTTTTCAGCGTACTCGGTGGTCTAGTGGTATGATGCTGCGCTAGTAATTTACTGGCCCGGGTTCGAGTCTTGCTCTATTTTCTCTAACTCTGTTCTCCACACTTTCCTTGAAGACCTGTAGGCGCATGCGCAGCATAAATGAGCAAATCAGCGACGATGTACGGTAAAATAGTGGAAGACACTCCGCTATATATGGTAAAATATCCACTGCCTAAGCTAAAAGGCTAATTCATTGATTGAATTTTGGAGGTGACGATTCATGTTGCCTTAATGGCATTATTCTTAGTCCTGTTAGCGTTACGGGGGAACCTTACTGTGGATTGAGTATTCCCAAGCTGCTTAATCGGCCTTACCTGATTAGGAATATAACAACCAAAGACCTGTCTAATGATTTAAGACCACCAGGGCTGCTTAAAACTGTACTTTTTGGGGTTTCAAGTTTAATGCGTTAAACCAAGTCAACATACTAAAAAGGAAATCTACCATATAAATAGAAAATAGGGTAAATCCCTACTTAAAGAATAAAAGAATAAAAATCAAGCGGGTAATTAAGTTAGATGAAAATTAACACATGAACACTTTTTGAACCTCTTTTTGTCAGTGTTGTAATGTATATAAATATTATGCGTATCTATCAGTAAAAAAAGATAATTAACCAAAAATGTTCTTTTATTTCAAAAAGTTTGGTTCTTGTATTTACAGTTCGCGTTGTATGTAAATAAATATTATGCGTATCTATCAGTAAAAAAAGATAATTAACCAAAAATGTTCTTTTATTTCAAAAAGTTTGGTTCTTGTATTTACAGTTCGCGTTGAACGACAGCCATCATCAATTGATCGTTCACTGGGCAGGCGTACGCAGTCCGGTTATCATCGCGCTAGCGAGAAACTTAGAGTCACCGTCGGGTCCTGCTACGTCGAGCAATCTCTACGTGTCACGCGATTACGGCAAAAACTTCACCAAATGCAGGCTGCGCGTCGACTGGTTTACGACGAGCCGGGAGGTCATCGTCAACCAGTTCTACAACAGTCCTGCGTTTAACAGCTGGGTAAGATTTATAAAAACAACCAAAATCTGTTTTAGTATCCTGGAAAGGTTTCTTAGTTCCATCTTTAATTAGAGATTTATAGATATTTGTAATAGATCTCTGAGGTTTAATCGAAGAAATCATTCTCCGAAACGTCAGAACTGGCAGGGTTCCTATGACTCCGTGATTCCTTAAAAAACTCCTTCTTAATAGAAAACGTACTTGGAACATCTTCAATTTGAGTAAACTGCCCAAAACTCCTTCAATTTTCAGAATGGGCAAATTAGAAATTTTAGAAGTTGTACAGTAAATAGACCTAATGCGCCTAAATCAGTACCAGTTGAGACCAGGATTTGTTGCCCAAATAGTTGGTTACTGAATATAATTAAAAAGGATAGGAATTTGCTAACAAAACCATTGATTTACTAAAATAAAAAGCACCGATTTAGGAGTCTACTGTAATTGGGAATTTTCTCCTTTAAAACTCTTGAAAACTCCTTATATCCAGGAATGACTGATATGTGGGACCCTGATTAGAGGATTTTGATGTTTTTGTTAGATTATGGGCAGCCAATCCATGCTCCTAGTAATTAAAAAAGGCCTTTGCCACTCGTGTGAGTAATATTCATTTTTCGTACGGATTATATTTTCAGTACTTGTTCACGGATCTGCAGCACAAACTAGTGATATCTACGCGTAACAATCTAACTACGTTTCTACAGTCGAGGGTCGAGATACAGCCGAAAACGCTGACTATCTCTCCCGACGACACCAACCTCGTTATGATCTACGACGAATCGGATCGCGAAAAACGAGTAAGTAATCCGAACCGGAACGTCAGATACGACGAACATCCAATGCCGAATATCAAGCGTTATAACCGATAGTTTGTTGAATGGTCTGTAGGATTCCTTAAAAAACCTCTTCTACAAAAGGAATATATGCTTTTAAAGGTACTTGAAACTGTGAAAGTGACGCTGTGCGGACACTCCTCGAAATTTGAAATTTTCTCCTTTGATACTTAAGCCCTAACTACTTTAAAACGGCTTATATCCAGGAATGACTGATCTGTAGGGATTGCATGCAAATCATTCGGATTAACAGGGTTAGCTGTATTAATTTGACAGTGTAATAATTAGGCCTACATCGTAGTTATACAATTAGAAATGGATGTATTCGTTTAGCTGGTTCTCTGGTTCAGTGTCATCACCAAACTTGTCATTTCTTTTGATAGACTACGTACACTGTGAATGATTTTCCATGCCAGATCATCGCAGGAACTGCTTATTGATTAAACGTTTATCATATTTTCAGTTGTACTATTCGAAGAACTTTGGAAACACGTGGCAGCTGCTGTCTTCCGGAGTGAAGTCGTTTTTCTGGTTCGTTTAATTCGATTTATGGATTGAATAACGCAATCGGCGCCCGATTTCATGAGAAATTTTTAAGATGATAAGATTTTTCTCCGTATTGGTTCTCAGGCTTCCATTATGAGACCCTTATTTTCATACTGTCCGTCTGTGTGTATTTGTGTTTCAGCTACTTAGCTTCGTTAAAATTAAGTCGATCTTGATGAAACTTGGGTACAATATTAGTACGAAGGCACGGGCCCAGTGCGCCAGCTAGCGGCATAACTAGTAGGCACTAAAAACTGTTTTTTAGTGACATGATCTTGAAGATGATCTCATAACTGAGGAACGGGGTCGAAATTCAAGTTGTCTTTAATTCAAAAATTTTGCTATTGGCCCTAGATATAAAAACATATCCAAAATGCAATGGGAACTAACGCATGGGAATTTTTGAATTGGAGCCTGAGTCCGAGTACCGTTCGTCTGTGGCTTGTTTCTTCACTAACTGTCTCTTGTTTTTCAGGGGCAAGTACCCGTACGACCCGATCGGAACGGTTTACATCGAACGCACGTCGTTTCATCACCTGTTCGGCGTTGTCGTCAAAACACAAATCCGCAACGAACGTATCGCGTTCGAAACGATCTTCACGAACGTTCAAGATTTCGACATGCGCGACAATTATATGTTCGCCACCACCCGTCCGAGCTTGGTAAGTTTGACGACATCTTTTCGATTCGATTTTGTTATTGTGTAATTGACTTGTTGGTTGTTTTATTATTGCGGGGTTTATTATGGCCATTAAAAGCAGTAAATGTAGAAAAAAAGATTTCGCAGCCTTGAATAGCTGTGAATTTTCAAGCATGGGCCTTGAAAATGAAGGGAGGGTTGTGAAAAATGCTATTGAGGACAGTCGAAAACGATTTATTCATTTAATATCTAGTTTATATGCCTACAATTAAACACTCCATGTTGCAAAGATAGTATAAAATCCAAGAATGAAAGCGAGTCTGAAATGCTTTCTTCAGCGCAGCTAATATCTAATTCATGCGATGTTTGGACTAATATCCTGATGGTCATTCGCAGAAATACAGTATTCCTGAAGATGACTATCAGAATATTTGAGATATCGAAAATCGAATTTCGCTCAAGAAAACCATTGCAGACTGTTGTTCTCTGTGTGGGATTGAATATTTATGATGACCGGGTAATATCAATTTCTGCTTGAAATTTTGAAGTAATAATGGTAGGCCTATAGAAATTAATAATATTATTTAGATGGTTCCTCCAGAATGTCTCGTGTGTCATGAAGTTACCCGGCCGATTGAGGGATGAAAAACTGGGCCCTGATAATACATGTTATTATAGGCTGAATTCGTAGATGTTTTTGTACAATTCTGGGCATAACTAGGCGTACATATATCTACATACTACGTGATTTTACAGGCTAGCCCGCATCACGAACTGTACATTTCCTACAATCGTAGTCAACGTTTGCATCGAGCTATGATAGGCGGACGAAATACCACTAATATGGTTGGTACAAAATGACCGCGTCGGCTCGTAGTCTGACTGTACTCTAGCTCTTTAATCTTAGACACCCATCAACAATAATTGTACAGCCTAGAAATGAAAGATATTCAATGAACTTCTCTGCGCAATCTAGACAGGAAAAGAGTTTCTGATGCCTCTGGATAGCGTCTATTGCCTTTCCGCTGAACGCACAAATTTTAATTTAAGAATACGACTATTATCTGAATATGTCGTCATATCTGCTGACAGATGGTCTGTAGCTATTTGCGCAGACAATGGCTGCTAGCATACCAGTGGAACTACTAAGTGCGTTTCTAGGCTGTACAACTTTTTTTTAAATCGATTATGACATAGCATTTATATATATACAATTTTTATTCCCGATTTATTTCCGTCTAAAATCATAAACTGCCTGTAACGCATTCGCTGCCAGCTACGAGTATGATCGAACCGTCGGCTCTGTCACCGGAGCCACTACGAGTATTAATACTGTACCTGATTCTACAGCGGTTGTTGATTGGCTGGCAATGCGAACAATGTCTGCTTCAATCATTCTAAATAGCCAATGGTCTATTATGAGCAAGGGCTATGCTCCAGGAGCAACCTAAAAGTGTATGGAGTAGTTTATTTAACAAATATTTGTATATACCAAGATGAATGATTCAGCTATATATTACACAAAGAGCACGAAGCTCAAAACCGTGTACCTTCAAGTATATTCGGAGCGGCAATGGGGACGTACTGTGGGTATCACAGTGGCAGCGAACGTGCTTATCGGTGTTGGCCAGGATCCAGTTCAATCGTTTTCAGTTTCAGTTTATTCCAGGGTTGAAATTACATTGTAGTTCATATGCGACAATGTTTTAACTATAGAAGAGTCAAAATTTAACCTACGCAACAGATGAACCGGGTCCTGTGTGTTGAATAATACAAACATGTGCGCTTTCTTCAACACCGTATTGTAATGACAGTCGACTATGCTTACCTCAACTGTACTTTTTTCCAATTAGTTTTCGGTTGTTATTTGTATATGTGCTTAACTTCGATGTCTCAATTTGTCCGAAGTCGGTTGAGGTCAGCAGAAAGAACTGTCAGAGCGAATGTCTATACTAGTGCAGATCAGGATGGTCTACGACGAACTCAAATATGATTTTTTCTTCCGATCATTGAATACATTTTTCATTACTTAGCAAATGAAGCTGAATGATTAATACACCATGTATGTTTCAATGTGTACAATAACACAACATACATATAACACAATGTGTGGGTATCGCCTTTAGTATAGACATTCGGTTTAATGTAAATGATTGGGTCCCACGTTTTATAGACTAGTCATCGTTTGAATGATTTGCTATGTTTTGATTCAAACTATGTTCCCATAAACGGGAACATCCTTGCATCGGTTGTGGAATTAAATGGCCACTATGTTTTCCTGGATGCGCCTCCAGGGGGACAAATGAGACTCGTACAAGTCCATCAAATTTTTTTTTGATGTGCCCTTTTTCATTTTGTCAACAAAGATAATTGCTGCATCAGTGTGGGAGTACGCTATTGATGAGATTGCCTTTTTGGACAACAATTCGAAGTTCCCTTTTCGACTTGACAAATTCTTCAAAATTAGCACCTCATTGTGGGAGTCGCCATAGCTGCATCCCTTTTTGGACATCAAAGTGCCCTTTTGGGTTTTGACAATTCCTTCAAAATTGGCCTCTGGATCGGCCCTCGGCGTTCGATGACTTTCTATAAGACCGGCCCTATATAATAGTGTGTTGAAGTGCCGATTTAATTAACGACGATTGATTTTCGAAGCTGCTTTTTTCACGAGTTTTAATTTTTGCTGAGCACTCCCAACGATCCTAACCACCGATCTTCTATTTCTCTTCTATTTCTCCCTTACGTTACACGCTTTGCTGTTTGATCGTTAACGCCTATAACTGTAATCAGCCATTGGCGTCGCCAAACTCAAGTCATCTCGAATTGTGGGTGTCGCGTAACCATAGCCATTTTCAGAAGGCTATAATTCCGGGTAATAATACCAACGAGGTAAGTACAGTGTTTATTTTTTCGAAATCTACAGGGTTCGTACGACTCCTTGATTCCTTCGAAATGGGAAAAGGTGCTTGAAACTCCTTTAATTTGAGCAAAATGCCCGAAACTCCTTTAGAATTCAATTCCCTATGGTTTAAGTCTTCTCGGCCATTTGCGTACTAGTCTCGTCAATTCAGGGTTCAAATCCTGGTGGGGGAAGAATTTTTTGGCCCTTCTCTTCCTTCAAGGAACTTTGGTCTGCTCTGAATAGTGCTCAGTGGATTAACGGATGGAGAAGAATTGCATTATTTCCAAGACCTTTGTCATAATGTCCCCGATGACAGAGCTACTATGTAATTCCTATTTCCATATTGGCTGTACCGGTATGTCCCATTATAGAACTTGTATGTTCCTGTAGATCAGAACTTGGCAACAAATAACACCACCTAATCTGGATATTGAAAAAGCTATCTTGTTTGTTGTTGTCGATCGTAACAACGCATTTTGGTCATGATCATGAGTGTCTGGATAGATTCTTCCTGGATGCCTTGCCGAAGGTCGTAGATCCTCTAATTTCACCATGATCAGAACTTAGGCAACAATGATACCACCTGATCTGGATCTCGAAAAAAAAAGTATCTATTTTGAAATTACTGGACCGCTTTTACAGTTATCGATCATAAAGGCACATAATGGTCAGGATCGTTGAGTGTAGATAAATTCTTCCTGGATGCCTTCCTGAATTTGTATAAAGAAAAAATTCTGTTTGGAAAATGTCGAATGATAAACAAAGGCATCACTTTTATCATGATCGTGAACGACTTAGTATGTATAATGGTATAGTGGTTTTGATAATCGGGCATGAACCAAACCAGGAACATTATTCGTAGGCCTACATTTAGCATTGAGTCATCGGACGATTAATGTTGAAAAATAAAAACGCCTTGAATAGAACGCTTATAGAACTAGACTGCCTATGAATTTGCGATCGATTTGGCCGATTGCCATTCCGTTCTACCGGTACCTGAAATCTGAATGACTTTATTTTTAAATGCGACGAGTTATCGTGCAAGAATAGATAAATCACTCGAAACTATATGAACTTTCAAGTTTTGTAACTTTCGTATATAAAGTTTAAGCAATTTATGAATTTGACCAGTTCTATACCCATAAATATTGGACAAAAACACCACTGATCGAAATACTGTAGAATATTACATTATTCTTGGAAATGATGAATATTCAGGTGTCATTTTTGTTCCAAGATAACCAGCCCTTTCTGGCAATCTTAAAAACGTCATTGTGGCCCATTTTGGTCTTTATATAATCGTTATCTGACAGCCTTTCTTAGTATTTCAATGAAGTTAAAAGTTTGCGTTGCAGATTTCAGAGTATAAATCAGTCCTCTTCATTCTGCTCGGAAGATATAATTCGTTGATCAGTCTTTATTATTGGTTCTAGGGATATTGTTAACCGCTGCGATCATTGCGACATTTCTACCCCTATTATATCCCGGTATAGCTGAGCTACCATAATTACTAGAGACTGTAACCTTTGCAAAAATATTTAGGGTTATGTGTAAACAACTAAACTGGTGGTCTTTTGTAAAGAAAAACTTATACAATCATTTACGCGTGTGTACTTAACTGACACTGTTACCTAGCTATCTATTCAAAATTGAAAGTGTTTTATCTTGAAAAAAAATTGAAAGTGTTTAATCTACAACTCCTTGATTTCTTGAAAACCCCTTCTATATGGAAAATGCTTTAGAAGGTGCTTGAGCACAATGCCAGAAACTCCTAATTTCGAGAAATAGGCTATCAGACTAAGCCTAAATCGGTACAGTTGGAACCAGGATGTTTTTGTTACCATATTGGGCGGTTGCCCATTAGAAACCAAGTTTACTTAGTGTTAAGGATAAGTATTTGCTTACAAAACCACTCAATTAACGGTTACCAAGATAAGCAGTACTGATTTAGGAGGAGTCTACTGTAATATAAAGTGATTCAGATGCTTCCTTGAAATATTTAGTTTCCTCCTTTAAAACTTATATCCAGGAATGACTGATCTGCAGGGACCCTGCTTTAACTGCATAGCTGAATGATCCAAAATTTGAATTGTTATTTCAATTTTGATTGAATTTTTTTTTCTAATTCACTGATCATAGGATTTTTACGTCGCCGATGCCTCCGAGGACCAAGTGTTCTTATGCGTGTATCACCGGACCGGCGTCACGAACCTGTACATATCCGAAGTGAAAGGATTCCGATTTTCGTTATCACTCGAGCGCGTCGTCTACTACAACCCGAAAGGACCGGCTTACCTCGCAAACCATTGGCTTAAGTATGTCATCAGATACGCCTGATGCTTCAATAAATCATTACTCGTACACTAGCTTAACCCGATCATGACTGACTAATTAATCCCCGAAAGTGCTGGAGATAATTTAAAGATTAAAAAAAGATTCTCTCCCACTCTATTGAATAACGGGCATACCGCTTAATGCGTCTACACCTCAGTGCAGTGTATCGTTAGTTACTTATTACTTACTGTTTGCTTCCATCTTTCAATAAAATGCACCTTGATGCGGTGAAAGAGCACAGTCCATGGATTTATACATCGCACTGTGGTGAATATGAACTGAAAGGGTTAAGTCATAGCAGTTGGAACTATCTTTTCGTTGATGACATAATGATAATGATAGTGTTTTATATAGCGCTAATTAAAAACCGCTCAGAGTACTTTACATCGAAGCCTCATTAAAGAGGACTTATCCAAATGCTGACTTACACTCAATTGGAAAAAAAATTGCATCTTAAGAATGAAGACGACTATGACCACTTTTTCGATGAGAGCGAGTTTGGCTGTATTGGTATTTAGATTCACATTATGGCTACTGGCGTTTCTTATTCCAAAAAACGGTTCCAAAATTTTGTTATCTCTGTAGGACCGAGTTTCATAGATCTCAGTCAATAAAATTTGATTCTGGAATTGAATTTAGTTCATTTCCAAAGCTCAAATCCTGGAGTTGAATGTAGATGGAAAACTATGGATCACTGATTTGTACACAGCACTGCGGTGTAGACAGTCTGAAAGGGTTAATGGATCGGAATTTAATGCGTTAAGTCTTACGTTAACACGAACCGAACTTCATTGTCCGTATTGCGATAATTCACGAGATTTTGACTTTCGTCGTCTAGGTTTCTCGTCAGCGAACCGTTCGCCGATATACACCGGGTCGAGGCGTTGCGCGGTGTTTACATCGCGTCGCAGCTGAAAAACTCATCGCTGAACAGCCACCAAGAAACGTTCATCACGTACGACAAGGGCGGACGATGGCACCTGATCCTCGCTCCGACGGTCGACAACAATATGAAACCGCTGAACTGCGCTATCGTAAGTTTGATAATAATATAATAATATATTTTATATCCACTAAATATTACAATATATCATTATACATTATAAAAATGAAGTTAAATGAAATATTTTAATATTAAGCTGTAATATTTAATAATAATAGTAATAATGATAATCATAATGATAATTACCATAATATTCATTTCTACTTGATATTGTGACGGAATAAAAAACCAGCTATGTAAAAAACCAGAAGTCGGTTGACGTTTGATGAGAAGTCATTTATTGGCATTGAGAACAAATCGGAATTCTTGTTTATTTCCCGAATAAGGGCCTTGATGAGGGACCTGGCTGTTTGGAAAGAATGTGGCTAAAGATTTCTATATTCTCCGTCCATGGGTCTGTGTGTACTTCGTGTAAATAATAGATCATGCTATGGATTTTCAGGTAAACGGCTGCTCGCTGCATTTGAGTCAGAAATTCAGTCAGTGGTTTCCGTCCGGGCCATCGATTCTGTCGAAGTATTCGGCCCCCGGTTTGATAATGGCCGCCGGCAAAGCGAACAAAACACTCGGTCGCGTCCCGGACGTATTCCTATCTACGGACGGAGGTGTCAGTTGGCATATGGTACGTAGGCGAAGACATATTCCGTTGATCTTTCGTTGTGATTAGAAAATGAAATATAAGTTTACATGAAAATTTTAAAAAAAATTGTATGGTCATAGTGTACGATGTTTTTCAGGTGTTGAAAGGTCTTCATCGATTCATGTTCGGCGACCAAGGTGGTTTGATAGCTGCCATAGAACCGTTCACTCGAGAAATCAAGTATGTCATCTGTATCCCTTCATTCTTCTAAGGTTCCCTATGACTCCTTGATTCCTTAAAAACTCTTTTGATCTTAAGCTAAATGCCCAAACTCACTTCAATTTTGAGAGAGGCAATTTTCAATTTACAGTAAACTTCACTAAAATGGTAGAGTTGAAACCAGGATTCTTTTTACTCAATTAAGCATTTACTTAATAAAAAAACCGAGTTTAGGTTGTGTAAAGGATAAGAAATTGCATACAAAACCACTGAATTAATGCTTGAGTTACGTAAACTGTACAGATTTACTCTAGGAAGTGACTACTGTAATTTGAATATGAAAATGGTGTAAATGCAAAATTTTTTTCCTTGGTTCCTTTCTAACCCTTTATATCCGGGGATGGATCGATCTGTAGGAACCCTGCCACAGGTTTTCCACCAAAAATATTTGCTAACTGATGCAGTCATATCCTTAACCGATATCAACCCTGACTGATAATTATTTCATTGAAATTAAGAAATGCTACCGAAAACATTTGGATAAGTAACGAGCCCTGTGTTTGAATCAGACTAATTTATCAAAATCTTGATTATGTCACGTAGATTTTCCTGGAACGAAGGCGAAACGTGGTCGAGCAAGGTGTTCTCGCAGGAACCAATACGCGTGTACGGACTGCTTACCGAGCCCGGCGAAAAATCGACGGTTTTCTCGATATTTGGATCGAAATCCGGTCTTCACAGCTGGATCATCATTCAAGTGAATCTTCACGATGTTTTCAGTAAGTTTTCAAGAATGAAGTTACAATATAATGACGTTTAAAGTATTTACAAATTTATGAATGTTTTTGTAAGAATTGATTTACGTGATGGTTTGAAAAAGGGAATAGTTTTCAGAACGAGTTCACTGATTGTCGAAATCAGGTAATTTCAGTGTCGATTACTAAAATGGGAATGACTTGTAAGTGATGAGTTTTCGTTTCCACACATTTATCTTATAGAAGTGGTTCTGATCTTATATCAAAATGACTGCATTCTGAGCCATATCATCCTTTAGTGACTACTCAAAGGCAGTATAAAGGGTTGACAAAGGGGATCTTGATTTCCCCACACCCCTGAAATTTGCAAAGGGTCACACAAAATTACAATCGACAATTTATTTTCATGCATTTTCCCTTAGAAGTCTGGAAAAAGTCTCGACTTAAAATCTTATCTTCAACACCCCATCATATTTTCCCGTATGCGCCTTTGGTGGCAGTCTGTATATACTTGGATTTTGGAGTCGGCTTAAAATGTCTGGCACCGAAAATGAGTTTTTGGTTGTAATGTAAAATTGTCTATAACGGAATGAATGATCCATATTCTCAAGAACGATGGATTACCGATCAGTTTTAACGAAAATGCAGAGAGGATTTGTATTTTTGGTTTTAACCTCTTCTCTCACCATGTGCGACGTATATTTACGTCGCAAATATATTCATTTACTACAATTGCTGGTGTGGTGAGTCACTACGCCGCTGGTGTATAGACGTACTAAATGTTTGTCTGCTTCAATTTAGTTACACTATTTACTCATAGATGGCGAATCAGTGCCTCAAATACTGAACTGAATCCAAATAAAATATGAATATGGGAAAATGCGCTGGTGAGGGGCGTTACATTACCTATGGTAGCGAAGAGGTTAAGTAACTCTCACGATGTTTCGTTTCAATCTTGCAGATTTCCAATGTAATAGCGAATCGGACTACAAGATGTGGTCTCCCGTCGATCCGTACAACGGACAGATGTGTTTGCTCGGTCGGAAGGTTTCGTATAAACGTCGCGTCGCGCGAATCGATTGTTACAACAGTCGTCAGTTCGTGCGCGCCGTTAACTATCAGAACTGTTCGTGTACGCGCGAGGATTTCGAATGGTAAGTACGGCGTGTGGGCAACTGGTTGACGTGGAGATTAGATACAGGGTTTTCAATAAGAAATTAACAAGCCAGGTACCTTTGAAAAACAGGAGGGTTCCCCCTATGTCACAGTCACTGAAAGAAAAGCTGGTTTGAAAAACCAGGCAGGTCCTTTACAAACAACAGACGGGTCTGAGACCTGGGACCTGGCTCTTATTGAAAACACTGAGATAATGAGTTTATATCCATGATATACGAAATATACACCTGACAATGGTCTCTAGAGAGGGTCCAAAATGTTGTGTCTTTTGATTTTTTATTATAAGAATTCGCTTTCGATCTTTTGAATTTTGTTTATAGTGGGTTTTAACGGGAGAGCGAAGACTGATATGCAGTTTATGATTCCGGGTATAAGCTGGGGATGATTAGGTTAGCGTAGGGGCTATTTATATAGGGATCAGATATTTGCGAACTGGGCCACATTTGAGTCTTGAATGATATAATCTATTATTGTTTTTCAGTGATGTTGGGTTCAAACTCGCTAATGGTTACAGCGGAATATGTAGAAGTGACCCGTCTATCAACCTCAACGTTCATCAGCCCCCTACGCCATGCCATGGAACTTGGAAACGCACAAAAGGGTAAGAGTCGATGCCGGTAGACTAGTAGTATTTACTTTAACCGCAGGGAGACCTCAATTGACTGATACAAGTGGTTAATTTAACCCTCAGGTTTGAGTTATGTGGGCATTAATCCGCTGCCTGGGCCAACTTCGGTTTTCATAGCAAGTTGACTAGTGGTCGGAACTAATAACCGAACACACTATAGTTCGGTCGTAACATATTTCACAGTGTCGGCCATCTTGAACCTAGGTCCGAACTGTAGCGACCGTGCTCAATTGCGTGGTCGACCATTTCCGGACTATAGTTCCGACTAACGGACATTCGGTTTCATTTAGTTGGACTATAGTCGACTAACTCCGATAACCGAAGGTGGCCCTGCATGCCCTTAGACAAACTTGATTAGATGGATGAAGTGTGGTTGACCTTGATGGTTTGAATTATTCGCAATATTTTACAGGGCACTTTCCGCCCGCAACGCATAAGACGGTAGTCCACAGCGCAAGATTTAGTTTATTTTCTCTTTAAAAATGTCCCTCAAGTGCCTAGAAATTGTATGAAAATGCATTGAAATTTCAAAATTTTGTTTTGGCTACTTAACTTGCCCTTTTTGGTATATATGCCCTATTCATATGTCTGGGCTCCTGTCACAGTAAGCCCCTGGATCCACCCCTGATGTCGCTCATTTGCTAGTTATTATTTTCTAGCTATCGTAAAGTTGCCGGTGACACATGTTCAGGCGGCGACGAACATCGCTACGTACCGGACGTGATCACGTGTCCGATCAGACGTCTGACCGAGTTTCTGATATTCTCGACGAGAACGACGATACAGCAGTACAGCATCGGTTCGCGTAGCCGGCTGACGTACCCAATTCCGTCGTTGGCAAATGTCGTCGCGATTGACTTCAATTATTCGACGAACTGTTTATACTGGGTCGACTTGCGTCAAGCAGTGATCAAGGTAAAATCTTACAACAATTAGAATGATATCTGTAATCACCGGATCATTATGATTCCTTAAAAACTCCTAAACAGAAATGCTTTTAAAGGTGCTCAAAAAACTCCTTTGATTTGAACCAAATGCCCTAAACTCCTTTAAAAATTCCCTCAATTTTGAAAAATAGTCCATTAGAAATTTTTGTCTAGTTTGTAATTTGTCTAGTTTGTAATTGTACAGTTCGCTACCCCTAAATCGGTACAGTTGGGATTTGTTAAAAATGTGAATTTCGCTTACAGCGAGTATGTTTTAACGCGGAGGTAGGAGTTGAAACAATCGTCCAGGGAAGAATGGTAAACGTCGAGGGTGTGGCCATCGATTGGATCAACGATAACCTGTACTGGATCGACACCGGATACAAGCAAATCGAGATGTCCAAGGCGGACGGTCGACTGAGGAAAATACTCATTTCCAATTCGACGGGTTGGTTAGATCGACCCCGCGCTATTGCTCTTGATCCAAACCACGGGTAAGAACTATTATCAATCACTTCCTTACCTTCGCAGTAATCAGTAGACTTCAGCTTCAGCCAGGTTTTGACAGTAGTTTTTGAATCGATTTAAAACTCACCGATGGTTCTGAATAAGATTCCATTACCATAATGGGAAACTATTGTTGAAAAAGAAGGCCTCTTTTTCATAGGGAGGCTGCTGCAAGTTTGTGCGCGAATTGATGCAATTGCTCCTGAGATCGATTCGATATATAGAAATTCGAATAAATCGTAATTCATTAGTAAGGTCTTAATGATTAGACTGGTGCTTAGATTTGTTCAACAGTACCCTAATTGCACTGATTTTGAAGTCCTCATCAAAAGTTACCATCATCAGCATTGTTTGCCAAGGCATATATGCATGCTGCTGTAATCAAATGTACTGCTGTCAGCTGTACACTGGCGCTTAGGTAGCGTTGACATGGAATTCCATCATATCAACCTCGTTTCGTGTTTTCCTACTCGGTCCCTACGACTCCTTGATTTCTTAGTAATACCTCCTAAACAGAAAACGCTTTTAAAGGTGCTGAAACTGCTTTGATTTGAACAAAATGCCGAAAACTCCTTTAAAACTCCTTCAATTTTGAGAAAATGGGCAATGAGAAATTTTGGTAGGGGTTGTACAGTAGACTATGACTAAATCGGGTTACCACCAGGATTTGTTTTTGAGGCGGTTATAAAATTAGAAACTGAGTTTAGGTAGTGTGTAGTATAAAAATTGGCTTACAAAACCGCTGAATTAACGGTGCACCGACGTAAACAGCACTCATTTAGGAGGAGTTAATAGTAATATGAATGCGTTGCAGACACTTCTTCACAATTTGAAATTTACTTCTTTGAAACTCGTCACATTCAGGTATAATTGATCTGTAGGGCACCATGTCCTAAAACCTTAATCTTCCTCTATACTGAAGTGTCGAATGATTACTTACGGACTACGCATTGTTTCAGCTATATGTTTTGGACTGACTGGAGCTCGAGGAACCCGTGCATAATGAAAGCTAATTTGGACGGCGACAACGCGACGGTAGTTATCGACAAAGCGAACGTTCATTGGCCGAACGGAATCACCGTCGACGACCAGACGGAACGAATCTTCTGGACGGACGGATACCTGAAGCGCATCGGCTCGGCGACGATCAACGGACGCGACATACGATTCATCGCTCAAGGTCGTTGGCTGATACCGCATCCGTACGCGATCACAGTGTTCAAAGATCGCGTTTACTGGAGCGACTGGACGAAACGCTCGATCATGTCGAAGAACAAGTACGGTCTCGGCGCCGTGTCCACGGCCGTGTCCGGGGTTGGGGTCGTTACTGATGTGAAGGCCGTGTATCACTCGCGGCAGTATGGTAAGTGTTGGTTTTGTGTGGTTTTGTATATATGTTTTATGTCGTTTTTGGCATGAACTGCAGGGGTGAGATGCATGTGAAAAATGTGAAAAAAAAACGGGATCATTCTGAAAAGTAAATTTTTGTGTGAAAAAAGTGAAAAAATGTGAAGATTTTGGAAACAAACTGAAATTTAGAAAACAAATTGTTGAAAATCTCTACGTAGTTTTCCTTATAGGCTGTATATGTTCTTTTATCTCTGGGCTCTGCTTTGACCCTAGTTAGTTCATATAACATCTGCATGTTCGTTGTCTAGTGTCAGTCATTGATTTGTGTACCGTAATTACAGGTTTAATTTGTTACATGTTTAATTCTATGCAATTCTTGCCTCGTCGAAAATGAAGAAATCATGTTAGGTCCCTTTTGAAAAAATTAGTGTGAAGATTTTTTGTATGAAAAAATAACTCCTTTAGGTATAAAAGAATGTGAAAAATCCTGTTTTTTTTGTGTGGGTGAAGTAAGTGGAAAATGGCAATGTGAAAAAATCTCATCCCTAAAACTGCCAGTTGATCCTAGATGTAAAAATTCTGTTTTTCTCAAATGGGAATCAAGAACGAAAGAGTACATCGTTAGGCCTAATTTGTGGGGAAAATATGTACAAATTAGATTTTTCCTACTGTGCCCAGTTCCGAAGTTGTGAGTTTTATGTCCAAATCAGTTCATTTCCAATTAGTTAACGCATAGTTCGCCTCAGAAATGCGAAACTGGGTCCCAATTAATACCTGGTGACATGACGGCAATTTTACATTTCGATAAGCTATGACCGAACAATCGCATTTTTCAGGCGCGAGTCCATGCCAGAAACACAACGGCGGTTGTTCGCATATTTGCGTGGGAAGACCTCAGATGGATCAGTCACACGGAGCGAATCGTACGTGCTTGTGTCCAGACTCGATGTCTCATATCGTTCTCAAAGATGGGTATGTGTCAGTCATCCTCCAAATGGCTAAAATTACGAGGACATTTAATTAGCATGTATTGATATGGAAGGGAATTTTATAGTGTAATTGCTGTATATCGGTATGTTTCATTTGAAGGAATGAACAATGTCGGTGTGATGGCGGTTCGATCATGGTCGACGGTTTGTGTCAGGTGAAAGAGTCTCACTGCGGACTGCAACAGCTTCGATGCAATAACAACCATTGTATACCGTCGACGTGGAAATGCGACCACGATGACGATTGCGGAGATGGCACTGATGAATTGGATTGTCGTAAGTTTCTTTTTCCCGCTAATGTATGTACCGTAAAAACCGGCGTATAAGTCGAGTTTTTAACCCTTGATTTTACCACTTAATTATTGACCTCGTCTTATACGCCGAGTACAGTTTTCTACTAAGTATTTTCAGGTCACAAGAAATATTGATTCTACCAGACAAAAAAGACAGTGTTCATCTTCTCACTGCTATAACAGTTTGAATAATTATTCATGATAAATAAATTTATTTAATGAAAAAAAACTTCTTTCATTTTGACACAGCTTCATTTAAAACGATTTATTCATATATGCGCGCTCATAGCAGCGCTTAATACATTAGGCTATATATAGCGTGTGACTCACACTACTCTATCACTGTATGGTAGTGTATTATACCTGAGTGTGTGTGTAACAGTCTATTGATTAACGCACTGCAGCAATCAGGCTGACGCGCGGCGGCATGCGTGAAGGCGCACACCGTTATCAAAACAAACTATTTAATAAGATACAAGTAATTATTCTTCTAAGAGAAGGGCTCAACTTATAAGCCGGATATATGTTAAAATCATGAAATGTAGGTCTAAAATTCGACCTCGACTTATACGCCGCGTAGACTTATACGCCAGTTTTTACGGTATTCGAAAACATTTAATATATTTATAACTTGCTTCCTCGGATCTCGCAGGACTATTATTGTTATTCCGAGGCAAGCGCATTTTGATGATGGCTGGTCACTGCATGATTTAGGGTGGGAACATTTTAGAATTTCATCCGCAGCCTGGCAAAATTCAAAGCATTCTGATCGGGGGCAAGCTGAAGCTACTGTATAATACATGTATTTCATAATTCATAATTATATCACGATGCCAGTACAATATCTTGTAGTACACTATATTGAAATCTTTCGAAAAATCCTGAGGAATTGATTAAGTATTTTACTGCTGACGATCAATTAGGCTTTAATGGTTGACTAAAAATTCATAGCTGATTCGTATATTAGTTCAATAGAAAAATTAAACATGTTTCAATGGTAAGCATGATTAGGACCCAGTTGAAATCAGTTATCTCACTAGAGTCAAGCTATAACCAAGGACTGGAAATGGCTATAAGAATAGGCTATAACTCGTAATGTCCATACTATCAAGGACTCCAGAGATTTCCTAAGGTCCGCACGAGAGAAACAAATAAATAAACGACGAGACTTCCTTCTAGTTGAAAGATCTATGAGCACTGGTTTATACCGAACATAGACCGATTGAGATAATATTGAGATCGCATTGTATCATATCTCTACAACTATTGGATAGAATCTAGTAAACAACCTGTGCAGTACTGAAAAAATTCTACGGAATAATAGAAACCACAATTATGAATGAAATTACAACATAAATCCAACCATAAATCCCGAATGATATATATTCGTGACACGTTGTGTTAAAAACAAAAAGGATTTCCCCAAACACCAATGAAAGCTAATATGGGTTTTGTTTATTTCAGCATACACGACATGTCCGTCACACATGTTCACCTGTTCGAATGGACGTTGTATCCCGCAGCGATGGCGATGCGATGGCGAAGCCGACTGTAAAAACGGCACCGATGAACTGAATTGCCGTAAGTACCTAAACTACATTGGAATGAATATCGGAAGCCAGTTTCATGAAATATGATCACACCCGTTGATCTGTGTAAATCTTCTTGTGTTCCTAATCTAAATAGTTATTTGGCTGTGTAAATTGATATTTTCTAAATAGTTATTTAGCTAAATAGTAATAGCTGTGGGCTTTTTGTTCATAGTTCTGTTTCATATCTTATGTCATACTTGATGAGGCAGAGGTGACTCAGCGAAATCAATCTTGTCTGATTATATTACTTTTCAAAATGAATTTTGTTATTGATTGTTGTGGCATATCGAGACTTTACATTTTTGTACAAAATTCGTAACTGGTCCACTGGAGATATGGTATTGCAATCATGGGCAAAATAGGACTGATGATCATCATCCTAATCGAAAGAAATTCATCAATACCAATACGGCTTACCCTGGATGGGTCTTACACATTTAGTTAGTATTGGATGAAGCCATGTTATATTGACAGAATTGACGCTTCAGATGGCTGATTCGCCTCGAATAGGAGACCGAGTCAATGTCTATTACGTCATTACTTTTATTGCAATGTTTTCCCTCTTTCTTTTCAGCACCCCACTCGTGTTCTCAACAGCAGTTCCAGTGTAACAACGGGCGATGCATTCCTAAAACCTGGGTTTGCGATTTTGACGACGACTGTCACGACCGGTCGGACGAATCTTTGTCCATCTGTCAAAATGCTACCGGTCAGTAGTTTTTCAACATTGCGTATGTTGGTTTCAAGTCTGTATTTTAGAACTTTTCCGATAATTTTCAACCACCGTCATCTGCATAAGATGTTTTTGTGTGACGTGTTAGCTGCTTGAACATTCTCGCAAATTCTACCTGGACACTTAACTAGAAGTTCTCAATATCATCTTTTCCTTTTCCTGCCAGTAAAGCATCCTATCTGTTTGTTATAGCCATTACAAATGATTGGCAGGCTAGTGAGTGTGTTAAGCCAGATAGAAAAAAATCTCCATTACCAGTGAATAATTCCCTTGTAACTCCCATTGCCCGACGGAAGAGAGTTCATAGTATTACGTATTATCAGTAGTCGCGGAAGTTGAAGCAGACACAGCTTTCTGTCTGTTGTTATTGGCCGTATAAAAAAAGCCCCAAATGAATTAGTAAATCGATGTAACTCTATCCATCATCTTAATTACTATTGTATACATATTTTTACCTACACTTTTTAGCTCCGCTGTGACCGAAGGTCAGCGGAGCTGATGGGTTAGGGGGTTCGTCGTCGTCGTCCGTCCATCCGTCCGGTGTTCGGTGTCCGGCGTCAACTTTTTCTTTATATCCCTACTAGTCCTACAGTTCTGATGGGATCTTGATGAAACTTGGTATGAATGATCTATGGGGGAGTGCCTACAAAAGTACAGAGCCATAATTTTGATTTTGCATAAATAATGCAAATTAGGGCTATTTTTAGATTTTCACTAAAATCGCTACTCCTCCATCGATTTTCAGCAGATTTCAATCAAACTTGGTATGAATGATCTATGGTGGAGTGCCTACAAAAGTACAGAGCCATATTTTTGATTTTGCATAAATTATGCAAATTAGGGCTATTTTTAGATTTTCACTTAAATCGCTACTTCTACTTCAGTTTTCAGTAGATATCAACCAAACTTGGTACGAATGATGTATGGGGGAGTGCCTACAAAAGTATAGAGCCATACTTTTGATTTCGCATAAATTATGCAAATTAGGGCTATTTTTAGATTTTCACTTAAATTGCTACTTCTACTCCAGTTTTCAGTAGATTTCAACCAAACTTCATATGAATGATCTATTGGGGAGTGCCTACAAAAGTATAGAGCCATATTTTTGATTTTGCATAAATTATGCAAATTAGGCCTTTTTTAGATTTTCCTTTCAATCGCTACTCCTCCAGTTTGTCAGTTTAGAGTATGTTAGTATGATTATTGGTATTGTGGCCCTTCTCCAAGTGGCTATAATGTCCCTGAACATCTAGTTTCAAATAGATACTGATGTGATAGTCTATGCTCCAAGCCACAACAAAGACAGCGGAGCTATATAAGCCGACAGGCTTCTTGTATAAATGAAGCGGTAGAAAATCGAGTGTGAGTGAGAAAGTATGAATCTGTGGGTGAGGTTGAAGTGTGTGTTTGGGTACCTGCCACAAGTGAGAACTTTGAACAGGTTCACCCTGCTAATTAATATATGTCAATATTATGTATGTACTTACTACATAATTCACATTTATATTCTGTGTTTAACCAGATAGAAACAAAATCTCCATTGCCAGTGAATAATAAATACCCTTCTTACTCCCGTTGCCAGATGAAAGAGAGTTCATAGTATTACGTGTTATCAGTAGGCACAGAAGTTGAAGTGTGCTGTTTGTTATTATCGACCGTGGAATATATTTTCAGCTCGACCGACGACTAATACATCGACATGTAACGCGAAGACGAGTTTCCAGTGTGCCGGCGGTTACCGGCATTGTATACCGCTGACGTGGAAATGCGACGGCGCCGACGACTGCGGCGATAACAGCGACGAAGCCGGCTGCGCGTTGGTGAACAGTACCGCTTGCGATTTGCTCGGCATGTTCCCGTGCGGTAATGGCACATGCATACCGAGAGCGTGGCGCTGTAACGGCTACGTCGAATGTTACGATTCGAGCGACGAGGAGAACTGTGAGCACAATACGACGTGTGAGTTAAACTATTTTTATATATGGTCACTGGGGGGTGTTGAATCCGATGTTTATGCTTTATAAAACTGGCCCTAGTACAGCCCAGGGGCCAGTTGCATAGTCACTGCTTAGAGGTAAGTCCACTCTAAGACCGACTTAGTTCCGTAGCCAATCTAACAACTTAAAACCAGTCTTAAGATTTAAGTTCACTTTTGGACTTAAGTCACGACTGCAACTGGGCCCTGAGATTTGATTTTGATGTTTTATCTCGCAGCGTTGACAACACCGGCCAGTGTTGAGTGTCGTTGGGATCAATTCGCGTGTATGAATATGGGATGTGTTAGCGCTGGACAACGATGTGATCTCGTCAATGATTGCGGCGACTGGAGCGATGAAGACGATTGCCCGAGTAAGCTATCAAGTTTATTCTCTAAAAGAGGACTCCCTCGCGTGCTTATTGCTATGTGTTTGTGTGTATATGCGAACGTTTTGGTAATCAATTTTTGCAAATGGTTTGATGTTACCTTTAGCCATCAATAATGGTATTGAAAACCAATCAGTCTCCCTGAAACTTTTGGTGTACCCGAAAAGAGTTATTTATTTGTTTGTTTGTCCTTGAGAATCACCGGTTGGAAGCCCCGTTGTCCGCGCGCTGAAAGGCGTTAAGATATACGAAGAAAAAGATCTCGGCTTTTCAGAAAGTTGATCACGGCATTTCGTCGTTCTTCTCATTTCAGCCAGAACTAATTTCACGTGTGGTCAGTTCATGTATCGTTGCGCAAACATGCAACGTTGCGTACCGTTGTATAAGACGTGTAATGGACACTTTGATTGTCCATACGGAGATGATGAATCGATGTGCGCCCCTCCCAGTGAGTAGTAATAATAATAATTTTATTTTTCCATTTTGAATTATAATAATCGTACAAAGTAATACAAATACAAGAATTCAAGATGGAGGGACACATGAGGAAACCTGTTAAGGTTTATACGATGTTCATGCCACCCTCATACACCCAATCACGCTCTCTTTCACACCACATTCACACAGAAAATATTTAAGTGCCAGATGGCAGAGACTGGAAAAATTATCGAAACATTAATCGAGGGGATACTGTTTGAGAGCACGTATAAAAACAGGAGGGGATACTGATCCAATGATCTTCAGTGAGTAAGGCAAATTATTTTAAGTTAAAGCAGCTGATACTTTTACTGAAAATTTCTTTCGATTGGTTGTAAATTTGTCTACTTTGAATGCATGACGGTTTCGAGTTTGATGAGTGTGAAAGTGAGAATTCGATGATTTTAGTATTATAGTTACTGTTGTTAGCCCACTTGGGACTTTAGTCCCAGCGGGCTATTGCGTTCACTTTTCGTCCGTCGTCCGTCCGTCCGTAGACGGAATCCAGTTATTTTGGGAAGTTTTGAAGATGCTTCAAGGTAACGTCTTGATATTTGGGTTACACATGTATCTACCCTAGACACATCTTCAGCCCAAAAACTGGCCCTGTCAGAATCAAGATGGCCGACTGGCAGCCATTGTTGTTCGCCAAAATCAGCACTTTTTACACATTTTTGAACTTTTTGAGGGAAATTTTGAAGACGCTTTGATCAATTACCTTGATCTTTCGGATATATGTAAATCCCCCCAGGGCCCATCAACATAACAAAAAATTGGGTCGGTCGGACTCAAGATGGCTGTCCTATGACCTTTTTAGTGCCCAAAAATGTTAATTTTGGCCCGAATTCTGAGTCCTGTAGCTTCCTACTGGTTTGCCATTTCTCATTACAATTTGTGATGGGTGTTCTTTGGAAAGGGATATTTTATACCTGAGACAGGTATTTTTTATCAGCCAATTATGACGCAATTGGCGGCCATCTTGGTGTTACCAGTACTCATTCGTAAGTGGGAAAAAGTTTTTCCACATTATATTGATACCTAAGCGTATTTTGCTACCACAATCAATTAGAAAGTTGTAGCTCATAACGTGTTCTATGATTGTGGTGAGTTTCAAGGTAATTGGAATTCGTATATGGCCACCAGGGGGCGTTGAATAATACAATATCTTAGCATTTCTTTATTATATTCGTACCTATGAATATTTTGTAACCACAATCAATTGGAAAGTTGTAGCTCATGACATCATCTATGATTGTTGCGAGTTTTAAGGACATTAGTTATTCTATATGGTCACCAGGGGGCGTTGAATAGTAGAATAACTTAGTATTTCCTTATTATATTGGTACCTAGGCATATTTTGTTACCATGATCAATTGCAAAGTTGTAGTTCATGACATGTTCTATGATTGTGGTGAGTTTCAAGGTCATTGGGTTTTGAATATGGTCACCAGGGGGCGTTGAATAGTAGAATGATTTAGTATTTCCATATTAAATTGGTAACGAGGCATATTTTGTTATCACAATCAATTACAAAATCGTAGCTGCTGACATGTTCTATGATTGTGGTGAGTTTTAAGGTCATTGGTTTTTGTAAATGGTCACCAGGGGGCTTTGAATATTGAAATTGTTAGATTGTTGAGCATTTGAAACCACTTCCCAAGTGGGCATGGTGTCCCTGGACCCCTAGTATTACTTATATTGGCCCATCAGTGAAGTCTGGCGTTTCAGTTACGTTGTACAGTAAAACCTCCCATAGTGAACACCTCTCTGTAGTTAATACCTCCCTTAATGAACATCATTTGGTTCATTTTACCTCCCTATAGTGCACAGTAGTCATGTACCAACCTGGACCCAGTTCCACAGTTGTGAGTTAGAGTTAACTCTGAGTTAAAATTAATTCATTTTCAATGAGTTAACTCAGGGTCAAATCATAACTCGGAACTGTGGAACTGAACCCTGGCTATCAATTGGCCTATTCAAATCACTCATCACTGGCCTGACCCACCCCCTAGTGAACCACTCCAATATTGATATATCGTTTACTATAGCGGTGGCGTTTTGCTGTACAAATAATGTGCAATGAACGTGATTTGATTGATCAATTGAATTTCAGCTGCAAATCCAAACAGAAATTGTTCTATATTTGAGTTTCGCTGTAACAACGGACACTGTATCCCCGGTTCTTGGGAATGTGATAAAGAAAGCGATTGTCGAGATGCAGAAGACGAAGCCCATTGCATCACACGTAAGTGGTTTCTCCGTTGGCAGCTGTCTGTCCATCAACTTTTGCAACTAGTCGTAAAGTTTTCATTCAATCTTTCTAAAACGGACCAAGTCGTGCAAGCTATTTTATCAATTTGTCTCTCCCTGGGGAGAGATTACTCGAATAAGTAGTCCTACAATTTGGCCATACTAGTAAATACACAGCAGATCTATATCAGCCAAAGCTGCTTGTTAGGCGGGTGTCGTGGTATCTGAGATGTGTTTTTGAGTTATCCTCCATTGCAGCAGTCGACTGTGCAGTACTCTGTGTATGCAATACGTGATCAATACGTAATTACATTCGTAGGTAATCGCACGGCCGGTCCGGACTCGTTCTGCTGCGAATATTCATACAAATGTATACCGAAGATGTGGGCATGCGATGGCACCGCCGACTGCGAGGACAACAGCGACGAAAAAGACTGTCACCGCGCGAACAGCACAATGACGACGGCGATTCCCACTCGATACGCTTGCTTTCCGGGTCAATTCCAGTGCGCCGACTCGAGCGGCTGCGTCGAGTCGAGCGGTATTTGTGACGGTCGGCTGGATTGTCTGGACAAAAGCGACGAAACCCTCCCGCAGTGCAAACACAGTAAGTTTCGATTTCTCAACCTGATGATTGTGCTCGAATTTTCTCCTCGCTGAATCACTGCATCTATTGATGAGCTATTTTGATGTGTATTGCTTGTAAATAGTTTGGCGACTCTAGTTTCCAGTCTTGATGAATATCGTTAAGAGAAACGCGCTACCGTATATCAATTTAACCCTTTCAGTGCATCTACACTGCAGTGCGGTGTATAAATCTGTGATAGATTTTGCTAGTACACCGCACTGCGGTGTATTGATGTAATTAGTAATTAGTAATTATCTCTCTTGAAAAATGGCAGCACCTGTCAAACGTAGTGAAATACTAGAAACTAACGATACACCGCGCCACGGTGTAGATGCACTATAGTGGTATTCCCGTTATTCAACACACTAGGGTGGAATTTTTTAAAATTTTCAAATTATATCCAGCACTATAGGGTATTGATTAGTCAACACTGAAAGGGTTAAACAATTGTTACAGTTGTTTGAATTGATATTGCGTATTTCTCTCAATAATACATATTGCTTATCGATGTCTTTACTGGCTTGCTTGTACAATAATCATCGCATTTCTTGGGTCTGATGGGAGACCTGGGGAAATTGTGTCGATGTACAGGTCTTGTAATATAATCATGATATATGTCCACTAGTTAAGTAAACTGCTGCCACCAGGATTCTAACCATAACCTATCGGCCCAGCAGATAAATGAACCGTAAAAAGAAATGAGGATATGAAATGCATATTTTATGAAAAATACTATTGGTAATTTTCATCGACAGCCGGTTGATAAAAGAAGAATCTTACATATAAATCAAGTTTTGAACTGCGCTATAACTATATAAATCGTATCGAAGATTTCTCCATACCTCTGTCGTTTATATTTAGGTGCATGTGTATGGATAAACTCTTCGTTTGTAAAACGTTGAAATTTCTTGTGCATTTTCAGAGTTATACGTCCAGAATTTGGGTGTGAACAAAACCCTCATCGGTGTCAACAATTTCACGATTGTTTGGGATGCTCCCGCAAATGCTATAGGCCGACTGAAATATCTTCCCCAGCTTCGGTAATTATTACATATTGGACTGCCGGCTTTTGCGTTCCCTTTTCATCTGTTTGTAAACGTCTGTAAAAGTATTTTGGGAAGTTTTGAAAAACGCTTTGATGTATTGTCTCAGGGTGGCCCCTTACCAGGAATTCAGGAAAATCAGGCAAAAGTCGGGGAATTTTCTGTCCATTAAAAGAGTCAAGGAATATTCTGGGAATTTTGTGAAAAAGCTAAAATTTGGGAAAAGTCAGGAAAATTTGCTAGATCGTGTGTAAAATCTCACAGTTTCCATCTAGTATTTGAATGTTTTGATTGATTGGATTCTTAGCAGATCAAGTCGGGGAAAAGTCAGGGGAAAGGCAAGTCAAATAAAAGTGGCCACCCTGTGTCTGGATATTTGGTTAATTCATCTATTATCAGGTCACATCTGGAGCCCAAGAGGTACCTCAATTGGTGAAGATACGATTCTATAGCTGATTTACACTTATCAATTGTTTTTTTCCTCTTTCAATAAGGGTGCAAGACAAACCTTCGTCGCGTTACATGAACTTTTCGGAGACGTCCGATCGCCGCTTCACATTCTTACACCTATTGGCGCAAACGAAATACTTGTACCGTGTACGGGTCATCCAGATCGTCAATCAAATGAGAATGGTCTATCCACCGCAGCTCATGTTACCGACCGAGACACTTACAGGAAGTAGGTATTAATCATTAAATACAGCAGCTCATCGCGGATTCGTTATGTCAAAGAATGTAAAAAATGAAAATCAGGCCATTGATAAAGCCGACAGATCAATCAACGAGTAAACACACATTTTGTCGACTGGTATATTTGATGTGGAACGCTAAAATCTAGACTTACCCAATTGATGTAATGATACCTAATCCTTTTCCTATTTACGCCATCTGGTCATGGGATAGCCGATTGCACAGGGTCCTATCGCTGTGACTATAGTCTGATTGTGTAATTTCAGTTCCTTCGAAGCCGCAGTTTTTAACGGCTACTGCAGTACTCTCGCCAAGCGATAAATACAGCGTAAAAGTCGACTGGAAATCTCCGAAGCAACCGAACGGAGTCATCATAAAATACGTAATCGTGAGTACATTCGATATATTTCATTTATCGATTAGTTTACGATAGAAGTAACCGAGAAGACGAAGACTGATAATATTGTAAAATAAGACATTGTTTACTCAGTGATACTTTCATTCTTTGGTTCAGAGACGCATTTGATTTTATGTTTTGTGGGTTATTTCTGATTGCTTAGCTATGTGAAACTTAACTTGGGCCACAAGTAATTGATACCTTGTTTCTTATCCTGTGAAAATTTCAAACCTAGGTGGGTATGCGGAAAACACAATACAAGTGACAAAAAAAACACAAAAATCCTGACTTGACAATATTGTTAAATTTGATGTAGATTCCAAATCTAGATGTGACATTTTTCACTAGTGACTCGAATCTAATAGGCATCCCGGCAGCTTCTTCACCGACGGAGTTGCCTTTACAGACATACACGTTCACATCGAGGCTAGTAGTTTCGACGTTCGGAAGGGACACGGGAAGTGCCTTCTTAATGGCTCCGGGAGGCAATAAGTCAGTGGTTATTAATTTATGATACAATTCTTTAAATGTTAATGTGAATTTGTCGATCAAAATCACCTCTACTACTGTCCAAGGAACAAAAGTAGTTCCATATCTGTCGATAATTTTGACGGCCAGCTGGACCACTTCAACCGACTCGGCCATGATTACCTGATAGATCGCGCAAACACGCAAGCAGTTCTATGATTGGCGCAGAGTACGCGATACGTCAGGTTATTGATTAAGCAGCCAATGATATTCCATGAAACATAAACAGATAATCGCGGAGATGACTGATACTCGGTCATGTATTTACCAAAACTTATTTACGAGGTAATTAAACATCTAACAATGCGATGTTTGTGAAACAGACAACAAAAAACAAGAAACAATAACAAAAAACAATGTTTTGATCAAAGTTTTTTTATTCATAATATTTCTGTGTTTTTGCTATGCAGCAAATCGGGATCGTCAGACCTATGCGCGCGGAAGATAAGAAACACGCAGCAATTACTTGTGGCCTTGTGGAACTGGTTCCAGCATGTAATTCTTATCTATGGAATGTTTTATGAAATATCATTGGTTAGCTCTATGAAACATTACGTGTGAAACTGGCCTAGAGCATTTGATTAATGTTACTGAGAATACAGTTTGCATAATAACATAGTGTAACAATCATTATCGCAAAGAATTAATTAAGGATAAGCCAAAAAGGCTTTTACATACTTTTGATATCTATCCGTTATTTTTTGATAAATAATTTGTTTTTATCGAATAATTTGCAGTCGGCGATGAAACTTTGGGAGAAGCTGCGTAGCATCACCGTAAATAAAATTCGCAATCCACGCTCGCCAAATATCGCTCTCACTGCGGACATCAATGGTCTACCTGTTGGATATAACTACACTATCAGTGTAAGTACTTCAGTCCATGTAGATGGCCACTCATTTCTGTCTGAATAGTTAACCTGGCAAGTTTCCTAAAACTCGTTCTAAATGGATAATGTTTTCAAAGGTGCATGATATAAACTCCTTTGATATGAGCAAAATATCTGAAACTCCATTAAAACTTCTTCAATGTTTAGAAATAGGCTATTAGAAATATTTGTGTAGTTTGTAGTTGTTCGGTAAACTACCGGTACGCTTAAATTTGTAACGTTGGGACTGGGACTTGTGTCTACCCAATAAAGCGGTTAACAAATTAGGAACTGAGTTTAGGTAGTAATGAGGATAAAAATGATAAAACCACTAAATAAATGGTTTTCTGAGAAAAAAAGTAACAAATTTGGGAGGTGTCCACAGTAATTGGGATATAAAAATGGTGCAGACACTTCCTCAAAATTTTTCCTTGAAAATGTCTATCCAGGAATGACTTCCGTAGGGAACCTGCTTGGAAGTGCTCAATGTGATACTTATAAACAACTGAGGCTTGTGGCGTGAAAGAGGGTATTTGTACTAATATTTGTACAATGTAGGTTACACCATGGACGAACGCTGGCCCTGGTCCGACTGCGAGAACGTTCATATTTTTAGAGGAAGGTGCGGTTATCCGTTCGGTCGATGTATCCACGATAACCGCGGTTCCGACTGCCACGACCGTGAAGGTTTATTGGAAACCGCCGCAAACCAAATCCAGCATAAAGGGTTACTACGTGAATTTGGTGGCGACAAAGACCCATGAAGCGAAGACATGCGTCGCCCCACCGACTGTTAAAAACTGTTCCTGTTCGTGTAAGTTTATATGTGTTGTCCTTTTATTTGGCATTGATCGTAGTGCTCTGAATCTAATCTTGAAATGATGGCATCATTATGTTGAAATATATCCAAATCGTCGGGCTTGCTACAGTAGACTACGCACGGGTTGGAGCCGATCGACTTGGATAACCGACGTAATATCGAAACTTTATAAAACATACACACGCATCAAGTTCTGAAAACCCGACAGGGGTAACAGGGGCTTCTCGGTTATGAAAATTTCTCCTGAATTTTCTCAGCAGTAACAATGATAAACCGTGTAATAACTAACATTTCAAACGGTTCCCAGGCGTCATGTTCCAACATTTTATGAAATAGGGCTTGAAATTCGTGTAACTTACCGGTATTGACCTAGCATTTTTCCGTCTTTCTCCGAAATTAGTTACCAATCTAGCATGTGACACGGAATATCAGATAACCATACAGATATACAACAACATCAATACGGGTTCGGAAAGCGGTCGCCGATATATCAAAACGCTCGGACAGTCGCCAGGAATCCCCAAGTACTTGCGCGCTGAATTAGCTGGAAACACCGCCGTAACGATATCATGGGTTCCTCCATCAGTTCATTCAAAACCCTTCGTAAGTCAGTAACATAATTCTGCTAAAAGTTAAACTGCATAATGTAATTCTGCTAAAAGTTAAACCGCATAATGCGGGAAATTGTGGACTGAGGAAATAGGTCGGCATGATGCAAAATGCAGATGAAAAATCATATTCTACGAAGTGCGAGTGACTGATGGAAATTGCAAATTGTATAGATATCTGGATCTCTGGATCTCATCTGAATTAAAACGTTTAACTACCAATGGTAAAACAACATATTATTTTCTCATTTGGTTTGATAGGTATACACGGTTTTCTACGATCACGACAACAGTCACATGACGGAATGGAACTTGGGAATATTCTCGCTCAACGCGACCACTCGATCGACGCAGTTCACGGTCAGGAACTTGCACGCCTGCGAAGAATACAGTTTCCGCGTGCAGATCACCGGTCCCACGTGCCCCGGGCCACTGAGCAGCCCGACTGCGATCAGGACTGTATTCGGTAAGAGGTTTTTATATGAAGCATGAATCAGTTAAGCCTCAATGATTAAAGATTGCTCATGGGAATACGTATAGTTGGTTAAAGATATCTTGCGTATAAATATCATAGTAACAATGGACTTTCGATTTGTGTCAATGTCAACTATCCACTGATTAACTGTAAGCAACTTTTACACAACTGGACCCTGGTGTCATGTAGTTGACAGCAAATGCAAATCTCTTTAAGAAAAAATTTTTTTTTAAAGTTAGCTGTTGACTGCTGTAAATTGTACTGATCATGGTACTCAGAAATTATTCATCATGTTTAAATTCTGAATTTATTGACGATTTCTTTTTAGATGCGACCGCTCCACCAAAGTATTTGAAAGTGATTTCGCAGACACCAAAGCTTATCAATATAACTTGGGAAGCGGCGTGTGACTTTGTCACCACTCCGATGGTATGATCATTAACTCTTTCAAATCTAAAACTTGAAGGACAATTCATTCAATTTGTCGACAGAACGTTCAAACGATAAATAGTTTAGTCAATCGATAGACAGCAGTATCAATTGATAGACAGAACATTCAAATGATTGATAATTTATTCAATTGATGGAGAGTTCATTCAATTGATAGGCGGTTGTTTCAATTTATAGACAGAACATTCAATTGATATGCAGTAGTTTCAATTGATAGGCAATAGTTTCAATTGATATGTAGAACATTCAATTGATAGATAGTTTATTCAATTGATATGCAGTAGTTTCAATTGATAGGCAATAGTTTCAATTGATATGTAGAACATTCAATTGATATGTAGAACATTCAATTGATAGATAGTTTATTCAATTGATATGTGGTAGTTTCAATTGATAGGCAGTAGTTTCAATTGATAAATAGTTTATTCAATTGATATGTAGTAGTTTCAATTGATAAATAGTTTATTCAATTGATATGTAGTAGTTTCAATTGATAGGCAGTAGTTTTAATTGATAAATAATTTATTCAATTGATGGAAATTTCATTCAATTGATAGGCAGTCATCATCATCTGTCGGCTGCAGCGCAGGCGACCACAAGTCTCCGCCAACTGACTCGATCTTGGGCTATGCGAACTATCTCTCTCTCATCGGCACCTCCGAGGAGACTCTGGATGTAGCCCAGGAAGCTGAGACGAGGACACCCTACTCGGCGTTTCCCATGGGATGGTACATATAGGCAGTAGCGTCGTGCTGGTTCTTCTTCTGGCATGCGGAGGAGGTGACCTATGAACATAAGCTGCCGTTTGATGACATGCTCCATCAGAGGTCTCGTCCCAGTGTCTCTATAGATTGTTGCGTTTGAGACATGGTCGCTCTTTTTAATGCCAAGCATAATGCGATAGCATGATGTAGCGAAAGCATTGATCTGATCTGCTATTTCAGAGGTAGCTATCCAGGACTCGCTGCCGTAAAGCAAGACTGTTCTGCAGGAAGTATTGAAAAGGCGGATTTTGGTGTTAATTTGCTTCTCTAGAGCCTTTCCAGTTTCCAGAAGGCGGTCCAGGCCAGAGCCTTTCTTCTTTTGAAGTCGGACTTGCTGTTGGCCGTCATAGAGCCCAAGTATTTGGAGTCATTTACTCTGGCGATTTCCTCCCCATAGACTTTAAGTGATTGGCTTGAGTTGCACCCAGAGCTCATGAATTCAGTATTTCCGTCGAGTACTGTACCCTTTCCTATGGTTTTTGCCAATATTTTCTAAATTTGGATTTATCGCCAATGGTTTTTCTATACGACCCGGCCCTGCGGTATTGCATTTAGCCACCGGCGAAATCCGTCATCTTTTTTCTTGGCGTTCTCGCAGTAGAACGCGTTGGATTTTTTCGCCGTAAAAATCTGGGAATTAGGATATTAGGGAGTTTTCACTCTCGTAACGGTGAGTCCGTTCGGTTTGGGGGTTATCCCTGATTTCTTTTTTTCCGAAAGAATTTTATTTACAAATATAATTTGATTGAATTGAATTGAATTGTTTTGATTTGTAACAGGATAATTATGCCACCCCCTCCTAAGGGTCAGCATTTGTTTGGCACGATTCATGTGCGTCGTGCAGGCGCAAATCCGGTCAAATATGTGCAAGGAGCAATCCTTGCAATATTTGCGTCGTGTGGTCCGAGGACCTTTGGCTTCGGGCCGATAAGGCTCTTAAACTAAGAGATCGTCGTCGAGTTAGCAGGGATTCGTCGGTTTCGGCCGATGTGCCAACCGACGTTTCTAATCCTGTTTCTTATCGTAAAGCGGAGCGGTCGCCGGTCGTTCAGGTACGATCGGCTTCCCAACTCCGTTCACCGGGGAGGAACGCTGGTTCACCGGCACCGGTCTCCGGTCATTCACCGGTCTCTGGTCGTTCACCGGTTCGGCCGGTTCGGCCGGTTCAGACTACATGTTCGGAACCGAGCGCGCGCCGCGGTAGTCGCGAACGGCCCGCACCGGTTCAGTCGGTACCGGTCCGGGTCGGGCATCGGTCCGGTTCGGTCCGGTTCGGCCACCGGTCCGGTCCAGACGTCGTCCGGTTCAAAACATCCGGTACGTTCATCGTCTGATTCTGATCGTCGCTCCGGGGATAGAGCTCGCTCTCCCACTAGATTTAGACGCCGGGAGCGTAATAAACGAGCAAGATCTCCTTCTCGCAGATCAAGGTTTGATCGCGAGAGGGACAACGATCGTTATTGTCGGAAGTTTCGCCGTCGGTCTTCTCATCGTTCGTCGACGTCGGTTAGCGATGAAAGCGATTCTTCTAGTAGGTCGCGATCCCGTTCGAGGGACCGTCACCGAAGTCGGCATGATCGTCGGGATACTGGAAAATACCTGACTCAGAAGGATTTCCATGTATTTGAGGAGAAAATTTTAAACTTGTTATCTTCGTCGCAACAAGTCGCTGCAACTTCTACAACAGGTAAGCCTATTCCTGATTGTCCGGTTAGAAGTTCGCCAGCCCACTCAGTTTTTCGGAATTCTGACTCTGAATTCCTGGATGCTGCGGTAGGGTCTGATTTCAATGAGGATCCGGTCCCAGAGGCGGCAATTCCTTCTGGGGTCGTTCCTGTCGCAAGCAATTGTGGGTTGCCCCAGACGATGGGGGCTTCCCTGGCTCGCAATGTATCTCCGTCCCGTTCAGTTTTATCCGAACCAGCGGGGGACATGCCATTTAGAGCGATGATAAGTGAGTTCTTTGTCAAGCCAGGGCAACTCGCGCTAAGCCCACAGCAGCTCCTCTGGTCGGTGAGTCAATGGAAGCTTATCGCCCTCCGGACTCCGATCTTAACGTTTTACGGGAATCGTCAGCGGTTTCGAGAGAATGGGCTCGATTGGATACGCAATTATGGGGTGAATGTCGGCCTGGAACTTTTTCATTTCCCCCTCCAGAACGGGGTATGAAATCTGGGAAATATTTTAGTTCAACCGATCCACCTATAGGCGCATTTCGCTCGGCGTATTACGCAACTCCAGGTGCTGTGGATCACAGTCATAACTGCCTGGATGCTGATTATACTTTGATCAGCCCGGATACTGTTACAGCACAGTCGGGTATTCGTTTGCCTAAGTCCGGTTTGGTGGCCATGACGTCAATCCTGGACAATCTTACCAGGGTTGGTTCGTTTCAAGATATGGCACTTAAGGTGTTGACGGGTGAGCTTCGCGAGACTCACGCCGCCGTTCATGCGGGCTCCGACCCAGAGTCAGTTGCCCTAAAACTGGAGGGAATGGACCGGATTATCCAATCTTTGGCTCGGTCTGTTTCGCATGTAATTCCGTTGTCGGTTCGGGGTCAGGCTAATCTGGTGTTAGCCTCCCGTCAGTCAGTGATGGACTCCAGTGGCAAAATTCGTCTACCGGATATGGTGTCCAATGCTTTGCTGAGAGCCCCATTGGGGACGTCTTCACGTCTCTTCTCCGGTTGGTGCGCTCCGGTTTCCGCAGAGCTGAGGAAGATTCGGGAGGTTGAGGCCAAGTCCAACCCCCGAACTCCGTGGAAAAAGCGTTCTGGTCCGACGCCGGCGGCGCAAGGTTCGGCACGGACGCAAACAGGACCATCTCAAATTTCAGCGCTTTCTCAGGCGGCTTCGGATGCCGGTTGGAGAACTAGCGCACAACTTCAACAATCGTGTCAAGCCTCGTCCGGTCGTAACAGTTCCGGTTCGTATCGAGGCAAGAGGAAGGCTCCAAAAAAGGGGCTCTTCCTTTCGGAAAAACTCGAAATGAATTCTTGGGACCAGTGGGAGGTTGTCTGCAGCAGGCAGCAACCCACTGGTCCGACCTCTTTGGAGACGGTTGGCCCTCCCGGGTCGTCTCTCGGGGCTACCGTCTCCGTTTCCTAAGGCGACCGCGCCTGATGAGGTCAGCTCCCGACATGCGGCCAAAACCAGGTCAGGAGGCCTTAATCTCTCCGGCTCTCAAGGAACTGGCAGAAAAGGGAGCGATAGAACCAGTTTGCAACGAAACTTCTCCCGGCTGGTTTTCTCGAATATTCATGGTACCAAAGGCCACAGGGGGTCAACGGACAGTGATAGATCTGTCATCCCTCAATCGGCACCTAGACATTCCAAGGTTCAGGATGACCAAGCCCAAGGACGTGATTCAAGGGCTCCGTCCGGGTCAATGGGCGGCTTCATTGGACCTGAAAGATGCTTACTTTCAGGTTCCAATTCACCCAAAATCTCGGCGATTTCTCAGGATAAAGTGGAAAGGCCGCCAGTTCCAATTCAGGTCTCTTCCATTTGGCCTCAGTACGGCCCCGTGGGTTTTCACCAAGTTGGTCAAGTCAGTTCAGAAGGTACTTCAGTCAAGGGGTGTTCGACTGTTCGTTTACCTCGACGACTGGTTAATAGTCGCGAATTCGGCTCAGGAATGTCGGGAGGCAATGACCTCAGTCTTGGACTTAGTCCATCAGCTAGGGTTCCGCGTAAACAGGGAAAAATCTCAGTTGACGCCGGCCCAACAGTTCACTTATCTCGGCATGGACTTCGATCTCTGAATCGGCAAAGTCTTTCCGTCTATGGTTCGAGTGGCCAAACTTCAAGAAGCTGTAGCGGGAGTGTCCACAACCCCGAGAACAGCTCGTTACTGGTCACGGCTTCTAGGCTCCATCAGCTCCATGGGTCTGGTGGTGCCCTTAGGCCGCCTCAGAAGCAGGCGCTTGCAACAATATTGGAAGGTCTTCTGGTCTCAGTCGAAGGGCAACTGGGAGGCCTTGATTCCCGTACCTCCAACCGATCTAAGTCCGGATCTTCAGTGGTGGGCGGCCACTACGAATCTTCGGCTCGGGGTGTCACTAGCCCCGTTAGAGGCTCCAGTTCGTGTATTCACGGATGCCAGTCACCAAGGTTGGGGGGCACATCTGGAGAACCGAGTCAAAGCCGGGAAATGGTCTCGCTACGAGGCCACCAACCACATAAATTTCCTAGAAATGCTGACCGTGTGGAAGGCCCTGAAGTTCTTTCACAGGAGAGTGGAGGGCCACCACGTTTGGTTAGCCACAGACAATTCAACAGTGAGGGCTTACCTTCAGAACCAAGGAGGCACTCACTCAGAAACCCTCACAGGTCTGTCGGCCAAAATTCTTCTTTGGTGCCAGACAAAGGGCGTGTCCCTGACTGTGGCACATTTAGCAGGGAAAAGGAACGTGATGGCCGATGCTCTGTCTCGTCGAGGTCAGGCTATTGCGACAGAATGGGTTCTCCACCAAGAAGTAGCCGATCGGGTTCGGGGCATTTTTGGCAATCCGCTGCTGGATCTGTTTGCCACCCGGTTCAATCGGAGGTGTCCTCTGTTTGTGTCCCCGTTTCCAGACGCGGAAGCGTGGGGGGTCGATGCCTTCTCTCTGGACTGGTCGGGGATGCATGCGTATGCGTTCCCGCCCACACCAGTCCTGCCGCGCTTACTGGATCAAATAGAGAGATCAGTCAATTGCAACATAGTTCTGGTAGCACCATGTTGGCCGGCTCAGAAATGGTTCCTACCACTTCTCAACCTACTGTGCGACAACCCCAGGATTCTTCCAAATTTCCCATCGCTTCTGTCTCAGGGGATCTTTCGGCATCATCCAAACAGCCAGTGGTTAAATCTGCTCGCCTGGCCATTGTCCAGCGATCCTTGTCAGCTTCAGGCTTTTCAGAACAGGCTGCCTCCTTTATCGCAGGATCTAAGCGGCCATCAACAAGTACCATTTACGATGCCAAATGGAGTCATTTTGCGGATTGGTGTGCTGCAGGGGAAATTGATCCATGCTCACCCTCTGTAGCTCAATTGGCAGATTTTTTACTGCACCTATTTGTAGCAAAAGGTTTACAGGTCATAACTATTAAAGGTTACCGCTCCGCGATTTCTCATACATTGCGTGCTTCTGGATGGCCAAATGTAGCAGGGGATCATCGGATATCCCAGCTGGTTGCTGGGTTTTCTATTTCCCGGCCTCGGGTAACAAGGACAGTTCCACCATGGGATCTGTCTGTAATTTTGAAGAAGTTAATGGAGGCTCCATTTGAACCTCTTTCGGCAGCGTCTTTTGCAAATTTGTCAAAAAAGACTGTATTTTTGCTGTTCTTGGCTTGCTCGGCCCGTCGCTCTGAGATTCATGCACTTTCAGTCCGACAAGGTCACATTGTCTTTGGGCCAGCGAATGAATTTGTTTCGCTGCGGCCTGCTTTGGAATTTTTGGCAAAGAACCAACGACCAGGCTCGGTTGGGCGTCAATGGCGAATTGAAGCCCTAAAACATCAAGTGGAACCGGGCATCCCGGACAGGACTTTATGTCCTGTGCGGGCGTTGTGTTTCTATTTAGATCGCTCTGCTTCACGGAGGGGTTCACGGGAGCGGTTATTTATTCCGCTGCTGGATCACCTAAAGGGTGATATTTCGCGGGACACAGTAGCCCGATGGGTCTCTTCAATGATCAAGGACATTTTATTGAAGGAGAATCTTTCCTCGGAGGGAGTCGTTTCTCATCAAGTGAGGTCTATGGCTACTTCCTGCGCAGACTTTTCGGGTGCTCCGTTGGAGGAAGTCTGTCGGGCCGCCTTTTGGAATTCACCGTCGACATTCATGTCATTTTATTTACGGGATGTTTCAGGCCAGTTAGGCTCATTAGCTTCACTTGGTCCTGTTGTCATGGCTCAAGGTGTCCGTTCTTTCCGATCGGACCCTTTAGTGTAGAATATTTATGTAGCATTATCAGGATCACAGGGGGTGTATCCTTGTACATAGTTTGGGCTCATATCTGCAAGTATTAATTTCGCAAAATTCTGGGGGGGGCCCCTGAGCTGGACGGACTCACTGTGGCCAACCGGTCTTCCCTGTGCTACAGTGCTCCATTCCGTGCTTGAGTAAGTGCTCTCTTTTTCCCTCTTACCTTGCGTTTGAGCGGTGGTTTTTCTATCTACCTTTCCCACCATCCTTGTGCTAGGCTAGTCTAGCAAAAACCATAGGAAAGGGTACAGTACTCGACGGAAATATTATAATTTTTGGAACTAAAATTTGTATTTCCGAGTAGTACTTACCCTTTCCTATGGTGGGAATCCCGCCCACCTGCCCCGCATAGCTGTTTTTTTTTGTCTGCTATGACGAAAAAAGATGGCGGATTTCGCCGGTGGCTAAATGCAATACCGCAGGGCCGGGTCGTATAGAAAAACCATTGGCGATAAATCCAAATTTAGAAAATATTGGCAAAAACCATAGGAAAGGGTAAGTACTACTCGGAAATACAAATTTTAGTTCCAAAAATTGTAATTTTTGGAACATTAACAATGAGGCCCACTTTTTCAGCAGCCATTGTGGAGTTGTCAATTTGCTGCTGCGCTCTTGGTATGAGTGACTCCAATAGGGCAATGTCATCCGCAAAGTCGAGATCATTTAGGTGTTGAGCAGGGTGTCGTCTTGATCGGCGTTTGTGCGTTTCCGCTCCCTGGTTGGTGTCTTTGGTGGCTAGTTTCATAATGTAGTCTACCACGATGATGAACAGAAACGGAGCTAGTACGTCCCCCTGAAGGAGACCAGTTGTGACTTCAATGGTTCAGATATGCTGCCATTTACCATCACTGCACTGCTGGAGCCATGATATAGTACGCTGATGGCATTGACCACTTGTTCTGGTATGCCATAATGACGTAGTATGGCAAACATCATTTGCCGATCGATGGAGTCAAAGGCTTTCTTGAAATCTATGAATGTGACATTTAGTGGAAGTTGATAGTCCTGGAAACCTTCTATGATTCTCCGCAGAATATGAATCTGTTGTATGCAGCTTCGCCCTTTTCTGAAACCTGCTTGGTTCTTCCTCAGGAGCGGGTCAACATGGTCACGTATGCGGTTCAGGAGAATCTTGTTATATACTATCCTATACTATATATACTACGATAGGCAGTAGTTTCAATTTATAGACAGAACATTCAATTGATAGATTGTTCAACTGATAGCAATATTCAAATCTTTTTCATGCATTTCCTGCAGATGTACGTTGTTAGTGTTATGGAAAACAAAACCAAACGGGTTGACGCGCAGGTGACGAATGAGACCATGTCGTCGCGCCTGTCTTACTGGTTTACCGATGGTATACTTCGAGGTGCGACCTACTTGATAAATGTGCGAACTCGAACGAAAAACTCGAGGCCAACAGAGTCCGTCATTGCCCGAATACGTAAGCTAGTTTTTGTCGTCTCTTGTGAATATTCATGATTTTGAAATTCATGGATCTACCTATTCAGATTAAATGATTTTCAAATGTCTGGGTGGCTACTGACCTGGAAAACCTAGAAAACTCAGGAGATCAGAAAAATCTACAATATATCGGGGAATTCTCTGATTCACTCAGGAAATTTTATCTAAAACACATGGAAAAATCAGGGAAAACTCGGGGGACTTGTAAATGGGCAGAAAGTGGCCACCCTGAGTGCTACTTAAGTATCTGAACTTTTTCTGTCAATGTATGTGTAGAGTCAAACATGCTTATGTTATCATTGGATACTAAAGTTGTCTTTTGATTGTTGATTTATTGATTATATATTCTTTATATATTTTATAATTCCTATTCGATTCTCTATTGCATCCTCACATCACATGGTTAAGCCGTCAACATTGTGATCGCCAACTATAACAATTTATACAGGTACTGTAATATGGTCATTGATATTGAATATGTTGAATTTTCCTAGCACCATACCCGGCTCCGGTCCACATCAAGGCGTTCAAGGCGTACGGGAAGGTGTTGGTCTTTTGGGATAAACCACGCGAGATGCCCAAGAATGCCGAGGTAAATTCACTTTAGTAATTCGAGATTTAGCCATTATTTTTCAAATGAAAAAAACCTACCGGTTGTGTCTGGCCGGCTTCTTTCGAAACAAGTCGCTGGGCCTGATAAAATTAAGATCAGGTCAGAAGAGGGATTTCACTTAGATCAGCGACCTGTTCGAAGCCTCAACTGCTTGAGATAAGCGTGAAATCTATGCCTTCTTTACAAAGCTAAAAAACCCATAGTCTTCCAAATAATTTGGATGGAATATTGATGGGGTATTAAGTACAACAATAGTTATGTAATAACTGGTAACGCATGCAGTGAAGCAATGAAACATAGTATAATTTAATTTTCGTTTCGTCCCGTTTTTAGTTCGAAGTTTGGTATCGCAGTGATAAGACTCAATTCGTATTGAAAGCTGTCACGAATGAAACGTCGCATCCATTCCTTAACCTAAAGGAAGGCCTCCATTACTTCAAAGTTCGTCTGGCAGCGGCCAACGGTAGTTATCCGGGCGAGTTCAGCCATGTGGCGCCCAGTCTCGTCAGCAGAGTGGAGAAACCTCGTAAGTATAGAAGTAAAAAGCTCGATATGTGGGAATTTATCTCGGTATTTTGTGAAAATTTGATGAAATAATCATAATATTCATGTATTTCTCAGCCTAAATAGTATTTTCTGTCGAGGGGATCTGGCGTTTTATAAGTACCTTTTGTTAAGAATACGGTATCTCATTAGAATTGATGTTCCTTTCAGAATCTGGCATTTTTGGCGTTTTCCGTTCAGAACCTGGTGTTTCATTATAATTTTCCGTTTAGAATTAGTATATGCTCTTTAATGAAATTTGTATTCGAATGCTATATTCTCCTTAGAATTAGCGAATTAGCATTATTTCATCAACTGTTAATAAGTTTTAATAAATCCCACACTATATACGAAATTTATAAGATTATAAGCAAATTTTATTATACACAGAATTAAAACCAAAAGACATGACGTTTAAAACTCTCTCTAGAGACCTGACGATGGTCTTCAGATAGAGTCTGAAACGTCCGGTCTTTTAGTTTTAATTTTTTTAATAATAAAATTTGCAGTTTATCTTACAAATCTTGTAAATAGTTTGGGTATCAAAATTGATATCTGTTCTCCACATCAGAGTGTGGCTATTCCAGCATCAACTATTGATATTTTAGGATCTGGTCCGAACGCTGGAACTGAGACCTTGAGCCATACGAACTGGGTAGCGATTGTTGTTTCCGTCGTCGTGGTATGCGTTGCCCTCGGCGTTGTGCTCGTGTTGTACGTAATAAGACATCGACGTCTGCAGCGCAGTTTCCTGTCCTTCGCTAACAGCCATTACGACACGCGATCCGGCACGACTCGTTTCACTACCAGCGACGGAGATACCGAACTCGGTAAGCTTCCCCGAACACGGTCGTTTCACGATACTTCTACAGGGATGAGAATTCCCCGCGGATCCGCGGTTTCCCGCGGATTTCAGTATTGAAAAATATCAATTTTCCAAATAGTCCAAAAATGATGTAAAAGTATGGGGGGGGGGTGATGATCTCACTCAATTGGTCCGGCGCGATCGGTAATCAGATGAACCGTAAAAGCGTTCAGTGCCTGTTTTACTTATCGTCACGTAAAAGTATCGCATTTCAATGCATATTCATTGCAACACAGTGATTTTGTATGTACATTTGTACTACGATGAGTGTGTAGCCTATGTATTTTATCGATCGGTTGCAGACACGCACGCACAGCAACAGTAGTAACGTATATAGGTCTACTTACTGTTGCTGCGTGTGTGTGGCGAACGCTTTCGGATATTATACACTACTTGGTGATGATTTTTAGTGAGCATTCATCGGCGCATTTTTACTGCAATAATTCAGGGCTCGACCCGTAATGCATGAGATGCTGAATGTCATCAAATGAGGATGTACCACATTGGAACTAGCCATTACCTTCCAAAATATAATAGTCGTTCATGGGTTCAAGATCGCTCTAAGTGCTCGGAAAACGTATTTAATTTCTAAAATTTTCTTGGGGGAGGGCCCCCAAACCCCCCGGAAATAGCTTCGCGCCTTAGGCGCTCGCTAGTGCTGACGGCCACGCCGTCAGCTGGTTCGCGTATGTCACTCAAGAAAAATAACCCGCGGATTTTACAGGTCGGCGTTCTCATCAATGCTTCTATCCGTGGCTGTTGATTCCATGGCGCGTCCCCGGGATATTTCCTGGCAGGGTCGAATTTCTCTTTCCAAAGGGCCAAATCCACTAGATTCAGCACACTGGGGTGGTTTTTTTTCTTTTGCGTATTAATTAGTCAGCACTGATTAGGATCAAGGTTAGAATCCTCGCATATGAGGGCGCTGCTACTGAAGCTGTTGAGGATTCCACTTCTGGTATGGTTGAGGATTAGTAGCAAGAGTCAGCATTGAAGAAACACTGGTAAATCATTATAGACTTACGAACGAAAATTATATATTTTTTCATTTCTTCCAGATGGCGATGAGGACTCTCCGATGATTGGCGGATTTGCTGATGACGAACCACTCGTTATTGCGTAGTCTCGGCTTATTTAAGTCTAGATTTTAATGTGATGGATCGACAAGTCTCACGTGGCAATTAACAGCAAGGGTACTGTCAAGATTGGATCCATCTGGGTTGTTTTTTTTCCCTACTTTTCGTTGGTTTATTTATTTATTTATACGGTATTTGTACAAATTTGTTTCTTTTTGTCTGCAATTTCGCAATTTAAAACAATCTATCAGAACGCAGAATGGCATTTTAGATTGAATTTTTTTTCACTTTTTATGATGTTCCGTCATGAAAAATTCATGTTCACTTTTTAAGGCGTATTCAATTCTAGAAATTCAAATGGCATTAATTAGCAAACAGTTCGATTATGAAAATCATGAATTATTTTCATCTTCAAATAGGCGCAGCAATTTTCTCAAGCTTATGCCGTAGTCGAAACAGAAATTTTGAAATGTCTTAGCAATCGATTATTGCGCAAGGAAGGGGCAGTTTCGACGGTTGTGAGTGAAAGTTAGTTCGTTTCCAATTACTTAAGCGAAATTTTTACTCGCAACTGTGGAACTGGATGCTGATGGTCGAACAGGATCATCGTGTATGCAGATGGATTCATATACGATCCTAGTGCTGCAAAAAAGGCTGACGCTGCTTTGAAAAATGCGGCCCAGCGAATATTATATCAGTAATCATTACTAACGACGACATCTATAATTCCATTAAGCAAGTAATTGAAATTGATTAATTCATATGATATCGATTATATTATGAATGATTTCACGATGTATGCTTGTATAATTGGAGTATCTTACGGTAACCATTTTAAAGATATTTCGATATTTGCGTAGTACATGACCACAGAGACTTTTGCGTAATGAAATGAATAGTGGACCTTAAAATACTTTCAGTGCTGACAAATTAAAATCCGAACATGCAGGTGATAATTTGAAAATTCCACTGATAATATCAATACACCATGATCAATGCGGTGTACTAGTGAATCCATCGCCGATTCATACACCGCATTGCGCTGTAGATGCACCGAAAGGGTTAAATGAGCTGTTATTACAGTAGACTCTGGTCGAGTCTGATCTTTTCAGGTGGTGAAAATTTGTCTGACTATACCGATATTCGAGTTGGATGGTGTATAATTCGTATAGGTTCAGAAAAATATTTCAACGAACTCCTGAGTTAAACAGTTGTTCAGATCTGACTTGACGGAAGCCAACTTCATTTCTGATTTATACAATGTTCTTTGAAATATACGAAGGCTCAATCTTATAGACAAAGTGCTAATTACGTTTAACCCTGGGGGGCTCTAGTTTCGCGAAGCTAATCAGGATTAATTTGAGTTAGCGACGAATTAAAACTCTTGGAACAAACGAAAATAGAATTTCAACTGACTGCGGTGATGACCGTTCAAAGATCATCCCATGAGTTAAACCTTAGTACAGTCAAACTTGCTTAAGTCCTCATTGTATCACATTATGTCAGTTCATTTTTTGAATTCAAATTTGCATTTTGCAATCCAATTAATTGCTACGCGAGTCGTCAACGCAATGATGACTTAAGTGGGTTTTACCGTAAACTAACTAGGCCCAGTTCTTTGTGATAATATGAACAGGAAATATTTCGGAATATTTTAGTTTGAATGTTGTAGAATGTTATTCGTCTCTTTTTTGCGTTCGCGCAGATCATCGTAACAGCTTTTCGTGAGATGCGATGTGTGGTTGAGTTTATTGATTCGAATTAATCTTATTTGCCGTCTCTTCTGATGTATCATATATCCGAGCCATACATATTGTATCACAACACCCTGGTTTTCTGTAACACAAGTCCAAGCCTAAATCTCACTTAAGGATTTTGAACCTTTCAAAAAATGTCCATCGATCGATACAGTAAAACCTGCTTTTAATCGAGATCATTAGCGACCCTTTTTAGTTAATCTGGTTCAGGATGATTTTAAAAACATACTTGACATACAATTGTATTTAGGGCGACTATTGATTATATCGGGATTAGATCAAATTGCATGATCGGATTAAGATCGATCATAGGATTTAGAACTTGTTCTATACTTACGCTCGGTTTGCGATCAATCCGTCGCAGTTGTTAGCGCACTCGTCTCCTGTCGAATGGGTTTCTGAATATTGCAGATCAGGTTAAGGCAAAAAGAATGATACCTTGTTTCTCCCAATCGACGGGCTGATTTGTGAACTGCGATGAAATTTGTAATCAGTTCATTTCTTTAGCTGCCGGGTCTTCTAAGTTAGTTTGATCATTATATGAGAAAATGTTATGTACAGGGTAGGTTTTATGCCCAGCAGAAATGAGAAACAATGTATCAATTGTTTTTTAGCCTAATACAGTCTCAAAGCCATCCGTTACACAGCCAAAATTTAGACTGTCCCTCTGGCTAGCATTATAACGTTCTGTATGTAGATGTCTATGAAATCGGGCCAGAGTTTACTGTATCGATCAGGATTTAATCATCATGGTCGCTTGTGCCTCGAAATGCCTTCTTACTATTTGTTGAACCTGTCTTATCTTACAGCCGCCCACATTTTCGTTTTTTGTTTTCATGGTTACGGCGTACGTGCAAAACTTGCATACAATGTGATATACTGTATGTTAATATTGATGTGATAGCTTCGAAGGATAATAATGTACTATGAAACCCATGACGCCGCCTTGTAGGCCGAATTTGATGTACTGCAGGTGCGGATCCAGCATGTGCTCCAGTCGCAATTATTCCGTTTAAAAAGACGCCGATTTTCTACCCGTTAATTAATCGTAGAGTAGCAGCTGATAATCTCGTAAGTGTCACTCGATAATTCAATTCAATAAACTCTTCATTGTACTAATATACCTTTCCGGGTAGAGACACGTGTGCCTGTGAAATGCATCAAAATGCACTGAAATTCACAATTTTCCAGACCCCCGTTTTGGCATTGCTTTCGCTTTACGTAGATACTTGCCCCTTTTTTCAGTATATTTGCCATTTCATTTCTTTGTGCTCCTGTCAACGTCTGCCCCTGGATCCGCCCCTGGACTGAGAGAACTTCGTGGGAAATAATTTGTTAGTGGCCGTTTTGGATAGTGAAATTGGTAGTGAGAATCGTTCAAAGGACAACACAATTTCGTCGACACATGATTCCCACATGAGAAATCTTTTTGTTATCGGGAGCTCCTTAGTGTTGGATCAGCTTGGGATGCTATTCTGCTTAGTACAAAGAACCATCCATTTTATTTGATATTGTGTGGTAGGTCGGCGATTTCATTATCCAATACAGCAAAAACCTGCGAATTCGATGAAAGTATCCAGTGGCATTCCTAATTTGTGTATAAACAGCAAAGTTGATATTTACTCGACATCTACTGGGAAAGATTTACTCTGGAAATTGTGATTTTAACTTCCCAGCAAATGTGGTAACAACAGAAATGAAATGATATCGTTACAAGAATTTTTTTGGAATTTCGTAGCTAAAATGCACATCTTATTGTAGGTATGATAGTTCTTTTCTAAAACATTCCATTGCTGTCAGATGTTTATTCTTAACACGTTTCAAGGCATCCACTACATTTTGCCTTACTATAAGTGTTAATTGTTGAATTACGCTTTGCCCGAGCCTGCTAATCTTCTGCTAATCTTGATAGGCTGAAATTAGCTGAGTTACTTATCAGCCTGGTCCGGGCTGGTACACCTTCAAAATCCCAAAGCCCGAATTGCCTCTAATACGTCAACTCGAAACTAATTTTTCAGCAGGATTTGTTGCGGCGTTTACGACAATATCGTGTCGAATATAAACCTCAGGGTCCGCTTCCAGAGTTTGGACTGAAATATAAAGAACTCGCTGGAATCTTGAACAAGACCTGTCATAATTAGTTGAATGATTTTTTCATCGGACCAACATGAGCGAGCTCTATCGATTAGTCCTTACTCTTTTGGTTTTGCACAACAACATTGGGATAGGAACGGCATACATGATATATATATAGTTCAAATATTGTACATAGATGTAAATACGTAATGATTATTATATTATGATTAAATGAAGAAAAGATTCTATTTTTAAACTGGTGATTCGTGTATATTGAGAGCGTTAACGTGCATGTTGGTTATCGATCGGAAATTATGTCATTTACGCTGATTCCATAATGTATCGATAAAGAATAAAAAATAAGGCCTTACGAAATTCCAAATGCGAAATCAGTGAAAAGCGTCAACAAATTTGACGTTTGTTTAAGAAATGTCTAAGAGTACGTCATTAGACTGAGTTCCGGTTCGAATTGGTACGACGTTTTGCATTTTTCCCCTTGAAAATGATCTGCTCTTTTATCTCTATATACCTACCTGGAAAATTCAGGTAGGACAATGACTTTTTTCCTGTTTTTTTTTTAGAATTTTTCGGCCCAAGGCCACTTTTCTCGGCTTTTTGTTCTATTTCATTTTTTTTCTTATGTTCTGGAAGACTGTGTTATGTTGATTTTTGTTCGAAAATGGTAATTTGTGAATTGAAATAAACGACGCCTTTACTATAGGGAAAAACACACGAAGAAATACTAATAGGGCTCATGTAAACTGCTGGGTTAGTCTCTCTTGGTCGGGATTCGAACCTCGTGGCATCGTTACTGTAGTAGACGCGGTAGTTTACATCATGTGCTATATATATATAGACATATCTATATACCAGTTCTGTTCATATATTATTATTAGGTGTTATTCACTGATCATAATGTGTTATTCCAGAAATAAAATCGATTTTGTACTTGTATTACAAAAAATGCTGTTTCTTCATTGTTGAATCCGAGAACGGCTTCTCTTCCCCTCGTCCCCGCCAAAGCTTGGTTCCCAAGGTAGAAGATCCACCACTGAATCATTAGCCCCGATCGTTCGTGGCGAGCATCAGTCAGATAATCGGATAATGGTGCCTGTACAGCTGAGAAGTGTAACTCCCAAGTGTAACTCATAACGGAGCTATCTTCGATAGTTCTACGGGTGCAGTAAGATGAAGCTCGAAGTTAGCAGAACCGGACTCGTGACCGCGTATCAGGATCCAGTTCTACAATTCTGTGTTAAAGTTAACTCTGACCAAAATCAGTTCATTTTCAAATCTTAACTCACAACTGTGTAACTGGGTCCTGGTAATTCAAATTATACGGCCCGCGTGACCAGTGACCACAGCAGGTCAGCCAATCATCGAACTCGATACTCATTTGAAAATAGAAACTTGGTGGCAGCACCATACGGTCACCTAGCGGAATTCCTGTGAACGTACTAGAGAATTCGAGTAACGATGTAGGCCACGCAAGAAGTATGCGTGTTTCTCATTAGTTTCATTTTCCTCGCGCGTCAAAAAAAGGTGAGCAATGTTTCGGCAAAAGACTATAAGCCATTATTAGGACTGATTGTTAGTGTGATGCGGTTGGAGTGCTTTAGGTCGACTGTGTCGAATCGCAGGTGACCTGATTTGATATGATGATATTATCTCAACATTTGCATTGATAACGGCCTGGAAGCAACAAAACCGCCTAGTGAGCTTGAAGAAAATGTAACGGAAAAGACATGAAACTATGTGCCTGGCTTATAACTAATTAGTTTGTCAATCGCTTTTCGGTTGAGCGTGGTTTGTTGAAATATCCGGTCCCGAAAACTAAACCACGGACAGGTTTCTGAGTACATCAGGCTCTGTTGATGCTAGAGATGTCTCACAGTCGTTTGTATGTACTGCAACTCGCAGGCAGCGCTGTACTATCTGTAAACTGAATTGAAAAACGTAGAAGTGACCTCGACTTGGCCTCTTGATTTGGGTCCTCCTTGTGCCCCGATACCCGAACATTTTTCAGTAAACATTTCCAAATCAAATTCGACCCATCTCAAAAACCATGTCAATGTGAAAATATATCCAAAATTAATATTGATTCGTCACAAAGGTCACAAAATAAACTAAAAAAAATATGAATGCGTGGTTTGCCCTACTGCCTGATGTACGCTTGTATTCCCCAAATATCCAGCATCAAAAGAGTTTTAACGCATATTATCTTTGCACGCGCGATTACTAAGTCAAGAATACTGGTTATTTGGGAAATATTCTGCTTATTTTTAAGTACTTTTGCTTTATTTATGTCTAAGGCCTGTATAGCTAATTTTTTCCAAACGTTGGGCCCTGGAACCTTCGTTAATTTTTTTTTTGAGTTGTGTTGAAAATGTAGAATGTTTAAGTAGCGATTGTGGGTTTTAATGGTTGAAGAACAGATTGCGTAGAGCAAAGTGATTTTTCAATACTCTTGGGCTACTATGGTCATCGTTAGCGAATTTTTTTTTAGGAATACGTACACAAAAATGCATAAAAATGCTTTGAAAGTTCTAATTTTCGAGTAGTCGATATAGAAGTCGTCCCGAATCAAGCAGGCAGAAATCCCCAGCGCCATCACCTCATGCGCAAGGCCAGCTGAGATGGGTAGATCCCTCGCGTATCACATGACCCGAAACAGCTCCCTTACGCTAAATCGGAGAGTAGACTATATGAAATTCTTTAATAATAACAGTCTGGAGGTCTCAAAGACTTCACCAACGATATAGGTCCCCTGGAGAAACTCGCTGCCGATCGCGCGCACCTATCGGCGAAGCGTCGTCACCGAAGGAGCACAGAGCGCGCTGGGCAGACAGATGCGAAAGGCCAGAATCACCAGCACGGAGCCAACACACTTCTATACACGTAGGAGAGCCTTCCTCATCCGGATAGGCCCCACCAGTCACAGCAGTACAACATCCAATTGATGCCATGGTCATCTTTGACCCAAGAAGACGAACGACAACAATCTATTTTTTCTTGAAAAGGACACAACATATATTTATTTATCTTATTATGCAGCAAATATAAGACCACAACGACAGGTTAACTAACGGAATACATGTAATTCATTTTGGATCCGGAGTAAAAACTAATGCAATATTTAATTGGTATGTACATATGACATCAATGGTAGGTGGCCTGAAATGCCTCGTATTTCAGTCAATCACAGGTATTATATCTTCACATAAAAAAACCACTTCTATATTTCATACTTCCACCCCAAGTAGTTTACCATAAACAAAAAACCGTCACAATTATATATCATAGATTCGACGTCGGCACTTAACCAGAGACAGCGAGGAGAGGTCTTCGCCGTCTGACCCGCGCATACCTCGGTGGTAAGAAACAATTACAGGCATTATATTTCTATCGCGCTTGTTACGTTAGTTATAAAGTTTGTTCTGGAAATATAAAAACTATAAGTTTTTTTTCAAAAAGAAACCAACTTAAACTTTTTAAAAAAGTTCTCTCCGCCCACGGACAAATCTTAAATGCAATACAAAATCGAACACAGGACCAAATTATTCTTGTCGCTATTGTTAGAATAATCCCGCTGCAGCTATTCAAATAAGGACAATAATCGGTAGGGACCTATACGTAATCTGGCATCGCCGAATAGGATTTCTAACATAAGTTTGGAATAAATCATTTGTACATCAAAACGAGTAAAGACACTTCGCACTTCGATTCATTAGTAGGCCTGCTGCACATTAGCATGGCAGTATCAACTAGATTATATGTAGCCTAGTACATTTAGTAAATACGTCCATGTAATTAGTCACTATAGCCGCGATCACATGAGCTAAATATTGCCCGTGTCAAATTTAGCCTGGAACAACTATTCAAACGAGTGCCAAATGGGCCAGTGCCTGTTTGGTCCGACCAAAAACGTTGGATCAGGCCCGAGCAAAATTTCAGCACGGTTAAATGACTGCATGAATTGCAACTGGTTCTGGAAGTGCTTTGTTTAAGCAATATTTAGTTTTGAATTAGTGGTTTGCGCGCTCTCTAATTAGGCACGGGCCAAATTTGACTCGGGTCTTATCCGTGTCAATTTGGCTCGGGCCAAATTGTCTCCGTGTAACCGCGGCTTTTATATGTACATGTATGCAGGTATTTCCATTTGACTATCCTCCACGAAATTATGCAATCTAATCCCTCAAATCATTAAGATGCAGCGGTCATAACCTTCATGGCGGTTGCACTTCCGCCGTTCGGTTCAACGAATGTTGTTTCCGTTGGCGTTCTATCGATCTCGCCGTTCATGTTGTAGGTGGTGGCTTCGTCTGGTGGCTTGTACATCAGCAACGCTACCAGGCCGAAGAAAAGCGCCACAATCCCCACACCGATACCTAAACCGTACATGCTTATACTCATTAGATAACTGTCGTAGATCATACACGAACCCTTTTCGTCGCATTTGTCCTGCCATAACAAACAAGAACTGTCCATGACGACACCGAACAATATTGGTCCAGGTATCGATCCTGCGGAAGGAGAAGAAAGACGTTTTTTTTTCATTGTAAGACAAGACATTCAACAAATCGGGTTTCCTTTCCGAGCCGTACCTTACCTAGAAATCGTATCAATATCCACTGAACTCCCAACGCATACGTTCTAGTTTTTCCTGGAACAACTCTGTACAAGGAAAATACGAAAATGGAAGAAACCGATGGATTATTTAAGAGTAAAATCCCACAATTAATCAATTGATAGCTAAAAGATTTCTTTGAAATATAAGAAACATTTCAGGTGGTTGCTACCACCCTTCTTCTCTAAAATGGAGTATGGCACCCGAAATATTTATAATATTTTAGATAAACTTAAGATAACTATCAATTCATTTATTGTGGGGTTTTACTCATCGTTTTATCACGGATATTGAAGTTTCTTCGTCGGGTGATAAAGGCTGGATACTAAGAAATTATTTTTGAAAAAATGGAATGGCATGTATACCTGAGACTGACGCTGATACCAGGCGTCAAGGGCAGCAGGGTGAAGAATACAACCATTACGAGAAATACCAGAAACACCGGTAACATATAGCAGTATGTCTCGCAAACACCAGTTTTCGCTTGTGATACGGAACTGTTGGCTACGACATCCGGGTCGGCTTCTATACACGCGCAATCGCTATAAAACTAGTAAAAAGTAACATCCATTTTAGGAATCATGAACTTATGTTTCAAAATTAAGTTAATTCGTAACACATTTTTTAGTTAATCCTGTGACATTCATAATTCATCAGGAAGAAATTTTAAACACTTTGAACAAATATATAATTCTGAAAAAAAAGATTGGACTTTCCATTCTCTGTGATGCTACACGTACATAATTTCCTTCATCGATTTTTTTGATATGTTTACATCCGGCGTGACAAGCGGTGAAATACTGAACACCGTCTACACCACAAATTGGTTGGTTACTTGTCACCAAACAGTTACAATCATCGTTGCACCGATCGGTCAAATTCACGTGGCTCAATTGAGGTCTTTGAAAGAGAAATGCATTAAGGTAGAATGGGGCAATGAGCCTATATAACTGCAATATAGAAAATTCAAATTTAATTCCGCTGCAGAGATAATTGGAAAACGATAGAATGCCACCGGCAAATTTATGGTTGTTAAACGTAAAAAGAGGTAATGAGATAAAGCCTATAAACTGTAAATTAAAATTCAATTCTGCTGCGGAGAATTGGAAAACGATTAAATACCATCGGCAAATCTATGGTCGTTATGATATGCAATTTTTGAAAATTGATTAAGAAGAATTACGAACACGTTTGCGCCTGTGTAAGGATGGTTTATGCCAGCGATTTTGGGGGCATCGCATCGCGCAAAGAAGACGGCGCTAGCTAGGACAGCGACTGTTATGCTGAGCGCGCATAATCTCAGCATTCCTCGCACTTTCAGTTCTAATTTCTTGCTGATCACACCGCCCAAAAGCAGAGCGCCGGCAGCACCCGGCACCACTACAGCACCTTGAAAAAATAAACAACCACTACATAATTATACAGAATTGATTTCGTAGTACACCGAGCCCGATACTAGCTGTACTTGATTGATTTGATTATATTTGATTTGTCGTTGACGAGTTACCAGTAACTATTGCCGAGAACGAAGCGGTCTGAGAAAACTGATTTTCCACGTACTTCGCCAGAAAGTTGCCGAAACCCTGTACGACGAGCTGCGAGCAACACGCCGCCAACGACAGCGATATGAACGTCGGGTTCTTCAGTAGAATCCACGTCACCCTCGGCAGGTCTCGGACTTGTTCGCCGAAGTTCGATTGTCTGAATAGGTCCTCCGATCCATCGTTGTGGGCCTGTGACTGACGATATTTCCTGACTAGTCTAGCACCTGAAAGAAATAATGATAATGACGGAATACGTACATTTTCAAATTATGCCTTTTCTAGAGTATCCTTGGATGGAGGAAATGAGGCACTGATAAACATGTATATACAAGAATGCCTGGATATTCGAAGTTTTGAGAAAAACGAATCGCTCGATACGGTGCATACCTTTGGTTTCTTTTCCGAAGCAGAAAAATAGTGCACTGCAAATCAACGCACAGAACGAACTGATGAGATAAGCGATCCACCAAGCTCCAATCCAACGTGGGTCTTCAGAACTATAGAGAATTGTGCTGAAATTAAACACCATAATCAATTGGAACTGGCCAAATAATGCGGTATCTTCCTCGATAGTTCAATAATAATACATGTACATGTATAGCAGTAGATCCCTCCGAGGATATGGGCTCAAAGTTTCCTTGGCGTTAAGTGCGAAGAATGATATTTTTACCAATATATATTTTTCCTTACGTTTCGGGCAGAATCGTTCCACCATCGTAATAGAGTTTATTTGTTTGTTTGAAAATGACAGTTATAGTTAGAACTGTAAATCTTAAAGCGTCGTAAGGAAAGAAAAAACGATAACAGTTGCGAAACCGTACCTGTTGATTGTATCTACGTCCACGTACAATTTGAGCAGCATTCCACCAGCTACGAAACCTATAGCGGGCCCCAGTGCCGTTGTCGATTGGAATATACCTGAAATTTAACATTTTAGATCAATTTTCTTTTCCATGCACCGACAATAATTCATCGTACATATATATTCTCTTTGCATTTTTGGAACGCTGTTAGTTATATATGAAGTCCCATTCAGCTAAGCGTTAATGATCCTTTATGCGACCTTTTTTCATTCGGATTGGCAGCTGTTAGGGTATTACGGAAATGAACAATTCGAATTTGATTCGCTCAGCCAGCAATATAGAAAGGAAGATAGGCCTACACGTTTTCCACTCAGACATACCGACATATAGCGGCGAGTTGTGGGTGTGGACGTTTTCGTCAAGGTAAACAGTTCCGATGATGAAAAGGGTGGTGCCGCCCAGACCGTGCATTAGCTGACCCAGAATGAACACATATAAACAGTTCTGTAAATGCCACAATTCGTTGGTAGCACCCTCTAGACAGATAGTCGTGTTACCTAATAAAAAAAGTGTTAACAAATCATTAATGATATGAAAATAGGAATTAACAAATTAATAATTGATGATTCTGAGGATGCTTCAAAATATTATTCTTTTGACATTTTACGAACGACTATTTCCCAGAGAATCTTGCTGGCATGCTGAGTCGTGTCCGAATGATAATCTCAGGTAAATATCAGTATTAGAAAGATAAAGACGCACCCATACAGACATCCGATACAACAAGCGTCGACTCGTAGGTCGGCGTGATGAAGTGAGGTAGACTCATGATGAACGAACCCATCGATACGGCAAGGCACGAGAAACCCAGCCACCGTGGCATGTTACAGGATCGGCCGAAATAGGAAAGCGGTAGGACTGCTATACCGCTGGCAATGTCGTACGAACTAGCGATTAGTCCGGCCTGAGTACTCGATAGATGAAAGCGCTTCTCGATTGTTGCAGTATTCACTCCTACTATACCCATTGCGACAAACCCTGGAAGTACAATCAGTATATACTAGTACGTAGGGCCTCCCCCAATGTCTGATAATTCCAATTACCGGAAACCCTTTAAAATGGCAATTCTCGCTGGAAGTAGAATCTCGTTCTAAAAGAGGTTTCAGCTAAAATTGTGCGAATATACGAATAGGGTGTTCGAGGGTTTTCGCGCACTTTTTTCAAGGAATCCTTTATCCGCAATTTTAGGCCACTTCATCACACTACATGCAACCATACCTATAATAGAAACTGGGACTCCCACTAGGCTATATCGCGTTTTATAGCACGGAGAGGCCTAATTTATGTATGACAACGTACAAACGGAAAAAATCATACAAATTATTTTAACAACAACGATATAGGCTTACCTTGTATAAGGCCAAATAGCGACACCATTGCCAATATGGTTTTTGAATTATTCCATCCTTGAATGAAGGCTGGTTTACATTTTCCATAACCACAGGCAACGGCCTCAGCTTCTTCGTCCGTGAGGTCATCATCTTGGTCCTTTTCCTGTTGATAAGACATTTCTGGATTCCGGAATATTGTTCACGCTTTTGCGTTACGTATGTCGGCCTACCTGGCTTGAAATATACAGCAGCCTGTATATAGAAAAACCATGTTAATATATACATGTTAAAACTAACTAGTTTATTGACATTATTCAAAAATCCCTTCTTTTAATAGGTGTATATAATACCGTTACTGTATGGTTTGTCACCATTTCAATAACTATATTTCTGCCACAGTGAATATTCAAACAGTAGGCTGCCTAAAAGCTTATACCGCTAACAGGTTTCATAGATTATTGGGCTTTCCAACTATAAGGGCACATTTTTAAGAAAGGTTTATGAAAATGTATAAATGATTATATAATGATTGAAAATACGAAGGTCGTCAATAGCGCAAGGAATGACCATTAAATATCGTTGTGTCTACGAGCAATCATCTCAACTTTGAGATGATTGCTCGTAGATGTTGTGAAGCGGTGGGTATCAGGGTACCGGTAACTGATATCAATTCCCCCTTCTATATAATGTCGATGATAAATCTGCTGCGCATGCCAGTCGCATTGTTTTTATGCTAAAATTTGATATATACGTATGACAATGAATGAATTTTGGACTCACTTTGACTCGTTTTGATTCACAGGAAACCGTTTACACATGCAGCATATACATTCTGCACCACGGACACATAATCTATATGTCAGGCCTCACAAATCATTCATATCAGGCAATGAGTTCAATCAAATCCGACTGGGTTTTTTGAACGATGAGCACGATTTTGAACGGTATTTATAATCTATAATGAAATAGAGGCGTCGTCTCATATCCCTACACTGTGTACATAGATCCATCATCCACAGTCTGTATGGTATGCTGAACTGATACTGGAATGGTTGCTTCCATATTCCACCGTGCAATCATGGATCTATTATGTACGTCTATGCTGCAATAGTACAGAAAACACTCGACGCTTTTTTCACTCGGTTCTCGTGTAGCCAGTTGCAACAGATGTGGTTATCCGATGCCGTTGACAACTTGAAGGTGTTCGACCTGAAATGGCCTCGTGACGTTCCTAGTAAATATCGCGTCCTCAGATGTTCTATCACGATATTCGTCGCACACCAGCCTCTCTAATATAACAACCATGAGTCATCAACTAGAAATCGTCTGCGAATACGAGATTTTGTGCAAGTCGACGTGTCTCTCAATGGACCCCTAACCCATGAATGGCCCAATTGAATAAAGAATCCAATTCAAAGTATCCATTCAGAGTTATTCACAAAATTAAGCTGCATCAATGATGGTAATGGCGGATGACATCGCATGATGCCTTTGATGGGCGTTTCTTGGTTACAAAGATACCGTTGTTGGTGAAAATCTGTTGCAATAACAAAGGTTGAGAAGTTTCATTCTGTCCATTACTTGTCCAAAATATTTACGCGGCACCTTGAGATATGTAATTGTGTTTAACGATCTGGCGCGTGTCTAACATTCGTTTCTTATACCGTCTGGGTGGAAGATCGTACGATGGAGACTGCAAACCGAACCCTTTGGGTTAAACTCGCCTCATAACGTTTATTGTTTCATATACTTAATTATATCTATGTGACATAATATATACGAAAATGATTCTGTAATTTGTTAGTACAATGTGTAATATATGTTTCGGGTGCTATTTATTTAGCGCGGCCAATTTGTCGGTAATTCTATGATTTATTGCAGCTAGACAAAAAAACGTAGACTGGAGTCTCACATGAGTTCTCACAAACTTCGAAGCAAGATGTGGAGACAATATTTGTGCGGTCTCCTTGCGTTAGCGGCTGCGTTGAATACGATACAAAGCGCTGAAGGTAGGCATCAATTAGATTTCAGGCTAATCCGATGATCATGAAATTTATTGCATGTATATTTCAAACAGCAGAAAGCACTTAGATACCGATTTATTTCAATATCCTGGTTGAAAAATTGACGGAACAATAGCGCCGGATGAATCGGCAGAGCATGGACGTAATAAACTTACATACATACTTTGAGGTATACCGAGGTACCTTGTTTTTTGAAACTATATACATATCTCTAGGAGGTGATTATTGTATATACATGTAGCATCTTGGTTGTCTCCTCAGGTGCTACAGTATATTAATGTTGATTTGATTCCAATCGATTCTTATTAAAATGAATAGTGTTTTTACGTAGAATCATGTTTCATTCTCGCGATTTGTCACCAAAGACTGTTAGAATATGACATTATATTGAATACTGAATGTTTTGGATTCGGTTTAGACATCAACTGGTCGGTCATATTTTTTTCAGGGACATGTTTTGGTAGCAGTTGCACCGGTTGGTCGTGCCACTGCGTTTCCAATACCGAAGACGCAAATGCAAAAATCGTCTGTCCTTCTTCATCGGCCGGGCGTCTTAAATGCCCGTCGTCGGCACCGCATTGCGAGAAAAGGGCCGATAGATACCGTAATTGGGAGTGGAAAGGACCAGGTTGTCAAATAGGTAAGTTACAATTACAAATAGTCAGAGCAAATAGAGAGTGCGCGCTCAGAAATTCGCGCACCTGTCATTCATTTGTCAAACTCTCAAGTTCAGCGTCTATCGAAAACAAATTACATTTCGTACCGGTATATGGGTTAATTATCTACGAGATCATCGATAACGAGATCATGATAAGTATTTTGGTGAATAAGCTACACTTGATCTTTAAGCAGGGGCCATTTTCTCAAAAGTTGGTTTCAAAAGAAAGTCCCTGAATAAATGCCATAAGATTGTCATTACGTCAGATGTCCACGGGATTAAACTTTAGTGCAACTGTATAGCCACCAGAAAACTTTCCTCTATGTTAATGGATGGATTGCATTCAACACCTAACAAACTCTATACGAATGTCATTGGCAAGATACAAAAATGTCGATGATGTAAATACGTAATTTCCGTGTGCAAACGCGGCCAGTACTTATATTTGATGATTGACTCCAGTTACAGGACATAATCAAACATGTCTGAATGAAATGACGAGAAAAATATATGTAGTTGTCTATAAAAATATAAACTGCTGTGGCCCAATTGCAATTGTGGCCCAAAATAACAGTGTGTGTATTATGATTGGCCAAAAAACATAAGTATGTGTAATTCATATAGAAAAACTAAAATGATGTAATCAAAACCTACATAACCCCCGGATAAAGTTCGAAAAGTCGTTTCCTCCTTTTTTTATTTCTAATTTTTGATAAATGAATTCTTTTGGTTTCCATCTTAATTTGTACATTGTGGGTTTTGAGCATACAACCATTCTCCACGTCTGGCTGTGGCTATTCCACTAATAAGGCTAAGAATATTTTCCTGGGAAAATCGTTTTGAAAAAACGCAGAAAAATGATTTTGAAAAATCCGTAAGGGAATAATTAAGTCACGCAAAAAAAATATTTTTTTGAAAGAATATTCTATTAATACAACGCAATTACGCAGTGATACAAGTCGAGTCTGCATTCTAAATGTCGAACAATATGTTTTTAACAATTTCAGTTTATATCGACTTATATAGATTGCAATAACCAATATATTAGCATACTTCAATTCTACATTATTTCAGATCTTTCATAAAGTTTTTAATTTTTGCATCCAATTTTCATCGGTACGTGACGCGTGTAGGTAACGTGGCTGAATCGAAGCGGGCAACAATGTCCTCGAATGGTGGTTATTACAATTCACAGAAACACTGCCTTGATGGCAAAATATCGGGCAGCCAGTACTGCGAAACGCGTGAGCAAATCAATCCTTGGATCATCGTCGATCTCGGTTCTAAACACGTCGTACAAGCGGTGGATTTGTACTATTCGACCAGAAGTTCAAGCACTTCTTGTTACAATTCTCAAAGTAAGTTTTCAAGCAAATTATTTATGTATACAACCTAGAACAAAGCGACAGATACCTACGTGGGAATAGGATTCATTTTACGTTTGGCATCGGTTGTTCCTTATTGTTTCACAGTCAATACGATAAGACAACGGCGGAACCATGACCGGCACGTGCTCCCGTCTCAATTTTCCCGTACCGTTTGGAAAATACAATGGCAATATTTTCAGGGCACTTTTCCCACCCGAAATTGATAAGACAGCGCAGTGCAAAATTTAGCTTATGTTCTCTTAAAGTGCCCCTCACGTGCCTAGAAATTCGATGAATATGCACTGAAATTCAAAAAATTGTCCAGACTTGGCCGCGAGGATACTTAACTTGCCCTTCATTTCGTGCTCCTGACAAGTCTGCCCCTCGATCCACCCATGTAGGATGACACCAGGCCCAAGTTATCTTCGCTTCTTATCCACTCGAAGGAATCAAGAATCTAATTCATAAAGAATTATCGAAGTAGCCACTTTTGTAATTCGTACATGTACTTTATCGCATTACTAAAGTGGCACAATGCATGTACTAGACAATTTAGAATGAAACGCTAGCTCTACCCAGTGCTAGACAGTTACCGGTTAGATTTGACACCAAACATACAATTTGTTCATTTCAAAATGTTTTGACTCCTGAGCCAGGTTTTAACTGTGAGATTCCTGATACGCGAAACGAGGTTGCTAGAACTTCAGAAAAAAACAAAAACGTCGAATTAAAAGAAAAATCCGTTTTGTCGTGTTAAAAAGTGAGTTTAACTTGTCTTGGCGAAAATATCAACCTAAATCTAACTTGAAAGTCGTTTACTTTGTGTGCATCTCAAGATTGCGACCTTTGGTTTCCCACAATTTCAAATATGAATAGCTCATTAGTCCAGTCAAAATAGGACGAAACGTATATTGGAAACATTTTTTTCAGGAAGGTTGAAGTGGCGTTTGTTGCAGAGCCGAGTCGGCAATGGTAACGATGTGCACAATCCTTTGTGCACGAATTTCACCGATGTCGGGTACGGCTGCGGTAACCACGTGCTTAAACGATGCGACGAATCGTTGATAGGGCGGTATGTTTCCGTGCAAATGATGGGTCGTGAGAGATTAAAACTAACTGAGATTGCCGTCATCGGATTCAAGTATATGGGTACGATCGTTGCTTTTGATATCAAATACCACATACTAATTTAATTTTTCTTCTCCGTACGGCTCTATACCCATAACATCCAACCCAAGCGGCAGTAGCCCTTATATATTAAAACACACACGTTGGAAACCATCATTTATGGATCAGGGTATATCGATTTTCAGACCCGACTCAGTGCACGTATCCAGGCTCGTTCGGTTGTATGGCTGAAGCTCAGTGCAATCTGAAAGTCCCGAATAGAGTCGACTATTTGACCGGTTACTGTCATAATGGCTGCAACGCGAACTACATCGGCAAATACTGCGATAAAGGTCGGTTCCACAGTTTTTTTTTTACAATAATACTTGAACTTTATTGTCAGTTAATAGACTTTTGACAAATTACACACATATATCAAAACATTTATAAAGACGATAACAACAATTTACAGTCCGAAAAAAATATAATAATACCCGTCTTACAATTAATTCTTTAATTCATTGTTTTTAATTATTGTCTTTAATTTATAGTTTTTAATTGATTTGTTTGCGAAGATTTAACGTTGAAAAATGGGACTGAATTCCCAGTCCGATTTCAGATTGATCTTGGTTAATGAATGTTTAAATTATTTTTCGAAGTGACTGCAAAAACAAAATGAGCTCTTCAAACTGAACCGGCATCAACATCAACTTATCAATTATCGAAACTAACTTATCATCTTGTCACAGCGGATACCGGCGTGCCGTTTGATATTTGCTGGTTTTATTTTTTCAGAATTCAAAACAAGATCAGTCCCGAGCGTTGTACCCCAACTGCATAGCGCTGTCGTCACTGTATCGTACCCGTATGTCGCCGATACTATCGATTCGGGAAAGGGTCGAATACGTGTGGGATATCGCGTTCTTTACAGGAAAGTCGGCGACGAAGACTGGATCGTCGCTGGCACTGATCCGCCGCCTAAACCGGGTGATAATCAATACGTTTTGACATCTCTGCGGAATAAAGTCGTAACGGGTCTCGCTGAAAACACGGTTTACGAATTCGTGTTGGCTTTGCGGAAAATCGAAGCCAATTTGAACTCGACGCTTTACGGCAGGACTAAACAGATACACATGCTGTGTTACGGTAAGTGTTAATTCGTGGATTGGAAAGATATTCAGTACGCGGCAGTATTGCGGTAGGCTATGTCCCGAATAAGTACAGGGGCGGAGCTAGGAAAATCGGAAGGCAGGAATGACTAAGGATTTTTTTCTGATAAAGCAGGGCGTCATAGGCTAATAGCGGGTCCCACCCTCGGTGTTAGATATTTTGAAAAGAAAAACATCCTAAAAAATGCTAATTTCGAGAACATGAGTGTCCATTCGCTGGTTTTAACGATCTTTGTCTTGATGAAAAGGACAACCTTAATGGAAAGGCAGGGGTCCGGATTCCCTAGACAACCCCTAAAATCTTCCCCGGCAAGAACACAAGCTTTGCGGTCGTTTGCGGACGGCTCCGTTCAATAGAATTGGTCAATTACGTCGTCGATTTTACTACCTGATCCTGAATGTCCACATCTTAACGGGAAATGATATTGTCTTGTAAAGGATAAGTTGAATATTTTACCTACACGAACACTGTTCATTATATACATGTATATACTGTTGGTAAAATCTTGATAGAGATAAAGTTATTTTCAGCACCCGCCAAAATCAACTAGCTGATTTTATTTTTCGAACGAAATGTCACGAGATCGTCGTGAGTGAAAACGTATTTCGATTTATTGTGTCTAGAACCGCTAGTTGGCCCTGACATCATCAAGGGTGTCCAACGAGATGCAGCTGAGCAGACGTTCAGCATCTTTGTAAATTACTACGTAAGTTAACAGTAATATTCAGAGTATTTCACCGATCAAATACTTTTTTTGTGATGAAATCATGAAATTTTGCGCGTTTATACGGTTTCTTGTTTGTATCGTTCCTCTTTACTATAGTGGCTTTCGGATGAGCAGACACGGTGCAACGGACCGGGCACTATCTACAGGATATTCAAACTCACGAAGAACAAGTGGCAGAACATCGGACAAGGATCGTTGATTAAAAACGTGAAACCTTACACGAAAGTGCGCGTGAAAGTCGGAGTACAGAATAAAGGAAACAGAGGCTTCGTTTTCGGCAAGATTCGTGAATTCTTGACAGGATCCGCAGGTGCTTTCTTTTGATTCGTCAGCCTTTTTTGGGAGGATTTCTTTCAACGTGAACAAATATATTTCATATCTCTGAACATAGTTCCAAACCTATCCTGTAATGTGATTGTGGTCACCGCATATATTACGTTTCGTCGTTTTTTAGTCGTGAATTTGACAGCGAAAAACATAAGCTCCAGTAGTGTGAACGTAACGTGGACAACTCCAGAGCAGCTTCGACATCTACGATTCAACTTTACGGGCCTTTACGTATTGAGGAGACCATTGGCGTGTCCGGTGTCGTATCAGTCGGAGCAGGGTATACTGTTCAGTCCATTCCCGACGAAACTCCACGAATTACGTCTGATCGGCTTGAAAAGCCACGCCGAATACGATGTGACGATCAGCCCGATTCCTCTGGATGGATCTATGCAACGCGGCTCCGCTACATTTAACTTCACAACGATGCAGTCAGGTAAAATATGAGTGCATCATTTCGTATAAAACAAAGTCATTCGTGCTATAGTAGACATTCGTGCTCTTCTGTAATTACCAGCGATAAATTAGAAATTTCATTTAACTCCCGTTCGATCATGAGCGAATTTACATTGAATATATTATGCTTCGTTATGAACTTGCCACGCGCAATGTTTTCATCTGACGTGTAGACCTTATCAGTTCACCGAGAACCATCATAAGATAAGATATGATTTTATTACACTCTATCCATATTGGTAGTGGTAAAAGGGAATTTACCAAAGATAATCTCATTTAGAAAATTCTTTCGAACTTGTTGAAATATCGCTATAGCGAACTCGGTGGTTCACGCAAGCAACGTGTGCTAAATTGCCGCGATCCAATTACTTTCAGGATTGGATGAATCTGCCAGTAAAGCTGCCCACCTCATTAAATTACAAATGCATGATCAAATTGATTTGTTTTTGATTTATATACAATGAAAAAAGAGAAAAAAGAGAAAAAAGCTATGCCATTAATCCGTGATAATCGTTTCGTACATCTAACCGTGAAAATCGTTTGGAGCCAGATATCTTTTCTGGGAGCTTACAACGCGTCTATCTATAGAATTTTGATATTTCAGCTCCTACAGCCAAACCCACCGCCCCGAGCGTTTCTCCACATAGAGTCAGCACGACTCACATCACGAATACAACTTGGTGCCGCGTCAACTTTTTCCACATTCCGTGCCAGTCGAGAAATGGAAACTTCACCGGTTTCCGCTATAAACTCTACGAGAAGAACTCCGATGCGTTGGTTTGGGAAGAAGTGGTGATGGAGAGCGAACGCGTCTATATCAAAGACTTGAAACCGTTTACGGACTATTCGCTGAGCTACACCTGGACGAATGAAGCCGGCGAAAGTCCGCAATCCGACGCCACCGATTTCAAAACTGACGAAACAAGTACGTGTATTAGTCTTTTCTTCGGCTTGGATATGTTAATAGAACCTCCGAGAATCGACTACACGGCAATTTTCTAATAATAGTTTTTGCTAGTCGTTGCATGGTTTTCGATTTTTCATGTACGAAGAACTGCTGGAAGTACAGATGAAAATCAACCCCGTCGACCGTAACGAGGACAATTTGGATTTCACAGCGGATTTCACGTTCGAGGAAAGCCGCGGAATAGTTCTGAAATACGCCGTTGAGTGCGGAGAGACGACCGGTGACGGCGTCGAGCCGATAAGACCGACTAATTCGGATTGGGACATCGACGCATCTCCAGAGAATTTACCTTTCAAAGTTTACAATCTGAAGCCCGCTACGTGGTACGGGTGCTTGGTGAGTTTATTGGCATTTTTGCGCTGCGCTCTCGATATTTTCCTACATATAACATATATCAAAGAGCCGTTACCTATATAAACAGGACTTACAGGTTATGAAAATTGCAATGTGCAATCAGTGTAGAAAGCTAGATCTATGTATTTTATTCCATCATTTATAGAAATGATTAATATATGATATCCACAGTGTCTTAAGAGACATTTTCCCGAAAATATCGAACTAAAATGTTTCGGAAACGCATGTTAAACTAAGGCCTAAATCCGCGTTGCGGTCATTACTGTTGGTTGCATTGAAACTGAATATTAACTAGATCTTGCACGTATCTATTTCAGGCGACCGCTTTGAGTAAGAAAGGCTGGGGACCGACTACCGCTTACGTCTACATATTGACAGCGTCGCGTTAATTACGCGGTGGAACTCAAAAGCAGTCACCCGAGGTCGACATATTTCATGATCTAAGATAGTACACCGCATGAAAGGACTTGGCAGATTTTGATAAATTCATTTGTACACTGCTTATAGTTAAAAATTGAATTATTAATCTCATTTGCTTTCTCTTGCATCATGTTTGAATTCATCTCCGTTCTATTCATTCGTACTTTCAAAATATGTATTTCATTTCTAACGCCCACGGGAAAACATATCTTTCAGTTGGCGTTGAAAGCGACGTCTCGAGGCGCAATAAATGCAGAAATTGGCGGACGCGACTGTGGATTTTAGCACGTGTTGTATAGCATTGAAATATTGATGAATATTTCCCTTTCCTAAACTACCCGTGACTGTTAGAATTAGATTTCTTACACTGGCTCTGAGACTGAATGACTTTTTGATCAAAAAGAAACACAAAATGAGAACTAACGTCAGGGTTAGACTACGGTCGTTACTAGTTTGACTATTCGTAGACAAAGCTTTTCTCGCTGCTCCTGCGGTCCTTAGCGTGATTATCAGACGAACGGTTATGGCGGTAACGATTGCGGTCGGAATCAACGTAAAGATCGGAGAACGAACGAATGTAGAATAGTATCTGAGATAAATGTTCTTAGCGAATGGCGTGAACCTTTGGATCCACCTTTCATGCCCAGTACAAAGATTGTTCGAACGACGAGTTCTAAACTTAAAGAAATTCGTAATCTGATCGCAGATCGAAATCACTACAGCCAACAAGACGTAGACGTAACTTTTCTTTATAGAGACAATTCTGACCGCTCTTAGGGGCCAACATACAACTATATATCTGTCTATGGCGATCAGAAATGTTATTAGATCACTGATACTCGTAAACAGTAATCTGAAATTTTTAGTATACGAATACATACGCTTCGTAACGTGGTTTAAACTAGCAGTCATGTCTAGTATCAATGTGTGACTGTAGAGCTTGTACTGGAAGTCAAATACAACGTATGATAGACAAATACCAACGTCTGCAATGGCCAAAGATCTCATGTAGAATATGCTGGTGTTGACGGGATGTTCTTTGCTGAGCGTCATGAATGACAGTAAATTTGCACAAACGCCAAATACGGCTACGCTAAAAATAACGTAATTCATCACTTGTAGGTACATGTTGACGTGTAGCGGTTTGTAGTCGGAATGGTGGTTGTATTTGCACCGAGACGATGTTTTCGGTTCGTCTTCGATGAAATCCGACATACTGACGTTAGAAATGATAGTAAGGTTTTTGAATACGGCCATATTCGAAATCCGACGAGTGCGCCGACAGTCGGAATATTTGTCGAGCGAAGCTAGGCAAAGAATTATTTAAGAAGATCGTTGAAAACGTCGGGACGCGAGTATCTATTTATCTTAACAATGAGATAAGACAGATATTACATGTATCACAGTCACGAAGACCACAACACTAATAAGCACTGTGGACGATACCCAGGGAGAGAGAAAACCACGGTTCGAAACCGCTAAACCTTAAATCAGACGAAGAATCGCCGTCTCAAAACAGATCTTTCACATACACCAGCTCACCTATCAAACCGAAGTGAATAAACGTAAATAGCATATGATTTTCAATATTGTAGAAGATCCGGTTGAATAGACTATTCAAGAAATATATATATCGAGTTTCATTTATCACTATATACATTAAATGTAACTGAATCTGAAAGGAATACAATATATATTGATCATACGTATCTTGAATACGCATTGCATCGTAAACGTATTGAAATTGTCTATCTGATACTATGAATATATATGTATACATTTATATTTTGGAAACATTGAGAGTGTGAGTATTGAAGCGAACCGATATTTTCATCCGCGTGAGGTTTTCAAGTTCAAATCCCAGTTAATCACAGAGTTAACGAGTGTGGCCGATGAGACGTGGAAAAAAAACCGGCTCGAAATCTTCAAAAATATGTCCTGACGCGGCAGCTATGAAGAGTCGCTGTCCGATAACTGTCCTATACTGTCTGATATTTCATAGATACAAAATACTAATTCGCGAGGTATCTAGAATCCGCCTCAGATTAGAAGGATAATATTCAGTTAGTTCTAAAAAAATGTTAAACGCTGCTAATGATGATGGGGGATGTCTATACCTAATATCGACCAATTTCGGTTGTAATCGCTTGCTTAATGTACAACTTTTTGACGCGGAAAGATTGTGCATTTCAAAGAACTCGCTCGATCGTGCAAAATGCTAACATGGACGAGACCTGGTAGATATGGAAAACACCTTTCGGTAATAACTGTATTTAGATTGTACGATACTGACTGATATTGAAACACCAGAAACGAAGATGCAGATAAAGAAGAATACATCATGCATAATGATATTAAAAGTATAAACGAAGCCACACACAAATAGAGAAGTTGCACCAGGTGCCATTTGAGGTGGTTTCGCGGGTCCTGCATTGTTGGACAGGTTTTAACATTTTTTACACTGAAGCCTTTAGCGCGATTCACCGTCCAACAATGCGGCCGGGACCAGCTGTACCGCCTCAAAATGGGTTCTGGCAACTGGAAACTTCCCCATTGAAGTTCAGTCTACATTGTCAAACATTCTTTTTAGATTACAGTAACGCTGATGAAACGACTTATCATCTCACTTAAATCGTTGATTTTCAGGGGAGATATTCATCAACTAGAATCTTCGATTCTATTCTAAATCGATACTTCCAAATTTTCGATATTTTCCATTTTAAATTTTTGTGTATGTAGGCAAGTAATGAATGCAATGTGTAATGTTCCAGGATCTGTTCATCCATCGTTTATATTTCTAACGCTTTCATGAGATATAATATGTCACTTTCGGCTAGTAGATAAAAAATCGATGTCATGCGTATAGGCGTACTCATGTTGAAAACAAAAATATAAAATCCAAATTTGCTTACGTAGCCGGCTTGATTTAATTTGTTGGTGGTGAAAATAAATAATAGAAGCTGAGCTTAATAATAGGTCAGTTATTCAGGCGATTAAATTGACATCTACTGATAGAAAATCTACGAAATCTAAACGAACGACAATGATGCACGTAAGGGTTGCACTCACTTACGCCGTGTTAACGCTGCCATCTGTTCTTACTGCAATCTTGCAATCTAATGAATAAATTATTTTTGCAACAGAAAATAAGTCGGAACAGATTAGATGAAAAAGGCCGAGCGCCCCAGCTGCTTCTTGACGTTTATTTGGAAATTATACCAAAACACGTGATAACCTAAATCATTGTCACGTATGCCATGTTAACGCTGCCATCTTGTCTTACTGTAAGCTTGCAATCTAATAGATAAATCATTATTGCGTTCCTCTGAAGATGAGGTTTAGAATTGACCTCGGAACTGTTGGAAAATAAACTTTTTTACGAGTCTACTGAGGGTTTTTATTTACAAACGTGTAACTATGTAATCAATTTCTATATTCACTTGTTACTTGAACGTGAAATCCGAAGTCAGCTGAATATTATTTTGGAAGTCGATGATATTTCCCGTGACAATTGAGAGTTAGGTGTTGAATGTTTCCAGGCCCGCCAGACTTCGGATGAGAACCCGGGTCAACCGTTCTTATCATCTATATTCAGTATCGAGATAGGCTATCAATCACCGAATTCTATAGACCGAGGTTCACGCAGGTATAACAAAAGCCATCCCTCGTTTAGTTCAGTTCATTCATCGCAACGGAAGTCGGTGTTAGTTGTAGTCGACTGATTGTCCGATTCGTCCACGAATACAACATGGTGCGTCTAACATACGCGTTAAGTTTCCTTGTTGCAGTTTACGCGTTAGATTCATTTATGTTGCCTTCAGAGGGTAAGTAATGACTATTCTAAATCTATTTTTTCCAAAAGTTTGAAATTTAACATCATAACAATAACAATGACAAATATGTGATTTCATACGGACACTAATGAATTGTGCAACATTTATAGTAGTAAAACGAAGATCTGTATTCAATTGTCTCTAGATTTTAGAAATGGTGTCTAAAAATGAAAACGATCATTTTTATTAAGATACGGTGATAGATCTTGGTGTTTTAGGTACTTGTTTCGGGCAGAGTTGCACAGGCTGGTCGTGCCATTGCACTAAATCTCGATATGGCAGGCGCTTGCAGAAATTCTGTCCATTGAAGTCCGCAGATGAAGGCTCTCTTACGTGTCCACCATCGGCACCGTACTGCGAACCGATTTATAAGCGTCAGCTGGACCGGCAATGGAAAGGACCCGGCTGTCAGATCGGTAATGCAAAAAATAGAACTGAAAACATTAAGAGTAATATGAAAATAGTTGATTCTCATTTTGTTGAGATGTATGTAAGTTCCCCCTCTCACAAGAGGGTTATTTTCTATCACAAAATTGAACTTGTAGACAAAGTGGTGGTGCACAAATTACCTTTGGCAAAAATGTTCGGATAGTACATCTAACTGTATGCCACTCTCTACATCCAAACACAATAGACCTATGGTATTTAGTAAATATGAAATGATTTGATGCATTTGTCCCAGAACTGATTTAGGCTGTCGATTCATCCGAATAAAAACGCATTATGAATACCCCAGTTGTGGCAGTTGTGGCCAGATTGACCCAAAATATATTAACATGGCTAATAACAGTGCCAATTACCAAAAGCGAATTTATAGCCGTCTGATTCTTTTTTAGGAATCATGCCTGGGTTTTCCTAATCGTAATGATAGTAATGATAATAATGGTCATTTATATAGCGCAGATATCCTAACAAGAGTCAGAATTGTACTGGCTAATGGTTTTGATTTGGGTTTCAAACATTTTCGTATTTTCTCAAGTGAGCGCATATCGTTAAAACATAACGACTACCGAATATGAATCAAGATATAAACATAAAATATAAACATAATATAAAAGCATAATTTTCTTCGAACGAATTGATTTTCAAATTTGGTTTCACAGCATATTGCATTAATTCATTGCGATAATTTCAATGTCGTTCAGGTAACATAGCTGAATCGAAGGAAGTTAGAATGTCTTCCGGGCGGAGCCATGACGATGCAAGTCAATGCGTCGATGGCACTACATCTGATTATTGTGAAACGCTCAAAGAACGAAATCCATGGCTGATAGTCGATCTCGGTTCTAGATACGTGGTACACGAGGTCATCGTATGGTATCGGACGTATACGGCGTACACTGGGTATTGCTCAATTAAAAAGAGTAAGCATCAACCGAAAGTCGGGGTTATATTTCCGCATTGGAGACTCTCCAGTCCATCGATTCTTACAGTATTCTTTGACAGGTTTAAGAACCCACTTATTTTTTTCAGGAAAGCTGAGGTGGAGAGTCGTACAGAGTCGAGTCGGTGACAGCAACAACCTGACTAATCCATTATGCGCCAATTACACAGATGTAAAATACGAGTGCGGTAACCATGTGTCTAAACGTTGCAACGAGGCGTTGGTAGGGCGGTATGTTTCCGTGCAAGTAATCGATTTTCAAAGATTAAAACTCACCGAAGTGCAAGTTATCGGGTTTAAGTATATAGGTAACTGAGATCACCGCGTAAATCACAGCAAAACTGCTACAAAACATAAATATTACTAAATTACAAATATCATATAATCATCAAATATGGTTTCCTTAAGACGTCTGTTCGTATAGATCAATTCAAATAATATTCAATGTCCGCATTTTCAGACCCGACTCAGTGCACGTATCCAGGCTCGTTCGGCTGTATGGCTGAAGCTCAGTGCAATCTCAATGTCCCCAATAGAGTCGACTATTTGACCGGGTACTGTCATAATGGTTGTAATGCGAATTATATCGGCCAATACTGCGATAAAGGTTGGTCTTGTAATTACAAGAATTCGTATTTTAGGTGAAAATAGCTGTGCACCGGGTTAACTACAACAAGCAGTTTCGTTCCTTGACATCGATCTTTGAATCCCTACATTGTTCAAAAAATGAATCCACCAGTAAAACAAATTAAATTATCGGTATATTTTACAGAATTCAAATTGACGTATACAATGAAATTGGTAAGCCAGATTCATAGCGTCAACGTCACGATATCGAATCCACGAGTACCGAATGGCAATATGGATTCGGGTAAAGGTTCTATACGAGTGGGATATCACATCCTTTACAGAAAAGTCGGCGATAAAGACTGGATCGTCGGAGCTACTGAACCACCAGCAAAACCGGGTGCCAGTATATACGTCATAGCATCGAAGCGAGATATAGTTATTTCGGGTCTTACTGCAAACACCCAGTATGAATTCACGGCCACGGCCTGGAAAATCGACGCTGATTTGAGCTCGACCTTGACTGAAGATACTCGGAAATCATATGTGTACACATTGTGCCACGGTAATTCCCATTTTACTATCAACGCGTATTTTGGAAAAATCAACGCACTATCGACTCGTTTTTTTATGATTCATATAGAGCCACTAGTTGGTCCGGATGTTGCCAGCTTGAAACAACAGCGAGTTGCTGATTCACCGATGTATAATGTTTACGTGAGACACGAGGTAAATACAAATCACAATTTCAAAATAAAGCTGCAAAGCAGCGATAACGGGTTTCTGCCTTGCTAGATTAAATGTCGTTTCTACGAAGGTTGCAAAATATTTCACTGAAATCAGTTCATTACGTACCGCTATTTTGAAGGAGCACCACCTAGGGGTCAGCATATATCATGGATACGTTGACCCACATGGCTACTAAGCGCATAGTACTCATGTACCAAGTTTAGGGAAAATAACTTCGAGAATAACGAAGATAAGGTGTTCTTACCATTCCCTAGTGACAGTTGTATGAACTTATTTAGCTGGTAAGCATACTATACATATGTAGATGTACTCACACTAGGTTTTGTGATATCTATAATAAAATGGTTGAGTAACACTCGAAAAACGAATGCTAGAATGAGTTTTCAAAATTTACGCCCCCTAGTGGCTAGAATAGGAACTATGTAAGGGGTTCGTTATCTTATACCCAGGTAGTTGTGTATCAATTTTCACAGAAATCCATTAATTCGTGTAGTAGATATCAATGAAAATGCATTTCCAGCCGCTCGTAGGTGGCGCTGCTATAGAACCATATGAGTTACATAGTTATACCATACATAAATACAAGCGTCTTGTCCAGGGCTACTGACCGCTCGATGGAACCACAATTCTATCTGCAACGGTCAAGGAGCTATGAGCAAAAATCTCATTTAAAATATTTGGGTGGCCATTTTCGGGCCCCTAGAGCCCAAACGGTTAATCGCAGATATGGCGTGCCATTGACTTATTTAACCTCCGGGCTGTTTTTCCGACATAGTAGTTTTACGATGTCAGAATTTTCGAAAGTAAAACACCCCCTGGTGGGGATCGGAGTCCCCAATCAAAGATCCCTTAGACTAACCTCAAGGTACCTGAATTACGTATATCTCACGTAAGTCAAGTAAATCCATTGAGGAATATTCTTGTTACTACCCTAGCAGAGTGATTCATATAGGACGCCTGTTCTTGTGTGTACAGATACGGCAAGGCTAGAAATCATTCTGTTCTATCATGGACTCTAAAACGAAGAGTTCATGGTTCTATTCCCTCGAGAATGACCTCATTCACTACCGATTTAACTGTCATCCACAACTGAGCCACACAGTTTGTCAGTACACGTATTCTTTGCGACATACCTGTCGCTGTTTAGACCCAGTAATTACACGGGAATTATTCATAATAAATTACTATACGCAAATTCGAAACGGTTAGACGCTAAGTTATATTTCTGTCGGAATTGAAAATTATGTTTATAAGCTGTTAGTGGTCGAGTCTGAGAGGAGTTACATTTTATGAAAGAATTTTGGCTGGAAAGTGGAAAAGAAATAATAATAATAATCAACAGAATTATAAGAGGGTTTCTGTGAAAGCAGCAGAATTCCTAATAAGATATCCATCCTTAAAAGCTACACCTTAATCGACTAACCCCAATTCTAATTCGTTAATGATGGCACTTTTAGAGGACAACGAACACTTTATCTGGTATTTTGAGCATACAATGACTATTTGTACGATCTTTCTTTTTAGCCGCTCGCTCGAGATCAGCGACGATGCGACGCACCGGGCACGATTTACAGAATTTTCATACAATCAACGACAAATGATACGTGGATGAATATCGGCCAGAGTTACAATATCCCTGGCCTGAGACCTTTGACGAAATATCGACTGAAAATCGGGATAAAACATAAAGGAAATGCTAACTTTGTCTTCGGCAAGATTCACGAATTCTTGACGGGATCAGCAGGTGTTGTTTTTTTCTTCAAATGAAAAATTCAGTCGAATATAAGTTCGATCAGTTCGATGATAGAAAGTTGTTCATTGTCAAACAGTACACTTGTAATTTAGAATTGATACGACATTATTATTTTATCTCAAACCACGTTTACGACGCTGATGCAGTTACCCATTTGACGGCGAAAAATACATCATTCGGTCTGAACGTTACCTGGAAGACTCCCTTTCAACTTCGACATCTACAATTCAACTTCACTGGAGAGTATCGATTGATCAGTCAACTAGCGTGTCCGAAGCAGAAGCCGAGTCAGAAAACAAAAGGATGTCCATTCCCAACGGATATTAACGAATTAGAACTAGTCGAACTGAGGAGCTACGCCAATTACGAGGTGACAATTACTCCTGTTTCGCTGAACGACGAATCTAATATGGAACGAGAATCAGTTGCATTTAACGTAACCACAAAACAGTCAGGTAACCGCGCTCGCGTTCGATCTCAATCAGCATATTATACTTCAAACATTTCTCACGGCTTCATACTTCTTTCCAGCACCTGTTGGTACCCCTAGACCAGCTGAGGTACGCCCACAAGATGTGAGCTTATCGACGATCAAGGAGACAACTTGGGCATCTGTCCGTTTCTACGAATTATCGTGCGAGTCGAGAAAAGGAAATTTCACCGGTTTCCACTATAAACTATACGAGAAAAACTCCGGTGAATTAGTACAGGAAAATGTTACGATGGACTATGAATATGTCTATATCGACGGCTTGAAACCGTTTACGACGTATTTGCTTAGCTACACTTGGACGAACGAAGCCGGTGAAAGTCAACGATCTAATAGCACCGAATTCAAAACAGATGAAACTAGTAAGTCAAATATAGTATTCAGGAGATATAATGCATTACCATTTGCCGACTATATGCCTTCCCATTTAGTCCAGTGATATACCGTTTTCATGAGCAAAAAACGCAGAAGATGGAGAAGTAACTGAGGCTATCTTAAATAAAATCTTTGGCAGAAAAATGTCAATGCTCATCTTGACGAGATCCCTGCTCGATTTTTAGAAACATCGCATAACAAATGTTTTATGTGTACTATTTTCAGCTTTATTGGAAGTACAGATGAAAATAAACCCCGTTGATCGTAATGAGGACAATTTGGACTTCACCGTCGATTTTACGTTCGACCAAATCCGCGGAGAAGTTCTGAACTATGCCTTACAGTGCGGAGAGACGACCGGTGAAGGCGTCAAACCGAAAAGACCCAGTCGTTCATATTGGAATATTAATGTATCTTCAGAGCATTTACCTTTCAATGTTTACAACTTGAAGCCCGCGACGTGGTACGGATGTAGGGTAAGTTAGTCAGGGTAGTTTAGTTTCTTAGCTGCTAGCTCGTTGTATCGGAAGAGGTCAGATATTGTTGTTATTACGATGCTTTTGTAATGTTTCATGTAATTGATACTTACCTTAAAGTTTAAACATCTATGCTGTATACAGCATCTACTGTATTCAAAAAATATCTATATTTCTTCTAGGGAAGTGCTTTGAGTAAGAAAGGCTGGGGTCCATCCACTGCTTACGTCTACGTCTTGACAGATGGTTGAATCACACCCAGAGCCACACGTGGAAAATGGAGTAATGGCATACAGATCTGTATCTCAACTTACATTGGAATACTGACGAGAATGAAAATTCATATGTAAAATTCTGACTGTATGAATGCGTTATTTTCTTTTCCAATAGATATCATAATGATATGATATACATACACATATGCATATACATAGACATATGTATATCCAATACATATGCATGTGCATGTGCATGTACATGTACATGTACATATACATATACATCTTTTAGACAAGTAACTCATAGAAATTGAATAATTAATCAAGTGTTTTCCAAAACATTGCACTGTAATTCGCTACTTCTTAATACATCTGAAAACGAATAAAAGTTGTAATCAGGACTCATTTGTTCGAAGATGATTTGTTTTTCGTATGCCATCACTCTTCGCGTATAGCTTTCTTGACCCTTATTCCTGAACTAGAAATTTAATAGGATGTACGTGGCTCACTGTCTTCCTTGCACACTGCGTACAGAAAAGGACTTTTTAACGTTTTTCGAATAATTGTCTTTAATGAGCATCAATCAGCTGATGGGCGCTTGACCTTATCCTCTATCATCTTGTGTCGGCTTATTTTCTGTTGCGAACAAGTATATTCTTCAGTGTCGACAGTTTTGACGGATGACATGTATTCAGAATGCCCGACTAAGTGACCGATTGTGTTAGAATTATTTTCAGGCAAATTTTCTTCCACGTGTTGCCGCATAACTGAAATTCTATACTTTGTACCACTAGAAAATTTATCAAATTCATATTCAAATAGTGAATTTCCACAAACGTCCAATTTAAGCTGATATAAGCTGAGTTTATCTAATCCAGCGTTGACGATAAGAGGTCATAATATGTCTGTTGTAACATCCAATCATTTCCACACATTGCCCATTGATTTTACGATTACTTTCGAAAACATTTTGCATGGCAGAGGCGACAATGAATTCTACTGATGCGCGGATTAGCCGACCGTACTACTCCATTCTCCTCATGTCCGTGGAAAATAAATCAGGAGGTTACCGTACGCTGTCATACACTATTCTGTCAATTGAATTCATTTTGGGTGCTATTGGAAATTCGGCTACTTTCTTCATAATGATTAGCCACAGATTCCGGGGTTTATCGTACGCTAACTATCTAATCGTTTTGTCGCTGAGCGATTTGTACGTTTGCGTCAGTTACACGTTGATGCCCATGGTACAGTTCATTCTCATTCACATGCGCAGTGGTCCAAGATTCATCATGAACTCTCTGATAAGTTGTCAAATCAACCAATTCATGAATCATTATGCCGGTGCTTGTAGTTCGTGGTTGATAGTAGCTATATCTCTGGAACGCGTGGCAGTCGTGCTCTTCCCGTTCACTTCACGTTTGGTTTGCACACCTAGATTCGCAATATGCGTCATTGTCTTCATTTGCACAAATAACGTCGCTATAAGCGTTGTTTCTTCTTTGAATACATATTTTACCGATCACTTGTTGTGTTATCAGTATCATAATTTTCAAGTGACATTTGCTCGAACATACGTCGTCCTAATCTATTTTCTACCTTTAGCACTCATCGTTACGGCCAACTCCATCATTATCGGTGTATTATTCAGGCGTTCTGAATTGACCTCGACTGATAGGAAATCCGTAAGGTCTAAACGAACGACATTAATGCTCGTAACGGTTGCCCTCGCGTATGCCGCGTTAACGCTACCGTCCTGTATCACCGCGGTCTTACCAATCGTCGTATCGCTGAAAGAGCTGATTTTCGACATACTCAGTCAGTTACAATCGTGTAACTACGTCATCAACTTTTACATATACCTTTTAATGGGACGAGAAATTCGAGAATATTTCTTCGCAAAACTTGCGTGCAAATACGTACGTAGCAAATAGTAGGATATGAATGTAATTGTTCCCGACGCTTATCATTAGGTCCGATTATGAGTATGCCTTCTCAACATACCAATGACTAGGCCGTATTCCAATAAATATATAACTCTATGAAAATCTGAGGTGTTTAAGCAACAAATCTAGTTATTGACATTAGTTTCTTTTCACTTGGTACTATGATTGCAAGATTGCAATCGGATGCCCGCATCGCTTCCGTTAGTATTATGCCTTCCACCTTTGTCTGAATGCTAAGCAAGATTCAAATAAATTCACTGTTGTAAAATCTAGCAAATTGATTCAAATACATGTAAATTAACTGTTGTCAAACTGAGCAAATCATGAGAAAATAATTGTAAGTAAGTAGTTGTTGATGTATTTATTGCAGACAATCGATTCAATCTGATGGAACAAGTTTTTTCAAGTAACAAATCTTTGTCTGGTTATTAACGTAAGTTGTCAATTCATGATTGTGACTTTCTATTTCAACATAAACGTGTTGGGGATAAAATGAACAGTTAAGGTCCAGGACGGATGTCAGTTTGCATAAGAAACATTATATGATAATGTCAGTATCTCTAGAAACATGTGCCAAATAAATCTAATATGTTCAGGAAAAATACTATCGTTTCTAGTGAAAATTACTTTCATTTTGGGGATGTTGGTATTTTTCTCTGTTATCTAAATCTAGCTTCTAGATGTTGGCCCCCCTCCCCTAATCAGGGAACAAAAACAAGAAAGATCCTTCGTGCGCAGATATTTCTGGACGGGGTAGTGAAGTCAGCTGAATGCTCTATGGCAATCGATGATACTTCCGCTTCCAGGCAACCCAGAATCAGTACTACCGATGCGAACTCTGGAAAAGATATATTTATGCTCTATTCAGTACAACGGGCAGGCCATTTAGAATCAGTACCAATGGATTGACGTTCGCCTGGGCATTAGATAAACCATTCCACGAAGATACTTTGTTCATCGCAACCAGTGATTGTCCGGCTCATCCAAGAAATACAACATGGTACGTCATACACGTTTAGTTTCCTTGTTGCAGTATACGCGTTAAATTCATTTATGTTGCCACCATCTGAAGGTACGTAATTTGTATTCTAAACCTAACGGAATACCCGTGATTCATATAAATGAAATGATTTATGATGGTGCAGTGCAAACTCTCGTCTACGTTCCTTTTAAGTTTTCTTGAAATGATAATACATTTCTAAAAAAAATGAATACGTTCATTCAGGGAAGTTCTGAACTATGCCTTACAGTGCGGAGAGACGACCGGTGACGGCGTCAAACTGAAAAGACCTAGTCGTTCATATTGGAGTATCGATAAAGATCCGAATAATTTACCTTTCAAAGTTTACAATTTGAATCCCGCGACGTGGTACGGATGTAGGGTAAGTACATTCTAGCGCCCGTAACCTTATTTCAAATTAACTCGTCGCATCGGGAAGAGCTTTGTCTACACATTTACGCTTTTTCAGCATTTACCGTACACATACATATTCTTTTAGGGAAGTGCTTTGAGTAAGAAAGTTTAGGGTCCCAAAACCTGTTATATTTACGTCTTGACAGTTGGTTGAATCTCACTCAGAGCCACAAGTGGACATAGAAGAAATGGCATACGGATCTCAACCTTGGAATACTGACAATAATAATATGTAACACTCTGTATTATAGAACGTATAAACACTCAATTTTCTTTATTAACAAATGTTATAATGATATGATATACTTATACAGCCCTTAATCAAGTAACTTATCCTAATCTAGTAATTAATCAAAAGTTGCCCAAAAGACTCCACTGCAATACGCTAAGTGTTGATATGGCTAAAATCGACAAAAGTTGTATTCAGAGCCTAAAAGTTCATTTCAGGAGGATCTTAAATAAACTAGTTAGTTTAGGTTTAGTAGGTGCTGAAATCATCTATATTGCACCATTTAATGTCAGTAGATCTCTTTGAAATTGAACCGATTTTGAACGTTCGTCATACTTAATTTTTAAGTGTCAAATGAATGTTTTCTTCCATCGTATCAATCGCAATTTTCTGACACGATTTTTCAAAAAGACTTTAAGAAACACCTTTTAGATATTCGTTCCAATAGTTTGTGTTATTATGTGATTTTTTGAGCCCGCCAGAACCGTTCCAGCGCTTTTATTACATTGGCAACTACTAGGGTACTGTGTTAGTCGATGTGCTGCACTACGGCATCAATAATGGCTTATCAAAATAATAATCGTATCAAAATAATAATTACAATTGTTTATTTTGGCGTTTTTGGTCTTGAAATATATATCTCATGACTTTTGTTTCGACTATCAAATAAATATGATATTTTCTGGAAAATGCAGTTTTTTTTCTAATAAATAATTCAATATATTGCTTAATAATTTCACGATTAATTCGATTAGGTTTCAAATCCAGGTGCATTTTAAGTGTTGTTAACTTTCTTTTTGGGGATGATGGCATTTTTCTGTTCCCTTATCGTGGCTTCTAGATATTTTCCCGCTGAAACAAAAAAGAAAAAACAAGATATTGCCATCATGTGAAGAAATTTCCAGACGTAGAAGCTAAGTATGTTGAATGCTACTGTGGCTGTCGACGATAATTCCGCTTCCAGGCCTAACGAAATCAGTACTGCCAATACGAACCCTGGAACGGCCATATTTATCATCTATTTAGTTTAACGACCAGGTCACTCGGAATCAGTAACAATAGACTGTCATAACATGAATCATCCCGCGAAGCTACTTCATTCATCGCAACCTAGTCGATTCAGTGATTGTCCGACTCGTCAGGAAATATAACATGGCGCGTCTAACATACGCGTTTAGTTTCCTTTTTGCAGTTGACGCGTTAAATTTATTAATGTTACCACCGACAGAAGGTACGTAACTTTTGTTCTAGATCTATTTCATGAAGTTAATGGAATACCAATGATTCGTACTAATGAGATGATTATGATTAAGGTGCAGTGCAAAATTCACTTTTCTTTTTAGTTTCTTCTATTAAAAAAAAAAAGAAATGAAAAAGATCATTCAGGGAATATAGATCTCGGTATTTCAGGCACTTGTTTCGGGAATAGCTGCACGGGCTGGTCGTGCCATTGCACTAAATCTCAATATGGCAGGCGCTTGCAGAAATTCTGTCCATCGAAGTCCGCAGAAGAAGGCTCTCTTACGTGTCCACCATCAGCACCGTACTGCGAACCGATTTCCAATAGTGAGCTCTCCTGGCAATGGAAAGGACCCGGATGCCAGATAGGTAACGTGATAAGAACTATAATGAGAACAATTCACTATAATACAACAATAGCTAATGATATGAAAACGGTTGTAGAGGTTTTATGGCCATGTACTATCAGAACTATGGTTATCAATGAAGAACGCCCGGTTTTTACATAGCGTCGTCTGAAACTTTGTACCAGTACCCCCAACCAAGATGATTTTCTTTCTCTAACAAAAAAGAACTTAGAGAGCAAGCTGTGGTTTGTAAATTGCTTTAAGCAACATCTTTGGATATCACGTCTTGGCCACTTTCTACATTCACCTACAATATACATGTCTATGGTATTTCGTTTTGCGTTGATTTGATTCATTGTTTTAACTGATTTAGGTCATCGATATATGTCTAGAAATATATGGAACATCGTGTATACCCCAGTTGCGCCTAGATTGGCTCGAAATCTATCGTAATTGACATGGCTGATAATAGTGCTAATCGTCACCAAAACTGAATTAATATAGGCTGATTCTATTTTACGAATCACGACTTGATTTTCATTACGTGACGTATAATTCCATGGAACATGGTGTTATTACGAATGAAATATGAATGCATATGTTTACCTTTAAACTGGTTTTAGGGAATTTGGTAATATCTCAATAGAGCAATATTGTTCTTATTTTGGTTTTTAAGTTATCTTATTTTCATGTAATTAAAAGCACAGAACAATTAAAAGTAAACATAGAAATATGCACTTTAATTCCTACAAGCGATTCGATTTTAAATTAGTTTTCACAGTATTTCATTCCTTCGTTGAAATCGTTTATGTCTTTTTCGTTCGTTCAGGTAACATAGCTAAATCAAAGATGGCCAGAATGTCTTCTGGCTGGAGCAGCGACGATGCACGCAACTGCGTCGACGGCACTACATCCGATTATTGCGAAACGCGCCAACAACGAAATCCATGGCTGATAGTCGATCTCGGTTCCAGATACGTGGTACACGAGGTGAATTTTTGGTATTCCACGTATACTGGTTATTATTATTGTTCAACCAGTAACAGTAAGTATTTACCGCAAGTTCTGCGTTATAGTTCCGCAGTTGAGACTACCCAGTCCATCGATTCTTGCAGGTTCCTTCTATGACTGATCTAAGAACCGAGTTCATTTTTCCCCCAGGAAAGCTGAGGTGGAGATTGTTACAGAGTCGAGTCGGTGACAGTAACAACCTGACTAATCCATTGTGCGCCAATTACACTGATGTAAAATACGAGTGCGGTAACCACGTGTCTAAACGTTGCAACGAGGCGTTGGTAGGGCGGTATGTTTCCGTGCAAATGATGGCTTTTCAAAAATTAAAACTCGCCGAAGTGCAAGTTATCGGATTCAAATATATAGGTAACTGTGATCGCGGCATAAATCAAAGCAAAACTGCAACAAACAATATTACTAATAACAAGCATTGTACGTCTGTTCATATAGATCGATCGTTGTTCAACTTAAAAATATCATCAAAGAATGTTTCAAATAATGTCAAATAATATTCAATGTCCACTTTTTCAGATCCGAGTCAATGCACGTTTCCAGGCTCGTTCGGTTGTATGGCTGAAGCTCAGTGCAATCTAAAAGTCCCGAATAGAGTCGACTATTTGACCGGTTACTGTTATAATGGCTGTAACGCGAACTATATTGGCAAATACTGCGATAAAGGTTAGTCTTGTGTCATCCTACGTGTAAGGATAAGGGCGTTTCTGCTAGATCTGGACGTCCAGGTACGAATGACAGTGCACCCGTCGGTGTGATAACTTTCAACAAAATAATGACATTTCCTTATGGTATATCTAATCATAAACATGTCTTACAGCATTCAAGTTGACGGGTAAAATGAAATTGGTTAGCCAGCTCCATAGCGTTGAAGTCACGATAATAAACCCACGAGTACCGAATGGCAATACGGATTCAGGAAAGGGTTCTATACGTGTGGGATATCGCATCCTTTACAGAAAAGCCGGCGATAAAGACTGGATCGTCGGAAGAACTGAACCACCATCAGAATCGAGTGTCAGTAATCATATCATGACTCCGATGAGAAATGAAGTTATTTCAGGTCTTGCTGCAAACACCCTGTATGAATTCATGGCCACGGCCCGGAAAATCGACGCTAATTTGAACTCGACGTTGACTGAGGATACTCTGAAATCATGCGTGCGTACATTGTGCCACGGTAATTTCCGTTTTACTATCAACGCGTTTATTTCGATTAGTAATAGTTGAAAATTCGATGTACTCTTCTTGTTTTTATCACGATTGATAGAGCCCCTTGTTGGTCCTGAGATTATCAGGATAAAGCAACAGCGAGAATATGCTGACTCACCGCTGTTAACCGTTAACGTAGAATACAAGGTGATTAGAATTCCAAATATGATTGCCAATTCCAAATAACACGTCCATTTTAGGAAGCTGAACCCATTACTGATTCGTTAATGTTGGTATTCTTACGTGAGTCGGAGATCTAAGCGCGCCATTGGCTTTCTTCATCATTTTTTTCAGATCATCAAAGGAGATCAGCGACGATGCGAGGCACCGGGCACGATCTACACAATTTTCATACAATCAACGAAAAATGATGCGTGGACGAATATCGTCCATTATTACAAAATTTCCGGCCTGGAGCCTTTGACGAAATATCGAGTGAAAATCGGTATCAAGAATAAAGGAAATGTTAACTTTGTCTTCGGCAAAATTCGTGAATTCATGACAGGATCGGCAGGTATTTCTTTTACATTACAGTATGTTAGTACTTGATATAGCTTATAACTAAGGCGTCATCATTCTTCTACGCTGATGCAGTTACCCATTTAACGGCGACAAATACATCACTCGGTCTGAACGCTTCCTGGAAGACCCCCGTTCAACTTCGACATCTACAATTCAACTTCACTGGAGAGTATCGAATGATAAGCCGGTTAGCGTGCCCGAAACAGAGGTCGAGTGAGAAAACACGAGGATGCCCATTCCCAACCGATATCAACGAATTAGAACTAGTCGAACTGCAGAGCTACGCCTATTACGAGGTGATAATTACTCCTGTTTCGCTTAACGACAAATCCAAAATGGAACGAGAATCAGTTGCATTAAATGTTACTACAAAACAGTCAGGTAATTGAGTTCACGTTCGGTTGGAAATCAACACATTTTACATCATGATGTCACACGACTACATTACTTTTTCTAGCTCCGACTGGTACCCCTAGACCAGCCGAGATACGACCACAATTCGTGAGCTTATCGACAATCAAGGAGACAACTTTGGCACATGTCATTTTTTACGAAATATCGTGCGAATCGAGAAATGGAAACTTCATCGGTTTCCACTTCAAACTATACGAAAAAAACTCCGGTGAATTAATACGGGAAAATGTCACGACGAAAAATGATTATTATATTGAACATTTGGAGCCGTTTACGACCTATTCGCTAAGCTACACCTGGACGAACGAAGCCGGTGAAAGTCCGCAATCCGATGCCACCGAATTCAAAACAGACGAAACTAGTAGGTCACATATATTTCATCAAGATACAATATATCATAAATTTACCAACTTTTCTATTTAGTGAAAAGTAGTTTTCATGAGCAATATATGAGGTAATTCCCTAAGAAAATATCTGATGCTATCTGAAATAGATTTTTAGCAGAAAATGTATTGCTCGAGGTCAATACCCGAGATAGGGGAAAGAATCGAAATTCATCATGGCGTTTATGTAAGTCGGACGGTAGACTAATATTTTCGAATAAAGGTTTTGAATTCTAAATCCCATTTTGACCAGTTCTGCTCGATTTCTGCTCGCACTAACAAAATGATACTAACTGACAAAATGATACTATGTACTTGTGTACTATTTTCAGCATTATTGGAAGTACAGATGAAAATAAACCCTGTTGATCGTAATGAACACAATTTGGACTTCACCGTCGATTTTACGTTCGAGAAAATCCGCGGAGAAGTTCTAAACTATGCCTTACAGTGCGGAGAGACGACCGGTGATGGCGTCAAACCGAAAAGACCCAGTCGTTCGTATTGGAGTATCGATAAAGATCCGAAGAATCTACCTTTCAAAGTTTACAATTTGAAGGCCGCGACGTGGTACGGATGTAGGGTATGTCAGCTTTCTAGAACTCAAAACAAAGGTTTATATAAGCACGTTGCAGATGTAATAGGTCATGTATGTTGTTAAAATGCTTCGCTGTTATTTGATTCAACACTCACTCCGATCACTACCATAATGATTTACTCGCACATAAACATATTTATTCTAGGGAAGTGCTTTGAGTAAGAAAGGATGGGGACCGTCAACGTCTTACGTCTACGTCTTGACAAAAGATCGAATTTCATCCGGAGCCACGCGTGGACAATGGGAGAGCAGCAAATAGATCTGCCACTTAACATTAGCATATTGTCGATACTGAAAATTCATATGTAAAACTCTATTCTAAAACGTGCAAATACAGTACACTTCTTTTCATGTTTAAATAAATATCATCATTATAAATGAATACACTTATACAGCCGTTATTGATAATCAAGTAATTCAAATGTTTTCTAAATAGATTCCACCGTAATACGCTTACTTATTTGCGATCAATTTGTAATTGGTTGGTACGGTGCTTAATTTGTTTAGGCGGCGCGCTATCGTCGCCTATTTAGGGCAAACAATGTTTTTGTCGTTAATTCTATCATTATCCGGCTAAACTTGTCGACTACTGAGTTGAGTTACGCATTGTAAAAACCTCCAAGCAAGATGTGGGGACAGTATCTGTGCGGTCTCCTTGCGTTAGCGGCTGCGCTCAATGCAGTACAACACGCTGAAGGTAGGCCTATGTATCGGTTAGATTTCAGTCTATTGTAGTGAATAACATCGATTATTTCAAGTACTTTCATCCAATTTTTTTGTGGGATTGATCAAGCATTCTAACCTCGATTGAGTGCAGGAACCTATTTTCATTGTCAACTTGCTGGTCTAACCAGAATTGGCCATATCCGAGGCCATTCAATAGATCTCTAACCGAAGAAGCCCAATTAATTACACGGTGATCGCGTATGATATCATTTATCATATGCGTATGATAGCATTTGATTGTACATCAGCTTAGTTAGTTTCTCAGGTTTCATTTTAATTATATTAAGCCAGTATTTCACAATTAACATTCTTTGCTGGATACATATGGGATATTGATCAATTTCACTAAATACAAAATTATCAGGTGTTGAGTTTTTAACTCCCAGGAGGTATTTATAAAATTTGAGAGGGATTCTCTCCAGTTTTCTTTGTTCCTTGAAACCCCATATTTGTTAGCCATAAGTTAAAACAGGTACTATAAGGCTGTTAAAGAATTTGATGGCTAGCCTGGGTGTAACTCTTGGATACTGAAGAAGGTATTTTATAAAATTATAGTATGCTGATACTCCCCGAGACGCCAGACTGTTGATAGTTACATTATGTCTTCCATTGAAATTGAATTCCATACCTAAGTATGTAAAACAATTAACACTTTCTATTAACTTTTTCATCGATCTTCCAGACAAAGTTTCTTACATTGACTGCTTTTCTAAAGACGACAATTTTCGTTTTTCCATAATTAATTCCGATATGCATTACATGACTGTAATTAGAAATATTATCAAGGGCACATTGAAGTCCCTCTGGAGTCTCGGCGAGTATAACCGTATCATCAGCATATAACAGTAATAAGAGTTCGAATGTACCTAAGTAGATTTCATCATAATCAGTGCTTTTAACATGTTCTTCCATATCATTGATAAAAAGATTAAAAAGAAGAGGGGATAAACACTCTCCCTGTCTTACTCCAATGTTACATACAAAATACTCAGTGAAATTGTTATACTGCTTTACGCACGATTTCGTCGTTCTATACATGGAGTGTATTATTCTAAGGATTTTACCAGATATACCATTACTATGGAGTTGGTTCATCAAAATTGACTGATCAACCAAGTCAAAAGCTTTAAAAAAATCTAGGAAAGCAGCATAGACTTTGTTACCCTTACTAATAAAAGGATTTATAACTGAATTTAGGACAAATATTTGATATATGGTGCTGTATGAAGGACTAAAACCTGCTTGCGATTCTGTGAGAACTGAAAAAGCCTCACACCAGGAAGTTAATCTTGTATTTAATATGGTTGAGAACAACTTTCCAAAAACAGACAGTATAGTAATGCCTCTAAAGTTATTCGCATTAGAAGTGGGCCCCTTCTTATGAACTGGTACTATGTATCCCATACTCCAACTTTCAGGATATATGCCACTCTCAAAAATCAAATTAAATAGAATAGTTTAGAGGTTTTTGAAATGATTAAATAAGCTGTTTGAATCAGGTAGTTTACATTCAGGCGTAGAACCTTTAAATTTTGTCCACAGATCTCTATGATTATTGTTGTCATTAAATCATTGGTACCGCCGACCAGTTAAATAAGTCGACGGTTCTCGAATCGTCGGCATCGTCGACCAATAAAGACGGTTGCCTAGGTCAAACTACAAAATAACACCTTTTTCAAAAAATTAGTGAAATTACTTGACGCACTATAATATGACCGTATATTGGACTTGACCCAGTGCCACATGATTCCTGCAGATTTGATTCCATTTGATTCTTTGTGAATTGTGTTGATTCATACATATGATCTTATCTAGACGATTAAGACGGACAGCTAAAATGTGATCTATATTGATTGTTTTTAATTCGGTTTATGAATGCATCGGTTGGTCATATTTTAGGGACCTGTTTCGGAAGCAGTTGCCCCGGTTGGTCGTGCCATTGCGTTTCGGGTACTGCTTCCCGAAATGCGAAAAAGGTGTGCCCTTCTTCAACGGCCGGACGTCTTAAATGCCCGGCGTCGGCACCGTATTGCGAGAAGAGGGCAAATAGTTACCGACATTGGGAATGGAAAGGACCCGGCTGTCAAATAGGTAAGTAGAGTTCCACTTAACCAGGGGCCAGTTTCTCAAGCGCTGGTTCCAAAAGAGAACCAATGAATACATACCAAGGTTGTCATTATGCCAGATATCCACGGGATAAACCATCTTTTGAGCAACTGGCTATACAGAAAGCCTTCATATTAGATGACGATTGCATTCCAACGAATGCCTTATTTTGCTATTGGCAGATAGTAGAATAGCGAATAAAGAATGATTTAAATGCATTATTTCCGGGGGTAACTACGACCAGTACTATAAGAGTATTTGATGATGGACGCGGTTACTGCACATAAATATCTGTTATTGTTAATAGAAATATAAACTAGCAACATTTATTTGCTGTCTGCCGTAGTAATAATGTGTATAATGAGTTGGCCAATTATGATACGTGAAACGTAAACATTCTAGATGAATACTGAATGTTGGGAGGTTTCTTGCGGAAAAGATCTAGAATATTTTATTCGACGACTCATTTTAGAATCTTGGAAAAAGGCTGAACAATCGACGAGAAAAGAGAAACGTTGCACCAAATGTGACTTTAGAAAGAAATATGATGGAGAAAGATCATTTCTAAAAATGTTTTCGCCTTAAATCCACGAGGGAATGATAAGGTCACGCCAAAAAATACTTTTTTTTGGAAAAAAATACTTTCGACCATCGAATGAAGCGAAATTGTAAAGAAACAATGCGGCGACGAAAGTCAAGGTTACATCCTAAACGTCGAATATATTTTTAATAAGATTCAGTACATACCGACTCATCGATTGCATAATAGGCAAACAGACTTTCATTTTTTCGTAAAAGGTTTTGATTTTTGTATTCTCTTTTCGTCGTTGCGTAACGTAGGTAACGTGGCTGAATCGAAGCAGGCGAGAATGTCCTCAAGTGGGGGTACTTACAATTCACAGATATACTGCTTTGATGGCGCAGTATCAAGCAGTAGGTACTGCGAAACGCGTAAGCAAACCAATCCTTGGATCATCGTCGATCTTGGCGCTAAATACGTCGTGCAAGCGGTGGATTTGTACTATTCGACAAGAAGTTCAAGCGCCTATTGTTACAGTTCTCAAAGTAAGTTTTCAGGTGAATAAGTAGTGCATACTAAGAATAAAGCAACAAATTGGAATGAAATTGGTTTGATTGACATTTGGCATTGAGCCAGTTGCAATGGGATCGGCCGTTCCTTACTGATTCGCAATCGAGACGTAAAGGATGACATTAGGATAGGTTATGTTTTCTTCTTATTCACTCATAACTCTGACGCTTGCTGGACCCCGTGCCGCAGTTGTCGGTTAGGTTACTGTTAAATTATTGATGTGTAAATGAGGGCAATTCCAAAACGCAAAGGAAGAAAATCATTGAATTTTCCAAAAAAATAATTTACGCAAAAAGGGTAAGCTTGCTTTGGTGATGCCTATATATCAATGTCGTACATATTACTTGTTTAGGTTTTCGACATGGATTAGGTTTCCCTAATTTCGAATATGAATTGCTTATGGTGAAACCTCTTTTTCAGGGAAGCTGAAGTGGCGTTTGTTGCAGAGCCGAGTCGGTGATGGTAACCATTACCATAATCCATTATGCACGAATTTCACCGATGTCGGGTACGGCTGCGGTAACCACGTGTTAAAACAATGCGACGAATCGTTGATAGGGCGGTATGTTTCCGTGCAATTGATGGGTTATAAAAGATTAAGACTTACAGAGATTGTGGTCATCGGATTCAAGTATATAGGTATATGTTCGTTGTCTTCATCGTCGAAATGCCATTCCGTGTATTTTGTGGTTTGTATTATTGCGCTGTGTGATGGCTCTGTACTCATAACATCCCAATAGTCGAAGTGTGAGCATGTATCTTTTACGCGTTAGCGGCAATAGGTCTCTAGATTGCAGAATACGTGATAAAAAACAACGATTCAGTGTCAGGATACATCTCACGTCTTTTTCAGATCCGAATGAGTGCACGTATCCAGGCTCGTACGGTTGCATGGTGGAAGCTCAGTGCAATGTAAAAGTCCCCAATAGAGTCGACTATTCGACCGGTTACTGTCATAATGGCTGTAATGCGAACTATATCGGCAAATACTGTGAAAAAGGTTAGCGTTGTCTCATCCTGCCTGCAAGGATTTGGAATTTTCTCCTAGATCTGGAACTCTAGGTGCAAATGACAGTGCACCCGGTTTACTATATGAGCAGGTTTTGTTACCTCCTTAATATCGACGCCTCGAACTTTGGATCCCTTCTTTATTGAATGAACATCGTTTACCTCACACCAAAATAACTCAATCTATTCATCTCTCATCGTTATACTTTTACAGAATTCAAATTGACGTATACTATGAAATTGGTTAGCCAGCTCCATAGCGTCATCGTCAAAATAACAAACCCACGATTACCGAATGGTAAAACAGATTCAGGAAAGGGTTCTATACGTGTGGGATATCGCGTCCTTTACAGAAAAGTCGGCGATAAAGACTGGATCGTCGGAGGTACTGAACCACCAGCAAAACCGAGAGGCAGTAGATACGTCATGGCTTCGAGGCGAGATATAGTTATTTCAGGTCTTGCTGAAAACACCTATTACGAATTCGCCGCGAAGGCCTGGAAAATCGACGCTAATCTAAATTCGACGTTGGACGCTCGGAAATCATACGCATTTACGTTATGTTACGGTAATTCCCTCTATACTGTTAATGCATATTTCGTTTGGCATATAAAAATTCAACGCACTATATTCGTTTTTATGAATAGAGCCACTAGTTGGTCCGGATGTCACCAGCTTGCGACAACAGCGAGATGTCGACTCGTCGTTGTATAACGTTTACGTAGAATACGTGGTAAATAGAAATCACAATTCAAAATGAGACATCTAGTTTGAGAACCTATAAACCTTAAACGGATTCGTTGATGGTGGTAATCTGCAAAGATAACACGTTTCTTTACGTATCCGAGCATATCCACTAAGCAAACCCATTGTCCTGGAATCTGCAACGAAAAGAATAACCCGGAAGTTATCTGCGATTGGCTGCGCAATGCCACAAATCAGAGCACGTATACATGCAGCAGCACTCACTGACAAGGGGGCGCTAGCTGACGACCTGGTTGTCGCAGCGTAAATACTGTTATGTTCCGTTCCGATGCTAAACCTGCTTATATTATATATGCGAGTCAGAGCTAACGGTTGTGATTTACTTCCTTCGACGTGTCTTTTCAGACGATCAAAGCAGATCAGCGACGTTGCAACGCACCGGGCACGATTTACAGACTTTTTATTCGATCAACGACAAATGAAACGTGGACGAATGTCGGCCAGAATTACAAAATTTCCGGCCTGGAGCCTTTGACGAAATATCGACTGAAAATCGGTATCAAGAATAAAGGAAATGCTTACTTCATCTTCGGCAAAATTCACGAATTCTTGACCGGATCAGCAGGTGTTGTTTTTTTTTAAATATTAGGTTCAGTTGATTATCAAAATCGATCAATTCTATGGTAGAAAGTTGCTTTTTGTAACACGGAACATTTTCAATTTTCATTATTTATATTAGATAATACGATTTTTTTATTTTCTCTCGACTCGCCTTAACGGCGCTGTTGCAGTTACCCACTTGACGGCGACAAATACACCATTCGGTCTGAACGTTACCTGGAAGACTCCCGTTCAACTTCGACATCTACAGTTCAACTTTACTGGGAAATATCGGTTAATAAACAGGGCAGCGTGTCCGAAACAGAGGTCGAGGGAAGAAACTCAAGGATGTCCATTCCCAACCGATATCAACGAATTAGAACTAGTAGAACTGAGGAGCTACGCCTATTACGAGGTCACAATTACTCCTGTTTCGCTGAACGACAAATCTAAAGTGGAACGAGAATCAGTTGCATTAAATGTAACCACAGAACAGTCAGGTAACTGAGTTCACGTTTGGTCAAAATCGGCACATTTTACATCAAAATGTAACACGACTATTTTCCAGCTCCGACTGGTACTCCTAGACCACCCGTGGTTTGGCCACAAGATGTGGGCTTATCGACGATCAAGGAGACAACTTGGGTACAGATACGTTTCAACGAAATCTCGTGCGATTTGAAAAATGGAAACTTCATCGGTTTCCACTACAAACTCTACGAGAAAAACTCCGGTGAATTAGTAGACGAAAATGTGACAGTGCAGAGTTCACGTTATTACATTGAACATTTGAAGCCGTTTACGACATATTTGCTGAGCTACACCTGGACGAACGAAGCCGGTGAAAGTCCGCAATCTAATAGCACCGAATTCAAAACAGACGAAACTAGTAGGTCACATATATTTCATCGACACAATATTGATTATCATTTTTGCTTAACGCGCATTATGTTTTCCCATTCAATAGCATGTTATTTACATAAGAATCGAGTTCCTTGTTGATAGGAAAATGTCTGAGGCTATCAAAAAATGTTTTGGCAGGGAATGTCATGCATAAGATTCACCCCGGACATAGAGGAAACATCTATCGCATCAAATAGAAATTCTGAGATTAAAATTTAATTTCGATCAGATCTACTCAATCTCTATAGACCTCACAGCTTATATGATATAATTTTTACTATTTTCAGCTTTATTGGAAGTAAAGATGAAAATAAACCCCGTTGATCGTAATGAGGACAATTTGGACTTCACCGTCGATTTTACGCTCAACCAAATCCGCGGAGAAGTTCTAAACTATGCCTTACAGTGCGGAGAGACGACCGGTGACGGCGTCAAACCGAAAAGACCCAGTCGTTCATATTGGAAAATCGATAAAGATCCGAAGAATCTACCTTTCAAAGTTTACAATTTGAAGCCCGCGACGTGGTACGGATGTAGGGTAAGTCAGCATTGTAGCACCCGAAACCTAGGTATATATAAGTACGTTTGGCTGGGAGATGTAATAGGTCAGATATGTTGTTGAAATGCTTCACTATTGTTTCATTCAACGCTCACTCCGGTCAGATTTACTCAACCACGTATTCATTTCTTCTAGGGAAGTGCTTTGAGTAAGAAAGGCTGGGGTCCATCCACTGCTTACATCTACGTCTTGACCGATGATTGAAGTTCATCTAAGGCCAGTGGACAAGAGAGGAGCAGCAAATAGACCCAACATTAAAATATTTCGAAAAATCTCTCATGTAAATCTCTATATCGACTTTGTTCAACGCATAGATACAAGTACTTCATTTTATCTTGAAACAAATATCGTAATGATATAATAAACATATACAGTCAGTCGGTTAAGTTACTAATGATAATTTACAAATTTTTCCAAACGATCCCACCGTAATACGCTATTTTCTAGTCTGATTTTCTTTTACTTTTCGTGCATTAATGAAGAACGATACTTTAGATCGAAGAGGGAAAGATAGAAGGAAAAACGTATTTCACATCAGCCGACAGATCTATGTCTTACGTTTATTACGGCAATCGCTCCACGCCGTAATGAATGGCTAACAATTTTGCTTTAGAATAAAGGCCCTTTGACGAAAACGATCGTAATTTGTAATTTGTTGATGCCACGTTTAATACGTTCTATACGCGAGCTGTCTGGTAAGCGCAAACAATTTTGTTTCCCGTCAATTATGCGGGTAAATTAGGCAGTCTGCTGAGTTAGGTTATCGTGTAAGTTTCGAGGCAAGATGTGGGTAGAATATCTGTGCGGTCTCCTTGCGGTTGCGGCTGCGCTTAATACATTACAACACGCTGAAGGTAGGCATCAGTTAGATTTCAGTTTATGTATGGTAGTAAATAATATTGAATATTAGTAGTTTGATACCGATTTTTTTAGGGGAATGATAGCAATGATGCATCGATAAACTTACTATGATGTGTAAAGGCGTTGAATGTTTTGAATTCGGTTAATAAATTGATTCGTTGGTCATATTACAGGGACATGTTTCGGTAGCAGTTGCCCTGGTTGGTCGTGCCATTGCGTTTCCGATGACCGGAATGCAAAAATCGTCTGTCCTTCTTCATCAGCCGGACGTCTTAAATGCCCGTCGTCAGCACCGCACTGCGAGAAGAGGATCGATAGTTACAAAAACTGGGAATGGAAAGGACCTGGCTGTCAAATAGGCAAGTACAATAAAGAAGTTTCCAGTTTCTAGGCGCCATTTTGTGGCGGTCCCTCGAGGTCCCCATTGTTGCGATAATTTGCGCTCATTTTTAAAACATAAGTTTTTATTGAATATCATATAGCTCTGCAGTCCCTTGCTTGATTAACTTTATTAATACACCATTTTGAAGGAATTGAAATGCATGTATTTTCCGGTGATTATTGGATTTTTTGAACGCAACAATTGAGAGCAGTGACGATTTGAAACCAAGGACCGCATTTTTAAACCGCGCTTCGAAAAATTGCGATTTTTATCAATTTTGAAATATCTTAGTGGTTATTAAAGCTATATTTCCCATTAGCGGAATAAAAGATATACAGTATGATAGACATCTGGTATGAATTTGGTGCTTTTGGAAGAATTTGAACCAAAAACCTCAAAATATTCCCTTAGACTATACAGTCTAAATGTCGAATATGTTTTTAATATTTCCGTACATGTCGACAACGATAACACGTTAGCAGACTTTCAATCTCAATTTGTTCTAATCTTTCATATAGAAGACAGTTCTTTTTTAACATTTCATTTTTATCGGTACGTGACGTGTGTAGGTAACGTGGCCGAATCGAAGCAGGCGAGAATGTCCTCTTATAGTTCACAGAGATACTGCTTTGATGGCGCTGTCTCAGGAAGGTACTGCGAAACTCGCAGGGAACACAATCCTTGGATTATCGTTGATCTTGGTGCTAAACACGTAGTGCAGGCGGTGGATTTGTACTATTCGACAAGATATTCAAATGGCTATTGTTCCAGTTATAGAAGTAAGTTTTCACGTGAATTAGCGAATTATTGATACAGCGAAGCAATTGAATTAATTTGAAATTTGGCATTGACCCACAGTGTTGCACAGTGGTCAGTTGTTGTGGTTCCTATCGTAGTAGTCCCTATTGTTTCAAAGTCGAGGCGTAGGATGACACCAGGCTAGCTGGATGGACCCAGTGCCACACAGTTCTCAGCTTCAGGTTTGACTCGTAGCTTGGAGTTACTCAAAGATCCTAGAGACAACATTTGTTCATTTCCACCAATGTTTTAACGCTTGAGTCAAATTCTACCCATTAAATTCTTGACGCGCAAATGAGAGCGCTAGATAGCTAAGATGCCTCAACGAGAAAAAAACGTCGGATTTTCTAAAGAGAAATTCATTAAACATCCTTTTGCATCAATGAGGGAACTCTGTTTTGGCGGGGTGTGAAAATGTCAATGCTAATACGAGTTAATGACCTTTCGTTTCATGTGTAGCTCATATTTGAAAACTCTTTTTCAGGAGGGCTCAAGTGGAGTTTGTTACAGAGCCGAGTCGGTGATGGCAACGATTTACATAATCCAATATGCACGAATTTCACCGATGTCGTGTACGGGTGCGGTAACCACGTGTTTAAACAATGCGACGAATCGTTGATAGGGCGGTTTGTTTCCGTGCAAATAATGGCTTATGAGAGATTAAAACTAGCTGAGATTGTGGTAATCGGATTCAAGTATATAGGTACATTCGTTGCTTTCGATATTGTTATATTGAATTCTATAACATATTGATATATGCTTTCGGATTCAGGTATATAGGTACATTCGTTGCTTTCGATATTGTTATATTGAATTCTATAACATATTGATATATGCTTTCAATTATGTATCTATAAAAATTCGTTCTTCATTGTTATAATTTCCATGTAGATAAAGAAAATTAGCGTTAATCATTAATCGTGTAGCCTGGGATTTGTATTATGTTCTCTACCCATAAAATACAAAAAATATTACGATGAAAACCATCATTCGGGATCACGATATATCAATTTTTCAGATCCGAATGAGTGTACGTATCCTGGTTCGATCGGTTGTATGACTGAAGCTCAGTGCAATATAAACGTCCCCAATAGAGTCGATTATTTGACCGGTTACTGTCATGGCGGCTGCAACGCGAACTATATCGGCAAATACTGTGACAAAGGTCAGTCGTGTGTTACCCTGTGTGCAAGGATTCGAACTTCTTTGCTGGAGCTGGAAGTCCAGATACAAATTAATGGCTGTCTGTGTAGCGGCATAGCGCTCATGGCCAAGGACCGTGAGGGGATGGTCGACGATAGAAATCTCTTGAAATTTTGAGAAGAATTTGGTGGATTTTTACGACGTTGAACAGTGAATTCCGTGAAATAAATCATAAATAATCCACCAAATCAATACCGCAATCACAGATCATTTCGCATGAGAAAATATTACTTCTTATTCGCCTGAATTGAAAAAATTCACTTAGGATTTTTTGGGGTAGACATTTTAAGGGAGCTCCAGATTTAGGAGGAGGGGGTCTGGACGCCCTTGGACCCCCTAAATCCGCGACCGGATTTTACTTTAGCAAGCAGCGTTTCATACCTTAGCATCGACGCCATGAACTTCGAAATTCCTACAATTGAATGAACATCGTTAAATTAACCAAGATATCCGAACCTACCAATTTTTTGGTATATTTCAGAATTCAGATTGACGTACACTATAAAACTGGTTAGCCAGCACCATAGCGTCAACGTCACTATATCGAATCCACGAGTACCGAATGGTAATATGGATTCAGGAAAGGGTTCTATACGTGTGGGATATCGCGTCCTTTACAGAAAAGTCGGCGATAAAGACTAGATTGTCGGAGCTACTGAACCACCAGCAAAACCGGGTGCCAGTACAAATTTCATGGCTCCGATGCGGGATAAAGTTATTTCAGGGCTTACTGCAAACACACGGTATGAATTCACGGCCACGGCCCGGAAAATCGACGCTAATTTGAACTCGATGTTGACCGAAGATCCTCTGAAAACCTATGTGCATACATTATGTCACGGTAATTCGCTTTTCGTTTTCAACGCATACAAATTATTCCGATTGGTAATTAAGAAAATTCATTGTATTACCTACAAGTTTTTTTACTGATTAATAGGGCCACTAGTCGGTCCTGGGATTACCGGTCTGCGACAACAGCGAGAAGCTGATTCCCCGTTGTTCAAAGTTTTCGTAGAATACGAGGTAAATGAAAATAATGATTCCAAAGTAATATATCCATTTTATTGAGAAACGCCTTCTTGAGGAGCGCTTAATTCAATGATGGTGGTATTTTTTTGGTACCATAATACGTTATCTAGTATTCTTAGTATGATTGCTGGTAGATTCAGAGTGGAGAGTTGAGATCGGTTTTCTCCGTGTTTGTCTTTTCAGACGATCACAGGGGATCAGCGACGTTGCGATGCACCAGGTACGATTTACAGAATTTTCATCCAATCAACGACGAACGATACATGGATGAATGTCGGCCAGAATTACAAAATTTCCGGCCTAAAACCGTTGACGAAATATCGAGTGAAAGTCGGTATCAAGAATAAAGGAAATACTAACTTCGTCTTCGGCAAAATTCACGAATTCTTGACAGGATCAGCAGGTGTTGCATTTTATTTCAAATATTTGAGTTTGTAGATGTTAATAAGATCATATCTATGAAAGTAGGCTATACTTTGTCAAATACTTACTTTAACTCTATATTACTTATAATATTTCTATATCTACGTTTACTCACGATAATGAAGTTACCCATCTGACGGCCGCATATGCACCATTCGGTCTGAACGTTACCTGGAAGACTCCCGTTCAACTTCGACATCTACGATACAACTTCGCCGGAAAGTATCGATTGATAAGCCGGTTAGCGTGCCCGAAAAAGAGGTTGACTGAAAAAACAAAAGGATGTCCATTCCCAACCGATATCAACGAATTAGAACTAGTCGAACTGAGGAGCTACGCCTATTACGAGGTGACAATTACTCCTGTTTCGCTTAACGGCGAATCTAAAATGGAACGAGAATCAGTTGCATTTAACGTAACCACAAAACAGTCAGGTAACTGAGTTCAGGGTTTGTCTAAATCAGCACATTTTTAATCATAATGTCACTACACAACTTTTTTCAAGCTCCGACTGGTACCCCTAGACCAGGCGACGTTTGGCCACAAGATGTGGGCTTATCGACGATCAAGGAGACAACTTGGGCGTCAGTCCGTTTCCACGATATATCGTGCGAGTCGAGAAATGGAAACTTCACCGGTTTCCACTACAAACTCTACGAGAAAACCTCCGGCCAGTTGGTTCGGGAAAACGTGACGATGGTGAGATCACTTTATTACATTGAACACTTGAAGCCGTTCACGATCTATTTGCTGAGCTACACCTGGACGAACGAAGCCGGTGAAAGTCCGCAATCTGATACCACCGAATTCAAAACAGATGAAACTAGTAAGTCACATATAACAAATCATAATGAATTACCATTTTTCCATCCTGCGCTGCGTTTCCCCATTAGTTTGAATGCCGTTTTTGATAATTTTCAGTAATTGAGATCTTTGCTGATCGAAATATTGTCTGAGGCTATCCTATCCAAAACTACTGTCTTGACGAAGAATGCCATGTTCAAGAACAATTCCAACAATTTTCTAACAACGATTTCATTAGGCTAAACAAAAATGATACCTTGTTTCTCCGCAGCGGCCGGGTCATTCATGTGAATAGAATGTTCTGATTTTCATTTTTGTCATCATATCTGCATAGGCAACTCCGAGACCTAACTGGTGCAATGATATCATTGTACTATTTTCAGCTTTATTGGAAGTAAATATGAAAATAAACCCCGTTGATCGTAATGAGGACAAATTGGACTTCACCGTCGATTTTACGCTCAACCAAATCCGCGGAGAAGTTCTGAGCTATGCCTTACAGTGCGGAGAGACGACCGGTGACGGCGTCAAACCGAAAAGACCCAGTCGTTCATATTGGAGTATCGATAAAGATCCGAATAATTTACCTTTCAAAGTTTACAATTTGAAGCCCGCGACGTGGTACGGATGTAGGGTAAGTCAGCGTTGTAGCACCCTAAACCTTTGTTCATTTTAACAAGTTAGGCTGGGAGATGAAATAGGTCAGATACTTTGTAATCCAACTTCTTCCATATTGTTTAGTTCAGCGCTTACTCCAGTCTTTACTTAAAAAACACATATATATTTCTTCTAGGGAAGTGCTTTGAGTAAGAAAGGCTGGGGTCCGTCCACTCCTTACGTCTACGTTTTGACAGTCGGTTGAATTTCATCCGGAGCCATGAGAGGAAAATTGAGAGGAGGCAAATAGATCTGTCACACAACATTACCATATTGTCGATACTGATTTAATCATGTAAAACTCTATTCTAAAACTTATAAATACTTCTTTTTATTCTTAAACAATTATCATAATAATATAATACACATATATATATACAGCCATTAGCTCAGCAACTAATAATCATTTACTAAATTTTTCCAGGAGATCCCGCCGTAAAACGCTTTACTTCTTACCCTGTATTCCTAACCTTTCTCGCGTTAATACGAACGAATCTTCGATATTAGAGTCCGATCATCGAAAAGAACGGACGATAAAACACATTGACACATATATAAAGTATTTACATCAACCGACATCAAATCTTGTCTTAATAAATGTTTACAAATTACGCGGCAACGGGGATCTACGTTCGTCATAACAATCATCCGAAATGAACGACTTATAATTTTGCATCAGAATCGAGACCATGAAGTATACGTATATGTTCGTATATTTTCGTCAGTCAGGGCGAACTCCTGTTTTCGTAGCTGGTTGACTAATGGTCCAGAACTAATAACCGAACGAACTTAGTTCGGTCGTAACGTATTTCACAGTGTCGGCCATCTTGAACCTAGGTCCGAGCTATTCCCGTGGTCGACCATTTCCGGACCATAGTTCCGATTAACTGACATCCGGTTTTGCTTAGTTCGACTACAGTCGACTAACCCCGATAACCGAAGTTCGCCCAGACGTAAAGAACCAACTGCGGCAAGTGACGATGCGGGTTTACTCTATTTACTTCGGTATAGATCGATTAATGATTTATAGTTACCATGGGGACTATCAATCGTTCGCTGTAGACTGGTAGATCGACCGTTCACAGGAAGGATTATTATCGTTTAAGGATGCATGGTGATTTCTTGTCGTCCTCGAGGAAATATCGCCAGTTATATATTCATAATTCACTATCAGACATTCCGTCGTGTTTTTCAGATATTTCTAACGTGTATCCATGTGATAAGAGGCCACTCTGAATTTCATCACTTTGAGATAACTGGTTAATGAGGGGTAGGAGTGGGGCGGAGTTAAAATTTTCGAAGTGTCCTTCAAAACGTCAGTGTCAAAATTAGGTCAAAATTTTGCGAAATTTGGATACGATTTTTCGTGTTTTGTTTTGTGAAAAATCAAAAGATTTATTCAGGTAATCGAAAAATTGAATCTCGATAAGATCTGTCCTTTTTCCATAGAAAAGTGTCCCGTTTCACGGGGAAAAGTTCTTTCTTGAAATAAAACTGCCGGCAAAAAAGCTCGACACAGGCCTGGCAATCACCTGCAGACGGCCATTAAAACATTTCTAAGCAAAAATTATAATTCAATGATTGGTAATAAATATGCGGACGGGAATAACACTGTCGTTCGTTAAAAACATCGTTATATTGCATGTAATTTTCAGCACCAGAAGAATAGTCGGTACAAAACGGTTACTAATAGAAACCAGGGTTCGTGTGTTCGATGATACACCGCTTACAGAACCGTTTAACGGCTCTGTATGCTTCCACCGATATGTGGCAGTCTTGGACGTTAAGCTGTTGTAATCCCGGGCAACTATTGGCGAGCATGATCACTCCGCGGTCCGTGATACCGTCGCACGATTTCAAGCTGAGCTTCTTCAACTGAACGCAAAAGTCGCCGAGTATGCAAGCCGTCGTCGGTGACGTCACACTTGCCGACGTCCAATGAGCGGAGGCGCCTGCAGGAATGAGCCAATTGGACGATGGAATCGTCGGACACCGCCTCGCACCCGCGGCAATTCAGATAGCGCAGTTTGTAACAGAATTTCGCTATGTACCGAACTCCGACGTCGGATATTTTATCACATTTCGCAATACTCAAGTAACGCAGGCTGGTTTCTAACTTCGAAAGTTCCCGTAGGCCGAAGTCCGTAATACGGCGGCAATCGCTGAGACTTAGTTCGCGTAACATGGTGCAGTAGTTGGCGATATACTGGACACCGATGTCCGATACGCGCGTACAGCGACGTAAGTACAGGTAACACAGTTGAGTACAATGGGACGCTATGATGCTCAGACCGCCGTCCTCCAGATCCACGCAATCGCTCATATCCAAGTAGCGCAGGAAGATCTGCTTGCTTCGCAACGGCGACGCTTGCATCGAGGCTTCTGGCGTTAGACTGATGCAGGTGATCGAAGAACATCCTGAAATTTGAATCAGAAGCGGTCTTAATAATATTTGATAGGGATGATATGACGTATTGTTCCAGTTGAATTGAGTTCCTAAAAGTGCTGAATATTGAAGTGTCAAATTCTCTTTAAAATTTGGTTATATTTTCAAAAGGACAAACGGGTCAAACTTGATGATAAGATAATATAGTTCTACCACAGTTCTTAGTCTAAAGAGACTTTTTAGACTGTAGAAACCACCCGATATATTTCTATATTTTATAGTCATTCATTCATTTATTGTGGGATTTTACACTTATTGTCTCATCACGGATACGGTGATCAACAACTGATTCATTCATTTGAATATTCTAAAAGACTTGCACTCACCTAATAAGTTCAAGTGTTCCAAGTTCGTACATTTCGACACGACTTCGAAAATGGCCATGTTCGTTATATTAGCACATCCCAGTAGGTCCAGATGAGTTATTTCCGGGCATCGGTTGGCGATGACTTGTAGCCCTTTGTCGGATAGTTTAGAGCAACCGTTCAAGTTAATCCGGTGAATGTTCACGCACACGAATGGCGTATCGTAACTCAGCCGATGAGTTAGAACTTTCAGCGCCTTGTTTATGTCCACGGAGCTGTCGTTGACACGTATCGAAGTCCACAAAGTAGGATCCCAGGCCAGGCCGTACCAGCGCCGGCAGACGCGCGCGCACCGACACACCTGCTCGGTTGGCAAGTTCGAGAATATACCCAGTATGATGTCATCGGGTAAGAAATCGAACGACGAAAATCGTATTTGTTTCTTTTTGCTCGGTTTAACCGTTCGTTGCTGTTGCAGGCCCTCGTACTCTTTGTTGGACACGGACGATAGATTACCACTCGAGTAATCGGACGGGGTATCGTTCATCGGCGACACGGGGGAACTCGTGTAGAATATTTTCGCCTCGATCGGGTATTTCGGAGCCGGGATTTCGTCTTCGTCGACGTCGTTATCGACATAGTCGACGGAAGCGTCGTTGCTGGCGGAAGTGAAACGCGCGCTCTGCTGGTGATACGGCGGTCTCCTTTTCGACGACGATTCGCCACCTGGCGGCGTTTTGCACGGACTTCTCGTGGCCATTCTCGGCGGACTGTAGCATACCGGATTCGTGAGGTCGGATCCGACTCCGGAACTCGAATCCCCGTGCGGATTATCGAAAGGTTGGATATCATCTGAAAAATGCGAGAAGATTCACAATCAGTGATTTTTAAGCCCTTTTCGTATTGGGAAAGATCATAATACATAGGGTTTTAAGACAGTTGAAGGAATATCACAAAATTAGATAGATTTTCGTGACAAAAATTCGCACAAAAAGAAGGCTTCGAAAATAAGGAGATTTCTCATCGGACATCCCGTCGACATTGACATCAAGTACCGGCAGTGGACTCCCAGTGTTTTGCGTGACATGTGCGTGTACGCTAATTCACTCTCTCTTGAAACGACAGGGGCCGAATCAACATATGGCGTGAAATGAAAAGCCACAGGCTATGAAATACGAAAGGCTTCGAATTTCCGCTACGTGACTTTTCAATGATGAAATCGCACCCAACAGTTATATATCAAATGCCCCGAAACATGTTTCGATTTTCGACACATCGAAGTCGTGTTCTTCACACGATACTTCCATCTGTTTTTCAGCGCGTGAAAACAATGATACTTCATTTTAAAGAATGGTTTGCCTTCGGTCGCTCGGACTTCGCCGCTAGGCGGCTCGCTAGTCGCAGTCTCTTCATTACGTTTTGTTAGCCACCCCATTTGAAAAATCCTAGATCCGCCCCCTTGGGGGTTGGGGGAGTGCCACTCCGGTTCTCCATGGTTCACGTTCACCACAAATCCTTCCTTGTTAAACTCGACCCAGATCCAGCCTGTCCCCGTCCAAGTCCATCAAGGTCGAACTACGCTTCCTCCTCAGCTGAGCTCGTTTCACACCCAAGTCATAGAAGATATTCAATAGACCCGAATCGACTACACCACAGGAATTGAGAGAGTTAGCCCTGACAAATAATGACTAAAAACTAGAAAAATCACCACAATTTATTTTGATCAATATGATTAATTTTATTGATCACGTGATCTTCACAATTTAGAACATTGGATGGTCTGTTCCCGTAACACAAGCACCTGTAAAATAGAAACAAATGAATCTGTAATCGAAAATACAATAGAAATTTATTAGACACCGAATATTGTTTAGTTACTGGCTGTACCTTCAGCTGTGCCCGTAAATCCACTAATAGCAGCCATTTTTAATTTTATAATTCGTTTATTCGTATCGAATATTACACGGAAATGTCCCTTTTTGCTCATTATACCGTATTGACCAGTACTTAATCCATATATCATCTTTAATGGTGCTTGATGGCGTTCCTTGAATCTATTTCTCGGTTCAGCTGTTTCTATTAAATCAGACAGTGATATCATCGATAAACGTATCTGATTCTAAAAATAAATACATATGCAATACTTAACCGAACGTGGATAAAGAGGGGCGGAGGAGAGGGGAGGGATGGAGGAGATGGGCGGCGCGGAGGAGAGGGATGGAGGAGAGGGGAGGAGGAGAGGGGAGGGGAAGGGCGGAGGAGAGGGGAGGGATGGAGAAGAGGGGAGAGAGAGGGGCGGAGGAGAGGGGAGGGGAGAAGGGTGGGGGAGAGGGGAGGGAGAGGGGAGAAGGGCGGAGGGGAGGGGAGGGGGTTGAGGCGGCGTAGATATTTATAGCTTTACTTACGAATCTAACTTCGCCATCGTTGTGAATGATATAATACCAAGCATAGCGATAACCACGGTAGGATGATGGTGGATATACTACTATATAAACTGCATCAACTTGAGGATTTCCCGTTTCTGAGTTTATATTAAAGCGACCAAAAATAGTCACCTGATATCTCAATCCGGGTAGCTTTCCAACTCGTAAATCATAGAAATAAGTGAAGTCGGTATCATTAGATGTGTATAGTATCTGTTTGCCAGGTCCGGTTGCACTTTTCACTGAACAGTAACTGTATGGAGCTGTAAATATAATTAAACCACACTGTTATATAGAAATAAATCTCTCCCCATCCTCTCTCCCTTTCCTCATTCCCTCCCTCCTCTCCTCTCCCCCTCTTCACTCTCCTCTCCTCCTGACATTTACATGATAAAAGTTGAACTACTTACTGTTAGCAGGAACCTCCAACTCATACGTCTGCGATGAAGAATGGATCATTAGGAATACGGTCAATAATACTAACAAGCATCTCCTATTGTAATATTAGAATAATAATAATAATAATCATGTTCAATTTGAAATGTTATCATTATTTAATCTATATCCATCACTTACCCGACAAGGAACGACATGTTTGTAATCTCGATCTACAATCATTTGAATTGTCTGAAAGTTAGCCGAAAGTCTGAAACTTAACCCGAGAGAGTGTTGTCATCATTGACGCGATATAATATTGTTTATTTACTGTAAATAATTATTGCATCCTGATTAACGAATAATAACAGTATGGCAGCTGCTGCTTCTGCTGCTGTTGCTGTTAATAGTAACAGGTTTGATCATCGATGAACATTGTTATATCACGTGATACATTAAGGACAATTTCGATACAAAACGGTGAAAACTGTTCTCGTTCTTAGAAATTCCAAAGAATAAAGTGTTTTCCTAGCAATTTAATTGAAATTCTTAATATACAAACTGTTAGACACAGGATATAAATATTGACTCGCCCTCACCACCCGTCGGCTAGGGATCAGTTATTGATCGCCGATCTTACTGTCAACCTGCAGCCGTATTCATTAAAACTTACTAACTATAGTTTCTTATGTGGGGGGTTGAACCCTATCTGGGGTTTTAACCCTAACCTTTCTTATGTGGGGGAGGGGGGGGAGTTGAGGCGGCTAATGCAACAACGGATCAGCGGGATCGATTCGATCTGTGAAATAACTATTAACAGTAAATAAACAATAAGATCAAGCATCAATAGTTGCGCTGATACCGGTGACAACAGCTGCAATTCGACCAATACATATCATATGATTTATGTTTGGATCCCGGGTTCGAGCACAACATCACAGCGGTATTAGTTCCCAGAAAATATTCCTAAAATTATTTAAAAAATTCGAAATAGCACCAAAAACGGTACCGTAACTATAGCCCCAATGCTAAGGGGGGGTCCCCAACTCTAACCCTAAAGGCTGGCTTATGTCGACAAGCAACGCGACGCCTACTGACTCCTACCGACTCCTACCGACGCCTACCGACTCCTACCGACGCCTACCGACTCCTACCAACTCCTACCGACGCCCACCGACTCCTACCGACGCCTACCGACGCCTACCGACTCCTACCAACTCCTACCGACGCCCACCGACTCCTACCGATTCCTACCGACGCCTACCGACTCCTACCGACTCCTACCGACGCCTACCGACTCCTACCGACGCAACTGAGAGCAACCGCGATTGCAGCCCAGCTTATGTCGACTGCGCTCCGATTCGCAGCAACTGAGGCCGACTAGCGGGATATGAGATCCTCCCAGTTGCTTCCCTGCTTATGTCACACCATAATTCTACCAATTTCGCTTCTAGATCTTCGGTCCAGTCATCTGCCGTGCTGAAGGTTTGGTTTACGTTTCGAAATTCTTGAATTTTGAAAGTTTATGACTAATTACGAATGACGCTAACTAGCGGTGATAATTTGTACTATGTATATGCGGTCTCTTATTGGCTGGAACCCTTGCGCTCAGTTCCGTCACGTCGCAGATGAGCTTATTTCGGCTGCGATCGAAAACAACTGTTGGCCTACCGTAGGCCGGAGTAGAACACGGGCAACTAGCCGGATACGGCTTGCGACGAGTCGGTAGGCGCCGGGTTGCCGTCGCAAGCCGGCTTAGGTCGAACCGATAGAGCAGCAACTGGCGGCCTCTCGTAGGCCGCTATAGTTGCCGCTAATGTGCGATAAACCCAGTTGCGTCGGGAGGAGTCGGTAGGTGTCGCGTTGCTTGTCGACATAAACAAGCCTTAAGTCACAGATTTCCCTAACGTGACAGGTTTATGCATGCCCCCTTCCAATCGTGTTCATGTGCAAGCAAAGAAATATATTAAACAAATATCTAGGCAGTGACAATTTGTGATAAATCGAATAACTGTTTGCCACCTTGGGCCGTACACTAGTGGATGGCACTAGTGGATCATTCCTGGCGACCAGGTTTAACCACCACGAGCAGCAGCAATCACTGATAGACGTCTAGTAAAACCGTCATCATTAAAGAAACAATCAGTAAAAATATATCAAACCCTAATATAAACCATTACTATCGATGCAGATGGAGCATTCAACCCCGTTCCAGGAAGTTCAAGCCGGAATAACTGTTTGGCGATGAAGTGAACAAGAGATCCTTCAATTCAGGTAGATATTTCTTAAGGTCCTAATCTCCTATACAGACCTCTACAAACCAGTTTCAGTATAGCAAATTTACCTTAAAGTCCTGCATGGAAATTCTTGGAACTCAAAACATTTTGAATCTTGTTGAATCTGGTTTTCAATTTTGTATCCAATGCAGAAATAATGATTTTCTGTGTTTTGTATTATTTCAGATGTAGGCGTAACGCTAGAGTTTTGTTTATTCTACTCAAAAGAAGGTGATGTTTAGATCAGGTTCGTTTAGTTACTCTTATTTATATCAAATATTTGATATGATTTTTGTGAAATTGCTCTAATGATGTTATAATGAATGTTGTTTGATTTATATTCAGTCTAATGGAGGAGGATCTCAATAACTGAAACCTGCGACACGTCTACACCTGAAATTGACTGCGCGTCAAATGAATGAATTATTGATTCTAAATGACTGTGATGTTTCATGCTGATTGGAGGATTTGGAGGAATGTCTCAGGTTCGAACCCAATGACTGTGTTGCGATGTCCCAGGTTCAAACCCAGTGATTCTGATCAGATGATGAACCAAGGTGTCTTACTTCACATACATTAGTTACATGTTCGCCACCTATTGGAATTTTGCTGAACCACTAAATTACTGGAAAAGCTAATAGCGACGATTGGCAATGAGTTATATATCGCAGGCGCCATCTATCGGAAATTTGAGTTGTGAACTTCTTTTTGATCTGAACACATTGTATCACAAAATCTGAGCGACTAAAAGCCCTCCAGGGATGGGGCAGTGAAGTTTACCATCAGTACTGAGATGATTTTGGGGTAGAACCAGTGTCTCCAGTAACATTTGCATCATTCAAAATCTACTCAACCAATAAAAACAAACTACAAACCAAATTTGAGAATCTACAGAGCTTCATTTCTGAATGATTGTTGTTTGTTTTGACTGGTGCGTTGTCATGGTGATGGCAAGGTGAATTTCTGGATCCGATTTCTGGAAAATTAGTAATTCCTCAAAACAGAGCCAAATTTCAAACTGAAATGAATAACTACACTAATTTTCATTGATATGATAACAAAATGAATTTATTTGAGCAAAATATTTCATAGAAATATAAAATTAACCTCGAATGATGATACTGGAGGCCGTAATGTTGAGTCCGGGTGACCCCTAGATACTTCAGACCGCACAGATGATGATGAAAACCGTCATGATAACTGTGTTCTCCCCTTTCTTCAGAATCAAGCTATAAATTAAGAAAAGATATTTGCATTATTTACTTAAAAGTGTCATTATTGCTTAGGCTACATTCTGCTTTCATCAATATCAATATCTATAGGCCTATGTGCCCCTAGAGGAACCTTATCTATTTTCTGAATTGATTATCAATGGAGTTTCAATGCACCTTATTTCTTATGCATCATCTATGGGAAATATAGAATGAAATGTATTCAATGAATTAAACTCTGTGTCCGTGATTCGAACCCTGTAACTTGCCATTGGCTGTTGAAGGAGAGGATTTTTCCCAGGTTCCAGCGTCCGCATATTTGACACCAAATTTCACAAAATTTTCTTTCCATACAAAAACTAACTCATTTTTACTATAGAATCAATTTTATATAGGTCTATATATTGTTCATGGAAATAAATAGAAATATATTAATTATTTCTTTATACTATGGTCTGATGGTGCATGGTCTTTTGGTCCCCTTCTTTTCCCTTCTTAGGATAGCGGACACACAGCAGGAAAACTGGAATAATCATTTGTCACATCCCAAATACCCCCGTCCCCAGACGCGCATCCGCATGTGGTATAAGTCAAACCTCGGACTACATTAAACGCTACCTGGGTTCAAGTTGACGTGTTTGATTGAGTTCGGACACTTATTTGATCAGTAACTTTGAGCCTTTATTTCGCTTCTCTTGCCCCCATCCCCGACCAGTACATGGCGCCTAATCGTATATCAAAGGAGTCTCATCTACGAACCTGTTCGTTGTACGTTCGTCGCCCGATAGAATCGAGAGAATTTTGCCCTCCATATGATTTCTACATAATGATATGCTGCAGTCACATGTATCATATTATCTCGTGCGCGACGCCGTCTCTATAATGATATCACAAACATAGACCCGTCCAGTGAGAGGGTAGTCGCATCTTCAAGTTCTTTTTTTACAGATATCATTAAAAACGGCGATAAACCTTTATAAACACCCCTAAAACCTCAATCAGTAAAGTATCGAGGATGGAACTATCCCCGGCTCGATATTTCAAGATATATGTAACAAATGGACCCATCCCGCATCCCGCTGTCGCAATAGCTCGTCCCCCTATTGTTGCAACACAATAGAACACGCCACAATTGAAATATCCCGCGCACTAGCAATAGACGATATCCCCCAATTGAGATCGATTAGCCAATCAGCGGCCGCGTACTGAAGCGTGCCTGGGCTTGTCGCAGGCGCCGGGAAATTCGATTTCATCGAATAAATCGTAATATCAGTCGAATCGTGCGCCATCTTTCGCTATTCTGATTGGATTTTACTCGGAAAGGAATTAATCCAATCGGGAATCGTATGTTCATTATGGAGAAATTGTTTTTGGAAAGTTTAAAAATTGTATGAACTAAAAAAATTGGAACGATTTTCAACCGAACTTTGATAGAAAATTTCGTCTGAAAACTAGATTTTAAAAACTTGGACACGGAATTAAATTGACTCAGGATTGGATTGACTATGAAATAACTGGATCAGGTCGGAAACTGGTGAAAAGTTGCAGTTTTGTAAGTAGGAACATTTCTTAATATTAACGACTGTAATAATGTTATTTTTCAGTATCATTAAAGGAAGTTTACAAATATCTTGAACATTCAGAACATAGGATACAAACAGTTTCTATACCTGAATTGTATACGTAATCTAGTACCGGGTATATACAGTTCATTAATACGTTATCAAAACTTTCAGCCGTTTTTTTACCGATCCTAAATACCCCTCCTTAAATGGGCTAGATATAATATAGTGTTTTTATGCGTGACTTTTGCATGAAATTTATTTTTTTTAAGTCATTTGAACGTGATAATATGTTGAGCAGGGCTTTCAGAATAGGTCGGCTATGTCGGCTGTCGCATCCGACTAGTAAGAATCCTGTGACGGCTATGAAATATCTTGTCCGATATCAATGATAGTAAGAAGGCTGTGATCTATGAAATTTCTCGGGTCAAATGAGTTACCAAAGTAATTACTGATACTGATTCAGAGTCTTGGTCCTGATACTGAATAGAGGATGTACAGGGGTGTCCCGGGTTCGAACCCAGTAATTACTGATACTGATTCATAGCGGTCCTGATGCTGATTAGATGATGTACAGGGGTGTCCCGGGTTCGAACCCAGTAGTGGTCCAAGTTGTCCTGATGCTGAATAGAGGATGTACAGGAGTGTCCCGACCGTACGGTGCTGCCGCTATGCTCATCGTTAGCGGGATTTCCATACACGAACTAATGTCAACTCTGGCAATCGTCGTGCTGTCCAGTACTCCGTAACCCTTGCTTGCCAGAGTTGACTAACGTTAGTATATGAAAATCCCGCTACGGATGAGCATAGAGGCAGCACCGTACGGTGAAATGTAGATATCTCAACAAAAATAATTACTGATAACTGATTCAGAGTGGTCCTGGTGCTGAATAAAAGATGTACAGGAGTGTCCTGGGTTCGAACCCAGTAATTACTGATTATGATTCCGAGTAATCCTGATGCACAGGGGTGTCGGGTTCGAACCCAGCACTATTCTTGGCCTTTCTCGAAAAATGATTAAATAACGCACACACGACTTACAGCAACATTTATATATATTTATTCCTCATTGTCATGTAACGAATAGTAGTTGGACCATCGAATTGAAACCTTCGCATACCAGGGTAAGAAAGAAAAAATGAATTCCTCGAGTGGACACCAGGGGTCGCAGTTTCACAAAAAACGACGCATTTTTTAACTGAATTTGTGAAATTTAATCTGGATCAACTCTCACAAAAAGATCTTTTTTGTCGATCTTTGATAATTAATCCGTATATGTGAAACCGTACCCTCGGTAGGATTTGGTTTATGATGCGGGTTTCAATCAGATTTAGATGCTGCAGTTTCGCACACTGAAAAGCGAGTGTCCAGTTTCACAGAGAAAGTATGAATCAATTTCAACTGGGATTTACGAGTGACGCACTGAGTGTGTGTGAAACTGCTAGCGTCTGTAATCACAACTAAAACAACACAGAAAATTCATCTTTATTTCAAATAAAACAGAACAACAGTTCACACGAAATATTATAGTCACATAATAAAGAAAACCTGTCGATATTTCAACTTTATGGTTTCATTGATTGAGTGACTTGTCAAAACATGTCCATATTACATCATTATACAATATGTGTATCATACAATTTTTTTACAAAACCAGACCAATAAAACTGGGTCGTGGGGTACAAACAATTACAAACTAATGCAACCAGTTATCGCTGCTTTACAGCTACATTTAATCTTCAATTTCAATTTTCACTAAAACTTTAAAACCCACTATATTGAAACTTAATAGAAGTAAAAGAGACAACATTTTGGAGTCTCTGTAGAGACCATCATCAAGTCTGAAGAATAACTAAAACAGGGAAAAACAAGTTAATTAGGAAAGTAAAGCGAGTGTTCAGTGCTAAGGTTGAGAGGTTTTGTTATTTTGTGCGTATAGGTTGTTCTAGTTATTTCTTCATTATACTTTTATTATTTTGATTCTGATTCTTGAAAAATGAATTATGCCTTTTAAATTTGCATATAGCAGGGTTTAAATTATATATTCTATGCCCGAGTCAGGCTATTATTCTATTAGCAAAAATGACACCACAGCTTTGAGAGATCAGGGGATCAGGGGATGACTCTATTGTTTTTATGGATATGTGATACACAGTCTATCAAACCATCACAAACAGAACAACAGTAGGCTGCCCGTGCCGGTCGGCACATATCAACAATATTCATTTGGCTTTAAACTTAAAAATTGCAGATCTGAAATAAGTGGCAGCATATCAATCTCCAGGTAGATGGCTGGTTCCTGTCCCTGTCAAATGGCAAATTGGTCCCGATCCCAACTTCGTCCTAGAATAGAGAAAACTTGCGTCAGGGATCATCCATTTATTACGTACGCATAAAATCTGAATTTTTCAACCCCCCCTCCCCCTCTGTACACAAAATCGGCGAATTTTTTCATATACATTAAGCATTACAGTACGCAATAGCACTGACCCCTCCCCCCTACCCTCCTCTCCCCTCCCCTCCCCCTCCCCTCCTCTCCCCCTCCCCCTCCCCTAATGCGTACGTAATAAATGGATTATATAAAATGTTCGATTGAATTAGCAGCAGCATCAGCAGCAGCAGCAGCAGCAGCAGCAGCAGCAGCAGCAGCAGCAGCAGCAGCAGCAGCAGCAGCAGCAGCAGCAGCAGCAGCAGCAGCAGCAGCAGCAGCAGCAGCAGCAGCAGCAGCAGCAGCAGCAGCAGCAGCAGCAGCAGCAGCAGCAGCAGCAGCAGCAGCAGCAGCAGCAGCAGCAGCAGCAGCAGCAGCAGCAGCAGCAGCAGCAGCAGCAGCATCAGCCGCAGCAGCAGCAGCATCAGCAGCACCAGCATCAGCCTCACTTCTTTCCGGAGAATCACACATAAAAATTCTCTACAGAATAATTAAATGTTAGAATATTATGAAATTAGAGCACAGTGGAGTGATGAAATACTCACCATTTCTAAACTCATATCAGATAAGTTCAGTGCCATCTAGCAGGATTTCACTTCCAACAGTCATTATGTCATGAAGTTAAGAGAACTGATGATTTTCTGAGAAAATAAATTCTTAAAACGATAGCAGCAGCTTCAGCAACTAGAGCTTCTTTACTCTTTGAAGGTGAATATTTTTAATTTCTCCAGTTCCAATAAGTGTTGGGCGTATTGCATTCTGGAAAGAGAAAATTATGCCAGAAAATGGTTAATGAAATAGATAGAAACTGCAACTTGTTTGTGTTCGATTGACAGAAAACCTACCAGGTTAATGAGTAGTTTATCACAATGTGTCGAGTATATGCAGATTTCTGAGAGGTTTGATGGTAGCTTTAGACTGCGTCCTCAAGTAAAACGTTGATACCTGCCAACATTGACCGATCAAAACATCATTTTCTGGACTTGATTTGAAGATCACCACAAATTACTGCAATAAATCGATATAAAACTCACCGCTTCTGACTTGATTGATTTGTGGAGCGCAATGTTAACTGCAAGTTCAGCTTTATTTTAGACCCTAGAATACAACAGTTGTATAATTTTGATGATTCGAACTTTCACCAGAATAGAAGTGATTGAAAATTCGCCTTCACTGATTAATGTAGCTCTAATCAGGAAATGAGTTTATAAATGTACAGTCAAACAGAGACTAGAATCTGTAGAGATATTTACCGGTACCGTATTGGTTTTGAGGATCTAAAGCGATGTCCATCTTAAACAAATGTGAAGTGAATTCCCAATGATAACTGTTCACAGATTCTATCAAGGGTTCCAGTTATTTCAGCTCCTAAATACAAATTTTAGAAATTGTCAGTTAAGTTGTTAAGTTGAAATAAGAGCAGTTTCACACCAAATCAAACTAAGCCGTGATCTTTGAGTGATTGAATGCTGGAAACATAAACAGATAGAATAATTTATATAGAACAGTTCTCTAAAAATAATGAATTTCCAAACAGGTTTTACCTGCTGCTGCTGGTGGCGCTGTTGCTGCATGGTGCTGGTACTGCCGGTACTGCCAGTGCTGCTGCTGCGGTGTGTATCTCATCCTGTAACTGAGAGTAAAACAGTAATTTTTAGTTCAAAAATAATTCAAAATATCAACAGAGACTGTGAAGCATTCTGTGGAGAAATTCATTACCAGTTTTGTACTTACCTTTAAATGAGCCTGTTTAAATAGTAAATTCTATTGCATTCATTTCATTCTGAAAAGAAAAAGAAGCAATAATCAGTGACAATAGAGCAGAATGTAACATCTCAAATTATCAATCAATCAGACAGAAACAGTACAGGATTTCTGTAGATTAAACTGCTGTACTTATTTCATACTGATTGAACAGTTACAGATACATGTAACATTGTGTACAGATACAGAGTACAGATCACTGCATTACTTCATCCTGTGATTGAACAGTGATTTAATGTCCTTTCATCTTCATTAGATTCCCATCCATCTAACTAAACCATCAGAACATTTTAACTCATCTAACCTCCCTCCCCGACCCCTTCCTTCCCACCCTCCCGGACCCCTTCCCTCCCACCCTCCCGGACCCCTTCCCTCCCGCCCTCCCGGACCCCTTCCCTCCCACCCTCCCAAACCCCTTCCCTCCCGCCCTCCCCGACCCCTTCCCTCCCACACTCCTTCCCTCCCAGACCTCCCCCCGCCCTCCCGGACCCCTTCCCTCCCACCCTCCCATACCCCTTCCCTCCCGGACCCCTTCCCTCCCACCGTCTGATACCCCTTCCCTCCCGTGCCCCTTCCTTCCCGGACCCCTTCCCTCCCTCCCTCCCGGACCCCTTCCCTCCCTCAATGCCCTCCCTCCCGCCCACCCTCAATGCCCTCCCACCTAGCCCTCCCTCAATGCCCTCCCACCTGGCCCACACTCAATGACCACCCACCTGGCCCTCCCTAAATGCCCTCCCTCAATGCCCTCCCATCATGCCTCCTCAACTCTCTGGTCTCCTCTTCACACACCACTCATCTGTACAATAACTACAAAACGATTTGCCATTTTTCACAATCATATCAATTTCATTTATAAATCAAAATCCTTAATCAATTGCATCATTGATGGGACTCACAGATACTTTCTCTACACATTTTGGAGGCATTCAGATGACCTCAAATGATCATATGCCTGGGTTGGTCTTGAAAATCACATGGCTTCATTTTTACAGATGATTTCTTTATCAATTTCATCACATTATTCCTATTATTTCTACTCCCTCTAATAAGTATTCACAATATATCTCAGTTTCACGACAAGTTGCAGCAGTCGTCTGTAAACAGATTTCATTTCATCAAATGATGCGAGTTTGAGTTGTAGAGGTTTCATCTACAAAACACCAAACCAAACCCGAGGAACTTAATGTTGTAAGGGAGGGGGAGGTATACGGAGGGTTCACCCGAACCGAGGAAATAAACCCGAACCAAACCTCCACACTCACAAAATGTCTTGAGAAAGGCAAACACAAACCAAGGACAAGAATGATGGCTGAGATCAAAACAATTAATGCTATTTATGTTGCTTCACCAATTCAACATGACGTCACTAAATGAAACCATTGTGGACTATTTCAATACTCTCTACTAAAGGTTTCATATAAGCAAGTAGTTTATGGAATCCTATTCATAAAAGTTATTAATCAATGTTTTTAAACTGCTGATGCAAAATATATACGTCATAAATAATCTGTTTGATTGTCTTTTCAAGTTAACACTTAAACCCAGTGGAACAAATCAAACTCCAGCCATTTTTCCTTCATTTGCCATTTTTCGTTTTCACTCTTTTCTCTGATTTTTAGCACTTGAGTCGAGGTAGGAATAGACCCCTGCCCGCTCGCTAAGCGTGCAGGACACTAAACCTTCGAATTGCTCTCGACCCTTCTCTTTATATTTCATCTTTTTTGAGTCGAGGTAGGAATAGACCCCTGCCCGCCCTCTAAGCGTGCAGGACACTAAACCTTCGAATTGCTCTTGGACCCCACTCTTTATATCAGCATTTCATGCTGTTTTATTTTATTCACGCATTCGCTTTACATTTTTTCATATGGCTTTTCCTTATTTGTCGTCTCACTAAAATTCTCATCCGTTCCGACTGGGATCAAGTTTAATCTTTTAGAGACAAACAGCAAAAGGTTGTGTAAGTTGCACCAGCAGCAGCAGCAGCAGCTGCAGCAGCAACACTGATACAGATGAATCTTTCATTAACTACGTCATTTGTTCCATTCTCAAATATTGAGTCATGAAGGCAACAGAAATAACTTTAAAAAACGTTAAATCTTTCATTTATGGCCTTGGTTTAGTGACCTAAGCGTCAAAGTTTGGTTCATAGCCCAGGTTTAGTGACCAAAGAGTCAAAGTTTGGTTCATGGCTCAGGTTTAGTGACCAAAGAGTCAAAGTTTGGTTCATGGCTCAGGTTTAGTGACCAAAGAGTCAAAGTTTGGTTCATAGCCCAGGTTTGGTGACCAAAGAGTCAAAGTTTGGTCTATGGTTCTGATTTGGTGACCACGGAGGGTAAATATAGCTCATGGCCCTCGTTAAAGGTAGACAGTTTTATGGCTTTGGTTTGATTAGCAAATAACATGAGAAATTGAGCGTTGCATATGTTGAATAGGGGAATTGGACTAAACACTCATCACTAGAATAAAGTGAAGAATTATGTTCACACTGAATGGGCTCAAAATCTTGTACTAATTGATAAAAACTGAAATAATTCTGACTAATTTGAGTCTATCGGAAAATGATGCATTGATCGAAGTCTAAAAGCTATAAACTGACAAATTGATCGAGCGCTGATAATATTTTAAATAACAGCAGAGGATGAAATGACTTTCATAAACTGATATGATCGTGAAAAATGGCAAAATACACTAGATATCCCCGCTTTATCAGAGTCTCATTGTAGTAGGAAGATTGCCGTAGACTAACTGTAAAAACTACAACTACATCTGGTTGAATATCATCTGTTTTTATGGCTTTTAAATTCAGTAAAATATTTCCTGATAGAAGTATAATTAGTTCGCAGCCCCTTAAATTCTGTCTAGAATAGAATTATAAGTCACAGGTAGAAATAGAATATTATCCTATTCTAAAATGAATATAATAATAGAACAATAGTCTCTCCGTGTCAATCTTTGTCCCACCTAAAAATTGTACAGTTTATTTCAGAAAATATGTCCCATCTTTTTGAAAACGATAACTAATTATTAAGGATATCTGTGAATAGTGATATACTGATTACAAAACATATCACTTATTCTAATGAGTTCTATACTCTTCTTCCAAAAATGAAGAGTAGGTCTCTGTCTAAGAATCTGCAGAAAAAAGAGGAAGCAGCGATGAATGTGACTGCATCTCGACTCTCGTCAATAATTTTCTAAGTCGTCCTATACAGTTCTCAGTATTTACAGCCGTTTCTAAAATAGCACAGAAGAAAAAACATCTTTCAGCTGGAAATGTATCAGTAAACGGCCAGATATCAACAGTAATTATTACGTATGATTGTTGTTTCATTGAATTATTAATGAAACCGTTTTTTGATCGGAGCCAAGGAGCAGAACTTGTGATCATTCAAAAAATATCTCTCATTCCTGACATCATTAAATAATGGCCCTAAAAATTGAAACGTCCCAATTCAAAAATCTGGGGCAATTATCTCATAACGATTGAGAGAAGTGACGGTGAAATAACGTGCGCACTCACCGGGGATCAAACCCGGGTCTCATAGAAATAACAACTAGTAAAATAGAACGAGTCCAATTGGCCGTTGGTTATACAGCTTGTCATGCATAACAACTGAAACATGACATGTTGCAGTCACGTGTTTCATAATGATTAATCCTTTCTTAGAATAATAAAAAGATGGGACACAATTTCTGAAATATCCTGAACTTCAAGACTAAAACCACGACTAAACCACCTGTACCTGTACCTAAACCCTAAAGCCCCACCCTATATCCCTCCCTCCCTCCAAAGTCCTACCACCACCCCTACATCCCTCCCAAATCCCATCCCTCCCGGACAAGTTCCCTCCCGCCCTCCCGGACCCCTTCCCTCCCGCCCTCCCTCCCACACCCCTTCCCTCCCGCCCTCCCTCATCCCTTCCCTCCCGCCCTCACCCCATCCCTCCCAGACCCCTTCCCTCCCACCGTCCCCCACCCCAACCCTCCCTCTACCCCTTCCCTCCCCCAACCCTACCCACCCTCCCCAAACCCTGTGGTTAGGTGAGTTGAATGTTCTGATGTTTTAGTTAGACGGATGGGAATCTAATGAAGATGAAAGAACATTAAATCACTGTTCAATTCCAAGATGAAGTAATGCAGTGATCTGTACTCTGTATCTGTACACAATGTTACATGTATCTGTAACTGTACAATCAGTATGAAATAAGTACAGCAGTTTAATCTACAGAAATTCTAACTCTTAAGATACACATGATCTGATTATCACGAAGGAACATGATTGATAACAGTTGTATTATTGACATCAGGAACCAGTTTCATATTGATTACAAATAACATTTGAGTTGATCACAATTTAGAAAACCTATAAACCCGCTTACAGAAATAACAATCCCAACCATGAACTGATTATAGCCAAATATTCACCAAATGAAATTTGAAATGATTGAATAACTGCAACAGGTTTCTGAAATTTCATTTCAAAACATGGTTTATAATAAACAATATAAAATTGGTCCCTTAAAATCAATTCAACAACCGATAAATAAAGATAAATGTAACTTATCTTGAATTTCCACATAGGCTATAGTGATTCCTGATGTCATGCTGAATCCAAGAGTGATTCCCGATGTTCTGTGCTAAATCCAAAAAAGTCTGGTAGTAAAACACTGATTCCTTGTTGTCCTGTGCTGAATCCAAGTATGATTCCCGATGTCCGGCGCGAAACCAAAAAAGTCTGATTGTGAAACACTGATTCCTTGTTGTCCTGTGCTGAATCCAAGAGTGATTCTTGTTTTCCTGTGCTGAATCAAAATTCCCGTTGAACACGTTGAAGTGATACCTATAATAAACAAATCTAAGATTTTCTTTCCTGAGAAATAACTGCAGAAATATCAAATCTAAAATTCAAACTTACAAATTAGATTGTTCGCTCCAATCTGCAGTTCGTTTATTCAAGGGGTTTTTCTATCCACAGTTTAGGTTTTGCATCTAGAGTTCAACATGAAATATGAACAAGAAAGTAATGAAAAAACGAACAGTTTAAATATTATCTGTTTCTGAAACCGATGATGATCATCATCATCAATATCACAGACGAATGGAGGCAAGTAGAGGCATCAATCCTCCCGCGGCAGGGACTCGAACCTGATGGCATCCAGATTGCCACGATACGAAACCCTGCCACACTAGACCGAGTGCGCAGCAGCTACACGCGCAGCTTAGATGATGTCATTAATAGCCAATTAGAAATTCAGTTTTATTTGAGCCCGGGTTTTCCCATTTATAGTTCTTCCGTGAAATTTACCTCAGCGATTAACGAGCAATCTGTTTGGTGCCGCAAGATTTCGCGCGGTAAAGCTGCGCATGTACCTGCGCACCCGGTCTAGTGTGGCAGGGGTTCGTACCGTGGCTGAGTGTAGCGAGCGATGTCATCAGGTTCAAATCCCTCCCATGGGAGGATGGTGGTGTCCGACATGTTTGACTGCCGATTAATAGGCCTATAGGTTAAGCGACATATGAAATAAACTTACACTGTTTTCACTGTTTGATGTAATCAGTCGATGGAATCATTTTAGAACAAATTCATTACAACACAGCGAGGTGAAGCCCATCGTGATCTAGATATATCAGGATGGAATGACGTCATGCTCGACTGAGCGCCACCACCATGGACCCACTGTTTGTAGGATGTACCTCTGAAATAATATGATTTCCCACAATATCTGAGATGGAATATTTTTCGCCATTTAAACCAATGTTACAAACACTTACCAAATATTGAAATACTGATTTCAGGGGTCGGGAAGGAGGGTGGCAATGTTTGTATTAGGTGAGGTTTTTGCTTAATTTCGTGTTATGGTAAAGCACGCCATTTTGATATTGCGTCATAGTGTACCTCAGATTGGGATTCCCGCCGCTAGACTGGTCACCGCCACCTGTACTAGCAGGTAGAAATGGCAACCAGTCTATTGCAGGTCTCGGCTTCTTTTCGATTAGATTAGGTTTTATATTCTACGCAATATTCAAAGAATTTATTCTAATGAAAACCACGCTCTTTACCAATCTAATCATTCGTTTCGAGGTTTCGGGAATTACTACTTTAGTTCACAGAAATTCCGCTATCGTTATTCATTGGGGCAGCACTGAACGGTTGTAATTTGATGCAGTCTTGCTATTTTACTGCGGCATGTGAGGAATACAGATTTTTCTTAAGTCAAATTTCATTCATCACTCAACACTAGATTGTAAGAAATTAATAACTCTACCAACATTAGAGCTTTATATAAGGAGAGTAAATGGTATGATAGAATCTCCCTAATTCCGATCATTGGGACCAACAAAATTCATCCGTTTTACGGCAAATCCGGATTAAAAGTCATTTTCGTGTATATTAATGATTAAATTGACTGTAAATATTATCCGGATTAGACCAAAATTCGGTCGATGCGGATTAAACGATTTAGTTTGACTGTATTAGCCAATAGAATCAGTCTTCCAGGGCACTAAAATTCGGTACTCGAAAAACGCCTAATGAAATACACCGAATCGGAAAACGCATAACGCCTAATTCCTAGAAAATGACCTAATTTCGTAATTGCACCATCTACTGAGACTCACAATCCAACTCATCAACGGAAAAGTTTGAAAATACATGTGTTTTACGCTTCACGAAACGAGACTACTACTCTAATAAACTTCATTATAGGATGATGATAGAATGTCCGCCGTGCAAGCAATTATTACATAACGCCATAGAAGTGTAAACTGAAACAGTTTACACTTCTATGATAACGCGAAAACAAACGCCGCGGTTATAAACCGGCTTTCTTGAATTTTGAAACCGGAATGCATAACTATGGTACAACCTACGCTCGTAGGTACAACGCACACAAAGACTGATAAAATAGCCTTTCTCAAAATTATCCTCCAAAACTGTTCACAACCACGCTAATGTGAACCTACCGAACCAATGAGAGACTAAATAATGTCCAGCCCCTGAACTTCCTTGAACAAAAAATAATAAACTTTATGTTCCATATAAAAAATATGATGTCTTTTATAATCATAATACTCTGTCTTAATATGAAATGATAACACAGATAAGCCTGTGTAACCAAAGACAGTAGAAACGAAGATGGAATGGGCGGCGCTCCACGCACTCCGACGTGAACTATGTAGCGTTGCGTACATAGTTCACGTAGGGATTTAGGTCAATTTCTTGGATGTTACTATGAATTAGGCGTTATGCGTTTTCCGATTCGGTGTTTTTCATTAGGCGTTTTTCGAATACCGACTAAAATTACCAAGAAACAAACACTGACAAGTGTTGGCCTGTTTAATAAACGCAGAAACCCTAGTGTTGGCCTGGTTAATAAACGCAGAAATGCTAGTGTTGGCCTGGTGAATAAACGTAGAAACCCTAGTGTTGGCCTGGTGAATAAACGCAGAATCCCTAGTTTTGGCCTGTTTAATAAACGCAGAATCCCTAGTTTTGGCCTGTTTAATAAACGCAGAAACCATAGTGTTGGCCTGGTGAATAAACGCAGTAACCCTAGTGTTTGCCTGCTGAATAAACGTAGAAACCCTAGTGTTGGCCTGGTTAATAAACGCAGAATCCCTAGTTTTGGCCTGTTTAATAAACGCAGAAACCCTAGTTTTGGCCTGTTTAATAAACGCAGAAACCCTAGTGTTGGCCTGTTACCACACAGACCACACGTATTCACAAACCACGTCAGTCACCAGAACTCAGCGGTCTAGTGGTTAGCGTGCTCGGCCGGCATGCTGGAGGTCGCAGGTTCGAGTCCTGCTAGGGTTACGGTTACGATCGAACTAGTGTTAGGGTTAGTGCCTCAGGTTGGGGCTAATTTTTGGCCCAGCGAGGTATTTGTAGTACGATGATCATCTGTTTGACTCGGGTTATTTTTTGGTCAACTGATTCTATACTAACTTATATATTTTGAACACAAATATTTGCTTTATCTAGTGGATGCCAATTTATTTAAAAGATACTTCGCTCAATACAGTAGATTATTTCTAAATGAATAAAAGAGTTGGTGACATTATTCAATATATATAAAAACCACAATATCTACTTTAAGGTTGGTATGCAACAATTTCCACTCTTTTCCATAGGTGTCGCATTGGATAAATGTCTATATCTCTTGACCCAATGGACCGATTACGATAAAACTTGATACACAGTCTGAACTTTTATCAAGTAGCACTCGGGGTGGGTGAAATCGCTCTAGGTTGAAGTAACACTGTCCTAAAATGGCTCCAAACAACGTGAAATTGGTAGTTGCCTACTACGAGTACGGGTAGAACACAGGATAGAACAGGGTAGAACACAGTATTATCCGGATTAGACCAAAATTCGGATTAAGCCGATGCGGATTAAACGATTTTGTTTGACTGTATTAGCCAATAGAATCAGTCTTGGAATACAGAAAGACGTTCACGATTGAGTTATGTACAAATACCGATATGAGAAAAGCTTAGATTCACCTCCATCACCCATGGAACTGGCCCCAGGGCACTAAAAAGGCAATTACCAAGAAACAACCACTGACGCGAGTGTTGGCCTGTTTAATAAACGCAGAAACCCTAGCGTTGGCCTGTTTGATAAACTCAGTAACCCTATAGTGTTGGCCTTGTACCACACTGACCACACGTATTCACAAACTAGGTCGGCCATCAGAACTCAGTGGTCTAGTGGTTAGCGTGCTCGACCGGCATGCTGGAGGTCGCAGGTTCGAGTCCTGCTAGGGTTAGGGTTTCGATCGATCTAGGGTTAGAGTTAGTGCCTCAGGTTGGGGCTAATTTTTGGCCCAGCGAGGTATTTGTAGTACGATGATCATCTGTTTGACTCGGGTTATTTTTTGGTCAACTGATTCTATACTAACTTATATATTTTGAACACAGATATTTGCTTTATCTAGTGGAGGCCAATTTATTTAAAAGATACTTCGCTCAATACAGTAGTTTATTTCTAAATGAATAAAAGAGTTGGTGACATTATTCAATATATATAAAAACCACAATATCTACTTTACGGTTGGTATGCAACAATTTCCACTCTTTTCCATAGGTGTCGCTTTGGATAAATGTCTTTATCTCTTGACCCAATGGACCGATTACGATTAAACTTGTTACACAGGAACTTTTATCAAGTAGCACTCGGGGTGGGTGAAATCGCTCTAGGTTTGAAGTTACACTGTCATAAAATGGCTCCAAACAACGTGAAATTGGTAGTTAGGCCTACTACGAGTACGGGGAGAACACAGTTTGAAATCGTATCGTTGTAGGTTATCGTAAAGAAGATGAATACGACGATTAACAGTACAAATATCGTTATAGACACGGTTTTAGTCGAGACATTGATGGCCGGGTTTAACTATTCCTGGATATGACCATGTTTCACAATTAAATTCATCTTCTGAATGAGGACGACCATCGAACACGTGTCTAATCGCGTCATAATGGGTACGGGGTGTCCCGCGTTCGAACCAAGTAATTATTGATACTGGTTCAGAGTGGTCTTTGTACAGGGGTGTCCCGGGTTCGAACTGAGTAGTGGTCCAAGTTGTCCTGATGCTGAATGGAGGATGTACAGGGTTGTGTCCCGGGTTCGAGAACCAGTAATTACTGATACTGATTCAGAGTGGTCCCGATGCTGATTAGATGATGTACAGGGGTGTCCAGGGTTCGAACTCAGTAGTGGTCCAAGTTGTCCTGATGCTGAATGGAGGATGTACAAGGGTGTCCCGACCGTACGGTGCTGCCGCTGTGCTCATCGTTAGCGGGATTTCCATACACTAACTGAAGTCAACTCTGGCAATCGTCGTGCTGTCCAGCTATACTCCGTAACCCTTGCTTGCCAGAGTTGACTAACGTTAGTGTATGAAAATCCCGCTACCGATGAGCATAGAGGCAGCACCGTACGGTGAAATGTTGATATCTTAAAAGTAATTACTGATTCTGATTGGTCCTGATGCTGAATGGAGGATGTACAGAGGTATCCCGGGTTCGAACCAGTAATTACTGATACTGGTTCAGAGTGGTCTTGATACTGAATAGAGGATGTACAGGTGTCCTGGGTTCGACCCCGCCACGAAAAATGATTAAATAACGCACACACGACTTACAGCAACAACTATCTATATTTATTCCTCATTGTCATGTAACACACCCGGACCCAGTTCCACAGTTGTGAGTTAGAGTTAAAGTTAATTCACTTTCAATGAGTTACCCCAGGGCCCAGTTTCACAAAAAGGTTTAACTCTTAAATCGATTTAATTTCTTCATTAATTCAGTTTATCTTAAATCGATTTAGGCCTTAATCCTTTTTGTGAAACTGGGCCCAGAGTTAAATCTTAACTCAACAACTGTGGAACTGGACCCTGCCCTTTTAAGAATAGTAGTTGGACCATCGAATTGAAACCTTCGCATACCAGGGTAAGAAAGAAAAAATGAATCCTTCGAGTAGACACCAGGGGTCGCAGTTTCACAAAAAAAACGATGCATTAACTGAATTTGTGAAGAAATTTAATCTGGATCAAATCTCACAAAAACAGATGAACTTCATAAACTCAGTTTCTCTTTTTTGTTGATCTTTGATAATTAATCCGTATATGTGAAACCGTACCCTCGGTAGGATTTGGTTTATGATGCGAGGGTTTCAATCAGATTTAGATGCCGCAGTTTCGCACACTGAATAGCGAGTGTCCAGTTTCACAGAGAAAAGACCAATAAAACTGGGTCGTGGGGTACAAACAATTACAAACTAATGCAACCAGTTATCGCTGCTTTACAGCTACATTTAATCTTCAATTTCAATTTTCCCTAAAACTTTAAAACCCACTATATAGAAATTTAATAGAAGTAAAAGAGACAACATTTTGGAGTCTCTGTAGAGACCATCATCAAGTCTGAAGAATAACTAAAACAGGGAAAAACAAGTTCATTAGGAAAGTAAAGCGAGTGTTCAGTGCTAAGGTTGAGAGGTTTTGTTATTTTGTTCGTATAGGTTGTTCTAGTTATTTCTTCATTATACTTTTATTATTTTGATTCTGATTCTTGATAAATGAATTATGCCTTTTAAATTTGCATATAGCAGGGTTTAAATCATATATTCTATGCCCGATTCAGGCTATTATTCTATTAGCAAAAATGACACCACAGCTTTGAGAGATCAGGGGATCAGGGGATGACTCTAATGTTTTTATGGATATGTGATACACAGTCCATCAAACCATCATAAACAGAACAACAGTAGGCTGCCCGTGCCGGTCGGCACGGATAAACAATATTCATTTGGCTCCAGGTAGATGGCTGGTCCCTGTCCCTGTCCAATGGCAAATTGGTCCCGATCCCAACTTCGTTCTAGAATAGAGAAAATATTACATAGAAAATGTTCGATTGAATTAACAGTCAAGTGGGAATTGTTTTCATGACATAATTCGGTAACTAGAATTTATAATTACCTTATAATTCTAGATAATTCAACACCATTATTCAATCTTTGATCACTTTTCAAACTGTTCTATTGGACAAATTTCATGCTGCAAAAAATCATCATACTATGAAAATACTAAGTAATGTATTTATAGCAGTCTGAAATTGGGGCTAAATTCTATTAGAAAATCAATCATTTTCAAACTTGTGTTTAGCAGAATTAAGAATCACACATAAAAATCCTGTACAGAATAATTAAATGTTAGAATATTATGAAATTAGAGCACAGTGGAGTGATGAAATACTCACCATTTCTAAACTCATATCAGATAAGTTCAGTGCCATCTAGCAGGATTTCACTTCCAACAGTCATAATGTCATGAAGTTAAGAGAACTGATGATTTTCTGAGAAAATAAATTCTTAAAACGATAGCAGCAGCTTCAGCAACTAGAGCTTCTTTACTCTTTGAAGGTGAATATTTTTAATTTCTCCAGTTCCAATAAGTGTTGGGCGTATTGCATTCTGGAAAGAGAAAATTATGCCAGAAAATGGTTAATGAAATAGATAGAAACTGCAACTTGTTTGTGTTCGATTGACAGAAAACCTACCAGGTTAATGAGTAGTTTATCACAATGTGTCGAGTATATGCAGATTTCTGAGAGGTTTGATGGTAGCTTTAGACTGCGTCCTCAAGTAAAACGTTGATACCTGCCAACATTGACCGATCAAAACATCATTTTCTGGACTTGATTTGAAGATCACCACAAATTACTGCAATAAATCGATATAAAACTCACCGCTTCTGACTTGTTTGATTTGTAGAGCGCAATGTTAACTGCAAGTTCAGCTTTATTTTAGACCCTAGAATACAACAGTTGTATAATTTTGATGATTCGAACTTTCACCAGAATAGAAGTGATTGAAAATTCGCCTTCACTGATTAATGTAGCTTCTAATCAGGAAATGAGTTTATAAATGTACAGTCAAACAGAGACTAGAATCTGTAGAGATATTTACCGGTACCGTATTGGTTTTGAGGACTTAAAGCGATGTCCATCTTAAACAAATGTGAAGTGAATTCCCAATGTTTACTGTTCACAGATTCTATCAAGGGTTCCAGTTATTTCAGCTCCTAAATACAAATTTTAGAAATTGTCAGTTAAGTTGTTATGAAATAAGAGCAGTTTCACACCAAAACAAACTAAGCCTTGATCTTTGAGTGATTGAATGCTGGAAACATAAACAGATAGAATAATTTATATAGAACAGTTCTCTAAAAATAATGAATTTCCAAACAGGTTTTACCTGCTGCTGCTGCTGCTGCCGCTGCTGGTGGCGCTGTTGCTGCATGGTGCTGGTACTGCCAGTGCTGCTGTTGCAGCTGCTGGTGGCGCTGTTGCTGCATGGTGCTGGTACTGCGGTTACTGCCAGTGCTGCTGCTGCGGTGTGTATCTCATCCTGTAACTGAGAGTAAAACAGTAATTTTTAGTTCAAAAATAATTCAAAATATCAACAGAGACTGTGAAGAATTCTGTGGAGAAATTCATTACCAGTTTTGTACTTACCTTTAAATGAGCCTGTTTAAATAGTAAATTCTATTGCATTCATTTCATTCTGAAAAGAAAAAGAAACAATAATCAGTGACAATAGAGCAGAATGTAACATCTCAAATTATCAATCAATCAGACAGAAACAGTACAGGATTTCTGTAGATTAAACTGCTGTACTTATTTCATACTGATTGCACAGTTACAGATACATGTAACAGATCACTGCATTACTTCATCCTGTGATTGAACAGTGATTTAATGTTCTCTCATCTTCATTAGATTCCCATCCGTCTAACTAAAACATCGGAACATTTTTACTCATCTAACCTCCCGACCCGACCCTCCCAGACCCCGTCCCCCTTCTCTCCCGCCCTCCCTGACCCCTTCCCTCCCACCCTCCCATACCCCTTCCCTCCCGGACCCCTTCCCTCCCACCCTCCTGGACCCATCCCTCAATGCCCTCCCACCTGGCCCTCCCTCAATGCCCTCCCACCTGGCCCACCCTCAATGCCCTCCCTCAATGCCCTCCCACCTAGCCCTCCCTCAATGCCCTCCCATCATGCCTCCTTAACTCTCTTGTCTCCTCTTCACACACACTCATGTGTACAATAACTACAAAACGATTTGCCATTTTTCACGATCATATCAATTTCATTTATAAATCAAAATCCTTAATCAATTGCATCATTGATGGGACTCACAGATACTTTCTCTACACATTTTGGAGGCATTCAGATGACCTCAAATGATCATATGCCTGGGTTGGTCTTGAAAATCACATGGCTTCATTTTTACAGATGATTTCTTTATCAATTTCATCACATTATTCCTATTATTTCTACTCCCTCTAATAAGTATTCACAATATATCTCAGTTTCACGACAAGTTGCAGCAGTCGTCTGTAAACAGATTTCATTTCATCAAATGATGCGAGTTTGAGTTGTAGAGGTTTCATCTACAAAACATCAAACCAAACCTGAGGAACTTAATGTTGTAAGGGAGGGGGAGGTAAAGGAAATAAACCCGAACCAAACCTCCACACTCACAAAATGTTGTGAGAAAGGCAAACACAAACCAAGGACAAGAATGATGGCTAAGATCAAAACAATTAATGCTATTTATGTTGCTTCACCAATTCAACATGACGTCACTAAATGAAACCATTGTGGACTATTTCAATACTCTCTACTAGAGGTTTCATATAAGCAAGCAGTTTATGGAATCATATTCATAAAAGTTATTAATCAATGTTTTTAAACTGCTGATGCAAAATATATACGTCATTAAATAATCTGTTTGATTGTCTTTTCAAGTTAACACTTAAACCCAGTGGAACAAATCAAACTCCAGCCATTTTTCCTTCATTTGCCATTTTTCGTTTTTACTCTTTTCTCTGATTTTTAGCACTTGAGTCGAGGTAGGAATAGACCCCTGCCCGCCCTCTAAGCGTGCAGGACACTAAACCTTCGAATTGCTCTTGGACCCCACTCTTTATATCAGCATTTCATGCTGTTTTATTTTATTCACGCATTCGCTTTACATTTTTTCATATGGCTTTTCCTTATTTGTCGTCTCACTAAAATTCTCATCCGTTCCGACTGGGATCAAGTTTAATCTTTTAGAGACAAACAGCAAAAGGTTGTGTAAGTTGCACCAGCAGCAGCAGCAGCAGCTGCAGCAGCAACACTGATACAGATGAATCTTTCATTAACTACGTCATTTGTTCCATTCTCAAATATTGAGTCATGAAGGCAACAGAAATAACTTTAAAAAACGTTAAATCTTTCATTTATGGCCTTGGTTTAGTGACCTAAGCGTCAAAGTTTGGTTCATAGCCCAGGTTTAGTGACCAAAGAGTCAAAGTTTGGTTCATGGCTCAGGTTTAGTGACCAAAGAGTCAAAGTTTGGTTCATGGCTCAGGTTTAGTGACCAAAGAGTCAAAGTTTGGTTCATAGCCCAGGTTTGGTGACCAAAGAGTCAAAGTTTGGTCTATGGTTCTGATTTGGTGACCACGGAGGGTAAATATAGCTCATGGCCCTCGTTAAAGGTAGACAGTTTTATGGCTTTGGTTTGATTAGCAAATAACATGAGAAATTGAGCGTTGCATATGTTGAATAGGGGAATTGGACTAAACACTCATCACTAGAATAAAGTGAAGAATTATGTTCACACTGAATGGGCTCAAAATCTTGTACTAATTGATAAAAACTGAAATAATTCTGACTAATTTGAGTCTATCGGAAAATGATGCATTGATCGAAGTCTAAAAGCTATAAACTGACAAATTGATCGAGCGCTGATAATATTTTAAATAACAGCAGAGGATGAAATGACTTTCATAAACTGATATGATCGTGAAAAATGGCAAAATACACTAGATATCCCCGCTTTATCAGAGTCTCATTGTAGTAGGAAGATTGCCGTAGACTAACTGTAAAAACTACAACTACATCTGGTTGAATATCATCTGTTTTTATGGCTTTTAAATTCAGTAAAATATTTCCTGATAGAAGTATAATTATTTCGCAGCCCCTTAAATTCTGTCTAGAATAGAATTATAAGTCACAGGTAGAAATAGAATATTATCCTATTCTAAAATGAATATAATAATAGAACAATAGTCTCTCCGTGTCAATCTTTGTCCCACCTAAAAATTGTACAGTTTATTTCAGAAAATATGTCCCATCTTTTTGAAAACGATAACTAATTATTAAGGATATCTGTGAATAGTGATATACTGATTACAAAACATATCACTTATTCTAATGAGTTCTATACTCTTCTTCCAAAAATGAAGAGTAGGTCTCTGTCTAAGAATCTGCAGAAAAAAGAGGAAGCAGCGATGAATGTGACTGCATCTCGACTCTCGTCAATAATTTTCTAAGTCGTCCTATACAGTTCTCAGTATTTACAGCCGTTTCTAAAATAGCACAGAAGAAAAAACATCTTTCAGCTGGAAATGTATCAGTAAACGGCCAGATATCAACAGTAATTATTACGTATGATTGTTGTTTCATTGAATTATTAATGAAACCGTTTTTTGATCGGAGCCAAGGAGCAGAACTTGTGATCATTCAAAAAATATCTCTCATTCCTGACATCATTAAATAATGGCCCTAAAAATTGAAACGTCCCAATTCAAAAATCTGGGGCAATTATCTCATAACGATTGAGAGAAGTGACGGTGAAATAACGTGCGCACTCACCGGGGATCAAACCCGGGTCTCATAGAAATAACAACTAGTAAAATAGAACGAGTCCAATTGGCCGTTGGTTATACAGCTTGTCATGCATAACAACTGAAACATGACATGTTGCAGTCACGTGTTTCATAATGATTAATCCTTTCTTAGAATAATAAAAAGATGGGACACAATTTCTGAAATATCCTGAACTTCAAGACTAAAACCACGACTAAACCACCTGTACCTGTACCTAAACCCTAAAGCCCCACCCTATATCCCTCCCTCCCTCCAAAGTCCTACCACCACCCCTACATCCCTCCCAAATCCCATCCCTCCCGGACAAGTTCCCTCCCGCCCTCCCGGACCCCTTCCCTCCCGCCCTCCCTCCCACACCCCTTCCCTCCCGCCCTCCCTCATCCCTTCCCTCCCGCCCTCACCCCATCCCTCCCAGACCCCTTCCCTCCCACCGTCCCCCACCCCAACCCTCCCTCTACCCCTTCCCTCCCCCAACCCTACCCACCCTCCCCAAACCCTGTGGTTAGGTGAGTTGAATGTTCTGATGTTTTAGTTAGACGGATGGGAATCTAATGAAGATGAAAGAACATTAAATCACTGTTCAATTCCAAGATGAAGTAATGCAGTGATCTGTACTCTGTATCTGTACACAATGTTACATGTATCTGTAACTGTACAATCAGTATGAAATAAGTACAGCAGTTTAATCTACAGAAATTCTAACTCTTAAGATACACATGATCTGATTATCACGAAGGAACATGATTGATAACAGTTGTATTATTGACATCAGGAACCAGTTTCATATTGATTACAAATAACATTTGAGTTGATCACAATTTAGAAAACCTATAAACCCGCTTACAGAAATAACAATCCCAACCATGAACTGATTATAGCCAAATATTCACCAAATGAAATTTGAAATGATTGAATAACTGCAACAGGTTTCTGAAATTTCATTTCAAAACATGGTTTATAATAAACAATATAAAATTGGTCCCTTAAAATCAATTCAACAACCGATAAATAAAGATAAATGTAACTTATCTTGAATTTCCACATAGGCTATAGTGATTCCTGATGTCATGCTGAATCCAAGAGTGATTCCCGATGTTCTGTGCTAAATCCAAAAAAGTCTGGTAGTAAAACACTGATTCCTTGTTGTCCTGTGCTGAATCCAAGTATGATTCCCGATGTCCGGCGCGAAACCAAAAAAGTCTGATTGTGAAACACTGATTCCTTGTTGTCCTGTGCTGAATCCAAGAGTGATTCTTGTTTTCCTGTGCTGAATCAAAATTCCCGTTGAACACGTTGAAGTGATACCTATAATAAACAAATCTAAGATTTTCTTTCCTGAGAAATAACTGCAGAAATATCAAATCTAAAATTCAAACTTACAAATTAGATTGTTCGCTCCAATCTGCAGTTCGTTTATTCAAGGGGTTTTTCTATCCACAGTTTAGGTTTTGCATCTAGAGTTCAACATGAAATATGAACAAGAAAGTAATGAAAAAACGAACAGTTTAAATATTATCTGTTTCTGAAACCGATGATGATCATCATCATCAATATCACAGACGAATGGAGGCAAGTAGAGGCATCAATCCTCCCGCGGCAGGGACTCGAACCTGATGGCATCCAGATTGCCACGATACGAAACCCTGCCACACTAGACCGAGTGCGCAGCAGCTACACGCGCAGCTTAGATGATGTCATTAATAGCCAATTAGAAATTCAGTTTTATTTGAGCCCGGGTTTTCCCATTTATAGTTCTTCCGTGAAATTTACCTCAGCGATTAACGAGCAATCTGTTTGGTGCCGCAAGATTTCGCGCGGTAAAGCTGCGCATGTACCTGCGCACCCGGTCTAGTGTGGCAGGGGTTCGTACCGTGGCTGAGTGTAGCGAGCGATGTCATCAGGTTCAAATCCCTCCCATGGGAGGATGTTGGTGTCCGACATGTTTGACTGCCGATTAATAGGCCTATAGGTTAAGCGACATATGAAATAAACTTACACTGTTTTCACTGTTTGATGTAATCAGTCGATGGAATCATTTTAGAACAAATTCATTACAACACAGCGAGGTGAAGCCCATCGTGATCTAGATATATCAGGATGGAATGACGTCATGCTCGACTGAGCGCCACCACCATGGACCCACTGTTTGTAGGATGTACCTCTGAAATAATATGATTTCCCACAATATCTGAGATGGAATATTTTTCGCCATTTAAACCAATGTTACAAACACTTACCAAATATTGAAATACTGATTTCAGGGGTCGGGAAGGAGGGTGGCAATGTTTGTATTAGGTGAGGTTTTTGCTTAATTTCGTGTTATGGTAAAGCACGCCATTTTGATATTGCGTCATAGTGTACCTCAGATTGGGATTCCCGCCGCTAGACTGGTCACCGCCACCTGTACTAGCAGGTAGAAATGGCAACCAGTCTATTGCAGGTCTCGGCTTCTTTTCGATTAGATTAGGTTTTATATTCTACGCAATATTCAAAGAATTTATTCTAATGAAAACCACGCTCTTTACCAATCTAATCATTCGTTTCGAGGTTTCGGGAATTACTACTTTAGTTCACAGAAATTCCGCTATCGTTATTCATTGGGGCAGCACTGAACGGTTGTAATTTGATGCAGTCTTGCTATTTTACTGCGGCATGTGAGGAATACAGATTTTTCTTAAGTCAAATTTCATTCATCACTCAACACTAGATTGTAAGAAATTAATAACTCTACCAACATTAGAGCTTTATATAAGGAGAGTAAATGGTATGATAGAATCTCCCTAATTCCGATCATTGGGACCAACAAAATTCATCCGTTTTACGGCAAATCCGGATTAAAAGTCATTTTCGTGTATATTAATGATTAAATTGACTGTAAATATTATCCGGATTAGACCAAAATTCGGTCGATGCGGATTAAACGATTTAGTTTGACTGTATTAGCCAATAGAATCAGTCTTCCAGGGCACTAAAATTACCAAGAAACAAACACTGACAAGTGTTGGCCTGTTTAATAAACGCAGAAACCCTAGTGTTGGCCTGGTTAATAAACGCAGAAATGCTAGTGTTGGCCTGGTGAATAAACGTAGAAACCCTAGTGTTGGCCTGGTGAATAAACGCAGAATCCCTAGTTTTGGCCTGTTTAATAAACGCAGAATCCCTAGTTTTGGCCTGTTTAATAAACGCAGAAACCATAGTGTTGGCCTGGTGAATAAACGCAGTAACCCTAGTGTTTGCCTGCTGAATAAACGTAGAAACCCTAGTGTTGGCCTGGTTAATAAACGCAGAATCCCTAGTTTTGGCCTGTTTAATAAACGCAGAAACCCTAGTTTTGGCCTGTTTAATAAACGCAGAAACCCTAGTGTTGGCCTGTTACCACACAGACCACACGTATTCACAAACCATATCAGTCACCAGAACTCAGCGGTCTAGTGGTTAGCGTGCTCGGCCGGCATGCTGGAGGTCGCAGGTTCGAGTCCTGCTAGGGTTACGGTTACGATCGAACTAGTGTTAGGGTTAGTGCCTCAGGTTGGGGCTAATTTTTGGCCCAGCGAGGTATTTGTAGTACGATGATCATCTGTTTGACTCGGGTTATTTTTTGGTCAACTGATTCTATACTAACTTATATATTTTGAACACAAATATTTGCTTTATCTAGTGGATGCCAATTTATTTAAAAGATACTTCGCTCAATACAGTAGATTATTTCTAAATGAATAAAAGAGTTGGTGACATTATTCAATATATATAAAAACCACAATATCTACTTTAAGGTTGGTATGCAACAATTTCCACTCTTTTCCATAGGTGTCGCATTGGATAAATGTCTATATCTCTTGACCCAATGGACCGATTACGATAAAACTTGATACACAGTCTGAACTTTTATCAAGTAGCACTCGGGGTGGGTGAAATCGCTCTAGGTTGAAGTAACACTGTCCTAAAATGGCTCCAAACAACGTGAAATTGGTAGTTGCCTACTACGAGTACGGGTAGAACACAGGATAGAACAGGGTAGAACACAGTATTATCCGGATTAGACCAAAATTCGGATTAAGCCGATGCGGATTAAACGATTTTGTTTGACTGTATTAGCCAATAGAATCAGTCTTGGAATACAGAAAGACGTTCACGATTGAGTTATGTACAAATACCGATATGAGAAAAGCTTAGATTCACCTCCATCACCCATGGAACTGGCCCCAGGGCACTAAAAAGGCAATTACCAAGAAACAACCACTGACGCGAGTGTTGGCCTGTTTAATAAACGCAGAAACCCTAGCGTTGGCCTGTTTGATAAACTCAGTAACCCTATAGTGTTGGCCTTGTACCACACTGACCACACGTATTCACAAACTAGGTCGGCCATCAGAACTCAGTGGTCTAGTGGTTAGCGTGCTCGACCGGCATGCTGGAGGTCGCAGGTTCGAGTCCTGCTAGGGTTAGGGTTTCGATCGATCTAGGGTTAGAGTTAGTGCCTCAGGTTGGGGCTAATTTTTGGCCCAGCGAGGTATTTGTAGTACGATGATCATCTGTTTGACTCGGGTTATTTTTTGGTCAACTGATTCTATACTAACTTATATATTTTGAACACAGATATTTGCTTTATCTAGTGGAGGCCAATTTATTTAAAAGATACTTCGCTCAATACAGTAGTTTATTTCTAAATGAATAAAAGAGTTGGTGACATTATTCAATATATATAAAAACCACAATATCTACTTTACGGTTGGTATGCAACAATTTCCACTCTTTTCCATAGGTGTCGCTTTGGATAAATGTCTTTATCTCTTGACCCAATGGACCGATTACGATTAAACTTGTTACACAGGAACTTTTATCAAGTAGCACTCGGGGTGGGTGAAATCGCTCTAGGTTTGAAGTTACACTGTCATAAAATGGCTCCAAACAACGTGAAATTGGTAGTTAGGCCTACTACGAGTACGGGGAGAACACAGTTTGAAATCGTATCGTTGTAGGTTATCGTAAAGAAGATGAATACGACGATTAACAGTACAAATATCGTTATAGACACGGTTTTAGTCGAGACATTGATGGCCGGGTTTAACTATTCCTGGATATGACCATGTTTCACAATTAAATTCATCTTCTGAATGAGGACGACCATCGAACACGTGTCTAATCGCGTCATAATGGGTACGGGGTGTCCCGCGTTCGAACCAAGTAATTATTGATACTGGTTCAGAGTGGTCTTTGTACAGGGGTGTCCCGGGTTCGAACTGAGTAGTGGTCCAAGTTGTCCTGATGCTGAATGGAGGATGTACAGGGTTGTGTCCCGGGTTCGAGAACCAGTAATTACTGATACTGATTCAGAGTGGTCCCGATGCTGATTAGATGATGTACAGGGGTGTCCAGGGTTCGAACTCAGTAGTGGTCCAAGTTGTCCTGATGCTGAATGGAGGATGTACAAGGGTGTCCCGACCGTACGGTGCTGCCGCTGTGCTCATCGTTAGCGGGATTTCCATACACTAACTGAAGTCAACTCTGGCAATCGTCGTGCTGTCCAGCTATACTCCGTAACCCTTGCTTGCCAGAGTTGACTAACGTTAGTGTATGAAAATCCCGCTACCGATGAGCATAGAGGCAGCACCGTACGGTGAAATGTTGATATCTTAAAAGTAATTACTGATTCTGATTGGTCCTGATGCTGAATGGAGGATGTACAGAGGTATCCCGGGTTCGAACCAGTAATTACTGATACTGGTTCAGAGTGGTCTTGATACTGAATAGAGGATGTACAGGTGTCCTGGGTTCGACCCCGCCACGAAAAATGATTAAATAACGCACACACGACTTACAGCAACAACTATCTATATTTATTCCTCATTGTCATGTAACACACCCGGACCCAGTTCCACAGTTGTGAGTTAGAGTTAAAGTTAATTCACTTTCAATGAGTTACCCCAGGGCCCAGTTTCACAAAAAGGTTTAACTCTTAAATCGATTTAATTTCTTCATTAATTCAGTTTATCTTAAATCGATTTAGGCCTTAATCCTTTTTGTGAAACTGGGCCCAGAGTTAAATCTTAACTCAACAACTGTGGAACTGGACCCTGCCCTTTTAAGAATAGTAGTTGGACCATCGAATTGAAACCTTCGCATACCAGGGTAAGAAAGAAAAAATGAATCCTTCGAGTAGACACCAGGGGTCGCAGTTTCACAAAAAAAACGATGCATTAACTGAATTTGTGAAGAAATTTAATCTGGATCAAATCTCACAAAAACAGATGAACTTCATAAACTCAGTTTCTCTTTTTTGTTGATCTTTGATAATTAATCCGTATATGTGAAACCGTACCCTCGGTAGGATTTGGTTTATGATGCGAGGGTTTCAATCAGATTTAGATGCCGCAGTTTCGCACACTGAATAGCGAGTGTCCAGTTTCACAGAGAAAAGACCAATAAAACTGGGTCGTGGGGTACAAACAATTACAAACTAATGCAACCAGTTATCGCTGCTTTACAGCTACATTTAATCTTCAATTTCAATTTTCCCTAAAACTTTAAAACCCACTATATAGAAATTTAATAGAAGTAAAAGAGACAACATTTTGGAGTCTCTGTAGAGACCATCATCAAGTCTGAAGAATAACTAAAACAGGGAAAAACAAGTTCATTAGGAAAGTAAAGCGAGTGTTCAGTGCTAAGGTTGAGAGGTTTTGTTATTTTGTTCGTATAGGTTGTTCTAGTTATTTCTTCATTATACTTTTATTATTTTGATTCTGATTCTTGATAAATGAATTATGCCTTTTAAATTTGCATATAGCAGGGTTTAAATCATATATTCTATGCCCGATTCAGGCTATTATTCTATTAGCAAAAATGACACCACAGCTTTGAGAGATCAGGGGATCAGGGGATGACTCTAATGTTTTTATGGATATGTGATACACAGTCCATCAAACCATCATAAACAGAACAACAGTAGGCTGCCCGTGCCGGTCGGCACGGATAAACAATATTCATTTGGCTCCAGGTAGATGGCTGGTCCCTGTCCCTGTCCAATGGCAAATTGGTCCCGATCCCAACTTCGTTCTAGAATAGAGAAAATATTACATAGAAAATGTTCGATTGAATTAACAGTCAAGTGGGAATTGTTTTCATGACATAATTCGGTAACTAGAATTTATAATTACCTTATAATTCTAGATAATTCAACACCATTATTCAATCTTTGATCACTTTTCAAACTGTTCTATTGGACAAATTTCATGCTGCAAAAAATCATCATACTATGAAAATACTAAGTAATGTATTTATAGCAGTCTGAAATTGGGGCTAAATTCTATTAGAAAATCAATCATTTTCAAACTTGTGTTTAGCAGAATTAAGAATCACACATAAAAATCCTGTACAGAATAATTAAATGTTAGAATATTATGAAATTAGAGCACAGTGGAGTGATGAAATACTCACCATTTCTAAACTCATATCAGATAAGTTCAGTGCCATCTAGCAGGATTTCACTTCCAACAGTCATAATGTCATGAAGTTAAGAGAACTGATGATTTTCTGAGAAAATAAATTCTTAAAACGATAGCAGCAGCTTCAGCAACTAGAGCTTCTTTACTCTTTGAAGGTGAATATTTTTAATTTCTCCAGTTCCAATAAGTGTTGGGCGTATTGCATTCTGGAAAGAGAAAATTATGCCAGAAAATGGTTAATGAAATAGATAGAAACTGCAACTTGTTTGTGTTCGATTGACAGAAAACCTACCAGGTTAATGAGTAGTTTATCACAATGTGTCGAGTATATGCAGATTTCTGAGAGGTTTGATGGTAGCTTTAGACTGCGTCCTCAAGTAAAACGTTGATACCTGCCAACATTGACCGATCAAAACATCATTTTCTGGACTTGATTTGAAGATCACCACAAATTACTGCAATAAATCGATATAAAACTCACCGCTTCTGACTTGTTTGATTTGTAGAGCGCAATGTTAACTGCAAGTTCAGCTTTATTTTAGACCCTAGAATACAACAGTTGTATAATTTTGATGATTCGAACTTTCACCAGAATAGAAGTGATTGAAAATTCGCCTTCACTGATTAATGTAGCTTCTAATCAGGAAATGAGTTTATAAATGTACAGTCAAACAGAGACTAGAATCTGTAGAGATATTTACCGGTACCGTATTGGTTTTGAGGACTTAAAGCGATGTCCATCTTAAACAAATGTGAAGTGAATTCCCAATGTTTACTGTTCACAGATTCTATCAAGGGTTCCAGTTATTTCAGCTCCTAAATACAAATTTTAGAAATTGTCAGTTAAGTTGTTATGAAATAAGAGCAGTTTCACACCAAAACAAACTAAGCCTTGATCTTTGAGTGATTGAATGCTGGAAACATAAACAGATAGAATAATTTATATAGAACAGTTCTCTAAAAATAATGAATTTCCAAACAGGTTTTACCTGCTGCTGCTGCTGCTGCCGCTGCTGGTGGCGCTGTTGCTGCATGGTGCTGGTACTGCCAGTGCTGCTGTTGCAGCTGCTGGTGGCGCTGTTGCTGCATGGTGCTGGTACTGCGGTTACTGCCAGTGCTGCTGCTGCGGTGTGTATCTCATCCTGTAACTGAGAGTAAAACAGTAATTTTTAGTTCAAAAATAATTCAAAATATCAACAGAGACTGTGAAGAATTCTGTGGAGAAATTCATTACCAGTTTTGTACTTACCTTTAAATGAGCCTGTTTAAATAGTAAATTCTATTGCATTCATTTCATTCTGAAAAGAAAAAGAAACAATAATCAGTGACAATAGAGCAGAATGTAACATCTCAAATTATCAATCAATCAGACAGAAACAGTACAGGATTTCTGTAGATTAAACTGCTGTACTTATTTCATACTGATTGCACAGTTACAGATACATGTAACAGATCACTGCATTACTTCATCCTGTGATTGAACAGTGATTTAATGTTCTCTCATCTTCATTAGATTCCCATCCGTCTAACTAAAACATCGGAACATTTTTACTCATCTAACCTCCCGACCCGACCCTCCCAGACCCCGTCCCCCTTCTCTCCCGCCCTCCCTGACCCCTTCCCTCCCACCCTCCCATACCCCTTCCCTCCCGGACCCCTTCCCTCCCACCCTCCTGGACCCATCCCTCAATGCCCTCCCACCTGGCCCTCCCTCAATGCCCTCCCACCTGGCCCACCCTCAATGCCCTCCCTCAATGCCCTCCCACCTAGCCCTCCCTCAATGCCCTCCCATCATGCCTCCTTAACTCTCTTGTCTCCTCTTCACACACACTCATGTGTACAATAACTACAAAACGATTTGCCATTTTTCACGATCATATCAATTTCATTTATAAATCAAAATCCTTAATCAATTGCATCATTGATGGGACTCACAGATACTTTCTCTACACATTTTGGAGGCATTCAGATGACCTCAAATGATCATATGCCTGGGTTGGTCTTGAAAATCACATGGCTTCATTTTTACAGATGATTTCTTTATCAATTTCATCACATTATTCCTATTATTTCTACTCCCTCTAATAAGTATTCACAATATATCTCAGTTTCACGACAAGTTGCAGCAGTCGTCTGTAAACAGATTTCATTTCATCAAATGATGCGAGTTTGAGTTGTAGAGGTTTCATCTACAAAACATCAAACCAAACCTGAGGAACTTAATGTTGTAAGGGAGGGGGAGGTAAAGGAAATAAACCCGAACCAAACCTCCACACTCACAAAATGTTGTGAGAAAGGCAAACACAAACCAAGGACAAGAATGATGGCTAAGATCAAAACAATTAATGCTATTTATGTTGCTTCACCAATTCAACATGACGTCACTAAATGAAACCATTGTGGACTATTTCAATACTCTCTACTAGAGGTTTCATATAAGCAAGCAGTTTATGGAATCATATTCATAAAAGTTATTAATCAATGTTTTTAAACTGCTGATGCAAAATATATACGTCATTAAATAATCTGTTTGATTGTCTTTTCAAGTTAACACTTAAACCCAGTGGAACAAATCAAACTCCAGCCATTTTTCCTTCATTTGCCATTTTTCGTTTTTACTCTTTTCTCTGATTTTTAGCACTTGAGTCGAGGTAGGAATAGACCCCTGCCCGCCCTCTAAGCGTGCAGGACACTAAACCTTCGAATTGCTCTTGGACCCCACTCTTTATATCAGCATTTCATGCTGTTTTATTTTATTCACGCATTCGCTTTACATTTTTTCATATGGCTTTTCCTTATTTGTCGTCTCACTAAAATTCTCATCAGTTCCGACTGGGATCAAGTTTAATCTTTTAGAGACAAACAGCAAAAGGTTGTGTTAGTTGCACCAGCAGCAGCAGCAGCTGCAGCAGCACCAGCAGCAACACTGATACAGATGAATCTTTCATTAACTACGTCATTTGTTCCATTCTCAAATATTGAGTCATGAAGGCAACAGAATAACTTTAAAAACGTTAAATCTTTCATTTATGGCCTTGGTTTAGTGACCTAAGCGTCAAAGTTTGGTTCATAGCCCAGGTTGAGTGACCAAAGAGTCAAAGTTTGGTTCATGGCCCAGGTCTGGTGACCAAAGAGTCAAAGTTTGGTTCATAGCCCAGGTTTGGTGACCAAAGAGTCAAAGTTTGGTTCATGGCTCAGGTTTAGTGACCAAAGAGTCAAAGTTTGGTTCATAGCCCTGTTTTGGTGACCAAAGAGTCAAAGTTTGGTTCATAGCCCAGGTTTGGTGACCAAAGAGTCAAAGTTTGGTTCATGGCCCAGGTCTGGTGACCAAAGAGTCAAAGTTTGGTTCATGGCTCAGGTTTAGTGACCAAAGAGTCAAAGTTTGGTTCATAGCCCTGTTTTGGTGACCAAAGAGTCTAAGTTTGGTCTATGGATCTGATTTGGTGACCACGGAGGGTAAATATAGCTCATGGCCCTCGTTAAAGGTAAGTCAGTTTTATGGCTCTGGTTTGATTAGCAAATAACATGAGAAATTGAGCGTTGCATATGTTGAATAGGGGAATTGGACTAAACACTCATCACTAGAATAAAGTGAAGAATTATGTTCACACTGAATGGGCTCAAAATCTTGTACTAATTGATAAAAACTGAAATAATTCTGACTAATTTGAGTCTATCGGAAAATGATGCATTGATCGAAGTCTAAAAGCTATAAACTGACAAATTGATCGAGCGCTGATAATATTTTAAATAACAGCAGAGGATGAAATGACTTTCATAAACTGATATGATCGTGAAAAATGGCAAAATACACTAGATATCCCCGCTTTATCAGAGTCTCATTGTAGTAGGAAGATTGCCGTAGACTAACTGTAAAAACTACAACTACATCTGGTTGAATATCATCTGTTTTTATGGCTTTTAAATTCAGTAAAATATTTCCTGATAGAAGTATAATTAGTACGCAGCCCTTTAAATTCTGTCTAGAATAGAATTATAAGTCACAGGTAGAAATAGAATATTATCCTATTCTAAAATGAATATAATAATAGAACAATAGTCTCTCCGTATCAATCTTTGTCCCACCTAAAAATTGTACAGTTTATTTCAGAAAATATGTCCCATCTTTTTGAAAACGATAACTAATTATTAAGGATATCTGTGAATAGTGATATACTGATTACAAAACATATCACTTATTCTAATGAGTTCTATACTCTTCTTCCAAAAATGAAGAGTAGGTCTCTGTCTAAGAATCTGCAGAAAAAAGAGGAAGCAGCGATGAATGTGACTGCATCTCGACTCTCGTCAACAATTTTCTAAGTCGTCCTATACAGTTCTCAGTATTTACAGCCGTTTCTAAAATAGCACAGAAGAAAATACATCTTTCAGCTGGAAATGTATCAGTAAACGGCCAGATATCAACAGTAATTATTACGTATGATTGTTATTTCATTGAATTATTAATGAAACCGTTTTTTGATCGGAGCCAAGGAGCAGAACTTGTGATCATTCAAAAAATATCTCTCATTCCTGACAACATTAAATAATGGCCCTCAAAATTGAAACGTCCCAATTCAATAATCTAGGGCAATTATATCATAACGATTGAGAGAAGTGACGGTGAAATAACGTGCGCACTCACCGGGGATCAAACCCGGGTCTCATAGAAATAACAACTAGTAAAATAGAACGAGTCCAATTGGCCGATGGTTATACAGCTTGTCATGCATAACAACTGAAACATGACATGTTGCAGTCACGTGTTTCATAATGATTAATCCTTTCTTAGAATAATAAAAAGATGGGACACAATTTCTGAAATATCCTGAACTTCAAGACTAAAACTACGACTAAACCACCTGTACCTGTACCTAAACCCTAAAGCCCCACCCTATATCCCTCCCTCCCTCCAAAGTCCTACCACCACCCCTACATCCCTCCCAAATCCCATCCCTCCCGGACAAGTTCCCTCCCGCCCTCCCGGACCCCTTCCCTCCCACCCTCCCTCACCCCTTCCCTCCCGCCCTCCCTCATCCCTTCCCTCCCGCCCTCACCCCATCCCTCCCAGACCCCTTCCCTCCCACCGTCCCCCACCCCAACCCTCCCGCCCTCCCTCTAACCCCTTCCCTCCCCCCAACCCTACCCACCCTCCCCAAACCCTGTGGTTAGGTGAGTTGAATGTTGATGTTTTAGTTAGACGGATGGGAATCTAATGAAGATGAAAGAACATTAAATCACTGTTCAATCACAGGATGAAGTAATGCAGTGATCTGTACTCTGTATCTGTACACAATGTTACAATGTATCTGTAACTGTTCAATCAGTATGAAATAAGTACAGCAGTTTAATCTATAGAAATTCTAACTCTTAAGATACACATGATCTGATTATCACGAAGGAACATGATTGATAACAGTTGTATTATTGACATCAGGAACCAGTTTCATATTGATTAGAAATAACATTTGAGTTGATCAGAATTTAGAAAACCTGTAAACCCGCTTACAGAAATAACAATCCCAAACATGAACTGATTATAGCCAAATATTCACCAAAAGAAATTTGAAATGATTGAATAACTGCAACAGGTTTCTGAAATTTCATTTCAAAACATGGTTTATAACAAACAATATAAAATTGGTCCCTTAAAATCAATTCAACAACCGATAAATAAAGATAAATGTAACTTATCTTGAATTTCCACATAGGCTATAGTGATTCCTGATGTCATGCTGAATCCAAGAGTGATTCCCGATGTTCTGTGCTAAATCCAAAAAAGTCTGGTAGTAAAACACTGATTCCTTGTTGTCCTGTGCTGAATCCAAGTATGATTCCCGATGTCCGGCGCGAAACCAAAAAAGTCTGATTGTGAAACACTGATTCCTTGTTGTCCTGTGCTGAATCCAAGAGTGATTCTTGTTTTCCTGTGCTGAATCAAAATTCCCGTTGAACACGTTGAAGTGATACCTATAATAAACAAATCTAAGATTTTCTTTCCTGAGAAATAACTGCAGAAATATCAAATCTAAAATTCAAACTTACAAATTAGATTGTTCGCTCCAATCTGCAGTTCGTTTATTGACGGGGTTTTTCTATCCACAGTTTAGGTTTTGCATCTAGAGTTGAACATGAAATATAAACAAGAAAGTAATGAAAAAACGAACAGTTTAAATATTATCTGTTTCTGAAACCGATGATGATCAACATCATCATCATCAATATCACAGACGAATGGAAGCAAGTAGAGGCATCCATCCTCCCGCGGCAGGGACTCGAACCTGATGGCATCCAGATTGCCACGATACGAAACCCTGCCACATTAGACCGAGTGCGCAGCAGCTACACGCGCAGCTTAGATGATGTCATTAATAGCCAATTAGAAATTCAGTTTTATTTGAGCCCGGGTTTTCCCATTTATAGTTCTTCCGTGAAATTTACCTCAGCGATTAACGAGCAATCTGTTTGGTGCCGCAAGATTTCGCGCGGTAAAGCTGCGCATGTACCTGCGCACCCGGTCTAGTGTGGCAGGGGTTCGTGCCGTGGCTGAGTGTAGCAAGCGATGTCATCAGGTTCAAATCCCTCCCATGGGAGGATGTTGGTGTCCGACATGTTTGACTGCCGATTAATAGGCCTATAGGTTAAGCGACATATGAAATAAACTTACACTGTTTTCACTGTTTGATGTAATCAGTCGATGGAATCATTTTAGAACAAATTCATTACAACACAGCGAGGTGAAGCCCATCGTGATCTAGATATATCAGGATGGAATGACGTCATGCTCGACTGAGCGCCACCACCATGGACCCACTGTTTGTAGGATGTACCTCTGAAATAATATGATTTCCCACAATATCTGAGATGGAATATTTTTCGCCATTTAAACCAATGTTACAAACACTTACCAAATATTGAAATACTGATTTCAGGGGTCGGGAAGGAGGGTGGCAATGTTTGTATTAGGTGAGGTTTTTGCTTAATTTCGTGTTATGGTAAAGCACGCCATTTTGATATTGCGTCATAGTGTACCTCAGATTGGGATTCCCGCCGCTAGACTGGTCACCGCCACCTGTACTAGCAGGTAGAAATGGCAACCAGTCTATTGCAGGTCTCGGCTTCTTTTCGATTAGATTAGGTTTTATATTCTACGCAATATTCAAAGAATTTATTCTAATGAAAACCACGCTCTTTACCAATCTAATCATTCGTTTCGAGGTTTCGGGAATTACTACTTTAGTTCACAGAAATTCCGCTACCGTTATTCATTGGGCAGCACTGAACGGTTGTAATTTGATGCAGTCTTGCTATTTTACTGCGGCATGTGAGGAATACAGATTTTTCTTAAGTCAAATTTCATTCATCACTCAACACTAGATTGTAAGAAATTAATAACTCTACCAACATTAGAGCTTTATATAAGGAGAGTAAATGGTATGATAGAATCTCCCTAATTCCGATCATTGGGACCAACAAAATTCATCCGTTTTACGGCAAATCCGGTCAAAGTAAATTAAAAGTCATTTTCGTGTATATTAATGATTAAATTGACTGTAAATATTATCCGGATTAGACCAAAATTCGGTCGATGCGGATTAAACGATTTAGTTTGACTGTATTAGCCAATAGAATCAGTCTTCCAGGGCACTAAAATTACCAAGAAACAAACACTGACGAGTGTTGGCCTGTTTAATAAACGCAGAAACCCTAGTGTTGGCCTGGTTAATAAACGCAGAAATGCTAGTGTTGGCCTGGTGAATAAACGTAGAAACCCTAGTGTTGGCCTGGTGAATAAACGCAGAATCCCTAGTTTTGGCCTGTTTAATAAACGCAGAATCCCTAGTTTTGGCCTGTTTAATAAACGCAGAAACCCTAGTGTTGGCCTGGTGAATAAACGCAGAAACCCTAGTGTTTGCCTGCTGAATAAACGTAGAAACCCTAGTGTTGGCCTGGTTAATAAACGCAGAATTCGATCGATCTAGGGTTAGGGTTAGTGCCTCAGGTTGGGGCGAATTTTTGGCCCAGCGAGGTATTTGTAGTACGATGATCATCTGTTTGACTCGGGTTATTTTTTGGTCAACTGATTCTATACTAACTTATATATTTTGAACACAAATATTTGCTTTATCTAGTGGAGGCCAATTTATTTAAAAGATACTTCGCTCAATACAGTAGTTTATTTCTAAATGAATAAAAGAGTTGGTGACATTATTCAATATATATAAAAACCACAATATCTACTTTACGGTTGGTATGCAACCATTTCCACTCTTTTCCAAAGGTGTCGCTTTGGATAAATGTCTATATCTCTTGACCCAATGGACCGATTACGATTAAACTTGATACACAGGAACTTTTATCAAGTAGCACTCGGGGTGGGTGAAATCGCTCTAGGTTGAAGTTACACTCCTAATTCAAGTAGAAATTATTATTATTTTAACATTTGGAAAATTTATCAACCTCAACCTCTCAACCTTTGATATAGAACAACTAAACCCCTATTACTCTATCTAATAACAAGTCTCATAATTTACAAGCCTCAACACGTTGAGTATTGCGTATTACATGTTGATTCTAGAACAACCCATCTAGAAAACTACATTAGCCAATCACAGTTGAGTATTACGCTAGCCAATCACAGTTGAGTATTTCCAGCCAATCACAGTTGAATATTCCCTATTACTCTATCCAATCACAGTTGAGTATTTCCAGCCAATCACAGTTGAATATTCCCTATTACTCTATCCAATCACAGTTTAGTATTTCCAGCCAATCACAGTTGAGTATTTTACTATTACACTAGCCAATCACAAGCCTCATAATTTACAAGTCTCAACACGCAGCTGGGTTTCCCCCACTGTTGAGTAGTATAAATAGGCGGGACTCACACGTGGCGGGACGCGTTGAGAGGTAAGTGTTATGTTCAATTTTAATAAAAAATTTGATATTAAAATGGAAGCAAATAAGTACTACTGTCCAACATGTAATATCAATATAGATAAATCCCAAAAAGCAAGACACAATAAAACTAAAACACATTTAGAGAATGAATTGAAACTAGAATATGAAGATGATATATTAGAAACTAAATTAGATGAATTAAAGAATGAAAAAGAAACATATAAATGTGATACATGTAATCAATCATTCAGTGATAAAAGATATTATAAAGAACATTTAAAATCTATAAGTCATATTAGAAATAAGAATAATGATATTATAGGTGAAGATTATTTTGATAATGATAACGATAAGAAACAGAAGACAATTAAAAGAATAAAAAATAAATTAAACAATAAAAGACCATACATGGAAGATGTAAGAAATTATATTAATTCATTAGATAATAAAAAAGATATAGAAATAACCGAAGCATTTAAAAGTGATATTGGTCCAGCAGCTATCGAGTTTAAATTTCATAAAGGAAAAACATTAGAAGAAAATAAAAAACATTTAGAAAATATGAAAGAAATAATAAAAATAATTACAGATGTTGAATATCCTAAAATTAGTATATCAGTTAAAGTAAAGTTTATAAAATCTGAAGATAAACCAATATATAACATAAATTCTCATTCACAACATATTATATCTAAACAACATATAGATGATAAATTAAATAAATGTTATAATGAAATAAAAACTAAAATAGAAGAGAAATATTTTGAAGGATCTGGTTTAATATTTGATGAGATAATATTTATAACTTTACATGTTTATAACACAAAATATAATAAGTTAACTAAATCAAAACCAATTGATGAAAATAATTTATCATATTATAAAGATGATAGTATAAATGGAACAAGTTATATTAAATTACCATTTACAACAAAAGCAGTAATAAATATACAAAATTTTGATAAAAAATGTTTTATATGGGCTATAATAAGTTGTTTACATCCAACAGAAGATATTACACATAGTTTTAGATTAACTCATTATAAACCATTTGAAAATAATTATAAGATAGATAAGTATCCTGTTATAATTAAAGACATCCCAAAGATAGAAAGAGATAATAATATAAAGATAAATGTATTTGATTTAATCAAATTACCAAATACAAAAGGTAACAACATAAAACATTATACATTGGAACCTTTATATCTATCAAAAGATTATGATTCAAAGGATGTTATAGATATACTATATTATAGGAATCATTATATGTGGATTAAAAGAATTGATTTATTTTTTAAATCAGAAAATGATTTTGATAATAAAATATATCTATGTAGAAAATGTTTACATAAATTCAGAACTGAAAGTGCATTATTAAATCATAAACAATTATGTGAAAATCATGATTATTGTAAATTAGTTTTACCAAATGAAAAGGATAAAATATTAGAATTCAAAAAACATGATTACAAAAATAAAGTACCATTTGTAATATATGGAGATTTTGAATCATTAAATAAAGAATTAACAGATAAAGATAGAAAAGATATATATTATAAAAGAAAGAAATTAAATTCTAATGAAAGTGATTATTCAGAAGAACCACCAAAAACAAATACTATTAAAAAGATTCATCAATCAGCTGCAGCTTTCGGGTTATATATTAAATCTGATTATCCAGAACTAACTGAAAGTGAATATTATAATTACAGAAATGAAAATGTTATCAATCATTTTTGTGACTTATTAATTGAATATGAAATAAGATTTAGTAAATTATTGAATACAAATAAAGAAATAATTATGACAGAAGAAGATAAAGAAGAATTTGAGTTTTCAGATAAATGTTATTATTGTGAAAAGATATTTAATTATAAAGATAAAAAAGTAAGAGACCATGATCATTTGAATGGAAAGTTTAGAGGCGCTGCACATGAGAATTGTAACTTACAAGCTAAGAAAATTAACTTTGTACCGGTTATATTTCATAATCTATCAGGATATGATGCACATTTATTCATCAAACAGTTATGCTATAAAATAGAAGAAATCAATAATGAAATAGAAATATTAAATTCAAATAGATCAAAAGATAAAATACCAACTTATAAATTTAGAATGTTAGCTAAAACATCTGAGAATTATATATCATTCCAATTTGGTTGTCTAAGATTTATAGATTCATATAGATTTTTAAATAGTTCATTAGATAACTTATCAAAATCATTAGTTGATGATGAATTAAAGATATTAAAGCAACATTACCCAAATAATGATGATTTTCAATTAATGAGATATAAAGGAGCAATTCCATATTCTTTCTATAAAAATCATAATGATTTTAACATAACTGAATTATTGAAAGAACAATTCTATGATTAATTAAAAAATGAATATGTTAAAGATGAAGTCTATAATAGAACATTGAATATTTGGAATCATTTCAAAATAGAAAATCATGGACAATTAGTAGATTTATATTTAAAATCAGATGTATTATTATTAACCGATATATTCGAAAGGTTTAGAGATGTAAACCTAAAATATTTCAATATTGATCCTTGTCATTGTTATTCATCACCAGGATTAACATGGGATTGTGGATTAAAATTTACAGATATAAAAATGGATTTGTTAACAAATATAGATCAATTATTATTATTTGAAAAATCTATAAGAGGAGGTGTTTCAGGTGTATTGGGTGATAGATATTTCAATGTAAATGATAATCCTGGATATAAATTATTATACATAGATGCAAATAATCTTTATGGTTGGGCAATGATGGAACCACAACCTTATGGGATGTTTGAAATAACTGAAGTTTTACAAATTGATAAATTTGATTGGAAGAAAAGAATCCTAGATATTGCAGATGATTCAGATACTGGTTACTTCTTTGTTGTAGATTTAGAATACCCTGAAAATATTAAATTCAAATCTAGAAATCTAGCATATTGTCCCGAACATAAAACTGCTAAACATGAAGAATTATCAAATTATCAAAAAAGAATTAAACCCGATAATCATATTCATACTGAAAAGTTAATGGTAACTCAAGAAGATAAATATAATTACGTTGTGCATTATAGAATGTTGAAGTTTTATTTGAGACAAGGAATGATATTAAAAAAAGTACATAGATATATTTCATTCAGTCAATCTAAATGGTTAGAAAAATATATAGATTTTAATACTACACAGAGAACTAAATCTAAAACTGATTTTGAAAAAGATTACTTTAAACTAATGAACAATGCGTTCTATGGTAAGACTTGTGAAAATATTAGAAATAGAAATGATATTGAGTTAGTCAGTAATGGTAAAAGGATAAGGCATTTACAATCATATCCTAAGTTTATAGGTAACAGAATATTTGATGAAAATTTAGCAGCAGTTAAGATGAGAAGAACATCAATGAAATTTAATAAACCGATTTATGTTGGAGCTGCAGTTTTAGAAATTTCAAAATTATTAATGTATCAATTTTACTATAACGTATTACGACCTCATTTTGGAGAAAAGCATATAGAAATCTTATATTTTGATACTGACAGTTACATATTAAAGATAAAAACTGATAACATAACTGATGATTTAAAAACATTAAAACACCATTTTGATTTCAGTAACTATCCAAAAAATCATGAATTGTTTACCAATGATAATAAAAAAGTTCCTGGGAAGTTTAAGGATGAATTAGGTGGTGAATAAATGATAGAGTTCATAGGTATTAGATCTAAAATGTATAGTTATAAAACTAAAACTCATGAAGCTAAAAAGTTAAAAGGAATTACCAAAAGCGTTGTTGAAAAGAATATTCATTTTAAAGATTACATCAATTGTATATTTAATGAAGAAGTTAGAAAACATAAAATGAAATGTTTAAGATCTGAAGATCATGAAATGTATATTGAAGAGATAGAGAAGATAAGTCTAAACCCATTTGATGATAAAAGATATATTTTAGATGATGGAATTCACACAGTCGCCTATGGTTGCAATTTAGATGAATATATAAAATTCAAAAGAGAAGAAACAAAAGAAAATGAGATTATGAAAAGGATTCTAGCGTGTTAATCAATTTCAATAAAAATGTGTATAATAAATGGAGAGCAAACAAGTACACAGTGAATTCTTAGATAGAATTAAAGATACTTCAAGCGTCAAATCTGTAGATTATAAATTTAAAAAACTAACTGAGTTAACAATTCACAAGAAGTATTTAATTACTAACATTGAAACAATTACTAATAAATATGGAGATAAATTAGTAATTCATTTAGAATATGAAGGATTAAAAGGAAATAAATATAAATTCAGAACTTATTTACCAGATAGATTTCATAGATTATCAAGTGAAGATCTAGAAGAATTATGTTCTGGAGATTTCTATTTCGTATACAAAGGTAAGAATGAAAAAGGGCACCATGAAATAGATTTCGAATAAGAAAATATGTAAAATAAATGGTAGAATTAAAAGAATACAGAATATTTGTAGATTCTAGAAAACTTACAAATTATAAATCACATAATTTATTAGTACAATTAGATAGAGAATTTAAGAATTGTGTAGATTTAAAATTAGTTAATATAAGTTTATGTAATTCTTTTTATAATATATCGAATAAAACTATTGAACATAGAGCTTTTTTAATTTTTAATAAAAATAAAAATGAATGGGTCTATATATATTTAAAACCGGGGTTATATAATTTAGATACATTAGCACAAGAAATTAATAGAAAAGCCTGGCACAAATTAGGTAGTAGTTCTGGGTTTAGTATTAGATTTTTAAAAAGTGAGAGTTCTGATAGAATAAAGATAAGGTTGTCTAATAGTGAAAAACATAAATTTATGGTAAAAAAACCTATAGCTAAACTGTTAGGAATTCTTCCAGATAGATCTTTTACAAATATTGACGCTACTACACCAAACTTAATACCTTACACACATTTTTATATTTATTGCAATTTAATTGATCCTACAAAAACATTCGAAGCAACTAAAGATATAACTTGTAATTCTGGTTTACTAAACATTTTACCATTGAAGAATGTTAAAGAATTTGGAACGCAAATAAATTATAATTTAACAGAATGTGATTTCAAACCATGCATTCCTCGTTTTAATAATTTTAGATTAGAAATTAGAAATCATAATGGATACTTAATTGATTTAAATAATTTCCCTGTAATTTATGAATTAGTTATAAGATGTAGAGAGTAATTTTTTTCACTATATAAATGAATATAACTGTTGGCCCGAGTATATGTTTTGGGTTTGATTTTAAACATGGTAAAGAAATGAGAATTAAACTAAATGATGTAATTACTGATATAAAAAGTAAATTATTTAACAATGCGTCAATGATTGATAAAGAAAAGTATAATATAGAAAAAGTAATTGATTTAATTAAATCACCTTTAGAATATTATGAATTAAATGAAGATGGAATTATTGATGATATTAAAAACATATTATCCAAAATATATGATAATCATAAAACTAGTAATGAAATAAATGTTGAAATAATCATAAATAAGTTAACTAAATATTTTGAAGATAGTAAATTTTTTGATAAATAAATGAGTGATAATAAGTGGATAATAACTGGATTATATAATGGCGCCTTACTATCAGTTGGAACGGTTGGTTATTCAATGGTATTAAAAAAAGTATTCAAAATGGGAAGTGTTAATGTTGATAGATTTGATATCAATGATATTTTAAAGTTAACATTAGCGGTTACTTTATCTAATTTAACTATTGATTATTTGGAAAAACAAAAATATATTCCTCCCATATAAATGCATAATTTTTTTGCTAAATAAATGGCTTCTGCAATTATAACTATTATAGGATCGGCAATTGTTAACGCTTTAGCATTTACTGGTGGTGGTTATTTATTTAAACATATTGATAAAAATAGTTCATTAGGAGAACAAAGAAGACATAACTTAGCGTTAGAGAAATATAATAAAGCTGCAGAAGAATATAGAGAAAAGAGACAAAACTATATGGATTATATTAACAAGGAATTATATGATCAGAAGATTTCACACAGAGATTTTCAATCAGTTGATGATGCAATGAGTTTATATAACGCAGTAACAAATAAAGAAAAATTACATCTATACAAACCTAAATTATCAGATTATTATACCCCAAGTAAAGAACAACAGAAATATGAAATAATATGGATTTTAGGTGGAACAGTTATTGTTATATTTGTTGCTTATAAGTTTACTAATTAGTAATTTTTTTTCTAAATGAATGGAAGATAAAGTTGATAGTATTGATATTATTCCTCATGATATAAATAAAACTAAATTAAAAACATATTTAGAAAAACAAATATTAGAATTTGAAAGTGACTTAAAGATAAAAAAGAAAAAATATTTAAAAAGTAAAATTATATATTATTTGATTATAAGTGGTTCGGTTACAATTAGTTCTGTAATAACATTTTTAGCAATATTCAGCCCATTAACACCTTTAGCTATATCAATTGGTGTATTAGGATTAAGTTCAAGTGTTTTAACTGGTATAAGTTCAAAATTAAATATAAAAAGTAATAAAGAAAAAATCAAAACTAATATAAAAGAAATTAATAAATTAAAGAACACACTAGATTATATAATAAGCTTAAATGGTCATATAACAGTTGAAGAACAAGATAAATTATTAAAAGAATTAATAAATTATTAATTTTTTAGTTATATAAATGGGGTTTCCAAAAGCTTTCCAATATAATAAATCAATTAAATATAATATTCCGGCAATAGATTTTAAGAAAAATATTACATATAAAAATATAGTTTTAAATTCATTAACTAATTTAGAAATTTATGTTAATGAATCACAGTTTTTTATTTCTAAAATGGAAAATATATTTAATACATATGAAGTTACTTTTACTCGAGATGAATATCATATATATAAAGTAAAATCTAATATGAAATATTGGCAGAATCAATTAAATTTTGCTGTTTATTGTGCAACAACAGGATGTGGAATTAGTTGGAATGATCATTTAAATAACTTAGATAAAAATTTGAAGTATTCTGATTTAAAATTAATTCACACAATATTTAGATTTCACACATATTTTCAAATCAGAATAATATTAAATGAATTAGAATGTCCTTTACCCGGGTCTAAATATTTTAAAGAATTGGATAATAATATTAATATATCCAAGTTTTATAAAATATGTAATGAATTTAATATAAATATTAATTCCGATTTTAGAGCGCATGGTAAATTGCAAGGTGTTGGTGAAGAGTATGAAATAAAAAGAATTGATTATATGCATAGAATTGGAGCTTATCATAATTATAAAATTGATAATAATAATGGTTGGGTTAATTTCATTTAAGAAAATGGTGAAGGTTTTACAAAATCAGGTATACAAAGAATAAATCAATCTATTAGAATTTATTTGATATGTATTTTAGGCGCTCAAGTTGAAACAAGATCCCCAATAATTGGAAATGATAACACTTCATTCGATGCGCAGAAACAGTTTAAAGTTTTATTTGAAGATTCCATACATAATGATAAAAATAGATCGATTCCAGAAAACATTATAAGATATCAAAATTATTTAGATAAATCTCATGTAAGACTTAATTATTGTATAGGCCCTAATCTATTAATTATTTCTAATGATTTAGTATTAAAAATGGGAAACATAATTGGTTATAATAATTTAATTAAAACTGCAACAATAAATAATTCATTTGGATTAAATGATATAAATAAAAAGATTATTACTGCTCCAAAATTAATGGAAGGTGAAAAAAATAAAAAACATATTCAATCAACAGAAACTAAAACTAAGAATATTAAATTAAATAATGATTCCAAAATAAAAGATTACAATACTACAGAAAATAATAGAACTGATAAAATTCAACATGATATAATTAAACTAAATGATGATAATAAATCCCATGAAAATACTAAATTAGCTATAACTTGTATAGGAATTGTAATCGGAGGAATATTATATTTTAAATTTTAATTTTTTTTATTATGTAAATGGATGTAGAAGGTGGAGAAGATTATGAAATGGGAGAAATGGGAAATAATAATGAAGGATATATTGATAATGATTATAATGATGCAGAAACTAATATTGATAATGATGATGAATCAGCATATAATACTAATTTAGGTGAAGATGATGATTATGATGATGATGATGATGATGATGATCCCGAATTACGTGAAAAATTAAATAAATATTTAAAAGCTCCTGAAATTGGTAGAATTTCAACTAGAAGAGAAAGAAAAGAATTTATGGAACTATTAGTAAAACAACAAGAAAAAAATCCTGATAAACCTATGGAATTATTTAAAATGAAATCTAGAGTAACAGATACAATTGTTAACGAATTATTACCAACAGTTGTAATAGATGAAATTGATTCAGAAGGTGTTGTAGAACAAATTTCTAAAGATGACCCATATTTCACAAATAATTTAGAATTTAAAAATGATTCATGGTATTATAATGTTAATTTAAATAACAAAATTGTATCAATTCAATTATCTAAAATGGGTCAAGAAAATATTTTTGAACCTGAAATGCGAGCAACATCTACAATTGAAAATTCAAAAGGTGGTAGAGAATTTCTCAGAATTATATGGAATGCACTCGATAGAATAAATGAAGAAGAACCAATTCCGAATATTGATATAAACAAATATTCACCATTTAAAAATCCAAATCCTACTGATTTTGATCCAGAAATGGAAGAGAATAGAAATCGATTAGATAGATTAAGATCTTCAACACCTGAAACATCGAGAAGAGACACTCAACCAATTGATAATTATTCAAGTCAATTACAATTAGAAAAACAAATTGATAGATTAAGAGATTCAGAAGAACTGATGAATAGTATATCAGATACATCTGGTTCTGAAACTGGAATAAATCGACTGCAATATTTACTAGAAAAAGGATTTCTTAATTTAACTGATGAAGAATTAGAAGCATTTCCTGAACAAATACGTAGAGAAATTAAAGGTATACAAGTATCAGCTGATGAAATTGCTAATATTAAGATGAGATTTTCTAAAATAACCATGTTAGAAAAAGAATTAACTAATGCAGATGAAGAATTAAAACAATTAGAATTAAATAGAGATCATCAAGTAGTTTATGAAGCTGATTTTGAAAGCAGAAAGTTAGCTTTAGTAAAAGAAATAGATGATTTAGAATATAACATAAAATTACAAAAAGAAGAAAGAGATATATTATTAAAATCATATGATCTTAATCATATTAAAAAATTAAAAGTTATTTTTAAAGATTTGTTGATAAAACCAGATTCTGAAATATCATTAAAAGACAGAATAAAGTTATTATCTAAATTAGAAGGAATAACAGTTCTTTCAATTCTAACATCTGTAACTATGTTATTTACAACAATTGGTTTAGCTATATCAAATGCTTTGAAATCTACTCCTACTCCAACTCCAAATAAACCAGATAAACCCCCAAGCAATAATTCTATACAAGATAAAGTTAAAGATGGTTTAAAGAAATTAGCAAAATATTTATGGGAACTATCTAAAAAATCTGCTGCAGCTTTACCAGGAGTTATTGCTTCAATTGTTGGTTTTATATTGAAATCTGCAGGAAACATTATTAACTTTGCTGCCGAACATATTATTTTATTTTTAATTACAGTTGTAAGTGCTATTATTTTTGGTTTAGTAAATATGATATCAAAAAATATCAAGTAAACCATGATATCAAAAAATAAATAATTAATTTTTTTGTTAAATAAATGAGTGGGAGTTATATCAATCCTTCTAAGAATCATAGAATATCTAATGCTATTAAAGCAGAAAGATCACATCATATAATTACTCATAACCCTTCAAATATTAATCCCGATGAAACTTTATACGTTAGAATCCCTCGATTAACACAAAATACTTTTTATGTTCCAAATAGTATTTATTTATCAGCCGATATAAAAGTAACCGGTAATAATAATAATTATGTTGTCGATAATGTTGGAAGATATTTGATTAAAAAGTTAACTATAAAGATTGGTCCAGAAACAGTTTTCTCATTAGATGATTATAATTTATTTTCACATTATAAAGATTTATGGTTAACTAAAGAAAATAGAAATAATATGATATTTCAAGGAATTCAATCAGAAAACCAAAATAAATTAAGATCAGAAGCTAATAGCGCAATATTAACAAATGATGTAGATAAATTGATAAAAAGTATATATGGAAGCAAGTATAAAATTCCATTAGACTTTGAATTAATAAATAATAATGCACCTTTATATAAATACGCAATTCAAGAAGATATTATATTTGAGATAACATTTGCTCCTGTAAATGAAATTGTATTATCTAGCGTTAATAAAGATATGAGTTATAAATTATCGAATATATGTTTAGAATATGATACAGTAACTGATGAAAATATTTCAAGTATAATTCAAACTCAATACAATCAAGGATTTTCATTATTATATGATTATATTGATAAATTTAAAACTGTAACTATTAATGCAAATGATGAAATAATAAATGAGAATATTAACTTTCCTAGAAGATCTATTAAAGGTATATTAATATTTTTTACCATTGGAACGTATACTAATGGCGCAATAAATGTTGACAATTATTATAATCCTGAAATAACAAAAGTAGAAATAACTATCGAAGGTATAGCGAATAAAATATTTTGTCAAGGAATGAGAATGATTGATCAATGGGTAGAAATTAAAAAACATTTTATGAATGAAAAAATAAAATCATTTGAAAATTGTAATATTAATCAAATTGACTATTATACCGGTAATAAATATGCATTATGGTTAGATTTTAGAACAACTGAAGATAATTCATTACATGGTTCTGGGAAAAAACTACAGAACACTAAAGATGGAATACAATTATTCATGACAAAGAAAAAGGGAATCAAAAATTTTAAAATGCACATTTATATTATATCTGACGCGCAATTAAATATTGTAAATTCACAATTAGATAGTGTTATGTATTAAAATTTTAACTTTAATAAAAATATATATAATAAATGGAAGGTGGAATATATGAAATACAATCTCCAAGTGAAATGATATCAGATATATATTATATATTACCTTATGATGAATACAGTAAGTATTTTGGAGATTACTTTAATCAATTCAAATATAGAATAAGTAAAATAAAAGATAATATTGAATATAAAATAGAAGATAATATTGAAACTAAAATAGAAGATAAGAATGATATTGAATATAAAATAGAAGATAATATTGAAACTAAAATAGAAGATAAGAATGATATTGAATATAAAATAGAAGATGTAACAGCATCTACATCTTATAATATACCCTCTACATATGATATTGAATCAAAAAAGACAAATGAAAAATATTGTGACGTATGTAAACAGTATAAAAGTTATAAGAATTGGGCAACTCATCTTAATTCACTCAAGCATAAGAAAAATAAGAATAAGATTTTAAATGAATTGAATAATGATAGTGAAATTGATAATGATAATGTTAAAGAAGATAAATATCGTGAAGAATGTGATAAATATATAAGTCGTAGTAATTTTTCAAAGCATAAATTAACACAGATACATTTGGATAATATAGAAAGAAATATATGTGAAAAGTGTAATGTTGTTGTATTACCTAAAGATAGAATTAAACATGATAATTCTTTTGAACATACAATAAAAGCTGCTGATTTAAATAACCTTTATAGAGTACCAAATGTATTTTTTGATATCGAAAATAATGATCATAGGAAATTATATAGATCAATTTTTATCGATTATGTAAGAAATAATCCAAAACAAGTATTATTAGATATTAAAATTGGTCGGACGCGTATAAAAATTGATCTAAATAATTATTGGGGTATACATTATTTCATAAAATTTAAAAATATAGATTTTTTAACAGAATTGAAAAAAGTTGCTGCTAATGATAATATAAGTGATAACTTTGATGAAATAATTCAATACTATAGTTATGAAGATTTTTCACAGGATGTTATAAATAAAATAAGAAATGAAACAAAAAATAAATATAAAAATATAAGTGAAGACAAATTAAACCAATATATTTATTTAACTTATGAATTCTTTGCTAAGGGTTTGAATGTGGTTGATGGTTATCATTTTAAACTATTAGGTGAAAGAAGATCGCAAGAATTAATAGATGCATGGCGCAAATTGTTTTTAGAATTAGAATCAGAAAAGTAATTTAAAATATGAATATAATACCCTTTGTGTCTTTATTGTCTTTAGTAGTTTAGTACTTTTAGTACATAAAGAATAAATCTTTATTTTATTAGTAGTGAATAAAATTATTTTTAAAACTACTAAACTACTAAAGATAATAAAGACATAAATATATATATAACACTGTTTCAATAATTATATTTATTCATCTGATGGATTTTATATATTACTGTTTCAATAATTAAATCTATTTATCACACATATTTATTATATATATCATAGATTTATCATTTATAAAAATTATTTATATATTTATTTTTCTAAGTACTAATTAAATAAAGATTTATTCTTTATGTACTAAAAGTACTAAACCTACTAAAGATAATAAAGACATAACAAACACATATAGATGTAATAAATATCATAGATTTATTTATCTCACAGATTTATTATATATATTTGATTCAGTAATAATAAATCTATATTTCTTTGTTATGTCTTTATTATCTTTAGTAGTTTAGTAGTTCTATTTTATTTTATTCACTACTAATAAAATAAAGATTTATTCTTTATGTACTAAAAGTACTAAGGTACTAAAGATAATAAAGACATTAGGGGAGGTATATAATACATATCTAATACATAGGTATACAAATAGTTATTTTATAAATTTATATTCATATGGAAATTGTAATCTCAGTAATAATTTTGAACCTTTATTATTCTTTAATTTATTCATATATTCATCATGTAATTCAGGAGGTATAATTTGATTTTCCTCCAATGATTGTTGCATAGATTTTCTATCTTTGTTGTAGAATAAAACTAGAAATCTTATATTCTCTCTAAAATCTTTCACAATTGAATTATATTTCTGATTTAAAACCCAAGTTGTTATCCCAAAATGTCTACCAGAGAAAGCTAAATAACACAACTCACTTTCTCTAATTTTAGAATCATGTAAATTTGCGCAATCATCAATAATAAATAATGTATTAGATCCTTTATAAATATCTAATGCAATTTTTATACAATTATCTAAATTATCTTTCACTGTTTTAGAATTTAATATAATAAACTTTTTATCTTTAAAAACTATATCTCTATTATACGTTTCATTCATTTCATAAGTTGGGCAGAATAATATTATGTTATCAAAATGATTTTTATAAATAGTTTCTAACAAATCTAATATGAAATGTGTTTTACCACAATTTGTAACTCCAGTAACTAACATATTATGCGGTTCAAATATAAACAAATCTTTATTCATTTATTCTTTTAATTTCACTAGATAAAATCCATTCATTAAATTTATCATCATATCCTTTATATTTCACCAAAGAATACTTTTTTCCTTTAAGAGTTTTTGTTTTTAATACCTTTTCTATTTTGTATTCTATTTCATCTGGATTTGGTACTAATGATAATTCTTGTTCATAAAAATAACCTAATATTTCTTCATCTTTTAAATCAAACAATTTATAAACAAATGGTTTAGTTAATATTATCTTTTTAATCTTGAATATTTCTTCAGTAAAATTAGGGGTATAACCTTTATAAAATGTTTTTCTATATTTAGAAATTCTTACGTGTTGTCCAATTTTAAATTTAGGTTCTCCAAAATCATGTGTAACAAATGCTCCATATAAATTATTCCAAACTATTTCTGAATTTTCTTCTTTTCTAGCTTGTATAGGTTTCATATTTATAGAACTATGTTTAGAATTATTATAACCTTTCACTAAATCATCTAACACATCGATATATTTATCTGTTTCATTAGCAGTAAAATATTTCCACATTCTAGTTTTCAATGTTTTATTAAATCTTTCTATAACAGATGCTTTTTTATCTGAATGTGTTGAAAAATATTCTACATCGTTATCAGATAATAGTTTTTTAAAATGTTTGTTATAAAATTCCTTACCTTCATCAAATTGTATCTTATCTGGAATAGCTTCTTTAAATATAGATTTAAAAGCATTTGTTACTTCTATACCAGTTTTATTTTTAATCGGGATACTCCATGCGTATCTACTGAATATATCTATAACATTTAGTATCCAAAAATATCCTTTGTTGTATTCCTCTAAGTTCTTCATATCAATTAAATCAGCTTGCCATTGTTGGTCAATATATGAAACCATTACTTTTCTTGTTAAATATTTTTTATCCATTTTCTTGTGGATTTGATATGTTGGTTGATTTTGTAACCATGATTTTAATTCACTATATTTTATATTGCTATTATCAGATTTAATTTTATTCCATAATTCTGAAACGTTAGAATATGATACTTCACTTTCTGGGTTATAATATAAATCTCTTAAATATTGTTCTTTTTTCATCTTATTTTAATCCATTAATAATATTTTAGATTTATTTTCATTTGATTTATGATTTGACTTATTTTCTGGTATAATAGGTTTATTGTCTGTACACGGATAACTAAGTTTCCGATCATCATTGGAATCATCTTTATCATCAGAATTGAATTTTGATTTATATATTACACCGGAGAATATAATAATTGTGATTAACCCAATTGTAATATATAAGTAATTATGAGATTCAGCTGTGCTGAATCTATTAGATGGATTATTATTTGAATCAATACCACCGTGTGGGTGCCGTACGGCATCATCAGATAATTTCTGTGATTCATTTATGTCAGTTAATTTCTTTTTCTTAGCTTTTTTTAATTCTGAAGATCTTTTACCTAATTCTCTTGCCCATTTAATTTGTTTATCGGATCTAACCTTTTTCTTAACTCCATCACTCATTTATTTTAGTTAATTTTTGTTCCGATTCATTTTCTGTTTCGACGTTTGGTTGTAGTACATCTGTTTCGTTCTTACCTGATTTATATTCCATAGGCTTGATGTTCGAAAATGTTATGACGCCAGTAGAAATTAATGTCATAACCGATCCTAATTGAAATGAAGCATATCCAACCCATTTTTGTAATTCAGCCATAACTAAGTAGTCATTTTTCAAATCACTATATAATTTATTTTCATCATCAATTGGTATTAACTGGTTACATAACTTAGAATAACATTTGACAATACCATTCGAAATAGAATCATTTATTTTAGATAATCTTGCCTCTTCATAAATCTTAAAATATTTTATTACTTTATCGGGTTTCATAGAGTCTAGTTCTTGAAAAGTTATTATTTTTCCTAAGAAGTCCTTAGATTTCCCGCCAGCAATTAATAATTCAAGATGATGCTTACAATATAAATAGTATTCATAATCAATATTGTTATTAACTTGAATAGAATTAGAAACAACTGTATCTTTATTATCACTAATACCTAAATCATCTAATGTTTTTTCAATATCAATACTATTCTTATTAGATTTCTTTGACATTTATATTAGAGAAAAAAAGCAAAAAAAATATTATAAGTATTCTTCAAATGATACTAGATAGTTAAAGTTAAAGAACTCTAGTATTGACTACTGATACTAGCTATTTGAATTTAAAGAATTTCTATTCGGATCTATTCAAAATATAAAGTATTCTCTTTTTGAAAAGAAAATATAAAAAATATAATAGAATTCACTAGCTAGTTGAAGTTATTGTTTTTTTATTATATTTTATTTGAGATATATTATTCTTTAACCACTCATTAAAGACTCAACGTATTGTTCATTATTTGGATTATTATTCCATAATTCAATAAATTTCTTTGCTTTTGTTAACTGTTCTAAATATAACTGTAAATCTAGTTTATTAGATTTGGTTTGATTTTCTTTCTTTTCTAAAGGCCTTAAATTTTTCCAACCCCAAATAAGTTTTTTATTGTATTCATCGTTCATGTTAAATTTAGATATTGGTAACACGTGATCAATATGGTAATAATCCCCATAATTATCTATATTCATTTTATCATCGAATTGAAATATAATCCATGATTTGAGAAATTCATCTGAACAACCCAATAAATTAGATAGTGTTTCTGAATGTGTTTCTTTGTTGAATAATTGTGTTAATCTAGTCCTTAAGCATTGTTTCAATCTAAAATTAAGATCTGTTTGATATCTTTCTCTCATATATTCTGTCATATAATCATTATAAGATTCTCTATTATCTTCTCGATATTGTTTGGTATATAGTTTAATACAAGTTTTACAATAATATTGAAAACCATCTTTGCTAATCTTACGCTTACTAAATTCTGTTAATGATTTATCTAATTCACACTTAGAACACTTCTTGTAGTATATGTTTATAACACCAGTGTTATTTGTAATATTGATAGTTTGTGGTTGTTCTGGTTCCATTTATTATACGTATTTTTGCATGTTTGTAATAATGATTCATAGTAACAGCTGTAACAGCTGTGAATTTATAGATTTATTCCATAGCTCTGTACATTGAATGTATATAGGTTCAAATAGAATCATTTTCTAGTATAAACATCGGATCCTCAACGTATTGTTCATTATTTGGATCATTATTCCATAATTCAATAAATTTCTTTGCTTTTGTTAACTGTTCTGAATATTCTAGTTTCAATTCATTCTCTAAATGTGTTTTAGTTTTATTGTGTCTTGCTTTTTGGGATTTATCTATATCGATATTACATGTTGGACAGTAGTATTTATTTGCTTCCATTTTAATACTATATTTTTTATTAAAATTGAACATAACACTTACCTCTCAACGCGTCCCGCCACGTGTGAGTCCCGCCTATTTATACTACTCAACAGTGGGGGAAACCCAGCTGCGTGTTGAGACTTGTAAATTATGAGGCTTGTGATTGGCTAGTGTAATAGTAAAATACTCAACTGTGATTGGCTGGAAATACTAAACTGTGATTGGATAGAGTAATAGGGAATATTCAACTGTGATTGGCTGGAAATACTCAACTGTGATTGGATAGAGTAATAGGGAATATTCAACTGTGATTGGCTGGAAATACTCAACTGTGATTGGCTAGCGTAATACTCAACTGTGATTGGCTAATGTAGTTTTCTAGATGGGTTGTTCTAGAATCAACATGTAATACGCAATACTCAACGTGTTGAGGCTTGTAAATTATGAGACTTGTGATTAGATAGAGTAATAGGGGTTTAGTTGTTCTATATCAAAGGTTGAGAGGTTGAGGTTGATAAATTTTCCAAATGTTAAAATAATAATAATTTCTACTTGAATTAGGAGTGTACGCGACTAATTCAAGTAGAAATTATTGTTATTTTAACATTTGGAAAATTTCTCGACCTCGACCTTTCGACCTTTGGTATAGAACAACTAAACCCCTATTACTCACATTGAAGTCCCTCTGGAGTCTCGGCGAGTATAACCGTATCATCAGCATATAACAGTAATAAGAGTTCGAATGTACCTAAGTAGATTTCATCATAATCAGTGCTTTTAACATGTTCTTCCATATCATTGATAAAAAGATTAAAAAGAAGAGGGGATAAACACTCTCCCTGTCTTACTCCAATGTTACATACAAAATACTCAGTGAAATTGTTATACTGCTTTACGCACGATTTCGTCGTTCTATACATGGAGTGTATTATTCTAAGGATTTTACCAGATAAACCATTACTATGGAGTTGGTTCATCAAAATTGACTGATCAACCAAGTCAAAAGCTTTAAAAAAATCTAGGAAAGCAGCATAGACTTTGTTACCCTTACTAATAAAATGATTTATAACTGAATTTAGGACAAATATTTGATATATGGTGCTGTATGAAGGACTAAAACCTGCTTGCGATTCTGTGAGAACTGAAAAAGCCTCACACCAGGAAGTTAATCTTGTATTTAATATGGTTGAGAACAACTTTCCAAAAACAGACAGTATAGTAATGCCTCTAAAGTTATTCGCATTAGAAGTGGGCCCCTTCTTATGAACTGGTACTATGTATCCCATACTCCAACTTTCAGGATATATGCCACTCTCAAAAATCAAATTAAATAGAATAGTTTAGAGGTTTTTGAAATGATTAAATAAGCTGTTTGAATCAGGTAGTTTACATTCAGGCGTAGAACCTTTAAATTTTGTCCACAGATCTCTATGATTATTGTTGTCATTAAATCATTGGTACCGCCGACCAGTTAAATAAGTCGACGGTTCTCGAATCGTCGGCATCGTCGACCAATAAAGACGGTTGCCTAGGTCAAACTACAAAATAACACCTTTTTCAAAAAATTAGTGAAATTACTTGACGCACTATAATATGACCGTATATTGGACTTGACCCAGTACCACACGATTCCTGCAGATTTGATTCCATTTGATTCTTTGTGAATTGTGTTGATTCATACATATGATCTTATCTAGACGATTAAGACGGACAGCTAAAATGTGATCTATATTGATTGTTTTTAATTCGGTTTATGAATGCATCGGTTGGTCATATTTTAGGGACCTGTTTCGGAAGCAGTTGCCCCGGTTGGTCGTGCCATTGCGTTTCGGGTACTGCTTCCCGAAATGCGAAAAAGGTGTGCCCTTCTTCAACGGCCGGACGTCTTAAATGCCCGGCGTCGGCACCGTATTGCGAGAAGAGGGCAAATAGTTACCGACATTGGGAATGGAAAGGACCCGGCTGTCAAATAGGTAAGTAGAGTTCCACTTAACCAGGGGCCAGTTTCTCAAGCGCTGGTTCCAAAAGAGAACCAATGAATACATACCAAGGTTGTCATTATGCCAGATATCCACGGGATAAACCATCTTTTGAGCAACTGGCTATACAGAAAGCCTTCACATGAGATGACGATTGCATTCCAACGAATGCCTTATTTTGCTATTGGCAGATAGTAGAATAGCGAATAAAGAATGATTTAAATGCATTATTTCCGGGGGTAACTACGACCAGTACTATAAGAGTATTTGATGATGGACGCGGTTACTGCACATAAATATCTGTTATTGTTAATAGAAATATAAACTAGCAACATTTATTTGCTGTCTGCCGTAGTAATAATGTGTATAATGAGTTGGCCAATTATGATACGTGAAACGTAAACATTCTAGATGAATACTGAATGTTGGGAGGTTTCTTGCGGAAAAGATCTAGAATATTTTATTCGACGACTCATTTTAGAATCTTGGAAAAAGGCTGAACAATCGACGAGAAAAGAGAAACGTTGCACGAAATGTGACTTTAGAAAGAAATATGATGGAGAAAGATCATTTCTAAAAATGTTTTCGCCTTAAATCCACGAGGGAATGATAAGGTCACGCCAAAAAATACTTTCGACCATCGAATGAAGCGAAATTGTAAAGAAACAATGCGGCGACGAAAGTCAAGGTTACATCCTAAACGTCGAATATATTTTTAATAAGATTCAGTACATACCGACTCATCGATTGCATAATAGGCAAACAGACTTTCATTTTTTCGTAAAAGGTTTTGATTTTTGTATTCTCTTTTCGTCGTTGCGTAACGTAGGTAACGTGGCTGAATCGAAGCAGGCGAGAATGTCCTCAAGTGGGGGTACTTACAATTCACAGATATACTGCTTTGATGGCGCAGTATCAAGCAGTAGGTACTGCGAAACGCGTAAGCAAACCAATCCTTGGATCATCGTCGATCTTGGCGCTAAATACGTCGTGCAAGCGGTGGATTTGTACTATTCGACAAGAAGTTCAAGCGCCTATTGTTACAGTTCTCAAAGTAAGTTTTCAGGTGAATAAGTAGTGCATACTAAGAATAAAGCAACAAATTGGAATGAAATTGGTTTGATTGACATTTGGCATTGAGCCAGTTGCAATGGGATCGGCCGTTCCTTACTGATTCGCAATCGAGACGTAAAGGATGACATTAGGATAGGTTATGCTTTCTTCTTATTCACTCATAACTCTGACGCTTGCTGGACCCCGTGCCGCAGTTGTCGGTTAGGTTACTGTTAAATTATTGATGTGTAAATGAGGGCAATTCCAAAACGCAAAGGAAGAAAATCATTGAATTTTCCAAAAAAATAATTTACGCAAAAAGGGTAAGCTTGCTTTGGTGATGCCTATATATCAATGTCGTACATATTACTTGTTTAGGTTTTCGACATGGATTAGGTTTCCCTAATTTCGAATATGAATTGCTTATGGTGAAACCTCTTTTTCAGGGAAGCTGAAGTGGCGTTTGTTGCAGAGCCGAGTCGGTGATGGTAACCATTACCATAATCCATTATGCACGAATTTCACCGATGTCGGGTACGGCTGCGGTAACCACGTGTTAAAACAATGCGACGAATCGTTGATAGGGCGGTATGTTTCCGTGCAATTGATGGGTTATAAAAGATTAAGACTTACAGAGATTGTGGTCATCGGATTCAAGTATATAGGTATATGTTCGTTGTCTTCATCGTCGAAATGCCATTCCGTGTATTTTGTGGTTTGTATTATTGCGCTGTGTGATGGCTCTGTACTCATAACATCCCAATAGTCGAAGTGTGAGCATGTATCTTTTACGCGTTAGCGGCAATAGGTCTCTAGATTGCAGAATACGTGATAAAAAACAACGATTCAGTGTCAGGATACATCTCACGTCTTTTTTCAGATCCGAATGAGTGCACGTATCCAGGCTCGTACGGTTGCATGGTGGAAGCTCAGTGCAATGTAAAAGTCCCCAATAGAGTCGACTATTCGACCGGTTACTGTCATAATGGCTGTAATGCGAACTATATCGGCAAATACTGTGAAAAAGGTTAGCGTTGTCTCATCCTGCCTGCAAGGATTTGGAATTTTCTCCTAGATCTGGAACTCTAGGTGCAAATGACAGTGCACCCGGTTTACTATATGAGCAGGTTTTGTTACCTCCTTAATATCGACGCCTCGAACTTTGGATCCCTTCTTTATTGAATGAACATCGTTTACCTCACACCAAAATAACTCAATCTATTCATCTCTCATCGTTATACTTTTACAGAATTCAAATTGACGTATACTATGAAATTGGTAAGCCAGCTCCATAGCGTCATCGTCAAAATAACAAACCCACGATTACCGAATGGTAAAACAGATTCAGGAAAGGGTTTTATACGTGTGGGATATCGCGTCCTTTACAGAAAAGTCGGCGATAAAGACTGGATCGTCGGAGGTACTGAACCACCAGCAAAACCGAGAGGCAGTAGATACGTCATGGCTTCGAGGCGAGATATAGTTATTTCAGGTCTTGCTGAAAACACCTATTACGAATTCGCCGCGAAGGCCTGGAAAATCGACGCTAATCTAAATTCGACGTTGGACGCTCGGAAATCATACGCATTTACGTTATGTTACGGTAATTCCCTCTATACTGTTAATGCATATTTCGTTTGGCATATAAAAATTCAACGCACTATATTCGTTTTTATGAATAGAGCCACTAGTTGGTCCGGATGTCACCAGCTTGCGACAACAGCGAGATGTCGACTCGTCGTTGTATAACGTTTACGTAGAATACGAGGTAAATAGAAATCACAATTCAAAATGAGACATCTAGTTTGAGAACCTATAAACCTTAAACGGATTCGTTGATGGTGGTAATCTGCAAGGATAACACGTTTCTTTACGTATCCGAGCATATCCACTAAGCAAACCCATTGTCCTGGAATCTGCAACGAAAAGAATAACCCGGAAGTTATCTGCGATTGGCTGCGCAATGCCACAAATCAGAGCACGTATACATGCAGCAGCACTCACTGACAAGGGGGCGCTAGCTGACGACCTGGTTGTCGCAGCGTAAATACTGTCATGTTCCGTTCCGATGCTAAACCTGCTTATATTATATATGCGAGTCAGAGCTAACGGTTGTGATTTACTTCCTTCGACGTGTCTTTTCAGACGATCAAAGCAGATCAGCGACGTTGCAACGCACCGGGCACGATTTACAGACTTTTTATTCGATCAACGACAAATGAAACGTGGACGAATGTCGGCCAGAATTACAAAATTTCCGGCCTGGAGCCTTTGACGAAATATCGACTGAAAATCGGTATCAAGAATAAAGGAAATGCTAACTTCATCTTCGGCAAAATTCACGAATTCTTGACCGGATCAGCAGGTGTTGTTTTTTTAAAAATATTAGGTTCAGTTGATTATCAAAATCGATCAATTCTATGGTAGAAAGTTGCTTTTTGTAACACGGAACATTTTCAATTTTCATTATTTATATTAGATAATACGATTTTTTATTTTCTCTCGACTCGCCTTAACGGCACTGTTGCAGTTACCCACTTGACGGCGACAAATACACCATTCGGTCTGAACGTTACCTGGAAGACTCCCGTTCAACTTCGACATCTACAGTTCAACTTTACTGGGAAATATCGGTTAATAAACAGGGCAGCGTGTCCGAAACAGAGGTCGAGGGAAGAAACTCAAGGATGTCCATTCCCAACCGATATCAACGAATTAGAACTAGTAGAACTGAGGAGCTACGCCTATTACGAGGTCACAATTACTTCTGTTTCGCTGAACGACAAATCTAAAGTGGAACGAGAATCAGTTGCATTAAATGTAACCGCAGAACAGTCAGGTAACTGAGTTCACGTTTGGTCAAAATCGGCACATTTTACATCAAAATGTAACACGACTATTTTCCAGCTCCGACTGGTACTCCTAGACCACCCATGGTTTGGCCACAAGATGTGGGCTTATCGACGATCAACGAGACAACTTGGGTACAGATACGTTTCAACGAAATCTCGTGCGATTTGAAAAATGGAAACTTCATCGGTTTCCACTACAAACTCTACGAGAAAAACTCCGGTGAATTAGTAGACGAAAATGTGACAGTGCAGAGTTCACGTTATTACATTGAACATTTGAAGCCGTTTACGACATATTTGCTGAGCTACACCTGGACGAACGAAGCCGGCGAAAGTCCGCAATCTAATAGCACCGAATTCAAAACAGACGAAACTAGTAGGTCACATATATTTCATCGACACAATATTGATTATCATTTTTGCTTAACGCGCATTATGTTTTCCCATTCAATAGCATGTTATTTACATAAGAATCGAGTTCCTTGTTGATAGGAAAATGTCTGAGGCTATCAAAAAATGTTTTGGCAGGGAATGTCATGCATAAGATTCACCCCGGACATAGAGGAAACATCTATCGCATCAAATAGAAATTCTGAGATTAAAATTTAATTTCGATCAGATCTACTCAATCTCTATAGACCTCACAGCTTATATGATATAATTTTTACTATTTTCAGCTTTATTGGAAGTAAAGATGAAAATAAACCCCGTTGATCGTAATGAGGACAATTTGGACTTCACCGTCGATTTTACGCTCAACCAAATCCGCGGAGAAGTTCTAAACTATGCCTTACAGTGCGGAGAGACGACCGGTGACGGCGTCAAACCGAAAAGACCCAGTCGTTCATATTGGAAAATCGATAAAGATCCGAAGAATCTACCTTTCAAAGTTTACAATTTGAAGCCTGCGACGTGGTACGGATGTAGGGTAAGTCAGCATTGTAGCACCCGAAACCTAGGTATATATAAGTACGTTTGGCTGGGAGATGTAATAGGTCAGATATGTTGTTGAAATGCTTCACTATTGTTTCATTCAACGCTCACTCCGGTCAGATTTACTCAACCACGTATTCATTTCTTCTAGGGAAGTGCTTTGAGTAAGAAAGGCTGGGGTCCATCCACTGCTTACATCTACGTCTTGACCGATGATTGAAGTTCATCTAAGGCCAGTGGACAAGAGAGGAGCAGCAAATAGACCCAACATTAAAATATTTTGAAAAATCTCTCATGTAAATCTCTATATCGACTTTGTTCAACGCATAGATACAAGTACTTCATTTTATCTTGAAACAAATATCGTAATGATATAATAAACATATACAGTCAGTCGGTTAAGTTACTAATGATAATTTACAAATTTTTCCAAACGATCCCACCGTAATACGCTATTTTCTACTCTGATTTTCTTTTACTTTTCGTGCATTAATGAAGAACGATACTTTAGATCGAAGAGGAAAAGATAGAAGGAAAAACGTATTTCACATCAGCCGACAGATCTATGTCTTACGTTTATTACGGCAATCGCTCCACGCCGTAATGAATGGCTAACAATTTTGCTTTAGAATAAAGGCCCTTTGACGAAAACGATCGTAATTTGTAATTTGTTGATGCCACGTTTAATACGTTCTATACGCGCGCTGTCTGGTAAGCGCAAACAATTTTGTTTCCCGTCAATTATGCGGGTAAATTAGGCAGTCTGCTGAGTTAGGTTATCGTGTATTTTTCGAGGCAAGATGTGGGTAGAATATCTGTGCGGTCTCCTTGCGGTTGCCGCTGCGCTTAATACATTACAACACGCTGAAGGTAGGCATCAGTTAGATTTCAGTTTATGTATGGTAGTAAATAATATTGAATATTAGTAGTTTGATACCGATTTTTTAGGGGAATGATAGCAATGATGCATCGATAAACTTACTATGATGTGTAAAGGCGTTGAATGTTTTGAATTCGGTTAATAAATTGATTCGTTGGTCATATTACAGGGACATGTTTCGGTAGCAGTTGCCCTGGTTGGTCGTGCCATTGCGTTTCCGATGACCGGAATGCAAAAATCGTCTGTCCTTCTTCATCAGCCGGACGTCTTAAATGCCCGTCGTCGGCACCGCACTGCGAGAAGAGGATCGATAGTTACAAAAACTGGGAATGGAAAGGACCTGGCTGTCAAATAGGCAAGTACAATAAAGAAGTTTCCAGTTTCTAGGCGCCATTTTGTGGCGGTCCCTCGAGGTCCCCATTGTTGCGATAATTTGCGCTCATTTTCAAAACATAAGTTTTTATTGAATATCATATAGCTCTGCAGTCCCTTGCTTGATTAACTTCATTAATACACCATTTTGAAGGAATTGAAATGCATGTATTTTCCGGTGATTATTGGATTTTTTGAACGCAACAATTGAGAGCAGTGACGATTTGAAACCAAGGACCGCATTTTTAAACCGCGCTTCGAAAAATTGCGATTTTTATCAATTTTGAAATATCTTAGTGGTTATTAAAGCTATATTTCCCATTAGCGGAATAAAAGATATACAGTATGATAGACATCTGGTATGAATTTGGTGCTTTTGGAAGAATTTGAACCAAAAACCTCAAAATATTCCCTTAGACTATACAGTCTAAATGTCGAATATGTTTTAAATATTTCCGTACATGTCGACAACGATAACACGTTAGCAGACTTTCAATCTCAATTTGTTCTAATCTTTCATATAGAAGACAGTTCTTTTTTAACATTTCATTTTTATCGGTACGTGACGTGTGTAGGTAACGTGGCCGAATCGAAGCAGGCGAGAATGTCCTCTTATAGTTCACAGAGATACTGCTTTGATGGCGCTGTCTCAGGAAGGTACTGCGAAACTCGCAGGGAACACAATCCTTGGATTATCGTTGATCTTGGTGCTAAACACGTAGTGCAGGCGGTGGATTTGTACTATTCGACAAGATATTCAAATGGCTATTGTTCCAGTTATAGAAGTAAGTTTTCACGTGAATTAGCGAATTATTGATACAACGAAGCAATTGAATTAATTTGAATTTTGGCATTGACCCACAGTGTTGCACAGTGGTCAGTTGTTGTGGTCCCTATTGTAGTAGTCCCTATTGTTTCAAAGTCGAGGCGTAGGATGACACCAGGCTAGCTGGATGGACCCAGTGCCACACAGTTCTCAGCTTCAGGTTTGACTCGTAGCTTGGAGTTACTCAAAGGTCCTAGAGACAACATTTGTTCATTTCCACCAATGTTTTAACGCTTGAGTCAAAGTCTACCCATTAAATTCTTGACGCGCAAATGAGAGCGCTAGATAGCTAAGATGCCTCAACGAGAAAAAAAACGTCGGATTTTCTAAAGAGAAATTCATTAAACATCCTTTTGCACCAATGAGGGAACTCTGTTTTGGCGGGGTGTGAAAATGTCAATGCTAATACGAGTTAATGACCTTTCGTTTCATGTGTAGCTCATATTTGAAAACTCTTTTTCAGGAGGGCTCAAGTGGAGTTTGTTGCAGAGCCGAGTCGGTGATGGCGACGATTTACATAATCCAATATGCACGAATTTCACCGATGTCGTGTACGGGTGCGGTAACCACGTGTTTAAACAATGCGACGAATCGTTGATAGGGCGGTATGTTTCCGTGCAAATAATGGCTTATGAGAGATTAAAACTAGCTGAGATTGTGGTAATCGGATTCAAGTATATAGGTATATTCGTTGCTTTCGATATTGTTATATTGAATTCTATAACATATTGATATATGCTTTCAATTATGTATCTATAAAAATTCGTTCTATATTGTTATAATTTCCATGTAGATAAAGAAAATTAGCGTTAATCGTTAATCGTGTAGCCTGGGATTTGTATTATGTTCTCTACCCATAAAATACAAAAATATTACGATGAAAACCATATATCAATTTTTCAGATCCGAATGAGTGTACGTATCCTGGTTCGATCGGTTGTATGACTGAAGCTCAGTGCAATATAAACGTCCCCAATAGAGTCGACTATTTGACCGGTTACTGTCATGGCGGCTGCAACGCGAACTATATCGGCAAATACTGTGACAAAGGTCAGTCGTGTGTTACCCTGTGTGCAAGGATTCGAACTTCTTTGCTGGAGCTGGAAGTCCAGATACAAATTAATGGCTGTCTGTGTAGCGGCATAGCGCTCATGGCCAAGGACCGTGAGGGGATGGTCGACGATAGAAATCTCTTGAAATTTTGAGAAGAATTTGGTGGATTTTTACGACGTTGAACAGTGAATTCCGTGAAATAAATCATAAATAATCAACCAAATCAATACCCCAATCACAGATCATTTCGCATGAGAAAATATTACTTCTTATTCGCCTGAATTGAAAAAATTCACTTAGGATTTTTTGGGGTAGACATTTTAAGGGAGCTCCAGATTTAGGAGGAGGGGGTCTGGACGCCCTTGGACCCCCTAAATCCGCGACCGGATTTTACTTTAGCAAGCAGCGTTTCATACCTTAGCATCGACGCCATGAACTTCGAAATTCCTACAATTGAATGAACATCGTTAAATTAACCAAGATATCCGAACCTACCAATTTTTTGGTATATTTCAGAATTCAGATTGACGTACACAATAAAACTGGTTAGCCAGCACCATAGCGTCAACGTCACTATATCGAATCCACGAGTACCGAATGGTAATATGGATTCAGGAAAGGGTTCTATACGTGTGGGATATCGCGTCCTTTACAGAAAAGTCGGCGATAAAGACTGGATTGTCGGAGCTACTGAACCACCAGCAAAACCGGGTGCCAGTACAAATTTCATGGCTCCGATGCGGGATAAAGTTATTTCAGGGCTTACTGCAAACACACGGTATGAATTCACGGCCACGGCCCGGAAAATCGACGCTAATTTGAACTCGATGTTGACCGAAGATCCTCTGAAAACCTATGTGCATACATTATGTCACGGTAATCCGCTTTTCGTTTTCAACGCATACAAATTATTCCGATTGGTAATTAAGAAAATTCATTGTATTACCTTGTTTTTACTGATTAATAGGGCCACTAGTCGGTCCTGGGATTACCGGTCTGCGACAACAGCGAGAAGCTGATTCCCCGTTGTTCAAAGTTTTCGTAGAATACGAGGTAAATGAAAATAATGATTCCAAAGTAATATATCCATTTTATTGAGAAACGCCTTCTTGAGGAGCGCTTAATTCAATGATGGTGGTATTTTTTTGGTACCATAATACGTTATCTGATATTCTTAGTATGATTGCTGGTAGATATAACTATATTCGCGAGAGTCAGAGTGGAGAGTTGAGATCGGTTTTCTCCGTGTTTGTCTTTTCAGACGATCACAGGGGATCAGCGACGTTGCGACGCACCAGGTACGATTTACAGAATTTTCATCCAATCAACGACGAACGATACATGGATGAATGTCGGCCAGAATTACAAAATTTCCGGCCTAAAACCGTTGACGAAATATCGAGTGAAAGTCGGTATCAAGAATAAAGGAAATACTAACTTCGTCTTCGGCAAAATTCACGAATTCTTGACAGGATCAGCAGGTGTTGCATTTTATTTCAAATATTTGAGTTTGTAGATGTTAATAAGATCATATCTATGAAAGTAGGCTATACTTTGTCAAATACTTACTTTAACTCTATATTACTTATTATATTTCTATATCTACGTTTACTCACGATAATGAAGTTACCCATCTGACGGCCGCATATGCACCATTCGGTCTGAACGTTACCTGGAAGACTCCCGTTCAACTTCGACATCTACGATACAACTTCGCCGGAAAGTATCGATTGATAAGCCGGTTAGCGTGCCCGAAAAAGAGGTTGACTGAAAAAACAAAAGGATGTCCATTCCCAACCGATATCAACGAATTAGAACTAGTCGAACTGAGGAGCTACGCCTATTACGAGGTGACAATTACTCCTGTTTCGCTTAACGGCGAATCTAAAATGGAACGAGAATCAGTTGCATTTAACGTAACCACAAAACAGTCAGGTAACTGAGTTCAGGGTTTGTCTAAATCAGCACATTTTTAATCATAATGTCACTACACAACTTTTTTCAAGCTCCGACTGGTACCCCTAGACCAGGCGACGTTTGGCCACAAGATGTGGGCTTATCGACGATCAAGGAGACAACTTGGGCGTCAGTCCGTTTCCACGATATATCGTGCGAGTCGAGAAATGGAAACTTCACCGGTTTCCACTACAAACTCTACGAGAAAACCTCCGGCCAGTTGGTTCGGGAAAACGTGACGATGGTGAGATCACTTTATTACATTGAACACTTGAAGCCGTTCACGATCTATTTGCTGAGCTACACCTGGACGAACGAAGCCGGTGAAAGTCCGCAATCTGATACCACCGAATTCAAAACAGATGAAACTAGTAAGTCACATATAACAAATCATAATGAATTACCATTTTTCCATCCTGCGCTGCGTTTCCCCATTAGTTTGAATGCCGTTTTTGATAATTTTCAGTAATTGAGATCTTTGCTGATCGAAATATTGTCTGAGGCTATCCTATCCAAAACTACTGTCTTGACGAAGAATGCCATGTTCAAGAACAATTCCAACAATTTTCTAACAACGATTTCATTAGGCTAAACAAAAATGATACCTTGTTTCTCCGCAGCGGCCGGGTCATTCATGTGAATAGAATGTTCTGATTTTCATTTTTGTCATCATATCTGCATAGGCAACTCCGAGACCTAACTGGTGCAATGATATCATTGTACTATTTTCAGCTTTATTGGAAGTAAATATGAAAATAAACCCCGTTGATCGTAATGAGGACAAATTGGACTTCACCGTCGATTTTACGCTCAACCAAATCCGCGGAGAAGTTCTGAGCTATGCCTTACAGTGCGGAGAGACGACCGGTGACGGCGTCAAACCGAAAAGACCCAGTCGTTCATATTGGAGTATCGATAAAGATCCGAAAATAATTTACCTTTCAAAGTTTACAATTTGAAGCCCGCGACGTGGTACGGATGTAGGGTAAGTCAGCGTTGTAGCACCCTAAACCTTTGTTCATTTTAACAAGTTAGGCTGGGAGATGAAATAGGTCAGATACTTTGTAATCCAACTTCTTCCATATTGTTTAGTTCAGCGCTTACTCCAGTCTTTACTTAAAAAACACATATATATTTCTTCTAGGGAAGTGCTTTGAGTAAGAAAGGCTGGGGTCCGTCCACTCCTTACGTCTACGTTTTGACAGTCGGTTGAATTTCATCCGGAGCCATGAGAGGAAAATTGAGAGGAGGCAAATAGATCTGTCACACAACATTACCATATTGTCGATACTGATTTAATCATGTAAAACTCTATTCTAAAACTTATAAATACTTCTTTTTATTCTTAAACAATTATCATAATAATATAATACACATATATATATACAGCCATTAGCTCAGCAACTAATAATCATTTACTAAATTTTTCCAGGAGATCCCGCCGTAAAACGCTTTACTTCTTACCCTGTATTCCTAACCTTTCTCGCGTTAATACGAACGAATCTTCGATATTAGAGTCCGATCATCGAAAAGAACGGACGATAAAACACATTGACACATATATAAAGTATTTACATCAACCGACATCAAATCTTGTCTTAATAAATGTTTACAAATTACGCGGCAACGGGGATCTACGTTCGTCATAACAATCATCCGAAATGAACGACTTATAATTTTGCATCAGAATCGAGACCATGAAGTATACGTATATGTTCGTATATTTTCGTCAGTCAGGGCGAACTCCTGTTTTCGTAGCTGGTTGACTAATGGTCCAGAACTAATAACCGAACGAACTTAGTTCGGTCGTAACGTATTTCACAGTGTCGGCCATCTTGAACCTAGGTCCGAGCTATTCCCGTGGTCGACCATTTCCGGACCATAGTTCCGATTAACTGACATCCGGTTTTGCTTAGTTCGACTACAGTCGACTAACCCCGATAACCGAAGTTCGCCCAGACGTAAAGAACCAACTGCGGCAAGTGACGATGCGGGTTTACTCTATTTACTTCGGTATAGATCGATTAATGATTTATAGTTACCATGGGGACTATCAATCGTTCGCTGTAGACTGGTAGATCGACCGTTCACAGGAAGGATTATTATCGTTTAAGGATGCATGGTGATTTCTTGTCGTCCTCGAGGAAATATCGCCAGTTATATATTCATAATTCACTATCAGACATTCCGTCGTGTTTTTCAGATATTTCTAACGTGTATCCATGTGATAAGAGGCCACTCTGAATTTCATCACTTTGAGATAACTGGTAATGAGGGGTAGGAGTGGGGCGGAGTTAAAATTTTCGAAGGGTCCTTCAAAACGTCAGTGTCAAAATTAGGTCAAAATTTTGCGAAATTTGGATACGATTTTTCGTGTTTTGTTTTGTGGAAAATGAAAAATCAAAAGATTTATTCAGGTAATCGAAAAATTGAATCTCGATAAGATCTGTCCTTTTTCCATAGAAAAGTGTCCCGTTTCACGGGGAAAAGTTCTTTCTTGAAATAAAACTGCCGGCAAAAAAGCTCGACACAGGCCTGGCAATCACCTGCAGACGGCCATTAAAACATTTCTAAGCAAAAATTATAATTCAATGATTGGTAATAAATATGCGGACGGGAATAACACTGTCGTTCGTTAAAAACATCGTTATATTGCATGTAATTTTCAGCACCAGAAGAATAGTCGGTACAAAACGGTTACTAATAGAAACCAGGGTTCGTGTGTTCGATGATACACCGCTTACAGAACCGTTTAACGGCTCTGTATGCTTCCACCGATATGTGGCAGTCTTGGACGTTAAGCTGTTGTAATCCCGGGCAACTATTGGCGAGCATGATCACTCCGCGGTCCGTGATACCGTCGCACGATTTCAAGCTGAGCTTCTTCAACTGAACGCAAAAGTCGCCGAGTATTTGCAAGCCGTCGTCGGTGACGTCACACTTGCCGACGTCCAATGAGCGGAGGCGCCTGCAGGAATGAGCCAATTGGACGATCGAATCGTCGGACACCGCCTCGCACCCGCGGCAATTCAGATAGCGCAGTTTGTAACAGAATTTCGCTATGTACCGAACTCCGACGTCGGATATTTTATCACATTTCGCAATACTCAAGTAACGCAGGCTGGTTTCTAACTTCGAAAGTTCCCGTAGGCCGAAGTCCGTAATACGGCGGCAATCGCTGAGACTTAGTTCGCGTAACATGGTGCAGTAGTTGGCGATATACTGGACACCGATGTCCGATACGCGCGTACAGCGACGTAAGTACAGGTAACACAGTTGAGTACAATGGGACGCTATGATGCTCAGACCGCCGTCCTCCAGATCCACGCAATCGCTCATATCCAAGTAGCGCAGGAAGATCTGCTTGCTTCGCAACGGCGACGCTTGCATCGAGGCTTCTGGCGTTAGACTGATGCAGGTGATCGAAGAACATCCTGAAATTTGAATCAGAAGCGGTCTTAATAATATTTGATAGGGATGATATGACGTATTGTTCCAGTTGAATTGAGTTCCTAAAAGTGCTGAATATTGAAGTGTCAAATTCTCTTTAAAATTTGGTTATATTTTCAAAAGGACAAACGGGTCAAACTTGATGATAAGATAATATAGTTCTACCACAGTTCTTAGTCTAAAGAGACTTTTTAGACTGTAGAAACCACCCGATATATTTCTATATTTTATAGTCATTCATTCATTTATTGTGGGATTTTACACTTATTGTCTCATCACGGATACGGTGATCAACAACAACATTCATTTGAATATTCTAAAAGACTTGCACTCACCTAATAAGTTCAAGTGTTCCAAGTTCGTACATTTCGACACGACTTCGAAAATGGCCATGTTCGTTATATTAGCACATCCCAGTAGGTCCAGATGAGTTATTTCCGGGCATCGGTTGGCGATGACTTGTAGCCCTTTGTCGGATAGTTTAGAGCAACCGTTCAAGTTAATCCGGTGAATGTTCACGCACACGAATGGCGTATCGTAACTCAGCCGATGAGTTAGAACTTTCAGCGCCTTGTTTATGTCCACGGAGCTGTCGTTGACACGTATCGAAGTCCACAAAGTAGGATCCCAGGCCAGGCCGTACCAGCGCCGGCAGACGCGCGCGCACCGACACACCTGCTCGGTTGGCAAGTTCGAGAATATACCCAGTATGATGTCATCGGGTAAGAAATCGAACGACGAAAATCGTATTTGTTTCTTTTTGCTCGGTTTAACCGATCGTTGCTGTTGCAGGCCCTCGTACTCTTTGTTGGACACGGACGATAGATTACCACTCGAGTAATCGGACGGGGTATCGTTCATCGGCGACACGGGGGAACTCGTGTAGAATATTTTCGCCTCGATCGGGTATTTCGGGGCCGGGATTTCGTCTTCGTCGACGTCGTTATCGACATAGTCGACGGAAGCGTCGTTGCCCGCGGAAGTGAAACGCGCGCTCTGCTGGTGATACGGCGGTCTCCTTTTCGACGACGATTCGCCACCTGGCGGCGTTTTGCACGGACTTCTCGTGGCCATTCTCGGCGGACTGTAGCATACCGGATTCGTGAGGTCGGATCCGACTCCGGAACTCGAATCCCCGTGCGGATTATCGAAAGGTTGGATATCATCTGAAAAATGCGAGAAGATTCACAATCAGTGATTTTTAAGCCCTTTTCGTATTGGGAAAGATCATAATACATAGGGTTTTAAGACAGTTGAAGGAATATCACAAAATTAGATAGATTTTCGTGACAAAAATTCGCACAAAAAGAAGGCTTCGAAAATAAGGAGATTTCTCATCGGACATCCCGTCGACATTGACATCAAGTACCGGCAGTGGACTCCCAGTGTTTTGCGTGACATGTGCGTGTACGCTAATTCACTCTCTCTTGAAACGACAGGGGCCGAATCAACATATGGCGTGAAATGAAAAGCCACAGGCTATGAAATACGAAAGGCTTCGAATTTCCGCTACGTGACTTTTCAATGATGAAATCGCACCCAACAGTTATATATCAAATGCCCCGAAACATGTTTCGATTTTCGACACATCGAAGTCGTGTTCTTCACACGATACTTCCATCTGTTTTTCAGCGCGTGAAAACAATGATACTTCATTTTAAAGAATGGTTTGCCTATATGCATATGGTTTCCAAATACGAACCCTTAGCATTTTCACACGCGCATACAGAACTTTTAATTCATGCACGGAATCTGTACCTTATTTTCCAAATCTTCCAAATCACTAAGACACTACATAATCAGCGTTGTGGCGATAAAGAGAATCCAGCAATAATAAAGTGCGAAAATGTTTCGTTGAGCTAGTGGCTTATTCAACGTTTCGACTATATCTGTATCATTTCTGATTACTTAAATCAGCCTCGTTGCTCTGGAGTGTATATTATATATATTTTTATAATTTTCTGTTGTAACCCAGTTTTCCTGAATATGACTGTTAGGATGTAGTCGAAACGGTGAATAAGCCCAGTAAACCAATGTTCGCAGTTTTATTTTTCTTCATTACTGCGAGATTATCTTTATGCTATATTTTCTACAATATTGATCATTACACACAACAAATCGGCAAAACGTATCCAGACAATTTTCAGGGGAAAACTGCTTAAGTAAAACATATTCTTGACAGGAGGTCTATCAGTCAAGGGGTTCCAGACGGCTATACAAAGGCCTATACCGAACATGCACCTGATGAGCATACATTCCCTGAAAGAAACTTATTCGCTCCACATGTTTCGGTGTTTCTTGCTCGGCTGGCTGTCGCTTTGGTCAACAGGTGTCGGCGTTCCCACCACACAACCCACCAAGGGGCCGGTGAAAACGCCGGATTTCGAATTTAAACGCACTAAATTATTCACGGAATGCGCCAATGAGGCCTTAGAATGTCATGGTTCGTACGTTCGGAAGAGACATTGAAAACGGAGTCATTATTGTCTATTATTTGAAAACCTTTGAATCCAATTCGAATTCTATTGTGTATTTTATCTGTTTCAAAAGGCCGAATGTTCTATACGAAAGATGGTTAATTGCGATAAGGTTTAGATAAGTTTTCGTAATTGACACACGTGCGATTTTTTTTCGACGTCGGACGACAAAAGCTCGTGAAATCGAATTCGAGACCCATTCTACGCTCGACAAAAGATCAGAATTTCTCAATGAAACTGGGCCGTTTGTTTACCGTAAATACACGTCGATTTCGACTCGAATCGCAAAATGGTAGCTTATAAATCATTTTCGACTTTGTTTCGAGCGACATCGTGACACGAAGAACAAAGGCCGTTAGTCAACTGCCGCGGACCCACTGACTGCGATCGACAGCAAAAAATATGTTCCGAACCAAAACACCAATTATCCGTACGTGATTCGGTGAATCGAAATTTAATTAAGCCGACATCGAGTTTAACACGCGTCATCGTTATCGGCTTTGACGATCTTGAGATCGCGTCAAAATCAAACAGGTAACGGGGGAAAACGAATCGAAATGGACAGTGCTATTTCGTATCAAACGGTGGCGATAATCGAAAAGAAAAACCAATATAGCATCAAACGGAGCCGCGAATCTATAGGTAACAAGGGAATAATCGGAATAGGTTTTGCGATTCGCATGTATGTGCGGGTCGTTTTTTTGTTTGTTTTATACGTCAAAACCGCATGAAATACGTAATCTATCGAACGTACAAAAAGTTAGAAACCACATTAAAGTGAAAACAATAAACTAGAAGAGAATAAGATAAAAACCCACTATCTACAGATTAAAAGAATTTAAAAACAAGAATTTATTTATTAAATCTAAAATATATATAAGACACGACGTTTCGATGATCTCTAGGGTGAGATCGAAACGTCGTGTCTTATATATATATTTTAGATTTAATAAATAAATTCTTGTTTTTAAATTGTTTAATCTGTAGATAGTGGGTTTTTATCTTATTATCCGTTCACCACGTTTGAGTGTGGTTATCGTTATGTTAAACTAGAAGAGAATCTAACGTTTGGACTCAATTCTATGCACCATTTTCAAAATCATAGATAATTGAGTCGACACATCAGATTGTCTTCTAGTTTTTTTTCTATTGCATTGTGGGTTTTAACTTTATTGATATCAGACAGTCACTAGTCTATGGAAACCAACATCTTTAATGGCTGTATAGCGCGCGATACGAATCGTTTTTCTTTTTTGGTGTCGAGGTTCATTTAATACAAGTTTTGTTACGCATTCCATGTATATGCATTATGTTCGTTTATTAAATAATCCCTTGGTTACTTTATTTAGAAATGGGAAATATCACGACGTACGTACATTATTCCACTGCTACACCATATACCCAGACTACGAGAAATATTTCCAGAATTAAGCACGAAAAGGGAACTGAAAAGACAGTAACCTCTATCGTGTGACACCGGTTCTAGCACAGTTACATACCCCGGACTTAACATTAGACTTTACTCCTTTATTACAGTCAACTGCCGATATACCGCCCACATAGGTCCAGAACGACCTTGGCGGTATAGAGAGTATGGCGGTATATCGGGGTGTTTTACTACGTATTTGTGTAGAGATGTACATTGAAAAAACCTGGCAGTAGGCGGGGGTGGTGGTATACGGGAGGGCGGTATATCGGGGGTCATGGTTAATATCTTTAATCGTTAAAAGTAAACTCCCTAGTATGCAACCAGGACGTAATGAAAACGATTCCACAGGTAAAGAAATAATCTGATACCCACTTCACGCATTATCATAATTCGGACGTGTAAAACTATGCGAGAATGTGGCTTGTTTTCGGTGTATGTACGTCTTTTGTGCGGGCAATTCATTTTCACACCGATATTATATGAAAAATTATGCGCACTCGAAGAATTACCGCGACGTTCTTGTACATCGTCTATACAAGCAATCGGGGTATTCTCTTTCAGACGATTCGACGCTAAAGCGAATACCGCACGACACGACGTAAAAAACAAACGACCTTCTTTTGAAGAGACACGCGGAGATATTTTTCATAATCGCGCCTGGGTAGACTGGTTGAATTTTCTATCGGGTATTTAAAGCTTAAATTTCAATGAGCCTATTCATTTCGTAATATACAGATTCGCCTGAAATGTTATAGGGTTGTTAACATGTTTGGTTTTTGTACGAAAACGCGAGATCTAACACATCTACGTTGAAAAGGTAACACCGAATATGAAAGTTGATCGACCCACCTGGTAAGATGATATAATACCCGAGGCGTGTCCCAAGGCCACACTATACAGTCACAAAACCAGGCCTCTGCCAAGTAGGGGGAGGGGTTCGGGGGTAGCGAAAGAACCCCCTAATATGTTCGAAGTGCCCAAATCCATTCTCAAACGATTTATTCAGACATTAAAAAGTCGTAATTTAGGATCTGTGTTTTTCTTACGGTGAAAAAGCGCCATTATTCTTGAGATAGATCTGCCCCTCAAAAGAACTTTGGTTCGAATATAGCTATTGCTACAATGATTGTTTTTTTTTAAATACTGTTTCGTATCATATTGTAATTTCATATCTTAATATCAATATGTTAACTTAGATAAACTATACTACACTATATCCAAGATTCGGAATATTCATTTTCTCGGCGCGAAAGAAAACAACTAGATTCACTGGAATGTTTGGGAAATATCGAGATTTATGATTAACGACGATTAGTAAATTATGATCTGATTTTGGCCACCTTCCAAAACACGTGGGCTCAATTCGTGTTTCACGGGTCAGGGGTTCAAGCCTATACAAATAGTGACTGACTTCATGTTAATGTCCTAACACACAAGATAGCTAACAACCATACGGTTTTTTTTTTCATAGTTGCTAATGCGCGCCGAAAATCTTTGGAATTTTTGCTGAATTTGGGCTCGAATTCTTTCCCTTTTATGTTCGGAAAGCTCCGAGGCTTATTGCACCTTGAGAAAAAGTATTTCGCTGTCGGTAAAATTTTAATTGGCAATGTTTAATGGCTATTTTGTAAATAAACTGCGTCGCCTTCAACTGGGGCTTTTTAATTATCGCTGCGTGCGATCGTCGTCGGCAAAGCTTTCGGTGTCAAATCAAAGCGGGGACAATTTAACAAATTCCATAATTCGATCAAATGAATAAAAATGGATGAAGAATGAAGGCATAAACCAACGAATCATCGTAGATATATTTCTTAGAGACGATATTTTCGAAAGCGTATTTAAACTATTTAAAAAACTTTGCCATCGCAAAGCGCTTTGTGACCCGTCAAATGAAAGATTGTGGCGGATAAGAACAGCCGAAGCTATTTTCTATTCATTTTACATAACATGATTGATTGTCTAGTCGGACCATTACGTTTGTACGCGATATTTAGTAGGCCTAGGTTTTTTTTAGAAAGCTTTGAATATAACAACACCGTTTCAATAATAGAAAACAGTTTTGTATATATCACATAGTACGCAGTTGCATAAATGGGATCGGAAAATACGTCATGCTATATTTCGATGGTATACAAACACATAATAGACCATCGGAGTAACCCGCAAACCAGCTATCTCACCAGATGGCGGGACGGACATTCGGTCTTTCGTTGACAAAATAAGTTCATTATCAATGAACTTTGAATTGAATTTTTAGGCTCCCGAATCCATAAATTATCACAGTACTTTATATATTACATAATTACATTATATATCCATATATTACTACCAATACTTTAAATTCATTTTTCTACTCAGAAATTAATATCTTATTAATATCATGTATTTCATGTATCCAGAAAAGACGTTTTCACCGAAAGGAAGAAGAAATTGAAAGCGGCGAAGACCGAGTTACTACTTGCGAACCTGGCGGATCCTCGCCTGTCATATGTGGAATCCTCGATTGCAACAGGAGGTCGCAGGTTCTCCATTGCGTAGAAATTGAATTCGAATTCAAGATTAATTTATTTGCGGTTAAACAGATTCAAACATCGATTGATTACCCCAAGTGACCATGCGAATAGAAAGCGTATAAACTTTCACGTCAAATCCTGGCAATTAAAAGGCTATAAAACACAATATACGACAGTAAACCTATGGCCCTAAGTGTTTCAAGTATAGGCGATTTTATAGAGGATAGGCCTTACGTGCTACGATCCAAAATGCAGAACTAATTTTACGACACAACGGAAAGGATTTATGAATGAAAATGGCCATAAACTCGACGAAAACACTCCTTGATTTATGACGTCATACATTTTCGTCAATAAACAAAACAAAACCGAAAATCTATCGATGATATTTGTTTTCTCAGCTCCCAGATATATACTAATTTTAGCTCAATCAATTGTGTTTCCGGTGAAATCGTTGTTGCCTCCCAAACAAATCGATCCCAACCGTGGCGTGGGAGTGATTTGTCATAGGCGTGAACATACACGATGAAAAACACTTCCTCCATCGCTAAAAATCCTATCTACCCTGCACATTACCATTTTAAAATCATGACCAAGCAATCCATTACAGCAGCTATAGAAATGAATTGATCACAAATCTCATTGTAGTTTACAAAACGAGAATTGGAGAAACAAAGTATCATTTCATTTTAGCCTAAATTCAGAGGGCTCTCGCTTAATATTTCCTCTGTTGAAGTTATAAGGTCACGGTAAGATGGGAACGGCCCGGCTAGTATACGCTTTACGATCGGACATCTTTCAGCAACCAGAAATGTTTAAAATTCGGCTTGCTGTAAATGTATGGATCGTTTTATTACGTGGGACAATGAAAATATATACTTTATCACAGAAAGTGCAGTACATGTGATTTGTGAAGTATTTCTAGTGACGAAATCGTGCTCGTCGTAACCGGTGCCTGTTTCATTATCACGTACGTATACTGTAAAACACGAGAAACTCATTTCGAAATAAAGGCCCCCTGTATATACAATGAAACGGGATAGAACAACGCCTGAAGTAACTTCTGAATAATGACGAAATGAATCGACGACACTCCTTATGACCATAATTTCACCGCAAATAATCTGTCTGTATATGTGTTTATATATATAGGTAAGGTTAGAGCCAGCCCACACGACAACATAGTACTGGGCATGAACCCTGAGGTGTTCATTCATGAAGGTCTACTATACACTACTGCAGAATTATTAATCTATTTCGATCATTGTACGTATTCATCGCATAGAGAAATCGTTTCGTACCAAAAATAACGCGTTAGATATCGATTTTCCATATCTATAGATTCAAATATATATATAACGCTCGTATCGGTTTAGGTTTAAACATTGGCGTCGGTGTTCTTAAGATGTAGAATCTAATAAAGGATATTCATTTTGAAAATCATTTTGACTTAGTACGTGTTTTTGACTTAGATTTTGAACGAATAATTGAAAGTTTCATGGCGGCGGTGATTTCGCATATGATGTAGGACAAAAACAAGATCTCTACCTTATGTAGGGTAAAACATATTCGTCTAGTTTTTTCGTTTTGATAACACATTTCAACGGCTCGTAATGCGCTCTGGCAATTGTTCCCTTGCACACACATAGATATCAGACAGCGTGCCCATCCATCAGGCACCGGGGGACGTTATGACTGGGCCGGTGTTTGGTTAATCGTTGATCGAGGACTCTCGGTGTCGCTACCGAACAAAACGGTCGCAGGAATATTCCAATACCGTGTATTCAGACAACGTCAAAGGGAGGTCAAATTTCAGCAATTAGTCATCTCGTGACCTTTCGCGGTTGATAGATATGTCTACTGCGCGAGATTTTGAGAAAGAAAAGACTAGTCGTCAAATATGAAATCCAAAAAAACATGATATACCCGCTAATCATTGATAGTGATAGTAATAGTAATGAAATTTCGATAGCGTCCTTGTCACTGCGCTACTATGTACAACGGCACTTTCCATTAAATAGGGAAGTTTCCAGTCACCAGGCGCCATTTAAAGGGGGTCCCACAGGTCCCATATTGTTGGACAAATTTTAACATTTTTTAAACAAAAAACCTCTAGCGCGATGAATTGTCGTCCATCCCCTCCTTTGGCAAAAAATTAAACTAATGGATCGTTATCATTTTATTACCCCAGCCTGTAGCCCTAACCATTTATCAGGTAACGATAATGCAGACATATATCATCATTCATAAAAGATCTAAACAGTTTTATTCGCGTAGTGTATATAGGCTTTTGGAGGTCTGATAGAAATAACTTATGTACAAAATCGAGAACCACTTCAAACCATCCTCGGAATTCAAAAATTGCTCAAATTCTTATTCCATACCTGAACATCGTAGAGACTTTGTCATCATTTTCAGAATAAAATTCAACTAAAAGCCCATATCTATATCACGATCTGTATATCTATATATCCATTACCAACAGCGGCTTTTGCATCTTACGGGAAGTGACAATCCGACGGTCTTTTAATGCCTATAGCCTATATCTATCTATCTATTTCCGAAATCGGTCTCGTTTATTCGAAATATTACAGAGCGAATAGAAAGTGCAAAGAATACGAAACGAGTATAGTTCTAAAATCTAAAATATTCCACCTCACTCGTCTGAAGTGGAAAAAAACGTGTATTTTTCCCTACGAGACAATATATACGCTCTCGCATACATTTCTATAAGTGGCCGACAGCACCGCGGAGAGGATTCATTTCAAGGGCTTCGGTTAGAGCACTCGAAGAGTATGAGAAAAAGAGCGGCGGACGCGTTACGAGTACCCACCCCTTATACGAGCTCACATATTTCGAGTTGTTTCGGCTGTTGAAGTGTAATAGTCGAGATATATAAGCGTCGATTTATGTAATATATGTATCGAGTGAAATTCGAAGATTTATCAAAACGAAAGAACGGAGATAATGTGTCGAATCAGACTATCGAACTATAGTAAACATCGCGTAAGTCGGTTCTTTTCGGGACCAAGAAAAATCCTCCGACTAAGAATATGTCAGATTTCAGCTTTTTTCTAGAAAACTACGACTTTAAATTGACGATTTCTATAAACGAAAAATTAAACTGCAATGGGATGATAATAGCTCTCCGACCTTCGGTGGAGTGATTTTAACTGATTTCTTTTTCATTTTGGGACGAAGAAAAGTGTAGTACGTCACAGGCGGATTTCAGAGGGATAAAATCCGACACTTTGCAATATCAATTTCTTTGAAAAAGATAAGGAAAATTCGGGACCATCAATATCTATCCGATACAAGCGATTATCCGACTGTCGCCGATCCGACTTACGCAAGGTTTACTGCGAATTTCTTATTTTTGAACGGCGAATTACGGCTAAATATGCTCATCGCATCGATAGGTTTTATCCCTATCATTGTCTATCAGATATCGGAACTCGCCGTACTGATATTTCGATACCCACCGTACGCCACCGTACGCCCGTCAACATGACCGCATACACTCGAGCCATTGTTTTTCACAGTTCGGGTCAGGAGCGTGCACCCGTGACCGAGGCACCTTATACAAAACGTGAAAAACATCGCAAAGACGACGACTGAGGTGACGACCTGTCGTCTGAATTAATGTCATTGCGACATATTTGTGATCGACTGTTAATGACAAACAACGGCCCTTTCTTTCCGATTTACTTAGATATTTTCCACGCTTCTTTTCGTCTCCAAACAAACGAAAAATAAAATATGTCATGAAAATCGATTTCTACTAGGATTGAATTCAAAAGTTGCAACTGTAACCGAATCTAAAAACCTAAATAAAATAGGAGGTGAGGATCACTTTATTTTAACAATGTCCTGTTTTCAAAAATTAATGAGCGCGATTAATACCGAATTTCTAAGTATCGAACATCCACAAATCATATCATGTATTCAAATGTTCACGAAAGTAAATTGGGAAACTATAGTTTTATTACATCAGAAAATGTTCATAACTACTGATATCAGATATAATTGCTATCCTTTACTCTAACTCTTTTATATGTCGATTATGCAAGGAAATATTATTAGAAATGTTATCTGTGCTCACATGTATTTATATGTGTGGAGCGAATAAAATCTATACTTTTTGGTCCTCTATTTTTATGTAACATGGCTATATCAGCTTTGATATTAACGAAGTCTATAACAAGAGGAAACGCTTGCACACGCGCATAAGTGCTAATCACATGCGGTAATTCAGTTAGTTATACGCGTAATAATGATTTCTGCATTATTCAGTGATATTTTCTTTTTTTTCAAACGATGTTCGGCGCGCATGCAACTTGTTTAATTGGAACCCCGTTGAAAACCCATCGAAAGCTATATAGTCTATCCGACAAGTTTCTTTCACAAAGCCATACATATAACGCCGTGCGCAAACATGTGTTTCCAAATACATGTAAAAGCCTAGTATACGCATTAGGCCATTTTTAGTAGATACTAAAATCATATTTTCGTATTTTGGATGGACAAAATGCTATTGTAGTAGACATTAAAATCATATTTTTGCAGTTTTGAGTAAAATGTAAACCGCGATTGTAAAAAAATTGCACTAGAATACACACAAACAGAGGAGACTTTGTCCCCTGGCTGTGGGTCAGTGCGACTAGAAACAATCCGAGCAAGCAATTGACCGGTGTTTGACTTTCACCCCCCGAGCTACCGTGTAATCAAAAGGGCATTGTTCAGCACAGCCCACACGCCTCTCATCCCATTTGCTTATTGTCCAGCGTAATTCGAAAGCAAATTCTTTCGCTCGTCTTAATTCGCACGCACCGTACGACGACCAAGTTCATAAACTCTGATATAACTTCTAATAAAACTAATAAAATCTTGAAAATATGGATTTTCCCTTTAAATAATTGACTGATTGCTTATCTTTGATTTGAATTTGGATACCTAACGCAGTGCACTACGTTGGCAAGATGTGGGTTCTTAGAGCCAAGAGAACATACCGCCTTTTTTGCCGGAGCGACTTCACTGTCAGTCCGCACTTCCGCTTTTTATAAGTCTTAAAGCATAGTCGTACTTCATCAAACTATTCGCTTTAGACCCAAAGAAGCTCTATCAACACCAGTTATTTTAGTATATATATGTATACAATCTTTCAGCTGTTAAACCGTTTTGCTTCTTCTGAATTCAACCATTGTGTCTATAATTTTCACGTTAGTATATTTCAACGACTAATTAAAACCGCACAACGGGGAAACGCGAAAAGGTTTCCGAATTTAGCACAAAGAAAATTAATTCGAATTGAATACACAATTTTCCTGCCGACTACCCAAAGCTTATATCGACTATACGTTGCGCAATACATAATGATCTATTTCTAATTCTGTACTCTCGATCAAGGTACTAATTCGATTTTTCGGTTACCTTACTCTTGTCAAATTGAAATAGAGAAACCTCGAACATTGTCAAAATTAGACTGCAATATTGTTGGTTCTTGAAATTCCGAAATATGATTACGCATATGTACCCATGAACTATTTCGCTCTATTGGCAATGACATAAGTATAATGATAAGTATACATTGGTAATACATATATCAATCTTAAATCCTTTAGAAATTCAGATTATCAAGCTAGTTGATATTTGCATATTAATTAAACACGCTAATCGATACCTATTCCGTTCATAACAACATATTCAAACATATATAACACACGTTGCTGACATCGTCTGTCCACACAGTCCACTCACCGATATCAAACAACTCCGCCATAACTCCATCCCAATCCGTGAAAACCCGCTTATCCGGATTCCGCGACGACATGATTTTTTCTCTAATCGATGTAACGCAATTACGGGGCCATTCGGCGATTAATCCTATTTCACGAAACGCGTCCTACAACCGACATGTTGTGCGTGTTCCGTTCGAGCGTTCGCTCGTTCGTTCTCTCGACGGTATATTACGCGTACGTCACAGCGCCGCGCGCTGAACGTGTCACGTGGTACGCCAGTCATTTACGTCTCAAACAATGTCGAGTCGATGATCAGCGTTGATGATTTTGCATGACAATCGACGCGCACCACATTCGCTTACAACCACCGTCTTGAATACTAACAGTGTATATTCGCAGATATACTTATAAACACAAAACGAAGCTTTGTTCAACAGAAGGCATCGTAAATTAACCTAGACTTGTATATGTATTTGTGGGTAAAAATCACACCACGAATGGGCGATTAAGAATAATAATCAGGCGAATTATATATTTAACCTCATGAGGAATTTCAGTTCGCTGTGCGGTGTTCAGGTAAACGACATTCCATTGAACCAACGCGCGAAACGGATGCAATGATAATTGAAGTGGTAATTAATGGGTGCGCTTTTAAAGGAAACGCGTTGAAAAATGTACCAGAAAATTGACTTACGACGCAACAGAAATCGTTTTTATAATTGCTTCGTTTTTTAATTCGTAAGTGAAAGGCTCGTTGTCGTTCACTCTCAAAATGAATTCGCATCAGCAAAAACTTGCGGTAAGTACGTAGGCGAATGCGCAATCACGAATAAGAGATTTTCTGTGCAAAAAATTATAGAAAAAAAACACGAGAATTAAAAATCCGCACAGGTAACGATTAATCCGTTTTTCGATATGAAAGTATTTGCGAGTTTTACGCAAATCGATATGTCTTACAGTCGTTTTTAAGCGATGATCGATGCACTCCAAGTTGCCCTGGCAGTCAGGGCTATCCGATATAGCAGCAATATTATGCTCCAAAAACCGCCAATGATCATCCATCCAAAAGCGCCGAATTAAAAGTAACTACCATATAGTCGACACCCGACGACCGCCGCCGTTCGAAACGCTATAGCGCGTCGGTTCGGATATCGATGCACATATTTTCTTCGCGGAATAAAGACTTGTTTGTTCTCATTGTATTCATTAGCTCTCGTATGGCTGTCAAGAAATGTACTCAACATTCTTTTTCGGTAAGAAGAAGCCACTCTTGTTAACACTTTTTACAATTTTTAAGCGGCGTTTTCGACGACGTGAGATTTCCATTATATGCTCATCGAGAACTGATATGCGCAATACAGTATTTTAGCGTAGGCCAAGTCTAGCCATGGACTCGTTTATGAGTCCATGGTCAGTCGGTTAACCCTAAGCGATTTTTCTATTCAATTCCGCATGATATTACGTAAGCTTTGACACATCATTTCGTCTGAGATACTCCTTAGAAATTAAGTTTCATAAGTTTTGAATTCTATAAACTTCCAAAACCATGTTCGTGGACAGGTCTGCCAAGAACAAAGAAGCACCCGATAATAAAAGAATTAAAGATACGAAATCGGCTTCAAATAACCTACGTAACAATCTATCTAAAATCCTTACCCAACAATATATCTATATACGTAGTGATACAGAATGAAGGTTATCTACGTATACATCTTTTTTACGATGTGCCTCCATTCAGATTTGGAATTTTCATAATTTCATGGCGAAATACTTAACAATCATAACAAGAAATTGCCAATCGGGGCCTTGTGCATTGTAAAAGCGCGCAAACTCGTCGATCTATTTGTTTGCTCTGCTCAAATACTTCCTCCTTCGATAGTGAGAAATAGATTCACCTTGTTTTCCTGTCGCAGGTCTGAGGAGATATTACATACTTCAGTTTTTAAGACTGGCGTAATATGCAGAAAAATCTCACGAGGTATATTCACCACTAGTTAGTACAATCTTAAGATCATATAAGATCGTGCTCTGCCCAAACACTCCGGAATATCTTACCTGGTCCTAGTTAGTCCTTCAATCGATGTTTTTAAATCTAAGCTCAAAACCCAATTTTTCATCAAAGCTTTTAATTAAACCAGTTTTAGTCATCTCTGTTCATTTTTTATATATAATGCAAAGCGATGAGGATATTTCATATGGATTTTAGGCTGAATAAATTATTATTATCATTATCATTATTATTATTAGGCACCGTGTGAATAATTCTTAAAAAAGAGCAACAGCCGACCAAAATAGAATCGAACACCCTATGGTTCATCTTCGTATGTTTATTTAAAGACGCTAAATGGCATGGCGAAAACTATCATTACGTAAACAAAGGTAGCATTGATTAGAGTTTGTTCGGGTCTATGGTAAAAGAAAATTGCAACGTACGACATTTTGACGCAACCTACATATTTAATTATACGTTTGTAAACGACGTCATTGCCACGGTTACTTCGGTTAAGTTGTCTCGACACAATTAATTTTCACCGGGAACCCAATCCGATGACCACGATTTTGGAACAATCAGGGACGGGGATATCGAAGAATTGTTTCGACTATGGCGACTGGTGTAGCAAGAAGCCGCATGGGGTTCTCGGTGGATTAGGTTAGAAATTACTCCAATTCAATCAGTTCCATTGTTAATCCTATCACGAACGTACTTGCGCACACCTGCTGGAGAGTTTGTTTTCTCGAAATTCCCGTATACGCATTCTTTTTTAAGGATTTTACTCGAATGGTGAAGAAATCTCGTTGACAGACAAGAGCGAGCAAACGATACCCTTCCTTCCATCGCGACGTGACGGAATTGCAAAGCAATTGCACCTGTACACACAGCCGTATATACAGTACATGTTGATCGAATGTGAAAATCTCCCAAACAGAAGTGCCACTTATTTTTTTTTTCACATTGTGTTTCACAGATCGCACAAAAACTGCGTGATCGCGAGTGTCAAAAATCTCAAACATTGCGTCACGTTCGTGTGTGTGTGTTGGTATGCTTTAAACTTTCTCGGTTGACTTACGTGATATTATGCGGCCACGCTCGAAAAAGGTCACAATACCGAATGTTTTAAGATAATTAGTCCGTAATAAGATAAACGTGGTTGTATTGGCTATTTCAAGATCGTAGAAGTATCTATAATGTAGAAAGAGCGTTGATTCACCGCGAAAAATTAAATTCTAAAAATGAGTTTTACCGTAAAAACATATTTTTTGCCTAAATTTCTAATTATATCTAGAAATATGATAAATTTAAAATAAATATATATACGTGGGCGGCGGATCTAGGAAAATCGGAAGACCAGGGTCCAGAAGAAAATAAAAGGCATTTCTCGGATAAAACAGCCAATTCAAACGCTACTAGCGGGGTCCCACCCTCGGTATTAAGATGTTTTTGATGAATTACATCCTAGAATATGCAATTCCCATAGTATGAGTGTCACATCTACAGGGTTTAACTATCTCTATTTTGACGAAAAGGACGACCCGAGTGGAAAGGCATCGGTCTGGACCTACTAGACCACCACCTCCGCCCTTGGTTTATCGATCATAAGATTTGTTTTTTTTTATCATTCGGTTTCTTCAACTCTATAGTAGAGAATATGGTCATAGATAGAGAGTATGGTCATTGATTGAATTATGATATTCAATATATGGAACTAGTCTATACAGAATTTTTGTTAATGAATACGACATGACCACACTACTAGACCGGCAGCATTATACAAAAAAAATAGTTAACAGCCTTTTCGAAATCAAAAGGAAAATGATAATTGAATCAGCCCAATATTAATCGTTACTGTACCTCGGATATAATACAAAGAAAATAAGTACCCGTTTACAGTCTTTTCGATATTCAAAAGGAAAATGATATTTGAATCAGCCCAATATTAATCGTTACTGTACCTCGGATATCGTATCGCATGTGGCGCGAGCGTCGACCGGCGGACGCAGGTCGACCGGTTGCAGACGATAGACGACTGACGGACGAAGACGGTTGACCGGCAGACGACGGTCGATCGGACGAGGAACGCACCGACGAGTGCGCGCTCTGTTCGTTTCCCATCACGGCGAATGTTCTAGTCGAGAGAAAATCCTCTTTCCAAACTCGTAAACTAGCGTACATTTCTCAACAACGACAAAAACTTCGATTCACTAGTTTTTTGCCACTTATCCTGCGGTTTTCTCTGATAAACTCCCCTCTTTCAAAACAATATCGTGTGAGTATGAAATGTCCTCTAAGATGACGTTCCTCCTGTCAATTCGATTACGGTATCAACTTGTTCAGCTACTTTCACATCCAAAGTCGTCTGAATTCAAAACCCCTAACATTTTCTTCTTCGTTTTCACAATTCGAAATGTCGATCTGGAATGCGTTCTCGATTAGATACTAAACAACTGCTTATATGTTACTCGGTCCAACTTGAAGTTCGCAGTTCACCGGAAAAATGTCACACCACCGTACCAGTCCTATATACAGTTTATTTTCTTGTCCATTCGAGAAAAGTAACATCCAGCGTTAAGCGGAGCAGGTTTATCGAGTCGATTCGATAACAAGGCAATCAATGAAAAGAAAACTTTCCTAGGTTCTGGTTATCAGTACTATTGGACAAATATGTCACCCTGTTTACATGGCGTAAACATTTTCACGCTCGGCGAATCGTTCGCGCATATTTACCACCAAAACAATGCTGGCAAAATCCTTAATTCCTTCGATGAATGCGCGTTATTAAAGTGCAATGCGGTATTGTTTCGCAGTGAATAAGAACGACCGCATGCGGTCCGATTTTCAGTATACCGGCCACTCCTGAAAATCCACGCGCGCCTGACCCAGTTACTTAAGATCCGAGCGGGTTTTCCGCACATGCGCCTCGGAATATCCCGCCCAAATGCGGAACTGCACTATCCCCGCCATAGTTTGGCAAACCGCACAAATAAAGAACACGACAAAAGTTCCCCACCTGAAAACCGCGGATAAACGTCAAAATGTGACACAGGCAACAGTTTTAGGCAGAACTTTATGGGCGGGTGAACATGAATCAAAAATCAGAAAACGAATCAAAAATCGTTCGCATTGCCTTTCACTACCATAGAACGTATTGAATATATCGTTTTTATCACTACTCATATATTGAAACGTATTGGATACATCGTTTTTTCTTTTTTCTTTAGTTATCTATTCATTAATTCAAATTAATCCGACAGTAAGTAAAAACCGTCGAAAAACAATTTCTGAAACATGCGAATGAAATAAATAAAGAACTGATTATTCTCAAAGTCAAAACACGGAAATACCGCGAATACCGCGGAAACGTTGACGAGCTTGGAAAAATTATCTCATTAGCGTGAATTTCATTCTATTGCCTAATTCATACCGGTATTTACCGAGAGCAACGCGATGATTACCGCTAGATGGCGAAAGAGTCGTTACTTTTTAAACGCGTATGATTTCTGAGTACGATTTGTTGCCGTCATTTTCATTTATATATCTCATGTTACCAGGAAGCTTGCTGAAAATATACTTCTTCTGAAAATCGAAATGCATATATATATGTTCCACGCGGTTGCGGTGGAGATATACATACTAACATCACTGAGCCATATCAGCCAGAGGTGCAAAATTATATTGCCAATGACAACCATATACACATCGAATCTCGAATTGCGCGGTATTGCGGATGACTGTGGTACATAATACATAATTTAGAAGTAACTGGGGGAAATTTCATCGTGATTTCGAATTCATAACGTACAATGAAGGCCAGCAGACGTATTGATGCATCGCCCGGGAAAGCCTTTCGGTGCATTTGTGTCAGCAGGACCTCCGCACAATATCCAGCTCGTAATGTGGATGTCGATGTTGAGTCTCCCAAATCAACGCCGTCATTAAAAAATGTGAGTGCGAACGAACGTGAGCTCGTATTTGAGCAACTCGACTGGATATCCTGAAAACCTAATTGGTAATTAGTTCGAGGCTGTTGGGGTACTAGAAGGGATTTCAGGGGCACAATATGACCATCGAGTAAATGGAGAGTATATACGTACATCTGTACTACTGAAATTAAACATAAGGCTATAAAAATAAAACGTCGTTCCTCCGTATCTCCGTCGCTTGTATCAACTGCAATTAGATTTGTAATCAGTTAATTTCTATAGCTACCGGACCTGTTATGAATATAGCCTGATTATGATTTAAGAAAAGTGATGTAAGCGGCCGGCCGGGTCATTTTTTAAGCTCAGCAGATGGAGAAATAATGTATCAATTTTTTGGCCTAAGCTTCAGTAGTAAAAAATTATCATATACTATAAAAAGAACATTCGCAAGTTAATGAAGTCATCAAAAACGAGAAGATTGAACTAACGATAAAAAGCCGCAGTTAGATCTGTAGAAACAGTTTGTTTCCTTACTGTTTCTTCGAGGTTAAAACTAAACCTCAATTCTTCAGGGGAACAAAAATACGTGTTTGTATATGAATGTTTTTATTCGTTAACTCTACACTGAGATTTATATCAGTTCACTGCAGTCACGAGCAGATTGATTCTCACAGGCAACTGAAAACTCCCTAATCTGGGCTGACGGGAGCGGCGTTGCCCTGTACACAATTCGGCGGGTTCGTCGAGAAACATTCACTGATGGTGATCCTGAAAATCGCGACAACCGTTACGCACTACGATACGATGAGCCCCGATAGGATAATGCGTAAAGTGTATACGACATGATTGAGCACTTAGTCGGGTTGTGCAAATAAAAGATAACCTTCGTAATTCCCTTCGGTAACCCGCACGATGCGCAGCGATCAATCGACGGCGCTTCGAAAAAAGGCGCTTAACGATATTTTCGCTAATCTTCGACGATGCGCGGCGAATCGATTCGTTTTATTACGTAGGTTAAAATTTCGAAATGAACTGAAAAAAGGCGACACACAAATTACCGCAACGCAAATTGTTTTGAAGAAAAACAACAAAAAAAACGATGTCTGAGGCTATGGGCTATAGAGCACGCATGGAGTACTTAAGTGTGTACCGGGTGCAGAATAGACCCTGGATGATTGTGTCGTTCGGTTTGGGTGTGGTATTAAGAATCAATTTACAATTGAAGCACGTCATAATACAGCGTCTTCTGAAAACTATTGTGCATCTTTTTTCCCATATAAAAGACCATAAATTCATATGGCGTACTATAGTAAAGTATTGGATTCAGAATGAAATATTTGTGATAACGAAGAAAGTACTCGGCACGAATTTCTGCCTGTATTTCAGTTTCTACAACATCGTTGCCTGTTTTTCAGTTTTACGTGAACTCGTTCTATCAAAATACAAAAAAGAAAAAACTTTCGGTTGAATTGACATTCGCGACATGTATCCGATTCTTAAGACTCGCTGCCTTCTCAAGGCGTGAAAACTACATTTTGTACATCAAACGTCAAAATGAACGACGTATATAAGAATCACGATATATACCGTCTTGTCAACCTGAAAAATATGTTAAGGGCGGGTATGATATGACGAAAAACGCTTACCTCTATGATAAGTAGAAACGATATTGCCGATGTATCTCCTATCGACTTCGAGACAATAACTGCCGTTTTTAACACTGCTCGACTGGTAGCAATCTAATTCTGAAGTTGGAGCTGTAACAAGTTGGAAAATATGAAGTCGTTATATGTAGTTATATGGAGACGCCTAAGATATATCTTAGAGCAATGCAAATAACTATTTCTTTCCGGAGAAGATGTGGAATATGTGTCAATTTGAAGAATTCAAAAATGATTTACATCGGGTTCTACGGCGAAGAGAATACACGATTTATATTCCAACCTTTAAATAAGTAACCACCATAATAAATACTATTTATTAGCATGATATGAAACGTTTAGAAACTTGTTACTTTCATCTTAAGGTTTTTGTTTTTTTTTAAATCTCTGAATATATAAGTTGAGCTTGACATTGAGCTTAAAATCAATGCAACTTAGATATCTATGATGAAATTATGAAGGAATTGATTTCATCTACACGAAGACATGAACATGTAACGCACGGTTATCATCATGATATTTCCAAAATTTATAGCATCATTTTCTGCTTTGCACACAATTGAATATGAACCGGTTGAACCTATATGGCATAGGGATTAGTGAAGTATATAATTCTTGTACGAACTAACTGTAATAGATTATATAATCTCTGAATATATGAATGAGGTATATCTATAAAACCAGATGTTCATGACAAGTGGACTTCAATAGATCGATGGGTAAATATTGGCTGAAAATATGAATATAAATGCATATTTTAATTATAGATATCTATTGTGATATCATATTCTCCGTAGGACAATATGAATTAAAAAAGCATATCTTTTTCACCAGAGATAGAGCGCCGTGAAACACCTGTTTGTCCGGGAGTTATCCAAAGTCTGGGAAATAGCTCATATATATTGTAACGTATTATTTTGCAACCTATCGCAAGATATCTATATATCTATAGTATTCGAACGTATAAAGAATTATTTCGATCCAACATGGGAACAAGAATCAAATCGATATTTTTCTCAAGATTAATACGTTGAGTCCCTCTTTAAATGATGATAGTTAAAATCGTAAAAATCATAAAATATGGGAAGCTTACTTTGTGTGCCTATGGTGATTTTGCGGGAGTACGCTGTACGTTCCGGCTCCATCGGCAAAGGGCACAGGTTTTCCGGACGGATGGTGGCATTCGCGTCCAACGCGTCCGGTAACCCGACTCCGAGATCTTCGGAAAGATTCGACAATCGTTTCGTGTTGATATTGCACACAAATTTACCGTTCGCGCCAAAATCGGGTGAACCGTCAACGCAGTCGTCGTCGTGGTCTTCCGACATGGCGACGCCTAGATCTTCCGACAATTCGGACAGTCTCTTGTAACTTTCTCCTTTGCCGGGAGACAGTTTAATGTTTCCTACTTGCTCCGGTGAATTCGACCGCTTGTCGCCGGCATCGGCCAAAACAACGATATCGTTAGCGACTAGATCGAAAACATCATCTGATATTAACGACCCGAGCGAAACATCCTCGGATAAAACTGGTGACTTTCTAATCTCGGGTTTCTTTTTATCTGCTGACGAAAACGAAAATACGCGACAGTTCTTCACGCTTAGATCCGCGCTCGGGGATAGATTGGATTGTTTCTTGTGCGTTCTGCTGGAAAATGCGGAGATTCGTAGCGTTTTATGCTCATCGTTCGTTTTGATACAATCTAAACCGATTTGATCATGAATCAGAGCGCTCGATAGCGATTCCCCTGACGACAGCAAATCGCTACATTCCAAAGATGTCCGGTCATCTTTTGAAGTAGCTTCTACTGATTTTGTAAGATGTTCGGAGTTTTCTACATTAAGCGCCCCGGGCCATTCGCTATGAACACCGTCGACCGATCGACCAGTTTGATGTGCTGCTTCTGGACTAGCTCTATTTCCAGCAGTAATACTTTTGACTGAAAACAAATGATTGAATACATAGAACAAAATTCCAAAATACACGATTAAGCTCGAATATCACGATTTTGATACTATATACCTTTGCGTTCTGAGGAACCCGTAATGCAGTTCTCTTGGAGAAGATTTATACCAATGGCAAGGTCATCATCGTCGTCTGGTTCTGTCGGCGATTCTGTCGAAAAGATGAAGAAAATGGAATTGAAGATCCTGACCGCGAATTAAACCTTCGTACCCGCCCACAAAGCCCTGTTTTCCATTACTGACACAACTCAAAATACAATGAGCAAACGGACTTTTCCTAATTCCTCGCATAATCTATTGCTACAATGATTGATTGTTATTATATTTTCATACTGTATCGTATTGTATAATTACATATCTTTGTATCAATCTATTATGCAAAATAAACTATACCTAGAAAACGAAATCTCTCATTTTCGTTTCTCTGATGATGGATTTTTCGCAAAGCTTCGAAACTGTTATAGATTAGAATAAATTATTTTATCAACCTGTATTATCAACTGTAGCTTTTGTGGTAATGAATGCTGAGATTTCAGTCTACAGCCGCGATCACGGGCCAGGATGACCCAGGCACGGATCAGGCTCGAGCCAAATTTGGCCCGTGCCTAATTAGAGAGCGCTCAGGCCTGACACCCGTGCGAACAGTAGTTGTTCCGGGTCAAATTTAGCATGGGCCAAAAAACACTCGTGTGATAACGGCTTATCGGTCGTCAAAATACAATTATTGCCCATCAATGAGAAAGTTATTCAACTTCAAAGTGACGATTCTTCGGTCTAGAAAGTCTTCATTAATGGAAGTCTGTTGTACATGTCAAAATCATCGAAAATACCAATTTGACTAATCAACAGGAAAAGAAGTAACATTCGCTATGTACGTCTTGGTGGTTCGCGTAATAGCTAGAATTCGATTTATCAATTCGATATGGAAAAAAAATCAATTTTCAGCAAAACGAATTTCCGCTATGCCTTCAAATCGTCGACGAATTGCACGTCACGCCGCAATCGACCCATCGACAATTTCTAAACAACTTTTTGTATTCTGTTTTTAACCGGTGATATACGCTCTTCAAACCGTTAATAGCGGAATCGTGTCAACAATATGCCGTTCGTTTATTAAAGGCCACGGAGAGCTTTTTGACACTGTGTTTTGTAGAGGATTCAAAGCGCAATTAACACACAAAAATATCCGTTCATCGTTTTCACCCGAGTTCGCGTGAAGTTTCGCATGTTTTGATAAGAATATTAGTAGTTATCCAGGCCGCGTATTGTCGTCGGAACAAACGAAATCGGCCGAGGACGAGCAGATAGTCGGCAGTTATTAATCATTACAACTAACCGAAAAATGTATTTAGGGGAAAAGAGTTTATTCACGCTGTCAATGTTCGTTCATTGAATGCTTTGGATTTTCATAATGCGAGAAAATAATCTGTTCCAAAGCGTGTAGCTAAATGAGCAACGGTATAAGGCCGTTGCATGCTAAGGGCAGACGAAAACGATATCTCTCCTAAGAAAGAGAAAATGTTTGTTCTCTGGTTTCATCGAGATTTCCGGGAAATTAGTCAAATCTACGTCAGAGGCTAAAATAAAATAATCTCCTAATCGGCCGGGTCACTTTTGTAAACTGCAAAACAATTTGTAATGTCCATATCTATAGCTGTCAGGTTATTTTTAGCTCGATCACGATTTGACCCTCTAGGGCATACGGTTGCATATTCGCAACATGAAGTTTGCGCAGCGGCCCAAAAAAGTACAGGGTAGTTAGGCGGCCACCCGGGTCAACTTTTAACCTCATCAGGAATGAGAAACCAGGTATAATTTTTTTAGCCAGAACACCTCCCAAATCCGATTCGATTATGGAAGTGAACCTTTTACCATTTAGATAACAGTTCGTTCCAATAGCCAAAAATTCAGAGTAGAATATTCTATTGGTCCTCAACCTGTGTTGTCCGAGTTAGGTTAATCTATTTCGGACGTGAAATTGACTTCGCCCGTGTATTGGACAAACGTCGCACTAATTTCAGTAATTGCACTTATCAGATACTTAACTTGTCGGTCACGTACGTATACGAATTATGCACTTGAAAAGCGCTATAGAAGTATTCGAGTAAATTAAGATTTCTATTTGCCCGGCATTGATTATTGTCAAACGGCGCAAACAAGCGAGGGAAATAGATTATTGGCCTGAGTTTACTTAGCCTGCCTTTTACCACTGCCAAATATCAGCGGAACCCCACTGGTGCGACCGCGAACACCTCGCCTGGATAACCGTCGATAAATCGAAGAAAGTAATTGTGCCTTTTGTAAAGCCATAATGAGACTTTTCTCTGGGGATTATTTTACGCATTGAAACCAGCGACTCGTACGAGTGTTCCTGATTGACCCGTCTTTCCCGACCTCTACGGGTACCTAACGAATGGATATCCTGTACTTAAAGTTGTGTTGTTTCTCCCAACTACCTGTTGGTCTAAAAAAGGTACCGAGAATACGTGTTTGTCACGTAGTTACGTTTAGAAAATGCCTATGTAACGATTCCAGGTAATGATACCAGAGGTAAAAGTTAGTATAGGTAGTAACGAGAGAAATCCCACAATAAATCGGCCAAAAATGAAAAGTTCTATATTAAAATGATTTCATTTCGCGCAACGAAATGCTATTAGCCATCATCAGTCGTATTGATGATCAGTATCCGGCATGCCGTCCTTTTTCAACAGGTAAGTGCTCCTTTTCGTGGCAAAAGCCCTTTTTATTGAAATAGAACTGCCCCTCAAAAAAGCTCTGCACGGGCCTGTACTTCAGAAAAGTTCTACACGCTCACAGTTACCTACTTTAACATCGAAAATTCAAGCAATTTCTCTTGCCTGGTTTTATTACGATTTCTTTTTTTCGTAAAACACAATAACATTTCAAAAGCGCCAAACTCTCATACGATACCAGAGCTTTATCGATAAATTAGACGAAATTTTTCGATGAAGTGTTTGAGTGTTGTAAATAGAGACTTGTCCACTTGACGGACCGCTGCAAAACTCGGGTGATCGCGTTCGATCGTTATTCAAGGTTTATTCAGATGTATTTGAATAAGTACCGCGTGTTATTCTATAATATATAGTTTACGCGCAGATAGAATTTTCCAACGTGCGACGCGAGTTTAACGAGTAAGAGTCATTATCAACTAATTTTCGAAGCTTTATCGATATTGCGTGTGTTCGAATGGGGAGAGGAGTTTGTATTATGTGACGGTTGACGTAAAACGATACGATGAAATGAGTGCGTCGAATATTTTCTGTTTCCCAGAATGAATTGTTTGTGACACAATCCAATATTGCGCGCAATTTAGGCCGCTTTTAAATAGTTATATTACGGATCCGACGACGACCTTTCCCGATTTCTAGGTATCGAAAACGTTCATTTTTTATTTTTTACTCACCACCCCCTCATTTCTATACACACTTTAGATATGGAGATAAAAATAAATATTTATAATTCATTCCACTGCCACATCATCTTTTGACGTTACACACAAAAAATCGCGGTGGACAATGATGGTATTCTTTGGATGTTTTTTTGTCGTGTTCTTTCAGTAAATAGCGTGGCTTGCAAAAATTGCGGCATCAGTTTTAAGTGGAGGCGATAAATATTCGGGTATCATTATCTAAAAGGACGAAAAAAATAAAGCAATTTTGACGAACTTCTCTATCTCAAAATGGCACTTCGATGTCCAAAAAGGCAATATTATGTCACTGAGGGCTCCGTACACGGGTCGCCCAGCTGTTCTATGGTAATGAAAAAATCTGATGGACTTTAACAAGTCTCAAAAGTACACCTGGATCCGCAATCATGGACTTATTGGATATATAGTGAACTATTATACATTTCAGAGTCCGTGGATATGTCCAATGGAAAGTCCTGGCTGACCAGACATCTGCCATCGTGAGCTGGAAAGTCATTAACACACTAGTTTTGAATTCCTAGCCGGACATACACGCAACAGCTGACGTTGTTTGGCAATCGGATTAGACCATCGCATATCAGACGCTATCGGAACTTGGACATATTATTACGTCATTACATTATAACCGTTATTTAAGCGACGGAAAACGAGTACAATACAACGAGTAAATCACAACCACGTTTACAGAAAAGAAGGTGCTTTCCACATCCAACGACAACTATCTCTGTTTTCTATTATGTCAAGTTATTTTCGTTGTTTCAATTAAAAGAGCCTCGACAATAGACAAAAATAAAGCAAAACCCATTATCGCATTAAATATCGGTTACACAGAATTCTTTGTCAATGCGACCTGTATTTTAGATATAGGCGGTTCTTTGAAGTTTGAAAGACAACTTGAGCTACGGGCCATGACATAATTCTAAATCTAAAATCTAAGCCTGTATTCGTAGCTCTTAATTTCGCAACCTACGGAATTCGATTCGAAAATGCACCGAAGAAAAACATACGTATAGATAACGACTTCGACGTCGTCGAGTCCTCGGGGCTCAACACACGCGAAATACTCAAGTCTATCCCTCGATATAGAAGCTTTGCGTAGAAAGATAATCCGCGTAGGAGTCGTGAATAATGATAGCTTAACCCGACATATACAAATGGCTAACGGAGGGGACACCTAAGCTGCTTTATGTATTTCCAAATTAGGGATAAGGATGCACTAAATGACATACCGAATTCTTATTGGCCCAATTCTTTGGCATTTTTGATCTATTTTATATCACAAAAAGCGGATATACTTAATTACTTGTCATTGTGACGAGCCACTTTCCATTTAGTTTCGGAGTAAGACAGTGGCCCCTTGAACTTTTGAAAAAGTGCTTTTTTGGCAAATATTATTGTTATTTCATAAAGAACTGCCCTTTTTCTGGTTTCCTTGCCCCCGAAAATTCAAATGCTATCTACGGCCCTGAGTCGGCATTATCAGCTCGCCGATACCGCAGCTTATATACTACTATCATTGAATTAACATTACGAGGTGCAACGCCCTACGATTCCGCTATAAAGACGTGTTAATTATCCCTACGAGGATCCGATTGCGTAAACATGACGTACATGGAGAGTATCACATCTTCAACCGCAATAACCTGTATACAACCATGGACTCTAAAACGAATTAGAGTCGTTTTAGAATCGTTTTAGAGTCCATGATACAACCGAGACCTCCTCGCGAACTGAATCACCATCTTTTTCTGGTGAAGATCTCAACCTAGGCCTCATTTATCATGTCGACTATATCTAGTTGTCAAATTATAATCTACGACCGTGTACACATATAGATAATAACGATTATCAAAGCAAAATTGAAAATGTTTACACGCGATACTTACTGATTTCGATCTGAGATTGTGACGTCACCGTGGGCACCTGCTTTGCCCGGCTCTTTTTTCTCCATTTGAGCATCGTGCGTTTATATTCTTGGTCATCGGATAAACCGAATCTATATTGTCTTCGGTCCGTATGTCTCGTCAATCTAGATTAACGTGGATTTTCTAGTATCTATGTGACTAGTTTGTTGGTACTTAAAGTAATCCTAATCCGCGCAAAGAAAATGCATTATTACGCCTCGGTTAAGCCGCAGTTAGTTTAATCCGTGTTTTGTTCCTTCCGACGCATTGTTTTGACCGGATGTGACATATGAAAAACTGCTTTCCGACACGGTTCATATAGTTCGTGTCAACGTATTATCCGCCATGTGTGATGACGTACGCGGCACGAGCAACGTGATGTAGAAATCCCTGATGTAGAAAGACCTCGATCTGTAGCTCAGAGATCCTATAAAAAAAATTAGAAGCACATTAAACACCGGCCTGTTACAAAACCTGCTTTTTTCTTCCAAGAGAGCTAGCTAATAGGTAGCTAGCCGTATGGACATTTCCATATTTACCATAGCTCTCAGTTGTGACGTAAAAACATAAACAAGCATTGTATATCTGTTTTGATTAAAGAGATATTCGAGCCCTATATACACACGCACGCATGCATTCCCCACTCAAAAAATAAGCGGCGTTGAAGAGTCGGGAGTTATTGTTTCCGCGGCGTAAAAATCTATTCGCGCGTTATACGTAGGTTCGCAGTTGGATATCGTAACGAGTCGAAATTTCATTGAATGAAGTGCCATTTCAGTTCTCTGCGGCGCTGCCGTCGGCGGAACATGCCGATAAAATTGTATGTAAAAATGTATAATAAACGATTGTAAGCCACACAGTCTGTGATGATATATCGGATTATATGCGTTAACCGATATTTCCCGATGGCGATTATTGAGCTCTAATTTGCGAACGCTATTTACCGAGCTGCTCTAATGTCATAGTTAGCACAGATTGTTTTTATACTCGTCTCTACGTGAATATCTATTCTACGAAATACCAAGGAAATCAATTCATCTCTAATTCGGTATTTACCACGATTAAAAGACTGTATACCTTTCTGAAGACAGTTCCACAGTTGTTTGACATTATCACGCAGTTGATTTTCGATGATTTTACTGAAGTTAGATTCTAACCAAAATGTATGGGATCAACAAGTTCAGGATCCAGTTTTACAGTTGTGAGTTAAGATTTGACTCTGAGTTAACTGATTGAAAATGAACTGATTTTAAACTCAGAGTCAACTCTAACTCACCACTGTGGAACTGGATCCAGGTCTATTCAGGTCCAGTTTTGGTTAACTTAAATTGGTTATCAGGAAAATTTGTCTCAGATCTTCAACTTTCTACTGAAGTACGACTATAAGTACGCGATACGAACCTTTTTAGTGAAATTTTCTCGACAATCCGCGACACGACGTACGCAGGAACAGTTATAGTATAATTACCACGGCTATTCCTATTATAGGCGAATATGTCCTAATCAATTCTTCTTTCAAATGGGTCACTAATCGAATAAATTATTTCTCCAAGCGTCTCACAACTCTCAAGAATAATCCATTCGTTTGATAATAGTTAAGCTCTCTCCTTAAGAGTTATATAGAATAACGTTGCTATGCCCGCGATATCCACTGTTCTTTTCAGTTTCCAGCCGTGAATGTCAATGCTCGAAAGTTGCTTTGAATTATAAACCACTTCTTACGTTTCCGTTGTTCGTTGAACTGCATGAAATTTCTCCCATCGTTTCGAGTGTCGATTGTTTCCGCTACGCGACGTTTCGTCTGCGCAGTTTACTACGAGCAGACGATGGTTATACATCCCGACCGAGCGTGCAGCTGTTGCGCGCGCAACTACGCGTGTACGGCTGCATGCCGGTGAAAATTTATGCGAGCAGCGAGTATTCCGGATAAAATAAGTGTAGCGATGACAACTTTTGGAAAGGTTTTTTCGACTTGACGACTTCAACATGGAAAATAAGAAAACATTTTTTAAATGTCAATACACGATGACGCATAAACAACACCGCAATACAGTAGTTATAATATAAATGCTATAATAAATGTTTCTCCATCGAGTTAGTCCGTTGATATATCTGATGAAGCTATACTATGCACTAAAGCGAATTTCTAATAAAATCAGTTCACCTTCGCAGTCCAAACGCATTCACGTTTGATGGTCTCCACACTATCCTTTCCTTACCGCGCTTTGAAATCGATGCTATAACCTATAACGATGCTATCACCTGCAAATGAATATAGGTGAAAACGGTTTTCGATCCTTTGGTGTTCGCCCCGACAACACGGAGCCCCACGCCGGGAGAATAGCGCCTTTAATCGAATATAAGTGAACTCGATTGCGCCTCTTTAGTCGAAGATCTCATTCTCCCACTTCCGCGCACAAAGGTTCCGACGTGAGAAAAATAGTCGTTCGTTAATGACGTCACGCAGTGATGGTTATCACCTGCAATCATGTCCACAACTGATTCTATTATTTACGAAAACTTACACGTCCTTAATTCCGTTTTTCACGCACAACGTATATATAGTTATATTAACTGCTTTTGTTAGTTTAAAGTCGTTGTATCATAAGAAAGTTTACGACGCTGTCGAAGAAGAACCAATCGTATGGTCGTATATACAATGCTTTATAGAGCATTACAACGAGACGATTTTCTGGTATTTTCTCGTCGGGAAGAATTCGCTGTTCCGAACCCCGATTCATATTATATATTATTACGAAGTTTCGATCGTATGATAAAGTTAGGTACATAATTTACGGCGTTAGCGTCCTGCCTTTGGGCAAAATACCATCGGACCATTAAAACGCGTAGCGCCTATACCCGATTCATATACAGACATTCTTCCTAATGCATGACAGTGAATAATGTACCTATTAATCAGATACAGAATTAACAACGATATTTTCGATAAATATCGATCGAAACGAATATGATCGTACAGTTTCCATTTCGTAAACGTTGATACGAAAATCGAAAATCGTTTAACGTCGCAAAATCGAAGGGTACACGGTAATAATACCAGAAGTAAAAATGCCATAAATAGTTCTAAATTAGAGATTAGAAATATGAAATATCGATCTCGCTTTGAGCTATTATAGCTGATTCATTATGATATTGTCATTCAATTAATTCTACCACCAAGTAAACTTCCGGTCTCAAAATCTGACCATATTTTGACACTTTAGTTTGTTTATTTAGCAGTATCCTAATATAATAATTGCTGGTTTAGCGTCTTACATTCGCTGGTCTGGCGCTCATTAAGTGCCGCAAAAACAATAAGATACTTAATTATTAATTAAGTTATCTTATAAACACTTGTCAGACCCGCTACGAACCCAGATTAATATCTTCTATATCTTTTTCTCGTTCACGAATAGTCACTACATTACAAGTTGATATGTGCACTTTGAAATGATACGTGCACTTCGTTGATAATGGAATAATGAAAAAAATACGATATCAGCTACCTTAATAGATATGGTCACAATATATGTCCATAACTAATTTACAAATTTTACTTACGGATATTTCCACTTTAAGTGTACCACCTCTGGTATACACCCTCTGGTATACAACTGAAGTACTGAACTAACAATATTCGAAATAAGACACGATATATAGTGCGACGACGACAACGCACACAGATACCTAACTGGATTATTCGAAAAAGTAGTAGGATTAACGGTTATTATCTGTGTACATTTCTAAATATTCTCGAGGGGATCATTGCGTAACCGGTGCGGTTTGCAGCGGTATATACTCGAAATCTATTAATATGATATCATGCCGCGTGTGCCGGGGTATATGTACGGTATATATATGTTATACGTTAAATCGTAGCTATCATGGATTCCCACGTTCGTTCAATGCCCGCTAATACCGGCCGAGTAATTAATGAAATTGATCTACGCAATAGGTGTCGAAATTAATTGCAGGTTGGGGGTGCCTGAGTATGATATGACGATACTCTATAAACTGATTGACCTTCGAAGCGGCTCCCGCCACGGACGTATAATGATAAACGTCCATGCTCCCGAAAACGATGGTCTTTTTGATAGGTCAATTTAGCACTATGATATGTTGGTCGTTAAATATGACTTAGAAGATCACTTCATTTTCGTTTCGTATGAAAAACATAGATCAGTTACCAAAACAAAACTATAGGAAAACTTACCCTCCGAATTCCGTTATTACTTTCTGCTTCATAAAAGTGGGGCGATTTGACGATTCCAAATTTTGCAACTGATAACGCCGCGTTTTAAATAGATTGCCGAAAGGAAAGTTTTCCCAGGGTCACAATTCGAATTGACCACAATCGTTTAAAGCGTATAGCAACTAAGCGGGAAGCTCGTTTAGAATATCCCGCGGAGGGGTACAGTATTAACGGACAATGTCCACGGTTTGACGTCTTGTTTCGTTCCCATGTTTTACGCTCGCCCGAACTGAAAACGAAGCCCATCGAGTATAGGGTATTAATGCGTCGTGTAAAGCCGGTCTTAATATTAGTTTAGTCGACCACGCGTTGTTTTATCCTGGTAAACATTTGGTCATCTATTCACTAGGTTCAACAGATTGCCTTTTACACTCAGTTTGCATGGCGGTCGGTTTTAAGAATAAATTCGATTCAATCTGCTGGCGCAATTGGCTGCCGTTTACATCATCGTGTTGCGGGGCTACAAAATCACTTACCGAATCACGTAACTTCGCTCATGGGACGGCATTTCCGCCGAAAAACATCAATACAAATGTATCACAGCATTGCAGTAGTTATAGGTAATAGCCAATTATTCAAACAACAACGAAAAATATAATGGTGATTTGAATAATGATTGGTAGTCATTCCACCTGATGATGGCTGTTAGTCAACAGCCGAAACGTAGTGGTTTCAAAAAGAAATAAATGTCATCATATAATATTCGAATTGTGGGATTTCTTCGATGATTGGTGATATTCATATATACATTGATCAACTTCGGGTGATATATTTTTCATATTTTTGTCTAAGCGGGTTGGATTTCTGTGATGATATTCAAACCTCGTTATTTGTTTGTTTCTTGTTTTGTGTTTCTTGTTTCTTGTTAACCTCATTACTGAGTTTCCCCACACCCGCGCGAGCGCCGTTAGGTTATCTTGCATGCTGGTCATGTCTTGTGTGGTCACCTAATAAGCTGTACATTATTCCAAGGTTGTTGCCAATATATCAGCGGCAAAAGTGTAGAATTAACTAAAACGTACGTACAGATGGTGTAGTGTAGGTGCTGGACATCTTTTAGTCGTTACTTTTGATACATTGACTTCGCTATTATCATATTTCTTTCAAATTAATTTTCGCATGTAATTGATAAAAACATGTCATTATACATAACTTAATACGTTATGGTTTGATATATCGTATTACGGTTATATATACTACGTATATATCCCGCAAATACGTTAAAGAAATTAGAAAAATGTTAGCAGAGCGTGGTTTCGATCCACGGACCTCTGGGTTATGGGCCCAGCACGCTTCCACTGCGCCACTCTGCTAGTTGATCGTAGAGGAGTGATCAAAATATTCTCATTACTGTCATAATGCCGCGTGTGAACATTTTGCACCATCTGGTGGCCATGTGACGAGGTTGACAGACGGACAAAAATCAGTAAATTCCGATGGATCAGACGGTTCGTATTTGAAAACGAACGATAATATATAAAATCCAACAGTAGTGATACAAAAGTGAAGTCCGAAATGTTTACTTGAGTTAATAGTATATTCAAAATTGAATAAAATATTAACGCCAGGAAACATTTTGGATCCACGGACCTCTGGGTTATGGGCCCAGCACGCTTACACTGCGCCACTGTGTTATGTGTGTTATGTTGTGCAGGGGTAATTCCAAATAAAACATTATTCCCGTAATCCCTCGTGGTGACAGGTTGGGACTTCACATAAAATTCGGTACGGTTATGGTTTTTTTTTTCAAATTGACATACGGTTTCTTGAAAATAGATGATCGTTTTGATCAAGAATAATAGGCCACGAGATCTTCTTGCTTAGCGGATGAAATAATTTCCGAAATTGATTACGGTATATTCCACGGAAGGATATTGTATACTTTGCAAGCGAAGAATTGCATTGTATTCATAATAGCGACTTTGAATTGAAAATTCACCGTTCAATCAGAGTTAATTTAGATAATTCCCTTAGGGATCTCCAATGCGATGTTATACCGATCAACTAGTTCAATGAAGACGCGCTGATAAAAAGCAAGCTGATAAATGTATTCTCTATTTCTTGCTTGCTACGATTCGATGTATTTCTAAAGGCTATCAGAATGCGGTCACCGGGCTGTCAGTTTGTGCCATCTACGAGCAATTATCTGATAATTGCTCGTAGATGCCATCGAAGTTTACGACTTTCCGCGGCAAAACAATTCTATTGGTATCTACACGAGGAACACGTCTAATACTTTTTTATCGTTTCTGTTGCTGGTATAAGTACATGTGCCATATGCCAACCGAGAGGATTAGTTCATACAACTGCCACCAGGGGACTGTGGAAGCACCGTATCTTTGTTATCCTAAAAAGATTTTGACCAAACTTGGTACACCAGTACTGTGTACGTTGTAGCCCAAATGGATCCACAAATCCAGGACATGCGTTGACTCCTGATGGCTCACCTTCAAAATAGCTGTGAACTGATGAGACTGATTTCGATGAAATCTTTTTACGCTTCCTAGTACACGAAATTAAAACCATCAGCAAGGCAGAAACCCGTTATCGTTGCTTTGTGGCTATATTTACTAATTCTTATTTCTTTTCAGATCTAATTCAAGCGATGATAGAAAACAAAGTAATAAAATTCGAAGTGATTTTTTCCGTATGAATACTTTATTTGCATAGATAACGCAAACACTAAATTACGCGCAAAACACAAATATATAAAGCGAATATAGAGAATAATGCGCATCCACTAGGAGTCGATGCAACTGAGGTACTAATCGAAAATGTAGCCGAACAAAACTGCGAAAAAACATAAACACATTCACATATTTTAAATACGTGTACGCTAATCATAAATTGGATTGAAACATCTTTAAAACGTACTATCAACTTTACATTAACTTTAATATACAAAAATCTATACATACATCGAGTGCATAAGTAATTAATTTAGAAATCGACACACCATGAAGTTTATATGTACAATTCATTAAGTGTTTATTTACAAGTATACATTTTTAATTTCTGTTTGACTTCGTTATAATGCGTCTATTTCTGGCGAAAATTCCTAACTGGCGAATAATATGGAATTGAAATATAACCTTTGTTCTTGCTCTTCAAAAAAATACGCCGGTGGCGGAGGAACGTGTTTTCCCCTCGAAGACACAAAAAGGAGGAATGATAAAAACAACGTAACAAAACAACTTATCATAAATTAACAAATGCATTGGTCCATCTTCAATGAGAACTTATCGTCGTCAGGGCTAGGGTTAACGAAACACAACCCATATCAGAGCCCTCTAAAAACAACCACATCCCAGGACTGGGCGAATTTAAAGCCTGTTCATTCCCTTCGCAAGAATTCAAACACGACTAATACTTTGGCGACTCCATCTAGAAGATGTAATCGATCGGTTTTTGATGATCGCGGATTTTTCTTTTTCAACTTACAAGTTAAGACGATGCGTTTGCGAAACGAAATGCACTAAACACCTTACATATGCTAAACATGAAGGAACTATCTTTTTTCTATATTATACACGTATATCATTTCCTACACATCTCAAACACCTTGCTGACATAGATAAGTAAATTTCTTGCCTATACTCTAACAGCCAAAGCGACGTTGTAGGAACGTGCTACAACAGTTCCTTTCTACGGACAGGCATCATCTCCTTCAGCCTGTCGTTTTAGACATACATATCTACACATTATCATCTCGGTAATTCCCGTTTGAACTGTCTCTCTAACAGTTATCCGCGCTAACGAAATGATTGACATTATAGATTCTCGCTACAAGTCGTCTGAAGCTTGTGTATGTGGCTGTATATTTTCAACGCCGGGCCCAACTTCATAGATAAGCCGGTCAGTACATCGTTTCTTTGCATCAGCAACAAAGATTTACCATCGATCTCCTGAAAGATATAAACAATAGGCTATCGAATGATTATACGGTATAAGCGGACTTGTTTCGCATTCGCAAAGTTTGTTCGTCGCGCCAGACGCGAGCGAAGTGGAGTCTTCTGTATATACGTTTAGAATTGCGTCGAAAGTCTTTTGAGGTTGAGTCGGGTGAAGTATGGTAGAATAGCCACACACTGACGTGGAGAACAGATAAACAGATAGAAAATCCATTAATAATAGATCTTCTCCGCATAATTCCCCCGTCTTTCTAAGTATATTACTTCCTGCCTAACTAACCGCTAATTACCTTTTCACTCAGAAATTTACCCAATTACTTTGTGCTCCCCTGTACATATTCCTTCACACCTGGCGATGATCACACCAGCGAGAGTTCGAAAGGTTGCGTGTTTCGATTTTAATTTTCGATAAATAAAATTAATCCTGTCAATTTTATATACAGTGGGCTTTTTAAACTTATCACGTGGATTATAGCAAAGTAGGGGCGGTATATTCGATCGTGCCATCATCACGATCTCATCAGACTCCAGGGCCCAGTTGCTCAGTCGTGAGTCAGTCCATTCAAAAGTGTGGTCTTGAATATTAAGACCGGGCCCTGGTGGCCTACAGCCTAAACCTTAAGTTGTTACATTGGCTATAGAACTGAGTTGGTTTTAGATTGGTCTTAAATCTAAGACATGATAGTGCAACTGGCCTCTGGTTCTCAAGAAAGGGATATGCAAAAAAATCGCCTAATGAAACCATTAAGTCGGTAAAACGGGTGGACATTTCGAATAATAAAAAGTTAAATTCTACAGTAGGCTTCGCTCGCTCCGATCGTCTCCGTGGCAGGCGGCAGTCTAGCAATAAATAGGAGGATATTCGCGTGGCCGCGACGAGTGCAAAATAATTATTTCAGTAGTAGTTTCGTTCTTAATCGTTCCCCGAGGAACGCGACCAGAGTATACGTACTTGATCAGAGAAACGCGATGCTTGTTCGGGGAATCCGGCCCTCGTTATGAACTCGGCTACGTCATCGATCGTCCATTCGGTAGCGTCTTTACCCGCCAGACGCCCGTCCAGATCGATCTTCTTCAGAACTGATTCCATGAACTTCTTTTCGCTGAATTTTTCCCTGTTGATACAAGAATTACGTCGACGGAATATATTAGCATGCGGTATAATTTGGAGAGGTGTTTTTCTTTTTAGGACAGACGCCGAAGAATCGTGAAAACGAAAACAAACTTACTTGACTTTGACGTTCAAGTCGTCGTCGAAAGAAATCGGCGACTCGCACGGTGTAGGCAGGCACGAGGGACCTCCGCCTTCTGGCAAATTCGAAAAGAAAGAATAGATTTAATCGTGATGCCACGTATTTTTTTAATGATTTCCCGGCGGGACACGGTTGACCGATTTCATCCGTGCCGTCGCAGAAAGTATGTACGTATACAGAAAGGCAGATCCACGGGGACTAATTTTGAAGGACGTGACAAGTCAAAAAGGGTGCTTTGATGTCGAAAGAGGGAATATCAAGCGCACTCCCGCGCGGCGCTGCAGGAGCTAATCAAACAACATACCCCCAGCTCTTCTTTGGTGACAATTTTTGTCGTAGGACCTGAACTGGTCACATCCCTTCCGGCACTTTGATGGTTTAAAAAGACAATATTAAGCGTAATCCCGCGCTGAAATGCACCAACTTTTTTGAAAAAAAAGGCACTCTAAATATTCGACGGATTCGTGGAAATCTCGTAAGCACCCCTGGATCCGCCCCTGTATATACGTATATATAAACGAAACGATGATATTCTGAACGAGAAAAAACCACGAAACGGTAAGACGATCGCCGAGGCGGAAATACACGTATGACGGTTCCGTTCTCTAAACTAACCCGTGTTGCAGGCATCCATTTCTTCATCTCTGTCCGAGGTATCGAGTCCGTTCTGCTGTTCCAACAAACAACTGCTGCACTCCCAGAGACCTGCAATTTTATACAGCACAAAAATTATACGAGGGCAAGATCCACATCTTACAGGAAATGTACATATATGCATTCTAAAAATTATTTGATACCTTTCGGATTTTCGAGGACTTTCGGTTTATGGCACTGCATGTGATATCCCTTGTCACAAGCGTCGCAAAACAACAATTCAGCCTGGAAGTACACGCGAAGCACGTGTTAAGTTGCGAAATACGGTAAAGGGCTACGCTGTCGAAGATTTGATGGAGTTTAAATCTATAAGAGTTAAATGAATTGCTCTAAAACATCTAGTAGTCTTAATATAATGCCGTGTCACAACCATAAAAAAGAAAAAAAGTTTTTACGCGAGCCTAAAATGGTCTAACGTCGTTTTTGAACAACCTGATGGATAGTATAATAACTACAATAGGACTTTGTGAATTGGTCGATATTTTCTTTGATAGCTTGGATAACATGTCCACCGCCACAAAAATTACATAATTGAGGGTTGAAAAATATTTCTATTTTGCTATTTTTACCCGAATCCCGCCGAAATTTTAATTGTTTAAAAAAATTCGTGGCAAACGCGAGAGTGCCGAGGCACGAATCATATTGAATTTCAATAAGTGGTGCATTCCGTCTTGAAAATACATTTGTAATTGCATAAGGGGTTTTGATATAAGTACAAACTCTCGAACACTTACAGCCTCTCCTGCCTCTGAACAGAGACAGCACGTTTTGCATTCGTAACACTGCCACGGCGATCGCAGCGCCCTCTCTGCGAGATCACTCGAGTAGTTCATACAAGATGGGTGAACTGAAAAGAGAAGTTTTGTTTTTGAAATAAATTTTCGAAGAAGGGGACGAGATTAGATCGGGCATTTTCTTCGATTGCTTTCCCTACCAGTGCTGTTGCATTCTTTACACGTAAGCATGTCTTCGGGTTGTCCATCGCGATTCGTCTCCGGCGTCAGATAACACAGCCGACATTTAACCACGTTCTCGTCGCCAGGAGGCGTTGGTTCGATATCCATGGCCTTTTCCTCCGCTGCAGGCGGTTGCGGTGACACAGTGACATTTTCTTTTTTCGCTTTCGTAGCGCCATTACTGGTGTTACCCGTCGGCTTCTGAAATAGTTTAAATTTTATAACGATGTTTAAGTTAGTTTCATTTCTTGGCTGGACAGCAAACCCGGTGTAACTAACGTCGATTCGATATTGAAATAAGCGTTAATTCGATGGTGACTCGAATCTTCGCTCGTTCAACGCTCGTTTAAGAGTTCAACCGATTTTTGACGCCGTAAAAATAATACTTTTATACATTGATAACAATTTTCAATTCTATTCTATACATTACGTCATCTACGGGGTACTGTGGAAGTCGATGTGCACTACGTCATCAATATTTGCGTTTCCAAAAACAATAAAAATTGTGAATTTGGCGTTCGTTTTTACAATTACATACATTTCATGACTCTTACTCTTTATTTGATATACATTTTCATGTCTTTTTCGAAAATGATTTCTGAGTGGATGTGTCCTACGTCATCAGTATTGAACAAGCTTGGTTAGACTGGTTGCCGGTCAAATCAATTCAATGTCGATATACTAGAATTCAAAATAACTTTATCGTTCCTTGTTATCATTCATTGTCGATAATAAAGGTTATGTATAAATGTCATCATCGATGATGATATATGTATAACATGTATATGCGTCATCTTTCTCCTAGACATCGATAAACTTTCAAGTTAGTTTTCGAACCTGACTCACGGTATCATCCACCAATGTTTTGCCACATCAGGAATATATACATATAAGTTACATTGTTTCATATCACATTAATATTGTCTCTTCGCAACCACGCATGCATACGCGATGAAAATGAATGGCGTTTTTTATCATCTCGGGCGAAGTTCTGTACGATCCACGTCGGACGCGGCGCTGTAGCACACGCCAGAACGCAGTATCCACATCGATTCACGTGCCGCTCAAAACGACGACGACGACGACGACCGGCTGTATATGGTAATTCGAGGAAACAATTTTATGCTGATCACACAACGTTTATCAGAGCAGTAACTGAGCGAATGGAGCCGGCGTTCTCCGACACGAAATCGTCGCATCGTTTCCCAGGCGATTATGGAATGAAGAAATTGCTTCTCTCCGATAGAAATATTCGGCTTGCTGTTGCTGCTGCTGCTGCTACCGCTGCCGCTGCTGCTGCGAGAAGCTTTTTAACAAGCTTCTAACACCGGAAGCGAGCATGAGCGAAGCCGATATTTATTCGAATCTAAATCGATGCCTGTTTTTTTTCAGACATTCTCCAAGATAAAGAAAAAACGTAATCCTATTCAACAGTTTCGCCTATATACTCTTGATGGTGAACTCGGCATTCCGAAAAGATCTGCTGAGGTTACAAATTCGATACGAAGGTAATGAAATAAAATGCACTACGCCGTTCATAGAAGAGGTGATACGTCTGACGTCATTAAAGGGGAGAAGTGAAAAAATGAGAGTTACAGTCGACTGCCATTTTGATGTCCAATATCGGTTACTAAAAATACTGATACAGGCATGTGCTGTTGTCGAACGGTATCGAAAAGCGAGGGGTCTATATGCCGAAAAGAATGCGCACCATGCGGAATCCGAATTCCATACGATACGTATACACATATAACTTGCATGTAATTGCAACGAACCGCGAACTGATCGGTTTAAGCGACGCGCGGTGTTATCATCTCAAAAGAGATTACGGTGCGATACGAGACGAACGCTGCACCGTCGAGGGTGCCGATCCCCCCGCAACAGACTCGGGGGAAACCGCGCCGGCAATAACCGTATCATAAAATACCGCTTAAGCCGCCACAACGGTGCCGTGTATATGAAATTTGACGGGGCGTTATTTTGTCGCCGTAAAATCTTCTATTTGCAAGGCGTTTATATAGAGGTTTAGCGCGCGACATCGAAACGCGTCACACTGGACGTCATGGCAGGCATTTTTCTTTTCCTTTCTACAAAAAATAACCTGGAATCATAAGACAGTAGTATAAGTCATCTGTATCTTTATTTACTTAAACTGTTTTCAACCACATGTAATGGCCTTGGACGAGAATTTTGGAGAATTTTCGTCATGTATAAAGAAAATAAAAAATCTATGTTTAAGAAAAAGCTTGTTTGTTTTTTGCTTCGCTAACATCGAATCGCGCCAAAAATAATCTCTCTCTTGTTTCGAGGTCTTAAAAATATTCGACAAAAAGATACTCGGGCAGTCTATTCTCGAAACGCAATAAAAAGAAAATCTGTTTCTCGTTTCGAGGTCTTATTCGGTGCGCACTAGGCATAAACGATTCGACACAAAGAGACTCGGGCAGTGTCGAATTGTCGGCAAATGCATACAGGCCGATCGAATGAAGGTGAAATGTCAGAGAGCGCGCGCGATACGCGACGGAGAAGGCGGCGGGAAAGATCTGTAGTGTATAATATAACGATGGTGCGAACCGTAGCGCTTTCGTTTCACCGCTTTCGATATATTATAACAACTTCATCGTAGACGAGATAGAAAAATTCTCCGGTTAAAAAGAATTGCAGATTTTATTACGGCTCCGACGAGTTCACCTAATCGGTAGATAAACACGCGTTTATCGTCGGACTCCGGTCGGACTATCGATGAAAAAAAAACAAATCTTACATACGCATAGCGCGCTGATAGACCTTAGAACGCTTCAGAGGCTCAAGAAGTTGAGTTCGACTTCGATCATGGATATGTCAGATTCTAGATTGTCGCTTGATGTTCAAGCAAGATTTTTGTTCGTGCCGTCGTAAAAACCGTTGCAATATTGTTTGTATACATTGATACCTAGTATGCGTTAGTTAGTAGGGGTTCTGTGTGAGTCGATGTGCACAACGTCATCAATATTGGCGTTTCAAAATAACTATCATAATATTGCAAGCTTTGGCGTTGATTTTGTAATTAAACATACTCCTTAATTCTTATTTCATTTGAAATGAATTTACAATTATTTTTGAGCGGGTGTACACTTACATCATAAAGACTATAGAATGGTTGCTGGTCATTTCAATTCAATTATCGATATATTCAAATCCAAAATAATCTCAGTGATCCTCAATATCATATGATTTATATTCTTATTCATTGTCGACAATATAACGCTATGCGTTATTTTTTTTCGAAGGCGTCAATAATTTTTCGAGTTGGTTCTCTTAATCGCGAAGATATTTTTGCTAGGCAAACACACAGGCGGCGTGTTTCGATTTTCGATTTCGTAATTCATATACGGCGCACTGGCGTCGACGAAAAAACCGGGACAGTTTTTCCCGCGTTTAGATTTATGAGACGTCTAAAATGCGCATTCGACACCAGACAAAGGAGGTGCAATATAACGGTGGCGTATATACCGCACGGGGATGGCTCGAAGCACCGCGGCTTTTTCTCTCCCCTCTCTCGCTCTCTCTCTCTCCCGCTCTCTCCGTTTCCTCGTCTGCTTAAATATTCCTCGTTACCCGACGTGACTCGATATACGGGCTATTGATTTTCCGTTTACGGCGAAAACTTTACGCGCAAAACCAACCCCGCACTCGGCGCGGCGCATACACCGCCGCGATAAACGCTGGCAGATCCATCTCTCTCCACTACACCAACGTCTGCCTAGAATGCTTGGTCAAACGGTTTAACGGTTTTTACGTCGCACGCTGCGCTCTGGCGCAGATAGACCCGCGAGTATACCGGGTATATACGTATAGCGTTTAAGCGGTTTGCGCGTTTTACATCTATATACGGCGGGTTCGTTCCCGGAAAGATAGCGAACCGCGTAAAAAGCGCCAGAAGTGCGGCGGTGACTCATTGCGCTTGTCACACATACCGACCGGTCAGCTTTTTGTTGCATACGCCGCAGCGTTCGTGCTATCATTGACCTAAACGACCATTGTAGCGAAAGCGAACGTTATAATGCGTAATAATAATGAAGGCGAGCAATATTCGAGGGCGGCGGCAGTTCACGCCAACGCGTTAGTTGGTCCGAAAGTGATTCATTTCGGTGAAAGAAGTTTGTTTTTAAGCGTTTTTGTCCCGAATTTTAGTTCCTAGAATCCAGGAAGTGCTTAGACAACGTTCACTGTCCTTTTAAGCATTCCCCCCGATATATGAAATCCACTTTCTAGCGGGGTACATCCCCAAATTAGGGCATGAGGGCAACCACGGAAAATGTTACCACATTTTTTGAAGTACAGAGAACGAGCGTATGAATTCTAACTTGTTAAGTATCAGTTGATATTCGAAACCTAATATTTTTCATTTCCATTAAAAAATTTCGGGGCAACTTTACATTTTAGGGGGGAGGTGCGCACCCCTGCATCCTCTCCTTTGATCCGCTCCTGAAGTCGACGACGATTTTCCCAGTTTCTGAAAGATTAGGTCGTAGACATTCTCGATAGCCGTTTTGCATAACTCTACGCCAACAACAACAGCCGCCGCAAAAGCATCTACAACAGTATTGCGCATATGCACGCGTTTACGGGCATAAGGAGAATAACACGAAACCCTTCATTTTTGTCAATATTCTATCTCTCGTTACGAAAATATAATTCTTCGCACATTCGAAGCGAAATCCCGAATTCCTTTTAGCAGCAGCAACAGCAGCAGCAGCAGCGAACGGGGATCGAGAGCGAGAACGAACTCGACGCGTTCACGGCGAAAACGCCCAAAAACCGTCGATACACACCTCACGTATATAGAGGATTTTCGTAATGTATATCACGATGTAGTACGACGACACGATGTACGGAAGCGCACATGCGCCGGGGTTTATAATAATCTAGGCAATAAAAACATTACGATGCCACGGCAAACAATCGTGTTTTTAGATTTTGCTTTCCGTATACGCCCGCACAACGCCGATATATTCTCTATACTAAACACGAATCGGGCCGCGAAAGCTTATATACAACTCGTATCCCGCTACATTCTCCATTCGTGGTATATCTTTGTGTCTCGTCTTTGACGACGAACGAAATACCCATGCAGACTTTATAATAGAATATCGCCTATTCTGCGCCATATGGCCCGCTATAGAACGGGAATCACATGGAGTCACGCTGCGGTGTTACGCATCCACTTCGTCTTCTTTCCTATCGCGCGCGTACCTTTTTCACATTAAGCATAGGAAAGCGCGAAATATAGAAAACGCCGTTTGGAGTCCTGCCACGGTATTGAAAAGCCTATAGCGCGCCATCGCTATACGAACGCGCGCCGACTCGTATACAGCGTGGCAAACCAATTAACGATGCCGTTACTTTTTAATTACATAAGAGCGCAACATATATATCGCACCTTCAAGAGGGTCGCGTACAGTTCCCATACACGTGACTAAACACGAAATCTTATCTGCGTACGCTCTATACGTTATTATGGTATATACGGCTATGTATATTCTAGTATGCTTCGTAGTTCCATATGCTGCTACAAAATACGCACACGGTATAAATGCATGTCGGCGCAATAATTATTTCAAACCCGATATTCCGACGCGATAACGGCGCACAAATTTAATCCCCCGCTCAATCTGAAATATATATATATATATATATATATCGCTCTCAAAGTGGCGACGTGATCTAGCAATTTAGTAACGGGGTGCATAGGCCGTTGCCCGTTGTCCGCGCGTAAGACTATATTGATCAGCACCAGATACATATTGACAAAAATACTGAAGTATAAGCAAGGCCCGAAAAATTTCAAACATTTTCAATCTGGCTATACTTCATTGGCGGATCCAGAGCTTTGAGCAGGGGGGTCAAGGGGCGCAGTTTTTTCCCAGATCATCATTTTTTTCATATGCATTTCCGAGAAAGATGCATTCTCCTGACATTTTTGACGAAACTAAGAATATTTCGCATTACCAACGGTAATATCTGGCAGACGCCGCAACAGCAATCGATACAGATTTGAATTGCGGTTTCATCGTTAACCGTCATATACGAGTTACGTAAAACTTAGACTCAATAAACAATACGCACCCATCTATTGATATGATTGACATCGATAACAGAATATTTTCGAACACGGGGAGGAGCGGTCGAGACCCCCAAAAGGCACGGATGCGCCCCTATACGTAGCGAGAGTTTCATACATATTCTATTTAACGTTTTTAATCCAGCCTATCTAATGAGTTGATACAGAGAACATTGAACCTAGCGCGCGTGATTTGCCGAGCAAGTGAAAAATTCAAGTTACTATACATATTATTTGGGGCGAGTAAAGCCGCTAATATACAATTCGGGGCACGGCACGATAAATATGCGCTCGCGAATTTTCGACGGAACATTTTCTGAGCGCGCCAGCCGGTCCAGTTGTACGTGTGTATGATCGATCTTCTGCCGACGAAATCGACGTCGCCATCGTCGTCGCCGTCGCCGTCGGTATATAAGGATATTTACACCGCCGCAAATTGCGCTGCTATAGTGCTGCTCTAATGTCAGACGATCGCGTTGTGATCAACGGCTTTTATACCACGCGCTCCCCTTGTTCGGGTCCTGTCTTGAATAAATGTATCGTACAGCCTATTTTGTATGAACCCAATCCGCGGGAATGGAATTCTTTTCGGAGGGGATGTGTCGCCTGGACACGAAACACAAAAATACAAATTGCGCTGCTTATGTCCTAATTACTGCAGACGATCGCGCCGATCTCGAACTCGATCAACGGCTTTTACCGCGCGCTTCTTGTTCGGGCCCTGTCTCGAATTGATATAACATACAGCCTATATCCCGTACATTCGCTATACGCACCCAATCGGCGCGGAGATGGAATTCTTTCTAGGGGAAGTGTGTCGCCTGGACTTGGAACCCAAAATTACAAAAATGCCTTATGCATCGTCGCCGCACGTTTCGGCGGCGGTTTTATATATATATATATATATATATATATATATATATATATATATATATATATATATATATATACATATATATATATATATATATATATATATATATATATATATATATATATATATATATATATATATATATATATATGAAATTGAGTCGCGCTGGTGTTAATACACGAACACAAAATGATCGAATCGAAACCCCCGTCGGCTAAAGTTTACATCGGAATACGAGACTTTCGTCTGGCTGTCGGTTAGTATTTCCAACAATATCGGTGAAAAAGAAATGCATATATATATGTATATATAACGCACGAGCACGTATTACGTACAACATATATCTAGGTGAAAAAAGCTCACGCGTCAATAACGGGTGAAAGATGATTGCCTGATGCGCGCCGCTTCAAAAAAGAGAGGAAAATTCGAGAAACGCTTTCTAATGATATAGATATACAAATAGATAGAATATTCAATTCGCTAATATGTATATATTCATAAGTATAAAAACCTGGAAATAAGAAAAACATAATACCTGTCATAGAATTACACATTACACCGTTACAACATACTTACCCTTTTCTTATTAAGGGGCGGTCGACCCTTCTTGACCACTTTGCCAGGCGGCGGGGTTGGTGTTTTGGCGCTGAACGCAGCATTCTCCGTGTCCGCGCTGTTGTTTAGGCGGTCTCTGATCGTCAGCGGACTGGCTTTTCTCTCGGCCGGGTCGACAAACACGTAGCGTTTGTTCGGCAGTTTTCTAATGCGCCCGGAGTCGACCTCTCTGTCTAGCGCCGTCGACAAATTGACCGCGTTGTCGGAGTTCTTCTTCAGCCAAGCCGTATTGTCCACGTTCACCTCGACCCATGCTTGGATATCTTGAAGACCGACGCCTTCGCAATCAGCGGATGACGACGACGGCAACTCTTGATCTGCGGGTTCGGTTTCTTTTGATTTAGACGCATTTATCTCTTCGATAGCGCGCTGTATGTACACGCTCGTCTCGTTGGAATTCAAAACGTTTCCGCCTATTCCGCTCTTCTTCCATTTAGCCGCATTTCGATAACTGGTGCTACCTTTATATTCCACTTTGATAACGAGTTCTAACTCGACTAAGCGCTCGAGTATCGACTCCGTTTCCGAACGATTCAGGCCGTAGCGACGCTGAACCATGTGCGAGATATGATCCAAATCGGGTCGCGCTTTTCGGTTCCTCAACTGGTCGATAACGCCTAGAATCGTATCCTTATGCTTGACCGCCGGCATGATCGTCGAGTTTGTGCACTTTGTAGCTTTTTCGGCGGCGAAGAACTGCGAGATATTCGGTAGATTTTTGCGCTCGCCGGCGTGCATCACAATACGCACATATCTAATGAGACGCGCTATCGAAATTCACAGAGCGCATGCGCATCGATCGAGTTCGTCTGCTAGCTCAAGATGGCGACAACAACAAAACGCACGCAATGCGAAATACCGGCCTCTTAAAGCGCGGCGCATACAATCCGAAGGTATGTTTTGTGCTGGTTGAACGCGTTTCAATACGCACAAAAACCTGTTCTATAGTCGGTGAATAGAACACAGCGGATTATACCGGGCGAATTTTTAGCTCAGGTGGACTTAAATACACATGCAGCATTCGGCGCGCCTTTGAAAGTTCTTTGTCCGCTTATACTCACACTCAACACACACATGCGCGACTTGTTTTATTTATAGGTTTGCGTGTGTAAATCCTCGCCAGCTTGCTCGAGCCTAACCGTGTAGCCGTGCCGTTAATATCGATTCGAAGGTCCGTCGTAATATGCGACGCCGCGCCGATCTGGATGCGATGGCGAAACACGGGTTGCGGCGGCGGCGGCGCGCGGATATTTACGAATTATTGATTACGATCGGCAAACGAATATAAACCCGATGAGGGGTGCGCGGAAACAACCGTCTTCCAGCGTTGTCGATAACGCGAAACGCTTTTCTTTTCGCTGGGACACGGCACAAACTTTCTAATGATGTAAACTATTTAATTATTGAAACAGTCCGTAGAAAATCGCCAGTCGAAAATAAAAGGTTTCGTGCTTCTTTTTGGCAATATAAAAATCCAGGGCGGATCTAGTTCAAGGGGGTGCCCTGCGGCCAGAAAGTCTTGATTTTCATGCATTAATAAGAGTGTTTTTATAGGCACTGCATGATCGTCTCGTAATGTACCTTGTGCTTCGATGAAAGCGTTGAAAAAATGAAAATGGCGCTTTTAAACTGTAAAAAGGCTTATTATCAATACGAAGCAAATTTTCCAAGGGGTTGCTTTGGCACCCAAAGCATCACCCCTGGGTTCACCCCTGAAATTATGATATGCGAAAATGATCATACATAACCTTGATGAATTGTGACATCCATGAATTCATATTGATCTTTTTGGACTCTTGTCTTGGCGTATTTGATCGAATGCTTTTGAAGATAAAATTTTACGTTAATCTTATTCCCTAAAAAGTTACTCTGATGTCCGGCTTTCGAACGGGGGATAAGCGGATCGAAAACGACCGTTAGTAGTTTACTCAAAAATGCACCTAAAGCTTCCTTTTAGTATGAATGGAGATTTTTTTCCCCAACGAGGCGCATGCAAAATGCGAACGAGCTAACTAGGTGAGTCAGACCAAAGGGAATTCGATTAGTAGGCCTAGCCGGGTGAAGCATAGCTATCGCGTGTGTACGTGTCTACACAATTTGATACCCGAGTTATTCTGATTCGGCGGCCAGCAGATATTTCACCGACGGATTTACAACGAAAATAGCGGATTCCATAGATCGACACCGACTCATATTTTACATAATTAACGAAGTAATTTGATGCCCGTTTAAATCACAATGACTCGATAATGCGACCGCGCGCGCGCGCATCTCGCGATCTCTTTAAAACCTGTTGCTAAGGTGATCGCGTTTTCCGACAAATTTTGTAATTGCAAATGACACTTTCTAACGCTTCTTTTTCTGGGAACTTCATGAATGAAAAATTGTCGCTGAATTTCTCGAGTCAGACGATCATCAGGCCCGCATTTATCGAGTTTGGGTCGTCTCCGTTTGCGGATTCGGTTACAGTCAGTTACATTTCGGATTTGAAATAAATATGGACGACTCGGGGAACATTACTGGAAGACCGATATTAATCTCAGCTACGAGCAATCATCTCAACGTTGTTGCTCGTAGATCTCAGTAATCAGAGTTAACATGTAAAAACCCACAATAACCGTCAGCCAATAGACGCTTTCATATCAACTGCACTTTAAGAACGTAAGGAAAGTTTATTTAAACGACGACAGACGCTAGCGGGTGTTACATTTTTGACGTCACGCGCAAGCAGCTAACCGTGACCGGCATTAGATGTCCAATGTGATGCGCGTGATATATATGTATATATATATATATATATATATATATATATATATATATATATATATATATATATATATATATATATATATATATATATATATTGCCTGATGAGTATAGGCTACTACAACACAGCGGTATATATATATATATATATATATATATATATATATATATATATATATATATATATATATATATATATAGGCTACTACAACACAGCGGTATATATATATATATATATATATATATATATATATATATATATATATATATATATATATATATATATATATATATATATATATATACCGCTGTGTTGTAGTAGCCTATACTCATCAGGCAAACGAAGGCGCGCGCCTATTCTAACGAGATTCTTCGATTATTGACAAAGACTATACGGCGGCTTTTTTCATACAGCCGACAGACGCGTTGGCGCAATAGAGTCGCGGGCGGAATATTTGTCCACGTCAAAATTTCGACAACGCTTTTCGAACCGAATCTCGCGTCGGAACAACAACGCTGTCACGTCATCGCTGTGACGCAAACGTAGAGAAGGACGTCGCCGACAACGAGATTTTTCTCATCGATCGTCACCGCATCCGCTGGCGTGTAATGGGATACGCGGCGCGGTTATGTCGTTGATGTGTTGCCATAGTGGTGTATTCCTAATTCATGTGTATAAAGTACCAGGCCGTAAAACCATCGGCCTCAATTCGCTCGGAAATACGCCGTTCGAGTAGGCACGTACTACAAACCGTAGAGTCCACGCTCGCGCTCGTCACACGGATTGTTACGATGCGTCATATCGGCCGTCATTTAAGAGTCAACAATGACTTTCTACTTCGGTTAACTTCTTGCGCTTGACGTACGATATGACGGCGGTGCATTATGTATACGGGCTATTCATGTGACACAACCGCGCGTCGTATTTTGATCAAACTCAGAAACTGCAATAAAATGTTACAATATTCAGCCATCGTGCTCACTAGTTCTATAGTCTACTTACTCTACCCACCTGCTATTGTAGGTCAGATCAAAATAATTTCAAATCCCCGTGTTTGTTACTGTATATCATTCTTATGTTATTTTGGTTTCTCTGAAACTATCCGCGAAAACTATCAGAGAAAAATTGTTGAATCATCAACTGTGGGTTTATACTTATCAACTCTAAACACCGAGATTGATATCAGTCTACCGGTTTTGTTACTGTATTCACATTCCCTCGACCTTTTGTACCCGTGAACTCATGTGGAATTTATTTAGGAAGTTAGATGCGAATTTATCTTTTTCAAATTTCGTCTTCGAATTCCGGATTAGAAAGGAAAGTTAGGAATGACGATATACAGACAACCCCAGATATACCGCCCTCCCATTTACCGCGACCCCGTCTATACCGTCAGGTTTTCTCAAAGTACATCTCCATACAAATACATAGTAAAACACCCCCGATATACCGCCATACTCTCTATACCTTGAAATAACAGGACTCAAATTGCAATGGATTTTCGCAAAGTTTTGTATTTATTACATCATTAAATAACATTTCGTTTATCAAAAATATCAACTTTCTGGATGATAAACTCTCACGTATAAGATATTTGATTTTATTCGGCAAAGTATTACATTACTTGTATGACATTCACATACATAATGACAGTATATGAAAGACGGCTGAATAATACACGAAATTAAAGGTGTCGTTACTCGTCATGAAGAAACCGTTTTCTTTCACTAAACATCCTAATTAGGTTTTTCCCTTATAAATATAAGGAATTGCCAATCAATAGCGACAGCAGTGCGCGAATTTCTTTAATTACATCATAACTCGATTGAATACTTTTCATATTGAAATATGCCTTGTCCTAAAGCTCGTGTTCGTAGCGTTAGCCGATGATGCGTGATACATGTTCGACGGTGTTCGCGCTCCGACGCGAGATACACTCGAGCGTGGTCGCGAAACGCCCGATTGCGGTCGTAGGCATCGATTTTTCGGGCCTGAAAATACGATTTAAGCATTACATTTCGAGGAAGGCTGATTCTTATCATATGGTGGCTGATTCAGGCCACGCTGAGATATTTTTCAAGCACGAGAAATCTAAAAAAGATTCATTAAAGATTTTATAGCGAGAACAAAACATTTCGGGCGAGAAAACAAAATTTGTGTTTTGTCGCGCTAAATATTTGTTTTCTCGCGCTAAACATTAGTTTTCTCGCTATCAAATTTGTTTTCCGAATTTTCGTGTTCGAAAAAATCACGGGGTGGCCCGAATTAGCCACCATATGATTCCGAATCCGAAATGGGTATTTTAATCTAGGCCACTTCGCCTTCATTTTACGAATTCTTTGGATAGTAACTCAAACTTAACGAAAGTAATCTTTATATCGATTCAAACGTCTTGTTTTGCGGCGTATTTGGAAAATAATTGATATGATATTTTTTATTGAAATTCTATATAACTAATACGGACTTCTTCATACCTTTCGAAGACGGTGGTCGACTATTGTTTGCGGCTGGTTGCTCATAGGCTACTTTGGGCATCGGGTTTCGGATAGAGCCGATGCAATCGGTACCGCGTTTGAAATAGTTCTTAATGCGTCGGTTGGCCACGTCTGCGTCCGGCTCGGTGGTCCGGCGCAGCTGGCGACGCTGCAGCTCGACCATGTCCTGCCGAAACAGATTCCAGACGTTGTTGCGTAAAAACTTGCTGCACAACTCGACGTCGGTCGGGTAGAACTTCTCGAGTTTTTTCACTTTCTCTTTCGTCGCCTCATCGCTCAGGGCAATGAACTTGGACATGGGGACGCGGATGACTTCAGCTCCTTTGCTCACCAGTGAGAAATGTGTGCCGTGCGACATCAACGACGATATTCCCTAATCAAAAACAATATTGCTTTTTTATCGCGATGACAATGCAAATAACCGCAAAACAGCGATTTCAGATTACTGCAGATAACTAAAATCCGAATAAAAGATGAATGTAGCGAACGAATCAGTTGGGCTTAAGTAAAATGGTACCTTGTTTCTCTTTAATTGGCCGGGTCATATTTTATACCGCGATAAAATTTGTAATCAGTGTATTTCAGTTACTGCCGCGCCAGTTAGGGTTAGCTTGGTCATGATTTTAAAACAGTAATTTACAGGGTAGATAGGTGGCTTGCCGGGTCAACTAGCATTATTAAAGCCCAGCAGAAATGAGAAACAAGGTATCAATTTTTCGGCCCCTAAACAAGCATGTAAATAACTATTTCTGTCACCGCTCTACGGTTCGTAGAATTAGATCAATCACGACGTTAGAAAATTGAAATAACACCTACGAACACGTGACCAGGGATGCAGTGGTCGACCTTGACATAAACGCCGATTCCCACGTAGTCCTCCTTTTCGTCATCGTCGAGCATAAACGGTTCGGTGGCCACGGGCTTCTTGCGTTCTTTGGCCGAACACCTTACGGTAGGGGGTAGTAGTTTACTGATGCGCTCGAAAGGTGCCGGATGGGCGTTCGTTAAGCTGACCCGCGGTCTCGACGTCTGGGGACGTTTGCTCAAAATCGGCGTCGTCGGTACTTCATCGGTCGGGGTTTGCGGCTTCGATAGAGAACGCGTGGTCGAGAATACGAGATCGGCATCGGTGAGCGGTGTCCGCGGTTCGACGATAGCCACCTTTCGCCTGGGAGTAATTTCTGCATCCGTAGTAGTAGTAGTTTCCTGTTCATCCGTTGTATCAGGTGTATCACTCGCGAATGTTCGATTGGCCATCATTATGTTGCGCACGGTACGCCGAAGATGTAGCCTTAATTGTTGCGGGTTCGTTATCCGGACCGGTGGAACGGGTACTTCCTCCTGCTTCGGAGTTTCGCTTTTTGTAGCCGTCAACACGGTATTCCAAGCGTTTCGTCGCAGAAAATTTACGGACGTCTCCATGTCCAAAATGACGCGTTGAAGGCCGTTTTGTGGCGTGGGATGAAGCGGTTTCGGGACGAATTTGTGGAACTCTGGACATTTAGTGAGATCTACCAAACGCAGTATATCGCAACCACCCTGAAAATAGTAAAAGGTTTTGTTTGTACGCATGCGGGCGATAACAACATTCTAAGATAGCAAGTCGTCAAGCATACAGTGTAACCTCGTACGAATTTTGCGGGCAAAGGCGGAATTGTCGTATTAAACGAGTTTCATCTTAAACAGAATCGTATTAACCCATTAGCACTCGTGAATTTCACTATGTACTGCTAAGTGTCTCTTACTCCCGCAGAATATTCAAGGGAAAATCCATCATTAATCACAAAACAGAATAGCTCATTTCCAGTTAATGTTTACATGTATTACAAGTTTATGTTATTTTGTAGTAAATAGTCAAGGCTTTCATTATGATATGAGATTCGATGAGGGGGACCACCAAATGTGACTTTTTGGCCCACCGAAATTCATCCAAACTTACTTGGATATAAGCGAACGCTCAGATCTGTAATGTTCACACTCAAAATACACGAGATATTTCAAGAAGGAATTTCGAGGACACGGGTGTTATTTGTTATTAGCGGTGGGGTTCGAATCCCACTAGAACCGTTTCGCGTATAGCAGACGAAAGACTCAGGGCGGATTCGGGCGGCTTGAGATAGGCAGGACGATACGGGCAGCTGGAGTGTTAATGGGTTAATGAGGTTCAACTGTAGTTAAAAACTTGTTCGATGCATCTCTCCTCAGTGTCTCAAACAATACGAATGATATCAGGTTACACCACGCACGTGCACGCATACCTTACTGACGAAATAAAGCCATTCGTTTACTTTCGTGCTTTCGACGATCAGCTTATTATAGCGGAATTCCTCGATTCTGCTGACGAAACACAGGTCCTCGATCAGCCCCGGTGGCCATGTACTGAACAAATCTAAAGATCTGTAATAGTCAAACACGAAACACTTAGATCGTGAGAGACAAACTTCGCTTTGTCTTAATTTGGCGAGGGAAATTTTAATCCGTCTCCCTCAGCCTAGACGGCTATCCCGCAGCGGTGATTATCTGTTCGTCTTAAGAGTAGAGAAAATGCGCGTGTAAACACGGAGAAAATTTCAGTAGTGGATTTTCGTGCTCTTACCGTAAAAACTCCTTCCTGTATTGTAATTCTCCCATCATGACGTCATACAGCCCGTGCTCCATGAAGTCCTCTCTATCGACGGCTAGCAATTCGGTGTCTTCGAAACAAACTATGGAAGCGTTCCTGGTGGTATTTTTCAGCAACGCGATTTCCTAGAAACATTAAATCAGAGAATGATCATCGTTTACTGCGATTCGTAGGTGGAGATTTGAAACTTATCTTTCGAGAAAATTGTCGCGGCCTATACCCCGAATACTTCTCCTTTGCGTAGTATCGACACTTCCGGTCGGACGAAGATGCTGTCACTGTCGGTATCGAACACGACCGACACTGCTCCGGAGAATATGAAGTAGAAACTGTGGCCCACGTGACCTTTCCGCACGATAACTCGCTTCTTGTTAAAACTATATAGATAGATGATTTAAAAAAAGGTCCGGATTAAAGGGGAATGATTTGAGGAGATATTTTCTCCCATTACAGAGAAAAGAAACATCGGTTATTCCGGATTCCAACGTCCGAAATTTCGTCACCAAATTATTCCTATTTTGGGTTCAATGATATCATTATTATTTTTTTTCGTTACATGGTTTTCTGTGGGTGGAAAATTCTTGATTCTCGAATTTAGAAAAGAAAAACTATTCTTTTTACTACAGTGGAACCTCGATAATACGAATGTTGAGGGCAAAAGTGAAATTGTCGTTTTAAATGGGTTTCGTATCATCTTAATCTTGATTGATATAAATATGTTAACCGGGGCCAATCATCGTGATAAACGGGTTTCGTCTTTAACAGAATCGTATTCACGAGACTCCACTTTACAGATCTTCTAAACGTTATCACGCTGCAGTTTTCAGAGAGACAGCCAGGGAAGGTTTTTTCAAATTTTGCAATTCGCAGCTATGGAGAAGCACATTCACATTCATAGATATCTTACTTGCAGTAGCGCACAACGCGACACAGTAGATATTGCATACGTTGCGTGTATTTACGGAAACTGTGTAGTCCTCGCATGAGACTGGCGATCGATGCGAGTTCGTCGTCCGTTCTTTTGTCGGGTCGTTTTTCGACCACTCGCTTCGCATAATCCGGCCAAGTCAACTGGAAGTCGAAACGAACGGTCAAGCGAATCGGTAGATTCACCAGGAAAAGAAGAACTCAAAATGCATATTACTATTGCATCGATGAAAATGATTCACATTTAGTTCAATTTGAAGCATGATCTAAATAACAGAACTGATTTTAATTTTTTTAAATTTTGTACATTTTTCTGCTCTCCTTTGACAGTAGATTCATACTTGCACTTGAATCTCATTTTTCACGTTAAATCTCTTAAATAAATAGTTGTTTTCATAACTGATACCACATGATCGGACAACAAACACCTCATAAACAGGAATTTTCCATTTCTTGAAAACGCTTTCAAAATACGCTTTAGAAGAAATATATGACCAATTCTTAATGTGCGGACTCGTCTCATCGATCCGGGGTTTGTGGGTTCGAATCCTGGTGGTGACGGGTTCGCAGTCGATGTCACTTCTCTGGCCTCTTACCCCCACTAAAAAGGGTTAAAGAAAAAGTGAAGCCCTAATACCGCCATGCGTTACGTCCAGATGGTTGAAAAAATATTCTACCTCAGCTTTGCGTTTGAAATCCCTCGGGTTGAACGAAACTTCTTCTAAATTACCATCTTCGTTTTGTGTGACACCTAATTTCCTTTTCGTGGGGATGTCGATGTGCATGCTTTCTAAGTCGATGTAACCAGACCTGCTGTACTTTCTCAAGGCCGAACACACGGCGCACATCATTCGCACAACGCGAGCCCATTTTCGCCATATCAGTATTGGCTGTTGATGTATACGGAAAGTCGTTTGTTGTATGCGATTTCAAATCTTCTAGATTCAAACGTTTCGTAATGGGGTATCGGCACAAACCAGACTCAATTATACGTAGTTCTTTTTCAATTAACTTTTATTTTTAGGCTCCGTAATGGAAATGTTGTCAAATAAGTCATCAAATAGATATAAGATTGACATTTCCAATAAGTGTATGGTATGGTTTTATTAGAAATTTACTAATGAGATTTAATTTAGAATTTACTAATGAGAAACGATTGATAGAACACTATATCCGTGTTGACGCGATGTAGAGAGAATACCACAATTATAACGAAAAATTCCGAAAATGAAACTTCGAGATATTAGTTTATTTCAACGTTTCGACTATATCCTAATAGTCATCTTCAGGAATAATGAAGATGACTATTAGGATATAGTCGAAACGTTGCAATAAACTACTATCTCGAAGTTTCATTTTCGGACTTTTTCGTTATAATTGTGGGATTCTCTCTACTAATGAGAAAAGTTGACTCGAATTCAATTGAAATGTAGAAGAAATTGAAGCGCGGTTACCGAGTAACTACTAGCGAACCTGGTGGATCCTTACCTGCCACACGTGGAATCCTCGATTGCCACAGTAGCGGTGTCGGTACCGAACTGAAGTAAAATTCAATACTTACCCGTGGTTTGTTACGTATGTCTATTTTATCTGCCGCTTTCTGAAAAATTATGGAATCAAAACTTTTTTTCAGAAAATTCGAAACATGATATATATGCAGAACTTTAAAAGTCATAATCTATGGTTAGAAAATAAAAGCAGACTTATGTTTCGCTTAGCTGTTTATGTTTCTTCTGAAAATAGGAAATATAGCTGAAATAGATATTTTCAAAATGAATGAATTCACGATTTTTTTTTCAACGTGCGGTTGAAATATGCCGTCCTCGGTTTCACGTCGTCACTGCTATCAAATGTTGCGTTCGAAAAGGCCGAACATCGCCATAAAAAATCTGCATTTCATTTCCTTAACAATGATGAATTAAGTTTTTCAAGCAAGTGACTATATCATCCCACAAACGGAGTGTAATCGTAATTTGTAAATTTCTGTAATTTTTTGCTGTCGACAATTTTTGTATCCTGCGCTCGAAAAGATTGTAAAATTTCTGGAGCAATGAATTTATATCTGAATCGAAATCGGGGGACCGCTCCAAAGTGGGCGCCTAGAGAACCTGGAAACTTATACCGTAGATATGTGAGTGAATGATGGCATTCATTGCGGGGTTAGTGATATAATGGATTAAAGGCTGTGTATATCTATATACCTTCGATTTGTTTTGTATTCCGTCGGTGAATACATCGTCGTCTTCTTCTACCAGGGTTATCAGAGTGCTGGTCGATTTCGCGTGCTTAAGACTGGGCTGTCGCTTTTTCGGAGTCGGAATGTTCGTACCGCGAAGGGCGAAGTGCACTTTGGTCGCCGCCTTCACGGCTGCCTTTCGGTCGCGGTCACTTCTTTTTATATCGGACATTTCGGTGAACGAAAATACTGATTAGTATTTGTGTATATGATTTACAGGGTATATATGTTATATACAGGATTGTTCACGATTTCTCATCTACATAGCATATCAGTAACATTTCTCAGAATCTTATTCCGTGATTTTACGTTTTTCGATCAATGTTCGAAACTTAAGAACTACGAAACACACAGATTATCAGAGCTTTATTCCACATGCCGCTATCATCATCATTATCATCGATGTCCTGTTTTTCTTTCGATTATTTTTTTCAATCCAGAAATTTCGCCTATCTAGTGTTCAAAACTTACGTACCAACTCGCGTTAAAGGTATACAAATCCGATCACGCCGTTCGTGTTAAGGTGATATAATAAAGCAAAAAAAAACTGTCAAATAAAGAAACTGTTAATAATTTACGCTATTTAAAACACTCTCTGGAAACACCCGTAGCGCGTACGTACGCATATATAATACAGTAAATATATGCATATCTGAGGCAAGTGTAGTTTCTTACTTTACCTTATTGTAAGAAATAACCAATAGACAGTACCACGTCACGGTATCATGTTTATTGGGGGTACTTAGTCTGTTTTGTTCGTGACTAATTTGCTGTCGAGCGCCGGCCAACCCAAACGAAAAATTCAATGCGCGGATTACCGAAACTGAACGAGGCCCTCGGGTCGTGCGCTAATCTAATATATATATAATGCTTTACAAAATCGTCGTTTACCGAAAAACGACCCGCGGGGAAAGTTTTTTTTCTCCGGTTTTCGACGTCAGTAAGTTAATAAGCCGGCGCGTACGATGAAAATGACGACGAAAATCGAAATCGTGTTGTAAATAGCCAACACAGTAAAACAAAACATGAAGAATCATCAGGGAAAGAAAAAATTTATTCAATATTTCTCTTCGGAAGATAGCCGACTTTGTTTTCTTTTTAATTCCCCGCATAATCTATTGCTTCAATGATTGTGATCATATTTTTTCACAAAAATATTCATAGACGATGATGGTCTCCCAATAGATGCCTCTGTGACCTGGCTGCTTTATCCAAGAAATGCTCTTTCTTTTCTTCTGGACGCAGGCCTTACGATTTTCCTAGATCCGCCCCTGTCTGAATACATTTAGCAGAACTGTTGCGTTAACTTCGATTGTATTAATGGTTCAATTAATAAAATGGAATGTTGCTGCTCGGCTCAAATAGCGCATGATTGCCAGATCAAGGTGAAAGGTCATTTTCTCGTTATGAATACATCAATAAGTATAGTGTTGAAAAGTATTTTAGTTGAAAGAACTTGGCGATAGTGGTAAATACATCACCATCTATCCACGCCACTATGAACAAATCGTAGATAACAGGTAGTTCGATCGAGTCGTTCATAAACTAGCTCGCCACCTATTGAAATAATACAACATTCACCGGAGTCGATATGAGCTTAAAGCCACGGAGCTTTTGGACAATGCTCGTATCTGAAATATTGGTTGAACCATGACGTAGTTCAACGTTTAAGTTTCGGTTTTATTGCAATCATTAGAATACGATCGTCACAAAGGTCAACATAGATAGTGCGAAAAGAAACAAAACAACAGAGAAATAATGTATACGAAGCTATATGAAAAGGAATTCAATCAATAAGTTGTCTATTGAATTTGGACTTTGGGTTGCCATTTGGGGGGCTTTAGAGGTATAAAACTTGAAGATATAAGAAGTAACTTTTAGCCACTTTTAGAAATTTCTGCAACAAACCCAACATCCGAATTGTTAAATTCTACAAACGATGGTATCATTTCTGAAACTGCTAAATTCATACATGCCGGTCTCAAAAGGCTTAAAAGTTCAAGTTTGCATCTATTTTCTTTTTAGATGACGATTTTATTTTTGTAGATCCGCTATGTACCGAAAGTTTTGGTTGAAGTGTAATAAACTATCGTATGGGGTTTTATACACCGGAATTCGAGCTAAATTCGGTCCAATAAAAGTATCATCCTGTTCCAGGTGACATAAGTTTTAAAACATTTAAGTAATGTTGATAACAATAAAGTCATAGTTAAAGACTCATAATAATCGTCAAGTAAAACCATGGGCTATAGAAAAGTTTGACCCGAGTGGGAGTTGACTCAGAATTCAAAATTAGACCGTTTTCAAAAGTTGAATTTCAACACAAATAACTTCTGAAAAGGACCTGTTTGGTGTTGTGGTAATAAATTACTAATCTTCTTCTTCGACATGACCGTATACTATCGGCAAAAAGATATTCACGATTATTTCTAGGCAGCCTTGCGAAGCATGATCTATTAAGACGTACTGAATAGCGGCGCACGATTTTTAAGCCTCGGGAACAATAGGCCGGATCGTCGTCAAACAGTACTGTCCTATTATGGCGCTGAACACGTTCGTCGATTGGTAGTTAGACTAATTTCCAAATATTTGTGTTGCGAACGAGCGAGTTTCGACGAACGCGGCACGGCGCTCAAAGCGAGATAAACATCCCACATCGGCAGCAAAATCGACAGAAATAACGACGCCGGGTACCGCGGTCAGCAAACGTTTCATGGACATTATCCGTATATGACTGACTCGTAAGAAATTTAATCTAGGTAAGGACATTTTCGCTTCTAAATGAAGTAACAAGTCCATAGGGTAATAATCCAGGTATGTGGTAAATGGATATCTACTTAGTTTATGGTTTATGTATTTATGTTTGTTCGAATTCTTTTCGAGAACTTAAAAAGAAATTTCAATGAAATGCGTGGAATGTGCATATAGTTCACTGCTTACCAATTGACTCCAAAAGGGGATTATCTACAGAAATGTGTTAGTATGCGTATGAGTATTTTGTGAATGATTTGATTCTTGTTGATAAACACGATGAATTCTTGTCCATATAAACACGACGTATTTAAACATTTTCTTTGGTATGCAATTGAGACAGTTTATTCTACGTCGAGTACTTTTTCTACAAAAAACGTGATGTCTACCGAAAGATCTACTTCATTCCTTATCGATAAAATATATATTTTAGACTGATTGTCGAAATACATATCATTATTGATTCTATCGTTTTTATTGGCCAATGCACGATTGTCTAAATTTTGTGTATTTCTGGTCATATTCCGCCTACAACGCTGGAATGAAAAGCATTTGAACGGACTGTTCACACTTTGTAATTACGATGCCCAACACTAAAAACTGAATTGATACGATTGGGTTTGAATTCCGACAATGTTGCCGATTGAAAATGGGAGATACGAAAGCCCAAAGAACTAAATCGATACAATCTGTGTTCCGACCACATGTTGCCGATTGAAACTGGGAGAAACGAAAGCAACCCCCCCCCCCAAATGATCGACTTTGTACCCTAAATGTTACCTAGAAAACCTACACCTATTTTTGTAACGGAGTGTGCTTTCTTTGGAGATTTAACAAGACGGAACAAAACAATTTGTAAACCTACTCCGAAATTCAAGAAGGTTTACCATGTCATTTAGTTCATATAACCCAAATACCTCCAAGAAGCTAGCAGTATTCATTTGAAGAGGCAGATAGCCTCATCACCTACGAGTAATCACCTTAAGATATTCGCCGTAGGTCTCATATAATCAGCGTTGGGTACATCTATTTGTGCATCTATCGATACATACTTATGTGATGTGTAATGTAAACGTTTTATAAAAGGAAATATTGTACAATTTCTGTGTTTATGAATCTCATTCGCTGGCGTTGTCACTTCTGAATCGGAATCTGTACCAGTAATTGATATTTGTTTACGATTTGTCTTCTGACATGCACGCGTGAAACTGTAATAACTTTCTATCGGTTGTTTCGTTTTGTCAGTGATCCATTGTATTCTTCTATACATGAGTCATCGCGAACTGATATTTGTCGCGCTCAAACACCGCGCGCGAGTTTTACGCGAATCCCATTCCATGACACTTCAAAGTGTTTGGCTATTCCGCTCGTTACTATGCGCACTACACGTAGAATTACCTGCGTCATACTACGTGCCATAGTCTCTCTCAGCTAGATTCCGTACATGGTTTTGTCGATCATGATTATTACTACTATCATTATCATTCTTATTATCATCATCGTCATTACATCCAAAAAGGGCATTCGAATCGCCGCCAATGATTTTCTTTTTTTCTATAATTAATTATATTCTATTTCTATAATTCCCTTCAATCCGAATGTGAAAGGCGCAGAAAACCCATTATCATTGCTAAACAGCTATATTTAAGATGATAATTATCACTATCATTTCTTTATCCAATAATTGTACGTACGTGACGTCAACAATATATACATGCATAAAGCGTTAAGTTTTTTCCTTGTATTGTATCATAAAAAAGTACTTGTTGAAAAGCTAATAATAATCTATAAATAGTTTAGTTTATTATTCTTTATCAAAGTGTGTACTAGACTAGTACGACGGATAATCAAGAAAAACTCATTTTAACAAAATAATTCAATACAGCATTTCATATTGAAAACATAGAAATATTGTTGATGCGGTAGCTATATTTTACTCTTTTTCGTCGCCTTTTCGTCGACGTATACACGTGCCATGAGAAAAGTTAGTTTTTAAAATGTTGTCGTTTCGAATAAGATTCGTGTAGATTTTGTATTATTGGCGTTCGCCGCAGTATATGTTGTTCTCACGTTCCCGTCAATATATACCGTTAAATATCATTGACGCAAGTTCAGCGTTTTGTATGGGCCAAATTTCTGCATTAAATTCTTTTTCTTTTCCCCACCGTAGTCTACAGTAAAAGAAGAAGACCCATTCGTCGTTCGTGATATTATTCTGTGCACAGAATGAGGCCAATGGAACAATGTGTACAAACGACAGCTAACTTAATATCTGGGCAGTAAATTCTTTGATTTTTTGACGCCGTTCATAAGCCGTTACAATAATATTTATATACATTGATACCTGGTAGGCGTTTTACAAGGGGTTCTGTTTGAGTCGATGTGCACTACGTTGTCGATATTGACGTTTTGAAATAACAAAGTGAATTGTATCGTTTATTTTGTAGTTGAATATATTTCATAACTCTATTTATTTTTTGATAACTTTTGATAATAATTTTTCGAGGATGTGCACTGGGTGCAACTGCTTCATCAATATAGCGGGCGAGACTGGTTGCCGGTAAATTCAATTCAATTATCGATATTTAAATTCAAAATAACATTATTCATCCTTAATTCTTTTTTAGATGTATTTTTCAGTTTACGCATTTTTTCATTAATCATTATAATAATTATTATTATTATCATTATTATTATTATTATTAAGCAACATACGTGTGTTATTTTTCAAGGCGTCAATAAACTTTCTCAAGTTAGTCTTCTTGCTAATAACAATTAACGCAAGCGATGCGCCGAATATTACCTAGCTACGCCAATCCATGGATACTTCATATTTTGAAGTCGAATATGACGCTTGTGAGCTTTATGTGACGTTTCTGCACTACCCTCCACACCTAGGGAGTTGCCCTTTCGAACGGTCTACTTTGGACGTGATTCTGGGACAATCTTCCACTATTCAACTTAGCTCTAATGTGTTTGTTTATGAATTAGCTATAACTAATAGCGGCTATTATAGGCATATACATATAACGATCAAATATACGTTCGCTTCAATACATTGAACCGCAAAACTAATATGCTTTTGCGGTCTGCAAACTCATCGTATATCCGTGCGACCGCAATAGATCTGGTTCGTTAAGGTTCATTAAACCCTATCATTTTTTGTGCCGTTGCAATTTTCTCAGTCGTTTCGTATGTTTATTCTCTATTTTGATATGTTAAGCCCTCAATGATAAGCATATCAATTGCGGTTAAGACGTCACACGTCGGTGACGTAAATCACGTTCAACTCAACTATCGTAACGCGATGTAGATTGGGAATTTCTCGCGAACGGAATAGCGAAAACGCTGACGCACGCGCATGCTTGGTTCAAACAAAATTTGACCAATTGTATCGTCATTCATATTAGAACTTTTTGTTGCCGATACGAAATACTAATTCAAGAAATCATATTTATCTATCTAAGTGCATTATCAGATTTATTACTAAGGCCAGTCGGATGTGATTTGTGATCAGCCAGAACTACAAAATAATGAATTCAGTTGAGCATAACAATCGTTTGTATCGTAGATTTCTACGAAATAGTACAATCGAGAAGAAAGACAGATGTGTCTATTACAAAAATATATTAAAAAAGCTTTTAAAACGCGCAGAGAACGATTATTATGCAGATAGGTTACTGGCAACAGAACATAAATTGAAACAATTTTGGAGAATAATAACAATATTGTGGGCAAAACAATAAAATGCTGATAGACTACCTGATGCATTTGAAAAAAGTATATGTATATGTGTGCGTGGCCGGGTGCGTGGGTTGCGAGTGACTCTGTAAGGGGGCTCTGATTCAGATCAGTCATATTTCGACAAAACTGGCACTCTCTTGTATATCATTATTACTATATATTGTTAAAAAGGTTCATACGCAACCTTGCAAACTTTTCAATCATAAACTGTTTTAAATTGAAATGCAAAATAAATTCATTCATTCGACAACTAGAAAATTTGCGCTGTGTCAAATTCGACAAAAATCATCGATTCGTGGAGTATATTCGCTTTCGGACTGTCACGGGCTCAAGCGAAACCTCTCTCATCAGGTGACGGCATTTCCGGGAAACTAATGCATTATTTCCACGAGTGAAAAGTCTCATTTCTAACCCCGCATATCCGTGTTCGGCCCGTGCTTCCGGAACTCGTTAGTTGACGTACGCGTAACGCTTGTAACAGATAAATGTCTTCGCCTTTTTACGCCCGCGGTTGGATTCGGGAGACCCAGGCTGAAATCGGTTATCGGAGTTAGTCGACTATTTTACGAACTACAGGAAATTGATTGTCAGTAAGTCGGAACTATGGTCCGGAAATAGTCGACCACGTGACCGAGCACCGGTCGCTGTAGTTGGGACATAGTTCCAAGATTGCCGACAACGTGTAATGCGTTGTGACCGAACCATAGCGCGTTTGGTTATTAGTTCCGCAACTTCTAGTCGAGTGTCGACAAAAACCGTAGTTCGCCCAGGTTTACACATATTTAGCGTACCAGATTTAAGATGAATAAGACTTGGACCTTCGATTTTTAGACTCATTGTATTTTTAGATTTAGACTGTGCTCTGGGCCCGATTTCACGAATAAGTTTAAGCCTAAAACGGTTAAGTTTGAATTGTTGTCCTCATTGAAAACATGAAGTAACCAATCAGCAATTACACCAAAAATTTGAGTTAACTTCTTTTGTGAAACTGGGCCCTGGAAATATCTTTGAATTTTGACTAGGACGGGTTCTGTATAATTTGATTGAGAGTTTATCAAGATGTAACTGATAAAGATTATTAAGACATCTGGCCTTCCGTAAAGGGGTATCAAACAAAATATATAATCATTTTATGTTATTTTCGGCGTGTAAAGCCACGTAGAAATATATTCGATTGGTATTGTTCGTTCCCAAAAATGAACATTTCCAAAAATCGTACGTGCCCGATAAAACGTTATCGGTCGTAATCATTTCTACGTAAACAGTTTATATTTTTCTCTAAATCGTCGCAGGTATTTCGACTGAAAACCATATAATATTCCTTTTTCTAGATTCATCGGTTCATTTTTTTCTATTCACATCGGTATGCGTATATAACGCTTCTTTTTCGAAGTAACTGGTTAACGTAACAATCAAAAGCTTTTTCAATTACGGTTTTCGATAGAACGATATTTCGATGGGCCACATTCGTCGACGATTCCCCATTATGTCGTCGATCTTTTACGTCAAAGCCACGGCATGACATTCTGTCACAGTCACAGTGGTTCTTTTGTGTTAGATTTCGTCAGAAAACTGGATTGAAAAAATACAATTGTTACACATGTTCACGTCGTTTTATGTATATAAAGTGATTATTTTTGTAATTCGAAAGAAAAATAACCACTAGATATACCTAGCGCCATATAGATCTGTCAGTCATTCCTCTGAACGAGTTTCAGTTTTCTAGTATTTTTGCGCGTTAAGATCCGCCGATTCATTCAAATAGCTGATGGAAGAGGTCAGGGTTAAACAATAAACACGTGACCTAAAACAGCACTACACTACAATCCGAATTCGAATCCACATGCTCCAATCCAATGAGTATCCACACTTGAATTGCTGATATCGACGCTTGTCGAAAATAATACACACAGGGTCGGAGTCGGTCTAGGTGGGTCTATCACGAAAGAAGGCAAGCCCATACTTTTGTCTTAAGCAATCGCCACGCTTCAACGGTACCAGTAGTGTCCAAAAGGTAATAGATTAAATTTATAGTGTATGTCTATATACGTATGTTTATGTAATTTGCCCATCTATGTATGTATTCACACATGAATTATAATTTTGTAAAACTTTAAGATTCCTGAATCCTCCAAACAACCAAGATCAATCCGCAAAGAGACACGTTAGTTTACGAGTATGATGATGATTCCAGTTTATTGACGATAGTGAAAGTGTCGAATCGAGAGTCAGATCGAGAGTGACCCCGAAAACATATTACAAATCCATTTTATACATTTCAATGAAGTATAAACAAATACTGTGTAGTCATGGAGTTGGTCAACGACTGCCTGATCATGCTAATCGCGCATAATCTGTTTGACCATCTCCATGACTATAATACTAAGACTATAAGAAGCTTAACAAATATATAGTAAATACGGCTTATGCCTAACATAGCCCTCCCCTTTCTTAAAAGTTCGACTCGAACTTACAAATAAAAAAATTACATTAAAATGAAAGCATTATACAAGTTTTATAGTTGAGGAAAGGGGGGTTAAAAAAAAAGAATTTTAAATACAAAAAAAAAACAATTTACATAAACAAAAAAAAAGGTAATAATATAAAATACATATGTAGATAAAGATAACGAATATGCCAAATATAAAAGAAACTGAGTACCCAAAGACGGATGAAGTAAATTAACGAAATAAGTAAACGTTAGTTTACGAGTATGATGATGATTCCAGTTTATTGACGATAGTGAAAGTGTCGAATCGAGAGTCAGATCGAGAGTGACCCCGAAAACATATTACAAATCCATTTTATACATTTCAATGAAGTATAAACAAATACTGTGTAGTCATGGAGTTGGTCAACGACTGCCTGATCATGCTAATCGCGCATAATCTGTTTGACCATCTCCATGACTATAATACTAAGACTATAAGAAGCTTAACAAATATATAGTAAATACGGCTTATGCCTAACAATTTTGTAATTTGTTTCTGCGCTCTAAGCAAATGTCTTTTTGTTGAGCAAAATAAACTAAACTAAAACTAAACTAAGGAAAATCGGGAGGCCGGCGTACGTGTAAGAAAAGGTTTTTTTCAGATAAAGCAGATCTGATGATATCGGTGAACTGATATCAATCTCATAAAAACCCACATTATATGTGTAGAAAAGTTTATTTTCTAACAGTTGCGGGATTATTTCTAAACTCCATCATCATCAGGTTGAAACGGTCTTTGTCGTGACGAGAAGAGCAACCCGAATGGGAAGGCCGGGGTCAGGAACCCCGAGACCGCCCCCCCCCAAAAAAATCCGTCCCTGTACGCAATCACACGATTTTCATCGCATGCAATTAATTCCCAGAACAAGAACACGTTTTGAGAAGTTGAGAGCAACATACAAAAATGCACCAGCCTCGTCAACACCGATAACTAACAACAGTGGGATTGAATTCACCTTTGTTTTACTTTCTGTTCTGTATCGCGGCGGCTCAGTTTATGTATCCCGTCGCTCGGGACGACATTCTCCTGGATAGTAAATGCCGTCGTTGTTAATAAAGGGTCTGTATTGACCCGGCTCATGTCATAGGCTACGTTACACGACGATTACACGGCATCCTATTGCAACCGTTGGAGAAACCTACTGAGGATAAACGTCGAAACTTCGAGGGTATGGACTGTAGATGTGTTTTTGCGTGTAGCGACTGCTGATGTACTTTTGAAGATTATCAGGGCGATGGGATAATTAAGGTAATGAAGTATACCTATCAACTCGTATGCTTTAGGTTATACAGTGCGAGCATTGTTTGCAAATACTTATCTCCAAATTGAAGGGTGTTTCAGGCACTCGAAGTTTTATAGCGAATCGTAATCATCGTTTGTAACTAACTGTAACTTTATTTCTTCGGGGATTGAAGTGCGTCAATTTTGCGAAGGAAATACTTTACTGTTATTCCCTTTGATTAAAATGTAATTTGCGTCGACGATATTCGCGAGCTCGATGAAGTTCGGGTTCGTCGTAAGGTTAATCGCTTTCCAGAGCGCATTTTTCATTTCGTAGCTATCACGGCTATAGCCAGCTATTTGACATTAATTGATTTACATCATTATCACGATATGATATCATATCCGATCTTTATTCGTCGATGTATTATGATTACTCGTAATATGGCGTGCATAACGGTAATATCACGGACGGCATAACGATGTACAAATATTGAATGTTTCGTTTCTCGTCAACGAGAAACCGCTGCCTTTCCCTTAACGTCCTTATGATATATTTCCCTGTTTCTCATGATTAGATTGTGAGATCTAGTGCCCAATAAATCTGTGAATTTGAATAGGGATAGATTTTGACTAAGATGTTGTTGGAGCAAAACGTACTTGCTGAGTCGTTCGCATACAGCATGATACAACGTGGTATTCATCCTCAATTTGGTTATTCTTACACAAAGCACTGATACCTTTCTTGGGGTCACTCGCCTGGCCCTTCTGCAACATAACTATAAGTAATGGTTTCTGCAGCGGAATTTACCGAGAAAATTGACCATTTGCCTGTTATGCAAATCGAGCTAATTTTCATATTGGAAAGTTTGTTTAAATGTTTTTGATAAAGGTAACACTTGGGGCTATTTCCCGTTGTTTGTACCCGTTTGTCACAACCGATAAATCAGTTGTTCTACGCTTTCTAAAATCATATGAACACGTTATCAACTCACGTCAGAAATCACCCCAAGGGTTAAGAGTTTTTGTTGAGATGAAATAGATTTACACGAGAATTTTGCGGCCCATAGGTAAAGCTTGTACTCAATATATTGAAACTGCGTAAGATCAAGAAAAAAGTTCCCCACAGTGATAATAATACGTATTCATAATTTCACCATTTCCACCTACGCATGTAGATTAAGTGGCTACGCTCGTGATGCAAACATTCCTGCCACTGTACTACCATATTGTCTTACGCACATTGAGTTCTAGTCAATTTTTGCATCCGTAGAACAATAACTTTATTCTATGAAAGAAAAGGCTCGACGTAAAATGGGCATGTTTTTAGACTATAACTTTCGTCTCTCGAAACGCGGGTCAAATTGCAGCCAACAAGATCTATTCGGCCCCAAACTGCCACTGTTTTTATATTTGGTTTTTAATACGCGGAAAGCCACAATAGTAATATCTTTATCTACGAAAACCCGCGGGCGCTCTAGCGTAATGTCGAAATCTTGGCTCGCTCTGAGCGATCATTGACGGACGCGTAAATGAACGGGACGCGCGCTCGAGAGCATAGATCTTTCTGAACGTAGCGCGGACTTCGGAATTACATCGTAGACTTAGCAACTGCGTGAAGTTAGTTTCATTTTTCGAGTGATGGAAAAAGCTCAATAAGATGGTGAGTTTTACTCGGCTTCCGGCTTATTTTCCATCGCCAGATGAGATTTCTCCTAAAATTCCTCCAATAAATTTCCGAATAATTTCCAAACCGCGACTCAGTTATTTTGGAAAAAAAGAATATTATTTGAATATCAAAGCGAAGCGTAAAATGGAACCGTATCTTTCGTTGCTGCTTTATGACTATTTTCTAAGGTGGTCAGAAGTATATCTTCGATATTCAACATTCGGAGAATACTTTCGAATTTTGGTAATATAGTTTCGGATATGATTTACTTTACGAGTTAGTATATGATTAACAAAAATGTACACGGTATATCATACGCAATTTCTTAATTCTAAACTATTGTCTTTTTGTACTTTGAAATGTTCGAAATTATTATAGGCATAACGGTATCATAGCAAAGTCAAAATGCCCTATGTCGTCCACTAGTCGTACGCTATGTTAATTGCTTTATTGACAAAGATAATTTCAATACTACTAAAAGGCCCTCATGAGCGAAATCCATTAGGCGTCAAGTGCGTTTATTTTGCAATTTACCCGAGTCCTAAGAAACGGCAACTGTTTTCAGTGTATAGATTTCTTCATGCGAGAAGATCTCCAGTGTTTATTTCCTCTTACGAAGCCCCCGACGAGTGTGCCTTGCCAATGGTCTCGAGGTGATGCGTAGGTCGGCTCGCCCGTTTACGATTATTGTCCGAATATTTTAGAGCACCGACGCACCCCGGGTGGGAATGGGTCTTGTGAGAAATAGCAGGGTATTCATTTGTGTTGAGGGTTTTGTCGGTTTACCGATTAATACGATATTTCTTGATTTAGATAGAATGCACCGAAATGTATATCTACATTATATGTTGATTTTATTCGAATATCTTCTTTCGACACATATATGTATTTCGACCTATAAGCAAAAACCGGCGGTATTAATTCACACAATATTTGATACAATATCTATAAAAAGAAAAACCGTCAATGTACGTCTCTATTGTGGCCATTTAAGCAAATCGTACCGATTAAATTGGAATGTTCCAATTTCGCTGAAGGGAAGTTGTTTTTTTTAATGAGATAACGAACTTTTTAATGGTATAATGCGCGCGCTAGTTCGTGCTTTGATTCATCGTCGTTGTCGTTCATTATACAGGTGTGGGTATTCAAGACTCGTTCGGGGAACATATTCTTCGATGTTTCTTTTTCAATAGCTTTGAATACCCGCCATATTCGACGCGATGATCGCGTCTACACAAATAAATCATGCGAATTAATGCATCGATGACAAACATTTTTTCCTATTACGTATTATACATTTACCATTTAACCAGATCCTAATCACAAAACCTGCCCTAACCATCTGTATAGTTCCCAAAACCGCATTCCTTTCAATGAAATGGCGTTCGAGTCTTGTTATCAATTCCGGATATCGTTTCTTTCTCGTTGCAGGCTAATCCTTCATCGACGAACCCGAATCCGATCGTAATGACACAGGAAAAAGACCAGAAAGAGCCGAAGGCGCCTTCGCCGGCTATGGAGGAAAAATCGAAGTAGGTTAAGATTACTAACGTTCGAACGTTGGAGTAAGCAGACTGATAACTCCTTGGAGTAATAATTTCAAATGATTACTGCAAATTCTTATTTACTATTTATTTTTTTCAATCATTTCAAATGATTACTCCAAGATTACTCCAAGCTCTAACATACAAGCACGCATAACGTTTAGACGAATAACATGGAATGACTCTTCAAACAACGTAGGATTCGTATATTCGATGTAATAAGACATAATTTAGATACGGAGATTCTACTTCAATGATTGCATTTTCCACCTGATGATAGAATCCAGTAACTCATTCGAAAAGACATTCTCACAATTAAGACTTTTTTGATATGAACATTTTAGTCCAAATCGGGGTATAGGACTTCTTCAGTAACCATAATTGTGTTTTCGTTACACTCTTGGTGCTCTGATTTCATTCGTCAGTTTATTAATTGTGTGCTTGATGTGTGAGTGCGATGAATGTAATATGGATGATTTGGGTGAGGCCCAGATAGACTGTTTCAGTCGCTCCGTATAGCCTCCATTATTCTGCTTCATTTTTCTTCCTTATTCTATATGTATAACATCATCCAATAATGTGACACTTTTATGAAAATGAATTTCAATTTCAATGTTATTCTCACGGATTAAGCGAAAATCAGGAATACGTTCTAGAAGGAACGCTATCTTACAACATAGGATTGATAGGTAATGGAACATATTGTTATAGTTTACACTACAAAGCCTAGTAAATGTATTGAACACAAGACGCATAACATCATGTCCCATTAATCAACATTATTATGCCGTTCGGCCGGTGAAAAAATACTCGCGTCGTGGCTTTGACTTCGTGGCGCATATTAAAAGCGTTTTGAAGTCAAGTTTTGCCTACGCAGATCAAAGATATAAATGCCTTATATCAAAGTATTTTTACATGTGTGTGTTCCTTCGTTCTGATTCTGCTGTATAGAAAGAACGTTTTTAAGAAAAACGGCTGAAACATTCTCTTGTTGACCGATATTCCTAATTTCCATACACCTTGAGCTATTGTTCATACAAATGGTATGTTCTATTCAATTCTTCTCTTTTTTTCTAGGGCTGCTTATTCTCGTTTGTACACGCTAACTGTTGCTTCAAAGCAGTCCTTCATTTAATACTATAACAGCCTTAATGTATATTGTTTATTCATTAATCCTGTTGGAATTTCATATAGAAAAAATCATATCGTATCAAACCAATGTGTAGGGACTCGGTTAGCGGCGTGATGTAGGATAAGGCCACATAAAATCCTAAATCAATTCAGTTTTTTTTGCTCCATTCATACGTATTCTATACTTCGTTATCTAAAGACTATTAGAAATACATCGATTGGGCTTCCACAGCAATACACTCGTAGTAGAATCTAATCGATTCGCCACGCAGTTGCCGTCGGTAATTCTTTTTTACTCAGTAGACAATATCGATTTTTGACAGACATTTCATGTCGTGAATCTTCGGCGTGTGACATATTTCGGTTGGTCTTTTTAATTATTCGGATTAGCGGGTAGCTGTGGGGGTAAATAAAATCTCTGCCGCGCAGACCGTGCGCTGTTTTGCGGGCATTTCCTACGTCGGTGTGTTGATCGCATTAGTTTCGGATTAATCGGTTGACGACGTGCCCCCGAAGCCGGTAATGGCGTCGCGTTAGCGGCGTAATTCCGCTGTATCAACAGTTGCAGGAGATACAGCCGATCGATTCGAGATTATGCGCCGATGAAACGAACGCTAGCGCAGGTCTCGTATATTCGACCGGTCGTGACGAGCGCATTTCCGGAGCAATTATCGTTCGAATTACGAGACGTCATTTTCTCGATGATTAGCACCAGTCTGAGTGTGTTCGTCGTCGTGGCGGACTTCTTAAAATAGATCTAACGAAACGAATATTTCATGAACTTACACGTCTCAAGATGTACTCCAAAATGGACGAGTTTCCTTAGATTGGTCTACCGACAAGATAGAGCCAGGTACACGTACACGGTTCAACATGCGTTGCAGCGATGAAAGGAAGACGTGTCTTTGTATTTGGTTACTTTGTTTACTTATGCCTATGGCTCATCCTAGAGCATAGGCCATCAAATAAGTCAACTCTGGTTTCTTCTGTCTCTACCTGTGTTTTCTACTTGGTGGTTCCACGTGAGGCCCATGTTTTTCAGGTTTTTAAGAAGATCTCGTCATCACGTCGGTATCGGTATTTTTTTCCATTTTGGAGGGTAACACCCCTTCAAGATATAAGCTGCGATCACACGAGAGTATCTTTGGCCCGACCAAAACCGCCGAACCAGGCCCGAGCAAAATTTTAGTGAGTTACAATTGAAAATTTGCGTTGATCTACTTCCCTAACGTCTCCGAGATATACCGTTATTATTGATCAGTGACGCTTTAGGTGACATACCTTCCAGTGATAAGTGATAAGAGCTCATTGGTTCCCCGACCGCATAGCGAGATTCTCTAGATAAGTCATGTAATTCGTAAATTCCCTTATTCGTTAGTTCGCGTACTGGATATATGGATATTCTATGTAATGGCTGACGAGTTTTCAAAATTGATGACAAGTCTAGGAACACGAACATTAGATGGTTTGTCGTAAGTAGGCAGTCGTGAATATATATATTGCATGGCACACGCTAAACGATTGCGTCATAGTTTTTCCAAATTTCGGAAAAAGACTTAAAACGAAAAATGTGCTCGGCAAAAAATCTGCCACGAAACCGCTGCAATAGGTGAACATTTGAACCGTAGACGTAAATACGTAAATGTGACCGAAGCAAGTTTTAGAAGTTGACACGCTAGCCGGTGGAATCAATATTCGTTAAGTCGAGACTGATTTATCAAATATTGATTCTCAACTCTGTCGGCGTTAATCAAAAGTCAATATGCAGAGCTAACCGAATACGATGTTAGTAGATGGAAAGTCTAAATGGGAAAATTCAATAACGATCGTTTCTCTGACATCGTCGCCTGACCACGAGGAAAGCAATTATCATCGGAGTTCAAAATATCGAATCTTAATCGTTGAAGGCAACAGTCATTTTGTATTATTCAGACGTACACGTCGCTCTGGCAGCAGCCACAACTAATTAAACTTACATCATCGCTTCTCGAACTTCATTATCTTAATGCGTCTCCTGGTATCAATATATGATAACGTAATTCGTTCATTCTCTAACGTTTTCTTTGTAACGCATATTTTGTTCTATATAGATGCTCCACCTCTGTAGCGGACGAAGAAATCACCGACGAAACCCAGCAGATGTCACGCATGGACTTGTACATAGACATACCTAGTCCTGAAAACATTTTACCCCATATTGATCTAATAAAAAGGTTAACTCACTAACCACTCACTCAAATTTAGAATCTCTACTTCACTTACGACTTCTCAAAAATGGAATTCTTAATTTCCAGCACGCACTTAATGAACACATTAATTGGCATTGTTTTTAACTACTTATGCACATATCGTTACGTCACGCGTTCGTGTGTAAACAAATACCAAAGCGTTTAGCGTGATCTATATGTGAGTGATAAAAATGTCTCGCCTTCTTGTCATGCATGTCCTATCAGCATTTACGTACGCGTTATCCTTTGCAAATGGATTGATCTACATTACTTTCAGGGCACGTCGTCATATAATGCAAATTTGAATAGTTTGTAAATACATGTATATATCATACCATCGTGTTGCTACGCATTTGAACCCATGGTCTTATTTTGAAATATTCCGTATAAGGTTTAATATGTATAGTTATCATTTTATGGTAAAATACTCATTATACTACTTGTAGGCAATAGCCTTACATGCCTATTTACACAGTTTAACATATCGTCGATGATAGAGTTGGAACACGAAAATTTCATTTATAATGTTGCAATATTGTTAAGGTCATAGACGGACAATTTCAAACTTTGGAAATGATTTTGATAACGACGCTACAAGTTGATTACACCGTCAACACGGTGTTTGTCGCATGGCTTTGGTTAGCAAAGTAAAGTATTCGACACTCAAAGTTCTTCTTATCTATTTCATTCGTTGATGAATTCAAATGTTGGCGCGGATCGTGTATGGCTGATCGATTTCATAATGAATTACAATTGATGAACCTTTCCGTATTTTTTTACAGAATGATTATGGAAGTAACACCGCAGAAGAAAGGCGGCACCTTTCACTTCCCATGGGGAGGCGGTATTGTAGTGCCGTTCGGGCTGTTCGGGAAGAAAGAGAGCATCGTAGCTAAGATGATCGCTCCCTCGGAACGCCACTTGCATATTCCAAAAATGAGACCAGACGAGAAACTCCTTAGCGAGGTTAGATTGACAAATTTACATAAAAGTAGTTGAACACTTAAAACCTATTTTCCCTGGGTAATATAGTTCTCTAGACTGGTGATCAACAACTCGGGTTTTCTCTAATGACATCATTCTGGGATTCCGATCGGGTGTTGGTGCCTGCCCTTGACTCGGTTCAGCAGGTTATTCCAAACATCAGAGGAAACCCCAGTTGGTGAACAAGTCTAGATAACTAGATGAATGCTCCAGTAGGTTAAGCTTTAGCATCCATTAAAAATTAATTTAAATGGTTCAACTATAACAAGAAACCGGGATAGAAGAATCTGCACAATTCTATGTTTAATATAATATGCTTTAAATATATTATGTAATGCTTTTGCATTCTTGAAATTGGATATACGTAATGATGTACGCGCGCAAATTCTCTGCATTCTGCTCTTAAAGTACGCATGATCAGCATAAATAAGACTTTGTTTTGTGTCACTGGGTTATTCATAGATGAAATATCAATGATTTATTCATCCAATGCGATTTATGTCATTATGCCATCTGTATCGATCATGTAACCGCGCGACATCCGCCTCCGACAGTGCCACACTACGGCACAATACTCACCCGCAATACCACACGTACGCACGTTCATAGAGTCTTTTTTAAATCATTTCAAAAATAAATTTCATATTGCAATATGCTTAGTTGCTATGCTATGCTCATTAGCTGTTATTGCTATGATGCTACGAAATCATAGTGACTTTTCATGCTGTCATCGAAATACAAACCAATGCATACGGGATATAAAAGCAGGGTGGATCCGGGATTAGACATAGCGGGATTCCGAGGTAAATGTTAATCAGCTATGTAGCAACTTTTCGGGAGATTTCTTTTTTGGGGGTTAGGAATTTGAAAAATAAAAGCCTCCAGATGCATTTTCCTGCATTAAACCAGTTAACGAGATTAACATTTAGTGACGGAGGCGTTACTACTGATTTGGAATAGCAGTGTTAAAAGAAAAATAATTTTTTTCAGAGGGGAGGGGATTCCACCTGACACCCGGAATCCCCTCCTGGATATATCCTGCATATGAATGACGTAGCATTTCGAATTCGTTTTGTAGGTTTATCTGATCGCTTCAAAGAACTACACGTTCAAGAAAGGCCTGACGATCGAAATTCCCGTGTATGACGAAGATCTGACACTTTTCGAAATGAGACTCATGTTTAAAAAGAATGGATCTGAAGAGGATTGGACACAATTGGATTTCACCTTTAACGTAAGCTCCTAAAAAACGTACCTAGTCGCGTAACTACTTTCAACTGATTAAACTGGTTTTTTCCGAGTTGGCTATCTCGGAGTAAAACTCTAGAACTTTTTTTGACGCCATGAAAACCGTAACAATAATGTTTATATACATTGATGGAATGAGTTATCTAAGGGGTACTGTTTGAGTCGATGTGCACTGCATCATCAATATTATCGTAATAATTACGATTGTGAATTTTGGTAGGTTATTTTGTAATTGAAAATAATTCATAGTATCTAACTTTGATAATCCTTTTTGAGAAGATGTGTACTACGTCATCAATATATTGGGGCTAGACTGGTTGCCGATCAATGCAATTCAATTAGATATATCCAAGCTCTGAATAACTTTATTGATCCTAAATGTTATATGATGTTCTATCATATGAAATGAAATTCCATTCAATTTTTTTCTAGAGTCGGTGAGATAATCAGTTTGAATAGATCAATTGATTTAAAGCCCATTTCATCGGAATTTAACACCTAGATTATTATGCCTTGATGGATGATTGGTTATAAAATCCGATAGAAAGAGCGAAAAACTGGTACTGTTACGCGGTTCATTCCTTTTGTCTTATATCCGCATTCTCATCGACAGGCTAATTCGAAAAACGTCAGTTTGATCACCGATAGCCTGGGGATGTTTGTCGTGACGTCACGGCCAAAAGCTGAACGATTCGAAGTGTCGCCGAACGGAATACTGTACAACGCCAAAATCAACCATCTGATCACTGTCCGATTCCCGAAAAAGACCGTCGACAAGCCGATGAACTGCGAAATACAAGTAAGTATAGAGATCTCGCACGTGTGAAGCAAAGTCGCTTCATACATGAAGGAGTTGCTGATAACTTATTGATTATCACTACAAGTATATATGACTTAAAAACTCTCTAGTGGGCGAATGTTTTTTGAATGGTGTTGAAGCATTTTTTGCTTTTTGTTCACTTTTATCAAAGTTCTTAAGCGAGCGCTACTTTCAAACGACTGTATGACCGCTTCCTTTCAACACAGTAAGACATCTCTAGAGCGTACTGATGCAGGTTGAGCAGTCAGCAGGTTTGACTTGTGGAAATCGAAGTTATGAGTCTGGCACCTGTCAGGCGACCACCCTTGAAAAATCATCGATTACATCGTCCAGCCCCATTTGACAACGACAGTGAAAGAGTTTTTTAATATCGATATTTCTATCACGCACCGATTGTGTTTGACCAATGAATTATATCAATTGACGATACTTTAATCATGAATTAAGATACTTCCTCAATGTACTAAATTTGACAACAAAACTACCAATGCAGCAAACAAAAGTCGAAAATATTTACAATAAGTGAATGACCCCCGCACGGTTCCCACTTATGAAACTCTGAAAAAAATGCTCATTGATGATGAAAAGTCCATTAAAACACAATTTCGACCTAAATACATATTGTACACTCAATATAGATAAGAATATGAAGAATACCTATGATAGCAACATAATTTGGATACAAATATCAAACACATGCTCGGGTATGATTGAAAGGACAACCCCAAGCCGAAGGGTGAACTAACCAGATATAAATGTTTTGTTTGTATGCATTTACTCTCTTATATATAGCCTGTCGTATGCATTCGGTGAAATGAATTTGAACATTATGATGAAAATGCATTTTTTGCTAAATAAAATGATATCGCATTTTTTAGATTCACAAAATACCACACGAAAAGATCGAACTCGCTAAACAGTTGTACGGTAGCGAATGCAACGACGTGCTTTCGATATCCGAGTTTTACGACGTGCAATGCCCCGACGAGTTCTATCGGGAATTTCGTCGAGCCGTGTCCATCAAGATACCACTCCTACGACACAGCGACAGCGCCGATATCGAACAGGCGACGACGCTAGATGGCGAATGCGTCGACCGACCGGGAACCGGGCAGACGGAAGAAGACCTTGAGGGAATGGCGGTTATGCAGAAAAAGAAGGACGGATGGGAACTCGTCGAAAGCAATTTGAAATTCACACGGTCGACGATTACCTTCGATACAAAAGCACTGGGCCGGTAAGCGAATGTATACCTTTTAGATATAGAATATAACAGTGGAACCTCGTTACAGCGAACCTCAAGGGACGAGAAAATAAGTTCGTCATTGGAACAATTGCATTATCTTTTTTTTTTCATATGAAGTTTATGATCAAAAATACCAATACACGAATACAGTATACACACTAGCAAAGCGTCAATCTGACATTTTATGCCGTGTTGAATAAAAATAGTTTTACATAATATATTGTCACGATGTTTTGAAATATAAAAATACAACAGAGTGTTAGTTGTGTCATTTACGGGTTAAGGTGGTTGTTTTCTGTGCTCATATTTCCAGGGACGGGGTAAATATTCATTACATATTATTCAGATTTTTCCGAATGAAATTGGCAGTATTTGATTTTTACTTATTGTTCGACATTGTTCGAAGTTGAGATATTTGTCGCCATGAAGAAGAAAAAAGCATTTTGATTTGATATTAAGGGTGTCAGATATACTGAAAAGATTGTTCTGTTCAAAAAAGAGATAGAGTTGGAGAATTGCAGTTATTGCATGATTGCGTTTGTATTGTTCGGTAAAAGCGACAGTTTGTTTTAAGAAATCCTTAAAATTGTCCTTTTGGAATGAAATCCTATGTTCGTAATAACCGATGAATGCTAGTCTATCCAAGGCCGTATTAACGAGGTTCCACTATACGAATGTCGATATACTTTATGGATGTAATTTGTCATGTATATTCAATTTAGATTCTGTATCGTGCGATGCAAGCCCGGTCGCAAACCCAGACTGAAATTTGCGCTACCGCATATAGAAAGCCTACAAGAGAAAATACGAGGGGAAATACTGACTTTCGTGCATATACAACCGAAACTATGGCGAATGCTGTTCGAAGTTGTCGATTCCGAACTAGAGGACATTATCACTACCGAACGAACAGAAGCCGGTTGGAAGCGCGTCCCGAAAATACAAAGACCGCCGGAAATCAACGACGAACCCGAATTCCAATCGAGACGAATGCGACGACACCGCGCATCGATCGCTTCGAATTCGGACTCGCAATCGAACGAAACCGACGCGTTGGCGTTGGTGAACGGTTCCACGTTCATGGTGGCCCTCGGCAACGGTATACAGATACGCGAGAATACCCCCGATGAGCGGAAACTTCTTCAATTTCACCAAAAAATGACCGACAACTATACGTACTTCGAGGTCGTACCGGATGCGCCGAAGCCGAAGCCAAAACGCGTCGAGTTCGCCGACGAGCTCGCCAACGAAAACAAGGAGAACAATAACCTCGACCCGCTTGCCGCTGCTACGACGAGCCAGAAACACTGCAGCGGCCAGCTGGCGGTGATAAATATCTATCAATACGACGCCGAGGAAGAGCAGAAAAAATTCCCCAATCGCAACGTGATTCGGACTTACAATCTGAGCATGAACGACGCCGATATCGCCGAATACCATCGGCCGCCGACCCCCGAACCGGAGCCGCAACAAGAGGTGAAAGCCCTCAACGAGGTTATACACATGCCTCAGACGAAGACAATCGAAAACGAGACGGCGACAGTCACCAATAATAAAGTGAGGAACTTCAACACGCCGTCATTCGCTAGATTGACCAAGACACAACGTCCAGTTCAAAAGGGTATGTATCTTCATTGGCAATATCATCAGCACATCATGAGGGTGTATGCCGAGTAGGAGATATGTGAGAAATGTCGTTATATTACAGATATTACAGCGAATATACCTATATACAATGTTCCTCCCAATCGACATTGTCGGTTACTTCGTGGAACAAAGATTAGAAATTCAAATCACATTTCTAGATATTTTGATATTGATTCCCGTTCAACGATATCCGGCATTCTTCACCTCTAATTACATATTGTGTAATCTCGTTTCGTATTTTCAGTTTCCAAAGAATCGAAAGTTCTCACTAGCAGAAGTATGCAGATCTTGGCGCGGGAAATCGAGCAGGGCCTGACGTTAGCCGTCCACCTTGACCTTCCCGATTCGGCTATCACGGGGATCGGGTTCGATTCGCTTTCGAATGGACACAGTCTTGTAGACGTTACGTACAAGGTGTTGTTGCGCTGGAAACGCTCTTTCAAAAGCAAAGACAGAGACCAACAGGTCGATAACCTTGTTCTCGCGCTGAAAGAGATGGGCCGATTCGACATCGCGGCAGTCGTAATGGACCGACACCGACAAAACGCTGAGCTTTCTCCCGATTGCTTCAAATATTAAAAGATCGGACCTGTTTGTGATGGGGTGACAGTTTAAATAGTTCTCAAACATTAGTGATATACGTCTCACGTCGAGGATTTGTCAATTGCAAAATATCAAACGAACAAACGTGCTCATCGAAATGGATTCATTTTCCGATTCGAGACGACCGTCGTATAAGGCAGGATGATACGAGTTATTGTGATGATAGTTGAATATCAAGTGACGCTCAGCGCGATAGTATTCATAAATTTCCGGAGTAGAACCTATACGCAGATTTATCTTTAATGTAACTTGTAAACCGATTTAAGAGGAAATAAGCACAAATAAGACGTCGATTCGTCGTGTGATAAACTACTGAAATAAAAGCATGCCTATTGTGATTACCATTGAATTATTATTACGCTTTTTATTAATGATCCATCCTCGCTTGCCAGGGTTTGATTGTCTCCCGCCGGAAGCTCACGCTAACACAAACCCTTCATTGGTCTATTACACTGCCAAAAGATTGAGCGGATAGGTTCCCGCTCAGCACCCACCAGTCTATGTATCTATCCAATTGGATCGTGGTATTTATAGAGCAAACGTCGTGTCGGTAAAACGCATCTAATTGGCGAGATATATATAGACTGGTGGGCGCTAAGCGGTAACCTGTCCGCCCAAATCGTGGGCGATGTGATAGACCAATGAAGGATTTGCGGTCGGGTTTGTGTAGGTGTGAGCTCCAGCGGGCGGCAATCAAACCCTGGCAAGCGAAGATATTGTTGATCTTAAAATAGGGATTGACCCTCCTATTTATTTAATTGGTAGACTTCGTTTGATTTTTTTGGTGTTCCTTTCAGCATTTTTCTCTTTAAATCGATAATTGGACATTTCGGTTCCGGTTCATTCAAACGATCTCCCAACCAGCCTGAACCGGCAAGCGACTGATTGGGCGTATCTTCTCGTTAACGATAGTAACGGATTCGACAGACCCGGAAGCAGTTTCTTTCGACGTTTCTTGGTTAAATTAAGCTTGAGACAGAGTGAAACGATTTTTTTTACCTAGCCAAATCTTAACTCATGGCCGTCGAACTCGGTTCACGACGCTGCGTATATGACAATCTCGTAGTCCATACATATGACACTCACTAACAGTAGCGTCATTTTCGTAATATCTTGAGCTATGATAATCTATATTCAACTTCATTGACGTAAGTGAGCGGAACTGTTGTTGGAAATTGCGCATTTTTCGAAGTCACCATCTTCCCGTTGTTATCTATGTTTATCAAGGAAATGCCACCTAGACCACTTATATATGATTCTAAATTACTGTTTGTGCAAAACCAGGTAAGTGCGATATGTACCCCACACCTACACAAATGAGGATTGCATACCACACGTGAGAGGGGTGATTTTGAAGTGAGAATTGAATGTACTGTTATCACTGACGTGCATTCTATTAAATTATCACCCCAAAGTCGAATACCATTTCAACTATCAATCATCGATTAGGGGAAGATGCTATGAGAAGGGTACATACGAACTTTGTTTATTATCTACTCAAAATGTCCTCCTAAGTAGCTGTACTAACCCGCGAAGGGCCATGGACCTTAGGGACGCTTCTTGCTGGATGGGAATAGCTGGTAAACTAGAGAATGAATAAAATTACCCATTTGCGTTTCATCGACACAGTGAGGTAATATCATAATCAAAGAATCAAGACACACAACGTTTAGTCCAGAATTCAATTCAATATCCGCTAGAAATCATTCTCAGAATAAAATGAATTCGCCCAAGAATAAAGATAATGAATCTATTTATCCGTAAGAAAAACCGAACTCGCAAAAATGGCGATAGTATTTTTTTCATCATATTACAGAAGGTTTTTTGACGCCGTAAAAACCGTTATGATGACGTTTATAATTTTCATGGCCATTAAAACACGGAAGCGCTCAGATACATGATGATTTATGATTACATTTCAATATTCCACCCTTGAGCACTGACCTTAACCCACAAAAGATTGATTTAATTCATAGATGATGAATAATCAGTCATACACCAGGTAACATATTTTCTGAGACACTTACATATGTATTATTTTTCAAGGGGTCAATAAATTTTCAAGTTAGTTTTCTTGTAAAACTAATTAGAAATTTGCGCGCTTATTATTTGTTTTTGCGTGGTAAGATTTGTTTGTGATCGTTCTAGTGGAGGATGAAAAAAAAGAATACTAATATCTACCAAATCAGCCACCATAATATTCAGAAGGCATCGCATCGCAAGCGCAATCCCTGCGTATCGGTGAACACGAGCCACCAAAAATGCATTCGATTTTCATGAAAGTGGAACTTTCTGTAAGGTGCCCAAGCAAACGTCGGGTCGTGAGAGTACTCACGCAGGAAATTTTTGAAAAAAACACCTTAAGTGCAACAATTTCACTAATTCTATATGTTTTGGGGAGAAGGTTTTCCTTATTTTCGTACAATTTTTCCAAAAATCAAGTTTTGAAGTATGCGCATATTTCGAGCTTGTACGAATGAAAAAGTTTTATCAATGAGTAAATCTTTTCAAATCGATGCTCAAATTTTCAGATGTTTTGATCGGTGACCCTTACAGTCCCACCTGCCGGGGACGAAACATGGGGTTTGATTTTGAAATATTAATGATAGTAATTAATAATAGTGTAGATATATAGTTGTGTGATCGGCTGTCGAATTTTGTTTAAATCGAAGTACATAATTGGAAGATGCTAATGCAAGTTATTATGGTGTGTTTGAAATGAAATGAATCCTCAAACGAAATGAATTCAACAACTAAACTATTGTTCAAACTTGGCCTCTTTATTCAAGACTATTAACAAACTAGTGCCGCGAAACAAAACCGTAATAATGTCGCATAGTGCCGGTTTGCCAGAAAAATTGGAAAGGAACAATCAAGTAATTCATCTACTTAAAGCGAGGAAAACTGACAAATTTCAAATCAATTAAAAGTGAAGCTACTGTACACTGGTAGCGAAAGTTCGTGCGTCAAATATACTAGTTAACATCTGAAGTACTACTCCAGGGGCGGATCTAGGATTTTCCATGGGGGGGGGGGGGGGTGTCCAATGAGAGAAAGGGGCACTTTTTACGAAACACCACATAATCTGAATACTTCCACAACATTTTAGGGGGTGCTTTCGGTCATTTCATGCGTTGAAAAAATATTATAGCTGGAAAACCTTGGTCAAAAAAAATTTTGTGGGGTGACATTTTGAGGGCACTTCAAAGTTGAGGGGGGTCTGGACACCCCAACATCCCCCCTAGATCCGCCCCTGTACTCGTCCTGTTGTATTGAACATTTACCAAAACTATCGCTCCTAATAGCAAGAATGTATTCCTCCACAAACTCAACTGCGAGTGAAACTCTATGTATGGTGTGAAACACCATCAGGTACTTAATAACGATTAAGCGTGAATGAGTTCGAAATGAAGAGCTATAAATCCTACAGCGCAGGGGCGGATCTAGGGGGTCCAGAATATTAAATAAATTCTTCTAATTTTGTTTCAGATATCAGATTAAGCAACCATATCATAGGCTTCTAGCGAGGTTTTAGATATTTTCATAGAAATGCATCGGAAAACATGCAATTTCCGAAGGTTTGCAGGTGTTTTAACGAACTATATGTTTTGATGAAAAGAGCAAGGGCCCGGGCCCCCCTTGCAGGATCATCCCCAAAATCCATCTCTTAAAGTGCTAATCTAAATCAAAGATATTAACCAAATTCTAAAGGAAACCGTAGCAAACCGGACTTCAACTTACAACATGGTGCCGGGACATCGTGTAACAATATTCGTCGGCGTATTCACCAACACGTTTCATTTCATAAAGATAACCATTGGCACCGAAGACTTTCAAAATCAGTATTCTCTTTATTAACGAATAATCTTAACGAAGCTTTTACAAGATAAATGGCATGGTACGCGTTTGGGTGGAGATATCTAACCTTCATTATGCGCCTGTTTAAAGTAATAATGGAGTACTTTGATGAATAGATATTAAATATCAAGGCTACAAGTTCGATATTAAACATTTATTCACCGAAGTACTACAATTAACTGTACAGCCGCACAATATCGATTTTAACAATATCTCTCGCTACCTTTCGCTTATATAATACCGCTTATAAGGCATTTCCCTGTTCTCACGATTAGAATGTGGGAGCTAGTACTCAATAAATCTGTAAATTTGAATACAGCCGGATTCGGATTCTAGCTAAAATATCGCAAGACAATACGTTCCTTTCTAAGTCGGATCGCATATATTCAGTTACAGCGTAGTATTTTCAGTTACTTTGGTTGTTCACGCATTCGGTTATAGATACGGCCTTTGTGTGCGGTTAGTGGCGTAGTTCATTTGCCACTTTCTTAAGTTGTGGCTTCAGAATTGACTGCGACAATTGACAATTTTTTCATCGTGAAAAACGTGATCATTTTCATGGAGAGATTGTTTACGTTTTAATAAGGTAACACTTTGGGCCATATTTCATTGGCTGTACTCATATTTGCATGTACTAATCTTTGATCCTTCGTTCTACAGTTTCTAAGGTATATATTCAATTTGCTGTAACAACCAGATATTGCCGAGGTTCACATTATTAAACTCTTCGCAATTCAGGAACCCAGTTCACGATAATTGAACTGGTTTGCATTTCATCAAATAGAAGTTAATTCACTCACCGCTGCGATGTCCGGTGAAGTGACTTCAAAATCAATATAAGTTATTGAAAAAAGTCAACTACTTGCAGTTGGGCATCAACGCTAATGGAAAACGACCAATTCACAGTACAAAATTGCGTACATTAATCGGTACTTACTAAATCATTATTTTAGAATAGATTATATCTACTGACATCTAATTTCATCATATTACTATGGTCATGAAGGATACTCTGTACGACGAGAATATAGGATGACGGTTTCACATATATATATATATATATATATATATATATATATATATATATATATATATATATATATATATATATATATATATATATATATATATATATATATATATATATATATATATATATATATATATATATATATATATATATATATGTATATATATGTATACAGCGATTGTTACAACAAAAATGCTTCCTGCCGAATATCCTATCCAATGCACCAGTCAGCGAACATTTTAGCGAACATGGTAGTATTTCGCAAGTTTGACAAATCATCCCATGTCTTTGTTATGTCAATCTTGCGCAAAAACGGGGGCTGGTGAAAGCGAGTTCGTGAGCGATACTGGACCCCTGGTAAGCGAGGAAGGACACATTGAGGACGCATGTAGAAGTAAACGTGCACAACTGAAACGACATTCAGAATTCCATCAAAATCAATGGAAAAAGTTCCTAAAAGCCTGAAATAATGTCCGAAATTATGTCTAAACCTGCAGGTGAATGTATTCTTTCAATCCATACCAAGAACACCCATTTCCAGTGTCATTCACCGGGATCATTCGCGTTTCACAGAAAGCGAATAACTCACTTTCTACGATATATAGATATAAATCCTATAATCTTGTATTGGACGAAATTTGCGTAAACAAATCGACCCGTCGTGGGACATTTCTTTAGAGATTAGTGGACATAGTGGACAGGAACGTGGTCACCAGGAAAGTCTTCAAGGCTGCCCATTCGACTGTTGCAGTCACCGCACAATAGGACTTTTCCGCGTTATCCAATCTAGTTGTATGATCTATCAAATCGTCAAAGGTTCGTGCTGAACGGGATATTGTCCGGACAACCTCATCCGCCGTATCTAATATATGCTGGCCCAGGTATATGCTTGCCAGGTCATAAAGGTTTCGATAGCGTTAGATGTTCGTATTATCATAACACGTACTTTTCCTTGCAGAATTGACTCGAACCTTCGTTATCTGTTTGCTAGATGACGATTCACCACTGTCGCGTAACTGACTCGCGGAAGGCGTCGTCGTTGCGAAACGATCGACCCCTGGAGATATCACGTTACTCGCCGAAAAATACATCGTCGGATTTCTCGGGACGAGCGTTTGACTCGTCTGCGCCGACGTCAACGCGACTACACCATTCGACAGCTGAGGTGACGTTTCGTTCCTCATTAAACATTTGAAGGCGTCTCGAAATGCTTGGTGATAATTCTTGTTACAGAAAACGTATATGATCGGGTTGATGAAAGAGTTCGAGTAAATGATCAACATAACGCTATGCCTTGCAGCGAGGTCAAGGTTTTTACCTTCGCTTTTGGTCATGGCCTTCCAATACAACGCCAAAAACGGCGTCCAGCATATTATCGAAGCGAACACTAACGCGCACGTAGTTATAAGAGTCCTTTTCAGATAAGCGTTCGATTCTCTATGACTCGGTATATTCATACCCGTATTTCCTGCTATTACTCGATTCTGTTTGTACAATATGCGTATCATGTCCGCGTTAAGGGTCAAAAGACCCAGAATCGGCACGGTTAGCGCTAACGTATTAGTCACGTGATTTGCCACGTTGCTTACCGCTATGTAGTGACAACATTTCGGGGCCGGGTCTGCTGATGTCATACGCCCCATCACGTACACCGTCGGAATGAGCCAACCAATAACGATTGTCATGGTCGTTATTCTATCGGCGTGTTTTCTGTAGAAAGTCGAACCTCTGACTGCTATGTATCTGTTAACGGTAATGCATAGCACGTTACAACACGAGGCCATTAACGAGAAAGTTACTAACGTGTGCATCGCCAAGCACAATCTGATACTCGCGTTTCCCGGTTCTGATGTAAATAGCTGGACGAGCGGAAATATGACGATACCGACGATCGTGTCCGCAAGGGAGAGACTCACCAGAAGGCGATCGAAGCGCGTTCGTAGGTTCTTATACGCTATAGCAAACGCCAAGACTAACATGTTGCCCGTCAACACGAAAAAGGCCATGAAAAACATGGTGAGCAAAACGATGTGTTTCATTCCCGACCCGGGCGGTAAGATGTATCTGGAACAATTCACTCGGCTGCCATTTCTTACCTCGTCAACGTACATCAGACTTCCCATCGTGAACTAGTGTAGATTTACGATGAAATCCCGATATATTCGTGTATTCCTGCAATGTACGAAACATGAATGAAGGAATCGTTGCTTTTTTCGTTACTATTTTCTGTCGTTACTTAACCCTCTAGTGCCTGGGCCTGAAAAATGTACGATATCTCTTATTGAACTTATGTTTTCCGCATCGTCTAGCAGCATACGGCACGAATTCAGTATCAATTTGGAAACATTCACAAATTTCCTCATAATTTCAAAGAACTATGAGGACATAAAAGTGTAGGTAAAAGCTTTAATTTATGAAGTAAGTTAGTATAAGTGAAGTTTATTCTGACCTTGAATTAAGTACAAGAATGCTATTAAAATATGTTAATGCAGCATATACAATTGACGCTTTTTCACATTTGTCTCAGTGCTTAAAAACAGGAATCCCTTAGTAATCTGGATATAGACGAATGGAAGTGCAATCTTTGCAATTCTGGTGACATCAATGATGAAATGCATTATCTCCTGTGAAAAATCCTCAATGACGAGTATGGCCACACAAACCTGGCGCCATCTATCATGAAAACTATGTACAAAGTGTCGAGGAGCTTCCCAGGCAATTACTTTGGATACTTTGATAACTTGAATGGCAGCTAATATTAGACATATTTTTGTCCACGTGTGTGGACCGGAGGTCAAATTATCAAATTATTCACAGTTCATTTTTCTTCTGTTCAGACTTTTTTTCAAAAACCAATTTGTCTTATGCATTTACGTCATCGCGGTTAAGTCGACGAAAGTATATGCAATTTTCATGCAATCCTATGATTATGTCGTCTCGGAGTCAATACGGTTGTATATCATATCGACGATTGAGGTTGAAATGACGTTTTGTTTCGACAGTGTATGTTTATTCTTAAAATTCTAAAATTTCGGACGAATCGATCTAGGAAATTTGGAAGGCCGGGGTACGAAGAAAATAAAAAGATTTTCTCGAATAAAGCAGCCATTTCATAGGGCTACTAACTGGGTCCCGACCTCGTTATTTGATATTCTGGTCCACTACCTTGGAATTCACTCGATCCAACTTTAAAGGAGTCGAAGAGTATCTACGTTTTTAAAAAGAATTTCAAACATCATCTGTTAATGGGTCACTCTGTTTAATGTATATTGATCTGAATTTATTGTGCCTTGTCATGATTTCCATGCGTGTGCTTGCCCAAGTGTGATAGTTTGGCGAAAGGTTGTGTGCATGTGTGTGCGTGTGTGCGTGTGTGATTTTCATGGGTACCAGGGCCCTGTTTTATGGTTACAAGTGTTTTACTTCTCCTGGTATCCATCGACTTATAATTACCATATTATTTTGTGTAATTTCCTAATGTAATTTAATTTGTAAATAAAGAATAATAATGATGATAATATTTTAGAAGAAATGTGCGCGGAAAGATGAAATTTCCGAAAGGATGTGTTTCAAATAAGCAGGTTTTTACGATCTTTGGCCTGGCGAAAAGGGCAACCTCAATGGAAAGGCATGGGTCCGGACCCCCAAGACCACCTCCTAAATCCGGCTGGCTATATTATACGGATGAAATAGGACAGTAGACATATGGTAGGCAACAGCGGAATAATTAAAGCAAGCAACATTTAGTTCAAGAAGTGAATAACATCCTTGGATAAACACTATTGTGTTCAAAACGCGGATTTCATTTTTAAGAAATCGACAACCTGCCAATACGCAAAATCTAATCCTGGACCTAGTATTCGCGTGATCGCTTCAATAACCACACGACCACGCAGAATATGCTGACTTCATCCCGATAGGCAAGACTGGGTTTGGTCTCAAGTCCCACATATCCTGATGCCATCACGTGACTCGCCGCTGCGCCCGTGCAGTGCCATGACGTCATTATCGGCCAATCATATTGGAAATCACGTTTTATTCCAGCGCAGGTTATTCTACAGAATACATACGTGAATTTTCCTCAGCGATTGCCAGACTAATAGGTTAAGCTTCGTCCACACTTGCTTCTAATATCGGAATTACGCGTGTACGCTACGATCGAAAAACGGGATCAATACATAGTTTTCCGCAAAACCCGGGTTTTAGAAAAAGAAAAAGAAGGGTACACTCCTCATTGAACCCGCGTCCGCCTACTATTAGGACTGTATTTTGTATAGTGTAGACGGTAAACCCACGTTCAATGCAGCGTTCGGGCGCTACAATTGACATTGAATGCGAACTTCGTGGATTCGTACTACCGAAGGCGGGTTAACGTGTAGATGCTACTCACTACGAGTACATTACACGGCGCCACTCACCCGGGTACATTGAAACCCGGGTACAGTGAAACCTGGGTTCAACGAGCTAGTGTAGACGTGGTTTATGTGATGTCATCAGGTTCAAATCCCTGAGACGCATTTCCCAAGTACTGCCGCGTTTTGAAGGATCTCATCTTTGAATCGAATTTACGTATATTATAATCTCTATCTGGACACTTGAAACCAGGGCACTCCAACCAGGCTTTACGCACGCGTGAAATCACGCATCGAAGATCAATTTTGCCGGGAAACATGGGATTCGAAACCACGCCCAGGTGTTTGTATTGTGATTACGTCATGATTTCCCGTAGACATGTGATTCGTGAATTTTCCGTCGTTGATGAGATCTAAAGTCTCGGATGGTACCTATATTGCTTGAACGAAATCTTATGCCTAGAACGAAATGTCACTTCTTGGAAGGTTTCAAACCTAAAATCCGCGTTTTGGACAGAATATCCTATATCTTGAAATGAAACAATCATTCTTCCTTGAATTATGGATATAACGTCAAGCATTATTTCTGCTTTTGTGGCGTAAAATACAAACATCACATGGAAATATCAAAGCGATTTTAAGTTCCATAGGTTTAATTGCGGGAGAGTTTAATACTAAATTGTTAAATACTAAATAATAGCAAAACGCAACTATCAAAAATTGATTTTAAATTTTAAAAAAAACCATGATTTTACTTACATGATTCGGTCAATCGATTTCGACGCATCTCTTCGAGTCCTTTTCGAGTCCTTTTCACGAAATGAATAGATACAAACTAGCAACACTACTGTGGCAAGCGGAATTCCACCATAATCCACCAGGTGTCGCTAGTGTACAATACGACGTCATTCAAAAATTTAATCAGGCAATGAATATCGATCCAACACCTTAAACAAGCTAGCGTATTTCTTTGGAGTTTTGATTAAAAATGAAAATACAGGGTGTCCCATTAATTACTATACATAAAGAACTGCCTGTCATTTTCAAACCGCTTGAGATAAATCAGCCAAATCGTCAGGAGAGATGGACTATAATAATACTTTTCACCACAAAAATTACTTAACTAAAATCAAATTACTTTACAAAATATGCTGGATGGGAGAACCTTTCAATTTTATCACATGATTCAGTCTATTGTTGAAATTTCTCAGTACATTGACAATCATCTGTGTTATTGCAGTTGTTTCTCTTTAAATCATCAATAGTTTCTGGCTTGTTTTGGTACACTGTGTCCTTCAGCTAGCCCCACATGTATCCAGTGGATTTAAGTCAGGCGAGTATGGGGCCCAGTCGTTTACAGTTTGGAGCGCTAAGATTCTGTCACCGAAATGCCTATGCAGAACATCAATTGTTTTGTGTGCTGAAAGACATTGCACACCATTCTGTCGGGACCACACAGGATTGAAACATCCTCTAGACATCTACGAATTTTGTAATGGAGTACTGAATCAGCATCTTATGATAGCTGGCTCCATTCATAGTCAGCATTTCCTTTTTTGTCAAAAAGGTATGGCCCGATTATAGGCCCACTGGATGACCTACTGTATGGCAAATCCAAAGATCACACCTCGTAGACAACAGACAGCTCACTTGATGACATTGATAAAGTGGCTTCTCTGCAATCAAATAGGGATTCTTGACACCAAAATCTATGGTTCAGACTGACAGAAAGATTTGGTTTCCTAAAACCAGCATACCATCTAGGCTTTTTGTTTCAGATACATAGATATGATTTAACAGTGATATATTCTTAATCACAATTATACAAAATCACTACAACAATTTAATCACTTGCTAGGAAATCACTAAGCAAATTACCATAGCAACCACGATAATAATCAAAAAGTACTGTTACATCTATCATTTGGTGGAAAATCGAAACATTTCATTAAGAAATGTGGAGGATACAGGCAGTTCTTTATGTATAGTAATTAATGGGACACCCTGTAACTATGATAATAAATTTAGTTTATTTCACTTTGTACTGAAGTTTATTTTGTTAGTCAACTGGGCCAATGCCCACACGTAGTATTATGTATATTATGTTAGCTTGGATGTGCTCCAAGATACTAGTTATTGTTAAGAGTATCTCCTTTTTGATTTAGACTTGTCATAGAAAGAGTTCCTCAGGAACTCCTGTTTTCTTTTAAGTAAAAAGACAAATGTAAAAAGTGTCTTAGATATTTCCTCAACCTTCAGTTTAAAGTCGGAGTGTGAACAATATTCAACATTCTAGGAAGTAAAGAATTTTAACAGAAAACAAAACTATCGAGCAAATGATGTCGTCCCGAAATTTTGACATTCGAGAAATTACTGCTGACCTTACGTTAACGTAATTTTTTGTACTTACTCGTTCGGTTCCGGATCTAGGAGCTCGATAAATCGCTTTACTGCCGCCTGACGAATGAACAAACGCGCATCTTCACGTCTCCGATAATTGAGATTGTATCACCCGTAAGTTACGGCTTTAGTGAACCCGGCGCTGCTGCAGTTGCCTTAGAATAGCGCGATGAGACAACGCTTCTGTAAGTGACGAATATTGTTGATACATTAATGTCGCGAGGTTTGCGTGTGAATGTGTCGAATGCGCCATAACCAGCCTTTTCTTATTTCTATGGAAATCCTTCTCAGCGCGAGAAATGATAAATTAACAAGTTTACCCGGTCTGATTACGAAAGTCATGACGTTTAGTCACGCTCATCGGTGCACAGAGACTCACGTTTCTAGGATCAGAGGCTCACGTTTCTATCACCGTGCTTATATTTAAGAGAACCAGAATAGCCTAGTTAGCCGAACCCCATAGTCGAAATCCATGAAAATAGATAATCCGTTTTTAGTCCGGCGTATGTAAACCAGAAGGGCTCACGAATTATGGAATATCGTTTGCGAGGAATTTGATAAATGGCTGAAATATTCACAGGGAGTTGAATACGTTCTGGGGTGTACAAATTAGTCTTTACCATGGGCAACAATTGCACTTTTGCTAGAATCTGTTGTCAAAGTTTTACTACGTTGATGATTCCAGGACCTTTTCCATCCTGTAAATAAGTTTGATTTATCTTTTAAGCGAGTTCGGGAGCGATACTAGCCCCTGGCAAGCGAGGATGGATAAATATGAGGACGCATATAGAAGTAAACGCGCACATGTAGAAGCGACCGTTAGAATTCCATCAAAATTAAATGGAAAAAGTTCCCAAAAATCAGAAGAATATAGAAGCCAGCCCGAAATCCTGTTTAAACCTGCAGGTGGGCGTATTCCTTCAATCCATACCAAGAAACATCGGCCTTCACCGAGATCGCTCGCGTTTCACAGAAAGCGAAGAACTCTCTCACATAAATGATATTTAGATCGATGAATCTAAATCTTGTATTGGACGAACTTTATCGTAAAATCAACCCAGTTTATTTCTGTCATATTGGACATACCCCTTTTAAATCGTATGGAAATTCCGTCGATATATAGGTACCCATTCTCGTGGACGGGCTAAGATAATGATACAATATATAGTCATTTTCGAACGAGCCATCTTCGTCAAAAGTGAGATTTTTTTTGACGCCTTATAAAACGTTACCATTATGAAATCTAAACAATGCTAACCATTCAGCGTCATTTTACAAACGACAACCGTAAATCGATGTGCAAAACGTCACAGGTTTATGTGTACACATACAAGCCATTTGGCAAAATATTATTGATAAAGATGTAGAATGGCTCCCTGTGATTATATAATGACCTATATTTTAACGTCGAAATGTTATATTGTATTGAATATCATGAGAAGACGTATTGTAATAGTAAAGGATGTATGATTATATCAGGAGCGTCAGGCATAATAGAAATGATAAGTAAATCGGATTATTCGGTTAAATGGCGGATGTATACACGATTTGGAAGTCTGATATAAAAGTCAGACCCTGACATGGGGATGCTAGTGGAATGACGAAGCTATCTACGATCTGAGTAGGGCCGGCGTGAATTTCATCGGCGGCTACAAGCGGTCTATATAAAAACGTGTAAACATATAATTTCAATATTCAAATGTTTTAGAAAATATGTTCGATATTAGAGGTATGCAGGTTTCATGAGATTAGCAATTTATAATAGCATAACTGTCATATCTCATTCGCGGGGGATATATTTTTCATTATCCATTCAATCTGGGGGAATTAATTTTTTCTTCATATTTCAATGTAAAGGTCGATACATTTCCAGTGTAGAGACCCTCCTAAAACCAATATCTGTTATGAAGCTAATAGGTATCTCTACCAGAAAATGTTAGTTATAAAAAGTTTGGACCTACGGGTGCAAGGTAGGACCCCCCAAAACCTGAGGTCAAGTTGAGGTCACGCAACAAAAAAAAGTCGCCGACAACCAGTACATACTGCCTGTGTGTGTAGAGTATATACAATCGCTTGTGAGCTCTCTATAGAGCATGCTGACTCAGTGTAAGCAGCCAGACTCGACTAGTTTGCCATCTATCGGGGGTAATAGGAACCGTCACTTGAGACGTGACCACGCCCCAGTCTCTTTGTTTTAGCTGTCACCTGAGGCGTGACGACGCCAACCGTAGAGATATACGGCTCCGCGTCCACTGATGGCATGTGTATAAGGTGACAATTCAATTCAATACTTTATTGATCCTTATTTCATTGAAATTCCGGGATAAAATTCCCAAATTCAATAAAGTTACAAATTTTAAACTAAGAAAATACAAAATACAAGACACACGGGTAATTCATACAGAATAACATGAATAAGTTATTTAAATGACAACTTCAACCCAGACTCAAGTCTAGGATATCGAGTGACAGCCAAACCGGGATCCCGGTCGACCGGGCCGGCTGGCTACACGATATGCTCGAAGTCATGATGAAGCAGACATCAGAAGAGCTCTTTCTTCAACCATGGAGGCAATGAAGTTGCAGACCAGCTTAGAGGCAAAAATGAATCGAAATCGGTCACAAGTTGACAATTTTTTTTAAAAATTAGACCAGTCGAAGACTGTATCATCTACCCAATCGCCAAATCTCATAATTCCCCAAATTTCTTAAAACTTCGATTTCAAGTTTGCAATTCCACATTAGCTTATCCCAGAAATTTTTCGCAGGCGTCAAATAATTTATTAAAGTTAATTTTCTTGTTAATACTTTTTGGCACTTCTGTTCCAACTCACTAAATTTGATAAGGACGTTATGAAAATATATATGCAATGAATGTTAAACAACATATATATAATTATGAAGCATGATAGGGGCAGTGCCCAACCTAATCTGTATTGCTCTAGTCCTATCGTTAACCGCTCATTGTAATGATACTATTACTAATTATATTAAAGGCTTTATGCAGAGTTAGAACGAATAAATGATTTAGAAGATTTATTCCTTAAGATAGAAAGTGTTTTCCCTAATTTGCAAAAATTTGTTGAAATTTTTTTCATCCGACCTCCCAAATTAGCGTGAGGGCCATAGCAACGCGCTTAACAACGAAATTACGCAATTCGTAAATCGCACGTAAGCGTATCCCTTCTAAAAATCTCAGCCATATATTATGTCTGGCAAACGAAATTCCAAATTTCGAAAAAGCAGCCGTGCTGAACGAAAGTATTATGGGCAACTTCGCAGAAAGTTGTATAAAACTCCGACCTGCGATTGTGACAAATTATGGTTCAAACTTAACGTGAAAAAACATTAAACTTTATCAGGGTACATGTCACAACGTCGGATACCGCACAACGTTCAAGTCGCAAGTTGTTGGCATCTGTGTGAGTGGAGTTTTTTGCACCCTTTATCCATGGACATGTACACATGGTGATCATAAGTGATCTTAGTGCCTAAAAATGAAACACGAGTGAGTCTATATATTGTCAAAGTTTCCTCCAACGTTTTCAATTGTGAAATGAAATGATGTCGACGATGTATAATCTGCTTATAATATACACCATCTGCGGACCATATGGCGCTGTTAAAAAAAAATAAAATCGGACCCCGGCTCGGAAACAACACATTTCCATTTTACGTCGAGTTACCCATCGTATATAAACGTAATCGGATACAGACTATGCCATAGTTCAATCGAGGTGCACGCGGGACGACTGGGATTGTGGATATTAAGTCCTATTTTCTTGCTTGCTGCTACAAGGAAAAGAAAAAACGCAAAAAAGTAAATATTGAAACACCATTGATGAGACTATATCCGCATTGTGAAGATATTATTGCGGAAAATCCCACAATATAGACGTATTCCTGAAGATGACTATTTCTAGTAGTCGAAACGTTGAATAAACTACAGTCCAGCTCAAGGAAACATTTTCGAACTTTATTTTCGTCAATATTGTAGGATTTTCGTAATACTAAATTTCATAGAATATTTTTTGCAGAATCTTTTATTGATATTCGCTTAAGCGCATGGTGTATATACATTAGCCCTGAATAGACCGGAGTCAATCGTTCGGCTACGCAAACTTAGTGACACAGTACAGCGTGAGTATAGTTCAGACTACATCTCTTTGGGCTCCACGAAGAGTCACCGCGTCTCTCCTTGTTATCGTAACCATCATGGTCTACAAAAAGCCACCCCTTCTCTTTCGATAAAATAATCTAAAATAACCCAAGCTTCCTCGATAATTTTTACGTAAACGCAAAGGTTTCAAGATGAAACCATACATAAACGAGACGGATTTCTAAGAAAGTATTCTCTAAAGTAGTACTGTTATACGAGGTCCCGGGAGCTATATTTGGGATGTCCCAGGGGATTAAAACTTCACAGTGAGCCGATATTTCCACTAAAGCACCTGAGCGAGAATAACAAAGGACTTGCCTGGACAATGCTTTATTCACAAGAGAACGAACGTTTACACAAATATACGAATTCCAGATCCGGACCCACTTACCAGGGGAGTCTCATCACAGTACTATAATCTTATATAATAATACCTAATTGTCGAAACCGACTGCTCGGTCGTTACTGCATGTATCGCCCTGAAAATTTGCCCGGTGGTAGTGGGCCCCTACTCAATTCACGTGCATTGAATTTATGAGTCGAAAATTCTACGTTTAAAAATCACCCTTGTTTCCACGAGCTTTCCACCAGTAAAAATGAATAAACTGTGATAATTAAAGTGGATTTTAGTAGGCGTTCCGTTCCGCAAACTACAGTTACCCCTCGTGAAACTGTATTTCCCGGAACGGAGCGGAACAAGAAAAATTGAATCATGTTGATATGGTACTCTGTGTAACAAAAACGAATAAATCAGCGCAATATACGCTAATGAAAGTGGATTTTAGTAGTGTTCCGTTCCGTTCCACAAATTACAGTTACCCCGTAGTGAAACTGTATTTTACAGATTTAAGGTCACCGGCTGCTTGAAATACAACTGTAGAGCTGCCACAAAGCCATATTTTTTGCTGATCACACAAAGGGGTGGGAGGGGGATGGGACGACCCCCTTTTTGAACCAAATTGCCCTTTTAGAAATGGTAATGACGTAATTTGTCCACTATGACGAAAATCGTTTCGTTCCGTTCCGGTAATTACAGTAAGCCCATGTTACAGTACAATGTAGGTACGTAACATACGAGTTGTAAACATCTTAATGCTTAATCTAGCTGTTACATGACGTTTATTTTAAATCGAGTTGTAAACATCTTAATGCTTAATCTAGCTGTTACATGACATTTAGTTTAAATTTATTAGCATGTCTGTGCGTACACATTAGCTCTGTCCTCATGAAATCACAGGACTATGAATCCTTATTAATAGATTTAGTAAAAGAAAATCATAAGAAAGTACAAAAAATCATCAGCCATTTTGGGAGATATCTCCCTCTGTGAGCATCTTCCTCCGCAGCTTAGATGATCTCATTATCAGCCCATCAGATAGCTATCCCGTTTTATTTTAGCCTGGGGTTAATTCCCATTTATAGCTCTGCCGTGAAATTTATTTACCTCAGCGATTATACGATGAGCAATGTGATTGGTGCCGTAAGTTTTCGTGCACCAAAGCTGCGCGTGTACCTGCGCACCCTGTCTGCTGTGGCAGAGGTTCGTGCCGTGGCTGAGTGTAGCGATGCCATTAGGTTCGAATCCCTGCCGTGGGAGGATGCTCATCGAGGGCGGGTCTAGGATTTTTGTAGGGACGGTGTCCTCAAAGTAAAAATGGACCATATGAAATGTTGCTGTATAAGGACGACGCAAGCTGCGTAGTTGCATAGCCCTTACGGCCAATGGCCGTGAGAGGGTACTCAAGGGGATCTCCTGTACTCGCCAAAAGAAATTTTTAAGAAATTTTGAGGAGAATTCCGTTAGATTTCCACGAGGTTGAACAATGAAATCCATGAAATTAATCATGAAATACACAAAACCACATTGTATACCATTGTATATTCATCATTTTCCACTTCTTTTTGTTTCATACTTACCTCAATTGAAAAGGTCACTTTCAATCCACCCCTGTGTAATATTTGGCAAAATTCCGCTTAGAATTCGGTGTTTCGGCGTTTCCCTAGATAATTTTAAGCAGGGGGATACATCTACCGAGAAACTGAGTGTTAAATACAGTCTACATAGTAGTTTTTGAAAGTGATTTTTAAAGATGCTTTTCCTGATGCTTTATTCACTGAAATACGGTTTCAGTGCTTATACACAATCCCAGAAAGTATACTTTGTTTCTCATCACATTCCTTATGCAATCCAAGACGATCGGTGAGAAGTATTCATTTTCAAGAAGTTAAAAAACCCGATATAAGGGCACAAAAAGACTACCTAGTTTCTCAAGAAAGTCAAATGCCACCCGCGTCAGGAAATCCCTAATTGAAATTTAAAAGACAAATGCGCTCGCCCGCATCGGCAAAGCATCGGTCGTCTTTTTTTTAATAAGAATTAAAACCCGCTCGCCCGCATAGCTGAATGGTATAGTGTAAATCAGTGGTTTATTTCTGCGGGCGTTTGTATGCTCATCCTCGACGTACTGGTAATCCACATCTAGTGAAAATGATTGTCTCAGTTTCGATTAAATGAGTCGATATAGTTTGATTTTATAGGTTTTGAGGAGCTACTTAATTCTGAATTACTCGCATAACTGGCATTTTTTGGCATTAGTAAAAAAACTTCCCTCTCGCGGCTGTTCTATAAGTCTCGGGTTGAGCCTTTTACTTGAACCTTTTTATTAAAAAAAAGCAATAAAAATAAAATTCGCCCACCTTCGTCACTTTCCAGAAAAAAAAATCTGATGAGAAACTAGGGTATTTCTTTGTGTGGCCTAAAATCTTCGCTTGCTCATGCATTTCAAGATGCGCGAGCTGTCCCATAATACATTATTAGCACTGAAAACAAAATCATAGCTTTTCTCCTGTAAATACCTCTTAATAATCGAATGACACAGATTTATTCACAACGAGAAAATTCCATCAACAATGAAATAGACAACAAAATAACCATCAATTCAAACCAGACATACGTTTCTCTCAATGTCTTAAAACATATATATTTCTTACTGCTTTTAACTGAATGCTGATGTCTGTATAATTGATGAGAAACTAAGATATATTTTTTTTGCCTATGAATCTACAGTACTGTATTTCAATTTACAGAAGGAAATGTTGGCTAGAGCCTTGTTTCGGCCATTCGCTCGCTATGTTGCCGTGTTTGTTCTTGGAGCAGTAATGGGATTATACTTCGGTGTCATGATGGGCGCGCAAGATCGAATATTCAGTTGGAAACGCTACCGAAGATCAAATTCAAATGTAACTGTACTCACAGTTGAAAGTATACCAGGTATTCCCGGTGATCAAAACACTATCGACAATAATGGTAACAACTCAGTATTAAGACGAGCACAAACATGGGACGATTATCGCGAGAACCATTCCAAAGGTATTGTTCTTGGATTTTGCTATCGTGTCAAACAATTGCACTCAAAAGTTAGTTACGAGGATTGGAAAGCCCGCCGCACACGGCACCGAAAAAACGGGGAAGTCATTACACAAAACACCGAACAGAAAAACGTTTTTCGCGAAACAAGCACTGCTTGATTTGCGAAAAACGTTTTGTGTAGTCGAAAACGTATTTCGTCCCGTGTGCGGTGGATGTTTTGTGTTTGCAAAATATCCACGGCTGAATAACCAATCTGCGAGCAATAATGTATAACATGGCACTACAAAAGTTGATGTGAATAACTGCCGTGTCCGTTGAACGTTTTATCGTTTGCGGGCAAAACGTTTTACGAAAAGCGTTTTGTGAAAACGGTGAAAAACGTTATTTTCCGTTTTGGCAAAACAAATGCTATACCGTGTGCGTTAGGGTTTAGGCTCCATCTAAATATCATAACGATCTCGATTAATAAAACACTATATCCGAGTTGTGACGATAATGTAGAGAGAATCCCACAATAATAACGAAAAACAGTCCGAAAATAATTCTGGAGCTAGTCGAATAAACTAATAGCTGCAGTTACATTTTCGGACTGTTTTTCATTATTATTGTGGCCATGGTCTCCGATCCATCGGTCCCAATAGTGGCATTATAAGGTAAATTCATCACGCCACCATTAAAACCGTATGCCTTGCAGTCATATTCTTGCATCTTACGTTTTAGACGATCGAACTGTCGCCGACACTTTGTTCGAAAAAGTGCGTGTCTTCTGTTGGGTCATGACTTCGCCGATGAATAGGGACAAGAAAGCCGTGCACGTGAAAGCAACGTGGCTCAAACGATGCAACGGCTACGTTTTCATCAGCAGTGAAGATGACCTATCTTTACCAGCTGTCAAATTGCCAGGGGTGAAAGAAGGTCGCAGGTATTTGTGGGGTAAGACTAAGGCGGCATTTAGGTACATCTACCAGCAACACTTGAACGACTACGACTGGTTTCTGAAGGCTGATGACGACACGTACGTTATCATGGAAAACCTTCGCCATTTGTTGAGTTTCCACAACAATTCAGAGCCTGTCCATTTCGGCCGCCAATTACGTTCACCTAGGGAAAGGACCAAACAGCCGTATATGAGCGGAGGTGCCGGGTATGTGTTAAGTCGTGAAGCAGTTAGAAGACTAGCCGAACACGGACTTGGCGCCAGTAACAAATGCGAGTCAATCGAAAGCATTCCAGAGGATTTCAATATGGGCAAATGTTTGGGGCTTATCGGTGTAGTTGACATTGATACGAGGGACGAGTTTCAACGAGACCGCTTTCATCCTTTTCGACCAGAGGTCCATTTGTTTAAAGGTTATTTGCCAAAAGACTTCTGGTTCTGGAAATACATCGTTCATCCTTCAGAAATAGTGAGTATGCCTAACCTACACCCATGGAAAGAGAATACATAACTAACTGATAAATAGTCAAAATTTAACGTTTACGATAGATATAATGCTACGTTATACTCGGTTGTTTTCTAAAATGAATGGTCGGATAATGTTGTGAAATCCAAATCTTCTTGCAATTCCACCCAGTAACTATTTTATCCTCGGCCTTATTCGTTCTACGAATGTTCCGAATGTTTCACACTTCTATCTTTTGTGATCTCTCTTTTAGTGTTATTGTCTTTACAGCTACATTTCGTTCCACTCTTCGTCTTAGAACCGTCGATACATTCATTTTGTTTTTCCTCGAAGTCAAAACCTGAAACTTATATTCTGATTTCCTACATTCACAAAATTCCAAAGCTAGTAGTCCATTCCCATTTTAGTAATATTTATAGTTACCAGGGCCGTACCCCGAATTTTAATCATTTTTGGGAAAGGCAGAGATACCCGGAAAAATGCAGTTCTATGGGATATAACAATATAACATATATTTGCAAAAAGGACACATTTACAAAATTTCTCGGGGTAGGCAACTGCCCTCTGTCTTCCGCTAAACAAGGCCCTGCGTCCAGTTTTATAGACTGGTACCATCTCAAACCCAGGAGTTAACTCAACTGAAATTGAAATGAGTTGGCCCCTGGGTTAAAGTCAACACCAGTCTGTAAAACCGGGGTTACTAATAGCTCTTATTATTTCCGCACAAACGCCCAACTTGAGCCACTTCTTAGTGTGCGCAACACGGTGTGGGTACAGTGCAGTTACCTCTGACCAACCCATTCCACTATTGGCCCAACAGTATAAACTTGCAGCATTGAATGTATCCTACCTATATCATTTCAGGGACCAGGATGCTGCAGCGATTTCACTATCAGTTTTCACTACATCCAACCGAGCAACATGTACGTCATCGAATTTTTCATATACCACTTGCGGCCGTTCGGAATTTCGAAACATTATTCTCTTCCCCCGAACTTCGAAAGCAAACGTGAAACGACGATGGGAGTGAACGGCGAGTTTCGTAAAACGCCATGAAAACGGCAACAACGTTAATAATACGATTGACTTGTTCGGCAATATTGAGCAATAATTTGTATATTCTATTTCATTTGTTTTTTTAATCTCAAGCTATCAATAAAGTTTCCAATTAGTTTTCTCGTTACTAATCGCCTTCCAACTTCTTATCCTTACATCGTTCAACATATTCATCGTTTAACATTTTCATGTTTCACGTGTCCATCTTTAACAATTACGTCATCGTAGCACACCCGTTAGTCTTACGATTATATTTTCTTTATCTGTTAATCACCTTTCGAATCAATCATTCCGGAGGTTTTCACCCGCCACCATAATCTCATGTCTGGAGTAGACGGCGGCACACGTGATCTGCACGCCCTTTGTTCGTGGTTGAACACATCTGTCGCGATGCTCAATCATGTCTTATGTCCCACATATGCATCAGTATATACAGCACACAGGCGTTATTACATACGTATCATAACGTACCAGATTCATAGGAATGTACGTATTACTTGCGTATGTATCATATTACGTACGTATCATGCTCAAACCTCATCCTCTACCGCGTTCATTGCTATATACACGACATTAGTCATTAGATCATTGGTAGCTTGTTTCGCCTTCATTCACCGACAACCAGTTCCAGGATCCTGGTTCCGTAGTTCTAGGTTCTATTTTTGACATTAGAAAGTTTGAAATAAATTCGATCCTAACTGGGGTGCATGATATAAGGCTGAAAAATGGATTGATACCTTGTTTCTCCTTTCCGATGAGCTTAAAAGTTGACCCGGCCGGCCGCCTATCTACCATGTACATGTCATACCATAACATACGATAAAAGACCCGGCAGTTAAATGAACTGATTACAAACTTTCTTGCAGTTTACAAAATGATCCGGTCGATTAGGGAAAACAAGGTATCATTTTTAGTCTAATTGTATAGCTTGATCTATCCCATCGTCTTCATCAAACCAGCAATTTAAGTACATATTCGTACTCCGTCTAATGGATATAATAATATATTTACAGATACCCTAAACATGTAGGCCTACATGGCCAAATGGACCAAACGGAAAAAAATGTCGCGTAATATGAAATATCTGATATTGCTGGTAGTAATCAACGTAGTAATAATCATTACGATAGTATGTCGGTTTCAAAACATTCAATCCATAAACAACACCCAACGAGGACAGCCGTTACTAACCTTGTTTACGTCGATGGGTAACGAGAGATTCTACGCTCTGAAGTATCAGAACGCGTTGCATTTATGGCCAAAAATCGACCCGAAGATTGTACCAGTACTATTTACGGACAATGACATTCTAACGGAAACCGCCATTGAGAACGGGTGGAAGGTACTTCCGATTCCCCGCAAAGCTTCAAACCGCCAACCGTATCTGAAAGACATGTTCGTCAAGGTCACGGAGGAATTCGATTCATTGTTTTACGGGTTTGCCAACGCCGACATGCTGTTTGACGGCACTCTGGTGGATACGCTGATATGCGTAGGCAACAAAATTGTCGAAAACAGTGAATTAATGTACAACAACCTGATTATTGGACAACGCCGCAACCTGGTCGTCACCGTTCAGAAGATCAGTACAATCGGTGAGGTCGAGCGACTGTTCATCTCCGACTCGACGGAGTTCGCTACAAACACTCAGGATTACTTTATCACGACTCGTACCGGCTATCCGTGGAAAAGTTTGCCCTATCTCGTGCTGGGAAGGCCGGGAATCGATAACTGGATAGTATACGACGCGAACGCAAAAAGCGTCGTCGTCATCGACGCGTCTAAAACCGTACACGCGTTACACCAGTCCAGCCCCGAGGGTCATTACAACGGATTCGCGCAGGCCGACGCCGACGTCAATCGGATGAAATTCTATAACTTAGGATTCAACGCCAACATGGGAACTACCGATTGCGCCGAGTTGGAAACTGAATCGCAACTCGGCATTGTGGCGCTTATACCGAAGAGAAATAAGATATGTAATTAATCCACGACCAGATGTCTATGAAGAACAATTTCAGCATAATCTATAGACCATTGCCGCGTATATATCGATTGTCCAGTCATTTGTTAAATAAAACTATAGGAAGCTAGGAAAACCTTCCAAGCAGAGAAGGGAGATCTATGTACAGCTCTCTGCGTCCAATGTTTATAAAGAACAATTTTTAGCATAATTCATAGACCATTGCCGGTTATATTTTGATTTTCCAGTCCTTTGTTAAACAAAGTACAGAAAACCGTTCAAACAGAGAAGGAAGATCTATGTACATGTACAAATTTCTTCGTCAAGTGGTTAATAAGAATTTCAGCACAATCAAGAGATCATTGTAGACTTTTTTGTCCTGTGTTAAACAAAACTATTGACAGCTAGGAAAACCTTTCAAACAGAGGGGGAAGACCTATGTACATGTACATCTTTTTACGTCCAATCATTTTGATTCGGGTCCTAGTGCGCACAGCGCTTTTCATCATTAAAGCTATAGTGTATGGTTTTAATATTTCGTTTCAAAACGGAACAATTCTAGAGCAACTGAAGGGTATCTACATGTACATATAGCATTCATCGCATTTCATACAAAACACAGAATACGTACACGGATCGAATTCAAATTGCGCTGCGAAATATACAATGGATCGGATTCATTGTAACAAAAGAAACACCCAACTGATCTCGCGCGAAGCGACTACATGTACGAAAACCCCGATGAAACAAACACCAAAATCTAATCCAAAATTTATTTTTACTGTCCTAGAAATATGGAATATTCAAGTCGTGCCTATTTCGGATCAAACGATTAATCAAAGGAACCGATAAACCAGTATATAATAGTTTTAAAAACACCAATTATCTTTATGATATTATTGTTATCATTATCATATACATAAACAACTATTTCGGAATAGTAGCAGTTTCTAGTAACACCTAGCGTAAGTCGGATTTTTTTGGACCAAGAAAAATCCTGTGACTTAGGACAAGTCACATTTTTAGCCTATTTCCGAAAACTACGACTTGAGAATTAATTTCTGTTAACGGAAAAATTATATCAATATCTACAAGAAATGATTTAAAAACGATGAAACATTTTGGGTTTATTTTTCTATTCTAATACGCTAACCGCAACTGAAATAACGACTGGTTGACATGTATCGTCGATTTCGAGCCAGAAACAACAGGATAATATGGTATCTCTGTCGAACAAAGTTTCTTAATTTCTAGAGGAATTTCTTTACTTTTGCGCATGTCTATAGGGGTCCGAACAAGGAAGCAATCAATCAGCAATGGGAAGAAAAAAGTCATCTGACTTATGACGGGAGATTTAGTGATATTTTATTCAGGTATTAGAAGTACTTCGACTAACATTATCCGCCTTTGGAATATAAATGTCTTTGGAAACGAGAAGGAAAAATCGGGACGATCTTTAAACATTGATTAGGATATAAGCGATTATCCGACTTTCGCCGATCTGACTTACGCAAGGTCTACTGTAGTCAGCTAGCAAAGATTGGGGGCCGGGAACCCCCTAACTCTGTCCTGACTCCGAGTAAACGTTAGTAAGTTTATTCATTGTTATTTTAGGGATTTACTCTTCGGAGATCTTCCGCCGAAATATTTGACCTCTTTATCATTTTCTCTTTATCTTCGTCGCTGATAGGATTCACGTCGAAAGGCGAGTCCTTCCATTTTTTGATCAGGCGGCAACGTTTTCCCGATTCCGAATTCTCCAGGACGAAAACGCTTATCTTGAAGAATGGGTAGACTCGTTCGCGATAGATGTTCAAAGTGCCCCAGTGTGAATTACATTTGACGCATGCAATTTTTCCTCGTTCGTCAATCTCATCGTAGCGCTGCGCTTCTCCCTTTCTATGACGGTAACGGGCATCGATTTCATCCGTCAATATGGTGAAACCGGAGCAGACCTTGCGAAAATCACTCGAGTCGCAAACGTACATGTCACAATAGCTACAGTAAACGCGATAGAGGCCCGTGTCCTTTTTTGACTTCTTTTCAATGCTTAATTTTCTCAGCCGTAACTCCTCTATCTGTAGATTTCTCAAATCCAATTTAAAACGTGCATTATCCTCTCGATATTTCCTCGTTATTTCTTGAATTGCTTTACGCATTATCTGTTCCCTCATTTCATTGACTTCTTCTTTACGAGTCACCTTTTCTGCCAAAGCGATCACGACATATCGGCTGCCTTCTTTCCTCGCACGGCCTGAAAATATTTTTTTCATATTTTCAATGTTATTTTTCTTGATTATCTAAGTTAAAGTACAAAAGTTTATTACGTGAACATAACGACCTACCTCTAGTCTGAACCATGGCGATCTCGTTTGTAACGTGATTATAGCGAATCACCAAACTACACTGTTTGACGTCTAAACCCTCTTCAGCGACAGTCGTGGCAACGAGAACTTTGTGATCACCGTCGCTGAAGTACTTCAACACATCTTCCTGTTTGGATTTAGTCATTTCTGAAAAGTAAATAATACGAGTAAATTTCCAACACTTTGCAACTACCGACAACTTACGCCCGCCGTTCTCACCCTGTCCGACCAGAAACTTAGCATTCAACTGCTTTAGCTGTTCGTCTTCATTCATCCAGTCCTCCAGAATTCTGGCTAACTCTCTCGTCTTAACGAATACGATCACGCGACATTCCGACTGATATTTGTGATAGCTCCACGTCAGCAAATCTTTGAGTTTTGTCATCAACGGATTTGTATAGCGTTCGTCATCGACTCTCGTCGACAATGCTTCATATACACCTAAAAACAGACCCATCGACATGATAACTTTATCAAACGTTGGTTTTCATTTTTCATGTTAGGCTGACTTACGTCCATAGGATTGCTGCAAGAACTTATCCAATTTACACGGTCTACCTTGAACATTTATCGTCGGTATAGTTGCGGCAAGAAAACCCAGTGCATCTCTCGACCGGGATTCAAGATTCAACAACAATGATTGGTGATAGTACTGGAAGCGTAAAATAGTGTTCCTTTATGTACGTTATATCTTAATAGGTCTGCTTCTAATTCAGCCAGAATTTGATAACGTGAATAATAACTGTAATACATTACCAATACCTTAAGGTACTTGATGCACGCGTTCAATTGTTTCCGAACCTTTTGCTCATAGATTGTGGGAAAAATTTTCTCCATTTCGCTAACCCATTGCGTGTACTGGCATTCTTCTTTGCCTGCGGGGCAACTGTGAAGCCGCTTGCAAAATCCCGGTATCTCTCGATCCATGTCATCGTCGATACCTTCACGAATGAAATGATAATGCTAAATGAATCTGCGGACAATTTTTGCGCAATTCTAAAGAACTATGATATGATCTTTTCGACCGTAAGTAGATTCATTGCATAATTATGCAAGGATGAAATTACAGAAAGTGAATCAAATTGTATGTGTCGACAATGATACGCTGACTGGGATATCACATTCGAGATCAAGCAGTTGGAAATGGACCGTTTATACGATTACCTTTGATTTTTTTCATCTTTCCTTCAATCGCAGTCATGACTTCCAATACGCATCGTTGAAAAATATCTTCCGCTCGCGGCTCGATCCTTCTCAGCTCTATAAAATAGTCATACCTTTCGTCTAAACACCAAAAGTCATTATTATATCGAAGCAGTTTCATTTTTTTTTAAATCAGCTATATCAACGACCCCTTTTCCATATAATAGTTGACTCCTCCTGAGCGCCTGGTAATTGCTCGAATGTTACTTTTCCCCAGGGAGAGATGACTGATACATGGATAGAGATATAGGCTGGGGGTAATATAATACCAAGTTTGGAGCGCATTTGAACATACTCTAGTTTCGATACCTGCGCTATATAAATGACAATTATTATCAATTATGATAGTTGGTTCTAATGCTCCCGTTGATACGTAACCCTTATGTTCGTACTGTGCTCGTCCATAGTAAGTCGATCTTGATGACACTTGGGTACGATGTTAGTGTATGTCTAGCTGTGCAGTGCAAAAATGGGCACAGCTGCATGATCTTGAAGATGACCTCGTAACAGAGGAACGGGGTTGAAATTCAAAAAGTTGTCAAGGCAAATCACCATTGATAAAACACTTAGTGTTTTATCAATGGTGATTTGCCTTGACAACTTTTTGTAGTGACTACATCCGTGTTGTGACGATTCTCCATTCCTGAAGATGACTACTAGAATATAGTCGAAACGTCGAATAAACTCCTAGCTCTAGGAAACATTTTCGGACTGTATCGTTATCATTGTGGGATTCTCTGTAATGCCTAGGAAAAATCATTGTGGGATTCTCTTTATACTGTACTAAAGCATGGGAATTTCGGAGTAACAGATTTGAGCCTAAGCCCGAGAACCTTTTGTCACCTGTGGCTCGTCTCTATGCAACCCCACCCCTTGAAAATTAGAATAACCATCGATCCCGCCCTTTCTGAGCAAAGATTAACCTGATTTGATTTTGTTGAGGTCGCTGGTATTGTTCGGATCCAACGGTGGACACACCATGAGTGAATCGAGATTTGCACACATCCTCATGATGTGCTCGACTGCTTTCTCCAATGTATTCGATTTGTTGGCACCGGGAGAAGCGGTGAGTCCAATTATCTAAATCATAAATCATACATCAAGCGCCAGAATTCAAGTTTCAGGAGGCAGAGAGTGAGAGAGAGACAATGAATAAATACCTGCGGCAGATATTTGGATTTCTTCTCCAGTTTTTCTGTCATATACAGACACATAATTTCATTGTAAGGGTGGCCCTTGTCCGTGTGGTGACACTCGTCGAATACGAACATAGAAAACATATCGATAGATACCCTCGTTTCGTTTTCGCTTTCCATCATTGCGTTCAGAAGAACTTGTGCGGTCATGACGAGAATACGGTAATTTTGCACGAGTAAATGAAACGGCCCGTGGTCTCTGGTCTCACCGCTAATACCGAGGCTTTTGAATTCACCTAAGTATTCCTCAAAACGTTTGTGCTGTTGCAAAATCAGCGAAACGCTCGGCACAAAGAATATAAGTTTGTTTTGTTCATTTCTTTCCAAATGTTTCTGAAAGTAACAATTACGCGTAGTTTTTAACATTCTTTCCATGCGCAATATCACCTGTATGCTTGACCAGCTCCTTATCAGTTTACGTAATTAAACGTGGAAGTACAGCATTAAGTGGTTTGTGTCCTCAGTGTGAACTTATTCATATTTTAACGCGTCTCTTCTTATACATCTTTCTATTCTTCTCATATACTCATTTGACAGGGTGTATAACGAGTTCGAAACTCGGGAAGGACAGATATATCTTCCTGTTACATACATTCTATAAACAGGGCCGGCAAAAGAAAGTTGGCGGCGCTAGCGTTAACCCTGCAAAAATAGGTGCCTATTTTGTTTAAGGGCTTCATGTACTGGAGAAATATTCGTAAATGGTTGCATTTCTAAGGCTTATGGGCTATTTCAGACAATACTTTTCTGGTATAATGATTCAGGTTACTTTGTTTAAGACGCTGCGGCTGTTTTAGAGTCGATCACAAATACGTTGACACAAAAAATTCATCATCGGCAAAATTATTGGCCTGGCCAAAGCCCCCGCTGCGCCACCCCTGATAGACTAAATCAAAAACTTTCAGGAAAAAAATTAGATTCATATAAAAACAGCGAAATTCGTTGTAACGTTTACCTTGCAAATGTCCAAAGCCACGAACGTTTTACCGTAGTTAGTTGGAGCTACGATGATCGTATTTTCCCCGCTGTTCCCCTTTTCGGCTAGAGCCATCTGATGCGAACGCAACTGCAATTTCTTTTGCGTGGGCTTACTTTCGTTCCCTGTAAAACGTTGATGAAATGAATGAAAAAATTACAATCAGAAAGATGTTTGTTGTGCTAACGTGAATTCTATTAATAGGTCGCGTAACACGATTCACCTTCGTTAAATTGACCGCCAACGGCGTTTGAGAAACTCGGGATTGCCTCGTCATCGTCATCATCGCTGCCATAATCGGTGCTAGAATCATCTGGAATGAACGACGTCAACGGTTTCTTAAACTACAAATGCAATCGAAGCTATTAAAAAAACAATAGGCTAAACAATTATAGCTTGTTTCTCCAAATCGGCCGGATCTTTTTGTGAAAATGCAACGAAATTTGTAATCCCCTCAGTTTACCTATATAGCTTGCGCGGGTCTGTTATGGAAAAATTGAATGATGAACTTAAAGTAATGTACAGGGTAGAAAGGTGGCCGCTCGGGTCAACATTTAAGCAGAAAAGGGAAAAAAGGTATCAATCTTTTTAACCTAATTCCAGAACAAAATATGCGACATCTTACCATCACCCGCGTCATCGTCAGACAGTTGGAGTTGAGAGAGATTCAACGTTAGTGAACCACTGCCGAGACCATTAGGCTGAGGTTGGGTAACGCCGCGTTCACGTTCATTTTCATTATTAACCTGGGGATCATCACTTCTGCGCTCGCATGTTTCGTCTAAACGTTCGCCTTGGACCCTTTCGATGTCTTTGTTACCGGATTTAGCTATACACGTGCAAACAATGAAAGAAACTGATTTTGGTATCGGACAGAACAACCGACCATTCACAGATTTCCCATCTTCACTCGCCAGGGTTTGATTGCCGAAGTTCACACCAACACAAACCCTGTCCGCAAACCCTTCATTGGTCTATTGCATTTCCCGATATTTCTTCGGCGGACGGGTTGCCACTGAGCGGCTACCAGTCTATACCCTAGCCAATCTGAAGCGTAGAGAATCTACCGGTGAAAAAAGAACGCATCTGATTGTTTTAATACATGGACTGGTGGCCGCTGAAAATTTTGGGCAATGATTTAGACCAATGAAGTGTTTGTGAGGGGCCAGTGAAGGGCCAGTGTGTGAGCTTCAGAGGGTGGCAATCAAACCCTGGCAAGCGAGAACGCAAATTTGATTTGAACACTTTATTTTTCAAATATAATTTACAGCATAGTGTACAAAGCATGATACAAAATACAGTAAATTAGACCTGGAGGGGCCTGTAGAAACTAAGGAATAGTTTGTATAAAACAGGTCCCTCAAAAGAGAAAAGAAAAAAAAGAGAAATGCAATAAAGAAAATAATATGCTCACAGTCAACCCTTAACACACAAAATGCAATCAAAGTAAACTATGATAACAGCTTGATTAAGATATAATCATTTAATAAGCCAGTTATTTTCTGAAATATTCCAAAAACAATAATTTTAGTTCGAATAACTGTATGATAAAATCAAGCACAAAGTTGCTTTCTATAATTTCTTAGGAACAGTTTAGAATTTTCCATGTTTTTTAGATTTTCACTGATGTTATTCCAAAGTAAAGGGCCGGATACTTTTACTGAAAATTTTCTTCTTAGACTATTGAAAGAAAGTGTTTGTAAATCTTGACGTCGCCGAGTATTGTGACTGTGGATTTGAAAATTTTGGTTCCAATAATTTTCGAATGATTTCGGTAATTCGGAGTGGACAGATCTGTAGATAAAAGTACCTAGCCGAAGTTTATTAATATCTTTGAGCTAGAGGATATTAAGAGCTTTGAATATAGGGTCAGTGTGCGCCAAATAATAGGAATTAGAAATTAGCCTGATAGCTCTTTTTTGCAATACAATTAATGGCTGAAGTTTATTTTCAAAATTTCGTCCCCAAACTAAGTTACAATACTGGAGGTAAGGATCAATAAGCGACAAATAAAGGGTACGAAGAGAACTCACTGGCAGCTTATGTCTTACTCTATTTATTATACCAATGCTTCGAGAAACTTTTTTTTAACTGATTTTATTTGATCGTCCCAGGTTAAATTTCTGTCAATAAAAACTCCAAGAAAATTTGTGACATTGACTTGTTTGATCTCTATATTGTTAATTGATATTCTCAAGTTATGTTTCAATAGTTTACCGAACACCATAAATGACGTCTTCTTTACATTCAATGACAGCTTGTTTGTTTGAAACCAGGTATACAATTTTGATAATTCAATGTTTACTGTACGTACTAATCTGTCTAAATTAATGTCACTATAAAAGGCATTTGTGTCATCGGCAAACAATATAAGTTTTAACACATTAGAAAATTTAATACAGTCGTTTACATATAATAAAACAAGCAAGGGACCTAAAATTGAGCCTTGGGGTACTCCAGTTTTAACGGTACATAACGAGGATTTATAATTTTGAATTTGAACAAATTGTTTTCTATTCTTCAAATAGTTTTCAAACCAGTTGTTAGAGATGCCTCTTATTCCATAAAAACATAATTTTCTTAATAAGATTTCGTGATCAACGGTGTCAAAGGCTTTTGATAAATCTAAGAATACCCCAATAGTTGATTTGTTTTCTTCTAAATTTTGTGAAATTTCATCAGTTATCAATGTTAAGGCCATGGCAGTTGAATGGTTCTTTCGAAAGCCGAACTGGTTTGGTTGAATGATATGAAACTTGTTACAATATTCGGTTAATCGATTATACACTATCTTTTCGAGAATTTTAGAAAAGCAAGGCAGTACGGATATCGGTCTGTAATTATCAAAAGAGTCATTATTGCCAGCTTTATAGAGTGGACGTATTCGCGCTACCTTCAGTTCAGCCGGCACTATACCGGAATTTAAGCTACAGTTAAATATATGAGTTAGCGGGTATTTTACAGAATCAATTATTTTCTTAACTACTTTTACAGAGAAACCATCAGCACCAGCGCCTTTGCTGGGTGAGAAATCATTTACAATCTGACTGATTTCATCAGGGTGGGTCGGGAAAAAGAAAAAGTTTTCATTTACTGGATCTGTCAGATATTTACTGAAGTGGACACCTGTATCTGGTATTTGATTGGCTAGGTTGCTACCAATATTTACAAAGAAAGAATTAAATTCATTAGCGATATTTTCATAGCCGTTTACAACGATACCGTTCCTTTTGAAAGAGCAAGGTAATCTACACCGATCATTGGAAGATTTTCCAATTAGACTGTTTAAGATATTCCATGATTTTTTCATGTCGGATTTGGCTGCAAGTAATTTAGTCTCATAATACTTTTTCTCAGCATATTTGAGTGTACGAGACAAGGTACGTTTGTAATTCAAATAATTTTTCAAATGTGATCTATTACGCAAAGATTTTCTGTACAAGCGATTTTTGTGTTTAATACATTTCAATAATCCAGATGATAACCACGGTTTATGTAATTTATTTTCGTTTATTTTACGGGGAGTTGAAAAAGGAAAACATTCATTATATAATTCCATGAATTTAGTGTTAAATGCGCTGTATGAGAGTTGCGGGTCTGCGTTACTATAGATATCCGACCAATCAGTGGCCAGAAGAGCTCTATTGAATTTTGAAATGTTACGTTCACAATAGTTTCTGTTCGAAGTCACCTCTTGGTCAATTTTGGGCTCAACGTGATTTTAGACAGTAAAAATAGGAAAATGATCCGAAATATCCCTGCTCTTTTCGATGACTACACGCCTTTTGAATTAATACGTGAAGCATTCGTGATTTATACATAATTTGCATTATCAAGAGCGCGAAACCAACTGTACGCACTACAATACTTACCTGCCATAGTTTGTTGGACATTTAAACGATTGTAAGCTCCATCGGGTGCTCGGCACTTTCTTTGCGTTTCTTCATTACTACTCACCGAATGATTAGCGGCGAGTTCTACAGAGAAAGATCCAATTAGAGCGCAGTAGAAACAATTGTGAATAGCTTTGTTAAAATACGTTTTTCTAAGTAGGCCTAAATACAATTATATTTTGAAAACAGGCCGGGACATGTTGAAATGGAGATAATGTGCAAGCCAAAATTCAATAGACACTGAAATTGCTTCTTGGGAATTGCTTCTTAGGGATTCGAACCCGATGGTATCGCCACGGCATGAACCCCTGTCACACTAGACCGAGTACACAGGCTCATGCGCAGGTTGGCTGCATGAAAACTTATGCACCAATCAGATTGCTTGTTGTATAAGCACGGAAAGAACTATAAATGGGAAAACCCGGGCTGAAATGGGACAAGCTGTGCATGCAGGGTTTCGTACCGTGGCAAATTTCGATGCCACCGGGTTCGAATCCCTGCCGGGGGAGGAGAGGATGGGGTAAGTATAAAGGAGCCAGATGATTCAGTGCAAAGGTTAACAGTGCAACCTTATACTGGATTCTAGCAGAAACGGGTAGCCAGTGAAAGTCCCGATGTGATCAAATTTCTGAGTCCTCGATATCAAAGCTGAATTTTGGAGAATTTGAACTCGTTAAGTCTGCAGATAATCCTATCAATAAGCTGTTGCGATAGTCAATGCGAGATAGGTGCCTGGACAAGAGATTCATTTGCTTCAGTACTCCAGCATTTGACTGTCAGTGGTCATTGTTGCTTTTAATACGGAATGAAGAATGCAGTGTAACGTAACACACGGACTAGTGACACAGTGACTTAGATTTTCTTTTGAGATATTTAAACCGTTTACCTTGGTCGTTGTTCATGTTATTCGTGTTTCGGTCATTTTTATTTTGAGCACCAGTAACGACATTGGAAGCACTGGGAACCGACGTCGCATCTCTCTCGCCAGATTCGGAAACTAGGTAAAAGTAGTATATATCATTTGCATTATCTGAATAATGTAATGGTATATTTTCAATGGCTTGTCGCTTGTCATCTACGACGATAATTGGAAACAAACAAAACAGTTATACTGTCAAAAAACGTGGGTACTTACAACAAACAAAGTCTTCACGAATGCTCCCCAACTCGCTATCGTCTAAACTCGTGCCTGCTTAAAAAAGTGATGTACATGTAATATTGTATATCGCCAAACAGCGAATTAAATGATTGAAACCGGTTTTCATTGAGTTTTGGTGAAAATTATCTAAAAATAAAACTAGTCCTGAAGTATTATAAATACCACGTTGTAATACGGAAGCTGCTTCTGCTTGTTCTTTATGCCACTGTTGCAATGTGTCGGAATTCGCAATGTCTAGATCAGTATTACCATCTTCAAAAACCAATGATTACAATCGAATGAAGGTAAACTCGCACCCGCCGAATATATATCTAGTAGACATGAAAAGACGTTTTTAAATACCTTTTCGCATGAATCCCGCTAATTTGTCGTACAGCGAATTGCAGCCATGCTTTTCGAGGATTCTCAGAAACGAAACCGGCCAATCTGACTTCGTTCGCGCTACAAACGCCAACAGAACATCCATGGCTGAAATTCATATATGATTCCATTGAATAGTTATATCTAAATATCAATTTCAAAGTTCGTGACGATACGTTCATCAAAATAACTCACGGATACCTGAAGTGTTTCCATCGTTCTCCAAAGTTCTTTTAACTTTCTCGTATTGGGTTCTGTTTAGACACTCGTTCTTTAAGTCCAACAAAAGGCCACAATTTGCATCCAATTGAATTGTATCGCAAGCTTCATCGAAATTCAAACGAAGCAAACCTTGGAAACAGTCGTAACAATACACATCTTCATTCAATAACAATTTCCGAATGGTTTCATACTCTGAAATATGACCACTTGTAAATAAAACCACTAGAAGTTCATCATCTATGATCTCATACGTAAAAGTGTACGAGTAATAAATGGTCAGAAATTCGAATTTTTGCCATGCCGTGTCAACCTGTTTCCTTTAACGCATCGATTAGGGCGGCAAAAGAGCCCTTATCCCAACAATCCAACAGTCCATCCACAAATGATTCAGCGGCATCTTCATTTCGGCCCGCTCGTTCATGTGACTGGATCTTACGTACCCATTCTGTTAGAGGAATAAATGCATTGAAATACCAAAATGATACTGATGGACCTAATTTTGCAGGACAGAACTCATTTTCAACATATGCGGTTCCATACTCCCAAATCAGCAGTCTAACATTTCTCCTCCCTATCAAGCATACCATACCCAAAGCGGGGAACAATGTATGCGTTCTTTTTCAAGCTTTCAAGTACATAGCCTACCTTTGCTTAAATGATGCGGCATGTAGCAAGTAAGGTGACTAGGTAAATGGATATCCCGAAACCGATCTCTGAACAATTCTATCATCAATTTCTGCTCTAAAATTAGATTCTATAAGCGTATTTATATTATCAATGATTGATATCATATCAGATGGTTCAGTTAGACGAGGTCATTGTCCGTTGATGCCTAATGTATTATACGTTTTACATGGTTTATACGAACCCCTTTCGAGTCGAGTGTTGTCTATGTTCGGAACGCTGTTATTTTCGAGACCCGCAGCGCTATTCATCTTCGTGTCCAGTCCTGATCCGCCACTCAAGGAGAGTATACTTTTTTAAAAGATATTCACTACAATGAATATAGCAAAGATGCGACTCCTAGAAAGTGAAACAAGGCGCGGTCCAAGAACTTTGTGGCCCAAAACTGCTAAGATGATTGTTTATAAGCCGACTTACGAATAGTTTCCAATGAAAACCAGGAACACGAATGCGCACCTGGTGAAATGCTTGACAATCTGGCAATTTCAATATTCAACACCCTCTGGTGATTGTGGGTTTCAAAAATGCCTAGGCACCAGTATCACGGAAATACTACCATGTCATTCTTCAACACCCCCTGGTAAAACTCCCCACAATCATAGAACATGTCACGAGCTACGAATTTGAAATTCTATTCATGTACCGTATATATTTGAAGTTCCTCTAAAATTGATAAACTCACTGCTGTTTTGGTTTAACGTCGTAGCCTATTGGTTGCGCTTATTTAAGATCACCGAGCTGCGTGAGGATATTGCGGCACCGATTGGGGCTCAGGACTACGACTTTCAGCTAATCATAACCCCAACGCCTTAATGCGCCTCCTTAGAATTCCAAGTTCTAATTTGTCGGCCTCCGCCACCACCATGTGAACCCAGCTAAATTTATGGATCCGCCCCTGACTACAAGTCCTCAGTACATGAACAATCAATTAATATTCACTTATATTATAGGCTTACAAGTGGAATTATTTGATTGCAATTTTACACTAAATGGTTCTAGTTCTTATAGGCCTATATGCCATTGATAGGCCTCGTTAATATGATTAGGAATGCCTGATGACCCAGCCATGTAACTGCTTACCTTGTCTCGTGTGTACGGTACTGCGTCTCGCGTTATGCTGAGAGGCGTCGCAATACACAGTATAAGGTTATGCGCGGTTTACAGTACTTGGTAATCGGTTTTCCCCAGTCGTATTTTAACGACACGAGTTCCCAGCAATCGATTGTACGCATTGAAAAATTGTGTAGATACAGGCCTATATCAGTAGGAAATGATAGCGCTACCTAACAGGACATTTTGATGATCTCATTTATTGTGTTAACATCCATCGGTTTGGCGAGTATTCCACATCTGCAAGTAGAAACCTACATATCACGCTGACTCTAAGAGGTAGGCCTTATTTTTTAACAATTCCAGGTAATGATAGGGCACCTTGTCAAACGAACCTTGATTTCTAAATTTAAATGATAACGCATATAACGTAGGCTAGATTTGGTTGGCTTAATCAGAATATAAGCTGGGTAAAAGCAATAACTAAAAGACCCAATTTAGTCCTAATACAAAGGCCTTTTGTTAAGGTGAGAAAAAGCGAATTTCTACCAACATCGGTCTGGTGTCTCTTGTCATTTTCTATTGTCAAAGCGATTGAATTATGTGGAAATGTTAAATTCATTTTTTTAAGTTTGTATTGGTGGTATTACCTACAGTATGACTTGCGCCGGTGAAACGAGAACCCAGCTGGGAAAAGATGGCGAAGAAAGCTGTTGTACGTATATTCGAATATTCTCCCCAAATAATCGACTCCGTTGTTGCATTGGGAGGTGCTGGCATACATTGATTTTTCTGCCCCTGATAGTGAGTCATGGGAAAAACCCATTACCATGTCATCGTAGAACCTTCATATATAGGCCTACTACAGTGGCGTGTAGCTAACTCGCTCGTGTGTGGAGATAGATATGTAACCCATAAATTACGACTCGTCTCTTTGTAAAGATTACATCACGTACCTATATCGCAAAGAACAAATTGATTTTTTGTACTCAGTTATCCTACTGGACCCATGGTCTTTATTTGCTGATATTTGGTATTTCTCATAGTATTTCGGATAAAAACCAAGCACCTGGGCGCTTGGTCTTTTCGCATTGCACCTTATTTTCTGTTGCGAGGTTTTTTTGAAGAAAATATAAATCAACAGGTTCTAACTTAAAAGTCTCGATATTTAATTATTGTTCATATCACGCTTGCTAGGGTTTGGTTGGCAACCCCAACACAAACTCTGGCCGCAAACCCTTCATTGGTCTATTACATCACCTTAAATTTATTGGGTGGACAGGTTGCCGCTAAGTGGCCAAGTCTATCAGATGCGTTGTACCGATAGAGCGAATCAACCAGTAAAAAACAACGCATCTGATTGGTTTAATACATGACTGGTGGTCGTTTAGCCGCAAAGCAGCCACCTGTCTGCCCAAGAAATCCTAGACAATGTAAAAGACCAATGAAGGGTTTGCGGCCATGGTTTATGTTGACGTGAGCTCGGCGGACGACAACCAAACACTGGCAACCGTACATGATTATTGCTAGGCTTACACTGTCATAGTCTCCTTACATGAAATTGCGAATCCCCAGTTTTTGTTCTCGCCATCGGAAAATGGATATAGAATATTTAATTGACTAACCACAATCAATTGCGCAAATGTAACTAATGACGTGTTCCGAACCGTTCGATGATTGTGGTGAGTTTCACGGTTTTGATTACTGCAATTTTGAATATTGAAATTATGCATTTTCCCTGGACCACTAAATGTACTTCAAAGGTTACTGCTAAATTGTCACGAATGTTATCGCTAATTTCTATACAAAATCTGAAATATGTTTGAACGTACTATGATATATAGATTTTCTTATCGCTAAATCATTCAGGGCAAAAATATCTGATAGACCATGTGTACAGAGATCGATTTCAAGATATACCTATCCCTAGCTTCGTTACCCACTTCATGCCGCATCATATAACCGAAGGTACGTACGCCTACGTCGGATTGTCGTCCGTTGAAAAAATGTGTGTTTAAAACTATTTGTGGGGTGATAAATACCAAAACTTTTGGTATCCTTTTGGCAAAATAGCTGTCTGCCCAAAGAATTTTTTTCAGCATTCTGTTGTTTAGATTATAAATTGATTGTAGAATGGATATTGAAGATATTTAAATCTGAAGAGGCAGGCAATCACGAGGCTGCTGCGAAGCTATTTGTGGATGGAGTGCTAGAATGCTGGAAGGAAGGGTCGTTTGTTGCCCTTATCGGCGCGTTGGAACAAGCAGGTATAATTTCGGCTATTGAATGATCCGAACATCTTGATAAGCTCTGAATGTAGGCGGATTTACATTTCTTGTTTCAGAAAACGAAGTACTTTGTCAATTGCTCAAGAATGATGACGTTTTCAATTATGATTGTTTCCGAATATTGGTCAGCTTGAACATGAAGCAAATCTGCGAAACCGTGCAGCTAGACGTTAATGCTGGTTTGATGTTAGATCTGAAGCAGCTGTGTCTAACTGAAAGCCAATACGAGAGAGTTAGAAAGGTGTGCGAGAAACAGGGAAACACTGCAGGTATGACAGTCTGGTCCTTAATAGCGGGCACCATCCTCGGCCCATTACGATTGTCATTTGCCACACATGTACATTCGATATAATTGAATTTCAGCGGTGAACGTACTCGTGACAGATTTGTTTATATCTAGAACAAAACCGAATTCGCCAATGAAATTTCTTGACATACTCAAAAAGAATGGCTGCGACTTGATGTATGACGAATTGACAAAGTTCATCGGAAAAGGTAGCTTATAATTTAGCTGTAGTTGACGGTATTCATGATATTCCCACTCCGCGAGAAATGGGAAACGACGAGCTTCGTTTGAAGCAAAACAAATAAGACATGTAGTTGATTGATGAAACTCTAGTGAGTATAGATTTTTTGGTACTGAAACATTTTTAACGAAAAGTTTGGCCAAAAATCGCCAGATATAGTATGAACATATGATATCCACAACTTAAGTATTGTACGTATTTACATAAATACGGTCGGTCCCTGGAGGGAAATCCTTTTTGAAATCGCAAGGGAATGCTTGTCTTCGATGTCGGAAGGAGCGGAGGCAAAGCGTTACTGACAATCGATAAGTATCACGAGGCTCCACGTGATCTCGGAAAACATTTGATCAGTTCTCTACAATAATAGAATTACATATGCATTTTTTTACAGACGATACCGATCACTCGGCCAAGTTGGACAAGTGGGAAATGTTGCAAACAGAAAAATCTCGGAACGCCGAACCTGAATCAGATCAACATATAGACACCAGTGAGTTTTCTCGTTTGAATTTAAAGTTATGATTTATATATAATTCGTTTTTGAATCAATACTAATTCAAGAATAACAATGTTATCAAATATCTATATATCAGGTTGCGGTGAAACATTATCTGTGGACGTGGCTGGTGAGAATTCAGAAGAAACGCAACGCAAGTCCCTCTATGATTCTCCGTATGAGGCGGAGGCAACTCATATCGATACGCCACAAAATGCTAACAACGTAGCGACGCCTGGTCAGCATAAATATCCAATCGTTTATCAGTGATCTTAACTTGCCAAATATTTTTCCAAAGGCTCATGAATTTATATTTTCTGGCAGGGATTAGGGGACGGTCTCGGGGGTTCGGACCATTCAGGTTGCTATTTTCATCAATTTAAAGATCGTTAGAAGCTTCAAATTTGATGCTCATCCTTTCGGAGATGGCATATTTTCGGGGTTTTTTCTTGAGTATCTATCTACCACTGTAGTAGTAGCATATGACATGGCTGCTTTATTCGAAACATGCCTCTCCTGTTCTTCTGAACCCGGCCTTCCAATTTTCCTTATATAGATCCATCCTTAAATATTGTATTTTACTCGTTGCTTATCGGTTTATATTCCACTATCTTATACTCATTGACCTGATAAAATTGCTATGGTTAGTTAATATCAACATATCGAATAAAACATAGAGCTAGGTAGGAGTCGTCGATATTGTTAAAATGAAAAACATAATATGAATGAAATACATTTTACAGACGAAGAAGAAGATCCAGTGCAGATTAAACAACTAGAATTGCGTGCTCAACAAACACGCCTCGCTGAGTACGGTAACAGTGGCAAAAATGTTATCATCGTTGCTCCAACTAACTTCGGTAAAACGTATGTTGCTTTGGATATGTGTAAGGTAAAAAGTTGTTTTTCGTAATAAGACGCATTTACACGGCTGTACGTGTTAAGGTCTCTGTAATATTTCATTCGAATACCTCGTTTTTATTTTAAGAAACATCTGAAACGAAATGAACAAAACAAGCTGATATTCTTTGTGCCTAGAGTTCCCTTGATTTCGCAACAGCACAAACGTTTTCGTGAATACCTAAGTGAATTCAAAAGCATTGGAATGTGTGGTGAGGCGGGAGATCACGGGCCGTTTCATTTACTTCTGCCAAAATACAGAATTCTCGTGATGACTCCCCAAATTCTACTCAATGCAATGAAGGACGAAAATAGAATGGAAACAAAGGTGTCGATCGATATGTTTTCTATGCTCGTATTCGACGAGTGTCACCACACAGACAAGGGCCATGCTTACAATGAAATTATGTCGTTGTATATGCACGAGAAATTGATCAAGCAAGCGAATTATTTACCTCAGGTAAAATTTACATAATCGAATGGCAGATGTTTTAGCCTTTTTTTTTCAAAAGTGAAGGCCTTGAAAATCATTTTGGTAATAAACTTTGTTTATTTGACTAGATAATCGGACTCACTGCTTCTCCCGGTACCAACAAATCGAATACAATGGAGAAAGCAGTCGAGCACATTATGAGGATGTGTGCGAACCTCGATTCGATCATGGTCTGTCCAAATTCGAATGCGGAGAACTTGCAAAACGATGAAATAAAAACAGGTACGTCATAATTCTACATATAACGCTGGTCGAAAAGGTGTTAGGTTGGATAGCAAATAGTTAATGAGTTTAAACTGTAGTGCTATCACATGGCGAAGTGTAACTGGATTTCGGGTTGAAGATCCGAACACAAATATAGTGTCGTCGTGTATTATCCAATATCGTGTATTGCCTCACCACCCAAGAACATATTAAACATGTACCTGGCCTGATCAATGCCTCCTGAGTGCCGAGTACTGTAGCCAATGATGTAGCATCTCCTCGTGGAGAGACAAGGATATATCAAACAAGGGAGGGGTAATGATACCCGTATGAATGTCACTGGTCACAGGCGCTTCGGGTATATCGGTACTTGCGCTTAATTTTGTATACACGTATTATCAATTTATCTTTGAAAATGCGGTGAAATCTTCAGAACTAAGAACAGTCACTCCCCGTAAGCATGATATTTTTCAACAACGCATAACTGATGTCATGATCCGGATCGAGTCGAAAATTAACACCTTCGCCGGTAATGCACATTTTAATAAATCTTTTTAAACAATTCGACCGTTAGTTATTCCGTGTGCTCCTAACAGCATTCGTGTCGATTATTTGCTCAGGTGTCAATAACGAAACGGCATCAAAGATTCCCGAATACATCAATTTGCTTCGGAGTTGTCCTGCCGCAAAGAACGACTGCCAATACACGGGATGGATCAGTCAAATGAAGAAAATCATTCCCAAGCTCCAAAATCCACTTTTGAACGATTGCGTCCAGTATTTGATGGTATGAATTTAGTATTTGCGTGGCTGCACTACTTTCTATTATTTGAATTGCATTTTCGAGTACATGTTTTAAGTAGATTTCAGTAGCGGTGTTTGTTCCTTGTAGCATTATCATGATTCGTTGTTACTGAATGATAAATGCCGTTCAAGAGACGCGCTAAACGACCTCGAGAAACATTTACCTTTAAAGCTGTTGGACATGCCGATGGAAACCCATCGGTTTCTGGAGCAGTCCTATAAAGGTAAGTTTTAATATTAAATTCGTACGTAGATGAAAAATGGTTGATCGAACAACGAATAATGGGATCTTACGTGCGCGTTATTATGTGCTATTTAGGATTACACGAAGAATTACACTCTAAAGTCGATGAGGAATGTTACACGAACCCATTGATGAAACTTCTTAAAGATTTGTTGACGAAGAGCTATTCCCAATATCAGTCGGAATGTCGCGCAATCGTATTCGTCAAGACGAGAGAGTTAGCCAGAATTCTGGAGGAATGGATGAATGAAGACGGACAACTAAAACAGCTGAACGCCGCGTTTATGGTTGGACAGGGTAGGTACAACTATTGGAGTGATAAATTAGTTAACAAGTAGTTTGCATAACAGGGAGGGAAGCCAGAGTTCAGGGCAGTGGCTGAAGTTAGTAAACAACCTACGTAGATGCTTACGTCGCACATAAGACACTGAATAGAAGATAGGTGAAAGTATCGGATTAATCGGAACCCACAACGACAACACGAGGGGAGAACGCAACGTGGCCCCCACAACACAACGACCAGGATAGTGCCAAACTATGCACAAGCCGCTGGAAACTTACTCGCTTATATACCTTTTCAGAAATGACCAAGACAAAACAGGAAGAGGTATTGAATAATTTCAGCAACGGTGATCACAAAGTTCTTATAGCCACGACTGTCGCTGAAGAGGGTTTAGACGTCAAACAGTGCAGTTTGGTGATTTGCTACAATCACGTTACAAACGAGATCGCCATGGTTCAAACTAGAGGTAGAACTATAGGAACTATATATATCTTTTCCATATTCCGAGACATGAGATAATCGTAAATATTATCATAATATTTACGATTATCTCAAACATCATAATGATGACCTATGATCTATATATTTAAGGCCGCGCAAGGAAAGAAGGAAGCAAGTACATAGTCATTGCCGTGGAAGATAAGATCACGGCCAAAGGGGAACTCAATGAACTGAGGGAACAGATAATGCATGTAGCGATTAAATTCATCACGAGAAAGTACGAACGAAATGAGGAGCAATTCAAAACTGATTTAGAACGCTTGCAGACGAGGGAATTAAAGCAGAAGCAGCTTAGCCTCGAGAAAAAGCCGAAAAAGCAAGAAGATCCGTTCAAAGTTACATGCATCAATTGCTTCACGGATGTCTGTGAATCGGTTGATTTTCGGAAGATTGCTTCTGGTTTCACGATAATATCCGATCACATCAATAAGCGTTACAAACGCAGAGCTGCAAAATCAAAGACGTATTGCAACATCGAAGAGCGGGGAAAGATCGAGTGTGCCGCCTGCGGACTATTGTGGGGATCTTTGAACATCTATTGCGAACGGGTGTATCCCTTCTTCAAGATAGAAAATTTCGCCCTCACGAATTTGCGAACTGGCGAGACCTCCCCCCGCATAAAGAAATGGAAAGACTCCCCGTTCGCTGTGGAACCCGTCGGCGATGAAGATATAGACAACATGATAAATAAGTCTACTATTTCGCCCGAAGAACTCCGTCGACTAAATCCCTGAGCGTCGACGTCTGGATGTTTAACAGTTGTGCCGTTAGTCCCTAATTCCTCGATAACTTGCGCTGACCGAATGAATGAACAAATTATCATAATCATCATTAGCAATTCAGTGCCTTTCAATTCGATCCAATTTTAGGTACCAGGTACCAGTATAGCAACGCATGAAAATTATAGCGATCTGTGTGTATCAAATATGTTTTCCAATTGGAACAAGGTTTTTATGAATTATGTCACCGCGTCCGGTTCAGTGATCGGAGAGGCTATCGTTAGGTGTGGTACAGGTTTGTTCGAAATAGAAAAGACCCGTCTGACTTGAATACTTCGGTACTGGAAAAAAAGTATCTTAGCTTGGCGGCTTAGGATGACATACTAATGTCGCCTAGAGGATGTTATTATCATTCATCAGGCAAACATATTTTTCAGTACGTGTAACCCGGTTTGCTTCTCTTTTGATTTGCAGCGTTTCGAGTCCTAACTTTATTTTGAAAAAATACCTCGTGTGCAATAATCACAATAATCACAATAATCGTGGACAATTATTTTGAATTTAAACGCTTCAATAAAAACATGTATCCGAATTCATCGTTTAGTACATTTATTTCAATTGACATAGAATTGCATGTGGACCGACCGAATTCAATCTTTGCAAGGTCGTCGGAACATTTGACCGGCTTCGTGTATCCATTTGTTGGCCACTGAAAATGAAAGAGAAGCTTATAATTTGACGTTAAAGTTGAATTCATTCCTGACTGCAATTGCTGCGAATAAACCATTTTACAGTTGCTAGCCGCCATTTTGTTAGGGTACTTTTGTCCTGTATTGTTGGGTCATTATTTTCTCCATTTTAGAAACTATTTGTGATGCGTGTTTTATCATATCTCATCTGTCCCTGGATGGATTTTGACAGTTTTAGCAACATTTAAACCGTGTGAATCTCTAGTTTTTTTTTTTGCAAAGATCATTTTTCAAATTTGCAACAATGCGACATGAGAGCGATATAAAAACCCTTTACCCCATTTTGTCCCCATTAATATTGGACATCCGCCGTGTGTTGTACTGAAATCTGGTGTCCCGTCGTCGAAAAGGTCGTACCAGAAGGCGGCCGCTCCTTTCGTCGCTGGTACGTATAAGTCGATATCTGTGAAAACAGTGGCGCCCCCTGCAGTGACATCGTTCAGCTAGAAAATACGATTGATCGATAAAGTCAAATGAATTGGTAGATTCGATCAACTATCCGGCTAATATGGTGGCTGCAGTAACGTAACATTCCGGGTATGCAAATGGGGGCACCAGAACGCCAAAAACACGAAAAGGAACGGCGAATTTTCTCTAAAACTCCGCAAAACCTACGTAAAACATCCAAGTTGCCATTCTGTTTCCGGAACCGCCGAAAAATCGTGTTTCACCGCCAGTGTCCTAGGAGAAACATATACGTATTAATATTGCAATATGCAAACGCAATGATGGAATATAATATTGCATGGGAACTTGAAATAACGATATTTAAGTCGATAGTTACGAAGAAATCGTGATGGGGCGTGAATAGGCCACCGATGCCATAGTTTACGACCTGAAACGTACGTTGTCGAATGTTAGCAAAATCGCGTTTCAAAATATTATCGAAACAAGTTTACTTAATCGTTATCACCTCAATCATAACTTAAATATAACTTTTAATCGACCCAAGTACATATAGGCTTACAACCTCTAGAGGGTTGGCATCCCTTTACGGTACGCATGTATTCACCGAAGAATCGTCTGGCAATTTTGTTACGCAGGATCTCCATTAAGGAATATTCTTTATCTTTCGATAGGGATTAACATTTTTATTCATTTGATTGATAGACTTCTTAGATACAGTACAGATACAGTCGAGTGTGATCGGCGGTCGAAATTACACGAATGTTTTTGAGATCAAACAATCTTCCATCAGCCCAACCGGCAGGCGACTGATTGGGTAGGCTGCTTATTTGATACATTAAAATTTTAGCGATAAATATACTACATGCAAGGTTGAAGATCATGTCAAATGTGACTCGGATTGCGGTTTTACGACATTCAAAAATTAGCATTAGTGCACAACTGATGTTTTATTAATAGCAATCGGTATCCTTTAATAGTGAGAATCTTCACGAAAGTGTGCTATAAATGTGGAATGAATGAAATAAACTTTATAAATAATACATGTAATAAAAAACAGATTTGTAGACCGCACTATAGGCTACAAAACAGATTAACATCGCTAAAACAATGTGCTTATCCTTTACATATTTCAGAAAGTCCTATCCGATATTTTTATTATTCGAAGTTTTAGGATGCCAACCCCCTTCGTCTGTTCATCCAAATGATTTTGTGTTGCAATAAATCAAGATACGAACCTGCAATGGCTCTGCGTGTGGAATTCCGGGGCTCAGCGCTACGCTTAGTCCGGTAACTAGCATTATTCTGTTGGAAAGTTTTGCAATGAGACCGCTATCCGCTAACCAAGCCCTAAGACAAAACGAGCGAATATGAATATCATGAGAAACCATCTTTTTAGACTTCGCCGAGTTCGATTAGATTCACCGATTTTGACCGATAACGACAGGACGTGTTCCTGCCCGTACAGGGGCGGATCCAGGGGGTTCGCTAGTTGCCGGTGATGCAGTAGATTTTTAAGATCTGCCTTCTCTGGACTAAAGGGTAGAACGAAATTATGAATTTACTAATTATGTAAGCTTAGTGACCCGCTGTAATTACTTCAACCAATTAGGCCCATGACCCAATCAATACATAATATCAGAAAGCATCTCGCAAAGCTAATTCTTAAGGGCTTTCAGTCAACTGCCATTTGAATCAGTGTGAACCCCTGGAACTGCTCCTGCCATGACTTAATTAGATAGAACATGTTTTGTTAACTCACGTTTGGCTGATCCTGTAGTCAACGTCGACATGTATATTAGTACCCTGGCGAACTGTGGATTGTTCAAACTGGAAAAAAACCAATGTATATTTATCAACTATTGACTCGGATTTATGCTGTAGATGCAAACCATCTACTTCTGGTGTTGATAGTGGTGGTTATCGAGCGGTATCTAACGGTTGACTAGGTAAGATCCCCCGGTAATCCCCGGCAAAAAATCCCTATTCCCCGTTGAAAATTTCCACTGGGTCCTCTAGATGGTAAGAATTCGAATTATTTTGCGGTACGTGTGCGCGTGCGTGAGATAGAACTGGCTACATTCATTCAGAGACAGTTTTGACGAAGTTAAAACCGTTACATACGATGGCGTCATGGGGACATTAATTTATTTTTATTTTCATTTTTCCATCTACGTATTTATCTGCGCGTTTACAAAGCCAAAATTACTTCATTAATCCTTGATACGTGTATTAATTGATCATATTGTATTTTATTCATTGTCGACAATATCTAACGCAATATCTGTTAGTTTTCAACGCGCCAATAAACTTTCAGTTCGTTTTCTCGTTGTACCATGCGGAGGGTATGTCTATATCACTACTAATCCGTCCAGATGTCAACAATGGATTTAGTTTTTAAAAACAACACAAAAGCTAAAGGATTTTTGTTCGCAGCCAGGGATTATACCGTTCGTAGTTGGAGCAATATGCGAGTGTATAAGCTATTGAAGAAAAATTCGATAGTTGAACTGTGTATTCACATGTGTATGTATTTTAACAAATAGACATAGACTATTGAACAAATTAGTACACATAAGAAATATACGTGCTAAACAAATCCGATAAAAAAGTTTTGAAAACATCGAGAAATTGCGCTAACGCATAACACATTATTTCGTAACTATAAGTGTTAGATCTAAGGAGGAGCTAACCATTTTAAATGGATAATGGATGCAACTGAATATGCATTCCTTATCTTCTAACGGCGTAAAGACACAATAAATAAATTGCAAGGTGCTTCAGACAGCAGTAAGAAGCATTTCAGGCGTACGCTATTGTGTAAGAATGGACCACAATGAGTTATAATGCATCGTCACCTGGCTGAAATAAGATCGAAAAGCGATTTATGTGTGCGCGTGCATTTTCATCGGTTCATTTTGAATAATGTTATTACCGATTCGATAGAGTATGATATAAACTCATGTCGGCCATTTGTATGAGTAAGCACGAAAAGTAACCGAGATTTCGAAACGTTTTATGCGTCGAAAGATTTGGACTTAATGGCGCTTGAACATACGATTTGCATCTTTCAGATGCGCGTTTTAAGATAGCTATATACTTTTCGACGAAATACAAACAGGTTACAAACCTGTGGACCGGCTAGTTTCTGCACTTGCTCTATTTCTTCGTCTGATATGACATCGTGGTAGAGAAGAACTTCAGGATCTGTGGACAACCGCTCAATTTTGGCTTTGTAATACGGGATGCGCGTATCTTGGTAAAAACACCGATGTCTAGATAGCCCATTTGAAGTCTTGTATGAAATATCAAGTGTATGAGATAAAACGTATTAGATTCAAGTGGAATATGAAATTAAGTCGTTGAAAAGTGCTTGTGACACATTTTCTTTAACATGCCCTTATACGTAAGAGGCACTTATCCATGCGCTTGATTTTTCGGGGGAAATACATGTATTATTGATAAAATACGTACATTAAAAACGCTAGTTTTCAAAATATCATAGGTTTTATTTCATTTTTTCGGTGATCCGGATCAATGGCCACCTACTATAAGTGGAACGTATTGAGAAATATTGGGAATAGTAACACCCCTATACGTAACTTTATTTGGTTCATTCCTACACAGCGATTCATAGTGCTCTCTCCTCCTGTTGGCCTGAATTCCGAATGTTGCTGACATATTGAACTTTTCCTTCAATTCACTCTTCTTTTCTTTCAATTTCTGTAGCATCCGAGGACTATTTTCGCCAGCTGTTATATACACACATCAGTATTATATAGACAGTAGGCAAATCTTCGAAACTCGATGCGATTAAGATTAGAATGGGGAACCCGCAACACCAGCTATGCCACGAGATGCAGTAGCGTTGTCAAAATTAGTTCATGTTCAATTTGAACTGACTCCCGAATCCATATATTATCACAGCACCCACCAAATATACAATAAATTCACCTGTTGGATCCTCGCCTGCCATAAGTGGAATCCTCAATTGCCACAGTAGCGGTGCGGGTACCCCATTAAGAAAGCTGTTCTTACCCAGGGCTCGATCTAAAATTTCAAGCGCCTTTTCGAGACCACCATACTACAATTCAAGGTAGGAAAATTTATCCAAAATATATGAATCCAATAATCAATATCCATTTGATCTAGTCAGTTTCGAATTGCAAGATACTTCTCAAACAAGTTTAAGACCCACTATATACGAACTTGAAAAGATTAAAAGTGGATTTTATCCATCAAAAATTAATATCAATAAACACGATGTCTCGAACTCTCGCTAGCGGTCATCGACAGCTACTAACTTGTTCTCCCTTGAACATATACCCCTCGTTTCTTTAGTTATTCCCTCACACCTGGCGATGATCCCTAGCGAGAGTTCGAGAATTGTCTTGAAAAGTCTTCAAGAAATTACAAAACCCTTCCAAGGATTCGGTCTAGAAAAAAACGAAAGCGTAAAAAAAAACAATTTCCAAATACGCTTGGAGTCAATATTTCAATACCTGATCGTATGCATCGGCAACTGCTGCGAAAATACGCGTGTTGCCTATTGAGGATTCTTCACCATTTTCGAGCATTTCCAACAATTCGCCATACCACGTCAAACCAACCGAATACATTTGCAAGTCAATAGCCTTCGTACCGATGGCAAAAACGTCATCGGCGTCCAATGGATCGGCTTCTGCCGGCGTCAAACTGTCGGTAACCAAGTGTCCAGCGATTAGTTGCTTGATAGGGATGTCGTACGCTCGTCGGAGACGAATCAACGTGGCTATGGTGAAGGATATGTCACCGTCTGTGACGTTGGCCACCGATAAGCGGTCCCGGGCTAATTCCGTGAAATCTGTAATAATTAAGACCCGGTTAAAATGGAATGAATCCCCATAAAAACAGCAGGCAAAAATTTGAAACATTGAACGCGCAGTCATCGATGGTATCGTTTTTATAAAACGGTTAGTGTAGGTCATACGTGGGGAGAATGTGCTCATCGTTTACAAGAATAAAGCGTTTAAGAGTTCGAACAAATTTTGCGATCAAAGGAATTACCTAACATAGCCTGGCTTGAATCTATTCTCGGATATCTTGTCAATGATTCTACGTAATGAGGCCAGTATTTCCCTAGTCGTACTGCACTGTGGTAAAGTTGTATCGGATTATCGGTAAGATGATCCCCGGTCGCTATCCGTGATGTTTCGATCGATTCATGAAATCTGAAAGAGGACCAGAGGATTTTTGCTGCTGCTTCGTACTATCACGCGCCTCGTGGTTTAAGATTTAGTTTAAAATGTGACGTATATACATTGAAGAATCATTTAAAAATGTTGTTTTTGTCCAACAAGATACGCGTATTACGCAGAGACCACTTAGAGCAACTTAACCCTAACGAATAGATCTGTACAGGGACTGCATAAAAAGATCTACGGTGATTTTGTGCAAATCTTAAACAGAGTAATGTTCAGGGCCGGGTGATCTTTTGAGCTCAGCAGAAATGAGAAACAAGGTATCAATTCTTTAGGCTAAATTTTACGAATGGATGACGCCTTCGTATCGATAACTGATAGGGTGACAAAAATGTTTCCTGATAAATAAATAGTTCTGTAAGTAGAAATAATCCATCACAAAAACAAAACTCCATCGAAATATTTTCCTATAACTAAGGATACCTTGTTGACTAAGGCTAGGAAAATTCTCTTAATCGGCCTGGTCACACTTAAGAAAACTGCAATAAAATCTGTAATCAGTTCATCTCTATAACTGGTCTGTTATTGTTACTCGACTACGATTTTAAAAAAGAGCAAGGTAGAGGGCTGGGCCATCTATCGAGCTCAGCGGAAATGAGAAACAAAATATATCAATTCTTGAGATTAGATTATCTTTTCTGTGATAACGAATGGATGACGCCTTCGTATAGTGGCTACTAGGTAATGCACTAAGGGTATTGTCGATCTCGCTTCCCCAAAAAATATGGTTCGGGAGAAAATGACCCACGAGTTAACGAAGCATCAATTCTTTAACCTAAATCATCTTTTCTGTTATATGGATGACGCCTTCGTATCGTGACTCTACGGATGTAGTCAATCTCTCCCCGAAAAATATGGTTCGGGAGAAAATGACACGATATATTTACATATGGAAGTACGTATCCCGTGAGTTATTGATATCCGATCATATTTGATTATTCGAATTAAATCTTCATGTCTAATATTTCTATCCCGTTTATGAATCTTGTTTCCTCACCTGTTAAAATCTCGTAGAGTCGGCGAAGTCATCGCGTCCAAATCCGCGTTGTCCAACATTTCCCTGGCCGCTAAAATCAATTCGTTTTCGATATCTACGAATATTCGAGCTCCGTTGGGCGTCGAAAAATTACTGATAAGTGCCCGGACATTGAACGCGCTGAAGTAAATCACTAAGTTGACCACTAGAATATTCGGGGCCGGAAGCATTTTCCACCGGCAATATCGTCTCAAAACGAATGATAATAATCCCGAATAGAAATACCGTTGTAATACTGATTCAAATATTTGTTCGATTGTTAATATCAGAATAAAGGTTTGACGTTTGCAATCGGTAATGTTGGCCGAGGTAAAGAGATAGCCGAGATAAAGTATTGCCGAGAAGCTCTTCGCGTGATTCAAGATTTACGACTCGCATCTGAACACGCATTTATTTGAACTGAACAAAGACTGTGCGACAGGTTTCCTTAAACGGATATGTAAACGGATATGCGGTTAGGGATATACGCCGAATAAGACAAAAGTCAGGCAACGTAGATTTTTTCAAATGATACTACGAAGTCTTTTTTAACCATCAGCTAATATTAAGAATCTCGAATGAGCCGGAACCGAATTTTTCCAATTATCTACTTCGATTTATACAAAAGATTCTGTAAACTCGACCGCCGATCACATTCTGTACTTCGATTTCCAATTTCAAAATAAAACTCCCCGTTACGCTCTCGGCAGGTGTGGTGGGTTTGTAAGGGACAACAAATCAAAAAAAAAAATTCAAACGAAATCTACTAATGAAATTAATAAAAGGGGCAGGGGCAATCCCTGTTTTAAGATCAAATATTTAGAATCTCAGCTATAGAGATTTATCAAATGATATGTGAATTACAGGTCAGATTGTGCAACAGAATATCGACCATTTTATTTCATTGTCCACAGAAATTTTTGATTACATTGGTCGAATAGTTTCCGCTCAGTTACAAAATTCTTTCGCCATCGAAAAATCGAGTACTCTAATTGATAGACAATTGTGCATTCAAGCACGAAGTTTAATAAATCCTTATAACTGAGACCTTCTTCTTTCGAATGCTATCTTACCGTTTTTGTTCATCTTAATTATCTCAAATTTGATTATGCGGGGAGTTTGTATGTTCGGACTACCTCGAATATCCTCGCTTGCCAGGGTTTGATTACCTATGCCGGAGCCCACGCCAACACAAACTCTGGCCGCGAACCCTTCATTATTACACCGCCCAAGATTTCTTGGACAGACGAGGAGTCGCTCAGTGGCCACCAATCTCTGTATTCAGCCAATAAGACGCGTTATTTTTCATCGGATGATCTGCTCTATCAATACCACGCATCTGATTAGCTAGATACATAGACTGGTACCCGCTGAGCGGCAACCTGTCCGCCCGATAAATCTTGGGAGCATTAACAGACATTAACAGATTGCGAGCATCGGCGGGCGGCAAATAACTTCTGGCAAGCAAGGATGACCTCGATGCGATCAACTTTTGTTTATTTGAAAAGAACCTTGTCTTACAATCGTTTTATTAATCGTAAAATCGGGGTCCGTTTCATCCTTTAAGGGGTAGTGGGACAAATTACCTTTCTTTATACACCAAAGAGCAAAACACCTGGGGCCAGTTGCTCACAATTAGTTAGAGTTGACCAGTGGCCGGTTGTATTTAACCAACCGTTGATAAACTGGCCCCAGAAAGTGAACGAAAGTATATAACACGTATTTAGCGTAAAGAGATCTCAGCAATGATTCTTTTTTATTATTGCAAGGAAATATTACATAATTCAACGGTTATCAAACTGTACAGTTTTATACATATAATATATGTGTACGGAGAAGAATATAGTCACGCCATGTTTTCGATTAGTAGAATGGCACATGAAATACAGACCAATACATACATAGATTTGTGTACATCATCAAAATAGAAATTTTCAGCTTGTGTTCTAGATACTCAGAGTGCTTGATATTGTTTTTGTTTTTGCTTGAAAAAATACATACTCTTTGGCAATTTAGCAAACGCGTGAAGAACAGCGACCAGTGAGCCACGCAGGAAAGTATTTGATAAATGTAAAATAGTTTCGCAATCGCAATAAATGACCCGTATTATTTATAGATAATAATGGTAACAATAATAATGTTTATCTTTGAATGTCGTTATTCCCTTAACAGACTCATAACGCTATACAATGAGAGGGAATGACACGGAAGATCGACCTATCGATACGTAACAACCAAAGAGACCAGTTGCTGAAAGGTTGGTTATCCAGCAGATAAATACTATAGTAGCAATGAAGTCACTGTCACCTCTCCGCTGCTTTACTCTAACCAACTTTTCAGCAACTGGTTCCAAATGTCTATACAAATGCATAAATAAATTAAGGACAACAAAAATATCCAAGTCGTTTAACTAAACGTGTGATTAGATGCCTTTTGATTTCGGTAATTGTTTCCAAAATACCCCGAATGACTAAGTTTCATGAAACGTTAAATGTCGAAATGCTTAGCAAATTTACACAGACAAATATCATTCACGAAGAATTTCAGAACCTTGAGCGTCAGATATTAGGCAGTTTCAGAGAAGTGAATGGACAAAATATCATGTATAATATCAAGGCAACTGAGATCTATTGGGGCCGGACAGGCAAGAAAATGGGAGTTTCTGTTCTCGAGACGTTCGTAATGGCGTATGCATTTTGAATATATCATAATAAAACATTACTATACGATCATGGCAATTTCTGAAGGCGTCCAAAACGAACATTTTGAAATTTCAGCATCGTTATTTTCATTTAGCTGGGAAATACATTTCCACGTGCAATATTAATTCAAAAATGTCAACATCGTAAGTAAACTTTTTCAATCGGGGGATTACAACGCACCTGAAGGTCACACACGAACCAAAAAGTGCGTGGCACACGCAATCAAAGTCACCCCGTGTGCCAATCAAAGTCACCCCGATTTTCTTTCATCGCGTGTTGCCGTTCGGCAAAATATCTATATCGTAGTTGATGCTTTTTGCCGCAGCGCTTAGTTCGCTCACAAGGATGCGGCAAACATCTTTGCCGATGCGTGAGCGTTTTTCCTCGAAAACTGATGATAGTGGCTATTAGAAAGCACCTTCGGAAAAGAAAATCGTTCATTTGATAAAAATGGGTATGATTTTGCGATTTGAGCACGCAACTTTTGCTCGTGTGCGGAGGGCGCGGCATCTATTGTTCTTTGTTACAGCAGCAACAAGCGTGTTATTCTTTTCGTTGTACCAAGCTATCGATTAAGCTCGGATGCAAGGTTGTAAAAAAAGCAGTCGAATTTTCCAGGATTAAGTGGGTCGGCTATCATTCATTGGGTTTGGATCTATTGGATATCGAACACCTTTTTTGAAAATACGTTCAGAAAAAGTTCGGTATACGATGATTAAAAAATGGCATCCAAATTGCCAGAAATAACATCGTCGCAATAATAGGATCTGCGAAATCACAAAGTATGGCGTCGTCGATAAATTCAAACTGGTGCGCGACCGTTAGATATCGCGCGACAAATCCGTAAAATGTCATTTCTGAAAAGAACTTTCCTGCGACAGGTCGATATGCTTTTATTCGAATAATTTCTCAAGTACGAGATTACGATTCATGCAATTCTATATTTTTGAAGTTGGGTTGTATAATCGAGAGATCTGATTATTCGTCCAGTCGTCATTCGTCCAATCGATTCTTTTTTCGACGAGACGGATAGTACTTTATAGGTTAACTAGTTTATAAAGTCTATAAAGTACTATTCGTCTCGTTGTTTTTATTCTACACCAGGTTAACACACGGCTCCTCCGCGAATCTTTTAGTAAGTCAATCCGCCAGGTGGTAGTGTTGGTCAAGACCGCGCGAGTCTTCCCCATCTTGATATGCTCCAGCGCCGAGACGCCGGCGCAGAAAGGAATATTCTCTATCGAAACGTTTTGCTAAACCCACCATTTGTGGCGCTTAGTTTTCTGAAGCCGTTGCTCATCGTTGACGCTCGCAACGAGAACGACACTTTTCCGCAACGGGACTCGTGTATCTGAATACTATCCTTAGCGCAATGGCGACAGAACAGCGTCACGAACTGTTTCCTGAACAACGTATTGAATATGAAATACAGAATGAAATTCACAGCCGAATTGACGAGAAGCAACAGGTCGGTAAACTCGCGTATTCCGCGTATCAGATAGTCCTCTTCGTAGTAGCCGAAGCCGAAGAATGTCGACATGATGGCGTCCGGAGTGACGCAGATAAGGAACACGACGATAACGCAGACGAGCATGATAGTGATACGGTGGCGCGAGAACACGGTCCGGTTTGCGCGCGTCCGGCGCACGGCGTAAATGATTAAGAAGTTTAGAATACAAAGTACGACGAGCGGTATGATAGAACGAAGTAGGTTCTGTATCCAAGTGTAAATAGTGCTGAATTGGTAATTTTGCCATAAAGTCGTCACGTTCAATTCGACCTCGTGGGCGGTGACGCTGTTATTGTTGTTCGGCATCGTGCAGTTCTTCACCGTGTGAACGGTCTCGTAACGTAAAGCAAACGGAATGCACAGCACCGACATACTGACGTACACTATCACCGTGTTAATCCGCGCGCGACTCAACGTGCACAGTCGTTTAGCGTGCGCCGGATGGCACACAAGGATGTAGCGTTCGATGGCGACCGACACGGTCAGCCAGGCCGTCACGCACGCGGTCGTATTGAACACGTAATGCGCGTACGGATACAAGTACGCGTACCCTATTTTCCCGTTGACCGAATTAATCCTTAACGTCAAAATCACGGCGAAATAGCACAAATCGGCGAGCAATTTGATCGTGTCCGAAACGGCTAACGCCAGCAGATAGACGTTCGTTGAGTTGAGCAACTTACCCCGACTTATCACTAGGATACTTATCACATTGCCGGTAATCCCGAAAAAGCAGATTATCGGATAGCAGACTAATCCGGTTATGAATTGCGCAGTGGCGTAGAACTCTTGGTGAGGGTGGCCTCCACCTTCGGTTAGAAGACGCATCGTTCCGGTCGTGGAGTTTCCTAAGTTACCATCGGGTACCAAGGCGTCTGCAAATGTAGAAGATGTCATCGTGATAAAGAATTACCGAAATTAATTTAAATACGTTTCTGGTGAAGTAAGACCCTTAAAACTAATATATGTCATGAGGCTAAGTATAAAACCTGACAGGAAATGTTTGGTATACGAAGTTTGGACATCGGGTACTAATGCGTACCTCAAATCTAGAGGTCAAATTATGGTCACGAACATAAGTTTGTTTACGTGAACCAGTTTGCTTATCATCCGAATACAATTGTTATTTATATCAAAGATTGCTAGCGCTTGCTGCGAATAGCAGCGCATTTAAACGACTGTAAGACAACACTTGAGTATGCTAATACAGTTTGAGCAACCGGATTTGACTAGTTCGCCATCTAGCGGAAATTTAGGTTAGTAGGTCATGTCACCTATCGGGTAGCTGCGCCCGAATCTATCGGATAACATCGACATCGCCCAATTTGGTAACGACGGTGAAAGATACGAGGACACTGTCGGCGTCGTCGCGTACCACATTTTCGGCGTAGACGTTTTTCGTTAACGCGGTTTTCATTAATCGTACGGGCACATAAACCGATATTCTAGGGCCACGGCATATAAAGAAAAAGATTCATTTATTCGCAAATGGGATTATTCGACTGAATACACATGTAAATATTCGCCGAGCAATTTGTTTTTCCCGATTTGAATACATAAACCCCCTTTTAACTTGATCTCATATATCATTATCGGCAGAGAGAGAGCAATACAACGTCGCCGCGTGCCTAGCTGTTAAATGCTTCTAATACATCTCATCGCTCATATTAATCCACCTTCCGAGCTTTTATTGAGATGGGGTATTTTATGCGGTGTCCGAGATGCTGGTCAGGAATGCAAACATCAGCAATATAGCGGCGTTAATAAAAGATCAAGTATACATATATTATATGAGACCATTGCCGTTAGGTATAAATCAGTGATCGCGTGAGTGCTTCGCATGTGTCCGAATATATCTATGGTCTTGATATCGATGTCGGCCATCTTGGCCTCTCTTTTCGCTGCATATTATACCTTGGGATATACTTACCGCCACTGATATTGATGAAGTTTCTTAGATAACTTTTTTCTAGTAACTCAGGGCCGTACTAAGCATTTGAATTTTAGGGGGGCAGAGAAACCCGAAAAGGGCAGTTCTAAAGGATATAACAACAATGGTTGCAAAAAGGGAAATTTTCCAGCATTTCTGGGGGAGCGACTATCCCTCTCGCCGCCTGCTAAATACGACCTTGTAACTTGACGCCGCGACTACTCGACGTTCAGTCGGAGCTAAATGAAAATATCATGCGAAAAACCGTTTAACCTTTACCACTCCTGTATTCGCAGTCCTAGTCGCCGATTTATCGGCCAATCTACGCATAAAATATACACTTTAAAAAGATCTTTGCCGCAAATAATGCTTTATTCAGCGCTAATGGCCGTTCGTTCGCGCAACAGCCTCGGCGAAAACAGCCCTGGTCTTGAACACGGTGCATAACATCGTCTCCATCACCTCCATCGCTCTTTAAATGCACTCGGTAATGCACACTGCCGGACAATGAAATTCACCATAGAATATAAAGATAGCCATACTACCCAGAGAATCCACTTTACTATTCATATTTACATCATATGCAACAAGTAGTAATGTGATTTTATGAGGATTACGCATATGAATCAGAACACATTTCAGAGCCGGTAGATTTTGCAGTTTCGTCATGTAATATTCACTTAATGAAAGATAATAATAATAATAATAATAATAATAATAATAATAATGATGATGATAATGATGATGATAATGATAATAATAATAATAATTAATAATTATAATAATTAATAATAATAATTAATAATAATAATAATAATAATAATAATAATAATAATAATAATAATAATAATAATAATAATAATAATAATAATAATAATAATAATAATAATAATAATAATAATAAATAATAATAATTAATAATAATAATAATAATAATAATAATGATGATAACGATAACGATAACGATAACGATAACGATAACGATAACGATAACGATAACGATAACGATAACGATAACGATAACGATAACGATAACGATAATGATACTGATAATGATAATAATGATGATAATAATTATAATCATAATTATAATTATAGTTATAATTATATATATAATAATTATTATAATAATTATAATCATGACAATCTTTATTTTCAGTGAAATTATAACATAATATAACACTTAGTTTTATGGGTACATAATCTAATAGATATGTAAATATGTTACAGAAGTTATTGTATCAACGAAGGCGCTCGAAAAGCAAAATGCTTGTAAAAAGGGTCACCTCAACGCACCCCTACAATCACACATTAAAGATAAATATGTCTAAATGATACTGGAATGACGAATAAGACTTTAAGAGGAACGATTCATTAGTTTATTCATCGAAATCAAAACTAGAAATCAAATCTTCGATTGCGGGGTCTTCGCTTCTACAGCAGGTCAAGACTGGCGTTCATAGTCTAATATAATCTCAACGAGCTAATGTAGTAGATAAGGTCGAGATGCCCCCGTAGGCAAACTAAAACTTTCCGCAGGATTGAGAGAGAAGTGCTCTTGTGGACTCGATTAATGACAACGAGTGGGCAAGCTTCGCCAAGGGTCGAAAGGATGGCTGCTTAGAGAAATGATACTCCAACAGTAAGAGCTCGACAATTTATCATACGCGTCGCTCGGCGAACTTCAGTTGAACCGCTCCATGGCAAAACGAATCCTTTAGCTCATGAATATGCAGATATGAAAATGAGCGTGATTTTATGAGAAAAGTTCGTTCGAATGAGGTATTCACAAAACTAGCTATCCCGACAGATGACCTGACGAGCAGTGAGTCATCCGTTGTCAAAATTAGTTCATTTCCAATGATTTTGAACCGGATTTTTTTTTTTACTCCTGAATCCATATATTATCACAGCACCCACCAAATATACAATACTTGCATTCTTCCACTCAGATATCGATATAGTTTTCTCTTAGATAATTGACTCATTTAATAGAAAAGTTCATTTAGGTTTGATTGAAATGTAGAAGAAATCGAACGCGGACGACCAATCTAATGGCATAACTGGCGGATCCTCGCCTGCCAAACGCGGAATCCTCGATTACCACAGTAGCACTGCGGAAACCCCATTGTTCTTCGATGAGCTGTGTCTCCGCCGCAAATATCATCGGTCATAACACCACCGACTGTAACTAGGATTTACGATAATTTTTCCTTCAAGACCAATAACGATTTAGACAATACGATCCTAGTTTTTTCATATATCGAAATCAGCATCCTTTTTATACCACAATGTCACCTTCAAAATTATGGAAGTTTTCGCCAATGATCTTGTTTCTACCTTTTCGGATAGACTTTGCTGAAAATCCGGACATCTTAATAGCTGCGATGTTATCACTGTTTCTGGTGGAATGGTCTGTCGAACTTTGATTTTATAGAATCGTATGCCTCGCCGATCAATTGCCTTAGATATCTAACTACAGCCTATTGGCTCGCGCTGTATCCCTCGGAACCAACATCATGTATAGATATTTAAAAAAAAAATTGTATCGATTATCATTTATATTGTATGTACGGTTTACAAAAGACAAATATCTATCTATCAATAATCAATACAAATCATCGCTCATCATTAGGATAATCAATTGTTTTTTTTCGCGGCTTCGAGGGTTTAAATTAATCGTAGAAACCTATATAGGCGTAGTCTGATCGAAATACGTGTTTGTCAATATTCAAGGACACTAGAAATGGTGCCGTACAAATGCTAACGTCTATCTATGATAATCCCCTTTTCGAAACCAGGAAATGATCAGTGGGTCGTTGAACTGATGATGTGATTTTCTTCCAACGAAATAAAAGAAAAAAATTCAATGCAATAAACGAGTCGATGATATGTGGAAAATGTTTGAATTTCTCGGAATATAAAAACTTCGCCCTCCATCTGTGTTTTACAAATGTAGGCAGTATTTGCCTGCATGTAACTTTACACACACGCATATGTATCATGTATTTCTCCCCGATACTTGTCGCACATGTGGTACCTAACTGGTAGTCAATCGGCCTACACCACAGGCACTCGAGGCTAACGGCTTGCCGGAATTTTTCTATAGTGTATAATTCCTGTTTTAAAAATTGCTGGGATAGCATCTGAGAGCACCTAAAATTCAAAATTTTTGCAAGGAAGGAGCGCCAACAACACCCTACCCCCACACCAGGGCGTCGGCATTTAGCTACTCTGGCGGATCAATATTACTTTGAACATTTCTCGAATTTGACCCCTTGATCCGCCACCGATTTACGAGATCAAGTCGCAAGATCTCTCATCTCTGAGATGCTTGACTACTGGCTGTTTACTCCTCCTCGGCGACAACAACAGTCGACTATAACTGCGGGCGCTAATGAATCGAGTCTCCTGTTAATCAGAGTTAATTGTGCTCTTCGCAAATGAACGACCCTTTGAACGTTCGTCTTGGCGTAAAGAGCGAATGCTTTATGGCAATAATGCTTATCCCAGATATGACATAAAAATGACGAAGCTGAGCTCACAAAGCATAATGCGATTGTTGAATCTATGAATATTGTCGTGTTTGATATCGGAATATATCGACGAAGCAACGCCCTGAGTGGAAATGTCAGGTCATAATTGAATTTCTTGTCTAGACTGTCATTTAAGACGACGGTTACACGCCTTCCCATATTGGCGGACAACGCAATGTTACGAAATGTCCACCGATGTCCGGATATACAAAGCCTGCAACTCGTGTTAATCATCTGGTAAATGTGGCCAGTCGAGGTAATTACTCATGCTTACCCTTCTACATCCGCCTAAACATACGATGCGTAATGTATTATGCATTATAGGTATTGAATTCAAGATACGGTCACAAAACTTAAAACCATGCAGTTGATTTTTTTTGCAGTTGATCTATTACTTATATTTTGTTTGATTTACGATTTAAGAAATAACGAGTTTGACTCTTAATTCCAACTGCGGTGATCGCTATTAGTTTATATACAAAACTAAAATGAGAAAGGTTTTCCTATAAAAAAAAGAAAATAATCGTGGATTCGACATTGATTGCCAAAGTGTTAAGAAGCACGTGGTGGATTTCCCAAGATAGTGACGGAGATGAACGTGGAGGTTCATTCAGCGTACCACGTTTACGAAGTTTCACACCGGATATCGATTTCAAGGGGAGGTACCCCATTTTCGAGATATTTGTCATCATAGTATAGATTATTGCAGTTCCCTGCTAAAATGAGTCGACGAGGCTAAAAAATGATACCTTGCTTCTCCCAATTGGCCGGGCTATTTTATAAATGGTAATCAAATTTGTCATATAGCTGGCGGTTGTGGCTAGTTTGATCACGATTTCAAGAAGAAAGATTAATGTACAGGGTAGATAAGAGATCGGTCGGATCAACATTTAAGCTCAGCAGAAAGGAGAAAAAAGATGATAATAATAACATTTATTTACATACCGCATTCCGCTGCGTATTAGAGCGGTTTACATATACACATCATCGACATTTCAATGAAATGTTGAAAAAAAGGTAACCTTTCACACCGGACTTAAATTCTTCAAAATTTGTACGGGTATTTTTAGCCTATCATGATGTCCCGAAATTAGTTCATTTTCAAGTAACTTTGATCTCAATTATCGGTCTTCTAATCCAAAAATTGGGCAAATCACGCATCGAAATGAACTTTGATTAGTCTTGAAAGTTCATACGTGCCACGATTTAGCATAGAATTTGAGAAATTATTGTTAGATTGTTATTGGGTTTGGGTTTCATTGTACACTAGCGAACCCGGGCAGATTATGGCTTCTGCTTGCCACTGCAGCATTGCCGGATGGGAAACGCGCGTGTACATTCCACTCGGCTACGTTCGGATAGGCAATTATTACGAAGACCGATACGTCATCAAGATTTATCGTGTCGAAGCCAAAAGTCGAATTCGGTGTGCCAGCGATAATCCACACGGCCGAGCTTAATTCGGGGGCGCGCGGGGCGTCGCTGCACTATTTAATTGCGAATCAACTTCGATAAACTCAATTTCAATTTCACCACCGCGGCTATGCGCGCGATATCACGGGCAGTCTGCGCGATAGCAACCGATTCGTGTGTGAAGAAGTGAATGTACAATATGTAATCAGAATTGGACGCGGAACTAATTCTCGGATTTAACGCTATGCGCATATTCGCCCAAGTTAACAGGGAATGATACTGACGCTAGACTGATATTTCCCTTAATATTAGATGTGATATTATTACATTTATTGATACGATATATCTAGTTTTTTTTTTGCTGAGAAATTCGAGATTTTCGAAAATGGCTACGATAACGGCGTCGTCGGCATGGTCTTGTCGGAATTTCGAAATTTTTTAGCAAGAAAACTAGATATTGAATTGACATCGTTTGTCAAACTTTTTTGCCAGACTTTTTCGCCAGGGATAGAAAAAGTCAACTACTCGAAATGGGAGTTGAAAATATCATACCCATCATAAGATTTCATACCCTTTTACAGAAGGTCATGCTTTGTCTTTTTGCAACTTCATAATATATGATACATATATATTGTACTTTAAAACAAAGCCCGTTGGAAGGCCACTACACACTCGCGAAACTGGTCAACGTATGCGGGTCTGAGAGATTTATCGTCGTAAATGACAATGTAAATATCTCTCGTTTGCACCAGACGCATTACGACTTAGCCTCCAGTTATAGATTGAGCATTACGGTGGTCTATCATTGTAAAGGGTCACATATAAAAATGTAGATCCCCTAAGGTCACGACGGAATGGAATCGATTGTGATAACCGCCGAGCCTGGTCATCGGGGATGAAGAACGCGATCTAAAAGGCAAGTGTGTCACAGTTCGGACTAGTCTTCGTTCTTCTTGGTGTTTTTAGAGGCCGGTAGCGTTTCTTTGATTGAAGGATTGAATCAGGTTGGCCTCTTTAGGCTCTGCCGCGGCGAAAACGGCCCCGGTTCGCATCTTAATAATAATGGTAACCTTGATAATTGTGTGACGTACAGGATGCCGTATCATTCGCAGGCGTAGTGCGAGTTCGTAAATTTCTGATTTATCATTTTTTCACGCCGTAAAAACCGTTACAACAACGTTTTTATACAATGACTATGCGTTGCATAAGGGGATCTGTGCGAGCCGGCGTACGCCACGTCAATGTTGACACTTCAAAAGTAACCAATGACAATTGTGAATTTTAATCGTAGCGTTCATTTTGTTATCAGAATCTATTTCATGACTTATATTTTTATGCAATAGATTTGCATATGTCTTTATAATGATGAATTTTGGGCGGACGTACACTACATCATCAATGTTGGGGTTAGACTGGTTACCGGTCAATTCAATTCAATCGTCGATATATTCAAATTCAATTAATTAACTAATTGATACTAAACACTTTATCATATCATTCATTGTCGATAATTAATTGATAAATTAATATCAAACACTATATTATATTATTCATTGTCGATGATATAAGGCAATAAGTGTGTATCATTATTCTCCTAGACGTCAATTAATGTTCAAGTTAGTTTCCTTGTTTAGGTTGGGCATAATAAACCGCGATACTATTTGCGAAAATGCATTTCCAGGTACCTGCGCATTGGCTGTGTTTGACTGTTGAACAACTGACAATCAAGTGAAGCAAGGACGACGAAACGCTTTCGCTAATAAAACAAAATGACGAGCTGTCAGTAATTAAGTCAAGTGCACCGAGAGGCCGTAAAAAGATACCGTTAATGACGACGAAGATCGTTGTTCGTTGATGCTTTCAGAGACTCGATAAATCGACCCCGGCTGCACTGGCGAATATAAGAGATTTTTACGACGTACCGAACTTGTAAGGACTAATTTCTGATGTTGCTGTTGTTAAAAGCAATCTACTACACGCCACCTTCACCGTCCAGTGCCCTCAATTGAAGACACATATAAGTAGGTTCGACTTCTTGCTCTTGCCTTTTTTAATCTTCTTATTCTTAAAGCTCGCTCGTGTATATGCACGCGTGTAAGCGCTTTTTCGACACCACAAGCGCTTTTTCGACACCACCAGAGGACGACTCCCCTTCTTTGAGTTCCGCATGTTCCCAAGTTCCGCATTTTTGTTCTAAATTTTGTTTTTTTCACATCCAAGAAATGTCAAGAATAGTTTGCCTTGAAGATCCAGACACCTCCCCGCCCAGCTTCAAATTAAGACTTTTAAGAACATTCAACCAATTTCAAGGATTCAGAAATGCTCGTTTGCCTTCGGCGCTCGGCGGATACGGTTCACGGCATTTCAGACCCCCTTAAAAGAATCCTAGTGTCGACGCCCGTGGAAATACAAATCGGAAAAGGGAACATGGAATTCGATTGTTTTGAGCACCCACTCACTTTTATTAAGCAAAGCGATGATAGCAGAATACGCGAGTTATCACTTTGCCGCTAGTGTGCGGGGGCTTTGCATCTATCTCGCAAAATAATAGTGCAATTCGCAAAAAGCGGATAAGTACTCGCGCGCAGGAATTGAAGGCACACTTGAAACGAAATGCGGGAGGGACAGCGAAGTACATAGTTTCACGGCGAAACTGCCAATTCGTTCGCAATAACACATTTCAACGGCAGATTTTTATGTTCGAGTACTAACGAAACGAGGCGTTTATTGTGTTTCCCATAAATATTTCATTTGGTTGATATTACGTTTTTTCTTTCTTCTAAAAGGTCGTTAAGGTCTGCGGACAGATCCCTCGTTAATCTAAGTCGTGCGTTAATCGGCGTGTTGATTGCCAGTTACTACATGACGCGTCTATTAGGAATTTGTTCTTAAATTCGAAGTTGTATCGATCACTTTTATATTCGAGAGCGTCGAAATAAATCGGAGGAACGACCAAGGCAGTAAGTTTATATAATCGTGGACTCTAGTTATAAACCATGGTTTAATTGTTGCGATGAATTTCTATCACGAATTATCGATGTTTGATTAGGTTCCAATTGGATGAATGAATGAATGATTATAAACCTGAATTCCTCATTTATCCTGACTATATAGCAGGTATCGTTTGGGGGAAATGGCGTTGATTCCACAGAGGGTGGAAGTGATATAATTTAGGAGTGGCAGAGGAACGATTTTAAGTGACTCTTCTCCATCAGTTAAATGCGTTCACAAGATACTCGGTGTTAATTAATATTGCTTTCACTCGCTTAGTCAAACATACATGGAAAACGGTGACGCAACTATAGTCGTGTTAATTATCGGGTTAATGGGTAATTTTGAAAATAGATATGGTAGAGAAATACCATCCTCGCTTTGCCAGGGGTCCGGTATCGCTCCCGAACTCGCTTCAACCAGCTCCAGTCTAGCCTCACTACGCGTGATTTCGTTACTGGCGCATGACGTAATATATCGCTAAAACGTTCGTTGATCGGTCCATTAAACGGGAAATCAGACAGAAGCCCAAAGTCGTTTGTAACAAGCCCTGCGATTGGTACGACCGGATTCTGGTCGGCTAGTAACGACTCCAACGACTCGCGAGGTCAAGGGGTCCGGGGACGGCTTGACGGGTGAAGATTAAAACTATCATTCCCTCGTTGAGTTCGCCACAAAATTTAAATAAAATCGAAAATGCAGATTTCATGTTCAAATTTGTCAATTATCGGAACCATATCTACCAAAAGAAATCTTCAGAATCCGTGAATTGTGTATTCAAAATGATATCAAAGAAATACGAAAACTGTTTTTCGTTTTGTTGCGCGATGCTGGTGTGAACCACACCTGTTTATTTGATTAAACGTCTACTGCTGGCATATTAGGCCTAAAAGTTCAAGTGTCAACCGGTGCGATGTTGGGGTGAACCTCAGCCTTTTGAGTGCACTGTCGTAGGAAACTTCGTCCGTAGTAAGTCAACTTGGTCTGATCCCTTACGCTAAAAAGTCAAGCATAGAGGAAAATATCAATAAAAAATCGAGACAACAAAATGTGATAATCGAGTCTCACTCAGTCGCGACACGACTGGATGGTTGCAAAGCAAACGCCCGCACCGAGACAACTTGCCGAAAATAATCCCTCGGTGTCCAGTGGCATCCTTTGCGTATAAAGTAGGCGAATTCGACGTCCAATTCAAAACATTAGGCTTAAAGATGGTACCATATTAGTCCTTATCGGCTGGGTCACTTTTGTAAACCGCAATGAAATTTGTAATCAGTTAATTTCTAAAGCTGCCGGGTATCATAATGTTAGCCGTGTCGTGATGTATCAATTTTCAGCCTTATTGCTGTGTGTATCGAATATCGGATCGTATATACGTCGACATGTTGACTTTCAATCATTACCGAGTTCTATCGTGATTGAGGTTGGTGTACGCGCGATCTAGCGTTCCGCATTCGACCGCATTTAGTGGCTCGTCGACATCTCAAAATCACTTAGAGAATCTTGTCTTGCAAGTAATGCGTGTCAACAGCAAAGCCTGCCAACGACTTACGAGTGCATGACGTGTGAGCCACGGAATGCATCGACGAAGTCTATGCATGCGCAACATGTTTAGACGCCTCGATCGAATGTGACGTTTTTCGCCCGGCCTTTGTTACTGACACTCCTTTCTTAAAGAATCTTCTGCAACGGTCGATTTGCTTACGAATAATTCGTCGAACGCAAGATCAAAAATCGTAAACTTCTATCATTTTCATCAAGTTGGTTTTCAATCGAGGGATCTATGATCCGAAAACTCTGGACGTCGGTTCAGTAATGGATTCTTTTGTTCGGTCAATTTACCCGCCAGGTGGTGTCGTTGGTCAAGTCCAGGGGTCTTTACATTCTAAATATGCTCCAACGCTGTGGCGCTGTCGCTAAGAAATAACTCCGAAGTACGCAAGCGTATTTGGCGTCAAATTGTTCAACATTATGATGACTTGATCGTTAAAGTATGGCAGGGCCTTGACGAAGACGATGACGAAGAACGCCTGATGATCAATATTGTATCTCGTATTATAGCCTGTATTTTCATAGTTCGATTGACGAATATCCAGTTTGTGCAAAAAGTACGATAAAAGTATGATTTTAGATCATATCATTACGCAATGAAAAGCATCTAACAGAAATCCGATTATCAAATATAATGTAGAGCACAGTAGAATGGACCAACTGTTACCTTTTGGTTTCATATTCGCATAATTCAATCTAACGACGAAACACATGTACTCAACCCGGCACGTAGTTAACATCATAAACAAACTCAACATGGTTCCCGCTATCCACTGCGCTGACCAAGCCGCCCAGTTTCACGGGGCATTGATTACAATGGATTCTATAATGAAGTCATAAGCAAATCGGGCTCCGGGAAAGAACGACCAGACACACGTTTATAGTGGTGGCAAAACACCGCTGTATATCAGCGGTAATAAAATATATTTTCCTCGAAGATATAGACACACCTGTCGATATTAGTATTTATGTTCCGACGGTTTATACAACAAAGCCTGACGTAAAGGAAACAATTAGTTTAAAGGAAAAACAGCTGCCTAGCTATGCTTCAACATGTCGAAGGGCTTTTGTTCTCTCGTTCGAGAACAGCCCGCTAAACAATTATCTCCAGCTCGTGCGGTGTTTGTTTTCGGTAGCAAACGATCTAAAAATACGATCAGTTTGAACTTGTTGAAAAAGATATTCAAATCAGGGCCGATGGGATACAGGTCGCTTGAACAACGATGGATCTCAAGAAGTCGGCCAATGTTTAAAGAACAACACACATTAGTGTGGAGTAATAATGTGATATTTTTAATCTTACTGATGTTGCTTGTGAAGTCGCTGTAAATTTTAAAGCTTCCCCTTCCGCTGGTGGTGTAATCCCTTTTCGTACTCACGTCAATTGAAAATATAGAGGGGAGCAGAAAAAATGAGATCAAGATCATTAAAATATCGCAAAGGCTTAGAAAGGAGCGCTATTTCGTCTCGTATCATCGCAAAGTGAAATAATCCCCTGAATGACGATGTAAAGAGCCGATTGTATGCTGCAAACGTAGATGAAAATTACTATGTTCCTCGTCGTCATAATCATCTTCGAGAAACAACCTTCGACATCCAAGAAGCGCATCTCTAAACTGTATAGCTTTGCTAGATATCCAAGCTAATGCAGGAACGTTAAACGATAAATTGATATATGAAAACTACTACATTCTCTAGAAGTACCTAATGTGCGCAGTATTAAGGAAAACGAGTCGTTTTTCAAAATCATTTTTGTTTTTACGGGAGGACCCCTAACCGCCTTTAATGAGCTGATCATTGAGCTATGATTTCTAGGAATATAGTCAAATTCACCCCTGGATTTTTTTCATGGTTTAAAACTTCAGATTTCGACAAGAAAATGTGTGAGCGTGTGCGCGCGCGATGTAGAGTACTAAGACATGATACATTTTACGCTTAAACATTTACACGCCGTTGTGTTTATAAGTGTACTTTTTTTCCTGTATACCTGAAAAACCTTTATTCACTATTAGCTTCCACCATTAAACAACAATTCCCCGTTTCATCGGGAATGCGTATACCTCTGATGACAATTAGGGAAAAGAGGATGATGAAGATGATATTAATTGTCGGGGAAGGTCACCAGCGAATGAATTCTTAATGGCGCCATATTTTCCTCTACGGCAAGAATCTTTTTAATGTTCGCTAATTGCAGTCGAAGCGCCGGGCATATCGTATTACATTTCGGCCGCACTTACCTATACTCCGTCGGCGTAATTGAGATTCGACGACGCACTCTTCAGTATAAAACCGTATAGTAATAGTTCGAGGAAAAATTACGACGGATTTTTTTATTGTTTTACTCACACGCAAGGTCGGGCGAATAATTGTTACATGGAATTTTGTGTAAGGGTTGAAAATGATACCTCGTTTATCCGAATCGGTCGGGTCATCTTGTAAATCGCAGTAATATTTGTAAAGCCCGAAAACGGCACCGAAAAATACGTTTTTTTTTAAACGTGTGTTATGTTTTGGCGAAACAAATGTTATTCTGTGTGCGGCGGGCTTAATCAGTTCATTTCTATGATCGTGATAGATAAACAAATAATTTACAGGATAAGTAATATATGTACGGGTCAACACCTAAGGTCATCGGAAAGGAGGAACACTGGGTATCAATTTTTGGCTCAATCACGTTTAACGTTAGACAACGCAAGCGATTTTATGCAAATTATTCATTGTACAATCCATCTATCTATTTACACGCGATATTAACTCGCTCGATGCAATAATGAAAACAGCGTCAATTTACAGTGCTAAGTTGATCGAATTGTTGACAATCGAGAGCAATCGAATTTAGGTGATTGAGTCAATTACTATATGCCGTTGAAGTTCGATCAAAACCCGATAGCCCTAACCTCGAATACAATGATTAAAAGCCTATAATGCGGCAACTTTGAATCGCTTATCACCCAACGCGTGTGCTTCCGCATTTTATGATTTCGATTTATGATTTACGATTTCGAATACGGCAGCATCGATGGAAAATGGCTTGATAAGCCACGATCAAACGTGGTGAGTTGACGATAAAAATCCACTTTTTACAGATTTTAAAAATGTCAAAAACCGCTAATCTATTGAATGAAAAATTATATCAAAAGACACGACGAGATCCATCGCAAAGTGCGAGGGATAACTTAAGATAACTTAAGAACACGGAATGTTTTATATACAGGGGAGGATTCTAGGACAATTGCCCCCGGACAACTAACCCCCGGACAATTGCCCCTCGATAATTGCCCCCCGAATAAAATCCTTTTTTGATTTAGATTAACACCACCTAAATTCTTTACTTAGAAATTCATTTGTATATTATTGAATATAGATTTATAAGATATAGAATTACCGATGTTGTGTGCAGATCAAAAACTTTAAATCAGTTCTTGTGTATTTATAATTCACTTACTAAATTAAAGGAAACTTAATAAGTCCACTTATAATTGCATTAGTTAATGTTGGCTGAATTATTGGAATTAGTTTTAGTGTTACTTTAGCCAATCAAAAACTTTAAAGCAGTCCAAGAGTAATTAGCTAGAATTAGTTTACTTTGTCTAATTAATTTGAAGTAAAATATCCGTGCTACATTAAAAAGATTAAATTTGGGGGGGGGGGGCGATTGTCCGGGGGCAATTGTCCTGATACCCATGGGGAGAACAGGTAAGTTTCTGAATAAGTAGGAAGGAAAACTGCCTTAAAAGTACGGAATATTGACCCAATAATAAGATGAAAATCTACTTTGATACAGTATTACAGGGTTGGAAATCGAGAATGTATTCAAATAGAAATAGAAGACACAACGATGTTTCGAACTCACACCAGAGATCATCGTCAGGTGTGTCTCAGGTGCGCGATCGAAACGTCGTGTCGTGTCTTTTTTATTTTTGTTTGAATAAATCATTGATTTTTAAAAACTTTTAATCTGTATATAACGGGATTTAATCCCATTATCTGCTCTCCACGCTTGAGGGTGTTCATTCCATTATTGACCCGTTGAAACGGTGGACTAGTAGCAGTAAGGTACGGAGTTCGAGATGGCAAAACGGCAACGCCAACGCGTACGTTTAAATCGATACGGAAGCCCATTTGGGCAACAAAAGATATTCCTTGATGTATTCATATTTCGGGGTCTAAGAAATATATCTATAGGTAACATACTACAGAATAAAGCCTAATAAGAAAACGACCTCATCGGCCGAGGCCGACGTTTTACTCATACTATAGAATTTAACTAACCTTCGTCAATCAGGTATTCCGATTCCATTTCGATTTTGACTAAACGCTGTTCGCTATTTCGACATGAATTCCGCACAGTCAAACAATCAACACGGCGCGTATGTATAAATCCGCGCGAAGGAAAAAAGGTGATAATAATCTTCCCGACTATGATAGAATAAAGAAATAAGCCGCGCTAACGCGGGCATTATCACGTATCATCGGCGCGATAATCAATCTTAATCGAAGCGCTTTCGTATCGAAAAATCCGCGCCCGTCATACGACGACGGAGCATTCGTTTAATTGCGGTTAAACCCGCATCGGATCGGCGTTACCGCGCGGTATCGCGCCGTTCTGTGGAGTCGATCGGCAGTAGCCTACGCCGTATCTGATGCGTCGATCAAAAGCCGATTTCTGGAACAAGAGGACGATACCCCGCGGCGCTATCAGCTCTTCGCTCGAAATCTGCCGTTGACATGAATATAACGAATTATATAGTTATCGTTACGTCACTCGTTGTTAATCAGTTCTTACGTGTGTAATATTGGTTTTAGTGCGCGGTGTATATCGCGTCGTTTAGATGGCGTGAATTGGCGGCCAACGCGATTACGTATAAATCCTGCGACAAAAGGTCAACTGAAAGTCGTGGTTGCGCAGCGTCCGATGGAATCCGATTATTATTCAATTGTTCATCGATGTAACACTATTTATTAAGCGTTCGCAGTCGATGGCGTGATAGATATTGTTTTGTAGAAGGGTCAATGGTTTCAACAAATGACATGTGCGCTTTAACGCTTTCATTTAACTCGCGAACGCCCGACTTCCGGTCTAATTAATTACCTAGGTTACGTTGTACCGTACTGTTAATGCGTGGCTAATTGTATCGTGATGAAATTGATTGATACTAAAAGCATTTAAGCTTTGGCGCTTTGCGGTCATTGCACAATCAATAGAAGTCAATTGAAAAAATACGTTATAGTACATTACATAAAAAACTCGGTCTTTTAGTTTACGAGCAAAACGTGATCTTATTTTGCGGTAACAGCCTAGTGTTTCACTAATGCAACATCTTCGCAAGACACACTGAGCGACACGAAAATGGGGAACCCGTAAACCAGCGCACTGAGCGGCACAAAGCTATACTACCAGATCAACATGAATGACTGATTCATTTAAAAGAAAGGTTAATTCAGATTTAACTGAAATGAAGTAGAAATCTACTAGCGAACCTGGCGGATCCTCGCCTGCCATACGTGGAATCATCGATTGCCACAGTAGCACTGCGTAATCACGAAACATCGAATCGCAAACATCGAATCTGAGAAGCAAGCTACGGCCATATTATCACTGTACCTGAAAATATGTGTTTGTAAACATAGACCTAACACTTCGTAGCGTGAAGTCTACCGTATGATGATGTCCATTGGGTTTTGACTAATGAAATGATTTCTATCGGACAAAGAAAACTCCTGATGTTACAGCTGTACTAAATGAGAAGAAATCCTACGTGACTTTCCACTATGTACGTCACCAACTGTATTTCTATTTTTCAGCATTTGATCAGAATTATCTAACCGAACTAGTTCTTATATTGTAAATTGATTTATTGAGTTTCACGGTCGTATGTTTTCCTATTCTTACGATTACTAGTGTTTTGCACGCGGAGGCTTTTCTCGCTCGTCCAACACCGATGAACAATAACGTTTCAGAATATGACTCTCAGATTGTTACATTCCGCGCAATATTCTGCTCGCTTTCAACAACCACTCCTGAAACCGAGTTTGATTTTGATACGAACTACACGTTCGTCTAAAAAGTAGCCGGTTACAGAAACGCCGAGTAATTACGACGTACTCGAAATTGATATTTCCCCCACAGAGTTATCGTTGCATTAAAAGCATTTTCTAAATTTTACAAGCTGTCGTTCCATTAACTTATCGAAAACTAGTGATTGTAATCACGCTTACATCTGTACAGATAATTGGGCTCCCACAGTATAGGACCAGAACGAAGAGGGCTGTCGGCTCTGTGTTTAGAGCAACATCGAATAAATATTAAATGTCATGGATGTATTATATAGGCCCAGAAAATGCCCCTAGATGATAAACATTTGTTGACAAATATTTAGGCTTTTCTTTCCAAATTCACGACGGCTATGCGTGTTTGGCGACTGCAACAGTCATGGGGGGAAATGGTCGTCAATATGCTTAATTCCTTATTACTTTTACTGATGATAATTACTCCCACTGTGGCAATCGCCATTGATGGGATGGTGAGTTGATCATCAAAGCTCAGATTGACTTTCGGCCTGTTCAAACAAACGAGCCAGTCATGCATATGCAGTGGTCGACAATGTAAGGCGGCAGTTGGTGCGTGGAAAAATACATGTATTAATTGCCGGATGAATCGTGTATGTTTATAAGGCAGGGTATTCGAGGATACCATAGAATTATAAGCGAACGGGAAAGCCGACTCCTTACAAATCCGCTAGACAGCTAGTAATCCTGTGTTTTGTTCAGCGCCCTCACAGAATGCCAACGAATCACGAATCGTTTGGACTAATGACAAGAAAACTAACTTGAAAGTTTATTGACACAAATACGTATATATCGCTTTTATCATCGACAATGGAAAATCTGGTATAATATTAAGGATCAATAACGTAACTTTGAATTTGAATATGTGGACCATTGAATTGACTCGACCAGCAACCAGTGTAATGGGGCAAGCCCAATGTAGGGGGTTTGACAATTTCAAATGGCTCAGGATGAACTTAAAAAACGGCGGCTTTTTCAATCGGATTTATGTTGGGTCTAGAGGGTCCAGAGGGTTAGGATGTAGAAGTCCCAGGGGGTTAGGGTAAGGCTACAAGTAGTTAAACAGAAGCGATTCCGAAAATTCACAATTTAAAACGCCAATACTCGATGACGTAGTGCAAACAGGGAACCCCTTGAATAACGCATACTAGGTATCGATGTTATATAAAAAATATTATTCTCACGGTTTTTACGGCGTCAAAAAATCTAAAAACGAATGCAAATATCGTCTGTGCAGGCTGCAGGCTTTGCATTCATTACTGACACCGACGTGTTCGTATTGTTTGTTCAAGGTTGTTGGTAAGCGATGTACGAAAAATTAAACGCCTGACTAGCGTCGCACGTCCATATTTTGATGTTATTCGGTGCGGATTATTTTTGACGGCAGGTGCCACGCGATTGCGTTTATTTTGCAGAGAAATCCCGCATGGCGCATTTAACTACAGGCGTGGCAATATCTACATTGATTCAGCGGGCGAATCTCGTGGTTTATGGCAGAAATCTCCCTCCCCCATTCGTCGTTTGGTCGTCTTTGCTGACGCCACTTTCCCACTCGAAACTTACTAGACGCCTAGAACGGACTCGTAAATCTACGTACGTGTGAAATGATACGCGGCAAAATTACTAGCCAGCGAGCCTCACCAGGAACTGCCACCTGGGTCACTACACAATGGATATTTCTTTAAAGTTAGCACGTTGGAAGATCGAAGAAGAAATAGCCAAAACGATAGACTCGTTTACTGATGACGAGTCCATTCTAACGCCACCGGATCAGTGGAGATACTTTACTTTATTGATTATATCTTAATGTCTCAATTTCGCTTTTCGACCCATTTTGTCTGTGCAAATATCGGCGCCCGTTGTATGCATAGACTATGTCAAATACTGAATTTGATAACCGTGTGGTATAAACCTAATTGAGCATGGTTTCTGTCTAACTGTCTCGGGTTAACACGTTGAAAACAAAATCCTTAATTAACCACCTTTCACGATTCCCCACGGTGTGATGACTTACTGCGTTTTCTCAGCGCAGTTGGGATCGAAACTAAGAAAAGCTGAGAAAGCCGATATTCAAAGATCGGTGAATTGAACAACCCCTAAGTCGAACGTTTTCCACGCGCTGAGTGGTGTATGTACGTATATACTGTTTACCCACAGAGTCGAGTCGTTCAATCCATGATTTTCATTCGGGCGCTATAAGCCTACTCAGCTGTGAATTGTGCGCAGCTGCCGGGGTTTTTTCATTAATCTCCGCAATAAATGTGTTCAATAATGCCGTCTAAGCCCAATCGAGAAAACATTCGACGCACGGTATTACAAGTTTTATCGCCAGATTAAAACCACTTAACTGTGCGAAACTGCTGTAATAACATATTTATGGATATACGCTTGAATTTACGCGACCACGGGCGGGCGTATATCCCTTCGGGAAGGTTTCCGGGCGGTCGGTTTCCACTTCCGCTGAATGATATCTTTTGATGAATAAGGAACACGAGTTTTCTTTGCATTTTTTATTAGAGTGTTGATACCTTTTGTCGAGTGATGTTTAAAACAAGAAAATTGTCTTGGAAGTCTATTGACGCCTTGAAGAAAAATAACACACATATTGCTTTATATCGTCGACAAGAAATAGTATGATACAAATTTAAACCATATAACATAAAAGATCACTATCACTGAATTAATTTTGGATTTGAAAATCAATAAATGAATTTACCGGCAACCAGTCTACCCTCGATATACTGATTACGTAGTGACCATCCCCTCAAAAAGTATTTATCAAAATTGATCAAAAATGAAATAATACTTATCAAATATATTCAATTATGAAATAAACACCAAAGTTCACAATTGTAATAGTTATTTTGAAACGCCAATATTGATGACGTACATCGACCCACAGAGAACCCTTTAATGGAGCATACTGGACATCAATATACGTATATAAACATTATTGTAACGGTTACTACGTCGTCAAAAGTGCATTCGCTATTCAGTGTAATGGACAATCACTGACTATTTCGGAAACATCTCGGTCAATGCAATTGACATCACAAGCTTTACCTTAAAAACCACGATTCGCGTTGTGGGTGCAGCAATTCGGGGAAAATTGGTAAATGACGATGAGAAACAGAATATACGCCGAGGAGGTTTATGTCACTTAAACGAGCATAATTATCTATAGGGACTCCGAAGTTATACTATCATAGTGACGTTAGCCACGAAGATAGATGTCGTAAGTTCTCAGATGATCAGTTTCCTTAGTACTAATGCGGCTTTAACTGTCGGCCAAGTGGTTAGTTGTTTATGTGTTTCCTCGCTGACGTCCATCAGACGGCAGTCCGGGGAAGTTCTTGCGTCTCCATTAGGATCTGTTGATAGCGCAAAGGAAAAAGGAAACGATAAATTATTCCCCATATTCCGATGACCACCGCTGCGACGACGTAGACATGTGTGACCATGTGTGGCGTAATCGAGAATACAACCTCCGCATTCTGTTACTGAATCGATAGGAGCACGTGACCTTGATCTTTTAGCGATGAAAGCGTATCGCCCGAATGGCCCCCGAATACTGAAACTGATGAAGCGAATTGACACAAAGAACGTCGGAAATTCAACACTGTCTCGATGAAAAAGCTGCGTATATAAACAGTTTCTGGGTCAATTATGTACGTATCCTTGGTTTGATACGATCTCTAAATAGACATTAAGATACTAGCGAACACTCCCCTGAGAGATTTGGGCATTTTTTCATCTAAATAGAATGCTCGATTTATGTCCATTGAACGACAAAACATCCGACACGGATGAGACGGGATTGCCTCTCGAGGGACTTTGTTTATCTTAAAACGCGCCGATATAGAAGCTGTGAAAATTTGAGCAAATTTATTTCCTTATTTCTTCAGCTACATTAAGCAAGTGTTGACAGTAGTTTAGTAGCCCTAAAGCATCTGGCATCAGGACATGTATAATCATAACTTCTTCTTCTATGTCTGACTTCTTTCTTGTGCCCTAGTACAGTCCAGGATACCGATATTTGACCTGGCGCTTATTACGTTGCTATCAGAGAATTCCAAAACCGAACCGTAACACACTGGAACCACACGTTGGTACGATGCCTTCCAACATAAGTCCCAGACATACACTATATACATATTATATACCACTATTCGAAATGTCCGGACTTACTTAAAGTGGGTCATTAGTAAGCCAAAGAGTTTGGACATTACGATAAACGAAATCCATTACTGTTGCCCACATGATTTGTATAAAGATTGTACTGGCGCTAATTTTTGCTACTTTCCACTCATCTCACGATAGTCACCCTCGACCGTCTCTTCACCTCGGTGCGATGATTTTTCCAATTGGCCACCTTTTCGTTTATCTCGAACACAGGCGCGGTAGCGATTTCGTCGTAATGGCATTCGCGTGTGATTTGTCGTGATACGACCTCAATTGTGGAATTCTTCAAATTCACCGAAATGAAAAGAGTTCGATTAATTAATTCGATTCCGTAGACACAATTTATTACAGTTCCACAAGATCCATGCCTGATTCAAAGAAATGCCATACGCATCAAATCTATTGAGCTCTGTGAAATCGTTCTGCGCAACGAGCGAATACACTATACACTTTTTCGCGTATTGCTTCCAGTCCGATTATTTACGGTGGAGAGCGGATTTAAAAAAAACTGCTCTAACAAGCAGCCAATCCCGTTTCAAAGTTGTCAGGCTTGCTGTGACGATATTTGCACCGCCACACGAGCCCTGTGTAACAGATAATACGGCGCGCAGTGGGCAAACGAACATCGGGAAAATTATTCGCCTAAAAACCGATATTACAGATCGATGTATCTCGTATACAAGAGCGAGATAGTTTGTTTAGTTAGACGTGTTCGATGCAGGTCTGTTGCGTACTGACCGCTTCCTTGTATAACTTGCAAAGATTTTTGCGCCGGCCAGTCTTCAGAATCGTAGCCGAGCGATCAGTTTAGCTCACGAGGACTTAAGGCATTTAATTTACTTTCTACGAGTGTAGTTTAATCATTTCTACACGGAACAATTTCATCAAAGACGTTCACCAAGCCTTATATCGGCACACTCGAAATTTTCGAGGACCTGGGCTAGCGAAATTCTGCCATCGCTTATGACGTGCAGCCCGACATCAGTTCTGGTTTTCGCTCACTAGATTCCACATTGTTTTCATGATTTCAAAAAAAACAGTCAAATCCGTACCTGACCTATTAGGATCGATCTTGGTTTATCTAGAGACGTGCTTCTCATTTTTGGATGTGGGGGCTAAGACCTATGTCAATCTCATTCGAATAAACTTGTTATATTCAAGTATTTGTCTGACATTTTAGTGGTGCCATCTGGTGGGATAGCTCGTGGGCCGGCGGGCAGTCATTCGCATACTATTTTGCATTAATCAATCACTAGAGCTTGGAGATAGATATTGTGTGATAGCATACCCAGTTAGTTGCCTGTCTAATATAAACTTTAAAGTCACAAAATACAGAATATAGCTCAACAAACTACAAAGTGTGTACCCTGAATCTTTAAACGTGCAGCAAGAATTATGCGTTTTTCATAAAGCTTCCATCTCATGATACTCATGTCGCAGTGTTGCAGATTTATGGGATGAATTTGACGTGATAGAAAACTAGAGATTCGTGCAGTTTAAGCGTCGTCAGAGTTAAAAATGGTTTAACATACGGCCTTCGACATTTAATGGATGACGTATATCATATAGATACTTGGACCATAACTCTCAACGATGTTGAAAAATTCATTACTCGCGAATAGTATCGGATTCGGAGAGGCTGTTCTGCTTCTTGTTTCAGGCGAAGTCTCATTACTCGCGATATCGTTATGGTAATACGAGTACTCTGTCGTTAGTTTGAAGGGCGCGTAAGAGCGACTGATCTGTTTGCGGTTTGTTGCGGAGATTTGCTCTTTCGAGTACGCCATCGCGGGAAATCGTCGTGACCGTAATGATTACATAATATACGCCGGCGAAGACGCTAACTCGAGATAATAGTCGTATGGAAACAAATTCTTTGATATGGCTAGTATATCGGGATTTTCTAATGTTACTGATCCGTTTTTATCAACGCACACCGCGATCGATAAGCAGATCGCGACGGCGATGGTTTCAAACACGCAGAATTAGATAACGCTCGAAAGAAAAACGAAGCGAAACGCACAAAAAGCGTGAATGGTTCTTACGCAGACACGACTACGTAATTTGATGACACGACGCGTTGTACGTAAGAATATCACTCCAACCAGAATAAAAAATCGACCGTTTCTCGCGCCCTTAATGAAAATGTGATGTCATTCTTTGATAGAAAAAGAGCTTAGCGCACCTAGCACGAAATGAACATGACACAACACTTTTTTGACGCCGTAAAAATCGTTATTTGAATACATCGAAATCTTGTGTGCACTATATAAGGGGTTCAGTGTGAGTCGATGTGCACTACGTCATCGACTGGGTGCGCAGGTACGTGCGCAGGTTTGCCACAGGAAAACTTGCGGCACCAATCAGATCGCCCGCTCGTAATACAGCGTTATTGCATTTACCGCTACAGCGCACCGTCTTGGAAGCAGTTAACACTGTCGGTGGACACCCGAATAATACGTATGACGTCCGAGTGTGCCATATCGGACGCAATTAAAACTCTCATTGAACGACCAAATGGCATTTCGCAACAATACTTGTGACGTCCGTACACAGTGCATCGTAAGAATTCAGTTCAAAACCAATCTAGCCACGGTTTAAAAGCGTTTAAAACCTGACTCCCATGTATCGCTAGAATGACAAACCGGGTCGGTCACCCAAAATAGGGCACTCCTCTTTGTTACCGGTTTCATTAAGTGCCCTAGCATGCTGCCTAGCCATGGTTTTCACTGTATTGACGTAAAAAGCCGTCGAGAATCGTCGGTGAAGGAATAGGTTACCGTCACTCACCAGATGGCGCCACAAAACACTGGGTCATTCGTAATGAGAATCAGTTCATTTTCGATGAAACATGATTTTTAGGCTTCCGAATTCGGTGTGAGGTAAAGATTTCGCTAAAAATTGATGAACTAATAAAAAAAGTTGACTCAAATGTAGAGTGAATCGATACGCGGTAACCCGCAGTGCCACTAGTGAACCTGGTGGAATTCTCACTTGCCACAGTAGCGTTTCGGGTATCCCATTGTATAACTAACGAGGACGACACCGAAATGAAACACTTAGATCGCGTTTCACGTACGTAGCGTCTGGAGTAAATTCGATTTTAACGTTCGATAGAATAACCCATTCCGCTGCCTAAAAAGTGCTCATTTGCGGAATTAAGTAAACGCGTGTACGTAGAAATCAGATTTATTTCGTTGTGTCTCCCAGCTAACAACGCAGAATTAGGACATTCGCCGTATTTCGAAATGGACAGCCTGTTGTGGCAAGCATTGTTGCGGTGACGTACACAGCGCGTCAATCTGGAAGCGGTTGATAGATCACCAGGGGCCCCGTCATTCGGATAATACCTGGTCGCACTGAATGCGGTTCCCGTAATTCCCCCAGTAATAACGCTTTATGAGAAAGCCGGCAGCTTCCTGACGGCCGCAAAGGCTGCGAGTTGATTGCATCGGACACCGCAAATTAAAAAGCAGCTGGCCGCGGAAAATTGCTATCGGTAATACGAAAATGAAAAAGATTATTTCCAGAACGAGCTCGATTTCATTTGGTTATCCGGTAGAGAGATCTTCCATGAAATAGAAGCCCGCGTATAGAGCATTGATTTGAATGAAAGGAAAGGTTCGTTATAGCCGTTGTCCTCCACCACCAACCAGCAAATATAGTACATACCCAGCGAGTTTAAGAGAGTATTAACTATACTTCAAGCCCTTAAAATACCTAAGATGTAAACATTTTCTATTTCGAATATTCAAGGGCGGATCCAGGGACCCCTGTCGAGGGTAGCACAGGGCATTCCGAATTTTATAAAATCACCTTTATGCTGCAATGACGTGAAGAGCTTTCTAGCAAATTAACCTGCATTGAGATGCAGTTTCCAGGCAATAAAGACACAATCTTGAAGAATTGTGTTTTTGGTTAAAATTATCTACCACGTCTGGTAAAAATGTGCCCTTTACTTTATGGGCATGAGAAAAAAGGCACAAGATTTTCGCGACGGTACCACGTGCATACGGTGCTACCGTATGAATCCGCGCCTGTTATTAAATACCCGAGTGAACGGCGTGTGAGTGCAATGCATGTCGTATGGATTCTTCTGGGTGTTACGGACTAGATAAACTGTGTCAGTCTCTCCGTGTAGCCCCATTATCCTGTTACATTTTTCTCCTTACGTTATATTTGTAACAACGTCCATTCGCAACATTTTCACGAACATAATTACCAATTACAATTTCGATGAAGAACTGTTACTCCAACTACCCGGTAATATTTTCCCCCATTAAAACCAATATTCGCCGTGTTCTAATATGCCTCGGTGTATACGGAAATTGCAGGTACGTACGTATAGGCATGATTACCCCCGGATAAGACTAAAGCGGCCGGAAAATTACTGATTCAACGACGACTATAATCATCTCATGTTGCGCAATATTTCAACGGCAGCAGTCAGCCGGGGGAAATGTCGACGGAGATATCGATGGCCAAAGCCGTCGTGAACAATATGGGAATAAAAATAACTAGCGTGAATGTCATTCTACCATCCATTAATAAATCTCAAGTATACTCATCGACTCGCTGTAAACGCAAAATTGAATATAAACACGTGGCGATGCCGTTATCACCAAGTCAAAATTGACATGAGAAAATACGACACCTTCATTGATAAGGGAAATGCGTGGCATTTTTTTCCTCGAGTAAATTCCATACAATCATCGGATAGTTTTAACAGTTTCATCTTAGACTAATTTTTTTGTGGGAGCAAAACAGTAAAATATATGGTCCCGTAATAGCATTTGTTTTGATGAAATGTCACCCGAATCCAGTTAAACAGTTGTGAGTTAGAGTTAACTCTGAGTTAAAGTTAGTTCATTTTCAATGAGTTAACTCTGAGTTAAATCTTAACTCTGAATTGTTGAACTAGACCCCGAGGCCTGCATTTTAGTTGGATTCTGATAATATTATTCGTCATTGCCAAATCTAATTCCCGGCTTTTCTTATACCATTTTCCTATATAGAAGTGTTTGCTCAGCACGATCACGTTAACACGAAACTACCGGTACTACGATGTAAAATTCTACGATCTCCTATTCATTTCTATAGTAATTCTATAGTAAATATACACGCTAAGTACGATAGTCCATAATGACTTCACCCATGTTTTAAAGTTTGACTTTTCCGCATTATTTATTGCGTCGTCCGACGGACGTCAAGCGTGTTGGTATTTTCTGGCAGTTAAAGCGACTACCAGCAAGCAGTACGGTCTTTTCAGGTAATCATGGAATCGAGGTAATCAAGGATATGTTTTTATCAAAAGGGTTAAATACGAATTCGGTTTTTTCGATGATTTTTTATTTTCCCACGGGCGTCGTTCTAACGACGTTCGACCTTATATGATTCCACTATAGGACCTCGGCGAAGTCAGTCGGGTGCGGACAGAACCTGTGTCGTTGTTTTTTATGGTCAACTGTTAATTACACGGCTGGCTCGTGCCGAGTACGATTTATCACGACTGGAACCATCTGTTACGGCAAAATGACCTACGATTCGATTACACCTAAGGACCCCGGGGACTCACTGGTGGCGTTGTGACTAGTGGTTATAAAACCATTTCGAGATGTTAGCTACGCCAGTGGTGGTTCTTGACTAAACGTCAGTGTTCGAGATTCATTTTCTTCTTCAACGGTAAATCTAGACCGATTCAATGAGCGTCAACCCTAGAGTAACAGTTTGGCTATAAACATGCCGTATCATTTCACGTGTCTCCAGCATAGCGCGGATAAAACACCGCGTCACGTAGGCTCATATAGGAAAATATATTACCAATTTCGTCTCGACGTCTTAGAGTTTAGGCGACTTGATAATAATACGTCATGTACGTGGTTTACAGGCGGACGGCCGGGCCAACATTAAAAGCTCAGCAGAAACGAGGTGTAAAATTGTTTTCCTACTAGTCACATTTTTCGGTGCACTTTACAAGAACTAACGTTCTTTTTGTTAAACAACCACTTATTTTGATTTTCGGAAGAATACAGTAAAACGAATCGAAACTAGAAATATATTTCATCGGCTTAAGACGTCAAATTCGAGCTTATTCAACAGTCGCACATTTTTCGCAAATGAAAAATAAATCGTTAAAGAAAAATCTTTAAAGGATAAATGTCGTCGACGACGACGAACATTATAATGTTCCGATAAACAACGTTATTAACTCAATTAGTTTTTTCACACGATCAATCATCGATGTTTATAATTTTCGCCGCTTCGTTGCATTCGGGATTTTATCAAAATACGACTCGAAATAAGCCCACAATATGAGTGACGGGTAAAATTGATTGCGTTTCTTTTGATCGCTCTAGCGTTGAAAAACATTTCCGTCCTTTTTCATTCTACATTACATATGTATATGCTTAATACAATATTATATAGATTACAGTAAATACAAATATCTTCTGGGTTTCAGATAAGCTCAAATATCGATCAACAAGCCCGGTGGTTACCGTTTCAAGTTACATCGAGGAATTCAGTTCGATAATTGTTCAGAACCCCGCGAGGAAAGAAAAATTAAATTTCAGAATTATCAATAGATAGAACCTCATCCCGTTCGATTCGGCCGAAAATCAGATTAGATTTTCAATTATTTCCCCTATCTATCGGTTTATCGGGTATCTCAGATTAGCCTTTATACAAAATTCCGACGCGTGACAAACCGCTTAGCAACATCGCCATACACACACATCTATATACACGGTATTTTGACGCGGAATACGGACGTGTTGCGCCGTTTCTGAAATCGATAATGCTCTGGCGGCTTCGGCGGCGATCCCCCCTCCTCTTACCGCACGGGTCCATTAAATTCTCGTGCGTTTTTACAGTTAACTTTTACGAGTGCTCGTTATTTCCGGCATGAACGCTATAATAATAACTTCGCTGACTTCGCCGAGTGAGTTTTGTGGCCGCACTTCTGTTTCAATAACGTCAAACGTGTCATAAATTCCAATGAATGAATCCGTTTTCCACGCTGTGACTTTCCCTCCGCTTGAAATTTCGTAACGCATCAATCACACGACAAATCGCTTATAGCGTGTGTAGTGGAGTGACGTGTCGACACAACGCGATGGATGTGTTCGATTATGCGTTCCGCACACGATTTTACGTCCGGGGTGTTTGAAACTGTACAACTCCGGCAGACTAGAAAGCGGTCGGACAGACGACCGCGTGGTCCCGGAGCCGAGTCGACTATGATGTATACAACATAAGGAATGTCTAAATTAGATTTCATGCGACAGGTCGATTATCAATCGCTTCCGAATCAGACCCGCGCCGAGTGGGGGTTCGAGGGTAGCGAACGAACCCCTAAAACTTTCAAAGTACCCCTCAAAAAGTCAGTGTCAAAAAGTGTGGGTCAAGATTTTTGGAAATTTATCGCGCATACAATTTTCATAGTTTTTTTGGAAAATGAAAAGTAATTCCTTCTCGATGATTTGTTCACTTACGCGCGCACTTCAAATTCAAGATCTGTCCTTTTTCAATAGGAACGTGCCCATTTTCAAGGTGAAAAGTGCCCTTTTTCTTGAAATAGAACATTTTGTTAACAGTGTCGTTGCGATAGATAAGTAAGCTTTTACGTTACAGCTACTCTCAAAAAATATCGTTTTACAAGTGGACGATAAGAAAGTAACCCATTTTAAGATCGCTTGTCAGATTCCCTGTTGTAGATTTATTAGCCACACGTGCTTCAGATTTGCAGTGATATGTGACAATATAATCACACATGAGAGTTAACCAGGATTCGATAGTTGTATGTACCAGCTCGACCTTTTGTCGACCCAGTTCGGGCAATCTTCTGTCCACACGTCATTACCGTTTAGACACATTGCTATCGCCTCATAAATATTTGAAACTCTTTGTTTTCAGAGATTCTGGTGACGATCTGAACGCATTTAACACAGTCTTAAACATCGGGGGCCGGTTGCATAGTCATGGCTTAGACTTAAGACCAGTCTAAGACCAACTTAGTTCTATAGCCAATCCAACAGTTTAAGACCAGTCTTAAGATTTAAGACCACTTTTGGACTTAAGTCACGACTGTGCAACTGGCCCCTGGGCCCAGTTCCATAGTCTCGAGTTAAGATTTGACTCCCAGTTAAAACATTGAAAATGAACTAATTTCAACTCAGAGTTAAATCTATTTCACAACTGTGGAACTGGATCCTGAGTTTCTGTAAAGCGTACGTATTGCGGTCTAGTTCCAATGACACTCATAAAGCCTATACTTCAAGTTATTCAAACCCGTCGCGTGTCTTCGTGTGATATTTGTCATCTGCATTACTTATCTAATTATTGGTAATATCGACTGATACTCGAACTTAATATCGCGATATCCGAGTTATGCGGAATGTGGGTTCAAGACCCAGTTATAGAACACAACACTGTGACAACTTCTTTCCGCTGGGAAAAAAATCAGTTTCCGTTCGGTTTGAAGATGCTTGATTTCAACGATCGAGATCCTGCCAAATGATTATTACAGATTCGGAACAGAAATGCATAGTTCTGATCATTAAAAATCTAAAGCTGGTTAATTTGATATTTCTTTACACGGAATTTTCTTGGGAGACATGCTAATAAAAGGTTATCGGCACGACCTAAATGTCATATCAATTACGACCACACGGAGGCTATTGAATTCGAGGTTTAAAAGGATTTGCAAAGATTTCACCAAAGAAACCGCACAAAAAGAAACCTTTTTTGGATGTCCATTATAACTGGAGAGTCGCACGGAAGTATCACAATCATATCTAGTTTCAAATAAAGTGGAAGACTTATACAACCTATAGCGCTGGTAACGTGAAAGTCAATTGGATTGAAATGAAGTCCTTATGTATTCAGTGTCTACGTACACAACAGTGAACATTTGAGTTCACAAGGAAATAATTTGGAAAAAAATGATGAAGTTCAAAGGATACATTCAAGGGTGTATCGAAGTGGGCCAAAGCTACCCTTCTTTTTTGCGGATAGAATTTTTCATAACCTAGCTTAAGAAAGTAACACATATACGGTGGCAAATCATTGCCAGTCGTCTAGTTACTCTAGATGTTCGGAAAACGACCAAAACTTTTGAAAATTGTCTTTTGTCTTTGGGGAGGGCCCCTAAAACCTTTACCTTAAGGACTTCGCGCCTACGGTCACGCATCTAGTACGTGTATGCAACAAGGCTTTGGATTTGTTTAGCCCCCCACCCCATTCAAAATCCGTGGATCCGCCTACGATATTGGTATTCCTATCCATCATCACGTCGTCTAGATTGTAGCTTATCGCTATCGCAAAGGTTGGCGTCGAAAAAGTGTCACCGTTTTCCCACTAATGAATACCGGAAGAAATCCTATATGATAATAGCGGATTACCCACTGAGTGCTACTACACTCGTCGAGCTTGTCTTATCATTCAACGTATTGTCGCCAGTTCATGAGCGCTGTATGACGCTCGCAGCGAAATTTCATTATTATTTACTACCGTTCTCGATAGCTGCATGTCGTGTAATTATGTGAATGCCTTTTTTGAATTTATCCGATAACAAGAAACCTGGCGGCGAGGCTCAATTTTTCAGATGTCAACTCCGTCTGTAAACACGGTAATTGTAACCGTTCTCGTGGAGCGGCATGGTTTTCTGGAGGATAATTGGCGTCGAAAATGTGTGTTCTTTGTTTCGCCGAAGCTCATTCCCCGAGGGTGCGCTTCGCTCTTTTCTCTTAACCGTTTCGACAACAACGTGATGGTTTTTCTGGGTTTTCTTAAATCGAAATTAGAAATGCAGTTCTCGTTGCGTTCCGATGGGTTCATATCACTACCACGTAAGTCGATTAAGGGATCAGCACTGTTCTTGATACGATGGACTATGCAACGGGCCCGCATCTCCGCAGTGTAATGTGACCTCCATAGGACCGCATGCATCGTCTCGTGGAGGGTTAACGCGTTCGCCCGTCAGTCAACTCGACAAGAAATTCTGTTTCACGCAGATGGGGAAACTGCGACCTCCTGTGGCATTCGAGGATTCCACTCATGGCAGGCGAAGATCCGTCAGGTTCGCTAGTAGTAACTCGGTCTTCCGCGTTCGATTTCTTCTACATTGCTATTAAAACTGAATCAGCTGTTTCGTGAAAATCAATAATCAATGAAAACTATTCCGATATCTTAGAAGAAAAATGAATTCATGTATATATTGGTAGGTCATGTGATAATGTATTGATTCGGGAGCCTAAGAATTCAGTCAAAAGTTCTGAGAAAATGAACTAATTTCGTCAACGTATGACTGAGCGCTCGTCACGCTAACCGGTAAGATAGTTGGTGTTGCGGTTCCCCATTCCATAATTCATGTCATATGCGATATGAAATACGACCGCTGCAGCAGATAAGATGACGTACAAAATCAGAGTCGACTTGAAAGTCACTTTAAAACAGCTGGCTATTTCCTACGAATCGAGTAATATTCACTCTATTGATATCCCCCCGGAATTTCACTTCAAAAACAGCCGACCAAAGACCAGAACGAATTTCTACGGTCGGATTTTACACATCGTCTCGATTTCGTTTGGAATGAGTTTCTTCGGCTTTCGAAACGAAAATTGGATTAGATATCGCAGTTCTGCGCAATGCTATCCGCCTTACGCCAGACTTCGTTCGTTCGATCTGATCTAGCCCGATCCAGAAAACAGCGCACAATTCATTTCATCTATAGAAACAAACGAACACAACGCGAAAAAGAATATTCATCGATCATGATAGAACAGATGAAGAATACGATGTGCGTTGCACGCTTCGGTAATTTCAGCCATCATAGCGTCACACAATATATACACAAATTGCCCGTCTGGGCTGTCTATCGTTTTATGTCACCAGCAACCAAAGGCAATACCGGTATCTTAATATACGTCCATTGTCCGTAGAAAGAGAGATGTATTGCTCGGACGGAATAAGTGACAGATCATCTAGTTTCTATACGTACCCGTATAGTTATGTTTCATTCGCCATATACCAACCCATGGTTTCCATAAACGAATTAAGAGTCCATGTTACGACTATTACTTTTCTCGTCCCCGTGCTTAGACCCACTAGAGCACACCCCAGTACATGTCTACATCATACTCGGATTTGTGGTAACTTTACAGGGCCACGAATTTTCATTTTCCTGTGAGCTTTATATAATGTAGCTTGGTTTACGGGGTAGACCTATTCAATTATCACTTAGAGGAGGAAATGAAAGTAGAAAATCCCTTTGTGAGATAAAATCACTTTTTGAAGGAAGAGGAACTATCGATAGAGCAATATAAATATGCCCAAAATGATTCTTGGAACATTCGAATTCTGCACACTGCGATCAAAAAAGAACCTCGCATTTTTCAATTCTTATTCAAGCCCGGATTCTCATTCGGCGGAGGCGAAAAATATTTTTTTGCTCATTTTGTCACCGAATTCGTTCCACGGACGGGAATAAAACAAAAAATTCTTTTTTTTTACTTTTCTTCAAATTTCGGTGGCGGTTCCAGTAAACCAAGCTATTAAAAAGCATTTATGTTTGTGTGTATTTTGTTTCATGTATGATGTGTGTATCGGTTTCTTTTTGTGTTGTTTTGTTTTTGTCTTAGTTAGGTATTGTAAATGTTCTTGTAATGTAATGTATTGTATTGTATTGTATTGTATTGTATTGTATTGTATTGTATTGTGTAGTCTCTTTTTATTAACATGTCTTGTCTTAGAAAGTTTGTTCTTTATAGAGTTGGTAAAGATTAATTGAACTGAATTGATTATTCATACGAAATATGAGTATGCAATCAATAACGACGACCTATATTCACCATGTCTGGCGGTCCAACAAAACTACGTCCCCGGATTCCCGGTTCGATTACACAATACGATCCCGTGGTGGTACTGGTGCCGGTCGATTCTTTGAAAAAAAAGATGTTCTAGAAATCTATATCCGGGCGAACCATCATGAGAAAACAATCAAAACGAAACGTATGGAGCAACCGATATATTGATCGAAGATACGGCTAACCTTTGTCTCAGACGATATTGTCATGTGAAATGACCAAGGTCAATGTGATATTCGTGGGAAGCTTTATCTTAGCGGCTCATTGCGCGGCAGACCATGAATATCGGAGAAAAGTGTTACATATCTTGGATAAACATTGCGCACAGACGACCACTGAGTGAAAGAAACAGACTCGATACATGAACTGCTAATTTCTCTAACGATCATCAGATTTCATAGGATGTTAATGTATTGGGATCAAGTCCGATATACGGCATTATTGTGCAATGTGTAGAGTTATTTTTTGAGAAAATCGGGGAATTTGGAAATATACTACTGCGCAGGCTGAAATTATGAAAGAGTGAAACTAATAGAAGTTGACAGGTCGCCACCCATTCCCATCGTTTACACAAACTGTCGACTGTCAACGGTCATTTGCTGTGTTGATGCTGACCGAAGAATGCAGTATGACTCTACACACTCACTATAATGCCATATACTGGACTAGCTCCGTATACATCGAATACAAAACAAGTCGAATTTTCAAGCCGAAAAGCGGCATGTGACTTTGGTAACACTCATTCCCCCTTAGGTCGCCTCGTCCCTGCGGTTCCATTTGCTGACATTTTGTATAGATTGACATTTAAGAATATTCGATAGGTTTTGTTTGTCGGAACGTAAGAAAGGCCAACCGGAAACCCATCTCAAAGATTGGAAAAGCTTCGCGTGACGCGGCGCTGGTGAAAATATATACGACATTCCATTTTAATCTAAAAACTTTCCGACGAATCGATATCGGCGCAGTAAGCGAATATGTTTTTAATCGAGTGGCATCGTCGCCAGCACATCAGAAGCAGACGGAGAGAGACTTAAATCTTTTGTTCGAAAATCTCCGTCCATCGTCTCAGTTTCCTTGTTTTGTATACACGTATACATTGAGAGAATTAATATTCGAGCCAGTGCAAAAAACGGCTATGGTTTTGTGGTTTTGAAGAGATCTTCTTCAAGATCGCAAAACCACATCAAAATCGGATGTACTGTTGTCTCCCTTCCTTTCTTTCTCCCTCCCTCCCTCCCTCCCTCCCTCCCTCCATCCCTCTCTTTCTCCCTTTCTCTCTCTCTCTCTCTCTCTCTCTCTCTCTCTCTCTCTCTCTCTCTCTCTCTCTCTCTCTCTCTCTCTCTCTCTCTCTCTCTCTCTCTCTCCCTCCCTCCCTCCCTCCCTCCCTCCCTCCCTCCCTCCCTCCCTCCCTCCCTCCCTCTCTCTCTCGCTGCGGCTAAATTGTTAGCGGCTTCCTAAACTCTGTAAATAAATATTGACAGTGAAACGTTGTTTCGAAGAATATGATCCATCATCTCAGGGATAGTTCCATAGTCATTGCTTAGACTTAAAACAGAATCGAAAAGTCTCGACTATGGAATCGGCCCGTCAGGAGAAAAACCAATTCGGCTGATGACAGACACATCAACCAGCATAAATACAATAGACCTTTCAATCATTCAGTATATATATCGCGGTGTTTTAAAACTGCGCAGATGTGAAATATCTCTTTCCTAACAACTATCGATTCGACGTTCGTTTTTCGTGCACTCGCGTAACCTTGTCTGTTTTGTCGCTCAGAAGTCATTTCAAATTGTCGTTGTTCGTTAAATCACATGTATGCCGATCAGCCAGTCGGAAAGCAAATACATCATCGCCAACTGACTGGAAGTGGAGCTTCTGTGTAGGCGATGATTTGTAGACCGAGAAAAAGAAAAGATGCAAAAGGCTATGATGAACTTACTGCGATTCGCCCTATCGTGTTCAAACAAAACTCAGCGACAACTTCCCCACAACAATACCATAATCCGGAATACATAAGCCACTATTACTCCGTACTAACAGATGTTTTGTATAAAAAAAAAACATCATACATATGATATATATGTAAAGACTAATTTCATGTGACACCTGGGGCTGATATACAACTGTAGTTACAAGCTGTCTGCGAACCTCGGGACGTTTGTCATGACAAAACAAATTTGGTGCAAGACCTGATTAACTGTGATTTATTATGAATTGCGTTGCGATTTAAAAAACCGATCCGACTTCGTGGAATTGGCGACGATTTTATTGCGAAATACGTAAGATCCATAACGGTTATTGGGTTTCCTTAAAAAGAAATATTTCGAATATTGATAATGTCATTTATATAACGCAGGTATCCTAAGCGGAGTCTGGAGTTCAAACGCGCTCTAAATTGGTATTATCAACCCCAGCTTAAAACTTTAAGCATATTGCCTATAGGACACTCGGTAATGTACGGGGTTCGAACCCACGACCTAGCTTCGAAAGCTCTAACCACTCATCCATACCGCACGAATTCGGTACTGGTATTCTACAATGGGACAACGATTCATCCACGATTACAAAAAGATCGTTATCGCAATCGCAATCTGGAGGTATCGTGAAGCAGAAACAGATGGTCGGCCAGTTGCGAAGTCCAGTGGCAATTGAATCATGGGTGTCACCAGAGGGATTTCAGCAAATTCGAATTTACTATCTGGTCAACTCGGTACCATGCACCGATTCGCCGGTCAGGCCTCCATACGCTAAGTCCAAGAAAGCAACGGTAGAATTGAAGGCAAATAACATGATGTTTAAACGATCAGCTGAACTGTTACTTTTGATGCGAAAATTAAGCATGGAAACTTGATTCTGCTTTCTATCAATGTAAATATGCCTAGCTACAACTCAATGACAAACTCTGTGCATCAATATTGGATTTTTCAACGAAAAATTCAAATATAATTCACATATGAATGGGTAGTTTTTTTATAGATATTTCAGACATACAGAATATTTTTTTGGATGATCCATACTAGAATTCTGAAGCATTGATAGATACAGATAAATTCGCGGTCTATGCTGCATTTACGTTTCATAACTAGATGATTACGTCCGATGATTGGATGAGTTTAACAGCAATGAGAATTAGGCCGTGAAATTGAAGAATCATTTCATTCGATGTTTAACCCGCAATGGCGTTTAGTGTTTCGGTGACGATGGAAAATACATCAACGGTCTTGCTTCACCTCAATGCATCAGACGTCACGACGGAAAGAGGAGGGTTTGAACCTCATCCGCGATGTAAATACATACACCACGCAGATTATAAGCCGTTTCACGAAAACCTTTATATACGAGTCATGACTTATATCATTTTTAGTGTGTCTGTTTCTGGAGTCTTTTCAAATTTGTTTTCTTTTATAATTCTAACCAAAGAACGTTCGACTAACACGAGTATATTCTATTTGAGATGTTTGGCCGTTGCCGATCTGTCAACAAGTCTGTCTTACGTGTTCATAGAATTTCAGTATCATCTATATGGTCACACTTTGTTACTGGACATGACCGCTAAATTCAACCACGATATGAAACGTCTTTATTCGTACACACAAAATCTTAAATTCATATTCGGATCGTTTTCTAGTCTGATAACAGTGCTAATAGCTTTAGACAGATATATCGTAGTTTGTTGGCCTCTTAAAGCGGTAAGAATTATAACCAGTAAGAGAAGTTATATCAACGTCTCTTCGATTGCGATAATTTCTGCAACTGACATCATTTTCAGAAATATGTTTCGGTATAAAACTCGTCGTTACCGTAATCCATGCACTGGACACGAGAGATGGACTCAGAAGTATACAGCGTTTGGCAAAAATATCTATCTGAGATATTATGCGACGTTTGTTCGGGCTCCTTTATTTCTCTTCGTCCCCACAGTGATAATGGTTCTGCTAACTATCCGATTGATTTTCACGTTGAGGCGCGCAGGAGCAAAGAGAAAAACCATGTCTACAAATATTCAAACCTCAAACAGCAGCGACCGTAGTTTAACTCTGACGTTAGTTATCGTTGCCAGTTTCGACTTAATCAAGCGGACACTCAGTTTGAGAGGCGCAATTAGCAATTTAATACGCATCATTGGAGGCCGATATAGGAAATCGACATATATTTATCCGGTGCAAAATTTGTTACGAATGATCGTAGCATCTTGTAATTTCTATATTTACTGCGCTTCGAGGCGTCACTTTAGAAATCGACTTCGAACAATGTTTAGCTGTTCCAAAACTAAACATTTTCAGTGAATGCAAGTGAATGTGGTTTTTTGAACTACAACCCCAAGTTTTTGATCCTGACATCATGGCGATTTTTCTCGGTGAGCTCTTCACCCCGGAAATTGATAGTTTGATTCGTCTCAACTCCAGAACAGGTAAAAGTAGATCTGCGGGCTCATATTTCACCGTGAAAAAAATTACTACGCGCTGATCGATAGAAGGTGAAGTAAATTTCAGAAATCGACAATCGGCAATCAGAAACAACCCAACCTGATAGTCGACCATTTATCGAGTCGACAATCGGCAATCAGAAACCTGAGTTTAAGACTAACAATCCGAAGAGCAGGCCAGTTCTATCAAACAATAAATAAACTATTTCTGAGAATGGCTGGAAATATTGGGCCATGGTGTTCGTGTTTTCGCATTATAAAGTACCTTCAGACTTACACTATCTGTTTACCTTGTAATTTTCTAGCCAATATAACGTCGATCGATAACGGTTATTGGATTCTTTGAAAAAATTATTTCGAATAATAACAATGTCATTTATATAGCGCAAGTGTCCTAAACGGAGTCTGGAGTTCAAACGCGCTCTAAATTGGTATTATTATCCCCAGCTTATAACTCTATTCCATGTACAGCCATCTCTCCCTGGGGAGAAGTAACATCCGAGCAACAACTATAGGCGCTCAGGAGTCATCTATCAGGCCAGGTACCCATTTACTCCTGGGTGGATAGAGGCAACGAGGATAAGCGTCTTGTCCGAGGGCGCTGCGGTAATGTACGGGGTTCACGCAATACTATACATCAACTTCGAGCAATGTTTTGCTGCTCCAAAACTAAATACATTCAGTGAATACAAGTGTTGATTGTGTTTTATGAGCTACAAGGTTTGGATCCTGGCATAATGACGAATTTTCTTAGGTGAGCTCTCCACCCCAGTAGTTGATACATGTACTTTGAATCCTTCCAGTTACAGAGTTTCTTTCTGTAGTTCTTCTCCCAGCTCTCCAACCCCGAAAATTGATAGATTCAATCCTGACAGTAACAGAGTTTCCTCCCTGAGCTCTCCAACCCCGCCAATAATTGATGCGCGGTTGTGCAGAAAACCCGTGATCGCCGCCGGACCTACGAGTTTAAGATTAAAAATCCGCAGAGCAGGCCAGTTCTTTCAAAATATGAAACTATTTCTCGGAATCGTCGGAAATATTGGGCCAGTTTTCGCGTTTTCGCATTACAAAGAACCTTCAAACTTACATTATCCTATTTACCCGCTCATTTTCTGGCCAAGATAAACGATATTTGAATGTAACGATTTTTCAAATGTGAACTTTTTGAAGACACTTAATAGAGTAATTTCCTGTGTGCTGATAATGAAATAAAGAGAGTCGTATGCTGAATCGAGAAACACGAAAATCATGGAATTGCTAGGAAGCCGAAAAGATTTTTATTTGGCAATCAGATACAATTTGAAGTAAAAAGGGCCGATGGTATCTCTCGTGCCTAATGGCAGTGTGAAGATGTCAACGTTTCGAGACGCGATAATTCGCCAGCCGATATTCCATAATATATTCCGCGTAACATCGTAAGTGTTTATAGTTCACTGGGTCGTAAACCGTCTAGGAAATTGCGGCGCACGCGCGCGCATACCCGCCGTCTCATTATTGCCTACTGGTGTTTTTCTTTAATTTGGCGAATTTGTTCCCGAGTTCAGGAAACGTGTTCGGAAACGGCGGAAAATAATCAACGACGCACGATGCCGAGTTACCGGAAGCGCTTCGAGAGCGGGCTGAGCAGAGTGGCCGGTGGTCATTCTTCCGGCTTACGTTCTGGTCATACACAGCTGTGCTCATCCCGTTTCCGCGTTTACGCGTGCAAACGTAACTAACTTGCGCCGTAAACCTCAATCCTACAGCGATTATGACGTAAATCCCGAATACCGTACGTTCATATACATAAAACAACGTGTTGTATAGAGCAGGATGAAACAAGCTGGTTTTAGATAATGCTGGATTTCGGAGGGGCAGGGTTTTTTCATGCACAAAAAATGGAAAAATACAGTAATAGTAACTCGTATGCTAGCGTTTTAGAGAAATTTTGATGCGTCGGTTTAGCCCGTAATATCCTAAATCTTCATGATGTGACAAGATCGGTACGTATTGACGGAATTCTAAGCGATTAAGTACGGTTTTTATTAAACTCTGCGACGATCGAGTACATATGTTTTAATAGACTTGAGAATCTTAGGTTTAATTTACGAGGTTTCGCCGTTAAGCCAACTGGAGAAATCTTTTTCCGATAAGAAAACGTGCTTTTCCTACTAAAAAATACGTCGCATGCTCGCTGATGAAATATCACAATTCCCTCGATGGTCTTAAAAATAATCTTTAACAACCCAAATCACGCGCGAATTAAATTGAAAAATTGCAATTGCTGCATTTGGAAAAAATCATTCGGAAACTATATTCGTCGGGAAAAATTGGGTAAAAACAACGCGATAAAAATGAAATCAATTGCCAAGATTGATACTGAAATCAATAGAAAAATGGGTTTGCTCTGAATTTTGTCGATGCGTTTGAAGATAAGATAGCGTTTCAACCTGTTTTTCTGTTCTCTTAATTAGAATCAATGAAACCAATTCGAATTCATCTTAAAGGAATTAAAAAGGTCCATCAATAGATTTCCAGGTTAGTCCCGATTGTTAAGCGAACGGAGCTGTGTAATTTTGGCTATTGAATTAATCTAAGGCCCATGACGCGCACGGCAGCAACATGAAAAACTCAACATGCGTCGTTTATGCATTTTCCAGCGCATCCTAACGCGGTGCGCTTTAACCAGAAACATCATTTTGTGAAAAGTTGTATATATTTCGAAGTAAGATATTCCGAGCCGGACACCAACAGCGGTCGAAAAACACGTTCAGTTTCAACAGAAAAAAATCATAGGTTTCGTGCCGGCATAAGAAAACAGAAAGGAAGTTTACTCTCCTGTAAACATGTTTTTGCTGCACCGAACAGCCGTGTTATCTCGAGAACCCGGTTGTAGGTGCTGGCCGTCTACAGGCGGCACCTATCGGAGAGTATAATTGGTTTCACGCCGTAGCTCCACAGACATTAACTGAGCAATCGATAAAAATTTGATTTCCGGGGGACAAAGGCCAAAACAATCGGCTTGGTAATTGCCGGGACTCCAGTGAAATTAAGCCACAAACGCAGCTTCAGCCCAGCCGAACAGGTGGTGGCAGCATAAAAAACTTGGTTTCTCTTGTATCAGCCTTAAGACTACATCAGTTCGTCTTTTCGTCCGAACTGGCTCCAGCTGATGTATCGTGTTCGTACTATTCATAAACATTCACCAAAACGTCTATTAAAACTACGGAATTTACTGACCGGCATAATACAATTTTGATTGTTTCCGAGTAAGCGGCATTCGAAATCTATAACCTTATTCAACTGTTATATATTGCGCTGAATCCAGTTCCACGGTTCTGAATCAAATTTGACTCCAGAGCTAAAACATTGAAAACGAACTGATTTTAGCCTTGAGTTATCTCTTACTCACAACGCGGAACCGCACCCTGTAGGTTACAAGGTCGTCTGAGATCGTAAGAAGTGGTTTTCTATGTAACGTATACGCATCACAGATCGATAGAATTCAAATCGGCGTCTGAACGACGCCTATCGCTGCGCAACCGTTTCGCCATCTGGTAATTCGTAGTCGGATGAGACACCAAACCGACAGCTATTCCGCGGCAGAATGAGTTTTTTAGTCACCGCCCTCCGTTTATTCGCCACTCCCGGCTACCGCCAAGTAAAAGCTTAGTCCCGAATTAATCAATGCTTTCAGCTTCCGGTTTTCCGCCAAATTCCACATCCGCCATCCACGTGCGTAAATCTGAACAAATCTTATAATGGTACACGCAAGTTACAGTTAAATTATGATCGGTTAACCGCCACCAGAGATACTTAAAACATGGAGATTACGAAGCACAACTTTACTTTTCGGTAGCAATCGGTCTACGTATAATATAACACTGAATACTGTAATTAATCACCTCCAATTCAACCCCCAGCTAGACTACAATTAAACTCTCGTCACAGTACAATTAGTGAATATCATAAATGATAGAGTAAACTTCTCACTACTTTATTACAAGGCATACTTTCAATAAAACAGAGTTCGTGTGTTTATAGAAAACAGAAATAATACAATAAATACGTTTTGAGTTAATTTCGGATGTTTTGAAAGAAATGCAATTTCTTAAATTCGCTTATCAGCCAAAATTGCCGTGGTCCCGATAGTAGCGGATTACAGAGATTTGACATTTTGCAAGCGAGATGGTTCCAATAAATAAAGTATTATTCGCATCGCATCTATTGCTAGTATCCTCACTGATTTTCGATTTCTACTCGTGGGTGATCAATACAAAGCCAGGTTTCTAGTCAGTTTGGAAGCGTCCCGGGGATCTATCTGATTTAAAGAAAAAAGTTTGCAAGGAATAACGTAGTTTTTTCTGAGTTACGAAATCCAAACTAACCTAGACAATTTTTGTTAATAGATATGTCCCCGGGACTCTTCTGTAGATCCCGAAGATGATTTAAGAATTTTTGACTGTGTTTGCTTCAAAATAAAAGGACGGTAAAATCATATTCTTGTACATGATAACAATATCAACGAAGAACTTTGCGTGATATTATATACAAGACTGGAGACTGAGGTTAAACAAATCTAGTGCCTCAATTGATCAGCCGCTTCTATGGACTCGAAAAAAGTAACCGAAAAATCACGATTGTCGCAATGTCTGGCGATTCCGTGCCCGAATTTACACGATGATGTAGAGCGATCATTTTTACGAACCGCGTTGCCAAAAAGTGTCGACTTTTTGCATCACGCCGGATATTTGATTATACCCACGAATGCGCGATTAGGTAAATGCAAAAAGCGGCTGTAAAATGCACGACAAGCCAATCTCGAGGCATCGTTTTCGTGACAGCCATCCGGCGAGTAATTACGCGGAAAAGCGCTTCGTTCTACGCGCAATTAACGAGTTCTTTGTACACAAGATATACACGGCGACGATGTTCTGTTGTTAATCGGTCGGAATCGGTGGCTCCGTCATACGTTGTAGAGAGAATCCCACAATTATAACGCAAAAGTCCGAAAATGAAACTTCAAGATAGTAGTTTCTTTCAACGTTTCGACTATATCCTAATAGTCATCTTCAGGAATAATTCCTTTTTTCCTGAAGATGATTATTCCTGAAGATGACTATTAGGATATAGTCGAAACGTTGAAATAAACTACTATCTCGAAGTTTCATTTTCGGACTTTTTCGTTATAATTGTGGGAATCTCTCTACATCACGGATATAGTGCTCTATCAATCGTGCTCCGTCATACGTTGTTTGTCTATACACCCTCTCGCTACACGCGAGCGCAATCCAGTTGTTGGACAACGAAAAATGACGCGTTTTTCCTGCGTTGTTGTGTCGGCGTTCTTTGTTGACGTAAAAAGTTCCCCTTTACAGACAACGTGACACAACCCACGCGTCTTACAGGTCGTGACCACCATCTCCGTTTTGTGACTACAAGGGAAACACTTGATTGATAAGAGTACTCATTTTTTTCCAAGAACAATCGTAGCTCAGTGGAGTGATACTCTTCCGGCATCTGTTGTCCAAACCCAATCACCTGAATCCTTTAGGAGGCTGGTATATGTGGCACACAACTATAACTTCTGAAATCCCGTTTCGTGTTTTCGGAAATTTATGCTATCTCTTTTATTGATAATGATTAATGTCATTAATATAACGCAGGTATCGGAGTATAGTTCAAATGCGCTGCAAATTGGTATTACATGTATTACCCCCAGCCTATAACTCTATCCCAGGTATCAGCCGTCCGGGGAGAAATAATATTCGAGCAACTACTGGCGCTCGGGAGTCTTATCAGACCGGGTGCCCATTTACTCCTGGGTGGGAAGAGGCAATGAGGATAAGCGTCTTGTCCGAGGACATTACGGCAATGTATGGGATACGTTTTTCATCGTCTTAACACATACACGCACGCATTTGAATATGTGATTTTGTTACGCACAGTGAATGGTTAATCGTTGAATCCGTGTACGTTATCTGTACTGTCCGTCATGCGTTTCATCTTTGTCGTTTGTAGGAAATCCGTAAATTCGAAGGCAAAGCAAGATCAGGTGGATTGACAACCCAACAAACTGGTTATGGATACCCCGATATTTCTCACGCCCGTCCAACGAATTCATCTTCTTAATTAACCCAGTATGGCAATAATTGAAAGACGATCATTTTGTATATGTTTGGTAGTATTACGTATCAAATAAAGGAAGGTCGTCAACGCGCCATACAACCAGAAAACCGTCTCTGTTGGGTAATGTGATTGAAGATGAAGAACATTTTCTGTTTCATTTAAGAAAATTCGACTCAAATAGACCTATTAATGGTATTGATAAATTGGATATTTCATCTCTTGCAATTAGTTTTTATAATGATAAAGCTGATATTCTAAATCTGCTAAAATATGCTAGAGAATGTGTTTCCAACACCAGTATCATTGTGAATAGGTATATGTACCGGGGTATTAATGTATTACGTACTGTTAATCAATCTTGATAACTGCTGCGGTAACTCTGAGTGTAATTTTGTGACTCTCACGTGTTTGTTCTTTTTTAGACTTTTGTAAATTTGATGTGGGGCATAAGCGTTGTACACGTTTTTACCGAATAAAGTTTGAATTTGAATAAAAGCTCTCTTTACATTTCAACCACGATGAAACATACGAAAGTCAAAACCTTCAATTTTGTTTCCGTAATGATTAAGATTTCATTATGCGGGCGATGACCAACACGGAGACGATAGAAGGATCCAGTCTAACCACTACGTGCCTAAGTCAAAAAGGCAACGAATGGCTATTTTCAGACAGGCTTTCCTGGGAAATGGCTAAATCCGATAAAAGCTCGTAGTCGCCGCTAACTATTTGCCAAATTAAGCATCGTGCGATCGTTTGAGATCATAATAGCGATACATACTTGGATGTATGAAAAGAAGAACTTAATGATCGCATGATTATTAGATCGATTTCTACATACTTTAGATAAAATTGTATCTCATCGACTGATTAGACCTTTCGGTATATCTAGGCCTACAGATATCGGTGTAGATAAAGCCGCGCATTAGATTCGTTCCCGCGTGGTATTTACGTACAGTATTATAGCTCTAACCGTATTTCGTCCATCGTGCGGATATGTCGTCTGTTCGCGTTCTTCGCTCAGTGTCGGTCCCCTGGGTATTTTTCGGTGAACTATATACGCCATCGATCAGCAGCGGCTGTACACGACGTTTGTATCGATCTGATCACACACTCTTCGTGCAGTCGAAACGCGCCGGATGATCAGTTTATCCGACGACTAAATGCCCTTTAAGGAGGGATAGCAAAACTTCGAAAGCACTTAACGTCGTTCGTGATAAAAAGAACGCCGATGTCGTCAGCTTTTGAAGGTATAAGGGAACTTGGCGACTGGTACACCGAAGACTATAGACTTATGGAGTATAGCCCTAAGCATGCATATACGTATAAAGGTGGTATAATATCTAGTAATGGAAGGGGGTAACTTAAAATACGAGTTACATCGATCCGGAATTCAGTTTCATAGGTGAATTCACACAGCCGCTGCGGGATACTGATGCTTTTATAAAGGATCAATGTCGTCGTAATCCAATCCGCAATCTCGACTTGGTTGATGCCGCGTATTCTTTCTGTTTTTGATGTTCTTTCCGATCAATTTTCTGGATGAGACCTTGAGAGATCACAAAGCCATTATGATATCTCATTTTCGTCGAAGTCGAAACGATTTCTAACACTAAAGAGGTGGTGCGACGTCGAAATTGTAGAAGTTATTTTATTGTTTGGTTCGACTGCTACCAGGTTCAAGCGCCAAGTTACAATTCTCAGATGTTAGTCATGTCCAGCTTGGAAACTCTTTCACATAGAAGTATAAGAAAAACTACAAATCAGTATGACTATCGTCGCTATCATTATTTCATTTTTACCAGTGATTTCGGTAATCTGTCTTGAAAATGGCTCGTAAATTCTGAGTCGAAATGTCGAAGAACTTTCAAAAAGTCCTCGTTTTATAATTGTGGGATTCTGTTCTATATCTAACTCATTTGATTGGAAAGGGCCTTGTTATTTTAACCAAATAAACTTGCAATAGTTTTCACAGCTTTCAGACGCAGGGGCGGATCGAAGAAAATTTGAAGCGTGGGTTCCAGAAGAAAAAAAGGTATTTCTCGAATAAAGCAGCCAATTCAAAGGTCTCAATTGGGGCTGCGCGTGGTTCAGCCCTCGGGTTTAGATATACTTGATGAAATACATCCGAAAAATTGCAGTTTCCTAGGGGATGAGTGTCAAAGGTTTCAACGATCTCTATATTGACGAAAGTGGCCATCTCACTGGGACGGCAGGGGTCCGGTTCCCCGAGTCAACACCCTAAATCCGCCCCTGTGACTGTGAGATATTGTGATGATGCGAGTCATACGTGTGGCACACCGTATTGTGTAAGATGAAATCATGAATATTCAAACGGGAAACTGCGTTGCTTATCCAACGCTTCGGTTTTCATCGATATCGCTGTAAACGCGCAATGGCCACGGTGCTCGAAAGCGACAACCGCGGCTATACATTCAGCGGTGCAACGACCGATTTCAGTACGATCAGATAAACGCGAATTTGGATGCACTCTTAGAATCCGGCAACGGATACGTATACGCCGTTATCGAAATTGGCTGACAGAAATGCCGTGCAAAATCCGATCCATCAATTACACAGTTACAAAAATGACGAAATGATAAAACAGTCATGAATGAATTACGCTGCCAAAAGCGATGGGACGTTCTTCCCGAATTGAACTGTTAATTAGACAATAATCTATAAGCTGACCGTAGATTGGCCTTGCGACTACAAGCGACTTGTTGCGACTGGCAGCAACGATTCAAATGACCGTCCCTCGAGGTCGCAACTGACCGACCTACGCGCTCTGGCGACTGACGAGCCGCTAACCGTCGCTGACCAAGGCGCACGGGCGACCCAAGAGCGCCCTTTTTGCGACCAACTGCGACTGCAAGTCAATAACAAATGTGTATGGTCGAAACTGAAAGGTTACACCAGAATTCCGTAAAAATAGCGGCCATATTAAAAAATGAAAAATTACATCGCGTCTGGGTTTCCTATTTTGTCGTAATTTGGATATTTCAATCCAGGGGCCTCAATGGGCTAGGGTCAGCAAAGAAACCATCCGATGCATTTGTTTCTGGTTAAGCCTTTCTGAGCGTATCTTTACTGGTGGACTACTACGCCAATCCGTATACAGACTTAGGTTTGTTTCTCGACATTTCATATACTAAAACGAATAAAACGGCCGGCTAGGCGTAGTTTGCGCAAAAGTACAGATTGAGCTGAAAAATAGAACACCTGCGCAAAAGTAATCATCGCTGACGATCACGGCGCTTATACTAGAGCATTATAATCCGTATATCGAAATTCACATGTTACGCGAGCTTTAAGCGCGATTGTAGTGAAACCGTCGGCAAAATTGCGTATATCAGAACCCAAGCCGCTGTATAGATAGCCGATAAATTGTGTTCAATGAAAGAAACGCTGTTTCAAGTTGTATGTGAAATCCTCGTATAGTCGGGTTAATAGTCATTGGCAATTTTAGATTATTAGGGAATAAATATTATAGCTGTATTTGACCAGTGTTACAACAATCGCTCTTGGGTGATATCGAAGACGACGAAATATTAGGGGGAAAAGGGTTTCTTGCTATCTATGAACATTGACATCTATGAACATTTTGTTACATGAAGACAAATTCAGATGAAAGAGGTTTCCTACAAATTTACTTTCTGTTACATGCAAACACAATATCGGGCGAAAAGAGGTTTCCTATATGCTATCTATGTACATTGACTTTTTGTTACATCTTATTTTGTACATGATTCAATCTAGTATTCGCTTTTATTCTCGTTTAGTTTAATGAAATCGGTGCACGGAATCGCTTTGATGGTCGAATATTACTTTTTTCCCGCGCACTTTCTTCGACGGACGGGAACGCTTTAAATCGTAGGCTTTTTTCGAGACGGATGTCGGTCCCCAAGCCCGGGAACATAAATCTAATTATCAATATAATGTATCGGTATCAACGCCGTGCATTTGGCTAAGTGCATCCCCCCATAACGTCGATGCGGAAAATAACACAGACGACTAGTCGCGATAAAATGAAGATAATCAGAATTACGAAACAAATATAAAAATGTTGAATTTATTATTCTACAGATAAATTGCGAAAGTGAACCCCAAAGTTGATAGGGAATCCGAAAGAGGTCTTACACCGGCCGTTACTTTAAAATTCAACAACAAATTCATACCGACCCATCTTCTACGATACATTCTTCCGGGGAAATTCCTGATCAAACAATCGAAGATATGGCTTTAAAAAAACCCTAAATTTTGGCATACCAGTGCCGGACCTAGGAAAAAGAAAAAAAAGGAATTTCTCGAGTGTAGCAGCCAAGTCAAAGGCCAAGTCAATTTCTGAAGAAAAACAGACGGAAGGTTGCAATTTTCGAGGCGATGACTGTCAAATTTACAGGTTTTAACGATCCTTGTCTTGACGAAAAGGATCACCTCACTGGGAAGGCAGATGACCGGACCCCTGAGTCCACTCCATATATCCATGGCATGATGCAAAGCCCTAGGTCAATTTCATGTAGCGTTCTGTTCGAAAAGTGTCCTCGTTGACTTGACGTCCCGATGGTAAATAATTGTAATATAATCATGATAATCTGCTTAATACTGTCTATAATAACGGTTGTATCGGGTTGTCAACGCCTGGTTTGAATTACACGAATAGCCCGGTGTTTGAGCCGTTCGTCGACATTGTATCTCCATTAGTTGCCAGGGCGTAAATCGTCGCATCGGTTTACGCAAATCAGTTTGCCGATTGATCGACTCGCCTCGGCCGCGCGCTTAGTTTTATCGCAAGCAATATAGAGATATGATATACACGACCGCGTTCGAACTGCACCCGGGCGACCGGTTGTAAAATGCGACGAATGACGTCGGCGAGCAGACGATATGTGCCGACATCAGAAATAAAAATCGAAACCATTTCGGAGTTTTTTCTCGGCAAAACAGATCATTTTCCGCGAATATCTTTATTATGGATTATTTCGTGACAAAATCGGACAATTCAGAGCAAATTTTCTCTGAGAACAATATATGAAATGAAATGAATGAATATAGGATCACTGGCTATTCTCGTGGTCTATTCAAAACTGAAGAGTAATTCTATATTACATGCACTAATGATCATATCGTCAACGCTAAACTCTGTATCAGCTAGTTGACAATACGAACACCGTTTAATAATGATAATGATAACGTGATTTATATGGCGTTAAATCTAGCGAAGCTGCTCAAAGCGCTTTAACGCACAGACTCTTCTGATTGAAATGAATTCATCCTACTCAGTCAAGCATTATATCTATTCTCTTTGTTCTTGTAACTGATATGTTGAATTAATAAAATTGCTCGCTTCGACTCGAGGCATTAGCTATTCAGGCAATTTCAGCTCCAGTATGCATATACAACACGCGAAGTCGACGCGACGGATAACTTTCCAATTTCAATCGGTTAACGAAAATAAAAATGCGACACTGCGCATAACGCCGAACTAACGAAGATGAAAAAGTCTATTTGTCTCCGCGTATTTACCCAGGCTATCGTATTTCTGAAATATCCTATTACGTCCTTTATTCGCGCGCGCGGAGGAAAATAAATATGTTATTACTGTTTTTGCATCGGCGACAATGATAAATGTCATATTGTGTTATTGATGATAGCGCGCGAGCGCTGTTTTCGTTTCGTCAACGGAGCGCCGATTTCCGAGAAAGGATTTCAGGTGGAATGTATACACGGCGCATATAATGCGCGTTCGCGGCGTCTTCATTAGTCATGTTAACTCATATTTTATCAAATCTCTCTCGGGGACCGCGGCGAAATTTCATCGTTGTGCCGACTAGTCCGCCGTCGAGCACATTAACCGCTCACGTCACGTAGAAAATGAACGCGTAATTAATCGGACGTCCTCGCCACCGCAAGACGCGTCCCAATACGGCCGGGGCTTAACCTGTCTAACCCGCCAACTAGCCGCGTTTGGTAGATGGATGGATGGATGGATGGATGGATGGATGGATGGATGGATGGATGGATGGATGGATGGATAGCGGTATTATATTGGTATGCATCAGTTATAAGTGCACATGCAATATCGAAACACGATGGGAAGATTCGTAGACGAGCCGTCTTAACCGGGTGAAGAATAAATACAACGAGACAAGTAGTACTATATAGGCTGACTATTTTATTTGACGCACGAGCTTTAGCTTCTAATGTATAGTAGCTTCGTCAGGTGAATGACTTGTTTGTTTGACGCACGAGCTTTCGCTACTAATATATAGTAACTTCATCAGGTGAATCTATATATAGCTACTATACATTAGTAGCGAAAGCTCGTGCGTCAAATAAACAAGTCGTTCACCTGATGATGAAGCTACTATACATTAGTTGCAGAAGCTCGAGCATCGAATAAACAAGTTAACCTTACTCGTGGCGTTATATTTGATTTCGAAACAAGAAACACCTATGTCGTAGTAATGCGTTTCGATGATGAGAAACGTACTGAAACTTAAAAATCACAAGCGCAAGTAGCGAGGAGAAAAGTGGTAATATTGTGTCGTCAAAATGGTGATGATTTTGAACAGTGTTTCTTGTTTCGGAGAAACGTACGCAGCCACGTAACGCGCTGGAAATCGTGTCCGTTACGTTTTTATTTTGTGCTTAGCTTTGGGATATTCAGTCTTTACTTAGAACCGCCGTATAACCACCAGAAATTAAAGACATCGAAAGTACATTTCGCTCCAAGCCCTATACGGAAGTAACCAGAAACATTTCCAAACCGGCGACCTCCTTCAAGACCAATAGAGAATTTTTGAGAATGATAATCTCAGGAGACCAATTTTGCAAAACGTGCTTTCGAAATGCGAAACGCGTGAATCGCAAGAAAGATTAAGTGAAACTACGGACTAAACTGTTTTATATTAGAACGTTTAGATTCTCGATAATGCAAACTTAAAAATCGAGTCTCCGAACCATTTATCGAGAATATCGTTCGCATTTATTGTCAACACGCAGTCGCTTTGGTTATCGGCAAGATCAAAAACCCAACCGGATTATTTCCGGCGAAACGTCAAAACACATTCGGACGCATTAACCCCACACTGTGTATATTGGATTCATAAAACACGATCAGCTTCTATTACGGTTTTACGCCGATTCGTACAGCGAGGAAAAGTCACAGAGATTAAGCGCGCGTTCAAGGTGCGGAAAAAAGACGGAACTATACGTGGATTTATCGTAAGCACTAAACGTTGCTTTAGGGACATGGAGTTAAATATGCACGCAATGTCTTGACAGCTTCGAAACGCCAAAACAAACCCTCCCACGCGACTGATGACGAAATAGCCGAGGAGAAAAATGGCAACGTCAATTACGTTTTTTACAGTTTTCTGTAAACTATTTCTTCAGAAAAAAAACCTTCAATTTATCTGTTGTTTGTAAACTATTTCTTCTAAAAAACCCTTCGTTTTTTCTACGGAAACATTTTGTTCTGGCGAACCTTTCATATCAACAAATCGTGTTCCTTCTTGGAATTCATCCTGGACAGCATTTCTTTCCTATCAATGGAAACATATTCGATTTGATTTGTTCACCTATTGTGAATTCGGCAATCGACCCTTTCGTATTTTCTAACATGGTGATAACAAGAAAGAACTTGGGAGTTTATTGACGCCTTAAAAAAATAACACACATATCGCTTGATATTGTCGAAAATAGATAATAACCTTATTTGTATGATATCAAGGGTCGATATAGATATTTTGGATTTGCACTTGATTATTGAATTGAATTGACCGGCAACCAGTCTAGCGCAGATATATTAATGACGTAGTGCACATCCTCTCGAAATACTTAGATAATAGAATACGTAAGAGTCATGAAATGTATCCAAATTACAAAATAACGCCACAATTCACAAAATGTAATATTATTACTTCTAAGCGACAATATTGATGACGTAGGTAGGCGACATCAACTCACACAAAATCCCTTAAATAACGCATCCTAGGTATCAGCGTTTGTAAACATTATTGTAACGGTTTTACGGCGTCAAAAAAATGTAAATCTTAAGTTTTTTTCAAAAGTTCTAACCCTACCCTACCATTCTCGACGCCTACTGTTTCGAATCCCTCCCATTGTTATTCCAACATACTTCTCCCTATTCAAATGATAAAATTGGCTCCTTGTCTAACGGCTATATCGTATTTCAAAAATATCTTGCCAAACAAACAAAAGCCTTGTGGGTGCTTTTCAACAAGACAAAGTGTTGCACTTAATCCGCGAAAACGATTGCTGGCTCACGCGATGTGTTTAATCTCTAAACAGCAACCGCTTTGGTTTCAATTTCATAAATTGAAAGGATTTTTGATTCGAGGGGAAATTAAATCTAGCATAGTAAATAACCACTCCCGGTAATATATCGTTGCTCGCGGAAATTGGATTCCGCGGAAAAGCCCAGAGAAAACGACGATCTCTTGTTGTTGCTGGTTACGTCGAAATATTTTTCTTGTCCGCTTCTTTTTCATCCTCGCAACACGCACAGACGACCGACTCTCGATGAGAACAGCGCATTATAGCCCAAGTGTTACGTACCGCAGACGATAACGATCGAAAAGAGAAGCCCCGATCTAAAGTAAAATAACAGATTGCTTTAATCGTCGGTCGATTCATGAATAAAGTATATGTTGTGCAATAGTTCGTGATCAAAACGTTGCAAACGCCGTGTCTGAGGTTCGTATATGAAAAGGAATCGACGCTGTGTTCTCTGTTTTTTTCTTTATTCATGTTGTCGGCAGCTTCGGGAATGAAGATGTGTGGTAGCTAGTGTGCTGTAGAAGAAACGCGATTTGGATCTGGCACTTGTGAAGCGTACTTCAATCCTTTTTGATATCGGAAAATCTTTCTCAAGTCACTTCTAGATTTTCGAAAAAATGAATCAACTGTATGGCACATCGTGGGCCAGTCTCCAGAATGTTGATTCACTTGTTCATTTTTTGTTTTTGTTTTCATTTTCTAATGCCGGCCCTTTTTGGATTACTTTAACCGAAATCCTGTTGGCGTCAAAGTTCGAGTGATATTCTAAATGTCGACGCAGATCCAACCACTTTTCAAGGGAGAGCGCTGGGTGGTAAATCTTCGCCCAGTATTACGTAGGTATAGATCCCCCATATTCAGTTTTCTATCAAACTAGAATCTAAAACTCAGATGAAAACCTGGATAATTCTTTTTACAACAAAATTTAGGAATACTTTCCCAGACATTTTATTATTACTTTCAACATATGATTTTCTTCATAGACATTTTCAAAACTACCATGATGTCATTTTTAATGCATGTAGCTTGAATGTAACTTGCTAAAAGTCACAGAATAATGTCATTTTTATGCGCGTAGCTTGCTGAAAGTCACAGATTATCCAAGGTGAAAATTGTGACGACCACCAAATCATGGAGAATTTGAAATTTTTTAAATCAATCAATGTTTTTCAACATAACAATATTGATTTTGTTGGATTTTGTTATAAAATCACATTTGGAGTTTTTTACCATGGGGGATTTTTACCAAGGGGGTTAGTTACCCAGGGGGGATTTTACTGGTGGGATATTTACCGGGGGGGATTTTTACTCTTCATCTTACGTTTCGGCAATGCGTGCATTCTTCCCGACGCTGCATTTTTACTATCGGAATACATTGGTCGTAACGGCAACATGCCGAGTCCCCCTGTCAAAGCGCTGGACATGTCTTAACCTGGCATAATCGAAATGAACAAATCCCGAACTTATCGGGAAAATTGTGCGTAATAAGACGCCTAGCGGACAAAATAGGAACCACCGAACCCGTATAGATATTTCAGCATCGGATAGAATCAGAACGGTTAAGAGCAGTTGCATTACTAGATACTCAATTCGAGTTGGTCTCCATTGAAAACTCTCTCGTATAAATACTCAAATCCGCGCTAATGCACCCTCCGCATTTGACAAGGCGATTGAAAACAATATCTCATCTCGCGTCTTACGGCATTTCCATAAATCACAATACAAAAAAAACCTACGCCGATCATCGATTGTAAATGCGGTACTTACCCTGTCACCGAGTGACGCATCCCGGCTTTACACGCCAAGCGAAGCGACTCGACCGTCGTTTACGGCGCGGTTAATGACCGCGTAAAGCTACCGTTAACGGGTCGTCGAGTTCCAATAATTGCCTCTTGATGAGGAACGGTTGCGTCGTCGTCTGGCTAGTTGTAGTCTCTCAATTGTCGGTTGATCCTATTACACCTGTTCACCGGCGGTAGAAGACGAACGACGGCGATCCCCGTGTGTGTCACCGCTGTCAACGGCGGCGTTACCGACGACGTCGTCGATCAGCGTTGCGAGCGCGAAAACGAGCGGACCCGTCATTCGCTGCCGGTTCGGTAATGAACGATCGACAACATTTCTCCATCCGAACGGTAACCAGATCTAATCTGCGACAGCTGCGTTTTAAACACCTCCTGATAGGCTTATGTGTAGGAGAGAGCACATGGTCATAATGTGAAAACGAAAAATATACACAACGTGAAAAATCCTGCAATAGATTCAGCCAAATAAAGAAAGTTCTATAGTGGAATGGTTTATGCATATTTCGAGCAACGTTTCGACTAAATACTATTTGCCATTACCATTTTACTATAGAACTTGTTTTCTCTTTTGGCTGAATACTATTAGCCATCATCAAGACCCAGTTCCACAGTTCTGTGTTTAGACTCAGAGTCAACTTACTGAAAATTAACTTATTTGAACTCAGACTTAAATCTAATCACAAAAGTGGAACTGGATCCCGGCGTACAGATACGCCTGATGATGGCTAATAGTAATTAGGCGAAATTTTGCTCGAATCATAAACCATTTTACTATAGAACTTTTGTGGCTGAATCTATTGTGGGATTTCTCTCGTTATTCGTATCTTACACGCGGATATTATGGTTTCTTCTCGACTCTGCAAAATATACATATATCAATGACCGCTCTACGCCCTTTACGATAACCTAATCTTAAAGTTTTGAAGTGAAAATTCCGTGATAAAAGTCATTGACCGGAGATTTCCCGCCGCGTTTTGCCTACGTAATCTGTCGTAATAATCGGATATTAGTAACAAATTAAACACAGTTTAGGATCCTAGTTTTATAAGCAAATATGTCAACGGTTAGTTGTACGTGCGCGTGAATAAAGCTGACTCGGGTGATTATCTTGAAATAAGTATACTACAGCCGCCAATCGGCTGGAATACGTGCAGCGCACAAATCACCTCGATCGCGGCGACCAGTGCGTATAAGATGTGCTGATTCTATTATCCAAACTTGATGAGGAAACGCTCTGTTCTGCGCATCCATCGCCTATTATGTGGCAATTGAATGACGAAATGGCGACGGTTCAAAGTTGACTGTTGATTTATCACTCGGTTACCGTCCATCCGTTGACAGCCAACCGCACAGAACATACGGACGCCATTTCCCGTCGACGTGTCAGTCGTATCTGTATACGTTGTTGCGATTGCTTGAAAAATATGCATATTTAACCTTCAGTAAGTTATCAATGATAGCGAAATCTAAGCAAAAACCGATGCATCTCACGAACAGTCAGTGGAGCGTCTGAAATGACGCTCATTAGCAAAAGAATTATGAAGGCGACGACACTTCAGATGACTTTCCGAACAGGCTTAATGATACGGATTGATGCAGAGTACATTGAAATGAGAATGAGTTTTTAATAGCAGATGAGTTAACGGGAATATTAACCATATATCAGATACACAACAGTTATGAATAAAAAAAAGATATAAATTGATCAATACGGGAACGGTCGATTCTAGGAGCGCCGCTTTGACAAGGGAGCATCTCAAAATGTCGATAGCTGTTTCAAAAGTAACTCGAAAAAGTGAGTTGAAGAATACACGAATGCCGAACTATCGATCATTGCTGCATGATTCGAACATTAATCAAAAAAGATGTTTTTTTGAGAAAACACGCACTCTTTACGAGAAATTTGTCGAGGCCTATTTTTTTATAAAGTCTCTTAGAGTTTTAGGTTTTTTTCACATGTTTTTAATGGTTCTTCTATTTTATTTTCAATTAAAAGTTGTTGAGAACTTAACTCTTGAGAACTTATCTTTGTCTGCAGTCTCTCATTAGAAAATCAATAGTTCCAACTTTGGCATGCGTCTGATCAAAGGTCAGGTTTGGAGTACGAAAGAATGGGGTACCAGCACACACCAGATGGAGCAACAATGCACTCAGTTTTATAGATAGTGAAATTAGTTCATTTTCAAGAACTTTAAAAACTGGATTCTTAGGCTCCGAAATGGTTTCAAAACAAGTCATCAAATAATATTGGCGTCCCCAATGAGTGTATGGTTATAGTTTTACTGATTTGCCGATGAGAAAAGTTGATTCGAATTAAATTGAAATGTCGAAGAAATTGAAGCGCGGTAACCGAGTAACCACTAGCGAGCCTGGTACGATAGCCACACTCAAACGTGGTGAACAGATGATAAGATAAAAACCCACTACTTACAAATTAAAAGAAATCTAAAATCGAGAATTTATTTATTGAAACAATCTAAAATATAAGAACACGATGATCTCTAGTGAGAGATCGAAACGTCGTGTTCTTATATTTTTGATTGTTTCAATAAATAAATTCTCGATTTTAGATTTCTTTTAATTTGTAAATAGTGGGGTTTTATCTCACCTTAATAGCGAACCTGGCGGACCCTCACCTGCCATAATCGATGTCCTCGATTGCCACAGTAGCGGTACCGGTACCCCATTCTTATTGACATCTTGATATGCTCCCTAAAGTAGGCCTACGTGTATATATGTATGTACACATGCGGTGGTAAGTCGAGTGAATTGTAAGCCAATGACCAAGCTAATACCGCGCGTAGTAATGAATGTAACGTGAGAATGGTCGATTTTCCGATACAGGTACCTTGATAAATGAAACTCGATCAAAAGCCCAATCCCATCGTCGTCGAGATTGGCATACGATGTTCTTGTCCAGCGTAATTCGAATCATCTATCGCGTCTTCGCTCGCGGTCGACCGGATTGCGCGATGCTTTTTTGCGGCCGTGTTGTTGTTGACGTGTAGTCGGAGTCGCCCCGATCGCTTTAATCATCGAATGCTACGACGGTTCCCAAGAGGAATGCCGACAAACGAATTCCCTTCCGTGCGCGGGCGTTCTCTGCAGAGTATCGTACGTTGTTAATGCCTTTTTAAAGACAATGTCGGGAGTGCATCAGACTATACGCGGGCGGTAGTTGTCGGGGACGCTGTCTAAATTAACGAAGAGATTTCCATTTTCGAGGTACGGTCTGTCCGCTCTCTCTCTCTCTCTCTTGACTCGTTATTAAGATCAGCTCGAATGATTAATTGATCTTCGAATATTTATCTCAGAAAATCGATCATCCCAATCAGCGCTATACGTTACAATAAGCGTCCCAGTAGTTTTATGAGCGACGATGACAAGAAGTTGGAATTATAAGTGATTTGTTCCCCTTCATTTCCATACCCCGATTCAAGAAATGTATGTTGACTCGACATATTATATATAACCAACAAAAAAATTGTAGGCCTACATCGAATGCGCAAGGCGAAAATGGACATGTTGACGCTGTATGAAGATTTAATTAAGACGTATTGCAGAGAATGATGATCTTTTGTACGGCATCAATGCAACTTGTAGCTCGTGTCCGGAAGTTGGCCAATTTCCTGCCATGGTTTCATTCAGCTGCGGAAACAACCAAGATAAGACCAGACGCTACCAACGGGAAAACAAAATACCGTCAACGTCGCCTTCGAGCCGAACGTTTTTCCCCCGTTCGAATCGAGTTACTTTATTCACTTCGATAGCTCGAAATGGGAAATTGGCTTTTCAGTCGTCCACACATGGTTCAGGCAAACATAGAGCGTTCAGTCTTTTCTTCGACTTAAACCCCGACTTTACACGTAATTCCAAAGTACGTTAGAAGTATGTTGCCGTTTTTTTCTCGAGATTTTGGCGTTATAGGGAATTCGATGAAATGGCTAGTACAGAATTCGGAATGAAGGAATTTGTACTGAGATACAATTCTGGTCTGGATCACTGATCGTACAGAGCTTCTGGTTACAGCAGAGGCCAACACGATGATAACTGAAGTCTGGCCTCCTAGAATAAGACAGTGTTTTCATTCACCAAGAAACAATATGGTGGTGTGATCATCATAAAATGAGTAATAATTAATGGTCGCTGTTGTGAATATCAATTTCGCCTATTCGATTTAGTAGTAGGTTTACAAAGAACCTGCATGAGTCAAAGCCTTGTCGTCTATAAGTTACTTTGTGTTACTTTACTTCTTATTGCGTAGGAGAAAATATCTCCTGTTACAACGGCGTTGAATAAGAAACCTAACACCACATTGTACATCCGTAATGCGACACTTCTGTGTAAAGTGAGCACCATCCCCCGTACAGTCGGAAGAAAAGCTCATTCGCCCCAGGTTCACCCCGGATTCTGGTTTCATATAGTCAAGGTGTCGAAGCTGACGGCGGGTGTCAAAGAGTTGGGGGGTTGTTTTTCGTCACTGTATACAACGCCGTCATAAGTGCGTTTATTCAGGTGGTAATTGCCTACGCGACGATTCGTTCCTGCCGAGGCTTTCGTCATATCACGTCGGAACAATACGGCTAGGAAATTCCTAATTTAGCGATTTCAATGTTTGAAAAATGTCGATTGAATATTTTGCCCTTTCGCCACCGATGTACATATGTGGCCTTGTCGGAGGCAAGTACACGTATTCATGATTAAACCATCGCCTCTCCCCGTTCGGATCCATTTCTAATCACCGTCCAGCGATGCATCGCAATCAATCATTTAATGTCGTTCTTATTTCACGTGAAATCAATGATTATCTGCGTCTGACACTTTTCACTAATAGAACGTACGTTCCGATGACATGGCGACGGCGCCTGGTATTCGTTCCCGTGCGTCGAGATCGTGTTTTCCGCACTCAAATAATCAAGTCTTCTTGTATCGATAGCTCGGTGGCAAACAACCGAAAGTATAATCTTTTATACACACAGCGAAACACGGTTTACACGCGTCGCGATTATTATGAAGCCGTCGAGTGTCTTCGGATTTCATTCGACGAACGAATTTTGACACAATCCAAACGACGGAGTCTGACTTTCCGAAGAAAGTGAAAGGCATCGCATTAACGCCGATTGTGTGTAATGCGACCTCATAGGAAATATCAAATCAATTTCTGCTCAAACGTTTTACATTTGATTAATGAATCTGAGTGCAGTAGATTTTAGAATAAGAATTCCAGTTGCTACGACTGTTAAACGTGGTGGTGATTTAATGGACATCTTACTATATGACTTCTCATGGGCGGAACGTACCAGAGCTTTGAGCAAAGGTCAAGCGCTGTGTTTCCCCAGATATATTTCTAAATGGAAAATGCATTCATAAAAATGTGTAAAATAATTTCTGGCAGACGCCGAAACAGCAATCGAGATAGATTTGAATTGTAATTAGTTCCAGCGTTATATGATTGATATCGCTATTTTAGAACACGGAGCTGGTGGTTGAGACTCCCTAAACCTCCCTCTCCTTGTATCCGTCCCTGCATCTTCGTCGTATCGATAATTCGTTTGTTTACTCTTGTTCAGCGTACTTCTATAGGTAATTCGAAAGCAATGGGTTACCGCAGTGCTACTGTGGCAATCGAGGATTCCACGTATGGCAGGTGAGGATCCACCAGGTTTGCTAGTAGATAGTTGATCGTCCGCGTTCGATTTCCTCTACATTTCAATGAAATCCGAATGAATTTTTCTCTCAAATGAATCGATTATTCATATATCTACACCGATATCCGAGTAGAAGAATGAAAGTATTTTATATTTTGGTGGGCGCTGTGATGGTGTATGGATTGTGGAGCCTAGAAATCTAGTTCAAAGTTCATTGAAAATTTGACACCGGACGACCTACTGTTCGTCATGCCATCTGGCGGGATAGATGTTTTTGCGGGTCACCCCATTGATGCATCGTGTAATTTTATCGGTTTTGTTATTTCTCGTAGTACGATGAAGTTTTTGGCCATGAATATAGGGAACGAAACGTCCGGCCAATGAAGCTTTTCACAGCGGGCTATTATACCTTCTACTTTGCGCTATAGGCAATATCACGGGTTTGATGTTTCCTAATTTCTTAAAAACAAAGTCAACGCGAGTCAATTGTTTTTCTTCGGAATCTTGACGATAATCACAAGTCGACGACGAAACTGATGGCGAATGATTACGGGTTGCTATTCGTAAAGGATGGTATGGAGCCGGAGTAGGTCGTTATCGCCGTGAGCTATAGCGAGATCCGAATAATGGTTGAGTTTTAGGATAGACACGAGCAGGGGTGAAAACCGCTGATTTCCGCGCGAAATGTCAACTCAGATTTGAAGTCGGTTCGTCGGTTAATCGGGTGCCATGAATAATTAAGTACAACGTCATCGTTTTGCCTACCACCATCAAAACAACGCCATTTTCGCAAATAAACACATAACAGTCATCTTTTCCATTTAGTCGTTTTCGTCGAACGTCCCCGAGCGACAGGGAATAATTGCCTTGATCAATCCCGCAAGGGAATTTAATCGAGGCAGAATTTGCTTTTATTTCTTTGAAAAGATCGCTGCTGCTTACAAACGAATCAAAAACGTGTTTGAAAGTCCGTTTCTTGCTTAATTAAATGAAGGTGAAATTGAATTGACTATTCGAACGCGCTTCTCGAGCGTGCGATCGTCAAATTGCGACGGTATCATAATATAGTCGGGGAATATGATGATAATGTATTTTTTTCAATCGAATAATATTTTCGATATAGAATGGCTATACCAGTGTTATGGCTCCGACAGAAATTATAAGTACAGATCTACAGCAAAGTATATCTCAAAGACCCAGTTCCATAGTTGTGAGTTAGAGTGAACTCTGGGTTAAAGTTAGTTTATTTTCCAATGAGTTAACTCAAGAGTTCTATCTTAACTCGGAACTATGGAACTGAACCCGGAGTAAAAACATTCGTCTATGCTTTATTCATTTTTTAACCATGCATGGACTCCAGAACTTGAGAGTCGATGGATGTATATATTCCTTGGTTCCAAAATCTAAGAAGGGAGGCTATAATTATTGGTGACATCTAGCTCACTAACCTCGACTTTTGAAACCGAATCGTTGTCGTCACCCCTTAGAAATTGTTAAATCATGCAACATGATATCTATGCCTATATTCATTGCACGCTGCCCTTTTTACAATGGATCTTTGGAGATATCTATAGCGTCAGTGCCTAATCCTAATTTCCTTGTTAATTCGTGTCTGTTCTTTACCTGTTCCCTGCGTCTTTTTCTTCTATATTACTTGCCTACACTGTCTCGCAATTACACGAACACCCATCTCTAAGACAATAATAGAGCAATCCTTTTACGCAAATTTAATCCCCGTCTGCGCAAATTACCTATACACTATTCCGGGTGGTATGCGACAGCAAGCGTTTACGTAAAAACACCTCTATCGGAGTTCTTTCTTTAAAGTCCCGTCTACATTCAGTGCTTCGTTGATTATTCTATTTACGCTGGAACGTGTTCGAAAAAAACCTACGTCGTTGTATATTAATTAAACATCTTTAGGCGGAACCATTTAACGGAAAGTTGGGCGCTAGTCCCTATATGGCATTATAGTGCGTGTGTAGAGTAACTGTGCGTTATTCGGTCATTGTTCGTAGCAGTTGACCGTTGACAATCGACAGCTAGAGTAAACTACGAAAAGAGGTGGAAACCTATCAACCTAGCAACCAGAACTGAAGTATGACAGTTATTCCACCCCTTTTACTGCTATTTCGTTCCTGATTTTCATTGTTTCTCATAAATCCATTGCGTATAATGAAGTTGCGGATGATTTGGATGATATTGGCATTTCGAAATGCTAAACAAAGATGCGCGAATGCAAAGTTGCTCATGGACATTTTGTAACGGAAAATAAAAGCGGTTCCCGGTTGCCCGGCTGGTGGCGCCCCCTTTGGCTCAAGGACAACCAGCCAATCAGAACCACGGAGTCACGTTCTTTCATTTCCGGAGCTCAGGCGTAAAGTTAACAGCGTAGAGTAAACGTTTTACTCATGTATACATAACATTCAAATATGCCCTATATATCTAGATAACTAGGGTTGGGGGTTTATGTTTTTGAATAAGTAGCTAATTAATCACACGCAAAACGTAACTGCTATATAGACGAGTATCTTTAAGAATTCAGAGTATAAGAAGGCGATAAATCATCGCATACAGAAACTGATTGTGTATATGTATACATATACGTATTCATGTCTGGCCGACACTTCAGAATGATGACATAGACACAGCGCGGAGACAAGCGTGTAAAATTCACGAGGCAAGGCGGCAAATGTAGTTTGAAAATAAATTGAAGCAAAAACGTCGTCTTGCCTACGATAAATTATTAATATCTGAAACATCCCATTCAAGTCGGATCATATCACCGTTCTGTCTGCGGATGGTTCCTCTAAGATTTATGATTCTGTGAGATTTTATGAAGTCTCAATTGACGCTTTGCGATTCGTGGTTTGCGGCGGTATAATGGATTCGCGTCGCAAAAATCATTACGCATTTTAAAGGTGTCTGATGCATCGGCCGTATATTGATACGTCTTTGTTTTTTTGAAGCGAAGTAAACATCGTCGGCCACGATTGTACAGTCGAAGCTCGTCATTACGATTCGGATTACGACAAAAACCTCAGTAATACGATGAATGCAAGAATTCCCAGCTTTTCTTGTGGAAATGTGTCCTTAGTACGCTCAAGTAAATACGGAAATTCCGGGTAATACGATAGCAGATTTTACGATCTTCTATTCATTTCTATAGTAAATAAACACACTTATAGTACAATGGTCCTGAATGAATTTGCCTTTTTTTATAAAGTTTCACTTTTCCGCAGTATTTATGAGAGTCGTCTGAGCTATCTATTGTGTGGTGGCGCTGACCACACCCAGAATAAATCTCTATGGGGTGTCCGTTGAGGTATGGAATCGTTTTTATCAAATTAATGGTCAATCCAAAATTCGGTTAGCACGATAATTTTCTTAAGTTTCTAACGGACATCGTAACAAGGTTCGGAAAAATTATCGCCCCGAACAGAAAGGTAAACAAAAGCTTAAAACATTAGATACAGATTTCATTGAAGCACTACACGAACATCGTTCTTCATCACAGCTGCAAGTTTTACTCGTCTAACATTTTTTCTAACGTTTTTTTTTTAATGTTGGGTTTCTTCTGGGTGACTAGTTCATTCGCGAGAAACCAAGGATGGGGCCAAGACGCGAGATAAGCGATATGTTATGTAAATGACCATCTGTTATTTCTGTATATGTATATAAGCAGCTATTAACAGAAATATAACTGTCCTTATGCCAGTTTCCGTAAGCTCTTAAACTGACAGCTAAGCGGGGAACTGTAGTTATCATCTCTTTATATCATCCGACTATCTCTGTGTGATCACTATTATATCATAAGCTGACGGGATGACAATCTAATCGTCCTCGTTGTTTCCCAGGCTTTATCCGTACCGTCGAACGCGCGTATAGAAAAAAGACCACCAGTCTAGAAAAACATACGTCCCCAGTTTCCTGCGCTGCAGACAAGACACTTTTAAGCCATAGGATATACGTTTTTCGTTTGCGGGGAAATTGCTCGCTCACTAATAGCTGCTTCTACCGCAATCGGAATTAGTCGCGGGTGACACCGGGTCGCTTCAAAGACGGTGGCGCACGCAGTTTCGCTATTCGAACATAATTGTTTCAAATTAGTATCTGGCGAAACTCTTAGTCGACAAACTTATAAGCGACTCGGCTCCTACAATTAAGTTTACCTGTTCGTACCAAAGAAATAGCCCCGGATAAAACTGCTGAACGCTGCCAAATTCGATCGATCGTGATTGCGCCACGTGATGACTACCGCGAATTAATCGTTTCAAAATGAGATGAACCAATTCGCCTGCAGTGCGCGTCGAGTTTCCAATATCGTGTTCGCGCAAGGTCGCCGTCAGTGTTGAAAGTTGCGTACGTGCGTCCTCGATTGATGACGATATTGATGTATACAAAATTATATAGCTTTTAGTCATTTTGTATTTTCGATACTCATCGGGCCAAACATCATTTCTTATCCTCGCCCAGCGCCAACCGGTAGGATTAGAAAAACAAACAATGCGCGAATTTGATTAAACAAAAAAATACATTTTAAAGACTATTCGTTTGCGGGCTATTTGCCACCAAAGATGGGTGGTTTACGGGGCCCGGTTCCTAGGTTTTGAGTTACAGTTATCTCAGAGTTGAATCAGTTCGTTTTCAATGTTTTAATTCTAGAGTCAAATTTAACTCAGAATTGTGAACCTGGGTCCAGGCTTTTATAAGTTGTGCACTTTATGTATATTTGATGATTATATCAGGTGCGCGGACTGACGGCCGTTCGGGGAAGAAGCACGCAATCAGGGTCAACAAATCTCTCAGCCTTAGCGTAATATGCCAACGACATATCGTATTACACTTCCATCATAAACGGTTAACCACTTTGCTTAATATGATGTATGTGTAGTTGGTGTGTGAAGAGCTGCAGAGATAATGTATCAAGTTTCACCTAAAAAAACGTGTTTGTCCGCTGAAGTCTACGCATCGATGCACCGCTTTCAGAATCCTAATTCATTGCTCGCTCAAATCCGATTCTGCGAAGTATTTCGTTATAAGGCCGAAAGATGAAATTGCGAAATAATGATCGTTCGTTCCCCGAACCGGAGGAAAAGGATCGGTCACATCGATTTTGCAGCAATGGCCGATTGATTCCGTTGATTACCGTTGAATAGACGCGTTGTGCCCGTGTTGTGACGACTACGAGAATTCTACAATATCCCATTATCCCACTTACTTATAGTCATCTTACGACTATTAGTATATAGTTGAAACGTTGGATAAACTACACTCTAGCTCAAGAAAAACGTTTTCGGACTTTTTCGTCTTTATTGTGAGATTCTCGTAATATGATTTCGTTGATGTTAGGGAGATTGGATCGAAGTAATGTATAAACAACAGATCACATTACGAATGACTGTCTAGTCTGGGGTGTGGCATGTGACAGAATATTTTTTATCATATTTGCATCGAAAGACATGCCAAAACGTGTTGCATTAAGGGGCATTCGAATGATTGGAATTTTCTTACATGGTTCCAAGTCATCCATTAGGAAATTGAACATAAAGCTCGGCTCGTGATGCTTTGTACCTATTTCAAAAAGTTATATGTTACAAGAAATCGCGTGTGTAATTTATCTAATAGCTCAGAATATCCATCATGCTTGATACGATATTCCGACTCCAACGCAATAAAGCCTCCTTATACTCTTCAAAGCCTTCAGTTCGAATCTAGAGACATTCAACAATTAGATCCTTGCCATGATGTCGAATTAGAAAATTGCAGAACTACCCCGATTGAATGTATAGATTGTCATTGTTATTATCATTATTATCGTAATTATTATCAGCATAAGGAGACGGATAGAACTTTATAGGTTAACTTATCTACGAGAAGTCTGATGTTTCGTTGCTTATGTGTAGTTCGACACCTGATGAAGTTGGATTTCTCCTGCCAAAGCTAGGCGGAATAAATAAACCGAGACGGATAGCACTTTTTATAGGGTAACATGTTTATTCGAAGTGCGGAATTTCGCGCTGATCTGTTGCTATTATTGATGAATATGGCTGATGATAGTTATTAGCCTTTTTACGAAGATGGATCGTTAAGTCGCACTTGTTACGTATGCAAATCATCTTCAAATCATGAAATTCAATTGACTGAGCCGGTAAATTTGTATAATATCGGCGTATAGATTCGCTCGTCAAAACTGAAACATCAAAAGCGCGAATCGGGTGTATTTTCGAGACACTGCCGAACACACACAAACAGATTTCCCTTGGAATCGTGGACTAACTATGACCTATTTCAAAAACGAGATTGGCGGCGAAGTATTCAACACTACGGTGAAATGAACGCCAAACATCTTCTCGGTGTTGACATCGCGTGCGACATGAAATGAACGATTCACAAGTCGTAATAATTACCTGCGCATCGAAATTCACTTCCGTTCTATGCTCTATTACGTATGACGTCATCGACACGCCGCGCCATCGCCGTAGATTTCTAATTGAATGTCTCTTTGTCGTTCGTTTCCGTTTTGGTAAAGTGATTTGCTGGTGGCGCGCGGCGAAGTTCGTAATTTCTGAAATCCGATTGTTTATGGATGTATAGCGCGGTCGCGCTGTATGTTTTTACTGTTGAAAGATGTCCTTGAATGTAATTAATTAACGCGGGTAAACACCACTAGGAAAACGGCCTACGAAATATTTGATTTGTCGTTATACTGGTTGTTTTAATGTTTGAATAAATCGGGCGTTCTGCTGAAGAGATGAGTTGTTAACACGCTATTATCTATTTACTCATGCGGATAGTAAATTAGAATGAAAGAAAAAACCAGTCACGACGCCTCATTAAAACGTAACATGATTAGTTAACCAAACAACCCGAGTAATATAATGTGTTTTCCATGCGCCAGTTTGCATGAGTGATGGATTGGTTATGTATAAAGCAACAATAACTGTCCCTTTTTTCAACTAGAATATCCGGCACTTATCCTGTTTAGATAATTTTGATTCGACCATGGACTCCAAAATACGAAAGTCCGTTAATCAACGAACAGTATACGCGGTGGTGTTGTAAATTGAAATCGGGATGTTCTGAAATAACGAAATTCCACACCTCTTCCAGCTTGAGGCAACATCTGACAAATGGATCTGGCGGAAACCGAATCAACAAGGTGAACCCATCAGCCGGCGGTCGCGCCGCGCCTCATTTACCTTTCGGCTCGATCTCGTAAAGCTTGATCTCATACGATCGTGGCGCTATAGTGCTCTCTGGAACTGGCACCGGAAGCCCGCGCGCCGTTATGGCCAATCTATATCGCGGATCTGTTATTTCGGTATGCGTCGTAGGTAGCCACGACCATAGCTATGCATTAAAGGTATTTACATGATACTTATTTGTATTCATATGACCGCTTATATACACATGTAGATATGATTGTATCGAACGGCCAAATAATGGAGAATTTTGATTCTTACGTTACAAAGTGTAATAACGAGGTTAATATGGCACGTATTATGTATCACGATTATTGAATATATATACCTATACGCCTATCTTTATCGCGAATAAATTATGATCGAACGAAAACAAAAAGTCAACCGCAGGGAGTTGATTTCTATCGCTCGACGAAAACGTTTTTAAGCGATAAGAAAAATAAATACATGTTTCAAGCCGGTATCAAAGGCTTCTTAAAAGTCAACAAAACGTCAGCGAAAGAGTCAGTGAAGAAATCCCACAATTCAAATTTTATATGAGATGATTTATTAGAATGAAACCACAACTTTCGGCTGTTGACTAACAGCCATCATCAGGTGGACTGACGGGAAAACAGGAAGTAACGCTGCACAAAAACTTACAGGACATAAACAAAAGCGATGTGTAAGAATAAATGTAAACAGAATAAGAGACATATGGAAACAACCAGGGGTACCTTAGAAACCACGAAATCTGTAAACATTCTTACACATCGCTTTTGTTTATGTCCTGTAAGTTTGTATGCTACGTTACTTCTGTTTTCTGGTCATTCCAGCTGATGATGGCTGTTAGTCAACAGCCGAAACGTGGGTTTCATTCTAATAAATCATATGATAATTCGACGACGTTAGTGAAAGAGATTACACTTACCGGGTGAATGCGACAATCGTTACTTAAATGTAATCAGCGTTCGTCGAGCGGCTTTTTATTGAAACATACATCGTCGTCGTATCATTTAAGTATTTCCACGGCCGTTTAACGGAATAGTCCCGTCGAAACAATCTCAGACTCGACGATAATGATCTCGGGAGACATCTCCGTTCAGCGACGATGAAAATTACATAATGAACGATAACGCTTTTAAAAGAAAGCGAAGTAGTGACGGTCGGACACGGTGCTGCGTAGCCGCTAGTTGAACAGCGGTTTCATAACGACTGTCGCAACGCGCTCGCCAATTCGATTTATAGCCATGCACGTGTGCGCGTTAATGAAACGGATACCATAGCCATGAAAAATGCGAACCGAGAAATCCAATTTATTAAAAAGAATCTTATTATCTTGTAAGTCGTATCGGCCATTAGTTCTAGGCGATTGCAGTCATGATGTCGACGGTATTTTAGAATACTGAACGAGTGTAAAAAACAACACCGGGTGATACTGCCGAACTAATGGCTTATCGTCTATCGTTAACTACCTGATGTCTTCTATCTAGAAGGATTATCAACAATTTCCTTTGCAAATAAAATCTTAAAAGGACAAAATATAAATCCAAATGTGTTGTTATGAGGGTTAGAAAAGCTCCGTTTTGTCCAGTGTTTTCTCTGTGGGAGGGTCACCAGAAGACACGCAAAATTTCGTGCTCCCAGCCCTCACATTGCCGTCACATTGTAAGTAAGCCCTATTCAAATTAAGTGCCCATTCCAATTTTCAGGTCCATCCCCTTCTAGACCTCTAGATTTCTAGAATTCTAGATCCATCCGGTGCGCGTCATATTTTCAGAGTAGACCCGGAAAGTATCATCAGGTTATCGGAAGGGCACTGGATACGTTATCATCATCCGGAAATTTCCTCTTCCGACGCCCTAAAAGCAAGGAATTCTTTTTTGCGCGCCAAACGGAGAAAACTAGTAGTTTTTGGCGTTCGAGGCTTCTAGCGCCCTCATTTGCATGTGTATCAGGAATTTCAGGTAATGGCCCGAATCAGTCACCATATTCCCCGCCAAGCAATATTCATAAACAACTACTCCCCGCAGACGTTTGGGGGCGTATCTTGATCTGATCCACTTCCTTTGTTTTCGACTATACCAGCGCTAGAAACTGCCTTAAAGAAGTATGTAAGTTTGTGATGTTATAAGGCGTTAACAATCTTCAACGTATACAGATTTTGTTATGCATAACATGAACACTTTCCATTTGTTTGTTCGTGCAAAACGTAAAAATATATACATATATCAAGAATGATAATAATCATAATAGTAATCTATTTCCACAATAAATTACAACATGCCACGAGGAGATATAAAAATATACAATTACAAGATATTCTAATGTAATGTGGATGAGATTAGTTGAAGCCAACAAAGGCTTATAAAAGTTTCAAATCCGCCAGCGCACATTGATTCAAACTAACTGACATACACATATATAATACGTGCACAAGCATGTCACGCACACACTCACACGAACATATCCAAGAAATATGATTGTAAAAAAATCAAAAAATTTCTGTGCTTTTACTTTGAAAGAAGTGGTGATATCCGACGAAGTTTACGGAAAAAAGTTTTTCTGTGAATGTTCGTCATTTATATTTCATCCCGTGCCTAAAAAAGGATGTCCCTTTTTTGCACCAATGATTTTACTGTGCAGTTGAATGTTGGGAATGGAAAATTCTTCGTTTAAACGGATTGCTGAAGGTAATTCAGCGATTATTCGTTTCGGCGTTCTGGCACCTTCGTCATTTGCATATCAGGGATGTTCCGTTATAGCCAGAATCAGCCACCATAGATAAAACGGAGACCAGTGAAATGGATTTTCTATCCCAAATAAGTATTCGGGTTAATCGATGTGGTACGAATGAAGTAGTTAGTACTTGACTCGTTTGAGAGACATACAAAAATGAATCGATCAAATAAAAGCAGTAACAAGCGGAAATTGATACGCTCAAAACTATCATAAATCAGGTTAAGAGCGTCTGGCGTGGTTTGGTCGCTGCTCCGTAACGCGTATCTGTTTCACGGTATAGTGTATATGCATCAAATGCGTAATGTGCACACTCGAAGCTATGGCTATGCCAATGTCATCGGAAACACTTCATAAATTCATATGGCTAAAAACGATATTTCTTGTTTTTTCTCTAAATGTATATGCGTATCTATTTTCAATCGGTCATTACGCAAAATATGTCAAGGCGTATCCTATTTCAAGTATATCTATATATAATTGACCGACCTTCCATCGCGTTCAAAAAAGATGTGCGTAAATTGCTGGCGACGCAATAGCCAGAAATGTCATAATCGTGCGATCAAATCTAAATCAATTCGAATGCAGTTTTCTATTCAGTTTGATTTTTCAGTTCAATATATTTGATTAAATCTGAAACCCCACTTCGGGTGTAACAAGCAAGACAGTTACTAAATACGAATTATCTAGTGGACGTTCTCGAATGGACATATTAAGATGAATCGTCGGTGTTGTATTTTAGAATCGACACAGCGGCGGATCCGGCTTATCTTCCATGGCTTCCGGAAGGCAATATAGATTTCCAAAATGCCCTTTTAAATTCAAAGTAGTAGATTTTCATGAAAAAAATCTATCTTTCTTTTGAGAAGATAGGTGAAGACGGATAAAAAGGCGCACCATTTCCAATTGAAAAGCCACATAAACTAATAAGAACAAAGAAAGGGGCACTTTTTCTGGGCCAATATTGTGACAAAATTTTTTAAAAGGGCAAAAAACTTTCAGAAAATCTTATCTTAAAATTCCACTTTGATTTTCTTTGTGTTTTGAGCCAATTAGAACCTCTTAAATTGCATCTCAGGGCCCTCAAACCCCCGATATTGCCTTCACGCCTATGCCACTCGCATGGCATGGATCGTCGCGTTGTGTTACACCCTTGCCCTTTTATTTAATATTAAATAGTGCCCTTTTAAATTTGGAAGGTATAGTTTAATATAGCCCATCGATCCGCCCCTGCAAATCGAAGTTTGTCAAGTCTCAGCCTTAGATGAATCGACTGTCTGGAACGAAGACTGTGATCTATCTGCCCAATGGTTTATAATCAATAGTTCGTGTATGCCGCATACGTCCTCTCGATAAGAAAATATTGAAATTTGTGCCATTGTGTCGTCGTATAAGCCGATTGGAATATGTGAAACGAAAGGAATCCTCTTTCTTCAAAACCTTCTTCCTTTGCACCTGTGTATATAAACTGGCTGCAAAGTAATGGCCGATGTGATCCTGTCACCACAAAAATACCGAACGCTTTTACGACAATCTTAATTAATATCGATACGATCACATCGCTGAGCCATCTATGAGAACCTGTCAGCGTCACGACGCATGGTAAACATCTTACAGCGTTTCCCACGTATCGATTCGGCGATGGACTTAGGCCGCGTTTGACGTTGATCCTTATTACCTTGTCAAAGTATATTTTCTAATCAGCGAACAATACGAAGAATATCAATTTATAGCCATTACATTCGTAAAGTACGTTCGGTACGCGCACGAACTGTCGGTTGAATTTTAAAAAATGAAAAAAAAATAGGCGCAGAGCAATTCGAAGCGTAATGAGAAATCGCTGGAAAAAAATGAAAACCGTGAATCTACACTTCGATAGAGTGATAGATTGAATATTTACCTAGGAAAACTTTGACGATTACCGCAAATCAAAGACACTCGAAGGGGAACACGGAAATTCAATTTCCAGTGAATGACGCTTAAGCTGTTTGAAAAAGTTTACCACGCAACGATGTTGGCGAAACCTCTTCGTACCATAAATCATTAGTTGGCATATTTTCAAGTACGAGACGGAGCTCGGTGAAAATGAGTATAGAGTCTACTAGATGCTCGCTTTACAGCAGCAACATGGATGGACAAAACGCTTTTGCATATTCTTCTTAGGAGATGGTATTATCGAGCTTCGATGGGGAACCAGTAACACCAGTTATCCCACCAGGTGGTCGTCTCGTTGTGAAATTAGTTCATTTTCAATGCATATGAACTGGATTTTTAGACTCCCTAATCCATATATCACCATAGAACCAAATATTACAGATAATTAATTTTTCTACTCAAATGTTGGTATAGTTTCATTACTGAGTGATTTATTTAAGAGAAAAGTTCATTCTGATTTTAAGTAGAAGAAATCGAATGCGGACGACCAACTATCTACTAGCGACACTTTGCGGATCCTCGCCTGCCATACGAGGAATCCTCGATCTCACAGTAGCGGTGCGAGTACCCCATAATCTGTCGGAAAACCTCATCAAAAAGAATGCATTTCAAAACGTCTAATAGACACCGAAATAGGTACTGATTTTCGCGTGTTACAAAGTAACGATTGTTGGCCCTTCATTTCATCCTCCCTCGGCAGGGATTCGAACCTGATGGCATCGCTACACTCAGCCATGGCACGAATTCCTGCCACACTAGACTGGGTGCGCAGGTACATGCGCTACATGAGCAGTTTTGCCGCACGAAAACTTGCGGCACCAATTAGATTGCTTGTGGTATTATCGCTGAGGTAAATTTCACGGAAGAACTATAAATGGGAAAACCCGGGCTGAAGTTAAACGGGATATCTGATTGGCTAATAATGACATCACCAAAGCTGCGCGTGTAGCTGCACACTCGGTCTATTGTGGCAGGGTTTCGTACCGTGGCAATCTCGATGCCATCAGGTTCGAATCCATGCCGGGAGGATGCTTCAAAAATACACCAAACATGATCAGGCGAGCCAATGAAATTATGATCTTTCGACACCCAAATCTTACTGTCTTTTCATGAGTCCAAAATATGCTCTGCAGATATTTTTTTTCAATTTTCAGCATTCTGTGTAGCGAGTCGGAGTTATCTCTACGCAAAACACACTGAACGTTCATTTGACGCTCCATAATTGTCAATTTGATTGATTGATTCGATCAGCCACTAGCGCTTACATTGAAGTTATCATTATGGACTCCTTCGGGTTTATCAATAGCAATCTCGGATTTGAAGCAAGATTTCTGACAAAGATTTCAAATGGTAACAATATCAGTACTACATTTCATTTTACTAACAAGGGATGATGAATTGAGATGTCGATGCGCATTGCTGCTTCATGACGGGTCTTGAAAATTAAGTGGTATAGAATCAACAGGGACCCATTTCACAGACATACTTAAAAGTCTCATCGGTCATGACTGAAATATTGATGATATTTTAATGAAATAGATAGTGAGCGAGCCCATGGAAGGGAATCTTCTGAGTAAAGCCGGTCGTGGGTCGGCCTTGCGACTCACTGCGATGCGATTCACTGTGACCCAACGCCGACCTACGCCCGGCATTAGACACTTATGACGACCGGTGCTTTGACGGAATTGCTCGTCAAAAAAATAATGGAACCTCGAACACAAAGACTTATTCGAAAGAAATGAATGCTTTTGTTACGAACGGTAATATCCGGTATGCTCGGGGTTTAGTTTCCCTGATACGTCGCCAACAACGCGGGAGATCGGTGACCCCTGAGCCGCGCAGACTGTACAGAAATTTCCCGTCTATCGATATTCGCTTGCAGTGTCAGACGACGCCTGACGTTTTGACACGACGATGTTTTGTGCGATATGGAACCGATGTTGATAAACATGACAATCAATCATATGCACTTGTTCGAAGATAATCTCCAGTTTCCTTATTCGCAGATGATTGAGCAGGTAGATAGAATCGAATTGATAAAAACGCGTATATAAGTTCCGCGCGCTACATCGACTATTTATCCAGTTTGGTCATATCTTCAGCTTCTGCCATATCACATATTCGCAATAAAACCGATGTACTTTCATTTGCGTTTCGAAATGTGATTCCGTTCGAGCAAGCCAACACGCGGGACAAATCAACTACTTCTACATCAACTTGTACCCGAGAAAAAACATAAAAAACATAATCATAAACTTTCGGTCTATTTACACGTAGGAAACGACCAAAAAACATTTAGAATGGACAAAATGTTCTTCAACCTTGTAATATAGTGTTATTTCCGAAATATCGATGTATTAAATTGGCAGCCAACAAACTTAACCACAATCGCCCGCCTGCCGGTTCAGACTGGTTGGAAGATTGTTTGAATGCTCTTACTATATCTGTACTTCGATTTCCGATTAAAAAATCAAACCCCCTGTTTCGATCCCGGCAGGTGTGGTGGGTTTGTAAGGGACACGAAATCAAACGAAATCTACCAATCAGACGAATAACAGGGTCTCTATTCTGAGATAGAAAAAATACTGAAGTACTTATTGAAAAAGAAAAACCCAATACAGTCCGATTGCTCACGATTGGTAGAACACTATATCCGTGTTGACGCGATGAGGAGAGAATCCCACAATGATAATAAAATTTTCACCCCATAATAAACTTATATCAAAATTCCTCTGTAAACTGGTTAAACTCAACACTTGATTTCCCCTTTGATTATTTGTTATTTGTTCTCTCATCAATTTCGTCTCTGACTTAACTTGTATTCACCTTTGTTTTAATTTAAGTGCCCCCTAGTTTGTCTTTCTTTTTACTGCTGACTTTAAGTTTCATTTATATTTATACTCACTATTGTTGTTTATAATTACCCCTTAGTTTGCTTCCCTTTAATCTATTTTAGCGTGTAACTGTTTCTACGTTAATTTTCCTTTAGTTTGTATCATCTCTGATTACTTGAATTAGTCTCTTTGTCTCTGGATTGTATATATATATCTCATAATTTCTGTAGTATCTCATTATTCCTGAAGATGACTATTAGGATAAAGTCGAAACGTTGAAATAAACTACTATCTCGAAGTTTCATTTTCGGACTTTTTATTATCATTGTGGGATTCTCTCCTCAGTCCGATTGATATTTTCCTATAAGTAAGTATTTAGATAAAGATATATATCCTGATTGGCATGATGGCCGTTTTGGGATTTTGTTTTTAGTCAAATCTAAAGTTAGTTTATATTTTGAGTTTTGTTTATAATTATTTGTAGCCAATATTTCTAGTATGTCTTTTATATACATATGAATTTGCTTATAATGTACTATTACTGTACCTCAGCGAATTCTATACTGTAAATCTTTATTTAAAAATAAAACGCTATATTTAAGTTAAAAAAGTCAAATTCTAATACTGTCCGATGATAATCTAATCTAGGTATAGTTAGTTTTTAGAGGTTATGATTGAATCATCATCGTCGTCATAGTCATCACCGCCGCCGTCTTCACCGTCACCGCCGTCGTCGTCACCGTCACAGCGGCCGCCGCCGCCGCCGCCGTAGTCGTCACCGCCGCTGCCACCGTCGTCGTCGTCGTAGTCGTCACCGCTGTCGTTGTCGCCTCTACAGGAGCGGATAATCTCGCCATTGTCGCTAAATGCGTCCCCTTTCGCGTCCCTTCGACTTTTCCACGTATAGTAGTGTTATTGAGTGTTCGCTTAGAGCGAACTTCGCCAAAGTTTCTTGCTCAACGCCTAATCGATTTGTGAAGTGGAATCCAGGGCGTCGATATGAAAAAGAATTTCTTCTTGACTTTGAAAGACTTGTGAGCTGCGTTTGCTGTACGTATTTCCGGTCTGTAAGAATATCGAATTTGGTTAGCTATCGACCTTCTCTCTTGTTGAAAAGAAGGCCCCAGAACTAGATATCAGAGTCGCTAGGGCCCAAACGAAACCGGCCTGAAAACCGATTGTCTAAAACAGAACTTTAAAAGTAGCCGAGATATTGACCGATACAGACGTATTTTGAATATCAAATCGAGCCGTTTATCGGTGGGAATATTTTTAGCCGACGGCATATCTTCAAATCTTTTGCGTGTCGATACGGCAGCGCTGTGAGTAAAAAAGGGGCGGTCTGATTCCACCGCAAGACCTGCATGTTTGTTCGCATTTCATCCATTTATTGCCGGGAAACGACGCGTGTTCAGCCTTGATCAGATTGTTTTGATCAAGACACACGTCGACGTATAATCATGTCTACATTCCGTATGTATTTTTGGTTCGGTGGACGCGCTAGACCGTCGTTTTCGATACTCGGCAGCCGATCAGTCTTTGACACGGTTAGGAGGCAGCAGTCCGGGGTTCAGCTGCGCGAAAAGGTTTAAACGGTAAACCGAAGTCCGAAAAACAAATCAAAATCAACATAAACCTTTTTGTTAAAAAGGGCGGTGCGCTAGGTCTTCGTCGATATCGAAAGAGGAAGAAAATCAGTTTTAAAATGACTGCGCTAACTAGACAAAATGCAGAAAATTGAGCACAGCTTAATCAAAGTACTTCTTAAAACATCCCCTCATCGAATGAATGGGATCTGAGCAGAAACGATTAATCAATAAGTTTGAAATGACCTTTTTGGAATCAAAAAAGTAGCGATCCCCGGCTTGATAGGAAAATCAAGCAGAGTTGACCTGAACCCTGATCGAACTCCAGTCTCATCAGTCATTCTACATCATTACTGCGTTTACGACTTATTTCAATTTCGATACATCTTTTTAATGTTTTTCATCGTCGTAAAATCTGGAAACCGGTGACATTTCAAAAGCACGCGATGTAAACATTAAAAAGACCTCCTGCATTCACGTTAATCGTGATAGCAGTGTACACACGTATTGAGCGTTGCAGGTGCGTATTTCAAAAGTAGAACGAAAACGGCGGCGTCTCCATCGTTATCGAAACAGTTGAAATCGACTAGCTTCGATTTTATCTCTCGAATTCGAATCTATCGAATTCATAACGCAAGGGAAAATCTTAACGAGGATTATAGCGTATAGCAGTTCTAAATCCGTAATGATAAAAGCGTCGGTAATTATGATGTTTGTATCAAGAAGGTGTTTTACGCTACGGTGTTCACCGGTATAAAAAGAAACCTTGGGAAACGCTATATCTTCACGCAAATTAGAATTTGGTTGAATACGATTCTTTGATGTAAATGCTTTAGTCGGGCCAGCACTATACTGACTTATAAAATCTAAATCAGGGCTAGGCATCTTTCTCTTTAATTCTATTTATTATTTAGACATAACGTGTATGTGACGATAATAAATAAATGAATAGCAGACGCATCCCTATTAATAATAACAAATGAATGTATAATGAAACTGAATTCCACTGTCAACGAGAACAACAACTTAAGAATTTACGAATTAAGATGTTCTACAATAAAATATTATACGATGAAATTTATGAAATGGAAACCAGTTTCGGCCGTTGCTCCATTCCACCTGATGATGGCTGTGAGTCAAAGAATTAAGATGTCCCGCAATAGAATTTTGAATGATGAAATTTTGAGAAAAAATTTCATCATTCGCAAAATTTGTGGTTTCGATTTCATAAATTTCATCGTATAATTTCAGATTTTCTGGCAACATTTGGGTCCTGAAGATGCTGCAAGTAATCTTAGTAAAAATGTCTGGCTGTGCTGAACTGATTTCCAATAGATGGGTAGAAAGATCCAGAATCTTCTGGGTTTCATCATAAAATCCATTGTGGGACTTCTTAATTCATCTACAGTTTAGGCGGAGTGTTTTATTCGACTTACTAACAATTAGAAGGTTTATTGACACAGGTATATATTGCTTATACTATCGACAATGAATACTGTAATATGACATTTAGGATTTCTTAGTTTAGTTTATCGACAATTAGATTAGGTTTGCCGGCAACCAGGCTAACCAGGCTAGCCCAAATATTGATGATGGAGGGCACATCAGCTCAACGCTGATTATCAAAGATATGCATTAAGAAATTTATCAAATTGAAAATAAGAGATCAGTAATATACATTCCAATCATTTTTAGGATGACCAACACGTACACTGTTATAAAACGTAGTAATAAACTTCCTGTTCAACCTACCTTGACAGCGTGATCCGTGCGGTACTTCCCACATAACGATACCGCGGTTATGAATTCGTAAATACGATTGGAATAAGTTTTCAACAGCTAAAAAAGATGATAAACGCACTTGTAATAATCCGACGATTATGTTCGCATTCGTAGATCAAAGGAATAAAGCGACGCGCGTGCGCGAGTGACTATTTTTGCTTTCACATCGAACGTGCAAAACGTGGCGCGTAACGTCCACGGCGCGAAATGCGATGAAATGTTCAATTTTCCAGAGCGCTGAAGCAAACGTTGAGACAACGCTTGAAAATTGAATTCGTAATATAGATGAATGCGACCAGCCCAGACGGCGTCGGCTTCGGCGGCGCAACTGTCATTCGGCCGCGAATCGATTTTACCCGGTTAGCAACGGTCAGTAACTTCCGCTCTTGATCGCCCGCTTTTTTCCGCTGTGACGTATAACTTAGTTAACTGATTCCGTGCTTTTCCGGTGTTCTTTAAATCACCATCGCGTCGCGAAGGGAATTCGATTTTTACTTCACGTAAATATACTCTATGGAATCTGTAACGAAAAGCAGCGACCAAGACTGAAACAAACCTTGAAAGCAATCAAGCAAACAAACTGATTCTTCTCTGTGAGCTGCAATTCGAAATGTATAGTTCGACCAAAAAATTAATTAAAATTTGCCAGGTGCTTCCTAGCGCAGTTGTGCCTTGAAATCTCTTTATCGAGAAAAATCCACTAAAGTGTATTTGTCTGTATGAATGTATGTAAGTTATTGCTGGTCCGTGTTTCTCGGAACTCCGATCAATATAGGAGGACAGAGCGCACGATTGCGACGATCAATCGCGAAAGAAAACTCGACCGACAACAACGTACAGCGTGTCGTCGGTATTTCATCGCCTTGTATAGTTTATACCTCGAATCGGAGACGACTCGATCGTGAATGCGGGAAGCAAAAATTGATGACACTTTATTACGGCGCATATTCACGCCGGGTGACATTTCACTAGACCCATTGTCATGTAGATTTATTGGCGCTATAGCTTAAGTGTTATCATCACGTCCGCCGCGCGTGAAGTACGCGCAATTCATATTTTGCATAACGTTTGCAGCCTTTCTAGTGTTATTATCATTAATGTTGTATAATTTTGAGCGAAATTGTGTATAATGGGCTCAATAAGAAGTTTGATAATCGTGATCGTCTGCCGGCAACGGAAACTGTGAAATCTGCTGTGAGGAAGCTTTGCGAAAGATGCACTCTTTCTATTCGAACGTTATACGGATGTAGTTCATTTCGATTATCATTTCGATAATACGCAATATTGACCGGAACTATTCCAGAACGAAGCCCGGGCGATTTCGCCTGAATGATTTACAAGTTGCAGCTCTGTACATGCGTTGAAATTCAATGTTGGATAACGTCACAATAATCAGTTATCAAACGAAGATAAACCGGTAATAATTCATGTTTTGTTACGCGAGCTGTCTGTTTACGATGGGCGGCTTTGTCGCATGATTTGTGGGCAACAAGAATATATCGATCCGTTGTTCGGGACGTTTAAACCATTTTCTCCGCGTCGTCAATATAGTTTAATAGTTAATATTCACTTCGAGTGTTCGGGTAGTGTTCGGGTATTGTGCGGAGTTTATGAGGGCGAACTTCGGTTTTCGTAGCTAGCCGACTAGTGGTCGGAACTGATAAACATAACGCGCTTAGTTCGGTCGTAACGTATTTCAGTGTCGGCCATCTTGGAAGTATAGGTCGGAATTACAAGTTCGCCCTATGGGTGTAAGTCTAAGGGCAAATACAGGATTTTGTGGGGTTACTCTGCTAGTCATCGCCCAGAAAATTTTGAAATATTAGTCCTGTTTTCATGTATTTTGAGCATTTAAGCCCTGTTTTAACCAACCATGTAGTTAGTAGCGTCGGCAAACTGAAAATAGATAATTCGATGGAAATTTTATTTGATGGGCTGCTCTTGCACCCAAAGCGTGTTCTGTCCCAAATCAGCCATCGCTGTTGTTTGAATTTTAGTGATCATCGCAACGACCCTTGCGTTTGTGCCTCTCTCGTGGAAACACGACGCCCACGCCCACAGCTGCGCCCATCACAGCGTCCGCGTGATCAATTAAAAATCAATTAAGTTTCTTTGGTATCTGAATATTGACCGGTATCATGTGTAGCCCCGATACATTGATAACGAAGTGCATCCTCTCAAAAATAAAAATTCAAATTTTTCAAAAATAAGATAGGAGTTAGGAAATATATCTGATTACAAAATAAACGCCGAAATTCACAATTGTAACTGTTATTTTGAAACACCAATATTGATGACGTAGTGCACATCGACTCTCGGAGGACCCCTCAACGCATTCTATGTATCAATGTATATAAACATCATTATAACGGTTTTTACGGCGCCTAAAAGAAAATGAATACCATGTGGCTGCAAAGCAGTCCCTGTAAGATTTCGTGAATACGCTTTTAATGAATATAAAATCACCAAGAATTCTTCCTCTATCGCAATTTCCTCGGAAAACTAAGGGAACTATCTTTTATTTCGAAATAATTTAATTCATTTGAGTTAATCCGCGAGATTATTTTAGAGAAAATTGATGATTGAGGAAATGCTGTTAATCAAAACGTGACCCGCCATAAGACTGAAAAGTTTTAATCCGACTTTTGTGTCGATTCATTTGTACAGAATCACGTAAAATCGTCGTTTCGCGTCGGTTTTTGTGGCGATTTCCCGTGACACGGGCTGCTATAGAAAACAGCTCGACCTCTCGACGCGACCTCAAAACCGGTGGCATTAGTGGCCACAGGCGTATGCAATCGGCAAGGATAATCTCCTCTCTGTAGACGAGAACGCGTAGCCCATTAATTGAGCGAGACATGCCTAATGCAAACCCCTTTTTCTAAAGCCACATCTCCCAAGCGTGTTCGCCATAATGCACCGTTGGCATTCTTATTACCAATTCGCACAATCGGCGAGTTCTCTACTCGTCGCTAAGAAGTATATGACATATACAATGATTATGACGGTCGTAATGGGCTACATATTTCTTGCATGCACTCGATGACAGTGATTGAGATACGTTATCTTATAGTATTTTGGTTATCTGCTATTTGTAATCACGATCTTATTCAGCGGAAGATTCTCCACCGCATACTATTTCGTTTGAAATTCGTACATTGCGAAGACACGCTGCCTTTAAAAGCCGGATCTATTTGATATGAGATTCGTAAACAGTTTCAAACTCACGCATGAACCCATGTTGTATTTTGTTCAGGAAAACGGGTGTTATGAAATGGGGTTTTTAATATAATATAAAGAGAATAAATATTCACTTCCCATCGCATGGTATCGGAAGATCGCAGTTACGTTCTCCTCATCTGGATTATCAAAGAAACGTTCGACACGGGATCGCTTCCGCTAGAAAGGCCAGCTTTCTATAAAGTCTCTTCAACATTGGCACGGTATTAACGGGTCGACCAGCACGAAAGTACAACTTTCTCCTGATCGTGGAATCGAGGCAGACAAAATTTCAGCCAATCAGTGAGCAGGAATTCTAATCATGGACTCTTACTGCACCCAAAACAATTCTTCAGTACTGTATCACTATGCTGTTTCAATGGCCAGTACCAGTACAAGACTGGCGCCTGTTGGGTCAGAAGTTCGAGTCCTGCGCAACACCATACATACTGGCCCCTGTCACCTGACGATGATCTCTAGGGTGAGATCGAAACGTCGTGTCTTAAATATATTTTAGATTAAATAATAAATTCTTGTTTTTAATTTTTTTAAATCTGTAGATAGTGGGTTTTTATCTTATTATAACACCGTACATACTTTGTTTACGTCCGATAGTTCCCGGTCTCCACGGGTACAGGTCATCAAAGCTCATAGGGTCTCCACGGGCATGGACACATAGATTTTAAATGGCCCGGACTTAATTCCATTGCGAATAGATTGAACAGTTTGAAGTTCTGGGCCAAAGGAAATCACACGTGGTTTCCACGGGTATAACTCTAGTAACATATAAATGGCGGCTGACATGTTGTGTACACGAACGGCGTTTTCTCCGTAAAAACTATGGCCAGCCTTCTCGCTCGAGCTCTAACGTGGTTTCCCGCGACGAAACCGCGGCCACCAGTCAGCACAGTTTCCGGTATGAGTCTAGTTAGGGGTAATCTGTTCATTAAAGGCCCGGGGTTGACTTGTCAACTGTCGAAACGCGTTTCCGTCGGTGCCTGATCAAAGAATACCGAACACTAGTAATTTTCTTCGACGACGCGATTCGGAGTTCGTCATATCGACGCATCGCGTGATTTAGGGAAGAAAAAAAGCTCGATGCATTTTTAGTTACGCCATGGAAGTATAGAATAACAATGAAGATTCCTCCAGCGAGGAGCGCTTTAACAGCGATCTGTTAAACGTATCGTTGTTCCTCGTAACCTAATTAGGAAACAAGAAACAAAAATACCAGAACACTGATAATTTATGTACGGTAATTAGAAGATTCGTAGAATAGCCGTGTTAACCGGGTGTAGAATAGATACAACGAGCAAGTAATACTTATATAGGTTAGCTATTTCACTCTTGACGCACGAGCTTTCGCTACTAATGTATAGTAGCTTAGGTGAATCTATATAGCTACTTTACATCCGTAGACTAAGCTCGCGCGTCGAAGTTAACCAGTTAGAACTACTCGTCTTGTACGGTAATTGGGCGTTATTCTCTACCCACGATGTACTCTATTCGATAGTGTGCATTGGATTAGATACTCATCTTCAAACTTCAAACAGTCATCATATTAAAGACGATAGACAGATCCATATACCTACACAGAACCAGGTGTCAGAACCAGAAGTCAGGTGTCCGAAAACTTTGGAAACGTTTTAAGCTACCGTCGTGAATGTTGCGTCAAAAATACAAACTTTACTTCTTAACTGAACCCCCAATCTGTATAGTATCACAGCACCAACCAAATATACGTCAACACTTTCATCCTTGAGACGAGAAAACACACAATACCCGTGTACGATGAATAACGAGAGAAATCCCACCAATAAATTCAGCCAAAAATCAGTACGCCTGACGATGGCTGATAGTATTTACCCGAAACGTTGCATGAAATATATACATATATCATTTTACTATAGAAGTTTTCATTTTTGGCTGAATTTATGGTGGAATTTCTCTCGACTTTCATTCAGATTCAATTGAAATTTAGAAAAAAATCTAACGGTGACCATCCTACGGATCCTTGCCTGCCATTACGTCGAATCCTCGATTGCCAAAGTAGAACTGCGGGTACCCTATTCGACGAAAAACCCTAACTCAATGGTGAAAACTCGACACTTTGATGAAGCGGGGAGATAGCTATTAGACGGATTCAGCGCGGACAGAATGGACGACTTCTCAACGACGATGAAATTATCGAACAGCAAAAAAATGTTTTGAATGGAAATTCTGATGATCATATACAATAAAACTCCAGCATTTTACAGGAAGGATGAATCGACACAAGATACTAGATTTAGTTAAAAAGTTTGCGTGATAATCCTGGATGACAGATTAGTCAGATCCCAGTAGACAAAACTGGATATTTTGATTGCAGTATGTTCAATTTGTATTCATTAGATACTTATTCCGGTGAAGAATAAAATAGATATATATCATGTAGAAAAACTGAATCGTAGCCGGATGACTAAGAATTAATGTCGTCGATAAGTTTACTTTTTCTTCCTTCCAAGGGTCACTGAAAAAGAAAATCAGCCACAAGTAAATATTCAAGCGAATAATGCTGGTAACTCGATAAAAGATTTGTATATTTTCTGCGGCCTGCTTACTCAAATGGTTTGATCCACCAGAAAATTGCTTCGTGCACGTCGCACCCGACACCGTGTATCCGTCTGGACAAGTCAGAATCGGTTCTGCAATAAAACCAATCAACTATTTAAAACCGATTAAAAAAACATATATATCGTCTACGAAATGTCAAAGACTTTTATTTGACTTAAAAGATGACTACAGATGACTAGATAGAAAAATTAACCTTTGAGGGTTAAATTACCGGGTTCTGGAACTTACCCCCAGCAGAATTGATACAGTACGGGGTGTCTTTTGCCCATTCCGATCCGGCCGCACATGTGACCTTTATACCGTCGGGTACACTACCGCCGAACATAGCCTCCAACGTCCCCAAACATCGTAACCCGTTTTGCACCGTTCCGTTTGGACATTGGCTTGTTTGGCCTTAAAGATTAGAACGATTAATTTTTCCGTTCATTTCATTTCAATAAAGAAAGATTTAAGTATTAAGATAAAAAAGACTATCATCCACTCGCAAACCTCTGACTATTCCGCCGTAATTAGAATCACATCAAAGTATAGCAAAGGCTTTACGAAAAAAATACCAGTGCATTTTGAGCTGTACTTACTCGCACCAAGAGACCCGCTAGAATGCGTCGATGAACCGCCAGACTGGACCCCGCCCTGTTCCGTAGCTTTCTGCATGCACAATGAGTCCGACGACATTGAAAATCCATCCGGACACGTTAGGACCGGTTCTGCAAACACGTCCCGAATATAACGTTTACAATGGTGGCCGATTCGAGCCGCATACGTATCTTTCCATCCCCCACGAGAACGCTCAAAAAATTCTAACCGTCCAAAAACAAATCTAACCGTCCAAAAACAAATCTAACTGCCAAAAAAACAAAGCGCGCAGAAATGAAATTGTTTGCTTTTGATCGGTTTATAATGGAACACCGGCACCTACCAGATGGCGCCACATAACACTGGGTCATTCGTAGTGAAAATCGGTCCATTTTCAATGAAAGTGGAACGTGATTTTTAGGCTTCCAAGTTCGCCAATTTTTAAACAAGTCATTGAATGCATATATAAGATTCGCGGGGTGTGGTATTGATTTTGCTAAAAATCTATTTACTTATGAGAAACGTTGAATCGAATGTAATTGAAATTGAGAATGAACTGTAACCCAGTGCCACTAACGACACCTGGCGGAATCCTCGCTGCTGACACAAGAAGCGTTGCCATTGATTTTGCGTTTTGCAAAAAAAACGGTTTTTTTTCACATTTTCTGGGAAAATGGAAAAATGTGGATGTGGCTCGAATCAGCTAGTTTACAGAACGTTGCAGCTTGAAAATTCATTATAACGCAAAAGATATCGCGCAAGCTCTTTATTCACACTCACTCACCCCCGGCATGGTTGATGCAATACGGAGTGTCTTTCACCCATTCCGATCCGGCCGCACATGTGACCTTTATACCGTCGGGTACACTACCGTTGAACATAGTCTCCAACGTTCCCAAACATAGTAACCCATTTCGCACCGTAACCTGTTTTCTACCGGCTCGACACGGGCTTGATTGGCCTTTAAAAGATGTAAACGATACATGTTTCTATTCAGCTTATTTCGAAACGAAAGAATCGGATCGAAGAAAAGGAATTTTAGAATCTTCGAATTCTATATACATATAGAATATGAGGCAATATCGATCATCTCTACCGGTAATCACTAAACCAACTGATCGTCACTGCTTATTATATCAACGAATACGAAGACTTGAAAAATGAATTTGTACCAAGAGATCCACCAGAATGCATCGCGGAGCCTCCAGACTGGACACTGCCCTGTTCCGTGACTTTCTGCATACATGATGAGCTACCAATCTGTGAGTATCCTTCGGGACAAGTGAGGATCGGTTCTGCAAATAGAACACCAAGCAAAGCATCTGAGGCCGGTTCCTATAGTCGAGACTTAATAGCATAAGTTGTCATAAATCTGAAGACTGAGCTGACGTTTTTCTAGATTAGCAACGTCATATCCTACTATGGTAATCTTAGAGTGGTCTTAAAGTCTAAGCGACGACTATGGAAACGGTCCAAGCAGAATAACGAAGCTTGAAATGCATCGTAAGGAAAAAATATCGCATGGTTTTACGCTCACTCACCCCCTGCCGAATTGATGCAATAAGGTGTCTGCTCCACCAATTTTGTGCCGGCCGGACATGTGACCTTCGCGCCCTTGACCGCCAATTTTTCCAAACAATAACGCCCTGCTTGTACCATGTCCGCTGCACAGTGATGAGTTTGACCTTTGATATTGAAAATAGTTACTTAAGAGTTCTACTACATTCTCTTATGTAACTTAATGCGTTATTTAAGGGGTTCTGCGTTCGAGTCGATGTGCACTACGTCATCAGCCGTTTAAAAAGTAGCAATTTCAATTGTGAATTTCGGATGTGATGGATTTTAGAGATGATGTGCACCACGTCATCAATATATCGGGGCTACATTGGTTGATATATTGAAATCCGAAATAACCATCTTGATCCTTATGATTTATATTTAATTTATATATTACTTATCGTTTGTTTTCTTGTTCATCGGGGATTCAATGGCTATTAGATATTGGATTTACATGTTTCCAAGGTTATTTTGCAAACTATCCATTTTAAATCGATATCGTTTCAACATAACTTCACCTGGTTTAACGAACGTTCTAGTCATATGTTTCACGTATCCTTCCATTGAGTTGAATTGGGTGAAATATTCCACTAACCAACTTGCGCTCCACCTTTCGCTCCCAGACAGAATGCGGAAGAAGCCGAATTTTTTGGCTTTGAGTTTGAAGAAATACGGTTTCATCTGGTGTTGCACAGGCGTTGGAGGGCTGTAGTACCCGACGACAACGATGCTTCTGTCGAAACCATCTCGTAGTCTAAAATGGAGAATAACTGGTTACAATCTCAGCTGGAAGTTGTTAAAAATTCAAATAATCAAAGCACACAGCCCAGGGAATCGGGAAACAGTGCAACAGAGAAATACAGAATCAGACATGTTCAATCCCGAAACCACGTTTCTCGTTTTACGTAAACGCACGTGACCAGGGAAACGCTCGTAAGCATTGATATTTGATTCCGTGTTTCTGCGTTTGCTGCCTGTTATCCTGTGCCGGGTTCGTTGGGCTTAAGATTATCACATCGAATCTTACGTACTCGATATTGGAGGCCATTTTCCATTGGTTGACGTAATCGGGTTGACCAGGTTCCCGCCTCAACTGCATCAACTGCATCACGTAGAAATGCTTCTTCGTTTCGTCGGTAAACTCGAGCTTCACGTTCGGGCTCGATTTCATTCCTGATGAAAATGGTGACCACTATCAATTAACACTTTGTTAACATGATACACCAAAAACAAATACGAACGGGACTTTGATTTCATTTTGATACTATGCACTAACAATGGGATACTGGGGCCGTAATCACGAAGCACCCGTAATCCCACGTGTCACGTAACTCTGCCCGTAAGTTCGCCCGTATATCTTACGTGACACGTAACATACGGGTGCTTCCTGAATACGGTCCCTCGCAACACCAGATGGCACTACAAAACACTAGCTTAAATTGTTGTAAATAGTGTATATATATTATTAATAACTTTGTTATATTATATCAAGACAAGCTTATATTTTCTGTCGAACGTAAATATTGTATACTTTACAGTCTCCCTCCATGTACCACAGAAAAGATTGTAGTGTAATAAAATCTTTATCCTTATCCTTATCCGTAGTGAAAATTGGTTCATTTTCAATGAAATTTGCACCTGAATTTTGGGCTTCCAAATCCGAAAATTATCGAACGATTAATCGGATAGATATAACATTGACATTCTTACTCAGTGTATGGTATAGATTTTACTGAAAATTGATTTACTAATCGAAATAGTTCACTCGAATTTAAATGAAATGTAGAAGAAATTGAAGTGCGGTAGCCTAGTGCCACTAGCGATCACCGAATCCTCGCTTCCCTCGGTAGCCTTGCCGGTATTCCATTGATAGCTTTTCTAATATGAATAGTTTGATTACGACTTTCGCGTACTACACTGACCTGTGATAATTACATACATCCGTGTGTACTTTGGCCCTAATCGGAATAACTGGACGAGGAATTGCAGGAATTGCACGGCGATTTGGAATTCGCCTTCACCGACCGATGCATCGACCATGAAAATCATATCCATTCGCATTTCCAGCATCAAACCTGTTATAAAATCAAGTGGATTGAACGAGGGATATGTGTTACGTTACGTTGTTAAGAAGACAATAAGGAAAATGATAAACAATAAGCATAGAAAAGTTACCGGTAAATTCGAACTGAGCTTCGCTTGGCGCCAACGATTGCATCATTTGTGCTGACGTGCTGACGCTGCTTATCACCTCGAAATTTGTAACCTTTTTCAAGAATTCCGAATCTACGCTTTGTCCAATGGGGACGATGTATCCTCGCGCGTTGTTTCGACTCAAAGTGTTTTTGTAAGTTTCGGAGAACAACGTTTTGAACTGCGGTTTATCTTGTTTGTCCGGGTTGAAGGCCCCGATCAGAATCGTAATTACACCAGCCGATGGCTCTGGTCGTTTGAATTGCCTTAAATGAATATGTAATCACCTGAATTTTACTTCAAATTATGATTTCTGTATTAGTATTAGTATTTGAAAATAACTCAATCGCGAGACATGTTGCGCCATTAGTGAATTCAATCGCAGCAATCGATGGCAGGCGAGGATCCACCAGGTTCGCTAGTAGTCGCTCTGTCTTGCGCGATTGATTTCATCTTCATTTCAAATGAAACTGAATGGATTTTTTCTTAAATGAATCAATAATTAATGAAAACAATACCGATATCTGAGAAAGAAAAATGACGAAGATAATATATAGATTCGGGAACCTCAAAATTCATATCAAAGTTCATGGAAAATGAACTAATTTTTACAACGTAAGACTGAGTGCTCGTCCCGCCATCTGGTGGCCAGTTCCCCATTCAAAGGCCCTTTTTACCAGCACAATCGGAACAGATTAGCAATTTGGATTATGTAGCCCATTAGTTTCATTTAATAACCGGGTATGTTGGTTGATGTGTAAGGAAACGTACTTGGAATTAATCAAATTGATTGCAGTTTTCACCAGTGACGTGTAGTCCGGTTTGTTGCCAGTGTACTTAATATTCTCAATCGACGTGACGTAACCCGTGATGTCATCCGCCGTCGGAGACTGCTGCTTTTCAGCCCGCGGGAATCTAGACGTTAAAACCTTTTCGGAAACACCTGTGACGGAATAATCAAGAATCATACGAGCAAGGCAATAAGCGAGGTAGAAAAAATAGCGACCTCCTTCATACGCAGATGACTGGAAGGTCAGTTTGTACGGGCTACTTCATCAAGGCGAGTTCGATTAGTCTCTGCCTTAACCGGAATTCTCTTCTCGCCGACCAGAATACGCTCCATACACCTTTCCGTAATATCATCAATCTGTTAACATGGCATAACGTGGCTGATTTGGGCCATTTTTTCTGTATAGGCACGATGACAAATTTTTAGACAAATGTTTTCTGGCGCAAGAACTCAAAAAGGTTTCCAAACGAAAAAAAAACCTTTTTGTGAGAATTCTCGCGCGAGAAAACAAAAAAGGACCAGCGAGAAAAGTTTTCTATCGTGCCTAATGCCGTACAGAAAACAATTTTAGTATCTTAGTATGGGCCAAATTAACCACATGTCTAACCTGGTATGTCTAAGTCCGGTAATCCGGCATAGCCATTCATAAAATGGAATACGTTCATTCGAAACCAGACCAACTCGCTATTCTGCGTGAAAAACTCGATCACGATAGCATTCGATATGGATATATTGAATTTCATTCTTTAATGATTAGGTTCACGTTTACCTGTGATGAAGACAAATATCCGTGTATTTCGTGGTAACTGTTTTATAGTTCGTAAAAAGCCGATCAGCATAGTTTTCGCTTTCTTGAAACCATCCAGTCCAGTTTTTCTCGAGGCGTCGACGAATAATATGAAATCTAGCGGTTTATCGACAGCAGCTACAGCGAGATATTAAGAAACAAATACGTAATGTACATTATGTAGATCGCGTTAGAAGTCGTCATTTCGGAAATCGTTCCGGGGCTTTTTCAGCGAATGATTCCGAAGGCGCAGTTTAAACTCAAATTGAGACGTATTACAGTGCAGCCGCGTGTGTCAACAAAATGGTGTCGAATCCGTTCAAATTTTCAGACAAAAAGAGGGCTACTTTGATGGTTAACAAGGTTTCATCTTGAGCGCGAGTTTCCACTACCATAGCGCGGGTTACCTGGTGAAGCCACTATACACTAGCGAAAGCCCGTACTTTACAATAACATTACAGTTACCCTTCAAACTATTGTCCTATTTGTCTTCACGTTTGCAACGTAGACAACCAGATCGGTTTCGCCGTTACGTAGTTTGGCGATATCTATCCGAATCCTTTGCTCGTTTTCCGTGTATAAAAGAAACGTTTTATTCCGAACGGAATGTTCACATACCTCCTGAGGGATATGGAATTCCGACATTATTTGCATGTAGATTTCGTAGTCCCGTTTCTTTTAGGGCTCCTACTAAGAGAAGAGAATGACAGCAAATTGAACAAATTGAACTACGAGACCTAGCTATGCTCACTGGCTTACTCGTGGACATACATCAAGTTTATTTAGTTTGTAAGTTCGTGGTTTTATAATAGAAGACATTGGTTGATTTGCTTCTTCACTGAAAATATAAGTTTGGTGGACTAAATATTAGATAGGATGAAGGAAACGAAAAAATATGTCCTTCTCTTACAGAGCTTGTATCATCAGGAAGGTGAATAACTAAGAATACTAATATTTCCGCTCACCTGGTTTTCTTCCAGTTGGTGCCCCTCCAGTTGGTGCCTTTCCAGGTGGTTTCACTCCTGTTGGTGTCTCTCCAGACGGTGTCTCTCCGGATGGTATCTCTCCATGTGGATTCCCTCCAGTTGGTGTCTCTCCAGATGGCGTCTCTCCAGCTGGATTCCCTCCATTTGGTGTCTCTCCATGTGGATTCCCTCCAGTTGGTGTCTCTCCAGATGGCGTCTCTCCAGCTGGATTCCCTCCATTTGGTGTCTCTCCATGTGGATTCCCTCCAGTTGGTGCCTCTCCAGATGGCGTCTCTCCAGCTGGATTCCCTCCGTTTGGTGTCTCTCCAGATGGTGTCTCTCCAGGTGGATTCCCTCCAGTTGGTGTCTCTCCGGATGGTGTCTCCCCATGCGGATTCCCTCCAGTTGGTGTCTCTCCAGATGGTATCTCTCCATGTGGATTCCCTCCAGTTGGTGCCTCTCCAGATGGCGTCTCTCCAGCTGGATTCCCTCCGTTTGGTGTCTCTCCAGATGGTGTCTCTCCAGGTGGATTCCCTCCAGTTGGTGTCTTTCCATGTGGATTCCCTCCAGTTGGTGCCTCTCCAGATGGCGTCTCTCCAGGTGGATTCCCTCCAGTTGGTGTCTCTCCGGATGGTGTCTCCCCATGCGGATTCCCTCCAGTTGGTGTCTCTCCGGATGGTATCTCTCCATGTGGATTCCCTCCAGTTGGTGTCTCTCCAGATGGTGTCTCTCCAGGTGGATTCCCTCCAGTTGGTGTCTTTCCATGTGGATTCCCTCCAGTTGGTGCCTCTCCAGATGGCGTCTCTCCAGCTGGATTCCCTCCATTTGGTGTCTCTCCATGTGGATTCCCTCCAGTTGGTGTCTCTCCAGATGGCGTCTCTCCAGCTGGATTCCCTCCATTTGGTGTCTCTCCATGTGGATTCCCTCCAGTTGGTGTCTCTCCAGATGGTGTCTCTCCAGGTGGATTCCCTCCAGTTGGTGTCTCTCCGGATGGTGTCTCCCCATGCGGATTCCCTCCAGTTGGTGTCTCTCCAGATGGTATCTCTCCAGCTGGATTCCCTCCGTTTGGTGTCTCTCCATGTGGATTCCCTCCAGTTGGTGTCTCTCCAGATGGTGTCTCTCCAGGTGGATTCCCTCCAGTTGGTGTCTCTCCGGATGGTGTCTCTCCATGTGGATTCCCTCCAGTTGGTGTCTCTCCAGATGGTGTCTCTCCAGGTGGATTCCCTCCAGTTGGTGTCTCTCCGGATGGTGTCTCCCCATGCGGATTCCCTCCAGTTGGTGTCTCTCCAGATGGTATCTCTCCATGTGGATTCCCTCCAGTTGGTGTCTCTCCAGATGGTGTCTCTCCATGTGGATTCCCTCCAGTTGGTGTCTCTCCGGATGGTGTCTCTCCAGGTGGATTCCCTCCAGTTGGTGTCTCTCCGGATGGTGTCTCTCCAGGTGGATTCCCTCCAGTTGGTGTCTCTCCGGATGGTGTCTCCCCATGCGGATTCCCTCCAGTTGGTGTCTCTCCAGATGGTATCTCTCCATGTGGATTCCCTCCAGTTGGTGTCTCTCCAGATGGTGTCTCTCCAGGTGGATTCCCTCCAGTTGGTGTCTCTCCGGATGGTGTCTCCCCATGCGGATTCCCTCCAGTTGGTGTCTCTCCAGATGGTATCTCTCCATGTGGATTCCCTCCAGTTGGTGTCTCTCCAGATGGTGTCTCTCCAGGTGGATTCCCTCCAGTTGGTGCCTCTCCAGATGGTGTCTCTCCAGGTGGATTCCCTCCAGTTGGTGTCTTTCCATGTGGATTCCCTCCAGTTGGTGCCTCTCCAGATGGCGTCTCTCCAGCTGGATTCCCTCCATTTGGTGTCTCTCCATGTGGATTCCCTCCAGTTGGTGTCTCTCCAGCTGGATTCCCTCCATTTGGTGTCTCTCCATGTGGATTCCCTCCAGTTGGTGCCTCTCCAGATGGCGTCTCTCCAGCTGGATTCCCTCCGTTTGGTGTCTCTCCATGTGGATTCCCTCCAGTTGGTGTCTCTCCAGATGGTGTCTCTCCAGGTGGATTCCCTCCAGTTGGTGTCTCTCCGGATGGTGTCTCCCCATGCGGATTCCCTCCAGTTGGTCTCTCTCCAGATGGTATCTCTCCAGCTGGATTCCCTCCGTTTGGTGTCTCTCCATGTGGATTCTCTCCAGTTGGTGTCTCTCCAGATGGTGTCTCTCCAGGTGGATTCCCTCCAGTTGGTGTCTCTCCGGATGGTGTCTCTCCATGTGGATTCCCTCCAGTTGGTGTCTCTCCAGATGGTGTCTCTCCAGGTGGATTCCCTCCAGTTGGTGTCTCTCCGGATGGTGTCTCCCCATGCGGATTCCCTCCAGTTGGTGTCTCTCCAGATGGTATCTCTCCATGTGGATTCCCTCCAGTTGGTGTCTCTCCAGATGGTGTCTCTCCAGGTGGATTCCCTCCAGTTGGTGTCTCTCCAGATGGTGTCTCTCCAGGTGGATTCCCTCCAGTTGGTGTCTCTCCAGATGGTGTCTCTCCAGGTGGATTCCCTCCAGTTGGTGTCTCTCCAGATGGCGTCTCCCCATGCGGATTCCCTCCAGTTGGTGTCTCTCCAGATGGTATCTCTCCATGTGGATTCCCTCCAGTTGGTGTCTCTCCGGATGGTGTCTCTCCAGGTGGATTCCCTCCAGTTGGTGTCTCTCCAGATGGTGTCTCTCCAGGTGGATTCCCTCCAGTTGGTGCCTCTCCATGCGGATTCCCTCCAGTTGGCGCCTCTCCAGATGGCGTCTCTCCAGTTGGATTCCCTCCATTTGGTGTCTCTCCATGTGGATTCCCTCCAGTTGGTGTCTCTCCAGATGGTGTCTCTCCAGGTGGATTCCCTCCAGTTTGTGTCTCTCCGGATGGTGTCTCCCCATGCGGATTCCCTCCAGTTGGTGTCTCTCCAGATGGTATCTCTCCATGTGGATTCCCTCCAGTTGGTGTCTCTCCAGATGGTGTCTCTCCAGGTGGATTCCCTCCAGTTGGTGCTTCTCCAGATGGTATCTCTCCATGTGGATTCCCTCCAGTTGGTGTCTCTCCGGATGGTGTCTCTCCATGTGGATTCCCTCCAGCTGGATTCCCTCCAGTTGGTGTCTCTCCATGCGGATTCCCTCCAGTTGGCGCCTCTCCAGATGGCGTCTCTCCAGTTGGATTCCCTCCAGTTGGTGTCTCTCCGGATGGTGTCTCTCCAGGTTGATTCCCTCCAGTTGGTGTCTCTCCAGGTGGATTCCCTCCAGATGGTGTCTCTCCAGTTGGTGTCTCTCCGGAAGATTTCTCTTTTGTTGGTTTCTCTCCAGACTGAGTGTCTCTGTTGGATGGCCCCCCTTCAGCTGGTTTCCCTCCGGTTGGCTTTTGTTTACCTGGCGTCTCCTCGCTCGATTTCTCTTCACTGGAATTTTCTTCACCCGATTTCCGTCGACTCGTAATTGACATGATCATTTTTCGGACCGAAATGAATTTGATAATGTTGTATTTCATCAGCCATCCCGGAATTCTAGCCCTCCCCAATGGAACACGAGCAAATTTGAATTTTTCCTTAACGAGTTTAGAAAAATATGGTATCATTTGCTTTGACATCGTCTCAGCAGGATTGTAACGGCCGACGAATACGATGGCTCTCTTAGGGACATTTCGAGGTCTGTAAGTGAACATAAATGAATGATTTCATCTGCACTGAAAATTCGAAGATTTGTCCTCACTCCATGGCGGGACAATAAGGGACGACGTGCATGGTTATATATCGCAGCCGATTCGTGCGTAGCGTAAAACGATGATATACGCACGTCGAAAAGATTTTTTTTTTAATATCGTACTTTGAAGATGTATATTTTTATTCGAATCGGCTAAGAAGATAATGCACAACGTCCACGATAAGCCGCCATACTTACTGAATGTCGGTAGCCGTTTTCAATTGGGTGACGTAGTCGGGTCGTCCAACCTCGTACTTCAAGCTTGCCAACTGGGTTAGATAAGATTGCTTGTCCTTTTCATCGGTAAACTCTAGTTTTACGTTGGGGCTCGATTTGATTCCTGTTAAGATGGTGATGGTGCACAAGTGATAACAGAAGTTAGTGATTCCTGGTTAGATGGTAATGATGGAATATTTTACGGAAATTTTAGCAGAGAGGGCCAAGTGCAATGTTTTCCCAGATAACTGCTTTATATAACGATGAAAAATGCATTCATAAAAGTTTATGGACTACATACAGCAATTACCAACAGATTGATATCGCTATAAAAAAATCGAGAATGGAATGGGGTCAAGACTACCTAAACCTTCCGCCTTGGATCCGACCTGGGCCCTGGTGACCACTGAAATCTACTCACCTGTAATTATAACGTAAAGCCGCGCGTATTTGGGTCCCAATCTAAATGTTCGGACAACGATTTTCACGAAGTTCACGGCATCTCGGAATTTTCGTTCGTCGACCGATGCGTCGATCAGGAAAATCAAATCCATGTGTATCTTCACTCTTGGTAGAGCTGGTTATCAATGTTGCGTTAGGAAATTTGAAAAAGAAATTAAAAACAGCGGATAAAAAACGAGAAAAAAAGATTTTTCGTTCGCTTGAAAAAATGTGGACCGGTTTTCAGAGCTGCCATCTGTTCCTAATTTTCAGTATTTGTTACTATTTCATTATGAAAAACTGATTTATTTAATGCGTACAGAAATATGAAAGATGTTACTGAAGGTCTGACTGTTGATTACTGATCAACTTTAACATTTCCTTCGATATTTCAACGGAATGTTACTGAAAAGAATTCAATTTGTTACTGATAGCACATTTTTGGAGGTTGGCGGCCCCGAGTTTTGCTCGAGCAGTCGACTAACAGATCTAGACGCTGTTAGTAATGAGTTACAGATAGGGAAAAGAAACCCCTAAGAAATCGAAAAGTGTGCTTCAACGTGGACAAACAATACACAGCTCCCGTGCAGATGTAGTGTCCGTTTTGGGTTTGGTATTGATTAAAGTGGAGACAAGGTCTGGAAACTAGAAAATGCCTGGGCCCATTGTCTAGAGACGGTACGATACGTCCCCCCCCCCAAAAAAAGTCTGTATACAAATCCTGAATTCATCGAAAACGAAAATCTTTATCAATGATTTAGATTCTGAATCAACCGCAAGTGCGTGAGTCGATAAAACTGATACATACTGCAAGGCAATGTCATTGATAGTTCGGTTCATACCTTGATTTGACTTTTCTCTACTTATTTCTTCACTCGATTTCTTTCTTTTCGATTTATTCCTATTCGCTTTTCGTTTGTTTGTTTTTTCTTTGCTTGGTTTTTCTTCACTACTTGAACTCTCTTCACTTGAACTTTCTTCACTTGAATTTTCTTCATTCGAATTACTTGTTTGGTCTGCGACGTAAAATTAAAAAGGTTGCCAACTGAAGTTCATTTTCTACGCGAGTTTACCGTAAAGTTGATTAGCTCAAAACAGTTGAAGATACGTAGATAAGAAAAGTTACCGGTATTGAGTGACGTTGATCGTAGAAATTTTCGAATTTCACTGCTAGGAATAACCCGGAAATCTGTGATCGTTCTCAAGGATTTTGAATCGACGCTGACTCCCATTGGCACGATGTACCCTCGTACGTTTTTCAGACCCAAGGTTTTAAAGAACGTCATAAAATATGGTTTATCTTCGTCTTCCAGGTTGAAAGCGCCGATCAGAATGGTCGATACACTCACCGGTGGTTCTGGTCGTTGGAACTGCCTTAAATATAAAGAATAAGCTCCACACTTTATACGACTGATCGTCCTTTCTATACTGATAACTCAAAATCGCTAAATCACAAGGCGATTTCGTGCTGCCATTGGTGAATGCCTGGGGCTGGTTTTATAGGCTGGTAATCTGAACCCTGGGTTTAACTCAATGAAATTATATCGCATTTACCCGCGGATTTAAGATACTACCAGTCTATAAAACTAGGGCCTGGTCATGGCACATCGAAATGGTCACATTAACCGATGCCCGTTATCGTAATTCAAGTATTTTAACGTACTTCGATGTGATAAAATTGACTGCAGTTTTCACCAGTAATGTGTAACCCGGTTTGTCACCCGTGTACTCAACAGTTTCGATAGATTTGACAAAACGTGTGACGTCATCCGCAGTCGGAGACCGTTCATCAGTTGGTGGAAATCTTAGCTGTATAACTTGATTCGTAACACCTGCAAAAAATCAAATTCAGAATTTACACGAATCATTGATATTTGAATTGATGATTATTTTATGAATATTCAACTTGATTGGCATCCTCGTGCAGGAGGAATTCGAACCTCGCTACTTCGATGATGTCATTCTAAGCCAATCGTAAATCCTGTTTTATTCTAACCCGGGTTTTTCCATCTACAGTTATACAACAAGCAATCTGATTGGTGCCGCAAGTTTTCTTGCATGTACCCACGCACCCGGTCAAGTGAGGCGAGGGTTCGTACCGTGGTTCGTTCGTGGGGTTCGTTCGTGGCTGAATGTAGCGATGCCAGAAGGTTCTAATCCCTGCCGAATGAGAATGCTCGATCGGTCACTGAAGCCCCAAGTATAATGATTATCAAATGGCTAAGTATTGTTTATTGTATGTCATTGAATGTCCAGAAAATGACGCTATGGAATAACTAACTTTTCAAATCAAAATGTTTATCAGTTAGGCCTTCTGCAAGGGGACTTAACAGAAATATATGTTGTATATTGATGGGCGCTTAACAACAATATATGTATTACATAAGAATATCGCAACTTTGATCAAATAAGGCGAGTCGTGAACCGCAGAATCGAGTAATCATTCCGTCCCAATGAAAGCCATTTGAAAGGCCGACTTCAGGGTTCACTCACCTGTTATAAAAACGAATATCCGTATATTTTGCGGCACCTGGGTTCCGCGACGTAACCAGTCGACTAAGATCGTTTTCGCTCGCTTGAAATAAATCGGACCGGTTTTGCTGGAGCCGTCGATGAATATGATGAAGTCTAGACGCCGCTTACCATGCTGAACTATAACAAATAACCAAATAACGAATGGCGTGTACCTAGATAGGCCTCGATTGCAATGAATGTTGTAAGATGCACACGCCAAATGGGCATCATTTTAGCCAGGTGTCCTATGAGTACTCCCCAGGAACAAATTCGAAAATTGAATGCAAAGAGAGGAACTATTTCACTTCCTCTGATTTTGGGGTGAAATCTATGGTGGCTGGTAACGGCCACGTGCATCATTTTTCTATGCCCTCGATTACTTATAAAGACCGAAACTTATAAAGTAAAGACGAAGTTTTCATTTTTGCTATCGGATGAACATCTTTCTTCGAAAAAAAAGTTGAAGAAAATTCGGCGAAAAAGTGATCGTAGGATACATTTCTATCAGAAAACAACCACGCGATAAGTCAGCGGAACAGTAACTCATACGTTGGCGATTACTTTTTTGCGTGGAAAAGTGAGTCGTCCTTGACTTATGTCCCCAAGACGCCACGGTAATCGGATTTTTTTTGCAAAACGAAAATTTTCTGCGAGAAGAATTTCCAAAACAAATGATTTATCTCAATGACTTGAATCCAAAAATTCCACAAGAAATCATTTATCTCCCAGGACTCTTTGTTACTAAACAGCCACCATAAATGGCCAATAGCATGCAAACCACAGAACCACAGAAGTCTTTTCTACTTACTGTCTATACTCGGCAAATGAACTGCAAAATTTAGAAAAAAAATGAATATCAAAACGTAGTCCTTATTTGGTCCATGGACCTACGTGCGTTGTCCTAATTTTTACAATGACGACAAAGTAGAACAAGCTTACTTACCAGAATAGCCCTTCGCGTATTCGGTCAGTCTTGGGAAACTCGATGGAAACTGAATTTGATTTCCTAAATATTGAGAGATTTAAAATGTTCAGTCGTGACTGCACGGTAAATTCTCAACCGCAACAAATTTGGAAGCGAGCGTGAAATCAACAAAAAGAAATATTTTTCAAAAGATTTTGTTAAGTAAGTGACGTGCAAACGATGATGATATCGTACCAATTTTGGGAAGATTCTTCGCGATCTGGATTCCGATAGATTGTGGATCTTTCTGCGATATTATCGGAACCTGCGATGGCAGCGCACCTGGTTCTATGGTCGCCGAGAAAGGTATGACATAAACGGAGACGTATTTCGTCAGCGTCAACCAGACGAAGTCGAACATCATTTTCGTCTGCGTGGTCGTACCCTTTAAAACGCCGCCAAAATATAGAACCATTCGAGGATTGGCGTCGGGCGAGCGAAAAAAGTAACCGGTTCTCAGGACGTAATTTATGTACGCTAGTCGAAGATCCATTTTCATAGGCGCATACTGATGATAGCTTCTGCCGATAGCTTTCAGTAAAGCCGGTACCCGTTTTGGTCTTCTCAAAACAGCGTGAGTTACCTTTGCGCCCCTGCCATTCAAAACTAATACCATCAGGTAGATTATCTTGGTTTGTCGTAACATTTGAGGGAGTGCAGCTAGGAGGGTTCGCTGGGTTTTATCGATAGTCGGTTTCGAAGATTCGTCGATGACGACCATTAGTTTCAACGCAGAGCTTGATTTCTTTTCATGCGATTTTCCCTTTTTGCGTCGCTCTTTGCTCGAAGAACCAGAACTTTCTTCGCTTGATGTTCCCGTATTGCAGCCCATTCTCCCTTTACGGTATCGGCGTCGTTGGTCCATTGAATCAGGAATGTCTTGCTCGTCGCTCATTTGACCATGCCTTAAAATCGTCGATGAAAAAAATGTTCATGCGTAACGTGTTTGACTGTACTATACGGAAGCGCCCTGGCGACACGATTTAAAGAAAATATAATTTTTCTAATGAGTTTTTTCTGACCACGAAATCATTTACGATTAATAAAAACGGTTTCTTCGATTTAAATCGGGTTAAAAACTCGCCAACGAAGGTTTTGCCGATTTCGCGACGAGTTATCGATGCGAATACTCGAATTTAGAATCGACAAAACCTTTTACTGATCGTAAATGAATTTGCGTTGAGTCAGGAACTCAACATTAAATCTGAAAAAAAAGATTCTATAATCGAAAATAATTTACGTTGAGATATGACTCGAATTTCTATTTTTCCTAAATGATCTCCACGGGATGCTTCCGCACTTTACATTCAAATATACTGAGATAAGTTCGATTCCATATTTTTGTTCCCTTAATTATCAAGTATTACAAAATACAGAATCAGCACGTACATGTACCTACAACGATATCACTAGCGTTATTAGGCCGTTATCTTTTTAAGTTATAAGAATTATTGAATCGGACGTACAAGTTGGGGATTATAGATGGCTTAAACATTGTGAGACGACTTAAGCAAGTTTGACTTTTAGTAACGACGCAGCATTAGACCGTTTTTCTATTTTTTAGATAACGGATCAGCCACCGAACATTTCCTATTTCTAGGTGTGAAAAAATACAATTTCTAGGGGTGAAAAAACTTCATTTTCATTTTTCCCACCGCCCCCGTATTTTCAAGCATAGATATGAAAATAGAAATAAACATTTATAATTTTTTCCACTGTCACATCATCCTTTGACATTACACACAAAAAATCAAAGTGGACGATGGTGTTCTAATGGATATTTTGTCGGTTTCGTTCAGTAAATAGCCTGACTTGCAAAAAGGCGGCATAGTAATAATATAGGCCATAAATAGACAATATTCGGGTATCATTATCCAAAACGACCTCCAAAATAAAGCAATCTGTTTCCAAATTCTATTTTCTAATTCACCCCCTCCCCAATCATGTCAAGTCTATCAAACCAGTAATTCAACTTACAATAAAAACGGGCTTACTCCCATAAAAATATTTCTAGCTATATTGAAATAAGAATATTTGTTACCATCGGTTTGATATCGAGTTTTTCTTAACAAAATAAATATTCAAGATATCAACTCAGATTTAATGATTCATATTTCAAGTTATGAGTTGCCTTACCGTTCATTGTGTCGCGAGATGACCTTCTTTATCTTCAGACATTTTACGCTGCCGAAATCTTTAAAATTTGAAGAAAAATAGTGGAAAAAATGTTCACGTGAATCTCTCGAAAGCGACTAAACAGCTTAGAAGTTTATGACAGTCGTCTCTTCGTATATTGCTGAATAGCGCGTGAGATATAACTCCGGATATCAATAATAGACTATAAGGCCTTGTATTCCATAGATAAATTTGCATAAAAAGATACTAGCTGGCAGAATTCATTTTTCAATTGTTCAAAAGATGATTTATGCGCGTAACTTACTTGAAAGATTGACAGCGATGTACAGAATAAGGATCGCCAATGTCCAAACCCTCATGACTATGCAACGTCCACTAACTATTCGCTGCTACTCACTGAAATCGACGAATATATCCCAAGTTTATCACCAGATTCTTACAAAGCTTACCTTGCGAGGTGAAGCGAAAAGAACAACAAGAAACATACCCACTAACAGAGTAAAAACAACGACCAGATGAACAGTAGAGGAGTTTCGAAGTTTCAATGCGTTTTGTGATATTGAATGTAACGCGTAACTCCTTTGCTAATCGCCTCTTTTTATAGCATGGAATTATCGAGGAGTGTTGTTAATTAGCGATTTGCTCAAAATTATTGGCTAGAATTTCTTAAAACACAATAGAACACTTAAACATTTGAAAACGTTTGCCAGATGGTCGAGTGTCACGAATCGCTGGCTCGTCTTGACGTGTTTTATCCAACCACTTACAGATAATACTCTCGAAAAGGTAATGAATTGATTAGCTGAAACCCTTCAACGGGAAGTTACATCGTAATGTCAGCTGTCGGTCATTGAATTTCCCCACTCTAGAATAAGATCTTATTCGATAAAACGGATAAAGTTCTGAATAGTGTGAAATTAATTGCTAGCAAACACGACCTCTTCAAGTCTATGTGAGTGGTTTGAACGCATGGTTTTCTTGGGTGTGACCATATCGAATCGATTCGGGTTATAAAGCTCTGCATTTCTGCTAAGAATGGACGTGGTAGGTCCTACAGTTAATTTCGTTCTTTATTTGTATTGTCTATGGTTTTCTTGATTGAAGAAAGTCGAATGATAACTTGTAGAGCGATTAGAGTATCTTTGTGATACTACCATAGCGAATGAGTCACAAACGATGATCGGCAAGATTTACATCTTTTTTGAATAATGAAATCGTTTCTACCTTGAGCAAAGCATTCTGTAACCTTAACTTGCACTTTTTATCAGAAAGTTTACCCAATCTGCGGTCCAATTCTCTCCAGGAAAAAAAATGATAAGTATAGTTTATTAGAAATGTACAAATTTATTATAGTACGTCACTGCATAACAACATCTGGGGCCAGTTCCATAGCCAAGACTTAAATCCAAAAAGTGGTCTTGAGTCTTAAGAATTGTCTTAGGTTGCTAGATCGCCTATAGGATTGTCTTGGACTTGTCTTAAGTCTTTGACAAAACTAAAATGATGTATTTGATGAGCTTCAAAATGGCTGATAGAATTGAATCGAGACGTCACTTCTCGTAGAATCTTATCGTGGGTTTTTCTATATTTTCTATAATGTTCGTTCGTGTGTCGTCACGACGGCAATAACTACTTATTCGGGAGTGTCTTTAATTGATTGTCGAAGAACTACTTTCTCGCCTATTTGAGACGTTAATCAACGTGCTCTCCAGATTTTTCCATCGAGGATCGTCGACCATGTTCATTCGACTGATCGTTTTCGCCTCGTCCAACATTTTCTGTTTTCGGGCGTACAAAAGCCTGTTCAGGTTTTCGTTCGCTTTCACCATCATCCTCGACGGCAACGTCTTCGTCAAACGCACGATCACTTCGTCGTCGCATATAGGATGTCGTTTGTCGCGGACCGTCGGATATCTTCTCGACGAAGATTCTCGGCTGCGAGGAATGTCGTGATCGACCTTCTCCTTTTCGAACGCGTCACATGTATCGCAACTATCGCCGATCGAAGTATCTTTGAAAACGCCATCGTCGTGCAGCTGCGGTCGAAGGTCTCCAGCCCTTTCCCGGTCAGTTCTTTTGCTAGCGATCAACCATTCGTGAATTTCTTTCGACATATCGGTTTCCGCGGTGTGAAAAACGTTGTCGCAATTTTCTTCGATTTTTTCATGCTCTGGCGGTGCCTGATTACTAGTTCCATTGTACATTTTTCCAACCCTACACCGACCGGCCTCTTTTTCTGGAATGGCTGGGAATTCGGCCGCTATTTGTATCTTAGTTAGGCTCGCCAAATCCTTCATGCTACAGAACGATAACCGTCGCAACTTCGATAAAGGATCGTCTATTTCGCCGATGATTTCATCGTTACTTAAAGTCTCCCCGCGGGTGGTGGGAACGATATCCTTAGCGCGGTCATTGAATGCGGCCAGCTTTTTCTTTCTTTGAACTTGAAGCGAATTGGCGAATATCCCGAAAGCTTTTGTTTTGATCAACGGTAACCGGAAGCGATTTTGTCCAGCCCCGGCTGAATCTCTTTTCTCACAAATGGGTCGGTCCGGTGTCACGTCTGTAAGACACTCGACAGATTTATCACCTCTCCTATTTTCTATATCTTTCCAGATGTTACCTGTGGAGAAAAAAGAAAAAATACGACTCAAAAAGTAATACTTTTTGGAAATCGAACGAGTGTTTGAGAAATCTGTAGCCGGTATGCGAACTTTCGAACACTGTGGTATACACACGAAGAAAAAATACAAGTTGCTCGCATTCGTTTCCATTTTGTTTCTACAACCATATATTGTCGGGATCAATCGCCAACTTAAAGAATATCCGTTAACTTGCCTGCAAATCTAAGTCTGAGATCTTGGTCGAATATTTGATTCATGAAGAATTGTCGTTGAAACCAGTTCATCGTGTTCTCGCGGCGCCTCTTTTCGATGCGAATCTGGCGCAGTTTTTTGTCGAGTTCCCTTTCTTGCCACGGGTTGCTGTTGAGGATAACGGTGGATATGGACGCCTTGCCGGCTGGCGTACGCTCCATGGGAACCTTGATTCCGCGCTCGAACGAGCCGGACAGCTCGGCCTCGAGGTCCGGTGATTCCAATACACAGCGCTTTCTTTCTATTCGGTGTCTACCTGTAATAAGAATGTTTCTAGGAAATTGTTTTCGGATAGAAATGTCTCGATATTTGGGAACCCAAAATGCGAACAAAGTTGATCGTATGACATCTATGAAATTTTGTTGTACGAGTGACAGGGTGGAAAAAGTCATTTCAATTTATTTCTGCTCTGAAGTCAAAAAGGCTGAAAATACTGCTTCTTACCATTCAGGTAGGCTCCGAAAGCGGCCATCGTTTTCAAAATTCGGCTTCGCGTCTGTTATCCTAAAATGAACGTTCGCACGCGACGCGAGCCGTCGAAAAATCCGTCTGCGGCAATGACATTGCTCGACATGTTCATGTCAGTAACAGTTTACATCTACACCGGACGCGCAGACGTCACAAACAATCAAACAATTTAACACAGCGTTACCCTAGGTAACCACGTTACATATATGACCATTTAGTATACGTATGTATATATATATATAAGGTAAATGCATCCCACCATCGATATTAATTGAAAAGTTTCGATTAATAATTGATTTGTAAGGGCGACGTTGTCGAAGAACCCATTGTTTTGTTGTACAGCCCGACGGTGAACTGCAGTACCGATCGAACAGCTCATGAAATGGAATCCCACCTGCCAGGTTTGCCGCTTGTAATCGTTCCAGGTTACTTCTGTTTTTCTCCTCGATATATCATTCTAGTTTCGGTGATATGTTGTGGGTCTCGCGATTCATAATGGAAAATAAGATTTATTCATTCTTTTCAGATATTTCAGAACCAGATTTTTTTCTCCATCTTGAAATAGGGATTGACCCAGTTATTCATTTGATTGGTATAGATTTCGTTTTGTTCTGCCAGGAGCGAAATAGGAAGTTGTATTTTTAAATTGGAAATTGAAGCACATATTGTATAGTTGTGTGATCTGCGGACGAATTCACATATCTTTTGTTTAAATCTGAGTACAAAAACTAGTTCATTTTCGATAAATTTTGAAATTAATTTTTAGACTCCCGAATCCATATGTTATCACAGCGCCCACCAAATACATACTTTATTCATTTTTCTCCTCAAATATGGGTATAATTTTCGTTATAAATCGATCCATTTAAGAGAAAAGTGCATTCAGTTTTAATTGAAATACAGAAGAAATCGAGCACCAAAGACCGCCGACTATCTACTAGCGAACCTGGTGGATCCTCGCCTGCCACACGTGGAATCCTCGATAGCCACGAGCACTACGGGTACCCCATTATTGTACCATACTTATCACAAGATGATAGAAGATAAGACGTTATTTTCATATCGATGATTATTTTTTTATTTTTACATTTTGTGTACAAAGTATCGTATTGAATTTACAAAATGAATACTCGAAGCATGATTACATCATTATTCATACACGTTATTTATCAAAAAGCACATCTTATATCACACGTCATGCATGCACACTTTTACCACTTATACTTGGAAGGCTCGTAGTTTCACTAAATATATACATAAACTCTATTTTCTGAATCCCCACTGGATCGTTATAAATACATAAATATTTCTTCAGTGATTTTGAGCGATTATAGGAAAACAAAGTTCGTTGATCTTACAAAAATTTGACCCAAGCGCTGTTGTGAAAACATCCATTTTAATGACTAGTTCCATTTCAACGTTTGTAAATTTGATTTTGCTTTATAGTCTAAATTGTCGTCATAGGTAAACGGAAACAAATGCCACCAGAAGATATGCCACCGGAAAAAAACTGACTCAACTATGCAGCATAGAAATGCCAATTTTGCGTAGTAGCCGAAGAAGTGCCTTCGGGAAAATAAAATCATACTAAATTCAAGTTCATCTGCTACGCTACAATCTACAAGTTATGTGTCCTGTCAGTCAGTGGGATGTTTTGATGCCGTAAAAACCGTTACAATAATGTTTATATACATTGATACCAAGTAGGCGTTAAGTAAAGGGTTCTGTGTGAGTCGACACGCACTACGTCATCAATACTGGCCGTCATCAATACTACTTCAAAATAGCAATTACAATTGAGAATTTCTCGGTGTTTATGTTGTAATTGAATATATTTCATATCTCTTATCTCGAGTCGGGAAGATACACAACATCCGTGTAAGATGAATATACGAGAAAAATCCCACAATAAATCAAAGATGATTTTGGCTGAATATCTTATCTTATTTCCGATAAATTCTAATAAGTATTTTTGAGAGGATGTGCAATGTACATCATTAATGTATCGAGGCTAGACTGATACATGTTATTGTTCAAGGCGTCAATAGACTTTAAAGTTGGTTTTCTTGTTAAAAACAGTAATGGCGGCCATAATATCCGACTGACATTATCACACAGACTGTGACAAACATAAAGATGACATGTCTATTGTTATTTCAAATGAAATTCATAATTAGTAGTCGATCATACTATGAACGTGTATAGAGTCTGCAAGTAGTCTGAAAGTAAACTGTACCATTTTCATATCGCAATTTGTTTGTAAATTGATGACAAAATCATTGGTACCAATTTTACGGTGGCATTTTCTCCCGGTAACATTTTTCGTCTTACCGATTCTAACTGAATGATTTTCTCTTCTAACTAAGCGATTTTGTATCGCTAGTAATTATCAGTGTCGGTATCCCTATAAATCGCTTGCAAATATCGAAATCTCGAAAGTAACGGCGTACGAACACGCATCGTTGTTTTTTAGAGACTTGAAAAACGATTTTAAATTATGAAATTTGCAGAATATGCACGGAATGTTATCAGAAAAAAATACAAATTAAAAACATTATCACTATTATTACCAAATGCGATGAAACTCGTATCAGCGTTCTGGGAAAGTTTATTTTCGAATTACTCTAGCAAATTGAGGATTGTTGCAGCAACCAAAAAGCACAATAATATCATAATGGTTTAAAATTCCAGCACTCAGTTCAACAGTTCTGAGTTCTGAGTAATTTGACTACAGTTACTAGCCGCGATCACACAGACACAAAGCGAAGCGGATCATTTCCGGTTCCAGTTGCAATTTAAACGCAATCATTTGTCTGGTGCTAAAATTTTGCTCGGGCCTGGTCCGACCTTTTTGGTCGGGCCAAATTTGGTACCCGTGTGAACAGTTTTTCCGGGTCAAATTTGCTCGTGTTATCGCGGCTTCTATCTGCCCAGGGCGCTTGTTAAATCAACATTACGACATTTACATCTGGCTCAATGCCTTCGTCAATTTTTGAATCGATTACGTTTCTCTGACGACCAGAATCATTTTCATTAAGTGTCAGGTTATTCAGTTCTTCGTATGGGCCACTTCTGGTTGAGTCGCCCCTTTGCACGGGATGTGTCGGTAGTTCGGACGCGTCCTCACTCGGCACGGGCGGTAACGCCGACGTCCGCCTATCCGTACCGGAGACGCCCATTTTCGGGCGCCTTTTGCGTCCCGGTGAGTCTGATTTCCCGTTAATTTCGTCGGGCTTCAGGTAGTCGGACGACGCAGACTCGCCGCCGGTAGCCGCCTGCTGGCCGTGCAAGTTGTGAATCTGCGAATACCGAGGCGGGCGCGGAGACTGGTCGTAGTCTACGTATAGAGGATCGTTCACGTCCGGTGAGTCGCAACCACTGCTGCTGTCCGAACTGACGTCACGCGGTTCTAGATAATCCGGGTCGTATGCCTGACGTTTTAGATACGACGGTTGTTTGCCTTGGGGAGAGACGAGCGGACTCCTGCCGGGCAGCACTTGTCCCGGTACCGGTTTGAGTTTTTCGTATTTTCTTTCCTTAGCCGCTGCCTCTTCTAGCGAACTCAACGAAGTGTAATCCGTCTGTTGAGATATACCGTCACCTACGCGCGCGGTATGGATATCGGGACTGACGGAGGCGCCCTCTATTACTTGCAGATACGGCTGGTTGTGTATAGACGAACGAGGGGACGTAGAATTCGAATTCACGTCCGTGCTCCTCATGGAATCGTCGTGTTTCGCGTACGCGCCGTTCACTCGCCCGTTGGCGATAACGACCAGCGACGACTGACTGGTCCCTAAATCGGGCGCCATTTTCATATCACGTGGTACGCGTCTGAAGACGGTATAGTAGAATTTGTCGGATGTTCTCGTCAGGGCGATGAACCCTCCGAGAAACAGTGCGACGAGGAAAACGGTTACTACTATTCCAATTGTGAGATTTCGGGATGAATCGTCGGGCGAGCTTTGGCCAGACGGCCGTGACGTCATGACGAACATGGTCGTCTGGTAATCGTCGCCGATAGTTCGAAAAACCGAACACGATTCGTAATTGCAGACGGGCAGTTTGATGCATATCGCGTAATACGTGTTCGGCGCCAATTCGAATAACGGGAACGTACGTCTTGCTACGTCGACGCCTCGCGCCACCGTTTCTACGGTACTTTTTCCAGCGTCGATGTTTCTCAAGTTGATATCCACGTCGGCGCCACCTATTGTACAATCCGAACGCCATTTGAGAACGGTACTGACGTTCGTGATATTTGATGTGCTCAATTCGTACGGACGTAGGCGCTTGCAGTCGGCTGGGGACAGGGTTGGCAGAGTGGTCATTCTGGGCTCGGGTTCCGCCGACGGTGAGCTAATTGGTCCCGTTGTGGTTGCCAAGGAAGGGCAGAACTGCGACAGATCCGTAGATTGAACGTCGAATGGCCTTTCGTTTTTCGGCACGTAGCACGCGGCTGCTGCGGCAAAAATGATACTTCGACTAGCGAACGTATCCTTCAAATCGTTCAGCGTGCAATCGCACAAAAACTTATTTCCTTCGAGATTAATTTGCCACAAACTCGACAAAGGTCGCACCACGCCCGGATTTATCGTGCTCAGTTCGTTGTTAGATAGGTCTATGCGCTGCAACGCTGTCAAGCCGTCGAACGCCCGAATGTCGATAGTTTTCGTACCCATCCGCGACAATGAAAACGTCACTAAACCAGTCAACGTGGTAAAATCGCTCGGCAACAGTTTGACGATCCTATTCCCCGATATATCCAAACTGCGCAAAGCACTCGACCCTTGAACCGATCTTATCAGCGATTTCGGGTCTATTTTGTTGTCGGAAAGGTCTAGCACGGATAGATGGCTACAGAATGAGAAAATGCCTCCGAGTAAAATTTTGATAGCGTTATGACTAATGACGAGTTCTTGTAGCCTAGGTGTACTGGACGTGCATAGGTCATCGGGTAATGTCGTGAGCGCGTTGAAGCTTACATCCAACGTGACTAGATATCGGAGTTTACCGACGAAATCTGGAAAACAATACAAAACATTCTAACGATTAACATCTTAAAGTTGGTGAAAGGGACACTTGAATTTAATTTTGAACTCAAAACACTGCGATATCAGGCCCGTATCAACTGGGGGTAGCGAACGAACCCATAGAATTTTTTAAGTGCCCTTCAAAAAGTCAGTATGAAAAAAATCGGGTCAAGAACTTTCGAAATTTGGATTAAACTTTTATGTTTTCTTTGGAAAACGAAAACTAATCAATTCTCAAATTATCTATTCAGGTAGTCCCGAAAAATCGCGTTTAGGATCCGTTCTTTTTTCGATAGGAAAAAGCCCCTTTTCGTTGTGAAAAAGGGCCCTTTTCTTGAGATAGAATTGCCCCTCAAAAAAGCTAGGCACCGGTCTGGATGTATCATAGCCGGCTTCTTTAACTCAAACGTTTTATTTATCTTTTTTTTTTCTCCTAGGTTAGTCTGAGCATACTTGGTATTTTTCACTGATCTCTGGTGGCTTTATCACCGTATTACGCCTAGAAACTTACCTAACGAAGGGATTGAGTTGTTGGACAAGTTTAACGCGACAACGTGTCCACCGATTCCAGCGGGGACGCTTGTCAGACGACGGCTACTGCAGTCTATCGTATTGTCCGTCGGGCACACGCACTCGGGCGGACAGGCCGCCGAAGCCCGATGAGCGACAACTGTGTATGCGACGATCCACAATACTGTACAACTCGTCTGAAATTAAAAGAAACCTTATCAGAAACGTGTTAGAAACTCAATTGGATGTGTAGTATGTGTTGACGTGAATCGAAGTTTAAGCAATTCCTATAATTCCAAAGTGATGAGGAAATTCGAAATATTGTATACAGTAGACTTCGCTCAAGTCGGATCTTTTGGGACCGTAAAAATGTGTCCGACTTGAGCGATATCCGAGTTGGATGTTATGTATTTCATAAATACAGTAAACCTCGCCTTGCTCGGACGTGGCCAACTCGGATTTTCGACGAACTCTAACGTGAACCTCGCCCTTTACTAACTTCCAAACTCATTTTCCTATCCTCAACTCTGACGGTTTGAACGGTTATCCGAGTTGGTCGGATCCGACTCGGGCGGAGAGTCTACTGTATACCAGTAGACTCCGTATGATCATTGATGATAACAACCATGTATAGGAATTTGAAATGCATTTGGTATCAACATCTACTTTCGAGCGATGTTACTGATTGACCCAGGAACATGTAGAACAACGACGCTCAGAAATCTTGACTGTATGAATTTCATTCCGTAACCGTACTATGTAATTTGTTAAAAAGTATTAACTGTTCGTGTGATTATATGCATCATGGTTTACGAAAAAGAAAAAGGAAATAAAAAATAAAAAGTCATCGATAAAGATACGTAGAATAGTCCAATACATATGTATTACCATTTTTGGATTGCAGTGTCACATTGAAATCGCTCGTTCTATACACCTACCAGCCTTCAAAGAAGGTCAAACAAATATTGGATTTATCATTCGTCAACCGGTACTAATTAAACGCCCTTATTACCGTATTACCAACATTCGCAAAGCAAATATATATATATATATATATACTTATAGAAAAATGTATCAAAATGTCGGAAGCTGGAAAAGGTCAACGACAATCAACGCTTCCTGTCGTTAACGATTAAATGGGTGACTAGAAATACAACGAAGCAAAGTAATTGTTTCTATGTTCTAATAAGAAAAGTGTATCCATTTTAAGTTTTTGCCACGACGTTCACGTTGCGCATTTTTTGTATCAATCATGAACGTTTTCGGGAGATCGAAATCTGAGACCACAGTCGCACAGTCTATGAAAGGTATCTATATACAGATTAACGTTATCCTGGGACTAGACATCGATCTATTATCTAATGTCGACAAAATGGGATTTCTGCTACTGAATAACAGTTGTGTCACAATTAGTGTATGTGGATTTATATCAGCTGCAATGAAACTTCACAATTCAATAGGGAAGTTTCCAGTTACCAGGCGCCATTTGAGGCGGTCCCACAGGTCCCGCATTGTTTGACAGATTTAAACTTTTTTTGAACTAAAACCTCTACCGCAATAAATTGTCGTCCATCCCCCTGTAAGCACAATATTTAGTGAGAAAGGTGACAATTTCTATTTTCCGATGGTGTTTATTCCATTTTTCTCGGTTGCAACAATCGAGCATAGTTACAGTTTAAAAAGATACGACACTTTTAAAAGGCGCCTCAAAAAAATGGTTATTTTTTGTCATTCGCTGTCATTTTTTGAGATACAATTTAGAATTTTTCACGGAAGATATAGTTTTATCTAAGGATTTTGTTGATACTGCACTCGTAAAAATATCTTCTTAAAAACGCGTGTGGCCACCGGTTGACCGCGGGACCTGTGGAACCGCCTCGAAATGGCGCCTGGTAACTGGAAACTTCCCTATTTTATCCATTTACTACGCTACTTTAAACTTAAAATCGGAATTAGTTGTATATGTCACATGTTTGTTGTGTAACTTGTAAAGTGTGTCTTGCAAGCCGGCCTTATTATAGGCGGTAATAAGATTACACAATACAATGATCCAACAACCAAAATCTGTTATCCTGACATTTCGGAAAAAAATCCCTCCCAAATATACACTAATCTATACAACTTTCAATCAACAAACAACATCGTGAAGGATTTTATATAGAATTATATTGAAGAATCTATAGGTTTAGTGGTACCGTTCTGTGACTTCAATTTGAGCCATTCCAGATTCATCAGAAGCTTTTATTTACCGAATAAAATGATAGCAAAATAGTAGAAAGTTACATCATACAAATATTGACGAACCGATCCAAATATAAGCACAAAGAATAGCGGAAATAATTGCAAAACGCTAATAGAAAATGTAATCTTTTCCGCACAAACTGAATATGTTATGATTACATATATTGCTAAAAAGGTATGTCGATCGAACCTTTATGTAAATGCAAAACAAAATAATATTATTCCATTCGCTTGTTATTATTTTTACTGTATTTATTCAACGCTGAGTCAGCCGTCGTTCGCGTATTGGTGCAGCCGGAAGTGTTGATTCACGTGCAGCGCTGTGGAGTGCGCGAGATAACACAAGACTATTTTTCGGAAATGTGCCCTTCAAAATCGACGATATCAATTCGTGATACGATAGATTTTTCGCGACACGAGCACAGGAAACGTCGTCTCGACCGAAATGAAAGAATGTCACCAGGGCCGTTGCGGCGGCGGTGGCAGTGGCACTTATATTCAAATATTGACGACGGACAATTCCTTGAAATATGCCGAATATTTGCCTATATCACACACTAAACAAGAAGGACTTGTCATTTTTTCTGCCTGATTGTATACCAAGAATAGGCTGACATTCATTTGATATCTATTCATATTTCTATATTTATATAAATAGATAAACGTCCGTTTACTATATTTCGGTTAGTGTCATTTAATTTAATAGGATGAATACGAAGTGAGACGATTGATTGGGATGACGCCTTGGCCAAATTATCACGAACTCATTTGATTGATAAAAACGAATGATAGTATATCTTTCTGATGCACTTTACTTAAAATGAAAAATATCAATAAATCGACCAATAGGAATTAATCGGGAAAATAGTCATAACGTATTCGCAATACTAAGCTTATAAATCACATCTATGGTGGCTGATTCGGGACAGGTCAATAGCCACCATACTATGGTGGCTGATTCGGGACATGTCAATATTTTTTTCATCCTCCACGAAAACGCGCAGAAACAAATATACCCGCGCAAAAACGCATATTTAGTTTTTGCGGATTAAAATCAGCCACCATACATATCATATCATCATATCATTCTCAAAAAAGAATTTTATACTGATATGGCGTCATTTTATGATATTAGATTTGTTTATCAATTGTTATAAACAAAGGCAAACTGCCGGGTAGCAAATAATGCATATTTGTACCGTGATAATATCCTTCTTTATGAGGCCTGCCTTGAAACTCACACCGCAGATAACTCATAACTCATTATCTTAAGAGTCAAGCGGAAATTTCTAGACTCCTCATGTCGAAAGAGGCTACACACAACTTTATAAATTAATCATGTCAGGAGGTCAGAAAATATCTGGACTAATCTCGAATGTTGAAAAAATGGCGAACGCGTTTTGGCAGGAAGCAGATAGAATAGTGACACTTGACCCTCGATAAACCGTTAAACTATAGAATGTATTTACGCGGAAATTATGCGTATAATTTTCGCTGGAGAGCGCATTACGTCAAAGCGACATTTTCGACAAAAATAGTGGCCGATGCCTCAAACGCGGAAAATATTCTTTTAACTATTCCCCGCTGGTTCAGGTTTGTTTACCAATGCCAATTTGTTAACCTTCTATCACGCCAAACGTTCTTATGAAGAGAATTATTCATTTTACAAAACTATACCGTAGAACTGTCGGTTATAGTACAACTTTAACCATTTTAGCTCAAACTCTTTTATACGACCCGATGACAGTGAATCGACTTGTATCATTAAAAAGGTACACCTCATTGGTTTCATAGATGCTATAAAGGCTAAACAAAAATGATACCTTGCGTCTCCGCCGGGTCATTTTTGTGAAATACAATAAGATTTGTCAGTCCATTTCTATAGCTGCCGGGTCTCTTATGGCAAAATTGATCACGATGTTGAAAAACCGTAACATACAGGGTAGATAGGCGACCGGCCGGGCCAAATTTTAAGCTCAGCAGAGCGGAGAAACAAGGTATCAATTCTTTAGGCTAAGCATTAATGTATAAGCCAAAACTTCTTTAAGTGTAGTAATGCGTATTTTTCGAGAGATTTATATCGTCGAAAAGAAAAGGATGACCGATGACGTTACTTCCAACGAACGTGAATTAAACCAACATTTTATTTAACAAAGGCGAATCAAGCGTTCAAACTGCATTTTTAACTTTTGACTAAATCTATTTCTTCATAAAAGCAACACGAATCCACCTGAAAGATCGTACGCGTATGATATCGTTCACGCGTAATTTTCCATAACAATGGGATCACCAATATCACGCCGTCGTATTCATAAGTGAATTTCGTAAATATATATTTGTTTAAAACAACTAGACTCGATCTATTTTTTGATAAAAGGAACACCAATTCACCTGAAAAACTTATGATCTTGTTCACGTTGATTTTTTCATGACACAATGAGATCACCGCTGGAGTTTGGAAAGTTTACAATAAACTTCATTACAAGCATATGTCAACGTGCGTGAAATCTAAGATGGTATTATATCATCATATCGTATTTTAGCGGATTTCGTAAATATATTTATCTATTCAAAACAAGGAGTATATACGTTTTTCGTTAATTATTAACGAAATGCGTCTATAATCCTCATTACATATTAGATGTATTCATGTTCTTTTTTATGATAAGGGGTGTATACGTATGTTTCCTAAAAGAAGGTACTCACTTTAAATTCCATTACGGTTTTCACAAATTTTCGAATCAATCGTTAATATATTCTAGCCCGAACTAACATCCGATATGTGTATATGCACACGATGTACGTTAATAATAATGAGAATATTGGTCCAGCGTTATCAGTCAGAATATATCTGTGTCACCTGTGTTATTATCGCTAAATACACACGAATACTCAATGTTTACCTCTGACCAAACCGGCGCTTTAAATCAGAGAATCGCTGACACCGGCGCGATACCGGGAAGTCATAAGTAATGAAAATTCCACGGTTACCCCCGCGTGTATAATATACGTAAACCACTCGCCGCCCGATCGGGGCATGTATCACAGGTGCGTCTATGGGTCTATAATATGTACGCTCTTCCAGCCGGCCCGGTGTAGACACTGGAAAAAAACACTCCGCAATATATCGACTATACCCCTCTACGGATACGCGGTGTCAAGTGGCCTGGGCTTCCTAGAAAATAATGCAAGAGTACAAGCACGCACACATACCGGCGAGGCGCTGAAGCACCCTTGAAACAAAACACAAATTGCTCGTGCATCACCTACCCAAATCTAACCCGCCATTGTTTGGTTAGTAACACGATGAACGTGGAAAATATGGTAATAATCTTCTTCGTATGATATTGCGTACGGACGATCGAACGTTCATTTGTGTTGTCATCACACTTATAATCTGCCCGCCAGAATTCTGCAAAAATCATCAAAATCAAAAGGGTAAAATTCAAAATACTCAGTTGATAAGAAAAATTTGTTTTTATTGTTTTTACTGACTGCGTGTACCAGAGCTCGCGTGCGACAGCGATACGCCACTGACATTAAGGTTCTCGGTGAAGTACAAAGGGGAAGGTTGGACAGAACAGACCCCTTAATTTTGAATAGGTGTAGCATGTGCCTCGCAAATGTACCGGCCTCCCTTCGATTTTCGAGGCAGAAAAACTCCGAACCTTCACATTTTCAAAGAAGCCATCTCAACTACACAATGCTATGTTGCGCCATTGTGTATGACGAAAAGGCGTATCGAAGATGTCAGCACTATCTGGTTGGTAGAATAGAGAAATTCCGTTTTGCCACGCGGGTCCATTTTGCCCCGCATCTTTCTCTGAATCCGCATCGGACGAGATCCAAAAGACAGCTAGCCTCAATAGATCAAGACAATCAATCCACATTAGTCCGGACGCAAATAGTTAGAAGCGTTTCTTTGTGAAAATAAAAAGAACTCGCCTGTCAGTATATGCTAGTAATTGTTTCCGACCATTCGATTCGAACGCTTCCAGTTTTGTCCCAGAAAGGATAAAGATTTGAAATCTAGTGAGCTAAAATCTAGGGAAGTTTATCCTTTCTTTACTTTCTTTAGGAATTAGGAAACCCATGTTTACTGGCCGCGTGCTTGCATTGTTCAAGCATTGAAAACGACAACCCCAATAAATGAGTTAATTGCCCGTTCAGACTGGTTGGAAGATTGTTTGAATGAACCAAAACCGAATTTCTCAATACTGTACTTCGATTAAACAAAAAATTATATAATTTCGACCACCGATCACACGCAACTATATCTGTTATCTGCATTTTATTTCCTTTAAAATGCTGTATAAATTAAGTTCATCGAGCAAGGGGCTGCAGAACTATATGATATTCAATCTAAACTTATGTTTTAAAAATGAGCGCAAATCATCGCAACAATCGGGACCTCGAGGGACCGCCACAAAATGGCGCCTAGAAACTGGAAACTTCTTTATTGCCCGTTCAGACTGGATGGAAGTTTTTTTGAATGAACCAAAACCGAATTTCCCAATACTGTACTTCGATTAAACAAAAAATTATATAATTTCGACCACCGATCACAGGCAACTATATCTGTACTTCGATTTCCGATTTCAAAACAAACCCTTTGTTTCGCTCCCGGCAGGTGTGGTGGGTATATAAGGGACACCAAAACAAAAACAAAAATCAAACGAAATCTACCAATCAAATAGAGGGCGAATCCACAAACATCTGTCGCTGTTGCACTGCATTAGTTATCGAAATAAACATTATAAATTCAATCTAATGCGTTGTTCGAGTACGTTGTAAGTTGTGTTTTATCAAATGTTGAAAATCAATAGCAGGGTCAATCCCTATTATAAGATCGAAAAGATCAAAAAGAAAACGATATGACAAAATTGCGCCCTTAGTACGCACTATCTAGGAGCCCCAAGACTAGTATATCAGAAGATACGTACCGCGGTACTAATCACGCGAATAACGGCAAGAATCATAATAATATGATCGCAGTTCTGCACGCGCAAGCGCACCTTTACTCAGCTCAACAAACTGCAACTCGCCAGCAAATTAGCGCCGAAACTTCTGCCACACAGACGGCGACTCACCATCCAGTATCCAGTATCCAGTAAGTATCCAGTTATTTTCCACTTTTTGATCATTTTAACTTCATATTTCATTAAATTTACTTATAGTGGCCCGTCATTCAATCGCTAATTGATTATTTCAGTTAAATGTTGCGTTTGATAGAATTCGTGAAACATCGTAAATCTCAGCCGCTTTTTCTCGTTCGATTGTTCGCGTCAGGCTCGGCTGAAAATCGGTTTTCGCGATCTCTTAGTGAATTTAAGAAATAGATTTCAATGGATCAAAAGTTTGTTAATAAAACCAGTCTCAATTAATTGTAGAACAGTTTAATAGTCCCTATTTCCTATTTTGATAATTCTAGAGGTTGCGTACACGCAATATGTGTTAACTGTTTCCATGTTCATTACACGCGGTACATCTTTTAATTTACGCTGTAAATCATGAATTCGTTCCTGTTTGATTTGATAACGAGTTTTAACGATAGATTCAATATTTGTCTTCGTTCTAATGAACGAAACGATGTCTGAAAGAACTCCGTGTAGTGATACGGCATGAGATATTATATGAAGACACGAAATGTACAGGGGCGGGCGAAAACCATGTTAGTGCTAACCGTGGCAAGTAAACTGTGGCTAGGTGTAAATGGGTGAAGGAAAACTCTGTTAGTTAACTATATTGTCTTCGTGCGATCGACCTCTTAGCCTAACGACGGATAAGCCACCATGAATCACGGTTAGACTGACAGGGTTTCCCTGCGCCCGCCCCAGGATTTCGAACGGCAACACATTTCTCAATTGACTGGTCGCGTGATGATGAAACGAGACACGACTAGATCTGCTGCAATCATTTTGAATACTTTCTACTCATTTCAATATTGTTCTCTTGTTTGCATATATTCCCGCCGCTGCCTTTTCTCTCATGCTTATCTTAGATAACTAGAGAAATAATCGCGATAGTTCGGAACATTTTTACGAAGAAATAACGTGTATTATACCAGACAACCTGCAATATACCCAAGCAGCGTAAGAGTATAAAAAGCGCGTGTAGGAAACCGTATTTGGATGGCTGTGCACTTCTGCCAGCAAATATCAATAAAGTTTCATATATAGCACCAACTTTATTGTTGCTTTGTGCCTTGCGCACATGTGAGATTTATCGTCATCTGTGGAGTGATAGCGTGGAAAATATTGTGAGCGAAAATTCAATATTGGCTCCATTTCGCAAAAACTGATGCAACATGCCTAATTCATGACATCGATGTTCGACGTGACCTGTACCTTACGATCTTTATCTAGTTTAGCGGGTTATCTAAACTATTAAAAGTTTGGTCAAAACAGCTTTCAATACGACTGAATCGTGATTCTAATTGTGAATTATGAAAACCTTTAGTTGGTTTCCACATCTGTGCGTTAGATTTGACTTTTGCGACATTATAATTTAGTTCATCATGCAGTGCTCCCAGTGTGAACTCCTACGCACGTATCAAATCTATCACGCAATCAAAATGAATGACATTTTAAGATTGACGTGACGTTTAAGTTGGTGTTTAAAGTGCTAGGTGTTAGGTCCGAGGTTAAGACTGAATGGTTATTATTAGAACATGACGTGTTATGTACGATACCCATTCCAGTTCCATATAAGAGGTGCGCGCATGTTTATGTTTTATGTGAAACCTTGCCGTACCCCTGTTGCTGTGAACATATGATATTCAGCAAACGATAGACAATTTTCAACCTCTACGGTTCTTTATGTCTTCCTTAAAATCAGCCGGATAATCTCCAATTTGTGACGCACTCGTCAAACTTGAAACTACCGACTTGAAAATCGAAAAAAATTTTTCTCCCAAAAGTCTTAAAATGTGGACTCTACTTCGATGACACGACGTTTGTTCGAAAATGCCAATAAATCGTCAGTGTTTACGACTCAGTCGGGCATAATAATAATAATAATAATAATAATGATAATAATAATAATAATAATAATTTATTTACTTATAAAGCGCATTTCTATAAAACATAATCATTCCACTTCACATTATTAAAACATATAAGACAGAAGCAGATTAAAACACTAATTGTACAGGTTTCTAAAATCGAATAAACAATATCGCAAGGTCTTATACGTGCGTTTTTCTTTGATGTTGACTATCAACGTGATCAGAGCACGAATTCGGGGAACAGTAAATCATGCTGTCAATGATGTACGATGGAACCAACACCATCATTATGAAATTCTGACCTCGATGCTTTTACGCGGGCACACCGTGGCACCTGTTACCGTGACGGTTCGATGCGCTCACTCTTAGAACAAAGGGTTCTAACGAAGAACCTTTAGGGGTTCTTGGGCTTGCCTCCAAGGGAGAACTCGTAAATAGTTCTTCGATGTTCCTTAAAGAACCCCTGGAAAAGGTTCTTCGAAAACCATTTCGTACAAAGGGTTCTTGTAAGAACCCCTTTCGATATCATCAGATGGTTCTTGACAAGGTTCTTTCGAGAACCATTAAACTTAATTCATTTTTAGGGTTCCTCGTTCATTCGTAGACTGCTCAAACCATTCAGTATTTTCAATACGGCTCAAAAAATGCTCTATTACTCTAAAACCCCGTAAATGCGATTCTGATAAAGACGAAACCCGAAAATCTCCATATCAATCAGGATTTGGATGATACGAAACCCGTTTAATACGATAATTTCACTTTTGCCCACAAGATTCGTATTAACGAGGTTCCGCTGTATAAAGCCATGAATGAATATCAATTGACGGAACACAATCCGTGTTGTGGTCATAATAGAATCTCACGCTTATAACGAAAAGAACTATCATTAACTCGAGGAAACATTTCAGACTCATTTTTTCGTTATAAGTGTGTTATTTCTATATATATATATATATTTATAATGGCCATGGATGATTGAATGTGTGGTGAATGGTTAAGGGACATCGAGATGCATTCTCGACAAAAATATTTCGCCTCCATGAAAAACAAATTTGGCGTTTTTCTTTTTTGGCCACGAAATCCGAGCTGATCTTATTCTTCATATAGTGTAATAGTGTGCCTTATCAGACACCATAAATATAACGATATCATTGGGTAGCGTTATAAACTCGAAAGTAATACGGAAATAAGGAAATAAACTTGAACAGTCAAACGAAACTTAATGCCAGATAATCAGACTGGGATTTTCTTTCTAATGATTTATCATACTGAGACTCGTAGACAATTTTAGAGGAAATTTAACCGTGACCATTAAAGCTGTTTATTGCCGATAAATTTGATATGTATGCAATAACATCGATGATAACGGTGACTTCGTTTGTTCAAAGCAGCTGATATGCCCCGTTTATTCAAAAATTCAATGGAGCCGAATGGCACGCGTGGCGGTTTCAGAAATGGCGAGGAAGTTAATAATGATAATAGTAATAATAATAATTATTGTTATTATAATTTTGATAGTGATAATGATATCTCGTCGTCAAAGTAATTAATACTTGTACAATCTTACATCGATTTTACAGTTGGCGTTTTACCCTCAATGTACATATAAATCGTTTACATGTTAAGTAACCGTAAGAAGCAATTTCAAAAGATTGTTAGATGTTGTATTCATCCAATCTATGAATTTATAAATGCTCGGATTATTCCAATAAGTATTGGAGGATAAAATTGCGTCTTCTCGTGTTATATAGTGGATACGGTATAGTAAAACATGGTATTCGTCTTCGATTTGAATCGAGTTACAGCTAAACAAACGTAAATATAACTCGATATTTTGTGTTCGCGGACACCGGTCATTTTTCGTCAACATTCGAGTTCACACGAACACGATCGCCGGCATACTTTAGCCTGCTTTCATGTTTATGGAAGAAAAATGGTCCCTGGGAACATTTCGAAATTTGTCAGTTATAACCATGGTTTCTCATTGTTACTATGGTGATTGTCAACCAGATTAAGGATTTACTCCTACTAAAAAAGAAATCCATCCTGAACCAAAAATGATTCATCTACAATAGAAAAAAAGAAACACGTTTCCGACATTCCGAACCAAAATAATATATCTAGAATAGAAATCTAAACACAGCCTTCACAAAGGATAGAGAAACCATCCAAACCTATATGTAGCCTATACACATTCATCGGTGTGATTTTGACGAAAAATCCCGTTTGCACTACATGTATACATGTATATGTATGTGAACGATATCATTCCCATCTAACCATTGATAATTGCTCTTTCGATTCAAGGAACGTCAATATGAAGGCACATCTCTTAATTCTGGTGACTTTGTTGACAATTTTGCATTGCGTAAAAGGTGGTCTAGTTACGTTGAAGCGGAGTCCGAAGTCTAAACGATCTGCTAATTTCTTGTCCTTGTGTCAGTCATTTTGCAGGTAAGTAGTCACGCTGTGATCATTGACTGTGCGAAACAATCGATGCTTTATTGTTACGAGCTTCAATTTCTACGACCGAAGAAAGTTTTTTACGGTACAATGTGTGCATTTTTGTATATACGTCACATTTTGTATTTTTCAGAATCCAAAAGTTGTGCCCTCCGGCATGCTCACCGAATAGGACGGCAATGAACAAAAGATTTCAAGATTCGCCTTCGTTAAGCGAATATAAGTAAGATCATGTCTTGATGGTGCAATATACTGTTTTGATATCTATTTTACTTTCAAAAAATAGTTGAATTAAACTGGGGCTCTTGTATAGCCGCGTTCACACTACCACTAGTTAAACCGTTTATTTTGCTGGTTGCAGTTTGTATCAATCTATGGAAAATTTGGTACAGCGGTTCATACGTGTGCCAGATGGGCACGAGACTAAAAACGTCGGACCAGGCCTGTGCCAAATTTTAACACCAGACAAATGATTGCGTTTGCATTGCAACTGGTACTGTAAATGTCTCACTTCGCTTTGTTTAAGCATTGTCTAATAGAATTGGCCCGGGCCAAAAAAACACTGAGTGGGATCGCGGCTATAGGCACGGGCCAAATTTTGCTCGGACCTGATCCGTGCCAATTTGCCCCGGGCCAAATCGTCTCCGTGTGATCGCGGCTATGGACTCTAGGGCTGATTCGCATGTCTTATCAACAGACGCATTCAAAGGCGTATAAAGTAAAATAAGAATTATCATCCTCTATGACATGATATTCGACCCTGCTTCCACTGTTGTGTGCACCTTTCTGCTACTCATTGTTTATATTGTTAACGAAACTAATAATATGCGATCTGCGTATTTGTAGTTTTGACGATTACGTGCTGTACAAGTTGCTAGGCAGCACTTTTAGATAAAGTTGTACCGGTGAGTATAATTCCTCGGAAATTTCTCCTTCGATCTCGAAATAGGTTTCTTCCCGCTTAGTTATAATCCGTCGTCAATGATAGGCAGCGTGCGATGATGATGATGATGGTTTTAATCGGATTTCGTAGAGAACGATCGATCGATGAGCAGAACGGTCTAGTGAGACCTATATTTAGTAACAGACACGGTGTGATGCATAGAATTGTTTTCTCGAAATCGATTTCATTCATTTGAATATCGTATTGAAAAATCTCAGCAGACGACGTTTCGTGTTGGGACTTTTCTGGGCTGTCCATAAAATACGTCCAAAGTCGAGGGGGAGTGGCTGGTGAACTTTGGAATTTCGTGGACAAGGGTCTTTTAATTCCTGTAATAAGCCAGAACAAATAATTTAGTGCATTACATGAATTATTACTTCTTCGAATTAGGAGGGGTGAGTGCAATTTGGACATATGGGAGAGGGAGTCAGAATTTTGCAATTCTGTGTGGACGTCTTTGATGGCGAGCCCCTTTTGGGAATCTCGACTAAGAGTCAAGGAGTGCTTTCCCATGAGTGTATTAGTGTTAGAACCAGAATTTTTGAATATTCATTGGTGAAAATGCATTGTTTTATTGAAATGATTTTCTTCCATTTTCAGAAAGCTTCCAGCAGCCGCACAATAATTCCAGATCGTCTAATTTTCAGCATCCACCAGAAGCTAGGCCGCAAACCGAAGCATTCCGGATCACAAGTATCACAAGTCCAGTAGTAGCCTAGAGATATCCAACCATCTAATTCAAACAACAATATGGAAGCAAGTTGAAGAATATCTTACGAGTACGAGAATGAGGCAGGTTTCGATAGGTCTCAGTAGCGATTTTGGAATGCATCCTTCTGGCGCGACCGTTTCGACCAGAATAGACTCTTCTGGAATAGCCTATATCATCTGTAAATATGATTGAAGGTCGTGTTTTAATCTGGATTATCGCTATACTTAAATCTAAATATACGTACAGCCCCTTTTATGAACATTAATTACATAATATTAATGACGACTCATTAATATGTCCAGCAAAGACCCTTGCTTTATTAGGGAGCGTTCAAATAGTACGTACGTACGGGGGTAAAAATTATGTGCTAACTTCGTTTGGGGAAGGGGGGTAATGAAAAAATGTACGTACCTTTCTGGTAGGGGGGTCTCCCAAACATGTACGTACTTAATGGACGAGAGATATCCAAAATTACGTCAAACATATGTCTGAGACAAAATAAATTACAGTAAACCGATCCTTATCTCATGAAATCCTACTTCTTAGTTAATACTAGCCTTATATAGTAGGCCTAAGTGACGGTAGGTCAAAAGTTCTATTAAGTTGGATTAAGTGTCATGTTATGTCTAATTTGTTGATTTGGGGGGTCTTTCAAAATGTACGTGCGGGTGGGAGGGGGTCAATGAAATAGGTACCAAGATCATACAAGGGGTAGGGGGTCTAAAAAACGGATAAACTGGCCGTACGTACTTTTTTAGCGCTCCCTTATTTGAAATAAGATCGAGCAGGGGTGGATCTAGGAAAATTGATAGGGCGGAGTCCAGAAGAACAAAAAAGGGCATCATGTCAAAGACCACTAGCGGGGTCTCACCCACGGTATTGATGACATTCTCGAAGAAATACGTCCTAAAAAATTTTAACTGCGAGAGGATGAGTGACAGATTTACTTACGGGTTTACTTATCTCTGTCTTGGCCAAAAGGGCAACCTCAATGGGAAGGCTGGGGCCCGGTTCCTCGAGACCATCCCGTAAATCCGCACCTATGGTAATTCGCTCGATCGATCCACTTCAAAGTCTATATATATATATACATATATATTGGAATGAATTATATCCGATTGTCGAAAAGAGCATTTTCAGAACTGCTGATTTTCAATGGTAAGACGGTGTAATGTATAATGTATGAATAGCCAGTTATCTAAGATATAAAAATTATTTTCAATAGGCAAAAACACAAAATACATCATGTAAATTAGTATTCAAATAAAATGATTTCGTTCGTCTTCGTAGGTAAAACAGGGAGCTAAGGCTTGCACGTGTGTGTTAAGAAGGTATGTTATCCGCTTCATGCAGGGACGACCAATATAGGGCCGTACCTAGAGGGGCAGATTTTAGAAAAGCGCCCTTTTGCCAATATTGTCATCCAATAGAAGCGCCTTTTTTCGGGATTTTCTGCAACAACGAATTTGACAAGCCATAAATGAAATAAGATGACATGATTAAAAGACCCATGGCTTCCATTTTGTCCAAATTAGAACACGACACATTAGATGTATATCCACGCCGCCACCGAATCATAATCTCCGACGAAACGACCTCGACCTCAACATCGTCCCTCTCAATTGCATTTACAGATTCAACTACATAATTCTAGGTTCATCACGATTTCATTCCGCGAATCTATGAAAAGCAGTAGCTCGCAAGATAGAATGATCGTAATTATGTATTATCAAACAAACGAAGAAAGAAAAATTGGGAGGCGCAGAGATGGAGATATTACGAATCTACGTCTGCGCTGATAGTTCAGATGTGTTGGTTACGATTCAATTACGCTCCGCTCCGTTCGTTCAAACGAGCGAAATATCACAAATACGCTGTAATTTCCTTTCCCTCGCAGGTGCGAGTCGGTACAGTTGATTCCTGGCTAATTCTCGACACTTTCATGCCTGTCTAACAAGACGAAGATTGACCACGTCGGCACATTTTTTTCAAAACGAGCGACTCGGATAAATAGGTTTTATGAATGTAGATTTCGTCATTTGATTAAGGAGACCAATTTGTGCCGCAGAGTCGACACTATTTTTTTTTTCGCTAAGTATTGTTCGGGTAACTTTTTTTTCAAAGGACACCCGAGAACAGCTCGAACAGGCAAACTCTCCATTTACTTCGTGTTTTCATGTTACAGTCGAACTTAGTACGATTCGGCTTACAACGAAAACCTCAATACGATGAATTTAAGAATTCCCGGCTTTCCGTTTAGCGTTTACCTATAAAAAATGTTTGCTCACTACGATTACGTTAATACGAAATTCCCGGTAATACATTCAGTAAAATCTACGAACTCCCGTTTAAAACGATCGTCCACAATGAGTTCCCACTTTTTAAAGATGAACTCGTCCGATGCGTCGTCTTAGCTTGTCAGTTACCTTATCGTTGGTGGTAAGCTTTTATAATCGGATGGGCTTCTGCCAACCAAATTTATGGTTTGTGAAAATATCCGATGGTGGTGAAACTAAACCACAGACAGGTTACCGACTACGTCTGAGCTGTCTATTGTGTGGTGGCACTGACCGCATGTGCAATAAATTCTTTATGGTTTGTCTGTTACATGTGGTATGTTTAAGGTAATATGGAATATTGTTTTGATTAACAAAATTCGATTAGTACGATGATTTCTCATTTCCCAACGGGCGTCGTACTAACGAGGTTCGAATGTGTTCAACTGCCAAACTTACAATTAACTATTCTAAAGCTATGATGATACATTATCACTTATCGATACTACTAATGTGTCAAATATCTTTCTCCAAAGGTGCTAATTGCTTGATCTCAATAGTGTCTATACAAACCATCTCACGTACTGCTTGAATATATACCCTTATTTCATATCTACGACAACAAACGATCATCGCATGATCGCGTGCGGGTTTTAGAAAGTAGCTTAGAAGCTTCAACTTGCAGTCACTTAACTATGATGCTAAAACAATTTGTCGATCAAGGCAAGATCAACGTGATTATCTCCACGATAGCGATTAACGCATCAAAGCCACTGCTAGTTACAACTGTAATAAACCATTTTACAGTTGCTAGCCGCCATTTTGTTAGGGTACTTTTGTCCCGTATTGTTGGGTCATTTTTTTCTCTTTTTTAAAAACTATCCGTGATGTGTATTGTATCATATTTCATCTGTCGATGGATAGATTTTGACAACTTCAGCAACATTCAAACCGCGTGAATCTCAAGTTTTCAGTTTTGTAAAAATAATTTCTCAAATTTACAACAATGCAACATGAGAGCGATATAAAAATCGGTGGTCAGTTTTTGCCGAGCGCATAGAAATCCAGGGTACTGAACTTTGAAGTTCGTTATTTTCAGAAATAATTTTCTAAAAAATCCAAACATTTCAAGCACTGTGCGCATAAACAGCCCCTTTTAGGTGAACTTTGAAATTTTAAGATATCTTGCCTAGTTTATTTCCTATGGCACTTTAACTGCAGCGCGTGTATTGTCATTCCGAGATTCGGCGCTGTTTTCTTTGCGTGTATTTCAGTATATGGGTGTTATTTCTTCATTTTCACTACACTTGTCTCTACGGAAAATGGTTTTAATTGTTGGTACGAGTATCAGGTTTAAATATCACGTCGTTTATGCAATATAATAGATCGAAGACATTAGAGATGTTGGGGTTTAAGGGATTTTTCTGACCAGTTTTAGCAGCGAGACTGAACGGCATTTTGATCACGCATTCGAAGTTGCGCACGGGAAGAGAATATATGGGCCTATATTGAGATGGAAGAAGAAAAGAAATATAACACTCAAAATCGAGTATGATGACCATTTAAATCAGTAGTCTATCAATAAATTTACATAAAAATCTACTGAAATTAGATGGATGGAGAAGTGGTCAAAAAGCTGGACAAATGGGGTGGGGCAAATATTCAGCTACTTTCTATGAATACTTTCTATTAAGTACACTCAAGATTGATTAGATTGGGAAGAAGATATAGGAAAACGTTTTCTTGTTTTGGTGGTGAAATATCAAGTATCAAGTTCGAATGTCAGACGCAGGTGATAAAAAGTAAAAAGTGACATCTACCATCACAAAAACGCAAGAAGTGTGTGGATTGCATTTACAACAAAAGAGTGATATTTTGGGTTTTCTTGGGTGCATGTACGTAAGCCTCTGCCTATATTGTATTGTGAAAACGTAATGCCATCTACATTTATAATTTTGTTCAGTTTATTATTATTGTCATACAAGTGTAAACACTTTGACGAAATAAACATTATATCAGTTTTGTTCCCGACAATAAAATCAACGTGTTTAGACTTCTTTCGCGACATTTGATTTAGAGTATCGTAACAACATTAGAATTTTCCCTAAAACGTAATGGAAATAAACTGAAAACGTATTTTTGAGCACCCACTCGTAACACCGTAATTTACGTAGTTGGCAGGACTGCAAAGTATGCTCGAATTGAAAAAAATGTAAAATGCCCCCATACACACTGTGTAACAGTGAATTGAATTTTGCGGTTGTAGGTAAACATCCCCTGGGTAAAAATCCCTTAGGTAAAAATATCCTAGGTAAAAATCCCCAAATCTTGAAAGTAGGTAAAAATCTCCACTTAGCGAATTTCCAAGAACATTTCAAAGCAAGATATTTCTTCAATTCTATTCATTTGCAATAAAACTGCAACGTACAATGAACTCTTTCGTTGCAATAAATTTGTAAATAAATTCTTAGAAGTAATGGAATTAATGAACTTTTTATTTGTAACTTTTTTTAATTCGAACTGAATAACTCTTTTTAACGTGGTATAGGCCTATTTCACTGTGCGATGCGATAAATTATGAGAAATGATTAACTTTTAATTTGGAATATTTCATATTAAAGCTAGTGTAAATTTTAACTGTGCGATGAACTCTTTTTTAACTTGCGATATACTTGAACTGTGCGATAACTTTTATTATTAATTTAGTATTAATGAACTGTGTAGTATTTTCTAATTTCAATTGTACAATAATTAATATGCTCATGATATTCTTTTGCTATACCATACAATAGAATATGAATAAATTGGATATATCAATTTGAATTAATTCACCTTATGATTGAATCTAGTTGCACACTGTAAGTCAAAAGGTGGGGGATTTTTACCCACTTGAAAGAATTAGGAATTTTTACTGAGGGGATTTTAACCTTGGGAATTTTTATCTAGGGGATTTTTACCGCATACTGAATTTTTAAACTAAACCTCAACAATAGAAAATCAGATATTGAAATCCTAAAACAAATTACTACAGATCGTGAGCATTGGAGAAGTAAAGTACACAACATCTTGGCGCAGCGGCGCTTGCTGTGATGATGAACCCGCCAGAACTTTCTGGCTAATCATTCCTTTAGGTTTATGTTTGATACTCTGTTCAATCATTCCAGTTTCAAACTTATGGAAATGTTATTGAAAATCTTTACAATGCTGCCATATTAGATGTTTTAGATGTAATAGGCGTCCTGAAAGTTAATTTATCTAACAAAAACTAAATTATGAGTTGGAACAATATGGATTAAAAGCTTTGAGCAATTTAACTTTGGACCTTATAAGTGATTTAGACCATTACAGATTATCAGTGAAATCTGTAGTAGCAGGACCTTTCTATATATAACAATGTAGCCTCATCCACACTTACAAATACAGAACAGTTATTCTATTAAGCAAAAATCGTCGTCAATTATAACTACAGTCCGTTTCCGCAGCGATGAGTGAAAATTGAATTAATATTATATATGAAGCTAAAAAAAATGCGCGATCCAAAGATACAATTCCACTATAAATGGCTAACACCCATCAATGGTGACTGCACTGGTATAATACCAGTGTATTTCTGATCGGAAATATGTTTATGCTTGCGGAATAAAATCGATTTGAAATAAGTTCTGCGGAATTCAGCTTTGCAGTATAGTACAGACCAGCGGAAACCACTTTAGGTGTCTGTGTAGACCGGTATGCAACATTCAAAACTTTTCTGACGCACACTGAAATTAATATAAGATGTACCAGTACCAAATAGTTCAGGCTCAATCATAACACAAATAGACTACGATCTGTTTAATACACTATTGGAGCTTGCCACGTCAAGAAATCTAAGGCGGCATAAAACGAACGTAGATAAAAGTCGCAGATAATCAAAGGTGCACGAATATTGTAAAAACACTTTGAAATTTTTAAGTTTTTCAACATAAGAATATTAGAAGTATTCTATTGAATTTTGCTGTGAAATCAAATTTGGGGGATTTTTACCTGGGGGATCTTTACCGGGAGGAGGGGGGAGGGTATTTTTACCTGGTGGAATCCCTCCCCGTTGCTTGCAAAAAAATCAAAGTCAAAATGTGAGAGAAATTAGGCCAAAAGCTTTCAACCGGCCAAGCCATTCGCCAAATTTGCATTCAATAACCAGTCGTTTAGCTTAACGACTGGTTAGAATTAAACAACCTTTAAGCAACCGGCCCCAGCAATATAAGTCAGAATTTTATCAACATTAGACCCGAAATTGCCTGACTTAGAACATTCGCATTTCATATATTCGGCACAGTAAACTAACAGGGGAGTAGCAACCAAAAGATTATTGGTCAAACATATAATATAAATAAATCATTGCCTCGGAGCGTGGAACCGGGGGAAGAAACTTTCGAAAATTGACTATGTAATTTAGTGCATTCTGAGGATTTTTCAGACCTGCAAAGAAGAACCACCTTGGTAATTATTGGTCCGACATATTTCGGACCAACCGCACCGGTAGCTACGCCGCTGACTAAACACAATTACCTGCCTCACATTCATCAAAATTGCGACGCCGTCCTTGTTCAGCTTTAATCGTAGCGATATCACCGTAGCAAGCTTGAACCGAAGGACGCAAAAATAGACCCATGCCCACCGACTTTTTTCACTTAAAATATGTCGTTTTTTTAAATACGATGTGCCACTCTCTGGACAAACAGTCTCAGGATCTGATTTTCAGGAAGTTAGCATGGAAAGAGTTAAAATGATGTCGTAAACTGATGACCTATAGCAATGCTATAATTCTCAAGTGCAGAATCATACGAGCATGTCCGATTCATTCCCTGAAATGTAGGCATCCATCAAGGGAACATATTAAGCCCTTTACTTTTCAATATTTCAATTAATCATATAATTTACATTTTTTACGACTGCGATACACCTCCTCTTAATGATATTTTAATCCCCTGTTTAATGTATGCTGATGACCTGGCAATTTTCTCGCAGACGAAAGTTGGTCTACAGAAAGTTTGAATAAACTTAGTGAATACTGTAGTTCCTGGGGTATCGAAGTAAACTCCAAAAATTCTGCTGCGATGGTACAGAGCCGGGGTGGTACCCAATGGTGGTACCTTCCTTGATGATGATATCGGTGGTGACGATATTATCATCAAGACGATATTACAGTTTTTTCATTTGATTTGATTTGACAAAAAGATGTACAAAAGAAAAAGAAAACATAATCTAACTAGAAAAGCAGAACGCAGACCTGACGGTTTCACCTACGGGATTTTTACCTAGGGGATTTTTACCACATACCGAATTTTGCCAACCGTCACTATTCTTATTACAGAGAAACAGCAGCTGTTATAACATCATCATCTACTCTAACCATATAACAAGAGGCCTATCGATATTGAAGCGTCGGTTATGATGTTATGCATTGATATATTCATAACCAGGGGACATCATCAATATCGGAAAACTTCGCATCGTTAAATGATGGTAACCAATTGTTTCAAAACAGTATTTCTATGCGTTTAGGACCGGAGTTACTTTTTGACGAGGCGTAGTTGATTTTTACCGGTATGCTTTTGTCCTTCCTTATAGAATGGCTCACAGTAAGAATTATGTGTTTCGACCAAACAGTAAACAAAAAAAAAACAGTCCCAAATTATTTTTTGGGGGACAAATAACCCGCCAGAACTTTCTGGCTAATCATTCCTTTAGGTTTATGTTGTACAGTTCGCTGTACAGTTTCCTGTGATACATCAGACACTAAAAGGCTCTTAGTGAATGTCACACAAGATTGAATTTCCTATTCCCATCACCTATTTTCCTATCACCGTTCCTAGAAAATCTCACAGAAGTCCGTGCATACTTTTTAAAGTTGTTTAGCTTACGATGCAATTTTGATTGGATACACAATTAAACAAACAGAAAAATAGGCGGCGGAAAACCTCCTTGGTAGAGTAACAGAACTACCTGTTTATTCACGTATCGAATACAAACTATTGCTAGGCCTTTAGGGCCTTAACATGGAGATTCTAATGGTGACGGATTCGGGTTATAACCTAAAATTCCACGCACGCAAAAAACAAAGCGTTTTAGCGAGCGTTTTTTTGCGCAAGTGGTACCTCGCGTATGGAATGCGTATGGCTTATGTCGAGTTAATTTCAAATGTGCATTTAAGAATCATCTTTTCGGCAAGCTTTTTACCTGTTTGCTCTATTACTGGTTTTTTTAATGGCTATTTCTATTCCGTATGATATTTTGATTGTTTCCTAATTGTAGTTCTCTTTAAAATTTGGTAAAGCGCTTTAAAGCCTTCGGGAATGAGGCTCTGTAGATGAATGCCGCGTCTGTCATTTGTGCATAAACGTTTCAAGTTAGTTGAGTCGTTTTCGTTTAGTAACGAAATTTGTTAGCAAAACCCGAGTACTCTAAATGTACATTCAACCGTGATTATTCAGTTTTTGTCTCGTAAATCCGCGTACCTGAGATTCTTCCATATGCTTTTTGCGTTTACAACAACAAGAACATTTTCGATGTTTAATCTGTGTTTGCTATGTCGGAATAAAAGTTTTTTTTATTTTTCGAGTTTAAACAATTTATAATTACCTTTATTTTTAGACTTGAATCGCTTGTATTTCGAAAGAGATGAAAAATGACTATTATCCCTACTACTGGAACTGCAAACAACCACACTTTGCGCAACATTTTTTCAAAATGATTTGAACATTGTAATGAAAGCAGATCATGTAGATTCATTTAGTCAGCAGGTATAAATACCACCACAGCTGTTACTATAGTGTACGGATAGACCGAATAAAAAAAACAAATGTTTCAGCACCTGCTGAAAACGACCATTTGATTTTAGCCACACTCTGAAAACCATTAGGCGAGAAGAACGCCAGAGAAGAACGCTAGAGAAAGAACTGGGCGTCATGCTCAAGTAAGGGGCCGTAGAAGAAGTCGATCATCTTCAGGTCAATTTTAAGACATTGCTTCCATTATAGGCCCCTGTTTACAATACCTACGTATCGGTCGGTCGGTCGGTCGGTCGGTCGGTCGGTCGGTCGGTCGGTCGGTCGGTCGGTCGGTCGGTCGGTCGGTCGGTCGGTCGGTCGGTCGGTCGGTCGGTCGGTCGGTCGGTCGGTCGGTCGGTCGGTCGGTCGGTCGGTCGGTCGGTCGGTCGGTCGGTCGGTCGGTCGGTCGGTCGGTCGGTCGGTCGGTCGGTCGGTCGGTCGGTCGGTCGGTCGGTCGGTCGGTCGGTCGGTCGGTCGGTCGGTCGGTCGGTCGGTCGGTCGGTTTGACAATCACACGTGGGGTGTTTTTGGCCCAGAACAACTGTTCACACGGGCGCCAAATGGGCCCGTACCTGTTTGGCCCGACCACGATAACTTTATTCAAAATAAATTACTATTTCTGCAAGAAATTTAAATCGTAATCAAACAATATGAAATCGGCTTTGTATTCTTCATACAAATCATCGATCAATTTTTGAGGAAGGTCTTTGTAATATTTGTTCAACTTTTCTGAGGAATATGTATGAGGGAGTGTGGCCGTTTTTGCCAGTTCCGGTTCCAGGTGGAAACGATTTTGAACAAGTTTGAAATCATTTTCGACCGTATCTCCGTATTTCCCGATGAAACTGTAAGCAATATCGCATGGACGACAAAGCCTTTCGTATGATGCCCAATGTATATCATCAACATAATGAAGAAGGATGAACTCAGCGAATTCTTTAAACGTTGCTCTGTCTCCAGGTTTGACATCATTTCGGGCTGACCGAATAATCATTGGCTCGAGGTCTGCGTATCCTTTATCGTATTTACGCACAATTTTATCCAAATACGCAGATAACAGTCTCTCAAAAGGATGTCGTACGAACAGAAATTTGAAGTAGGTTTTTAAGCGTTCGGTTTTTTCATCTTGAGAATAACTCGATAGTGGCCTGATTAAATCTAACGACGTTAAGTAGATACTTTGTTTCGTGTCAAGGTTATTTATGAGGGATAGGTTTGTCGTGCGAAGTTTTCCGGTCGTGTGTAGTAACGTGTATCTCCATATCGACGTGCCCACTTTGGGAATTTCGCAATAAAGGATCTTGTGTACGTCATCGACCGTAAATCTCTTGTACGTGTACGTGTATGGACCTAGAAAAGATAGCGAGATATGTTTCGAAATTAAACACTCGAGACTTAATGACACGATGGAGAGTCCCAGGCCACAAACATTCATCCCACCTGTCGATGTATTGGTTAGTTTTTCACATCCTGATTTTACATGCGCGAGTCTCTGATGATAGGTAGCATTCCAATCACGAATTTTACTGTTCTGTGTCTGAAATATACATGTACGTATATAGATTTTACCAGCGAAGCGATCGACTTTTATTGTTTAATGTAGATTTCCACCGTCACATTCAAGTCGCCTGCAGCGGTTTATATCGTAGTAGTGGAGAGGTTGGACGCGCTGGCCTTTCCATTATGGACAGAACTATATTCGTCTAAAAGTTGGACCATACCACAATGCACAATGCATATTTGAAATATTGCAAATGTTCATTAGGTTTATTCCGGAAAATTTACGAAATATCACAACGATGAAATTGAATGGGATTTGAATTTGGTGGAATTGAATTACAGTATTGCCAGATTTGAAATGCTGGTTAATCTAAAACAAAACTCCTGTTGTGACATTCTAGGATCTGAAAACAACCTGGAAATTTCGTGAAGGTCCGTTAAGAAACTTTTTAAGATATTCTTGAGGAAGAAAAGAACATGGGAATGAGAAACAATGGAGTTTCTGCAGAAACCGACACGCTTTGTGTAGCAGTGAATTGAATGTCGTGGCGTGTGGCGAGATAAAGATCAACCAACGTGTATAATTTTTTTTGGGAAAAATATAGAAAAGAGATTGTACTGATACTGATTTCACTGATCTGATCACAGAGCCACCACAGCTGATACAACATTAATATCTACTCTTTCTTGGCAGCTTTTTTTTTCATTTGAACATAAAGGAGTGCATTAGTATGGATCTAACGTGGCGTTACACCGTGTTATGTAAAACAATTTAATTGGTACAGTCTCATATATTTCAATACAGAAATATCAGTCAGAAACTTAGTGTTAAAGGCTGATATGCGCTTTGTGAGAAGAAGAAGTCGGTGAAACGTACTCTTTATTGGTAATGTACAAAACTGAGACTAATCACCCATTTTTAAGTAACTAAGCTTGGTATGGTTTTATGAATCTCGTTATATACGCCGGGTCGATCCGTTAGATCTGTTATACAGGTCCAGTCAGGCCACGCAAAGATAATGGCTTGTTTCCCACCAGTTTCATTTTCCCCGCGCGTCAAAAAAGGTTCGTCAGTAGGTAATAGAAATAAAAATGAAAGTGAAAAAAAGTAAAAATAAAGAATAGTCGCCCTCGTCACTTTCGGAATTTGGAAAAAAGGCTTTCTACATCTCTCTTCTTTCAAAGAGGGAGGTAAAAATAAAAACCTGCTGTATTTTTTTGCGTGGCTTTCACTGTGCCACGAACACAACAACCTAGGTTTTGGTGACCGTTCTTTTGCGCAAGGTGCAAGGCGTACCTCGTATGAAGAATGCGCAGGCCAGGTCATTTAATGCTTTCAAATGTGCATTGAAGATTCATCTTTTACCTTATTGCTCTAATTCTGGTTTTTGTATGGCCAGATTCTATTTCGTATTACATTTTAATTGTATCTTAATTGTATTTCTCTTTTAGATTCTATAAAGCGCTTTGGAGCCTTTATAAGAATGAGGCGCTGTAGATAAATGCCGCGTCTATCATCATTTGTGTACAAAAGTTCTTAGTTAATAAGTCGAATAGTTTTCAGTTACAAGATTTTCAATATTCAAAATTCGAGTACTCCAATTCGTGCATTCTAGTGTGAAATAATCCACGTTTTGTTTCGTCTATCCGCACACCTTGTTATGATTATTTTCTTCCATATGTTTTCTTTTGCAGTTTATACACAACAAGAACATTTTTGAGAATATCATTCCGAGTTAGCTGTGTCGGAATACAAACTATAGTTTCTCAAATGTAGTGTCCTATTCGAGAGTTAACAATCTATATTTACCTTTATTTTTGCACCTACATCGATTACATTTCGAAAGAGATAAAGAATGACCAGTGTCACTACTGTTGGAATTGCCAGCGACCACGCTTTAATGCGCAACATAATTTCAAAATGAATTGAATAATGTCATGTCTGCAGATAGTTATATCTAGTTCGCATGAATAGCAGCCGCCACAGCTGTTACATAAGTGATAATCAAACAAGACGGATGCTTTCAGGAATTGCAGAAAACGTCCAGTTGTTTTCAACAATTCATTTAGAACAAAATCAGTTCCAGAAAACAATTTTACTAAGGTTTATATCCCTTTGGGAAAACAACGCCAAATGTCTAAATGCACTAACTGAGAATAACGCCCTACAGAAGAAAACTGAGAACTGTTATCCACAATGGGTATACATGCAAAATACATGCAAAATAAATTCGTTGGTTCGTTGGTTGGTTCGTTGGTTGGTTCGTTCTTTGGTTCGTTGGTTCGTTGGTTCATTCATTCATTCAAACGATGGGCATCGTTTTGACCGATGATGCACCTTTAACGACGATTCCCGAAGGGGTCATGTGGTTATGTTTGTAACTGAATAACTGTAGGGTCAAATGTAAGTTGAGAATTGTGAAGGCGGGTTCTTGACGTGTGTCACCCTAACAACCGTAATGTAGAGAACACTCTGGGCCCAGTTTCACAAAGATTTAGGCCTAAATCGATTTAAGATTAATGAACTGAATTAATTAAGACTGAATTAATGAAGAAATTAAATCGATTTAAGAGTTAAACTTTTTTGTGAGACTGGGCCCTGCCGCTGTTTCTAGCATTACAATCCAGCAGCTATTTTCACAAAGTTGCACCTTTGAACCCTTGAAACTTTTATCAAAAGAAATTAACAATGAACTTTGAACTACCCACTGGTTAACTCTAACCAAATTTTGAGCAAAAGGTGTACATAACAGTCCACGGAGCTGTTACCACGTTACAATATCGTGACCTTTTGTCGTATATGCCAAACTGGTTTGGTACCATAAAAATACAACAATACCATATTTTAAAATTCTCAAGATTTCTCACGAGTGGTCTTCTGATTATTGTTCACCAAGAACCAAGGCCGGAGTAGAACATGGGCAACTAGCCGGATACGGCCTGCGACGAGTCGGTAGGCGTCGGGTTGCCGTCGCAAGCCGGCTTATGTCGAACCGATAGAGCAGCAACTGGCGGCCTCTCGTAGGCCGCTAGTTGCCGCTAATCGGCGATAAACCCAGTTGCGTCGGTAGGCGTCGCCTTGCTTGTCGACATAAGCCAGCCTTTAAATTCTGATTACGCTAGGATCGTAGAGCGACAGAGATCTCTGCGGAGACAAACACATTGCCATGACTGGGCGAAGATTATCGTCGCATTGAGCGTGAACAAATTAAGGTTAGATGGTCACCTAAAATGATTATTGCAATTATATTACAGGTAATATTAGGAATCATTTCTCATCCTCTATACGAGACCACTTTAGAGACAGATGAGCATAATTCTGTAGATGCTATCGACCACTGGTGTCTTTGTTGTGTAACTTCTGTCTCGATCCGTAGATATCCTCAGGCCGTTTCTATACCTGTCACTTTGTGAAGTAGTAAAGGATATAAAAACATTAATCATATACATGATTGGATTCATTTTAGACCTAAGAAACAGTAATTACCTAATTTTAGCAATTCGTACTCGTTCTGTGTACTCAATAATTGAGTAAATTTATGTACAGATGGGTATCTATAATAATAATGTTTTATAAATTTCTGTCGTAAATCATGAAATCTAGGGCATTTTAGAATAAAATGGTATTCATCTTCAAGATCAGTTCCATCGCAAAATCTACAGTTCCTCTGTTGTCTCTCCAGTAGTGGTCTTTGCCACCTCCCCGTTTCGATTAATAAGATATGGCTATTCATTCGTATTTTAGCTATACTTTTACAGTAATTCGTATAAATCAGTCTTAAATATGTTTCTTTTTCAAAAATTGAATTTGATTCTCTGTCGAATGTAACTTTTCTGTATTCGTTTAGTTTCCCATGCCAGGTTTGAATGAACTGATCTTGAAGACGACGTTTTACAGTATTAATAAAGGTTGTCACATTATTTACATAACCATTAATCCATGCGTATTGCAGACCTAAACCATACAATATATTTTTAATATTTGATGCCCAGTTATTTTCATTATTATTTATAACTTCATGCCTCATAATGAGGTAGAGTCGTCTGTTTAAAAAGGAGGTGTTATTGTCTGTAAGTTTTGGCCAGTATTTTATAGCTCTTAGCTGAAAATGAAAATAAAGGGGGAATCTCCCCAAATCACCATATATACGTCCTATAGGTGTACTTTTCTTTACCCCTAATATATCTCGGCAGTAGTCTAAGTGTATCTTCTCGATCAAAGATATTTCTTTTGTTCCCAATATCTCACACCCATAACTTACGATGGGCACTACTAGTGAGTCAAAAAGATACATAATAGTTTCTATTTTTAGATATCTAAAATTGTCAGTGTATTGTTTTATCGCAAACAGCGCACGCTTTGCTTTATTAATTATATATTCATGATGTCTCCCAGTTTGACCGTTACTTTGCATGATATAGCCCAAATAGTTGTACTGGGTCACACTACTTCTATTTCTTTTCCATCGATATGGAATATATAATTTCTGCCGCCTTGCCTCTTAAAAATTACGATTTTGGTTTTCTCAACATTAATTTCCATTTGCCACTTTTTACAATACTCTAAAAAGTGGTAAAGACCGTTTTGTAGACCTTCAGCCGAGTCTGCAATAAGCACCGTATCATCGGCGTAAAGTAATACATACAGTTTTAGCATATAATAACTAACTTCGTTGTAGCCAGCGTTTATAAGTTCATCTTGTAAATCATTTAAAAACATAGTGAAAAGAAATGGCGAAAGGCTCTCTCCTTGCCTAACTCCACTATTACAGATAAAAGGGTTAGAGAAACCATTATGCTTTACTACTGACTTCACTAAAGAATACATACTTCTAATAATCTTATATCTTATAATAAGTATTTTACCATCTATACCTAAATGTATTGATTTAAACCATAATGCGTCTCGGTTAATGTCATCGAACGCCTTAGAAAAATCTATTTAAGCACAGTACAGTTTCCTGCTGTGGATAATAAAATTATTAATTACTGACTGTAAGGTAAAAATATTGTCCATAGTTCCACACTTGGGTCTTAACCCGGATTGAATATCAGAGAAGACATTGTAAGCTTCAGCCCAAGTTAGTTAGTAAGATGAGTTTGCCAACAATGCTAAGGATGGTTACCCCTCTACAATTATCAACTTTGTCACTGTCACCTTTTTTTAATATGGGTACAATAATCCCTTCCATCCATAGGGCCGGATAAATTCCAGTATCGAGTATTATGTTGAAAATTATGGTTAAATGTGAAGTCAGGATATCAATTCCATTCAACAAAAATTCAGAGATAACATCATCACATCCCGGAGATTTTCCTTTTTTAAACGTCTTATACCTAGATCAACCTCTTCCTTTGTAATTGGAAATTCTGTTTCCCATGACAACAACATCGACATGTGATTCTAACAAGTTATTAAATTGTTTGTGTAAATTCTGAGGCAGGAATATCTGGGTTATATAAACTTTGAAAATAATCTCGGAACTCGTCGGTTGCAATGGAATTATTTACGCCTGGTTTTCTATTAATCCTTTTTAACTGTTTCCAGAATTCCTTATTATTATCACTCCTTAAATTTGATATTTCTATAGATTTCCTCTTGTTGGCACCTAGACGTTTCCTTCTAAGTAATTTTTTATATTCCCTCCTTTTAATAACATACAAATACCTATTAATTTCTGATGGCAATAGTCTATAAGTTTCATACATATTACTCTTCGCATTTCAACACACTCACTATATAATCGATTATTCGTGAAATGATGCATTAACAAGCAAATTCTCGGAGGTTACTTGCAGTCCAATATATGAGATACGAAACATTGTGTGGCAAATGCCAATGGTCAAAATTTGATCGATTAACGCGAAAAGATAAAAAACCTAATTGAATTTGGTATGATAATCATTTTCACTGGAGGTTTAGCATTGACCCGCAACTCAGTCAATACAACGCTAATAAAACGTCTCCTCATTGGTGGTCCATTCAGTCTTTCCTATTCAGAATGGTCTTACGAATATAATATGATACAAAGCGCACAATAGAATAATGAAACTGTTTGTGCGGAGATTTAAGTTGGGCGGACGTAGAACAACGATTTGAAGAATCGCAGCCATTCGACACGATAAGTTGAGCGATTTTGTCTGAATTTCAAGTACTTAGGGTTTTCGTCGTGTTCTTTGACTTCGGTGCGTCTGGCTCCACGGCTTTTTCAATGTCTGATAACAACATCACTAGTACAAGCATTGCATTGACAACAACTCAGCTCATCACCTGGTGTTCAAAAAGAGAGAAAACACCAATCAAATGGATCAACAAATTCTGCGTATCAATATACTTAGGCTGGTATCTACCGGCGACTGTATTCGGTTTGATATTCAACGCATTCACGTTGTTAGTTCTAAAACGGTTTGAATATGATAATTATTTTCTCATCAAAATTCTGGCTTTTACTGATCTTTTGTTTATGATCGCTACGTTCATTCTGTATCCGCTGAGAACTGCGTACGTTTACACCGTTTTGGGTGATATGGTATTTCGCTGGAATGACTGGAATTTTGGTAAGAGTTTTATCACGGTCTCTTTGCCGTTTTTCTACGTGTCTCAGATGACACGCAACTGGTGCACTGTACTGCTCAGTCTAGAGCGGTTGATCGTAGTATTATTTCCACTGAAATCGCGTAAAATTCCCAAGAAGTTAATATCACAATGCGCAGTCATGTTCATTTCACTTTTGGGTTTTTGTGGCCATTTTATTCGCTTCATACCTGAGCGTGAACTAGTATTTATCAATTGCCCGGATGAGTGGCCATATATTATGGTACTCGGTAGGTATTATCACTATCCCCAGTGGTTTAACCACGCAAGATGGCGTTACACAATCTCTGGAATCTATCTATCGATGTATCTTACTGTTATGATTCCAATTTGCTTTTTAGTTTTCATCAATGTTATCATTATTGCGGTGATATTTTTGCGTCGTATTACTCGACGTTCAGAGCTCGGTGTAAGTGATAAATCGTCCAGAAGGGAAATTAGGGTTTTAAGGATGGTTTTATCGGTTGTGTTTTTGTTTATCATCTGTGAAGGTTTTGGTTTTTACGAACGTTTAATGCATCTAGGTTATGTCCCATTTGTGCACACCATGAACCAGATAGCGATGGGATTTTCTATCATCGATTCGTCAGGAAACTTCATCGTCTACTGCACGACGAATATTCAATTCAGGAAAGTAGCCATTGATATTTCAAGCAATGTCTGCCACAAACAACGGGCTCCGCTGAATCGAAAACAATAAAATGACTGAACAGGACAGTTGGCAGTAGACATCCTACAGTTTGGTGACGACTGTACCGGAAAGTTGAAGGTAGACACCCTACAACCTACGTACATAATTTTACAACAACAACTTTGGCGAAGGACTCTTCAAAATGGTCGACGCTCAACCCGACACCCTACATGTATCACTCGTCTGTGCGACGGAGGAGAAAAGCACCAGTTAGGAAATATCCTTGCCATCTTCTGTTCTAATGATAATTATAATGCGATCTTTTTCCCAAAAGCACTTTGCATAAAGATCACTCTCACAGCTCTTTTACAACGATAGAAAGAATTGGCACCAAGGAGTACATGTAAAATTGACACCAAGGAGTACATGTAAAATTAGTTAAGATAGCATTCTCTAAATAAAAATGTTTTTTTCCCAGTTTAAAAAAAGGATTGACCATGTTATCTGTTTGACTGTTAGATTTCGTCCGATTTGTTTTGATTTGGTGTCCCTTACAAACCAACCACACCTGCCAGAAGCGAAACAATAAACATTTTTAACCTATGATATTAAAGCCTCAAATGATGATGTAGCCGAATGGTGTTTTGGCGAACTATCTTAGACGAAAGGGCAGATACAGAAAATGATCTTATACCAAAAGACTCTGTGTGATAAGGTTCAAAGAATTGGATTTTTTACGAACGTCTGGTTACATTTGATCAAACACTAAATCCGTGTTGTGACGATAATGTAGAGAGAATTATGAAGTTAAACGATACTTACCTGTAAGTTGATGTTTGACCGGAATTCTCCTAATTATACCGATGTGAGTAATTACATGAGATAGTCGTCACTTCCTTTACGTCACTCTTCTAAGATTCTGACAATTCGGAAAAATAGTTGATTATCAATCTTACTAAACAAATCAAATATCTTAAAGATAAATCAATATGAATATGAATACATGAAATTCAAACATGTTATAGAACAGGGTGATGGGAAAAGGACGTATTATTCCCAAATAAAAAAAGAGGAGGGCATGTAATTATTCACATCGGTATGATTAGGAGAATTCCAGTCAAACATCAAACTTACATTCTTTAAACTTCATAATTATCCTGCATTACACCTAATGCTCGTAATTCCACGAGATTTCAAGTCTCCGAAGCGTCTGAATAATAAAAAAACTCAGTACATACATACCAAAACAAGCAATCTAATTAGTAGAATTCAACACAGCATTAGCAAATTGCTGAGCAGGATGAACTTGAATCGGCTTCTGATAGGTATGACGCAAAAGTTGTTTCACAATTCCAACTAACTGCAGTCATGATAGTAGATATGGGTATCGTTTTAGCCGCTGCCGAAGCTGAAGCTGATCTAGTCGAATGTGAAGAAAAACGATTAATGTCTATTCCAGCAGAACGAAGAACGTCTTTAATCCAATTAGATAAAGTTTGTGTCGATGCACAACTGAACGGTTTTCTCGTTATAATAAAAAATCCATCTGAATCATTCGAACGCAAATGTTTTGTTACATCGAGATAAGTTAAAATACAACGATAAACGCAGACATGATCATCATATGTATATTTAAAAAACGATATAGGTTTAATAACCTTCCCAGGCCGATCTTGTTTTTGTTTAATGAGGGTAAAACAAATATGGTCGGTGCACATTTTCATATTAGAATTTGTTAGTTGATGAAGTACTTTATACCTTTTCCCCGACGGCAAAGACATTAAACAAATGTCTTTTTAGTCAAATCCGACAAAAATAACTTATTTAAAGGTTCGACTGTCTTCAGGAAACGTAGAACTTGGCCAACATCCCAAGTCTCATCGTAACGCGGAGTTGGAGGACGATGTTCAAACACTCCTTTGAGTAACCTCGTAATAATTGGATGCGACCCAATATTTGCTTGATCAGAAGAAAAACAGAACGTTGAAACAGCTGATCTTGCAGTATTGATAGCACTGTATCAAAGTCCTCTTCGAAACGACGAGTTTAAAAATCAGCCAACGATTCAGGTGTAGGCGACATATAATTCTCTCCCATGTCAATCGCAAAATCAATCCATTGTAAATAGTACACTTCATATTGTCGTAATGTCGATTCTCGCAACGATGATAAAATCAAATCAATAGTCTGTTCTGACGAGCCTCTTGCTCGTAAATTAAAACTTAAACTCGACAAACCAGCAGATTCAGACGCTTGGAAATCGTATGAATTCGTTGCGAATCTTGTGGGAGAAACAATAGATTTTTCCTGCAAGACATAATGAACGAATCATTACTCATAGATACTTATCTTGGGTTAACTTTAGATATTTACGTTGAAATACTGATAAACTAGTAGAATTACGAATCGGTTTAGGGATAGTATTCCAGAGAAGAGGTCCAGAAATCTTTACAGTGAATTGTCTAGAATTAGTTCTATAATTTGGCGGTCAAAAATTATCCATCGTCCGGGTGTTTCGATTGTGAATGTGATGACCGAGTTGCCAGTTCTTTGAAAAACGGTAGGAAGTTTTGCATTTACGAAGTTATAAACAAAGGAAGCTAGTTGTAATTTGTTGATATGTCCTAATTTCAATATATTCAAACGGTTAAAAGTGGGGTCAGTATGAGCAAGGTACTCCGATTTACTGATTAAACGAATCGCTCTTTTTTGAAGAATAATTAAAGGGTTCAAGTTACATTCGTAGTTTCGACCCCAGACAATGTTACAGAAAAATTGTAGAAAAAATTTGTAGAAGAGACTCGGTCAATCTCTTGGCCATCAATAGAGATTTGCGTATTACCAATATACGACTTACTGAATATAATGTAACATGTCTTTTTTATATTAATAGATAGCTTATTGGCACGAAACAAGATTACAAGATATTTCAATTTGATAATTCACAGTTGACAGTATTAACAAGACGATTAATATTTTGATCGGAATAGAAACAATTCGTGTCATCTGCGAACAAAATGAAATTTGAAATATCAGATGAATTTGTACAGTCATTCATATTAGAAACAACAAAGGATCTAAGATAGAACCTTGGAGCACTCCAATACCAATACTAAGCGAAGTTGATTTAAATGCTTCAATTTGAACAATTTGACGACGGTTACTCAAGTATAGTTTTTGAACCACCAGTGCGTTACCTTTTATACCATAATGGTTTAATTTATGTAGTAAAATGCTGTGATTGACAGTATAAAAAGCTTTGGAGAGATCTAAAAATATCCCAATCGATGGTGTTTTTAGATTCAATATTAGCTGAAATTCTATCTATAATCTGAGTCAAAGCCATTGCTGTTGAGTGGTTTTTTTAAATCCAAACTGGTTGCTATTTAAGATTGAGAATTTATCACAAAATGAGGTTACTCTATTGTATACAATTTTTTCCAAAATCTTGAGAAAAAGGGTAGGATTGATATAGATCGATAATTATCAAAACAATGAGCGTCACCTTTCTTATAAAGTGGACGAACTCTGGCGATTTTTAGTTCAAACGGAACAATACCTGATTGTAGGCTGCAATTAAATATATGAGAAAGTGGGTCTTTGATTGTGTCAATAATTTTCTTAATGATTTTCATTGAGATTTCATTAAGTTAAATTCATTGGCAATATTATAAGAACCACTTACGGCAGACCCATTCAAATAAAAAACATCTGGTAACTTTGAGTTCCTAGACGATTTCCCAATAACCGAGTTAAGGACATTCCACATACCTTTCATGTTACCTTTGAAGAAATGCAATTTACGTTCATAATAATTTTTTTCTGCTAACCGTAGTAATCTACATAAGATGCGCTTATAGTCTTTATAACGTGTTTTTATCTCAGGGTCTGAATTACGCAAAGTTTTTCTAGACAAACTGTTCTTACATTTGATGGAATTAATTAAGCCGATTGAAAGCCATGGTTTCGACCATTTACTTTTTGATGTAGACCGTTGTTGGATGAACGGAAAACATTCATTTAAAGACTAGTAAATTTGGATAGAAGTAATGAGTATGACAATCGAGGATCCATATTATCATAAATACTAGACCAGTCCACGGCTAATAAACATCTATAAAATCTTTGTACATTATGATCACCCATATTTCTAGTGGGGGGTTGCGAACTATTATTATACACGATTTCGCATCCACTATACACAGTGAATACTGGGAAATGATCAGTGAAGTCACTACAAAGAATACCAGATTTAAACTGTTTATAAATATCATTACTAAAAATGTTATCTATAATGGTGGAAGAAGAATTGGTTATCCTTGTTGGTTTATCAATAAAAGGGATAAATGACAAGGCTACCATATTATCAAGAAATACTTCTGCTGGTTTATGGTTATCAGCTTTTAATAAATCAATATTAAAATCTCCAAGAATATAACAGATCTTATTCTCAGCATTGAGCTTATTCAACAAAGAATACAAATCATCATTAAAAGAACTAATATTAGATCCTGGCAGACGATATATTACACCAATAATTTTATTTTTTGCCTTGCCACCATCAATTTCAATAAAAAGAGACTCAAAACTATTGTAAGCAGTAATATCCAACTAAATATTTGGATGGATATATGAAAGCTGTGGGTACTGGAGTGTGTAATGGGTAGTGTAGTGTGATCTGTGTGCATTTGTGGCCAGCACACAGATCACATTGTTCATTGGGGTTTGGTCCAGGACTCGCGAGATTTTCAACAACACGGAAGTAACGTGTAATAAATGATGACTTGAATTGCTTGACTACTCACCACACCTCATTATTGTTGGAAAACTAAACGTTCCGCACTGACTAAAAATTAGTAATAACATTTTAGAAATGGCCAGAATTTTAACTTAGGTTCTATCTCATTTTTATTTTACAATTGCGATTGGTATAATTTTTTTTTTAAACGGCCGTTAAGGCTTCATGTTTCGTCTGCAATTCACTGCAAATAGTTACGCAAATACGCAAATTTCAGTGTTTTTGGCAGCTGTACACTCAATCGGCACCGTTCGTAACTAGCTTCACTGCGGAATTATCATTAATTAATATCGCCATATCACATCATCAACTTATATTGTGCCTTAAAACCCTAACATCCGAAATAATTGAAATGCACACACGATTTCTATAATTGAAAATTGAGAGAGTGGCCATGTTTGTGTTCTGCTGCTTCCAGGGGCGGATCCAGGGGGATGGGTAGACAGTATTGGAAGGAAATTTAAGGGCACCTTTCTGATCTTAGGGCACACCCAGTATCCAGGTCAATGCGAGCGCCGAAGGTGCGAAGTCCTTAGAGGGGGGTTTGGGGGCCCACCCCCAGAAAATTTTGAAAATATGGTACCATTTAAAGGCTTTTAGAGGGCTTCTAGAGGCTAGCAGAGCAATCCAGGATAAACGAATTCGAGACAAGATTTCAACACATGCGGATAAAAATGAAGCTGGTGAACCCATGAAAGAATGGTTGTCGCCAACTTCGCCTAGTGCCCCTATAATCTTTCAAAGTGCCCCTTAACAATTATACAGAATACGGCTAAGTGCCCCTTCATTGTTAACAATCGGCAAAAATTGCCTCGTCTTCACATTTATCCTTATGTCGTGCCATCTTCCAAACCAAAAATGCCCCTAAAATTTTAAAAATTAGGCAAAAAAGTGCCCTTTTCTTCAACATTTTCCGCATATAGTGCCCTCTTCTAAAGTACGAGTGCCCCTTTAGCCCTCCCTGAAAAGGCAAGGAAGGACAAGGTGCCCTCATCTAAAGAATGAGTGCCCCTTGCAAAAGGAAAGTGCCCTTTTTAATTTATCATGATTAAAGGCTTTACAAATATGATTATCTCTCCTCATTTTCTCGGCAGCAGTATATACCGATTAATTTTATAATTATGCCCGGATTACGGACACGGAATTAGCGGTTGCTGAAATAATGCCGTCAAAAATATTGCCGGTGAAATTTCGAAGGGCACTTAAAAATTCTAGACCGTATTGGGCAATACGGCTAATACGGTCTGGATCCGCCCCTGGCTTCGCGTAAATACCGCGCGGTGACGCAACCGCGCGGAGTGGGGCCGGTACGTCCAGAATACCAATTATTACTCCACAAACGCACGATAATGCCGTATACTGGACTAGCACCGAAGAGGGCAGTGCATTATGAATTGTTTGTCATCATCTATACAGAGCACTTTAGAGACAGCTGAGCATTATTAGATACTATCTCCAACTGACATAATTGGTTAAACTGCTAGTGAAATACGTAGTTTCATCTGTTATGGATGTTGGTTTTATGTATCATTGCAAAATATGCAATTTACATTATTTTCGCATCCATTTAGGCCTACCACGAATCATAGTAAAACATTAACATACGAAGCCTTCAATGAAATATATATCCAGTTGAATAATGAGATGGGAAAATTTGTGTGGCAACTATGAATGGTCAAAATTCTATTTGATCATATCAACGCGAAAAGATACAAAACATAATTGAATTTGATGCGGTAATTATTTTCACGGGTCGTTTTAACAAAGCAAAATGTGTTCAAGTTTAATATACAAAATGTCTCAACAGAGATTGCGCTTTACAGCTCACTGGATGTTCGATAACAGCATTAACTAGAACCGGTACCGCATTGACATTACCGCAAGTCCCAGTCACTATAGCGTTGATCAAACGTCTCCTCGTCGGTGTATCGACACAGTGTTTCGATAACGTATTCAGACTCATATAAAACGAATACCACGTTATTAATGAGCGCGCCATAGAATAAGCAAACTGTTTGTACGGAGGTTAAAGTCGGGCGCACGTAGACGTGCAAAAACACGAAACAAAAATAATTCGAAGTATCGCAACTATTCAACACGATTAGTGGAGCGATTTTGTGCCATTTTTAAGTACCGAGGGTTTTTCGGTTTGAAACGTGTTTTCCAACTGTTCTGGGCGTCCGGCTTTACAGCTTATGAGATGTTTGATAACAACATTACTAGTACAATTCCTGCATTGACAACAACTCAACTCATCACCTGGTGTTCGTACAGGAAAAGAACACCAATTCAGTGGATCAACAAATTCTGCGTATTAATATACTTAGGCTGGTATCTACCGGCAACTGTACTGGGTTTTATATTCAACGCATTCACGTTGTTAGTTCTAAAACGGTTCAAATCTGATAATTACTTTCTCATCAAACTTCTGGCTTTTACTGATCTTTTGTTTATGATCTTTGCGTTCATTCTGTATCCGCTGAGAACTGCGTACGTTTACGCCGTTTTGGGAGATATGGTGTTTCGCTGGAATGACTGGAATTTTGGTAAGAGTTTTATCACAGTCTCCTTGACGTTTTTCTACGTTTCTCAGATGACACGCAACTGGTGCACTGTACTGCTCAGTCTAGAGCGGTTGATCGTAGTATTATTTCCACTGAAATCGCGTAAAATTCCCAAGAAGTTAATATCACAATGCGCAGTCATGTTCATTTCACTTTTGGGTTTTTGTGGCCATTTTATTCGCTTCATACCTGAGCGTGAACTAGTATTTATCAATTGCCCGGATGAGTGGCCATATATTATGGTACTCGGTAGGTATTATCACTATCCTCAGTGGTTTAACCACGCAAGATGGCGTTACACAATCTCTGGAATCTATCTATTGATGTATCTTACTGTTATGATCCCAATTAATTTTTTAGTTGTCATCAATGTTATCATTATTGCGGTGATATTTTTGCGTCGTATTACTCGACGTTCAGAGCTCGGTGTAACTGATGAATCGTCCAGAAGGGAAATTAGGGTTTTAAGGATGGTTTTATCGGTTGTGTTTTTGTTTATCATCTGTGAAGGTTTTGGTTTTTACGAACGTTTAATGCATCTAGGTTATGTCCCATTTGTGCACACTATGAACCAGATAGCGATGGGATTTTCTATCATCGATTCGTCAGGAAACTTTATCGTGTATTGTGTGACAAATGATCAATTCAGAAAAGTAGCCATTGATATTTTAGGCAATGTCTGCCACAAACAACGGCTTTCGACAAAACAGAAACGATGAAATGCAGACAATAGAGCAACAATTGGATGCCTTGTCCTTGGTCTGATGTAGGGGTTTATAGTGCGATGTACAGGGTTACTTTTTGAGCAAATCGGGGAATCTAGGAATCTATTATTGCGCTAGTAATATGCGAATCTATGAAAAAAGATCCTTGATAGGTGACGTATCCTACAGCTGATGACAAGCGACTGGGGCGGATCCAGGGGCATATTTTGACTGCCTTCTAAAAGAAATGAGGGCACCCAAAGGGGGAGCGCGGGGTAACCCCCCTCGCCGGTGGGGGTTTGTGGGGTCTCCCCAAGAACATCTTTAATTTTCATGTCCTCAGATGCATTTTCCCAGCATCTAGGACATATCTTTCTCAATCCTCACAATCCAAAATAAAGCCTTAAACACTGATGTAAGCAAAGTCTCCAACCAAAAATCCAAAATGCAGAAAGACATATGTTCAAGATTTATATATATTTATTTTCAGTTTCATTTTCAGCATTTTTATGGTATGGTTACAACTTACATAATATTACAAGATTGCATAAAGTGAATATTTGTAATACATACTGGAAACAACATTTATGAAAATGGCAATTTAAACATTTCCTTATTTAATATAGCATTTTGAGATAATTATCTCAATTATATTATTATATGAGTACATTGCACTAGGATCATGTTATATAATGTACAATGTATCCATAAAATACTATTTTCAATACCGATTTATTGCTTAAATACATAATCAGTTAAAACACACAGACTCTCATAAATTTCAAATGAGACATACCCAGATACCAACAAATTGCACCATATTTCCACTATTTTTCAGTTAGCTCACACATTGCAAATGAGACATTTTCCATTGATACAGCAGCAAATTAAACAATATTTACAATTATTTTACAGTTAAAAATGACAGAATCTCACACATTGCAAATGAGGCATTTATGAAAGAAAATAAAACTACTATATACACTACAAAATAAACATTTATCTCATAAAGTTTTCAATATCCAATGTTATTTTTATCAAAATAACTTTAATCTACTGATACTGAACTATATTATACTATATAATAATACTGATTGATTCAGCTCTGAATTACAATGCTGAGTAGATCATTCCAGCAAATAAATTCCAAATAATACTTTTCATAATCTGACATAATCAACCATATATTTCAAAACATTTTACCACAAACAGCTATTAAAACTTGTAATTTCTGATATTTAATGGTTTATACTGTACACAAAACCACAATAAGAATAAATTCACTAGAAAATTCCCATTAATACATATTTTGTCCTGACAGCAGTAAACCAGTCACAAAGGCAAACAACAATATCTGCTGAACACAAAACTCAATCATGTCATGAATACCAGTTCTAGTTTATTATATCTAGCAGCACCATCTTTCTAGGATGAATTATTATTTTGAAAATAAAATTTTAATGTTTTTTTTACAATTCCAATAGAAAGATGTCTGTGCAAGTCACTTTTTTGAAGGATGATGTCGAAACGTCGAAAATAAATCATAAACTGAAGGAATGTCTATTAACAACCCTAAAAGTTTACATTTACAAGAAACTTAATGGTGGTAGCTGCCAGGTATAGGCACTGGTAGCTGATGGTTAGCGTAGTCGTACCTGGCAGCCATTGACGATACATATTTAGTAGCCTATGGCCTGAAAGCTACATTAGGAGCTCCTATCTTGTATTGGAATTGTAAAAAAAAAACATTAAAATTTTATTTTCAAAATATCACGGTGACCAACCGACTGCAAATACGGGTTTTAGTTGTATGAAGTGACAAGGCCAATATCATCCAAATCATCCGCAACTTCATAATACACAATGGATTTATGAGAAACAATGAAAATATGAACAAAATAGCAGTAAAAGGGATGGAATAACTGTCATAATTCCGTTCTGGTTGACAGGATTGTTCCAGCTCTACTTGTAGTTTACTCTCGCTGTCGACTGTCAACAGTCAACTGATGTGAACACTGACCGAATAACGCGGTGTAACTCTACACATCACGTACTATAATGCCATATACTGGACTAGCACCAAAACTCGAAATCAATAGTTATTTAAGTGAAGTTCTACAGCGGATTTTCATACAGAAATATTCACGAATTTCCCTTCCCAGTAAAAGATATATGTAAAAATTCACCACAAAATTGCAAACATGGAACTGAGTGAAAACGTCATATAGAAAATCTGCCAGTTCCGTTGGGATTGGTAAAAACGTAGTTATAGTGGATGGAAGATTAAATATTGCAAATGCGAATGAAACTGTTACAAGCATTATTGTTGTACGTTTTGATTTTGTAGTTTTCTGATCAGACGAAACAATTTTTGAACCTCTGAATAACTGAACTATTATAACAGAATTTGATGTTACAATCAAAATCAAGGGTATGATGTGGAGGTGGATGTCAATTATGGTAAAATATGTTATTTGGTCAGATAACGCATAGTAACATCCGAAAGACAGGTCTGTCAAATGAATCGATAAAGCAGGTAAAAGAAGCATGACCAGTACATTTACTGCAATGATCATCAATATAACGAATCTTGCGAATGTAGGTGTACATATCAAACGAGATGTGAACGGGAAGAGCACAACTGCCTCACGTTCAATAGTTATCGCTACTATTAACCACGAACTATTGCTGACCGCAAGCCCCATTATAAATTCGTGGATTTGACAACTGATTAGTGAATTCATGATAAATATAGGAGCATCTTTAACGTGGAAGAGAACAAACTGTAAAACAGGCATTAGCGTATAACTGATGCAGATCGTGAAATCGCTGATGGCCAAAGCGATCAGATAGTTAGCGTAAGATAAACAGCAGAATCGGCGACTTATCATTATCAGGAAAGTAGCTGAATTCCCGAAAACTCCAAGCATGAACAAGGTTGGTAAAACGACCAATGACACAGTACGGTAGGTTCCAGATCTGTTTACCACGGACATAGGAATGATGTTACTGCTATAAGTTCGACCGATCTGCATCCGAGTGGAATTCATGATTCATGATAACTACAAATAAATCGAAGGTATGTTTTCGGCTTGCTCAGCACAGACACAAACGCTATGAATTTAACCAATCTACATATAAGTTAATCTCTGGACAAAGAAAGCGCTGAGAGAATATACTGTTGAATGAGTGTACTGTCTGTATCAATAGTCTGACGCAAGTTGAAGCCATCTCCTGTTTAGTGAGGCCTAAAATATACTTTGTTTGCATCAAATGAAAAATCATTTCTCCAAAAATCTCACAATAGACTCAGACTGTGAAAATTGGACCATTGTCTAAAATATAAATGTAACTTAATCAAATATCAATATCGGTTGTAAGAGAAGTAGTCATTATATTTATCGTGAAAATATTTCATCGTATAACATCCGAACAGGTCGGGTACAATTCAAATCGTGTTAATAAGGTCAGAATGATCTCGCAATTATTTTCTTTTTGTAAGCAGGACGATCACACCTGACCCTCGGTTCATAGTGGGTTGGGCAAATATTTCGGATACTGAAGGTCCTGACTTTAAGTCTAGTACCCACACAACCTCAAGTAATTTTCTATTTTTGTGCAAAGATTAATAACCATATTTGATGGAGAATTTTAATTGTCCGAAGTTTTTAGATTTTTTGGAGTTGAACAAACCAAAAATGAAATAGAAAAGTAGTACCGTACACGTAACAAGTATCAATAAAAAATAAGTCGTAATAACTGAAATCGCTAGCACAACAGCTTGATTATCATTTGTTTTCTAGTGCTGATTTCCGAGCGCCTTTTAGAAGCTCAGTGCAATGAGATAACTCGAATAATATTTGCAAGACCTATACCAAAAAATACGCCTAATAAATGTATCAGACCGATTACTTCTGAAATTCGGGGTGGGGCGCGCACCAACACCCACAGGTTTCCTCTTGAGGGGCAATGAACATAGATTTGCTTTACATCTCTAGTGAAATACTGCCAGCCTCGAGTGCCAAAACTTATGATAAGTATAAACAACAAACAAATTTTACGTGCGCTTAGTGCATTTTAGATTTAAGATTTCAATGGAAAGAACTACTCCAGTAAATGTAACTTCTTGAGTGTATTCACAGATAGTTCATTGTTTCAAAGATTGATATTTTTGTTTTCATTTTTGTAAGTGACTGTCTAATTCAATGAATGAAAAAGCCCAAACGACGGATTTAAACTGATACAGGATTTAACGATTCTGATGAGCGACTTACAAAACAAATCTTTATCCCAAGAGCAGTTAAAACTACATTGAATACTAGAAATTGAATCATTTTGCTTGCAATGTATTGACAAAATTTGCTACTTTAGAATATGAATGTTTTGATAGAATCTTATAAAATAATTGTTGTTTTGAATTACATGTACCTATTGCTATTCTAGTATATCCCTTCAATAAACACACATTACAGGTCGTATTTAAACAAGAATTCTTGAGCTTGTTTTCATTCACGTATTTTTGAACCAGTTGATTGTATCGGGTTTGCGTTGATCATGAAAATGGAAAGAGAACACCAAATGAAGAGGAAGATATGCAGATTTATTCAGAGCTGCAAGGTCACTTTAAGCGGTGGCACGGACGATCCTGCTCCTTCTACTAGTTTTCAATATCTACTTCCATTCTGATTGGACTCGATCCCTCCCACTTTTGGACTATTCTGACGGGATACGAGGATGTTCTCTCAAACGAAGCGAAGGCTCCCTCTTCCTCGCAAACTTCACATAAAACTATTTACCACTCCAGTATTGAAAATTGTCTCGTTATATACTATGACTCTACTATACGAATACAAATACGAACATTTATTACACTCCAAACGCTTCCATGGTATATGGAGGAAAAACAGTATATAAAATCAATAACATAAACGGTACGAAAAGCTTTCAAAACTTGATAAACTGGGCACACACTTACATAATACACTATTTACAATACATATTTACATGTACAATACATATACTACAGGAGAGATTTAGATACATCTAGACCTATTTTGATAAATTGAGCCAAATTCAAAGTTGGATTTAATACATCTACGTAAGTTCCGAAAGGTATTTACATCAAATTAGTTTTCACGGAATTCGGCGAGTAAATTACAATCGAAAATGAAATGTAGTTCGTCACCTAAAGCGTTGCAGGCAGGGCATATTCTATAAAAAAATATCACGAAAGTCATAACTAACGTATTTACACACTTAAGTCCCACTGCTGCATAACAATTCAAGCCCAACATCTAACTGATTTCATGTCTACTTTCCGGTCGAATCAGTGAGGTGTGATACCTAACGGTTTTAGGCTCCATGCCTTGTCGTCTATATTCACGAACTTTGTTTCAATTTCTATTAAAGGGGAAGCACTTCACACAAAAATTAATCAAACTAATAAAAAACACGGTCTTATTGACAATGCACAAAGAACGGAGGGCTGAAACAGAACAGAATGAATTTCAACATCAACGCAAATAGTACATGTAAGTGTAAAATGTGACAATTTGTTACTGAATTGACGCTTATGTGTGTTCAGATGCGAAATATAACCAAGTATTCATTGACAATTGGACAAAATCTGCATACACATCCCCTTATGAGTATTGTGAATTAGTTAATGTTTCATGGAAATAATCATTCTTCCAGCTGATACAGTTTCATGGCTACTGGTTGTTCATAATCGCTTGATACATAGACTCACGGGTACAAACGTCACGCATGGGCATGGCGCAGTTTGGAATGATTAAAATTGCATCGCTTTCCGATTATATGACCACGCCGTGTCCTCTTTCTAACAATCGCAGTCAGTCGTCGCATATCAGAAATAGTTACGTAGATATTTCACTGTTTTATATTCATTAAGGAGTATACAATTGGCATCCTATGTGTTACAGATTTCGGATGTAAGTTTCCGGGGGCACATCTTTAACTGGCAGCGAGTTTGAATCGTTAAAAGCGCTACTACCAAAACTATTTTCAATAACCCGAAACGATGAGCGAAAAACAAGATGCGAAAGAGAAAGAGAATTTGAAAACGGCGGCTCTTGACTTCGCTAATGAAACGAACTTCCACGGAGTGAAATATATCGCCCACTCGCCAACCTACTTCACTAGGTAAGTAGCTCATTCACCAACCTAATTTCAGAACTAGGTAAGTTTTCTCAAATGAGGTAACTATTACGTCTAATTACCAGTTCGATGTTGATTAACAATCACTGTTGAGTTAACTCATCATTTACTCTATCGATGTAATTTTGTTCTAGATCAATGTATTTTCCTGTGATTCGTATTTTCAAAGCAGTTGAAATAAATAACATGCGCGATGCAAAAAAAGAACGTGAATACAAAACAACGGTTACAATGAAAATTGGGCACCGGTAATTTCGTGTTCAGGGAGGTGTACTGAACAGTCCCACATATGGTGCCAACATGCCATGCATAACAAACTAAAATTCCGAACATAAGCGAAATCCAGCGACTGCGAACCTACGGACTTCTGTGGCAATCGAGGATTCCTGAAATTCGGACGAGGATCCACCAGGTTCGCTAGTAGTAACTCAGTCTTTTGCGATCGATTTCTTCTACATTTTAGATAAAACTGAATGAACTTGTTCTTACATTAGTCCAAATCCGAGTCTGGTTGATATCTGAGTCGAAAAAAGAAGTCACTGTATATTTGGTGGGTCCTGTTTTATTTTGATTTGCGAGCCTAAAAATTTAGTTCAAAGCTGAGTGCTCGCCATTATCCATCTGGCATGGATAGCTGTTGTTGTGGGTTCTCGTTGTAATTTGAACTACCGGTAGTAAAAAGTTTAATAAAAGTAGAAATATTTCGGATGCTTGCTCCTTCTGTATAAAATGGTATAATGTGTAATAGAAATGAACCTTAAATTTTTTTTTCTTTTTGTTATACTTATCATTTTAGACTGGTGACGAAGGGTGGTGTCAGTATCTAACCGAAATATTTCTGCTTAGTTGAAATAGATTTGATGATTCTTTATTCAGTGTTGATGATGACATTGATACATAATTTGTGTACAGTGCATAATTCATGTCTAAAAAAAACTAATTTGAACACACACAACATTTGAACAACTGGTTATCAAAATCTTAAAATCTACCCTTGAACCTAAGAACGGTGGCTTTTTGTTTGTATGACTTTATAAAGTATTGTAATCCATTTCAGGTTGATTTGGTTGATATTATTTTTGGGGATGACCGCAGTACTATGTTATCAGATATATGATCGCACCACGTTTTATCTTTCGTGGCCTGTAACTTCTGTTATATCAATGGGAAAACCAGAAACCGGGGAAATCTCATTCCCCGCTGTCACTATCTGTAATACAAACACTTTCAGGTATCGTCTTGCTTTCAATTACAAATGTTGAATTCGTAAACTACTACTGGCAAACTGTACACTCACAATGAGCGAACAAGAAATAGTTTATAATTCATAACAATACCAGTACTCGAAATCATCCTCTGAACAAATGTGGATCATTGAATTTAATTGTTCAAAACGATACATTTATTTATTATTTAAAATATTTATTTGTTACAAGTTGATTTGATGATAACATTGTAAATGAAAATAGACTTAAGTTTTTCTCTCGATTTTGTAAGAAACTGTCTTCGTTTAAAGGTTGTCTGATGTAGAAGCGGCCGGGATTTATGAGCAGATATCGGGATTTTACAGCGACAAAGGACAGAACTCTTCATCAGCTTCTGTCGTACCAATTGATTTACACTATTTGATGTTAAACATGAGCCACAAAATAGAAGATTCAATCAAAGAAGCGTCGTTTCAATGCCAAGAATTGAGTACGAATAATTTCACTGCGATATTTACCGATTACGGCTTGTGTTATAGTTTCAACGTCGACCCATCGCGACAGGTTTCCTCACGAGGAACGGGTAGGTTTTAGAAAAACTAAGAATCATTAAGACGCCTATCAAACGCATGTCAAACACGAAAGGGCAGCACTTGTAGACAATGAAATAGTTAAGACCAATAGAATGTAATATAGAACTGTAAAGCTGTATCGGAATAAAGAAGTTTCAAGTTTCTATAGGCGCCATTTTGTGGCGGTCCCTCGAGATCCCCATTTTTGCGATAACTTCGTCCACGCTTTTTTGAAACATAAGTTTAGATTGAATTCCAAATAGCGCATAGAAACATGAAATTTCGTTATTCTACACAAATCGTTTGGATTATTTTCAAGGCCAAATAATTAGGAAAGTTCATGATCATGGTGTATTGCAAGTTTTTCGTATGTTACTTTATGTCAGAAGTCAGTCAGAATAGCAAATAAAGCAAATAAGCAAAATGAAAAACACTTATCACACTGATGTATGCTAATGAAGCTATATGAATATTCATTAGGTATCGCATTCGGATTGAGTCTATTGGTAAATCAGGAGACTTATCAGACAATGAGAGGTGAACACAAGGCATCGGGATTACGGGTTCTCGTTCACGATAAGAACGAAGTTCCTCGAGTAAAAGATCTGGGACTTTTTGTACCCGCAAAAATGACGGCCATTGTTGGTATCAATACGCTACAGGTAGGGGAAAACTGGACATTGACACTGCACAATTATTTGTTAAAAGCGATTGAAAATTAAATTGTCGAATTTTTGGTGATTCGTTTCGGGATGTTGTCTATACATTCGGGGCCCGTTGTACAGTCGTGACTTATACCCAACAGTGGTCTCCAAATCTCGAAACCGGTCTTTTGTTGTTAGATTGCCCATATTTAATTAAGGTCCTAAACTTACGCCATGACTGTTCAACAGACCCCTGAAATAGGAGAAAATTTGGTGGATTAAAATGTGAAAAACTGTATTGGAATATGCGTGAGCAATTGATTGATTTTTCAGACGACTGAACTACCTTATCCGCACGGTACCTGTAAGCATGGCGTCGCTTCGTTAGAAACGTGTTTGAGACAATGTCACATTAGAATAGCTGGCGATGTTTGTCGGTGTTTGCCTTATTACGCAGAACTAAATCAATTCGATGGAATGCCATACTGCAGCATGAAAAAACACCGCGATTGTATGCAACCAGAACTGTGTACGTTTTAATCATTTAAGCGTTTGTGAATATTTACTTAAACTCAATATTCTTTCTATGTGGTTAAACTACGCAAATCTGCTTTTGAATTTCCATAACGAATACCTCTCTGAATCACTAAATCACTATTACTGCTATGTTTAACAGGCGCCAGTTCAGTTGTTCAAAAGTTGGTTAGAGTTAACCAGCGGATAGTTGATTTAGTGACAATTAAAAGTTCTTTGTTACTATATGGTATTTATCCGCTGGTTATCTTTTAAGCATCTTTTTAGCAACTGACCCGGCTCCTGACTATATCATTTACAGAAAATGTGTACACATTACTTCGTACAAATTAACTATAACATTTGCATATTGTATGTAGTTACAGTAAAACAGAACGCGTTTTATTGAATGCTAAGTTTTTCAGAGTAAGTTTAATTAGATATTCTTAATTTATATTTCAGCCGAAGTAACACGGAATTCATCATCAATTTGTAATTCGGAATGTTCAATTCCTTGCGAGAAAATCTCGTACGATTCGCAAATTAGTTATTCGTCGCTATCGTCCTATATGGCTAAAACAATATCGGCCAAATACAGCAAAGAAGAAACTCTGGTCTCCGACTATCAGACTTCAATCGACGCTTTACATCGGGTCGACTCGAAAATAAAAACCAAAGACCTCGAGATAATCTCGAAATTCAACGACGATTTGGTCGACATCAAATCGCAAATAGATGATTTGGTGACGTTTCTGAAAGTCGAAACCGATACGGTCAGCGCTGCGTCGACGAATATGTACAACGCATTATGGATTATCGTGAAAGAACTGGAAAAAACAAAGAAAAACTATATAAAAGTATCGGCGGTTGATCGAGTGGAACCGATGATTTTAACTCCGTTAGCCGAATTCAGACAAGCGTTAAAGTTAGAGGTTCCACCGCTGTTAGGTATAATGGAAGACTATCTGTTATCACAGATAGGAACGAAAGATGAATATCTTGAAAGCTCCGAAAAAGTATTCGATATTTTCGATCGAATTTCCGACGTTCAATTTCGAGTCTATAATGAATTTCATGACGTCTATCTGAGTCTGAAAGAAGAGAGCGAAAAACCGAAAGACGCGGATCCCTTGAGGCGTTTTCCTGCTGTATTACTAGCCGACGAGCTGGGAAAGATTAAAGGAACTATAGACCAACTTGCGGATGGAACGAACGCTTTGATTGCGGTTTCGAACGAAACTGCTAAAAAAATCCGGGCTTTCGAAACCCAATCGCCGACTGCGTCCGAATGGGCGGAGTTTGAAAATTCGATTCAAAACTACACGAACTACGCTAGCGATATCGGCGATACCGCTTTGACACTTTCCGATAGACTCGAGTATATTCTAACGGCTGTACAAGACACGGTGGCTAAAATTAACACTCATCAATTAGCTATTGACTTCGCGTACACTAGATTAATGAATGCTCTTGACTACATTCAGCCAGATCCGTCGACAGATATCGATCTGCAAATAATCATAGACGAGGCGGACAAAAACTTTTCTCGACGTTTTCAAAATGTAACCAACAACGGTGAAGTCATCGGGAGGATGACGGACGTTCTAGAAGCGTGTGAGGAGATTTATCTCATCGAAGGCTTGCTATGGATATTGGACGATTTTTTGACGTATGAGATTCCATCAATCACATCGGCCTATCAAGAACTTAAAAAGTAACGTATCCAAGTGTGAACTGATTTGAATTTAATTTCTTTCCGTAATACTCTGTCGGCTTTCGGCAATGGTGGCCCTGGCAGCTGCCATAATAAAAAGATGTTAATCATAGGTTAAAAATCTAAAAGTTACGGAAGTGTCCTGGGGACATGAAATGAAAATATCTTCAGAATTAATTCTGATTAGATAAAACGTGTTTTTTAACTAGATTTACTCCCAGATGGTATCTCGGAATGAAATATCCAACATCGAATAAAAATCAAAATTTCCGAATCAAGTTATCCGAATGAAATGAAACTTGTAAGAGTAAAGAAAACGTTTTCCGTATTAATTCCAAGATGATATCTCGGAGTTATATCAAAAAACTATTTCATTCTAATATATAATACTTTATTCCGATATATTCTTGGATGTAATCGGAGCAAAATCAGTGGGCAGCCACGCGTGACGCCCGAGGCGGACAGATTACCGGATCGAACCCCGTCCGTTCGAAGTTTTCACGTAGTCGATCAACTTGATTTTAGGCTCCCGAATCCAGTTGTTCATTAAACGAATCATCGACTAGCAATAGATTTACTTTCCCCTATGTTTTTGGTATTGTTTTCACTGATTTTTATGTTTTAAGAGATACTAAATGTACATCTGATGCCCAAATTTTCAGAATTTTCTTTTGAGCAGGGCTTTTCAATCGGCTAATGAGTACTTGGATATGAAAGTAGTAGGGGTTTCAACATTTCCATCAACGAGTGAAATAGCAACTCGAATCATACCGACAATAGGAAGCTTTGTCAGCAACGCCGAAGAGCAAACTGAATTTATCAGCACGATGGCTCGCACTCTGAAGTCGGCGCACAGGAAAACAACTGAATCAAAAATCAAACTTGTTGAACACATGAGAAAATTTAATGAATCGATACAAATCGATGAAACCTTCATTCGGTAAGTGAGAGCCGGTGGTATTTTCAAAAAGCAACTAAAACACGAATCAAGTTTTTCATTCTATGAATCTTCTTGCATCGCAAACAACAGGTACAGACAGCAGGTCGTCTGAGAGGATACAGGGTACAGACAGCAGGTCGTCTGAGGGGGTGCAGGGTATACAGACAGCAGTTTGTCTGAGAGGATACAGGGTACAGACAGCAGGTCGTCTGAGAGGATACAGGGTATTGACAGCAGGTTGTCTGAGAGGGTGCAGGGTACAGACAGCAGATTGTCTAAGAGGGTGCAGGGTACAGGCAGCAGGTTGTCTGAGAGGGTGCAGGGGATACAGACAGCAGATTGTCTGCGAGGGTGCAGGATGTTTTGGAATACAGGCAGCGGATTTGCTAAGGGGTTTGGCGCATATAGCGGATTGTCTGAGGGGGAATTGAGGGCCAGACAGCTGTCTAAGCGGTCTCAATTCGAGCCTCTTTTGGGTCAAAAGAGCACACGTACTCTTTAAGATCTGTTTTTCTCATCTCAATTTTCAGAAATAACTTTGTTTATGTAAACGTTTTCTTTCGAACGATGGAAATTCAGAAATTGTCGAAATCGGAAGCGTACTCTTGGTTTTCATTAGTTTGTAAGTAACAACAAATTAGAAAATTTTTCCTTCCATTGTTGAACAATAACCATCGATGAAATGCTCTTAGTCCCTAATATAGAAAATCCCAAATTCAGAAAAGAAAAACGAGTTGGGTTTGTTTAGTAAACGATACATTTTCCGGGTTTTGACTATATCAATCATTTTGAGATTAGAAAGAATTCCATATTCCTGATGATGCAGTCAAAACTTCGAAAGTAGATCATTAGCTAAAGGAAACTTTTTCGGACTTTCATTTTTTTTTTCTTTTCTGAGTGTTTGATTTTCTATATCATAATTGAGTATATAAGGTTTTTCTTCATTTCTGACAAGAAGGCTTAACAAACGATCATACAACAGCAAACAGATCATCAAATCGATTGGAAACAGTTAACACTTTCGTAACTAATGTCATGATTGTATTGAACAGGTGATATTGGTGGAACCGCCGGATTATATCTCGGTGCGTCTTTACTGGCGCTTGTTGAGGTTTTATTTTTCGTCGGGAATCAAATGATCAATTCATTCGCGCGAAACAGAAACAAACCGAACGAAGTAAATCCACATCCGGATTATGTCGTCAGAAGGAGCCCGGTGACCACAATTATGTAAAACTCAACGGGATAAATCTATTCGAGTTAGACACGTATGAAGAATGAACCCCCAGCAAAGTGTACGTTCACTGCATTCGGTACCACGGGGCGGTAATTATTTCAACAAGTTGAGAATCAGGGATTTCAGTAGTGCTATGACTGCTATACATATTTCACCGAGATAATCAGGGAACTCGGTAGCGTTGAGCATGCTGTAAATATTTCATCGAGACCATCAGGGAACACGGTAGCGTTGAGCATGCTGTGAGTATTTCACCGAGACAATCAGGGAACACGGTAGCATTGAGCATGCTGTAAATATTTCACCGAGACAATCAGGGAACTCGGTAGCGTTGAGCATGCTGTAAATATTTCATCGAGACCATCAGGGAACACGGTAGCGTTGAGCATGCTGTGAGTATTTCACCGAGACAATCAGGGAACACGGTAGCATAGAGCATGCTGTAAATATTTCACCGAGACAATCAGGGAACTCGGTAGCGTTGAGCATGCTGTAAATATTTCACCGAGACAATCAGGGAACACGGTAGCATTGAGCATGCTGTAAATATTTCACCGAGACAATCAGGGAACTCGGTAGCGTTGATCATGCTGTGAATATTTCACCGAGACAATCAGGGAACTCGGTAGCGTTGATCATGCTGTGAATATTTCACCGAGATAATCAGGGAACACGGTAGCGTTGAGCATGCTGTAAATATTTCACCGAGACCATCAGGGAACACGGTAGCGTTGAGCATGCTGTGAGTTTTTCACCGAGACAATCAGGGAACACGGTAGCATTGAGCATGCTGTAAATATTTCACCGAGACAATCAGGGAACTCGGTAGCGTTGATCATGCTGTGAATATTTCACCGAGACAATCAGGGAACACGGTAGCGTTGAGCATGCTCTAAATATTTCACCGAGACCATCAGGGAACACGGTAGCGTTGAGCATGCTGTGAGTATTTCACCGAGACAATCAGGGAACTCGGTAGCGTTGAGCATGCTGTAAATATTTCACCGAGACAATCAGGGAACACGGTAGCGTTGAGCATGCTGTGAGTTTTTCATCGAGACAATCAGGGAACTCGGTAGCGTTGAGCATGCTGTGAGTATTTCACCGAGACAATCAGGGAACTCGGTAGCGTTGAGCATGCTGTGAGTTTTTCACCGAGACAATCAGGGAACTCGGTAGCGTTGAGCATGCTGTAAATATTTCGACGAGACAATCGGGGAACACGGTAGCGTTGAGCATGCTGTAAATATTTCACCGAGACAATCAGGGAACTCGGTAGCGTTGATCATGCTGTGAATATTTCACCGAGACAATCAGGGAACACGGTAGCGCTGAGCATGCTCTAAATATTTCACCGAGACCATCAGGGAACACGGTAGCGTTGAGCATGCTGTGAGTATTTCACCGAGACAATCAGGGAACTCGGTAGCGTTGAGCATGCTGTAAATATTTCACCGAGACAATCAGGGAACACGGTAGCGTTGAGCATGCTGTGAGTTTTTCATCGAGACAATCAGGGAACTCGGTAGCGTTGAGCATGCTGTGAGTTTTTCACCGAGACAATCAGGGAACTCGGTAGCGTTGAGCATGCTGTGAGTTTTTCACCGAGACAATCAGGGAACTCGGTAGCGTTGAGCATGCTGTAAATATTTCGACGAGACAATCGGGGAACACGGTAGCGTTGAGCATGCTGTGAGTATTTCACCGAGACCATCAGGGAACACGGTAGCGTTGAGCGTGCTGTAGATATTTCACCGAGACCATCAGGGAACTCGGTAGCGTTGAGCATGCTGTAAATATTTCACCGAGACAATCAGGGAACTCGGTAGCGTTGAGCATGCTGTAGATATTTCACTGAGACAATCAGGGAACACGGTAGCGTTAAGCATGCTGTGAGTATTTCACCGAGACCATCAGGGAACTCGGTAGCGTTGAGCATGCTGTGAATATTTCAGCGAGTTAACAATCAGTGAACTTTGTAGCGCTAAGACTGATGTCTATATCTCACCGAGTTGCCAATCGAGGGAATGGATTGAATATTGTTTTAACTGGACTGAATTCTAGAAACATTTGCGACTTGCGAACGAAGAATTGGAGCGACTTTCTGTAAAGTAAAAACGTCACGTTTGACGGTGAATTGATGTACAATATGACGCATGTTAACAATACGTGTGAAATCTATGAATAAGGTAAATTTTAAGTGGACTGTATTGACGATAGAGTGGTAAATTACTTTGAAATTGTCTGCTTTTAATATTTTCATATTTCGCTGTAAAGTTTAAATTGACCGAATAAAAACATAGCATAATAGAAATAGATTATTTTGGATTTTTTGTCTCCTCAGTGAGTCTGGACAGAACCCGTTCTCCGTTTGTGTTGGTGTTAGGGAGTCGATTAGGATTTCAGATGAAATGCACTGCCCAGTGTACCGTATGGTGCTGCCGCTATGGTCATCGTTAGCGGTTTTTCACGCACTAACACCGACAGATTCTGACAGGTTGATAACCGATTTCAGTTTTTCATTTCAAAACTATAATACATCATCAAGATCTTAGATTATCGAATGTGAAAGAATGTCACTATAGTCGTTCATAGTGGTTTATGAAAGTAGTGAGGCAGCATGATAACTGGGGTCTGTCCATCTTACGTAATAGTGCATGAGAAAATCCGGCGCTGTCGATAAGCATAGCGGCAGGACCCCAAGGCGAAGTGTGTGCCTGAAATAGTATTGCCTCTATCGTGTATGTGACAATAGAGCACAAATGAATCCTTTAAAGGAACCGATCGCGATAGATTGAACACGAACAATAGATAGTAATCGACTTTTTTATTTTATCCGATGATCGATTTTTTCTACCGGCCGCAGTCACCCGGAAGTAGTACAGGAATATAAACAAATTGGCGGCTTTTTGAATCGCGGGGATTACGGTTCAGGGTTTAGGGTCTACATGACACCTCTGACCACCGTCGATACCAGATCCTCTGATGCCCGATACCCCTGACACCTCTGACACCGTGACACCTCTGACCACCGTCGATACCAGATCCTCTGATGCCCGATACCCCTGACACCTCTGACACTGTGACACCAGAACCGTCGGAAGGAATTTTTCAGTGGCGAGGCTTATTTCTGAAGGCTTATTTTACGGCCTCATTCACAGAAGCATGAGAAGTCGTGAGCCAACCACCTAGTACAGAGAACGACGAGCTGCTACGCGGTACAGCGTGCTTTTGAAAAAATTTTTTGTTATGCAAAAAAATGGGGTGGCTTTGGCCGCCCCTGCCGCCCCTGTTCCGACGGCCCTGCAATCAATACTTCGATAAAAAATACATCAAATGATACACAAGATGCTGCATGATTGGAGTTTCCCATAGAAGCCATATATTATTATACATATACCATTACATTATCCTTGGCCGTGTCGGGTCTGCTCACAGAAAAAGCTACGAAAGTTCAATAATAGAATATCTTAATGAAATAAAATATTATGTTGTTTGGCACAGATTGAAGAGTTCTACGTCTTTATCGATTTTTCGGTTGAGTGTTTCATATTCTTACTCGATAAACAAATTTCGTTTGAAAAAAAAGAATCCGTCGATATTTCTTCGAGAATATATCATATTTCTGGTCATCTATCGAACCGAAAGTACGATCGATAAATCGATGCTACCAATCAGCCACCGGAGAATAGACGTGTCAATGCAACAGATTTTACCAACCATTTAAAAAACTGCTCTTCTCAGAAGAACAGAAAGACAGGCGTGCGCGCGATGGATAGTTTCGACGTATAGTAGATCAAATAGCTGTTACACAGTCAACTGTATGAAGAGGAGTAATCAATGGACACATTGGGAACGAAAGCAGCTGTCGTAGGAATTATTACGAATAAATACCATAATATAAAGTGGCTGGGATCGTAGGGCCGTGTGTAGAATCACCTAATATAAAGTGGCTGGGGATCATGGGGCCGTGTGTAGATTCACCTTATATAAAGTGGCTGGGATCGTGGGGCCGTGTGTAGATTCACCTAATATAAAGTGCCTGGGATCGTGGGGTTGTGACCTGGCCTGTCTATGGATTCTATAATATTTCATCTTCTTCCAGGGATCTAAACTGTCGCTGACATCAATCGTTGGCATCACTATGGGGATTTTCAATCGATATTCAAATTTATCAACTGGAACGAATGATCAACGTTTCGCAGCGCACTATAATTGAAACGCAGTCTCAAATGTTTTGTGACTTTCTCAAAATGTATCAAAAATTTAAGTAATTTTTAGTTCATAAGTCTTCAAATATTCAAATATGAACAGTTAAAAATTGTTGAAACATGTCGACTCAGCCGTAAAATCAACCCATTCACAGTCCCGAATGTGGGATAATGTCGGGCTTTAGAGAACATAATGCCCCCGAGGTCTTCACATTTACAGATATGATTATGTAAGCGTGTCGCGCGTTACACCGGATAGGCACACAATAGAAATGTGAGCCGCACGTTCATTGATCATCACCAATTAAGAGGACCGCTATTGTGAAAATTGACTGCGGGAGGAATATTCCTCCCAAAGTCAATCGATGGAAACTTGACCAAGGGGTCTGATATGTCCAGACGTAACTAAAGCCTAAATGGTCCAACAAGGATTTCAGATAGAAAGTTTCTTTGTCTATGATCCGTTTCAAGGTCTTGATTCATGATAGCCAAGGAAAATTTATGAGAACTACTGCCAATGTTAATAAAACATTAAGCTTTCAATTCAGTGACATCATACATTTTTCATGGGCTTAAAACAATTAAAATCGCTATTAATGAATTCAGAAAAGTGATTAATTTTAAGTTCATTTCATTACATATAATGAATATATCAAGAACTGTCATGAAAGAACTCATGCAAGTGGTCAATGAATAAACTTACTAGTGATGAATGGTTTGATAAAATGAGGGACGTCTGTACCGGTCAAATAAAGAAAAACCCTGTCGTAATGTCCGATTATAGCATTGACACACTGCAAGTTGGAATCGACGAATCTCTTTTTGGTAAGAAGAGAAAATACCACAGAGGAACTGGAAAAAAGATGTATGGGTTTTTGGTTTAGTAGAGAGAGGAACATATAACGTTCATCTGGAAGTTGTCTTAGATCGCCAAAAACAAACTCTGTTACCAATAATTAAGAACGTTGTTGTTCCAAATCCAAATGGCAAGTATATTGTCGGACATGTGGAGTTCCTATCACTGTTTGGAGCAAGAAGGCTATCAGCATAGCACTGTAAACTGTTGTGGGGTTGCTTTCGGTTCTCCAACAATGTTGTGGAGTTGAGTTTCTCAACCAATTGTTGTGGGGGCCACGTTGCGTTCTCCCCTCGTGTTGTCGTTGTTGGTTCCAATTAATCCGATAAGTGATATCCCTCTGACTCCGGAATAATAACAACTCTTCTCGTGGGTCTACGTTCTTTCTTTATTTCCCCGCACAATTCTTATTCCTTCCTACAGCTCGTATTTTTAGGCTTCTCCGCCACTCTAGCATCTCTCTCCCCCTTACTGTGCTGACCCTCCCCTTTTATCTTATTTCATGTTACTCGTGACGTATACTTCTACATATGTTATACGTCACGAGTTTATTACTTGTTTACTTCCTAGCCATACCAGAGCTCAAGGCTGCCACTATAACCAGCAACCTTACGCAGATACTCACGTCACTTTCACCTATCTTCTATTCAGTGTCTTGTGTGCGACGTAAGCATCTACGTAGGTTGTTTACTAACTTCAGCCACTGCCCTGAACTCTGGCTTCCCTCCCTCTATGCAAACTACTAATTTATCACCCCAATACTATCCTCCTCCCCAGACGATTGGTCCCCAATCGCCAAAAATTCGCAAGACCCTATTGTAGTTTCCCAAAAAAAAAAATCTTTTCAAAAGTGAACATCATTTATAAGCAACATCTCTTACAACTTAAAGCCAGCCGCAGGGTAATGAAAATTACACAAAACCTTCAGAACATCAAGACTAATGATACACAACCACCATTCCGTACATCAATTTACAACACCTGTAAAGTAGCCATAAATCACAATTTCTGACCCTTTCCCCTATTATCCCATCCCGCATAACTTCTACCTAAACTAAGCAACACACCCCACTCATCATCAGTTCATCTTATTCATCAACGAGACCTACATGGACCCCATAGAATTTTACGGTAAGCCAAAAAAATTCCTAAATACTTATAAACTTAACACACGAACTTTATCTAAGGGAAAGCAATCATCTACAAATATCAAATATGAGACTCTTTTCATCAGTAATATATAACAATTATGAGGCATGTACATCTGTATATTGATCTTACATTTAATGAGAACAAGCCCATACAATTGTAGTCATGCAAAAAAAACATATCAAACACAACTTCCCAAATAGCTTTCATAGACAATCACCCATTTCTCTATATCCACATTTATGTAGTCTAATAATTTAACAATATATGACCAACCACTTCAACTTTCTGACTCTTCTCGTTCTCGTTGTCTTTACCAAAAAAAAGTAATCAGTGTGTGCAGCCTAATTTGCCTTTAAAATTACCATTGCAAACACGTCAATTTCCCACTGTCCAAACTATCAGCCGTTACCTTAACCGATATCAGATGATTTGTCAAACCTGTCCCGACCCCAAACAACGACGTAAATTAATACAGATGCCAGATACATCATTTAGTTGATTATCGTGTGCCCAGCACATGTTGGCAACAGACAGCTTCAACAATTAATGAATAATTTCATAATAATTCTAAGTGCATTTTATAAAGATGAGCCGAAATTTATGCAAAAATGGATATACTGATCAGATACATCCGAATCGCCGAGATGTCAGCTGCTAGTCCCCACCCATTGCCTCAGAAAGCACATTTATCCGTAGTCTAGGCAGGGATAACATGAACTGCTATTTGCGGCTTGGAACCGTTGAAATAGACAGGCAGGCCGCCATATATTTATGGAAGGATGTCATAAAGTGACCACAAAACTCATTAAGATGCATCACCCAAAAGTTAGGGAAAATTCCTCTGGACACTACTCATTCAGTGCCATTCAAACAGCCGATTCTCAAAAATTAACTTTTACTCCTGGGCCTATGGTCTTCCAAACCACCCACATCTGATATTCGAATTGTTCTAATTCCTTCCCGCAAATCTGGGGATATAACCCCACATGTAAAACGGCTGACGCATCATCCTGTATATAAACCAGTCAAGACGGACTGAAAGTTCGGAAAAAAACATAGCGAGCACACATCCCTGCTATCTACGACCATTCAGTTAAGATACCCAATCCACCGAATAATACTTATCATACTTATTGTATTACGCAATGAGCAACCCTTTACTTCTAAAAAACCAATCCCCTGAATGGCCATTTCAGCATACCTAACAAATAGCTGTATCGTGACATTTCTCATTTCCGTATCATCCCCCATGTCACGCCTTACCGGAGTAAATAAAATCTATGGATAAATAGGGAACCGGCCGACGAATCACCCATTTGGTATTTCTTGATATTCGACCCTAATAATGCCCAACATATATATCCAATCTCTCCCCGAGGCCAGCCACTAAACATTATACTGTTTCAAAGGATCTTCAGAATTCATCCTTCGGGCTCTAATCCCCCGTATCATTCCGGACCATCCCTAGAGCATCCCTTACTCTTCATCCAGGTCCCTGGTCCACCTTAATTCATCTCATATAAACTACTCTATTCAAACCCCCTCCGGTAAGATTCACCACTGAGCGCCCAATCTAACCTTTGCACAATAAACATATTCTATACTAACTCGCGATACTCATTATATATCTTAAAACCACATAAACACCAAAGTAATTTGTTAGGTATATACAGGCAGTGAGCGCTTTCAACTATCGTTACACTGATAACCAAGTGGCTTACCTAGACTAATAAATCATTCTTTCGCGAAATACCATCCAGCAAATTTAGCAAACTATAAAAGATTTACGTAGTGCATATTTATATCTACGTAGATACAATAACCCAGCACACATGCAAAAAACGCTGAGCATTATTCTATAAAAGCAACCAAAACATGCAGAAATACATATCATATTATTTACAATTACTATAAGCCGCAATCGTAGTCCGTTGAACGTCTCCAAGGTCGATTTCCCGTAGCAGATCTATGAACTGTCCGATGATGAAATGCGTTTGTATAATGCCTCTAATACTCTACTGTTTTTCATTTATCGCGCTATGATCGCAGAATCACTTCGTTTCCGAACGCCATTATGTCCGCTAATTCACACGAATCTAAATTCGGAGTCGTAAATCCAATTTGCTGCCATGTAAAACGTAGTGTCCAAAACACGATCTTACGAAAACGCCACACCAAATCGGATAATTCAATTAATTTAAATATGGAAAGAAACAACTACTTTCCGCACTGGAAGCTCTATAATTCATTTCAACTGAATCTGACGATACGAAGATTACATATTTCTCGAATAAGACAAACAAGCAGCTATTAAATCCAGACGGGAATGATTTTTATACACAGATCGAGTTATCCGCAATATTTCAACTTAACCCGCGGTAGCGGCCCGTATTTCATGTAATTATAACGGTTACGGAACGTAACGTTCATCTTACACTTTTACTTCACCCCTGTTCACTCACCAAATATTCACGATCGCTTGGCAGCGAGAGGTGCAGGATACACCACTGTTCTCCACCAATGTTGTGGGGTTGCTTTCGGTTCTCCAACAATGTTGTGGAGTTGAGTTTCTCAACCAATTGTTGTGGGGGCCACGTTGCGTTCTCCCCTCGTGTTGTCGTTGTTGGTTCCGATTAATCCGATAAGTGATATCCCTCTGACTCCGGAATAATAACAACTCTTCTCGTGGGTCTACGTTCTTTCTTTATTTTCCCGCACAATTCTTATTCCTTCCTACAGCTCGTATTTTTAGGCTTCTCCGCCACTCTCGCATCTCTCTCCCCCTTACTGTGCTGACCCTCCCCTTTTATCTTATTTCATGTTACTCGTGACGTATACTTCTACATATGTTATACGTCACGAGTTTATTACTTGTTTACTTCCTAGCCATACCAGAGCTCAAGGCTGCCACTATAACCAGCAACCTTACGCAGATACTCATGTCACTTTCACCTATCTTCTATTCAGAGTCTTGTGTGCGACGTAAGCATCTACGTAGGTTCTTTACTAACTTCAGCCACTGCCCTGAACTCTGGCTTCCCTCCCTCTATGCAAACTACTAATTTATCACCCCAATAAAACCATTCAAAAGGGTTCAAAGCACCAGATGGGACACATACTAACTCAGTTGAAGGAATGTGGGGACAAATAAAAGGAAGAATCAAAATAATGAAGGAAGTGAGACATGAAAGGATTCCCAAGATATTAGATGAGTTCGCTTATCGATACAGATTTGGAAATGGCTGCAACGCTCACATATTTGCAGTAATACTTCGCGATTTAGCCGTAGTTTAGGCTATAATAGACATAGATTTGTTTCAAATTTCAACATTTTTTTTTTGTTTGAGAGCAGTGCGCTCTCTATTCCGTTATTCTTAAAGATTGAATGAATGATAATAAAACGAAAGAATAATTTTTGAATCTCTTTTAGGCTTATTTTCAAAAGGCCAATGAGTGCACCGGAACTGTCCCACCAGAAACAATTTTAATGGATATGGAGGATAAATCAAGCGTAAACAAATTATTCCAGTAATTTCTTGATTGCTAACGAATTAATTTATCTTGGTCCCATATGGTCGATGTTAACAGTAAATAATGTTCACAGTAGGCCCTATAGGACAAAAAGCCTTATGTGACATGATGTATTTTTTATCCACAAAAGGACGACATTCAGGAATTAGATATACCACTCTCACTGTCTGAACTGGAATCAGATCTGTACTCGTCACTTATATTGTGTAAATCGTCTCGTATATAGTGAAATGCGGAACGAATATTAACGTCAACATTGTCGACCAATAGCACTGGTCGACAGTAATTCGGAACGAATGTCGATGTCGACATTGTCGACCAGTAGTACTGGTTGACAGTACCAATAGACCTACCAATAGTAATAGTAAAATAGGTCGCAATTCTTAAATTTTTAAACTCTAACCGCATCACTCAGTTATGCAAGCACAGGGACTACAGTCCCCTATATTTCAGTTGATCTGAATGAGGACCGGCGGAAGGAGAAACACATTGGTCCGGCCACTTCTGCCAGTGAGGAGGTATTTCACTATGCGAACGCCCAAGGCGCGAAGCACTTGTGGGGGATGGGGGTGCTCTTACGGCCAGAGATTTTGATCAAATGACGCAGATTGAACCCCATTGTTCCCGATCACGATAACTTTATTCAAAATAGAATACTATTTCTGCAAGAAATTTACATCGTAATCAAACAATATGAAATCGGCTTTGTATTCTTCATACAAATCGTCGATCAATTTTTGAGGAAGGTCTTTGTAATATTTGTTTAACTTTTCCGAGGAATACGTATGAGGGAGTGTGGCCGTTTTTGCCAGTTCCGGTTCCAGGTGGAAACGATTTTGAACAAGTTTGAAATCATTTTCGATCGTATCTCCGTATTTCCCGATGAAACTGTAATCAATATCGCATGGACGACAAAGCTTTTCATATGGTGCCCAATGTTTATCATTATAACTATGAAGAAGGATGAACTCAGCGAATTCTTTAAAGGTTGCTCTGTCTCCAGGTTTGAAATGATTTCGGACTGACCGAATAATCATTGGCTCAAGTTTTGCGTATCCTTTATCGTATTTACGCACAACTTTATCCAAATACGCAGATAACAGTCTCTCAAAAGGATGTCGTACGAACAGAAATTTGAAGTAGGTTTTTAAACGCTCGGTTTTTTCATCTTGAGAATAACTCGATAGTGACCTGATTAATCCCAATGATTTGACGTAGATACTTAGTTTCGTGCCAAGGTCATTTATGAGGGATAGGTTTGTCGTGCGAAGTTTTCCGGTCGTGTGTAGTAAAGTGTATCTCCATATCGACGTGCCCACTTTGGGAATTTCGCAATAAAGGATCTTGTGTACGTCATCGACCGTAAATCTCTTGTACGTGTACATGTATGGACCTAGAAAAGATAGCGAGATTTGTTTCGAAATATAACACCCGAGACCTCATGACACGATAGCTGAGAGCCCCAGACCACAAACATGTCCCATCCGACGTATGTGTATTTTCATACCTGTCGATTTATTGGTAAGTTTCTCACATCCTAATTTTATATGAGTGAGTCTCTGATGATAGGTAGTATCCCAATCGCGGATTGGCGGACGATTTCTATCATTCTGTGCCTGAAATAAACATGTACGTAATATAGATTTTACCAATCGATCGAATCAATCGACTTTCATTGTTGATTTCTAGTGTCGCATTCAAGTCGACTGCTGCGGTATCTTACAAAAAAAGAGAAGTCGGACGTACTGGCCTTCGCATTATGAACACTACATATTTATCTAAAACCTCGACTGTACCGCAGACTTGGCATTCCAGTGCTCCGTAGTTTCGGAAGATTGACAATATTGACAAATGCTCATCGGGTCTATTCCAGTAAAATTACGAGACAATAAAATCGCACAGCAATGAAATGATTTTGGATTTTGGTGGAATTGTAAAATTCCAACTGAAATGCTGTTGTATTTAAGTGGCTGCATTGTCGAAAAATAACTAGAAAATTTGTATGCAAAGCATAACTGATTGTAGGCTTGTAGAAAATATGGATCTAGATACGAATTTTGGAAATGATAAGTTCAAGCATAATTGAGATACGGGCGAGCGCAACGAAGACTGATCTGATGGGGCATCAATCGAGTCTTATTTGATAAAAACTAATTTTAGTGATGATATCAGCGTGTAACAGAAATACATACGTTTTCACCCGATCGGAATATGAACTTATTCAATTTTATTGATTGCTATTTCATATATGGTAGAGGGTACACACGTTTTTACGGAGATGGCTGCATCTGTATTTCATAGTAGATAACGCCGATTAAAATGTGTTTTTCTTTTTCGCAGGTGTCACCCTGTGTTTTATGCCTTTACTAGGTCGACTGTATGGTAATATAGATTTCCGTGCGGTACTTGGCCTACTTATTGAAAATTTGGAAAATTGTGTTGATTTGAATAACATTGGTATTCTACTATATGTTTTCCGGTCTTTGTTTTGAATAACTTAATTCTCCTTTCAAATTTTCGATCACTCTCTCAGTCCCATTGTTTGATTCTCGTTTGAATATACGTGTATATGCAGTTATATCATTCGCTATTCAGCACGCCTGATGATGGTTAGTCTTAAGCCGTAACTCTGCTCGAAATATTCATTTTTCACCATGTCACCTCCGGGGCTCCGTATTCTTGAATAGAATTGTATGATTATATATTCTATTTTATTTATTTATCCATCATCATAGTCAATGTCTTTCATGGTGGATATATCCACGTACAAAAGAATATAATGTACATGTAAAACACCGATATCAGAAAATATAATGTCACAGACAGTACAAGTAGGTTTTTCAGACATAATATCGAAAGAATCTATATTTTTGATTTAAGTTTAGTAACTTCATTTGAAAAACATTTCATACAACCCTGGAGTTTAGAAGTTCTTAATGAAAGGAGTTCAATAAATCTAAAAACACTAAGCCTTTTCCAGTAAAATCTTGGTATGTTTCTTCCTAATAGAGCTGAAAAAAGGACAGATCATTGTATGATGATATTCATCTTCGATTTCTCGCAAGTTACAGTGTTCGCAATCTTTTATTCTTTGGTATGGGGAGGTTCGTCCATCTCTAATACCTCTTTTAAGTCATATGTTGAAGTTCCAATTCGGCAGAGCGATTCAACAGCATATGAGGAACAGTTTTCTGAATAGTTTTCTGGACCAAATGACAACTTTGTATGTTTATAGTAGTAACATTTTGAAGAATTCTCTAAATAAGACTGCCAGGATTGTATGAAATTGTCACGAAGTGTACTTTCTATAGATTTAATAAAAAGGTTCTCATTGGATACTTCTATACTAATGTATGCCAGACGTAACTAAAGCCTAAATGGTCTAACAAGGATTTCAGATAGAAAGTTTCTTTGTCTATGATCCGTTTCAAGGTCTTGATTCATGATAGCCAAGGAAAATTTATGAGAACTACTGCCAATGTTAATAAAACATTAAGCTTTCAATTCAGTGACATCATACATTTTTCATGGGCTTAAAACAATTAAAATCGCTATTAATGAATTCAGAAAAGTGATTAATTTTAAGTTCATTTCATTACATATAATGAATATATCAAGAACTGTCATGAAAGAACTCATATGCAAGTGGTCAATGAATAAACTTACTAGGGATGAACTTAAACTTAATAAAATATATAAGTTAATAATTCAAGACATCTAAGTAAGCTCAAAGGGAACAGATTGTCTTAAATCATCAAACGTAAATACATCGAAATTGTGAGGTAATTTTATTGCAAACTGGTGCAGTGTCTGATAACATCAAAGTCAGATATGATCATCGTAAATTTACCTAAACTAATTCCGGAATTGGTCTAATAATCTCAAAAAGTGACATGCCAAAACATCGGAAAACGTCAATGCATTTGATTTCATGTAGTTAATAAAATGACAGTCAGTTTTCCATTTGTTCTTCCTTGGCCTTTTTATTTCGTGGCCATTTTTTCCTTGGTCATTTTTTCCTAGGCAAATACCTTGGCCATTCTTTCCTTGGCCATTTTTTCCGTCCACCATGCAGGTTTCATGAGATTAGCAATTTATAATAGCATAGCCGTCATATACGGCTCCGCGTCCTCTGATGGCATGTGTATTAGGTGACAATTCAATTCAATTCTTTGTTGATCCTTATTACATATAAAATTCCGGGATAAAATTCCCTAATTCAATAAAGTTACAAATTGAAGAATAAGAAAATACAACATACAAGACACACGCGTGATTCATACAGAATAACATAATGAACATAACATAACATACAGAATAACATCTACATCGGAGAAACTGGACAAACATTACGTCAACGCTTGAACGGTCACAAATTTGATATCAGACACAAGAAAATGGATAAACCTATCGGCGAACATTTCGATCTTCCGAACCACACCATCAGTAACCTTAAAGTGACCGCGTTACATAAAATGAACACTTCTAATAAACATTTGTGCAAAATCATGGAACAAAAACTTACTCAACGCGGTGATACTGTTAATCTTGGCCTCAATCGCGATCTAGGATTCAATTTCGTTTGTTATTCGTTGTATCTGGACTTATCTCGGACTTCTATTTCTTGTTATTCGTTGCTCTTAGATACCATCTGTTAATTTTACTTTAATTTAGTTTCATTTTGATTTATTTCTCTTTGATTTGTTTCAGTTTGTTGTTCCTTAATTAATTAATTATCTACTCACTCACTTAGTTATTAATTATCATGTCATTAATCATAGCTGTCTCCGCAGGATCCTTCACATAAGATGGCAAGACAAAATTCCCAATACTGATGTCCTTGTCACAGCAGGTCTCCCAAGCATCGACACCCTGCTTCAGAAGGCACAAGTCCGGTGGGCTGGACACATAGTGCGCATGCCTGACAGCCGCATCCCAAAGCAACTTCTGTTCGGTGAACTTGCCTCCGGCAAAAGATCAACAGGTGGCCAGAAGAAACGCTACAAGGACACTCTAAAAATGTCCCTTGGTGCATTTGGCATTGATCCCAAAACCTGGGAAAATTCTGCCTCTGACAGAGCCAGCTTCAAAAGCTTGACCCGCACACAGTGGGCTTCAAAAATCTATCCAAACACATTGGATCGCTAAAAATTTGGTCCAAACACATTGGACGCCCGCACACAGTGGGCTTCAAAAATCTATCCAAACACATTGGATCTGACCACACACAGTATCCTAATTGTAGTTCTCTTTGAAATTTGGTAAAGCGCTTTAAAGCCTTCGGGAATGAGGCTCTGTATAGATGAATGCCGCGTCTGTCATTTGTGCATAAACATTTCAAGTTAGTTGAGTCGTTTTCGTTTAGTAAAGAAATTTGTTAGCAAAACCAGAGTACTCTAATTGTACATTCAATCGTGATTATTCAGTTTATGTCTCGTAAATCCGCGTACCTGAGATCATTTCATATGCTTTTTGCGTTTACCACAAAAAGAACATTTTCGATGTTTATTCTGTGTTTGGTATGTCGGAATAAACTCAAGTTTTTTTTTATTTTCGAGATTAAACAATCTATAATTACCTTTATTTTTAGACTTGAATCGCTTAGGCCTATATTTCGAAACAGATGAATAATGACTATTATCCCTACTACTGGAACTGCAAACAACCACACTTTGCGCAACATTATCTTAAAATGAATTGAACATTGTAATGCAGAAAGCAGACCACGTTGATTGATTAAGTCAGTAGGGAAAATATACCACCACAGCTGTTACTATAGTGTATGTATAGATCGAATAAAAAAACAAATGTTCATCTTAAGGTCAATTTTGAGACATTGCATCCATTAAGGCCCCTGTTTACAATACCTTCGTATTCGTTGGTTGGTTGGTTGGTTGGTTCGTTAGTTGGTCGGTCGGTCGGTTGGTTGGTCGGTTGGTTGGTCGGTTGGTCGGTCGGTCGGTCGGTCGGTTGGTCGGTCGGTCGGTTGGTCGGTCGGTTGGTCGATCGGTTGGTTGGTCTGTTGGTCGGTTGGATGGTTCGTTAGTTGGTTGGTTGGTTGGTTGGTTGGTTGGTTGGTTGGTTGGTTGGTTGGTTGGTTGGTTGGTTGGTTGGTTGGTTGGTTGGTTGGTTGGTTGGTTGGTTGGTTGGTTGGTTGGTTGGTTGGTTGGTTGGTTGGTTGGTTGGTTGGTTGGTTGGTTGGTTGGTTGGTTGGTTGGTTGGTCTAGCGGAGAACCCGTGGAAGCCACGGGCGTTTCTTAAACGTACAGTGGAACCTCGTTCGATAAATAATATGAGTACTTCGGCCAATAGAAAATCATTCGTATTCACGAAAATTCGTAACATGCAACCCGGTATCAAATTTCCCGCCAATACCTGCCTATCGAATCGTTGTACGCCCCCATGTTCTCTGTTTGACGTTACGTTTGACAATCACACGTGGGGCGTTTTTGGCCCAGAACAACTGTTCACACGGGTGCCAAATGGGCCCGTACCTGTTTGGACCGACCAAAGACGTCGAACCAGGCCCGAATCAAATTTTGCACGGACCAAAGCATTGCGTGCGGCAACTTGTTCCGGAAATGATCCACTTGGCTTTGTTTGAGCATCGTTTAGTATCGTGTGGGTGGTCTACGTGTGAACACACTCTCTAATTAGGCACGGGCGAAATCTTACTCGGGCCTGATCTGTCGCAATTTGGACCAGGCCGAATCGTCTCCGTGTGATCGCGGCTTATCTGTACACGATTCTGAAAATAAAGCCATCAAAATAAAACTTTTTATAATTCATTGATTTCTTGATCAATTAAAACCTTGACGCGATATCAGATAATGTATTTGTTATACTACACTACTACGACCGATACAGGTGATCGACTAGATCAGCAATTGTATTAACCTCATTGATTTACTTAGGAAATGAGACATAGGAACCGGAAATTGTCATTGTTTTAACGAATTTCGTATCATCGTGCTCGTATCAAACTGTTCTTTTACTAGTATTTGTACTACATTTGGTCGGAACAGACGAAAGTTATCGTTGTACCTTCGGGTTCCGTAATAGGCCGTTGTCTCGCTTTAAGGAGGTTGTCCTGTCGAATATCCAATTTTTCGATTCATTACACGTCGTTTACTTATTATATTCTATATAATGGCCTTTAATTTTATCAATATGTGCTCTCTGATCTCCTGCACCTATAAGGGCTGATTCAGACCATTAAAGAGGGCTAGAGGCACGATAATGAAAATTTTTACACTGTCCCATTTTTTTGTTTTCTCGCGCGAGAAAACAAAACATTTTGGTTTTCTCGCGCGAAAAAACAGAAGTTATTGATACAATAGAATGACCCGAATCAGCCACCGATTACGCACACGTAGAAAACGAACAAAAATATAAAAATGGACAAAATGATCTCCAACCTTGTAATAATGCTATTTCCAAAATCTCGATGTATTAAATTAGGCAGCCAAGAAAATTCACCCAATCAGTTGCTTGCTGGTTCATACTGAATGGAAGATTGTTTTAAATGAACCGGAACCAAATTTCCAATTATGTACTTCGATTTCAAAAAAATGACCGCCGATCACACAACTATATTTGTAATTCGATTTCCGATTTCAAAATCAAACCCCCAGTTTCGCTCCCGGCAGATGTGGTGGGTCCATAAGGGACACTCAATCAAAGAATCAAACGAAATTTACCAGCCAAATAAATAACAGGGAAATTCCCTATTCTAAGATCAAACACTGTGCATACATTGGTATATGTTATATTCGACCGTGGTTCATGCATCCGCGTGTGAGCCAATGTTGCAGCAGAGATGTGGTCAAGTAAGTCAGCCCAATGTTTTTGGAGCCCTCGCAGTCCTGGCGGATACGAATTCAAACGTCCGTTCGTCATACAATATGCATAGCGATCATGCTAAAAGGAATCGAGTATAAATTTCGTCTCCCCGTCGCGCCGTGGAGAGGAAAAACGCTAATTATGTAAATTAAAGTGAAAAATACAATATCGCTTAACTTACTGCCCCTGGAATCTAACAGCTGCACTCTGTGAGATATGATAACATTTTAGGCTGTTCGAATTTCACGGATACCGGACACCGGATACTCGAGATTGTGAAGGGGTTATAATTTTTGTGAAGGGGTTATGATTAGAGTTATGGGTTAGGGGACCAAACCGAAGGTTTGGAGACCCCACGGGCAGTGGGTTATCCCTGTAAAGAAAAGTGCGAATTGTCAAAATCCATCCATCGACAGATGAAATATGATACAATACACATCACGGATAGTTTTTAAAAAAGAGAAAAAAATGACCCAACAATACTGGACAAAAGTACCCTAACAAAATGGCGGCTAGCAACTGTAAAATGGTTTATTACATCATTTGTTGTAAATTCTGTGGAGAATGAAAATTTAGAACCATAGATTTGCAGATGTTTGGCTACGAAGACGAAGCCTTTGGTGAAGATAGCGTTTCTAAGAAGTAACAGTTGCATAAACAGTACCTGTAGGCGTGCATAAACAGTACCTATAGGCGTTAATACAATTGACAAAAAATGAAGAAACACGATGTGGAGGATCATATGGTCAAGATTCCACTAACGGCATTTGTGACTTTCTATGTGAATCGTCCGTTTGTACGTATCAAGGACAAGACTAAGGAAAAACTAAGACGAGACGAGTGGATAGAAGGTTAACTTATTTGAAGTACAAGCTTTCGATACTTATTTCATCAAGTGGTGAAGATACTTTAGATTACGGTACAGTAAACCTCGCCTTAAATCGGACGATTGCTACAAGGTCTAACAGCGTTTTTCTGCGCCCATTTACGCCGAAACATGGTTAGCACACAATATTTTCCTACGCTTACCCTCGCTTGCCAGGGGTCCGGTATCACTCCCGAACTCGCCGCTTCCGCCACCAGTTCGGGGAACAGCTTTAGCGTAGTAGGTTCGAATCCCTTAACCGGTGAACATGCGTTGGTATAAGCCCATCCGATTATAAAAAGCTTACAACCAACGATTAGGTAACTAACTAGGGTTAACACGGCTACGAACCTAAGACCGAGAAGAGAAACCACACGGCTTTTCCCGACAACTGGGATTCCAAAATCAAAATTCCAGGGCTGGGTTTCATAGATGTAGAGAAAAATAGTCCCTGGGAACATTTTGAAATTTGTCAGTTATAACCATGGTTTCTCATTGTTACTATGGTGGTTGTTACCCAGATTGAGGATTTACCTCTAGGGATAACTTTAATACTCAGTCTATGTAACCGGGCCCTGAAGTTTCAATACGGTGAAATTAAAAGGATTTTATAGGCTACTTAGGATGCTATACCATATTGAGGCTTTGATTTTGGATCGCCAGGCAGACCGGTACCGTGAAGTCGCCTGTGAAAGAAACACCATTTTTATTCCATGACATGAGTTTACTGCATGAAAAAAGTTTCTATCATATCTGTTGTTAATGGAATAGATAAAGACGAAATTAGACAATTAAACTACATGTAAATATTCAATTGGCTAATATTTGGCAATTCATAAATGCTTACAAAGACTATAACATTTCATTGTAGACCTACTTACGCATAGGACTTGAAGAAGCATATTATATTTACAAATTCTATGTGCAGTATAGTCGATCCATTTTATAATTCAAATTTTTGCTTGAGATTGTCTGACTGGTAAGAGTCTATCTGCTGTAGGAATTAACCCAGCATCACAATTAATTTGATCATTGGATTGCGGTTTCCTCAGTAGTTGCGTCTTAGTAAAAAAGTATCATCACCGATTTCACACCTTCAGAGAACACACTATTCTACCTCTTCAATTAGGTGTTCCCTGCTCAGTCCAAACCAAATAGAATAGATAGGTTCACTCCATCTTAGTTCTTGCACTGCAGCATACAAAGAAATCAATAATGATTAAGGAAGACGAATGGCAACGTTTTTTAATAAAATATCTTTTAAATAAAGTAATTTAGTCGGGAAATGTTTGCTATAAGCCATTATAAAGCAGTCGGTCTAAAGATTAGCTTTGAAGTTTGATGTGCGTGTCCAGAAGCTTTTTCTCGAGCCGGTCCTGTTTTTTCCTCAAGTATTTCGAACGGATCGAATGGATCTTGTAACCGACTGCTATCCCGGCGAGAAACGAGATGGCTGCCATCGTGTAGCAAACTGATATCGGAACTTTCGAGCCCATAATGATGACAAGAAATGTAGATCAATAGGGCCTAAATCCAATTTTTTGCAATTTCTTTACGCCGCCTGTTAGTGTTACTACAACATAATATTTTAGAAAATATGTTTCGGAACAGCTGTTCCGAATTCGGTTGCATGATTGGGCGAGTCCGAACGTACTTTGCGAGTTAAATCCAATTCAATTCCTATTTATTTACACTTTAGATTACAAGTTATATCAGTCGATTATTTTACTGTAACAACAAGACAACTTGAAAGAACCAACATAACAGCTGCACACACAAAGAAGCCACGCAGCAGTTGACGAAGAACTGACCGAGGCCGGCCGGGCGCCCTCGCTCCTCAGGAAATACAAATTTAGGCTTTGAGGACAAATTGTCAGCTCACGTAGTTTCATTGCTGTTTTTAAAAGTTCGAGAGTCTTCTCGGAATGCCCGCAACTTGCAGCGAGTGGACACTCTTGCGAGTGGAAGAGATCTGTCAGATAGCACGCCACTGTGGTTTACGCTATGTCCGACTCAATTTCTAATTTCGTTTAATGCAGACTATTTTTGTAAAAAAATATTCGCGAATTTCCTTTCCTAGAAAAAGATATATGTAAAAGTTAATTGAAAAGTTAAAAACCTGAAACTGAGTGAATATATCTAGAAGAAATACTTTTAGCGTTGCTGAGGCGATCGGGAGAAATGCCGTTATGGATGTCGGGAGCGTGAATATCGAAAACGCTAAAGAAACTGTTACGAGCATTATTGTTGTACGTTTTGTCGCCGTTTTTGTAGTTTTCTTATCAGACGAAATGAACTTCGAAGACACGAATAACTGAATGACTATGATCGAATTCGATGTAATTATCAATGATAAAGGTAAAAGAAAAACGTACGTAACGAAAATGGTTAAGAAAAGGTTCAATTGTTCAGACGCTATGTAGTAACACCCGAACGTCGGGTCGGAAAATTTCATTATCACAGTAGGATAGATGCAAAGTACCGATATATTCACTATGCAAATGATGACAATCACGCATCGGGCGAATCTCGGTGTACATACCAAACGAGATGTGATCGGGAAGAGCACAACTGCCGCACGTTCTAGAGATATCGCCACTATCAACCACGAACTACTGCCACCCATAAAATACAACACGAATTCATAGATCCGACAACTGACGAGCGAATTCATCATGAATATATGTCCGCTTTTCACGCGCAAAAGAACGAAATGTAAAATGGGCATCAGCGTGAAATTCGTGCAAACTAAGAAATCGGAGACGGATAAAACGACGAGATAGTTAGCGTAAGATAAACCGCGAAATCTGTCACTTATCATAATGAGAAACGTAGCCGAATTACCGAACGCTCCGAACAAGAACAATAAAGACAGAATGACCAACGTAAACGTACGAAAATTACCGGACTTGTTTTCAACATACATGAGGACTTTGTAACTCGTGAAAGGTCGATCGATCTGCGGCGTCTGCAGCGTAGAATTCATGATCCGCCGCGGATTGCGTTTTCTCACATAAATGAGTTCAACGACGTGAAAGGAGAGATCGATGTTGATTTCGTTGTCGTATTTACGAGGTTTGTCGTTCATTTGTTCGAGGCTTAACGTATGCAATGAAAATTCTCTCGGAAAAATTCTAACTTTAATCTAAAGGCCTTGCGAGGACACAATAGGAGGGAGATTTCGTAGAAGACTATTATACTAATAGACTCATCTAATCGTTTACTGTGCAACAAAAGCCATGGATGAAACTGGCGTATTTTGATTTTGTTTGTGATCACTGAGAGATGTTATGAAATGAGTATATCTAATTACATAAAAATTTACACAGCCCAAAAAACAGGTTCAGACATGATGGGCACGCATTCGTGCAGTTACAGAGTTCATACAATCACAATTTGATAGAGTCGAATCTCGGTGTGCATACCAAACGAGATTTGAACGGGAGGAGACAATACTTGTGAATCAATTAACAATAGTTTAAGGCGGACATTGGACAAAACATGTTGAATATAAATTAAAGAAACTTTGACCCTTGCTCTATAAAGCGGGCAGAAGGATTACGGAGCTGTTAGCCCTTGGATAACTATACCTCAAAAATATTTTTGAAGGGTTTTTGTACCGTATTTTCTTTCTCTATACTGGGTTTCTTGGTTTCCCATATGGGCAATGTAATAGACCAATGAAGGGTTCGCGGTGGCCAGTGCGGTTTCTGACATTTTCTCAATATCCGGAATCACTTAGAAATTTCCGGAAAAATCTAAGTAAGCAGGGGTCTTACAATTTAAACAAATAATTCCAAAATTTTCCGGAAAATTCTAGATATATCATTATCGCAGGGGGGGTCACTTGGAATTCCGGAAAATAAATTCCGGATTTTTCTGGAAATTTCCGGAAATCTCATTCCAAAAATCGTGGTGTTACAACTTATACAAATTGTTTTTTTGCTGGTTTTTTGGGGAGTTAGGGTTTAGTGTTTAAGGGGTTAGGGTTTAGTGTTTAGAGGGTTAGGTTTTAGAGGGTTAGGGTTTAGGGGTTAGTGTTTAGGGGGTAAGTGTTTAGGGTTTAGTGTTTAGAGGGTAAGGGTTTACGGGGTTAGGTTTTAGAGGTTTAGGTTTTAGAGGTTTAGGTTTGAGGGTTAGTTTTTGGAGGGTTAGGATTTAGTGTTTAAAGGGTTAGGTTGTTAGGGTTTAGGGGGTTAGGGTTTAGTGTTTAGAGGGTAAGGGTTTAGAGGGTTAGAGAGAAATTAGAGGGTTCAGGGTTAAGAGAGATAGAATTAAGAGGGTTTTAGTGTTCAGAGGGTTAGGTTTTAGATGGTTAGGGTTTAGTGTTTAGAGGGTTAGGTTTTAGAGGGTTAGGGTTTAGGGGTTAGTGTTGAGGTGTTAGTGTTTAGAGTGTAAGGATTTAGTTTTTAGAGGGTTAGGGTTTAGTGTTTAGAGGGTTAGGTTTTTAGGGTTTAGGGGGTTAGGGTTTAGTGTTTAGAGGGTAAGGGTATAGAGGGTTAGAGAGAAATTAGAGGGTTCAGGGTTAAGAGAGTTAGAATTAAGAGGGTTTTAGTGTTCAGAGGGTTAGGTTTTCGAGGGTTAGTGTTTAGGGGTTTAGAGGGTTAGGTTTTAGAGGGTTAGGGTATTGTTTAGGTTTTAGAGGGTTATGTTTTAGGGTTTTAGGGTAAATAGGCTTCAGAAGATTTGGGTTTAGTGTTTAGAGGGTTCAGGGTTTAGAGAATTAGAGAGAATTTAGAATTAATTGGAATGAGATTTCCGGAATACGAAAAAAACCAAATTAATTTTTAATTGTTGGAGTACGCGAAAAGACCGATGAACGGTGCAGTCTTGTTTTGCTCGCATTTTCGTGTTCTTCGTTGTAGAGTGCTTTGAAAGAGGCACCGAAATGATTTATCGAGACGGAAACATGTTCAAAATAATCAATGGAAAACGCGGTTTGAGATGTTGATAGAAAATAGGTTTTGTTTGGATTTTCAAAATAATAACGTTCGCCCTTCATTCCATTAATTGTGAAATATTGCGGATATCGTTAAAACTTTGTTATGGTAACCAGGTGACCCATTTATTCTGGAACGATCCGGAAATTTCTGGAAAAAGAATTCTGATTTTCCGGAATTCCGCGATACCCCCCCCCCCCCCCATCCGTGCCGCCGTTACGTGATCAGCTTTCTTGAAAGATCCGGAAATTTCTGGAAAAGCAATTCTATTTTATTCTAGAACGATCCGGAAATTTCTGGAAAAATAAATCTGATTTTCCGGAATTCCGCGGTACCCCCCCCCCCCATCCGTGCCGTTACGCGATCAGCTTTCTGGAAAGATCCGGAAATTTCTGGAAAAGCAATTCTATTTTATTCTGGAACGATCCGGAAATTTCTGGAAAAATAATTCTGATTTTCCGCAATTCCGCGGTACCCCCCCCCCCTCCGTGCCGTTACGCGATCAGCTTTCTGGAGAGATCCGGAAATTTCTGGAAAAGCAATTCTATTTTATTCTGGAACGATCCGGATATAGTCAGAAAAACGATAGTAAAGTATGAAAAATGTCAGAAACCGCGCAAATCTCGAGGGTTTATGTTTGCGTGAGCTTCGGCTGGAGGCAATCAAACCATGGGAAACGAGGATTGGGCGGGGAGTATGGCTCCAGTTGTCAGAATGGAGAAAGCCTGATACAAAGTTCCTAGTTTGTTTCTGTCAAACAATATAACGCATTACAAAGTGGCCAAAAGATGGCCAAAAACCAAAAATAATTTTGCATGAGTTTTTGTGGGTTGGGACGAAGACAAATCTCTCAACTTAGAAAAAGTTCGCCTTTGAATAAGTTATAACTATAAGCGTATATAGACTTGGTCAGCTGTAGCAGAACTCTGGTAAGTGTTCATGTCTTAAATATTCAAAAAGTTATATTCTAGAATGAAATGGAACTCGCTGCTACCGATGAGATTCATATTGCACTTGTCGCATATACGTTCATCCCTTGGAATATTATGAAAACGATCGGTCGCTCAATTAGGTTGGTGTTTGTGGTTTGAGTATCATTATCTACATCGATCAATTGTGGAGAGCTAAGGAAAATAAATTTCCTGGACACCAGTAAGGTTTTACATGTATAATCTTAATTTTCTACACTATTTCTGTGCCCATTTTCTGGACTCTTGGTCCTGAGAAGTCTCTCAGTCAGCAACGACAGAGAAAGTCAGCGCGGTACTGGACCGAGACGCCAAGACTGCCTGAATTAGATTCCTCGGTTTAGTGCATTGATCGAGCCGGCGACCAGGAGGTAGGGATACCCGAATGTTATTTGTTACAGTTGCTTTACAACAATTTTGTCTCGCGGAAGTGATCGTCATCGAAGTTCGGCAATTTCCATATGGACGAATATTGGTCGTGTAAATTCTGCTATTGTCACCAAACATCATCATGAGTGGTGCTATCACGATATTTGGTAACTATATTGTACTTTTTCGCGTCAAATGTGTCGAAGTCAAGATTAGTTTGAAGCAAGTCTAAACTTTTTGTGTCAAGCCCCTCTGCCTCTGCCTTGCCCACCACAGGGACCTGACAAAAAAAACTTTGACCCCAGTATCCTAGGTACTATATATAAAAAGACAAGGGAGCCAACTCTCCGTCAGATGGGTCGATAGGTATGTCACTTCAACAGTTCGTAACTTCGTTATAGATTATCCAATCCGCTTCAAGTAAGATCATTCTTAAAGATAACGAATTTCTGCGTTAGACTGGGTGGTTTGAGAAAGATTTGAGTGTCTTGAGATTGTTAAATCGTTCGATTAATCCGAAAAAATCGGCAAAATCCGTCTGTACCGCACCAGCCTGGAAGTAAATATGACCATGATTTTTGAAAAAAAACGGCGCTTTCGACCACAAATTCTGAACCGATTTTTACAAACGAGGGCTTAATAGTTATAAGATAAGTAATAATTATAATAATAGATAATAATGATATGTAATAATAGTAATATACATAGTAATAAATGGAGATTAGGGAACTTACCCTAACCCTAATGACCTAGTCCCCTTTCTTGAATCTTACCCTTTAACCAATGTGGCAACGGGGTACCTGCACCACTAGGCCTACCTGTGGCAATTGAGGATTCCACATATGGCAGGGGAGGATCAGCCAATATTTTATTATTGAAATAATTCAACAATCCCCCGGTAATTATCCAACTGTATTTTCAAATCTTATCTAATTGCAGGGGCTTCCATTCTGGTGCTACTACTGGCCGGCTATTTCGGTCAAAAGTTTCTGCCGCCCCCGAAACCGAAGATCGTCGGCATCGATTTAGGCACGACGTATTCGTGTATCGGAGTTTACCACGCCGTCACTGGCGAAGTCGACGTGTTGAAAGATGCGGAGGGGAAAAAGTGCATTCCAAGCGTCGTAGCATTCCGGTTAGTGAAATCATTTTATCGTAAAATAAAACTATAATAAGGAGGGCCCTTGGCTAAAATGTTTTGATGGTTCGTTCGAAAGAGATATCGCGCCAGTCCCAGCGGTTACGATTTAGGCGTAGTCGAATGTACTGTGGTCTAAATTTGATAATCAATTTATTAAGTTTCAATACCAAACGTTCTAACGGTCCTCTACAACGTTTGAAGCCAAACTTGATATCAACAGTTCGATTGACGATGCTGAGATTTATATTTCGTTATGAATAATGATATTTTCATTGAATTTGAGATAGATTGAGTTTAGTAACTTACCTAATCGTTGGCGGTAAGCTTTTTATAATCGGATGGGCTTATACCATCTGTGGTTTGCGAAAATATCGCGAAACTAAACCACAGACAAGTTACTGACTAGATTGAGTTTAGATTTTCAAGTTAAATTTGTTCGCTGAAAAATCTTTGCCTTGTGTGCAGTGGAATTAAAATGGAAGGCGTTTTGACGAACTTTGACCGTACGCACAAAAGCAAATGGCGGTACAGTCGAAACTCATTAGTACAATGTCTGTGGGAAAATGAAAAATCATCTTAAGTACTGAAATTTGTATTTACCATAACCATTTGATAAAAACAATTCCATGATTACCTCAATCCCATAATTACCTGAAAATACCGTAACTGCTGGTATTCACTTGAACTGATAATAAGATTATACCCACGCGTTTATTTACTATAGAAATGAATAGGAGATCGTAAAATTTCAAATCCTATTACAGGGAATTTCATATCAACGTGATCGCACTAAGCATATATTTTTATATGAAAATGCTATACTGGATAGTCGGGAATTAATTTCCAAATTCATCGTATTACTTAGGTTTTCGTTGTAAGCCAAATCGTACTAACGAGGTTCGACAATTTACTCTGTCTGAATTATACCTTCCAATCAATATTACTTCCATGATAGTTCATCTTCCTAGACTTTCATCGACGGTGAAATGTATGGTAGAGATGATACATTGTTTTGGAAAAAAAAATATATATATATATATATATATATATATATATATATAGAGGCCTATAAGGAAAGCCTGGAATTAGTCGTATTACAGAAGTTTGGCGTTGTAAGCCGAATCATACTACCAGAGTTCAACTGTACGTAATTTTATTACTTATTTTCCCGTTTCAGAAATGGTTCCGTTCTCATCGGTTACAAAGCAACCGCGCAGGCCGATCACAATCCGAACAACACGATATACGACGCGAAACGGTTCATCGGTAAATATTTCAAACCTCACGAACTTCGCCACGAGGCGTCGCGCTATCCGTTCGGGATACGACTCGACGACAACGCCACCGCGAAATTCATCGTCGGTACGGCAAACGATCCGCAGACAATCGGGCCCGAGTACATCGGCTCGCACATCCTGTCGACTCTTCGCACGACGGCCGAGGCGAATCTATCGGCGCCGGTCACGCGGGCGGTGATGTCCGTGCCGGCGGAATTCAACGAGCTTCAGCGAAATTATACTAAATTAGCGGCAAAAATAGCAGGTACTTATCTAAATTATGTACGAAAAGCTGAGTAATCAACAAGTACAGTTAGTAACAGTAGAACTTGCTCATTTCGGATCACCTGGGACTGGACAATATTGTCCGAATTAAACGAATGTGAATTATGTGCTCTCATTCAGGACTGGAATTTTAGTGGAAAATCCGAATGAAACTGATCCAAATTAAACGAGTTATACTTTAGTTGTACCCTATTAATCAATAACTGGACTGTGTGGTTTAATTGAATCTGCAGCCTAGAAATATCTCCTTTGGATATTTCGCCATTGATGTCCAGACAATCTTTTCTGATGGTAGGCCTATGGTGTTACTATGCAGGATTTCTGTAATAGGCAAGTTCAGGCAGCAGATTCTAGTCGAGAAAAATACCATGTTTGGCTTAATGAGATATTGCAAAATATCAACAGATTAATATGAAACCAGCAGGGGCCAGTTGCTCAAAAGTTGGTTAGAGTTAACCAGTGGATAGTTGACATAGTGACATTTAAAAGTTCATTGTTACTATGGTATTCATCCGCTGTGTATCTTTAACCAACATTTGAGCAACCAGCCACAAGTTGTACTGAAGACTGTAACAATTTTAACGTTTTCATCATTTTTTTTAAATCTCACGCTAAGGTATCGAAGTTCTGAGAATTATAAATGAGCCGACCGCTGCTGCTCTTGCGTATGGCCTTCACAAAAAGGACGGAGTGCGGAATGTAATGGTTGTTGATCTCGGCGGCGGTACTCTGGATGTGTCTCTTTTAAACATCCAAGGTGGCATGTTTTTTACGCAAGGAATGGCAGGTGCTGTATACAGTTTGAATGTCAGATGACTTTGTCAATCTACAATTTGGCATTTTTGTTAATTACTTGGGATACTGATTTTTTCAAGTACCAATTTAGGAGGAGTTTTACTAGTCTGTATTGGAAGAAGTGATGCAGACGCTTCCTTGAAATAAGAAATTGTATCCATTATCTTTCTCCTTCTATCAAAAAATGACTGATCTGTAGGGACCTTGTTATATTTTAATCCAAAATATACTCTTTCACATCATGTTTCTGATTATATTTTTGTCTTTGTCATTGTAGGGAACAATCATTTAGGAGGACAAGATTTCAATCAGAATCTGCTGAAGCATTTGCTACACGAAATCGACAACGCGTATGGTCGAACGTTAACCGATCCAGAGGACGTCCAAACGCTACGAGACCAAACCGAGCTCGTGAAACTCCGTCTGACCGATCATCTCTCGGCCGGCGTATCCATTCCGTTACGATCGTTTAAATCGACCGATGACCAGACGCCCGTGTTCACGAAAACGATCACGCGCGACGAATTCGAAGATTTGAACGCGAATCTTTTCAAGAAGGTGCTCGAACCGATCGAACGGATATTGCAGGACGTCGATATGCTGCCGAGCGAAGTCGACGAGGTCGTCATGGTCGGCGGTTCGACGCGTATTCCGAAAGTGCGATCGTTGGTCGCCGAGTTTTTCGGCAAATGGCCGAATGTCGCGATCGACCCGGAACTGGCTGTCACGTATGGAGTTTCTATACAAGCGGGTATTTTAGGAGGAATGTGGCCTTTGACCGTCAGCGCAATAGAACTTCAGACGCAAGTTAGGAAAATCTACTTGCATTGATACATGGAGTATTCCGTAATTACTTTTCGTGATTTCGTTTTGGAAATATGATTTCTCTGCAATGGCTTTTGATTTTGAATCAGTAATTTATCAAATTTTTTTTTAGGCTAAAATAAAATGATACCTTGTTTCTACCTAATCGACCGGGTCACTTGTGTAAACTACAATAAGATTTGTTATCAGTTCAGTTCTATAACTGCCAGGTCTGTTATGACCAGCTTGATCATGATTTAACAAAATAAAGTAATATGCAGGTTTAAATAGGTGGCCGACTACTATTTTTAAGGTCAGCATAAATGAGAAACAAGGTTTTAGCCTTATCTGCTGCAGCAAAGTATTGATTTCTTTTTACTTTCTTCATAGCCGGTTCACACTGAAATGGTCTGAATTTAGACCAGGGCCCAGTTGCACAGTTAAGTGGTCTTGAATTATAAGATAAGTCTTAAGTTGTTAGCAATGGCCACAGAACCAAGATTGCTTTGTACTGAGCATAAATCTAAAACCTGTGACACCTAATTATAACTCCAAGTTTCACTGATCTCAAGCATTCGTACTAACGACAAAGTATGTGTTTAACTGGTCTTTTCTATTTTTCAAAAGACAACCAGGTAACTTGTACCAACCAAAAATACCATTTCAGGTCCCTTCTGTCCATCAGAATGGACCATTTGGGCAGTTCTGTGTTGTGTGAATTAATAGAAAATTTCCTCTTAGTCTAAATTGCCTGTTTATCATAGATTTGGATTGTGTGGGGACCAGCTGAAAAAGCTGATGTGAAATATCTGTGTAAATGCATAGTTTGATCAATTCTGGTCCATGGAAAAAGGATTTAAATTTTGTCCAAGTCAAGTGTACTGTAGAGTCCCCGGCTAAGATACATGTACCTGATAGGTAAATTATTTACTCGATTCTTGGGAAGTAAGGTTCATCGAGAGTTTGCTGACAGCTCCTGGTTACGTGCCGGTTTGTGCTAGGTTTCACTCAAATTATTTGGACAATCTGAAGACTGAAAAGTGCGATACCGGTACCTGTACTGGTAATGTTGTGAGCATTTACTGGTTAATCATGTATGACTACGATGATTATATTGTTAACTTTTCTGTCATTTCGTATGTACTTAGAAATTAATTGTCAAATCTTACAGATATTTTAAGCATTTGCAGGGTTCTTTGTTAAAAGTGCTTTCGTTGAAAGATTGATTGTTGTTACGGATATAAGAAAATCATAGATATTTATGTGAATTGTATAGATATCTTGTGACTCGGGGTGGATTTAGGGGGTAATTTAGGCAGTGCGGAGTCCTACCCTCCCATACAAGTTGCCCTTTTCATCGAGACATCGATTGTTAAGACCTGGGAATTTGACACTAATCTTCTCTGAATTTGGATCTGCACGGAAAAGAAAATTCAGATATATTTAAGGGCGAGGGTGGCCCTTCGCTGGTGGCTTTTGAAGCAGCTCCTTTTTCCGTATACCTTCTCTCTTCTTCCGGACTCCTGCCTTCCAATATTTGCTTGATCCACCCCTGGTGACTTATTTTATTAAAGTCATGAAAATGTTTTAATATATATGTATTCAGTTTTTAAAAATTTGTATATCTGTGTGTACCTCGGTGGTGATAATTATAGTGTTAACAATGTGTAGTGAAGATTGAATGTTCTCAGTCAAAAAGTCGGTAACTTCGGTTATCTTAATTAATGTTAGTGTGTGCGAGTATGTTGTGTGCGCATTTGGGTCAGGTGAACATATTTCTGTTTCCAAATAAAGTATATTTTCAAAAAAGAAAATTGTTCAATTATTTTATGCTGCGAGGAGGTAAGGCCACACAAATCCGTGAACGGACTACTAGATTTAAATCACTATTGGATTAGTGGTACGGTACCGATTAGAGTGAGGGGTACTGCGAGAGAGATTATTGAGACTTGATAATTGGGTAATAAGATAAAATCCCACTATTTACAGATTAAAAGAATTCAAAAACCAGAATTTATTTATTAAATCTAAAATATATAAAAGACACGACGTTTCGATCTCACCCTAGAGATCATCATCAGGTGACGATGATCTCTAGGGTGAGATCGAAACGTCGTGTCTTATATATTTTAGATTTCATCATCATCATCATCATCATCATCAAATACGGTTGCGTAGGCTTTTGCCTTTAAACCGATTAAGACTACTTTGTTAGGGTGCGCGGTTTACAGGGTGTAGAGACGGTCCCTCTAGTGCCTGTCGAGACTCGACTTGAATGAGTCCATTGTGTCACTCATTACCACTTGACTTGGGAGACTATTCCAGGGTTCAATAACTCTCTGGGTGAAACTGTTTTGTCTGATGGTTGTCTTGCATCTTGGTTTGGTAAGTTTAAGTGGGTGACCCCTCGAATGTCTGTCGGTTAGATTTGCGGTCAGTGGCAAGAGTCTCTCGACGTTAGCTGTCTTGTAATGGCCATGCAGATATGTATAAGTCTGGATCATGTCACCGCGAGCTCGGCGGTAATGTAAGGATGGGAGTTGAAGGTCCTTGAGGCGTTGTTCGTATGATTTGTCACGAAGACCTGGGACCAGTTTTGTTGCACGACGTTGTACGTGTTCCAAGCTATCGATGTGTTTCCGGAGGTAGGGTGACCAGATGCTGGCGGCGTATTCAAGGTGCGGGCGAACAAGGCTTTTGTAGAGGATCTTAAAGGAGTCTTTGTCTAGGGCTGTGAAGGTTCTCCGAATTATAATCAACATACGTTGCTGTAGTGGTGACTTGTTGAATGTGGGTATCAAATGACAGTGATGGGTCCATGACAACTCCAAGGTCCTTTTCCTGGGTTGAGGTTTTGAGATGGTGAGATTTACCTTCACTGTCGATCATGGAGTATACATAGTCTGGATGGTTTTTGCCTATGCGAAGGACTTACATTTGTCAGGATGGAAGGACATCTGCCATTTCTTGGCCCACATGGATAGTTCTTTCAGATCATCATCTAGTATTTTACAGTCGTTGACGCTGTTTACAGTACGGTAGATTTCGGTATCATCGGCGTATAGCTTGATAATGCTCTTGATCGAGTTAGGGAGGTCGTTGATGTATATTACGAAAATGATTGGGCCAAGAACGCTTCCTTGAGGAATACCGCTAGTGACGTTCGCCCAGTCGGAAATTTCGTCGTTGATCTTAACACATTGCCGCCGATTGTAGAGGAAGTCACCTAGCTAGTTATTCAAATGGCCTTGAATGCCGTAGTTTCTAAGTTTGACAAGCAAACGCTGGTGGGGTACGGTGTCAAATGCTTTCTTAAAATCTAAAAATATTGCATCAATGGGATTTTTGTCATCAAGAGCTGCGTGCCAGTCGTCGATTGTCTCGGTTAGCTGTGTAACAGTGGATCTACCTCCTACAAAGCCATGTTGGTCATCTGATAGTAAGTTGTTGTTGTAGAGGTAAGACATAATTTGGTCGCGGACTATGCTTTCGAGAACTTTACATACAGAGGAGGTAAGGCTGATAGATCTATAGTTTCCAGCATTGTATTTTGGTCCCTTCTTGTGGATTGGAGTGACAAGCATATTTCTCCATGCATCTGGGATTTTTTGAGTGTTGAGAGATTTTTTGAAGATAATCAACAGCGCTGGTGCAATCTCTTCGGCTGCTTCTTTCAATACTCGGGGAAAGATGTTATCCAGGCCATGCGATTTGTCGGGTTTGAGAGCTTTTAGCTTTTTGACAACCATTTCTAGGGTGATCTCGATGTTTGTTAAGGGTGGCCCAGAGTATTGGGGTTCCTCATCAGGGATGGTAGCCAAGTCCTCTGTGATGAAGACGCTCGCAAAGTATTGGTTAAGCAGGGTAGCTTTCTGACGGTCGGAGCATGTGCGCTCGTTGGGACGTCCGGTTTCAAGATCTGGTATGATGGCTGTATTCTTAAGCTTGGAGTTGACATAATACCAGAAAGCCTTTGGGTTTGATCTCGCTTCGCGTGCGATTTTGTGTTCAATTGACTTAATTGCACTGCGGGTGGCCCATCTTGCTTGATTGCGGGCCCTGGTATATGCCGTGTAGTCAGATCCATCTTGAGTTTGTTGAAAGCGCTTGAGGGCATGGTGCTTTTTCTTTACTTTCCGCAGCGTTTTTTCATCCATCCATATAGGCTTGTTTTTTCTCTTTAAGTTGAGGCTTCTTTTCGGGATGTTAGTGTTGACTACAGTGTCTAGTTTGCGTTGCAGTATTTCCATGCATTTATTCACTGAGTCATCGCTAAGTAAGTTGTTCCAGTCTTGGCTCAGTAACTCGCCTCGAAGGGAGTCGTAGTCACCGCGGTTTAGGTCGTATCTTTGTTTGTTCGTGTCGGATGCGGCTGTAATGGAACATTCGATGTCAAAGGTTAGAACGGTGTGGTGGCTTTCGCCGATAGGTGCAGATGATTCTATGTTAGTAACGTTGGTCATGTAGTCAGTCAGTATAAGGTCTAGAGTGTTAGGTTGTTGATTACTGCGGAAGTGAGTTGGTTCGGTTACGTGCTGCTTGAGAGATCCTTCCCTGGTAGCATGCAGGAAATTTGCAGCTGGACTTTCATCATTGCAGGAGTAATTTTCGTCAGTCCAGTTGAGTTCTGGGTGGTTGAAATCACCACAAATCAGGAGTTTATGGTTATTCGATACTAGATCTACCAGCGCCTTGTTGAGTTGGATATCATTCGTTTCGGATTTTGATGGGCTACGATATATTGATCCAATTGTGAGGGTGCCGAATTTTGTTTTTACCTGAGCCCAAGCAGATTCGCGGAGTGAGTTTGTTATCTTTTCTGTAGCGGATGGAGTCAATAGCTGTTGGGTTTAGGCTTTTGTGAATGAAGAGGCAGGCTCCGCGATCAAAGTTGCCGTTATAGAGAATAACTGGTAGTTAGGGATGTTGAATTCTGACTCTTGGTACGGTGCTTCATATTTCTTGGGGATAATCTCGGTGAGGGCGATGATGTCTGGCTCGCGCTGATTTATGAGGACTTGTAACTCTGCCATCTTGTTAGTTAGGGTGTCGGTGTTGGTGTACAAGCCCTTGAAGTGTACCGGTATTTTTCTTTATAGTTGGGGCGGGGATTTCCGCTCCACGACTAGGTTGTCTCTGATTACCCATTGCTTCGGGTCTTGACCTGTAGCTGCGGCTTCCTGCCTTTTTGCCTTCAGCAGTTTTCTCAATATACCGGCCTCTTCTTTTTGCTGGAGGGAGTTCATGTCCCTCCTGACTGACAAGTTTTTTGAAATCGTGTTACTTGACGTTTGTAGTTTGTGCGCGTTGCGCAGGATTTAATAAATAAATTCTGGTTTTTAAATTCTTTTAATCTGTAAATAGTGGGATCTTATCTTATTATCCGTTCACCACGTTTGAGTGTGATCATCGTTCTATTGATAATTGGGATTCGAACTCAATTACGTCAAACGGAGGAGCATTCTGCACGATACGAACTAACCAGCACTGATTTCAAAGATGGCGGCCTCCATGAAAAAGTCGAAACAAAAATCGAAAAAACCCTTGTCCAAAGATGATCTGAGGCGTCTCATGAAAGTACATCGCACTGAAATAACTAAAAAAGTAGAACATCCATGCGCCAAGTGAGTTTTGATCAGGAAATTTGATTCGTGATATATTTGGAAAGTGTTTATTTATTGGCAGATTGCATTTCTGGTTGTTTCAGTTTGTTTGTTTGTTCCCCTCTTCGGCCTCGGCTCCGTCCGGCCCTCGTATTCCTCTCTCGGTCTCTGACTCTGCATTTCTACATGTTCCAAATACATCAGGGTCTTGTTAAGGGCACATATTCAAGGAGTTTTATCTTTCGATTTTTGTGTTGTGATATTCTATAGTTTTAGTTTGATTTATTTTGCCATTTGATCGTGTTTCAGATATAATTCTTTAGATCAGCTTATATGCATAGTGTGCAACTCTCAAGTAAAAAATGAAAAACTCTGGAATGCCCATCTTATGGGCCGAACCCACAAGGAGGTATGATATATGTTCTACATCATTAGTTTTTTCTTCTCAGTTTTTCTATCATTTGTTTATCGCAACTCTTGCTGATTCCAACCAGAGTCAGTTCAAATGTGCTCCAAATTTGGTATTATTACCCCCAACCTATATATAATTCTATACCGTGTATCAGTCATCTAACCCTGGGGAGAAGTAACATCCAAGCAACTGCTTATATTAGTCATGGTTCTATAGTCAATCTAACACCTGGTAACCTAAGACAAGCTCATTTTGATTCTACAAGAGAATCAACTTAATTCAAATCATTTGAAACCAACGAAATACATTTGACCAGTTTTTTTTATAAATCTGGGTTAAATATCATATTTTACATGCATTTATTTGTAGATGGACTGAAAGTACATGTAAAGGCCTATAGGGTAATTCACTCTAAAATGAACCAATTAGGCGTTCAGGAATCATTTATCTGGCCAGCTACCCATTTACTCCTGGGTGGAGAGAGGCAATGAGGATGTGTGTCTTACCTGGAGACACTACTGGGGTTCAAACCCATGCATCTCGCATCCAAAAGTCAAATGCTCTAACCATTAGCCCACACCGCTCGCTCATATACATGTAGCCTATTAGATTGTCAAGCTCGCTGATGCCAGATAGTCATATTTTTAGGTTTTGGACCATTTTCTAAAATGGTCAAAAATTGAATTTGTTCCATATGTCTGACAGAAATTCCTGTTCCAAAAAGATCCGACTTAATTCGGATTACAAGAATATATCATATTACCTGTAAATTTAAAGAGTACAAATAAGAAAATTATACGTTTCCGTGTAAATCCTATTTAGAATGTGGCAGAATTGAAACGACAAAAAGAACAGCCCACTCCGGAGTCACGACCCAGTCACAAACGACGCGTCAGTGATGATGGCAATGATGCAGTTACTAAGAAAACGAAACAGAATGCGGAAACAACGGAAAAGTAGGTGTAGTAAATATCATATGTTCAGGGCCCAGTTTCGAGAAGGTTTTTGGGCGAAAATTTTTGATTTGATAGCTATGGGTTACTTCATGTTTTCAATGACTACAATTCATATTTTTTAAGCTTTAACTTTCTCATGAAACTGGACCAGAGGCTAGTGCTGGTGCTAGTGAACAAAGTTTTTCGAACGACTGACCCTTGTTAAAGAATTCTGTGCCCGGTTCAATTTTAGCCACTTAATTTGAAGCAACGTTGAGAAACTGACACTGATCCAAATATTTGTTCTCTGGCTTCTGTTACGAGACCCTTATTTTCATACTGTCCGTCTGTGTGTCTGTCTTTCAGCTACTTAGCTTCGTTAATAGTGGGTCGCTCTTGATGAAACTTGGTTACAATGTTAGTATGGGGGTCTAGTTGTGCCGTGCAAAGAATGGGCCCAGTGCGCCAGCTAGCAGCATAACTAGGCACTAAAAACTTCAAAATTCATAAAGGTGTCACAAGAAGATATAGCTATTGGCACTAAGTAGATACAACATATCCAAAATGCAATGGGGACTAATGCATGGGATCGAATTTCAGGGTTTAACAGTTCTCGCCTATGGCTCGTTACTTCTAAACTGAAGTACATGTATATGGATAACAATTCAATCGCTTTTGTCGTAATAATTTATTTATTTCTTGTTTAACACAGAGCTGGAGGAATTGTCTCATTGGGAAGTTATGACTCCTCAGATAACGACGATGATAACGAAAATGAAAAAGATAAAGAAGACGAATCATCGCCGGCTAATAGTAACCAACTCAAAAATCAACTCCCTCCAGGTTTGTGGTTTGTAATTTTTTTCAAAACACAGCCCTCACATAGCCAAGTCGCCCTCATCGATTAAAGTGCCCATTAGAATTTTCAGCTCCCACCCCGTTGGAAGAATCCTAAATTCAACCAACAACAATAGAAATCAATTTTATGATAATTTATTATGAAAACGTGCCCTTTGTCTCAGTCATTGCATTGTTGTTCATTTATTATAGATTTCTTCGATAAAGACGTTCAGCCCGGCTCAAGTGCTGAACAAGCAGTTGGAGATGAACTTCTGACGAAGTCTGCATCGATGGCCGACGCATTACCTGAAGGTTTCTTTGATAACCCTGTAGAAGATGCCAAGGTAAAGTTTAATCCATATCTCGATCTAAACTGGATATTACGGTATACATGAATTTAGAGTGAAGCCTATTGAAGTTGGATCTTTTTGAAACCGGAAGATCCGACTTAGTGCTAAAATTCAACATTGGGATCATTCATTTATTACGTACGCCTAAAATTTGAATTTTTCAACCCCCCCTCCCCCTCTACGCAAAATCAGCCATTTTTTTCATATACATTAAGCATTGCAGTACGCAATTGCACTGACCCATCCCCCTCCCCTAATACGTACGTAATTAACCAATGACTCCATTGCAAATATAGAAAATGGTGCAACATATTCATTATGCCTTATGCGGACATTCGGCATAAGAATCTAAGCAGGCCGGAGTATATATGACGTATAAATGTAAAATGTGAATTTCATTGATACCGAATGATCCTGATTCGGCCGCCGGTTGGCTGGATCATGTACATCGGTACTTAGTACCGGTAATCGCACATTGGTACCGCCGCGGATAACTATGATTGTCATTTTTTCAATGCAGGTCCGTCAAGTGGAGTACAAAGACAAAATGGACGATGAATGGGAACTCTTTCAAAAGGCTATGAAAGAAGAAAAATTAGTAAGTTTCGCCTTTCGGTCTTCATCGTGAAGAATCTAATCAATTTCGAGTCTAACTGCTTTCCTACCTTATTCAGTGTCTATGATGGTTGATTATTAGTAGATACGTATGAGTACTTTGTACCAAAACATAGCAGTAATGATTCACCAGAAACTATGGACGAATCCCTTTACTGATAAAAGTCTTTACAGTTCAACGCATCATTCAGGCTGTCAAGCCCAAGTGCCTAACTGAGATATAAAGTCGTGATTGATTGCCAATAAAATCCATCTCGCGATGTCTTGCATTTTACAGTAAACCTCGGACAAACTGGGACTGACAAAATTGGTCCGAGGTGAGGAAAGTTCGAGTTAAAGCTATAAAAAATAAGTTAGGAAATCACAAAATTGATTTGGTTTTTGTCCGAGTTAGTCGAAAGTTGGGGTTGGGCATGTAAGGCGAGATTTACTGTACGATGTATTAACTTATTGATGATTTCTATTCCCACGTGGTACCATTTGTTGCGATATCGATTTGCTTTTTATTTCGCTGTCCGTTATTACGTAGGTGTCCGAGGCTATAATCGAGGATGAGGAGGAACACATTACTGAGGAGAGAAACATCGAGGAAATCGACGATCAAATGTAAGTACCCGGTACATTGAATCGATTGCAAATTGATGGATCTGATTTTTGCCTCGGTATGGTAAACTTTCTCCGAAGAGTTTTCAGGAACTCTCAGCAGGGATTCGAACCTGATGTCGTCGATCGACTCGGGCCACGGCACGAAACCCCATCAACACAATACCGGATGCGCAGTTTTACCGATGATGCAAATTTCACAGATTTCTCAATCGTTAATGTTTGGTATTGTAAAAATACCATAGTCGTAATACTGCTTTAATTTGTCACTATGCCAGCTATCCTCCGTGTTAACTTATACTTTTGGTGGACGTTGCTTCAAATCTATTGCTTCATCTCTGTGGATTCTCATTAGATTCAGAGATTCGAAAAATTGACGATTTGAACACATTTAAACACAGTCTGAAACACCTGGGCCCAGTTTCACGAAAAAAGTGTACGCCTAAAACGGTTAAGTTTGATTTGTTGTCCTCATTGAAAAAATGAAGTAGACCAATAGCAATTACGCACAAATTTTGGGTTTAAACTTTTTTGTGAAACGGGGCCTGCTTTTCTGCAAAGCGTATGGACTGTAGATGCAGCTTTCACTAATTTTAAAGTGCTGGTTGACATTTTTTTAAATAAAATAGGTAGGCGCTCTACAAATTTTCAGATTATTATTATGATTACTATGAACTGAGCCAAGATGATTAAATCAGTGGAACAAGTGAAATTATTTTTTTTGCATATTTTACTCGAGCTAAAATAAAATACAATCTTGAAATTTGTTGCAGGCGTCGGTGGTCGAAAGTGCACGCTTTGGCCCAGAAGAAAGAGCAAATAATGCAGGAACATAATCTAAATTCGGCGAAGGGATCGGAAAGTGATAGTGACATTGATGAACAGGCGTTCGATGAATTTCTCGACTGGCGGTCGAAGTCCGCGTGGAAATCGTAGCACACGGAATATTATGTTAACTGCCGAACAGTGTTGCTAAAAGACTTACGAAATGAGAATTTAAATAATATGCTAGCTGAATTCAGAATAATACTAGACGATTTACACAATACGCCAGATGTACGAATAAAACTGGTTATGCTCTTATTCAGGATTGCATTAACCTGTCAGTGCTATTCTTATCAGATTAAGTGTAAATACTAGCAAGTGTTCCATATTGTTTTTGGAAAATGTGGATGAGAATTGATGTGTAAGGAATAAATGCCAAGTTAAGAAAAGCCATTTCAGAATTTTTATGGAGCCAGATATTTTCGATATCGATTTAGACCGCGCCTGTTTTTCCTGCTGTATTTCAGTATTTTTTGATGTCTCGGATTATAGATGTGGTGGCCGGGAGACTGAAAATCAAGATCCAAATGTTCGATCCAGATTTGAATCCGATTCCGTGTTATACATCAGTATTTTTTTCTGATCCGATTCCGTCTGTTACGCAATACTCGTGGACCCGGAAATAAATGGTGGTGATGCAACTGTCAAATAAATTACGAAACATCAAATAAGCATAGATTAGTGAAATAATTCTAAGGTTCGAAATCGAAAAAAGGGTAAGATTCAAGAATAGGGGACTAGTGGTTAGGTTTAGGGTTAGGTTTAGTTCCCTAATCATCATTAATTACTGTATACATTACTATCATTATATATCATCATTATCAATTACTAATATTATTACTTAATTGATTACTATCACTACATATATATTGCTATAGTCCCCTATTCTTGAATCCCCCCGAAAAAAGCGTGGGTATTAGATAATAAAACTAAAATCAGTTGACACTAATGTCTATTTCAACTTGACTTGAGCACACTTGACTGTTGATAGCACATCAAGAGGCCTAGCTCGTCAGCATGGTCAGTTTTGCGGGGAGTTTTTTGATGTACATAATTATTAATAAATTTTAATTAAAATTGTAGTAATAAGGTGGCGCCGCTATCGATCGGTGTCTGGGATTGATATAGTCAGTTACCTAATCGTTGGTGGTAAGCACAGGGTTAGATCAAAATCAGGATTCGATTAAATCAAATGTCGTAATGTCCTATCCACCTCCACAAACTGGATATCCAGACTATCCAATTCCTGCTGGACAGCCTGGGTGCCCACCGCCGACTGGAGATCTGGGGTATCCATCATCTGGAGGACAGCCGGGATATCCACCACCACCGGGCGCGTCCCCGCCCATGGAACCACCTCCAGCTGACACACCGCATGGCACACAAGCACCACTGCCTCAACGACAACAGCAAACTGTTGATGCGCCTCAACAGAAAAAATCAAAGGTGGGTCAAAACTAAAAGCCTTATAAAAGAACACTTTCAATAATTGTTTAACAAGTTGCTAATATTTTTGAATATATTTTGAGCAGTTGCTGTTTTACGTCATTCCCACAAATGACAAATTTCAATAATTTCCCGAGTCATTTAGTGGAGCTGGCTCCAGTGTTCTCTCCTTGAGTTTATAGATGGGTTGCCACCCCCTTCAATTTTACCACCCCTCTGAGAACCCATTACATCTTCTGCCCCTACCAGAGTGGTTAACAATATTCTATCAATGTTGATAATTGCTTTGAAAAATAGAAGATTACATCAAAATTAGGCTTGCGACTTCAGCAGCCACAACTTTAGAATGCAGTCCATTTAGAACACCAGCACATGGCCTGAGAACACTGAGCCTAACTTGACCATAAGATACCTTGCCATATTTTAATGACGTGTCAAAACTACACTAGATTTATAGAATTTTTTATACTTTTCTAGGGAGTCAGCAGATCGTTCGTGCATAACTTCTCGCAGGCGATTGTTTCACTTGGAAACGATGTTGGAAAATGTTTTTCCCGTAATGGCCGCGTATTTGTAAGTTTCTGTGTCAGTTTTAAGAAGAGATGGATATATTTTCATCATACCACGGCCGGTTTTATAGACCGATATTAACTTAATCCCGGAGGCAAACTCAATTTGAAATGAATCGATATTTAGGCCTTATGTTGCGTAAAAATCGGTGGGAAACATTGGACCACGAAACTGGGAATCATTGGACCACAAATGGGAATAAGTGGACCATGGTCATCATCATCATCATCATCATCATCATCATCATCATCATCAAATACGGTTGCGTAGGCTTTTGCCTTTAAACCGATTAAGACTACTTTGTTAGGGTGCGCGGTTTACAGGGTGTAGAGACGGTCCCTCTAGTGCCTGTCGAGACTCGACTTAAATGAGTCCATTGTGTCACTCATTACCACTTGACTTGGGAGACTATTCCAGGGTTCAAAAACTCTCTGGGTGAAACTGTTTTGTCTGATGGTTGTCTTGCATCTTGGTTTGGTAAGTTTAAGTGGGTGACCCCTCGAATGTCTGTCGGTTAGATTTGCGGTCAGTGGCAAGAGTCTCGTTAGCTGTCTTGTAATGGCCATGCAGATATGTATAAGTCTGGATCATGTCACCGCGAGCTCGGCGGTAATGTAAGGATGGGAGTTGAAGGTCCTTGAGGCGTTGTTCGTATGATTTGTCACGAAGACCTGGGACCAGTTTTGTTGCACGACGTTGTACGTGTTCCAAGCTATCGATGTGTTTCCGGAGGTAGGGTGACCAGATGCTGGCGGCGTATTCAAGGTGCGGGCGAACAAGGCTTTTGTAGAGGATCTTAAAGGAGTCTTTGTCTAGGGCTGTGAAGGTTCTCCGAATTATAATCAACATACGTTGCTGTAGTGGTGACTTGTTGAATGTGGGTATCAAATGACAGTGATGGGTCCATGACAACTCCAAGGTCCTTTTCCTGGGTTGAGGTTTTGAGATGGTGAGATTTACCTTCACTGTCGATCATGGAGTATACATAGTCTGGATGGTTTTTGCCTATGCGAAGGACTTACATTTGTCAGGATGGAAGGACATCTGCCATTTCTTGGCCCACATGGATAGTTCTTTCAGATCATCATCTAGTATTTTACAGTCGTTGACGCTGTTTACAGTACGGTAGATTTCGGTATCATCGGCGTATAGCTTGATAATGCTCTTGATCGAGTTAGGGAGGTCGTTGATGTATATTACGAAAATGATTGGGCCAAGAACGCTTCCTTGAGGAATACCGCTAGTGACGTTCGCCCAGTCGGAAATTTCGTCGTTGATCTTAACACATTGCCGCCGATTGTAGAGGAAGTCACCTAGCTAGTTATTCAAATGGCCTTGAATGCCGTAGTTTCTAAGTTTGACAAGCAAACGCTGGTGGGGTACGGTGTCAAATGCTTTCTTAAAATCTAAAAATATTGCATCAATGGGATTTTTGTCATCAAGAGCTGCGTGCCAGTCGTCGATTGTCTCGGTTAGCTGTGTAACAGTGGATCTACCTCCTACAAAGCCATGTTGGTCATCTGATAGTAAGTTGTTGTTGTAGAGGTAAGACATAATTTGGTCGCGGACTATGCTTTCGAGAACTTTACATACAGAGGAGGTAAGGCTGATAGATCTATAGTTTCCAGCATTGTATTTTGGTCCCTTCTTGTGGATTGGAGTGACAAGCATATTTCTCCATGCATCTGGGATTTTTTGAGTGTTGAGAGATTTTTTGAAGATAATCAACAGCGCTGGTGCAATCTCTTCGGCTGCTTCTTTCAATACTCGGGGAAAGATGTTATCCAGGCCATGCGATTTGTCGGGTTTGAGAGCTTTTAGCTTTTTGACAACCATTTCTAGGGTGATCTCGATGTTTGTTAAGGGTGGCCCAGAGTATTGGGGTTCCTCATCAGGGATGGTAGCCAAGTCCTCTGTGATGAAGACGCTCGCAAAGTATTGGTTAAGCAGGGTAGCTTTCTGACGGTCGGAGCATGTGCGCTCGTTGGGACGTCCGGTTTCAAGATCTGGTATGATGGCTGTATTCTTAAGCTTGGAGTTGACATAATACCAGAAAGCCTTTGGGTTTGATCTCGCTTCGCGTGCGATTTTGTGTTCAATTGACTTAATTGCACTGCGGGTGGCCCATCTTGCTTGATTGCGGGCCCTGGTATATGCCGTGTAGTCAGATCCATCTTGAGTTTGTTGAAAGCGCTTGAGGGCATGGTGCTTTTTCTTTACTTTCCGCAGCGTTTTTTCATCCATCCATATAGGCTTGTTTTTTCTCTTTAAGTTGAGGCTTCTTTTCGGGATGTTAGTGTTGACTACAGTGTCTAGTTTGCGTTGCAGTATTTCCATGCATTTATTCACTGAGTCATCGCTAAGTAAGTTGTTCCAGTCTTGGCTCAGTAACTCGCCTCGAAGGGAGTCGTAGTCACCGCGGTTTAGGTCGTATCTTTGTTTGTTCGTGTCGGATGCGGCTGTAATGGAACATTCGATGTCAAAGGTTAGAACGGTGTGGTGGCTTTCGCCGATAGGTGCAGATGATTCTATGTTAGTAACGTTGGTCATGTAGTCAGTCAGTATAAGGTCTAGAGTGTTAGGTTGTTGATTACTGCGGAAGTGAGTTGGTTCGGTTACGTGCTGCTTGAGAGATCCTTCCCTGGTAGCATGCAGGAAATTTGCAGCTGGACTTTCATCATTGCAGGAGTAATTTTCGTCAGTCCAGTTGAGTTCTGGGTGGTTGAAATCACCACAAATCAGGAGTTTATGGTTATTCGATACTAGATCTACCAGCGCCTTGTTGAGTTGGATATCATTCGTTTCGGATTTTGATGGGCTACGATATATTGATCCAATTGTGAGGGTGCCGAATTTTGTTTTTACCTGAGCCCAAGCAGATTCGCGGAGTGAGTTTGTTATCTTTTCTGTAGCGGATGGAGTCAATAGCTGTTGGGTTTAGGCTTTTGTGAATGAAGAGGCAGGCTCCGCGATCAAAGTTGCCGTTATAGAGAATAACTGGTAGTTAGGGATGTTGAATTCTGACTCTTGGTACGGTGCTTCATATTTCTTGGGGATAATCTCGGTGAGGGCGATGATGTCTGGCTCGCGCTGATTTATGAGGACTTGTAACTCTGCCATCTTGTTAGTTAGGGTGTCGGTGTTGGTGTACAAGCCCTTGAAGTGTACCGGTATTTTTCTTTATAGTTGGGGCGGGGATTTCCGCTCCACGACTAGGTTGTCTCTGATTACCCATTGCTTCGGGTCTTGACCTGTAGCTGCGGCTTCCTGCCTTTTTGCCTTCAGCAGTTTTCTCAATATACCGGCCTCTTCTTTTTGCTGGAGGGAGTTCATGTCCCTCCTGACTGACAAGTTTTTTGAAATCGTGTTACTTGACGTTTGTAGTTTGTGCGCGTTGCGCAGGATTTAATAAATAAATTCTGGTTTTTAAATTCTTTTAATCTGTAAATAGTGGGATCTTATCTTATTATCCGTTCACCACGTTTGAGTGTGATCATCGTTCTATTGATAATTGGGATTCGAACTCAATTACGTCAAACGGAGGAGCATTCTGCACGATACGAACTAACCAGCACTGATTTCAAAGATGGCGGCCTCCATGAAAAAGTCGAAACAAAAATCGAAAAAACCCTTGTCCAAAGATGATCTGAGGCGTCTCATGAAAGTACATCGCACTGAAATAACTAAAAAAGTAGAACATCCATGCGCCAAGTGAGTTTTGATCAGGAAATTTGATTCGTGATATATTTGGAAAGTGTTTATTTATTGGCAGATTGCATTTCTGGTTGTTTCAGTTTGTTTGTTTGTTCCCCTCTTCGGCCTCGGCTCCGTCCGGCCCTCGTATTCCTCTCTCGGTCTCTGACTCTGCATTTCTACATGTTCCAAATACATCAGGGTCTTGTTAAGGGCACATATTCAAGGAGTTTTATCTTTCGATTTTTGTGTTGTGATATTCTATAGTTTTAGTTTGATTTATTTTGCCATTTGATCGTGTTTCAGATATAATTCTTTAGATCAGCTTATATGCATAGTGTGCAACTCTCAAGTAAAAAATGAAAAACTCTGGAATGCCCATCTTATGGGCCGAACCCACAAGGAGGTATGATATATGTTCTACATCATTAGTTTTTTCTTCTCAGTTTTTCTATCATTTGTTTATCGCAACTCTTGCTGATTCCAACCAGAGTCAGTTCAAATGTGCTCCAAATTTGGTATTATTACCCCCAACCTATATATAATTCTATACCGTGTATCAGTCATCTAACCCTGGGGAGAAGTAACATCCAAGCAACTGCTTATATTAGTCATGGTTCTATAGTCAATCTAACACCTGGTAACCTAAGACAAGCTCATTTTGATTCTACAAGAGAATCAACTTAATTCAAATCATTTGAAACCAACGAAATACATTTGACCAGTTTTTTTTATAAATCTGGGTTAAATATCATATTTTACATGCATTTATTTGTAGATGGACTGAAAGTACATGTAAAGGCCTATAGGGTAATTCACTCTAAAATGAACCAATTAGGCGTTCAGGAATCATTTATCTGGCCAGCTACCCATTTACTCCTGGGTGGAGAGAGGCAATGAGGATGTGTGTCTTACCTGGAGACACTACTGGGGTTCAAACCCATGCATCTCGCATCCAAAAGTCAAATGCTCTAACCATTAGCCCACACCGCTCGCTCATATACATGTAGCCTATTAGATTGTCAAGCTCGCTGATGCCAGATAGTCATATTTTTAGGTTTTGGACCATTTTCTAAAATGGTCAAAAATTGAATTTGTTCCATATGTCTGACAGAAATTCCTGTTCCAAAAAGATCCGACTTAATTCGGATTACAAGAATATATCATATTACCTGTAAATTTAAAGAGTACAAATAAGAAAATTATACGTTTCCGTGTAAATCCTATTTAGAATGTGGCAGAATTGAAACGACAAAAAGAACAGCCCACTCCGGAGTCACGACCCAGTCACAAACGACGCGTCAGTGATGATGGCAATGATGCAGTTACTAAGAAAACGAAACAGAATGCGGAAACAACGGAAAAGTAGGTGTAGTAAATATCATATGTTCAGGGCCCAGTTTCGAGAAGGTTTTTGGGCGAAAATTTTTGATTTGATAGCTATGGGTTACTTCATGTTTTCAATGACTACAATTCATATTTTTTAAGCTTTAACTTTCTCATGAAACTGGACCAGAGGCTAGTGCTGGTGCTAGTGAACAAAGTTTTTCGAACGACTGACCCTTGTTAAAGAATTCTGTGCCCGGTTCAATTTTAGCCACTTAATTTGAAGCAACGTTGAGAAACTGACACTGATCCAAATATTTGTTCTCTGGCTTCTGTTACGAGACCCTTATTTTCATACTGTCCGTCTGTGTGTCTGTCTTTCAGCTACTTAGCTTCGTTAATAGTGGGTCGCTCTTGATGAAACTTGGTTACAATGTTAGTATGGGGGTCTAGTTGTGCCGTGCAAAGAATGGGCCCAGTGCGCCAGCTAGCGGCATAACTAGGCACTAAAAACTTCAAAATTCATAAAGGTGTCACAAGAAGATATAGCTATTGGCACTAAGTAGATACAACATATCCAAAATGCAATGGGAACTAATGCATGGGATCGAATTTCAGGGTTTAACAGTTCTCGCCTATGGCTCGTTACTTCTAAACTGAAGTACATGTATATGGATAACAATTCAATCGCTTTTGTCGTAATAATTTATTTATTTCTTGTTTAACACAGAGCTGGAGGAATTGTCTCATTGGGAAGTTATGACTCCTCAGATAACGACGATGATAACGAAAATGAAAAAGATAAAGAAGACGAATCATCGCCGGCTAATAGTAACCAACTCAAAAATCAACTCCCTCCAGGTTTGTGGTTTGTAATTTTTTTCAAAACACAGCCCTCACATAGCCAAGTCGCCCTCATCGATTAAAGTGCCCATTAGAATTTTCAGCTCCCACCCCGTTGGAAGAATCCTAAATTCAACCAACAACAATAGAAATCAATTTTATGATAATTTATTATGAAAACGTGCCCTTTGTCTCAGTCATTGCATTGTTGTTCATTTATTGTAGATTTCTTCGATAAAGACGTTCAGCCCGGCTCAAGTGCTGAACAAGCAGTTGGAGATGAACTTCTGACGAAGTCTGCATCGATGGCCGACGCATTACCTGAAGGTTTCTTTGATAACCCTGTAGAAGATGCCAAGGTAAAGTTTAATCCATATCTCGATCTAAACTGGATATTACGGTATACATGAATTTAGAGTGAAGCCTATTGAAGTTGGATCTTTTTGAAACCGGAAGATCCGACTTAGTGCTAAAATTCAACATTGGGATCATTCATTTATTACGTACGCCTAAAATTTGAATTTTTCAACCCCCCCTCCCCCTCTACGCAAAATCAGCCATTTTTTTCATATACATTAAGCATTGCAGTACGCAATTGCACTGACCCATCCCCCTCCCCTAATACGTACGTAATTAACCAATGACTCCATTGCAAATATAGAAAATGGTGCAACATATTCATTATGCCTTATGCGGACATTCGGCATAAGAATCTAAGCAGGCCGGAGTATATATGACGTATAAATGTAAAATGTGAATTTCATTGATACCGAATGATCCTGATTCGGCCGCCGGTTGGCTGGATCATGTACATCGGTACTTAGTACCGGTAATCGCACATTGGTACCGCCGCGGATAACTATGATTGTCATTTTTTCAATGCAGGTCCGTCAAGTGGAGTACAAAGACAAAATGGACGATGAATGGGAACTCTTTCAAAAGGCTATGAAAGAAGAAAAATTAGTAAGTTTCGCCTTTCGGTCTTCATCGTGAAGAATCTAATCAATTTCGAGTCTAACTGCTTTCCTACCTTATTCAGTGTCTATGATGGTTGATTATTAGTAGATACGTATGAGTACTTTGTACCAAAACATAGCAGTAATGATTCACCAGAAACTATGGACGAATCCCTTTACTGATAAAAGTCTTTACAGTTCAACGCATCATTCAGGCTGTCAAGCCCAAGTGCCTAACTGAGATATAAAGTCGTGATTGATTGCCAATAAAATCCATCTCGCGATGTCTTGCATTTTACAGTAAACCTCGGACAAACTGGGACTGACAAAATTGGTCCGAGGTGAGGAAAGTTCGAGTTAAAGCTATAAAAAATAAGTTAGGAAATCACAAAATTGATTTGGTTTTTGTCCGAGTTAGTCGAAAGTTGGGGTTGGGCATGTAAGGCGAGATTTACTGTACGATGTATTAACTTATTGATGATTTCTATTCCCACGTGGTACCATTTGTTGCGATATCGATTTGCTTTTTATTTCGCTGTCCGTTATTACGTAGGTGTCCGAGGCTATAATCGAGGATGAGGAGGAACACATTACTGAGGAGAGAAACATCGAGGAAATCGACGATCAAATGTAAGTACCCGGTACATTGAATCGATTGCAAATTGATGGATCTGATTTTTGCCTCGGTATGGTAAACTTTCTCCGAAGAGTTTTCAGGAACTCTCAGCAGGGATTCGAACCTGATGTCGTCGATCGACTCGGGCCACGGCACGAAACCCCATCAACACAATACCGGATGCGCAGTTTTACCGATGATGCAAATTTCACAGATTTCTCAATCGTTAATGTTTGGTATTGTAAAAATACCATAGTCGTAATACTGCTTTAATTTGTCACTATGCCAGCTATCCTCCGTGTTAACTTATACTTTTGGTGGACGTTGCTTCAAATCTATTGCTTCATCTCTGTGGATTCTCATTAGATTCAGAGATTCGAAAAATTGACGATTTGAACACATTTAAACACAGTCTGAAACACCTGGGCCCAGTTTCACGAAAAAAGTGTACGCCTAAAACGGTTAAGTTTGATTTGTTGTCCTCATTGAAAAAATGAAGTAGACCAATAGCAATTACGCACAAATTTTGGGTTTAAACTTTTTTGTGAAACGGGGCCTGCTTTTCTGCAAAGCGTATGGACTGTAGATGCAGCTTTCACTAATTTTAAAGTGCTGGTTGACATTTTTTTAAATAAAATAGGTAGGCGCTCTACAAATTTTCAGATTATTATTATGATTACTATGAACTGAGCCAAGATGATTAAATCAGTGGAACAAGTGAAATTATTTTTTTTGCATATTTTACTCGAGCTAAAATAAAATACAATCTTGAAATTTGTTGCAGGCGTCGGTGGTCGAAAGTGCACGCTTTGGCCCAGAAGAAAGAGCAAATAATGCAGGAACATAATCTAAATTCGGCGAAGGGATCGGAAAGTGATAGTGACATTGATGAACAGGCGTTCGATGAATTTCTCGACTGGCGGTCGAAGTCCGCGTGGAAATCGTAGCACACGGAATATTATGTTAACTGCCGAACAGTGTTGCTAAAAGACTTACGAAATGAGAATTTAAATAATATGCTAGCTGAATTCAGAATAATACTAGACGATTTACACAATACGCCAGATGTACGAATAAAACTGGTTATGCTCTTATTCAGGATTGCATTAACCTGTCAGTGCTATTCTTATCAGATTAAGTGTAAATACTAGCAAGTGTTCCATATTGTTTTTGGAAAATGTGGATGAGAATTGATGTGTAAGGAATAAATGCCAAGTTAAGAAAAGCCATTTCAGAATTTTTATGGAGCCAGATATTTTCGATATCGATTTAGACCGCGCCTGTTTTTCCTGCTGTATTTCAGTATTTTTTGATGTCTCGGATTATAGATGTGGTGGCCGGGAGACTGAAAATCAAGATCCAAATGTTCGATCCAGATTTGAATCCGATTCCGTGTTATACATCAGTATTTTTTTCTGATCCGATTCCGTCTGTTACGCAATACTCGTGGACCCGGAAATAAATGGTGGTGATGCAACTGTCAAATAAATTACGAAACATCAAATAAGCATAGATTAGTGAAATAATTCTAAGGTTCGAAATCGAAAAAAGGGTAAGATTCAAGAATAGGGGACTAGTGGTTAGGTTTAGGGTTAGGTTTAGTTCCCTAATCATCATTAATTACTGTATACATTACTATCATTATATATCATCATTATCAATTACTAATATTATTACTTAATTGATTACTATCACTACATATATATTGCTATAGTCCCCTATTCTTGAATCCCCCCGAAAAAAGCGTGGGTATTAGATAATAAAACTAAAATCAGTTGACACTAATGTCTATTTCAACTTGACTTGAGCACACTTGACTGTTGATAGCACATCAAGAGGCCTAGCTCGTCAGCATGGTCAGTTTTGCGGGGAGTTTTTTGATGTACATAATTATTAATAAATTTTAATTAAAATTGTAGTAATAAGGTGGCGCCGCTATCGATCGGTGTCTGGGATTGATATAGTCAGTTACCTAATCGTTGGTGGTAAGCACAGGGTTAGATCAAAATCAGGATTCGATTAAATCAAATGTCGTAATGTCCTATCCACCTCCACAAACTGGATATCCAGACTATCCAATTCCTGCTGGACAGCCTGGGTGCCCACCGCCGACTGGAGATCTGGGGTATCCATCATCTGGAGGACAGCCGGGATATCCACCACCACCGGGCGCGTCCCCGCCCATGGAACCACCTCCAGCTGACACACCGCATGGCACACAAGCACCACTGCCTCAACGACAACAGCAAACTGTTGATGCGCCTCAACAGAAAAAATCAAAGGTGGGTCAAAACTAAAAGCCTTATAAAAGAACACTTTCAATAATTGTTTAACAAGTTGCTAATATTTTTGAATATATTTTGAGCAGTTGCTGTTTTACGTCATTCCCACAAATGACAAATTTCAATAATTTCCCGAGTCATTTAGTGGAGCTGGCTCCAGTGTTCTCTCCTTGAGTTTATAGATGGGTTGCCACCCCCTTCAATTTTACCACCCCTCTGAGAACCCATTACATCTTCTGCCCCTACCAGAGTGGTTAACAATATTCTATCAATGTTGATAATTGCTTTGAAAAATAGAAGATTACATCAAAATTAGGCTTGCGACTTCAGCAGCCACAACTTTAGAATGCAGTCCATTTAGAACACCAGCACATGGCCTGAGAACACTGAGCCTAACTTGACCATAAGATACCTTGCCATATTTTAATGACGTGTCAAAACTACACTAGATTTATAGAATTTTTTATACTTTTCTAGGGAGTCAGCAGATCGTTCGTGCATAACTTCTCGCAGGCGATTGTTTCACTTGGAAACGATGTTGGAAAATGTTTTTCCCGTAATGGCCGCGTATTTGTAAGTTTCTGTGTCAGTTTTAAGAAGAGATGGATATATTTTCATCATACCACGGCCGGTTTTATAGACCGATATTAACTTAATCCCGGAGGCAAACTCAATTTGAAATGAATCGATATTTAGGCCTTATGTTGCGTAAAAATCGGTGTAAAATCTACAGATATGTGGGTCGGAAAAATACTTCCGTGTTCTCTTTCGCCGATTTTCTGTCACCTCTCTATCATTCCACTATCCACATCATAGATATTGTATCCTAGTCCGAAACTATACCATACCTTCTGTTGGATGGGAGGCCGAGGCTTCTGTGACCATAAGACAGGTTAACCATGGGCGTCCCTAGGGGGTTCGGTAGTTCGAACGAACCCCCTTTTTGAATTTTCAAACATCAACGAACGTTGGCATATGGCTGAATTAGCAAAATAAAATTGATACATGCCAAGTAAACTGGAACCAGTCTACCTATCGGCCTCAGATTGTACCAGAATGCGCCTGCTTGCACAAATTTTTCAAAAATTTGCTGGAGGAGGACCCCTTCTATTCCTAAAAACGAACTCCCCAGAAAAAATCCTGGGGACGCCCATGTTAACAGGTATGACCCCAAAAAAAATCTGTTTCTACTAGGATCTGTATTGAATTAGATAGTTGCGAGTAGTCTTATGAGGCACTTGGCAACGGGAAGGAGAGCGCTAGTTACATTTAGTGCAGCTGATCATATACTGTAACTGATCAAAGAAAGATGCCTGATTTGTCTGTTTGTCAATTTCGTTCCTTTCCTCCACCTCTCTATTACCAGTTTATAAAACCGGCCCCTGTAGTGTAGTCTAAGTGTGATAAGTTTTGTTCATGTATTACAGTGTAAATTTCGTATTTTCATAGTGTAGAGTTTGTTGCCTGTGAATTATCAATTAGCCTGTTATTTATCTGTCCGTCGCATGTCATTCATTGTCTTTGTCTTACTATATGTCTCTGTCCTGCTCAAAGTTTTCTATCTGTTGCACTTATATGAAAAACATGTCATGTCTAGTCACTCGACAACCTTCGTTAGTTTTGCACTCACCAATTATTCTTGTACATAAAAATAGAGCTGAAAATGTAACACTGAGATAGTAGAGAATATATGTCAAAGCTAGAAGCAAGCGTGCACCGCTTGGAGTTCCAAGTTGGTAATAAACTACGATACGCAATATAGAGCAACTCTTATCTTCTTGTCTATCTGGACTTTCCAAACCTGTCTTAGATTTCAGACGACAATGACCGAAGCCAGCTTATAAGCTCGCGATCAGTCTTGTAATATATCACAGGGGCTCGTATTTGAAGTTTTTGGGTGAACTGTTGCTTAGATCATCCAATATCCAAGGTCCATATAGCATTAGATAGTTCCAGCAGAGACTAATAAAGAAGTTTCCAGTTTCTAGGCGCCATTTTGTTGTGGTCCCTCGAGGTACCCATTGTTGCGATAATTTGCACTCATTTTTAGCCCACTTGGGACTTTAGTCCCAGCGGGCTATCGCGTTCACTTTTCGTCCGAATCCAGTTATTTAGGAAGTTTTGAAGACGCTGCAAGCTAATGTCTTGATATTTGGTTTATACATGTATCTAAACTAGACACATTGTCACTGCTCTTAATTGTTGCGTTCAAAAAACCCAATAATCACCGGCAAATATCTGCATTTCATTTCCCTTAAAATGGTGTATTAATGAAGCTAATCAAGCAAGGGGCTGCAGAACTATATGATATTCAATCAAAACTTATGTTTTAAAAATGAGTGCAAATTATCCCAACAATGGGAACTTCGAGGGACCGCCACAAATTGGCGCCTAGAAACTGGAAACTTCTTAGATAAAGATCATCAGACTGGTATTTGGAATTAATCCGACAATATCGGACTGATTGAATCTAACGGCATTACGCTATAGGGACGCACTCACATACCGACATACCGACAAACCGACATAGTATTATCCCATGCATATCTTACAGGCACTTTCATTTCAATCCCGAAATACGCGGCACTCTCGACGATCCCGACATACGCGACATTCAAGATATCCGACGAAAGGTGATGGGATAATAAGGTTTAGATATGTTGGGATAATGAGGTTTTATGCTGGGATAGTGAGGTAAAGATGTGCCAGGATAATGAGGTAATTAGGTGCTGGGATAGTGAGGAACAGGTGCCGGGATAGTGAGGTACAGAGGTGTTGGGATAGTGAGGTATAGAGGTGTTGGGATAGTGAGGTACAGAGGTGTTGGGATAGTGAGGTACAGAGGTGTTGGGATAGTGAGGTATAGAGGTGTTGGGATAGTGAGGTATAGAGGTGCCGGTATAGTGAGGTATAGAGGTGTTGGGATAGTGAGGTATAGAGGTGCCGGTATAGTGAGGTATAGAGGTGCCGGTATAGTGAGGTATAGATGTACTAAGATAGTGAGGTACAGAGGTGTTGGGATAGTGAGGTACAGAGGTGTTGGGATAGTGAGGTATAGAGGTGTTGGGATAGTGAGGTATAGAGGTGCCGGTATAGAGGTGTTGGGATAGTGAGGTATAGAGGTGCCGGTATAGTGAGGTATAGAGGTGTTGGGATAGTGAGGTATAGAGGTGCCGGTATAGAGGTGTTGGGATAGTGAGGTATAGAGGTGCCGGTATAGTGAGGTATAGAGGTGCCGGTATAGTGAGGTATAGATGTACTAAGATAGTGAGGTATAGAGGTGTTGGGATATTGAGGTATAGAGGTGCCGGGATAGTGAGGTATAGATATTCGGGATAGTGAGGTATATGAGATGTCGGGAGTGTCGAAATGTCGGAGTGTCGGGAGTGCTGATTGAATCTAACGGCATTACGCTATAGGGACGCACTCACATACCGACATACCGACAAACCGACATAGTATTATCCCATGCATATCTTACAGGCACTTTCATTTCAATCCCGAAATACGCGGCACTCTCGACGATCCCGACATACGCGACATTCAAGATATCCGACGAAAGGTGATGGGATAATAAGGTTTAGATATGTTGGGATAATGAGGTTTTATGCTGGGATAGTGAGGTAAAGATGTGCCAGGATAATGAGGTAATTAGGTGCTGGGATAGTGAGGAACAGGTGCCGGGATAGTGAGGTACAGAGGTGTTGGGATAGTGAGGTATAGAGGTGTTGGGATAGTGAGGTACAGAGGTGTTGGGATAGTGAGGTACAGAGGTGTTGGGATAGTGAGGTATAGAGGTGTTGGGATAGTGAGGTATAGAGGTGCCGGTATAGTGAGGTATAGAGGTGTTGGGATAGTGAGGTATAGAGGTGCCGGTATAGTGAGGTATAGAGGTGCCGGTATAGTGAGGTATAGATGTACTAAGATAGTGAGGTACAGAGGTGTTGGGATAGTGAGGTACAGAGGTGTTGGGATAGTGAGGTATAGAGGTGTTGGGATAGTGAGGTATAGAGGTGCCGGTATAGAGGTGTTGGGATAGTGAGGTATAGAGGTGCCGGTATAGTGAGGTATAGAGGTGTTGGGATAGTGAGGTATAGAGGTGCCGGTATAGTGAGGTATAGAGGTGCCGGTATAGTGAGGTATAGATGTACTAAGATAGTGAGGTATAGAGGTGTTGGGATATTGAGGTATAGAGGTGCCGGGATAGTGAGGTATAGATATTCGGGATAGTGAGGTATATGAGATGTCGGGAGTGTCGAAATGTCGGAGTGTCGGGAGTGCTGGGAGTGCCGGGTATGTTGGGAATGCCGGATGAGCCGGGAGTGTCGGGTATTTCGGGAGTGCCGGAGTAAATTTGATTAGCTTGACCGAATCACACCTTTTCAAAATTAGTACAACTACATCTGCGAACTTTTTCATCGTATACTGGACTTGAACCAAATTCTTTTCAGGGGAATTTCAAAAGAGGCAACGTCGTCCAGTTGGTATCTCGATCGAGCGGCAAAGCGTTGCAAATTGTACGATCGGCTACAGGAGGACTAGTCGTGGATGGTCTCGGCCCTGAAGGACCTCAGTTCCACCACGGTCGGTTCAATTGGATATTTCGAAAATTAATTTTGTTTTGCGTATGGTAAACATATTCAACATTTTCATTGAATCCAATATACAGTAGAACCTGCTTAATCTGGCTGATCAGTGTAATCCGGATTTCAATCTTATGTGAATATTTTTTATGGATTGTCTATAGATATGTAATATTTTATATTTGATCAGAATTTTCTTACCAGATGAATTTTGTTGGTCTCAAAGTACCTGAATCGAGCGGGTTCTACTGATGGCCCTTCAAAGTTGATACGGAGTTTTTTATTTCTCGGAGTTTTTCAGAGTCTCGATCCATCGAAAGGTTAAGTGGGCAGAACCATCATTTGCTAATTTTCTTTATCTAAAACATCTAAACTGTACAATACCAAACACATGCAGTCGAAAATGGCATATTATCTCCAGGGTCACATGCCCTATCATTTTGTGAATATTTGGGAATGTCATTCTTATTGATATCATATCCAAAGTCTGAGTCAAAGACTAAACAACACTATGCTAACTTTTCTTTTGATTGACTGGCGTTTATAAGGACACAAGAGCAAAACTTACTGAAGGTCTCTTCTACTCGATTATTAACTTGCTCCAGTTCATAATAGAAAAATTAAAATGTTTAATAAGCGCATTACTATTACATAATGATAATTATCGATAAAAGCAAGATGCATAAAAAGATTGCTATACATATATCAGCCGCAATGTAAATTCCTAATAATTCATCTTAATTCAATTTAATCCAATCGGAATTAGTTGTACCGGTTTGTCACATGTTTGTTGTACTTGTAAATGTCAATGCGTCAATATATATATATATATATATATATATATATATATATATATATATATATATATATATATATATATATATATATATATATATATATATATATATATATATATATATATATATATATATATATATATATATATATATATATATATATATATATATATATATATATATATATATATATATATATATATATATATATATATATATATATATATATATATATATATATATATATATATATATATATATATATATATATATATATATATATATATATATATATATATATAAAGAGAAAAAAGTAAATTCTGAAACCCGTGTCATGAGGTGAGGTGTTTGTATTTTAAAAAGTAAAGAGCCGACTGTAAACAATCTGACACGGGTTTCAGAATTTACTTTTTTCTCTTTATTTTGACTTTCGGGGATGGCATCACGATTTGATGAGAAACAATGTATCAACTTTGAAGGGCTGAATTGATGCCAAACTTTTCATCATTGCCAAATTGGTAAAGGTCACCGATTAAGACTTACCTATTTTTCTGTAGAGCCACGACTTAATCTTGGACTGTATTATATATTATTTAAACAGCTCACTGGACGGTTAAAGTTTCCGCCAATTACCGAGTTCAACTTACGAATAACGACAACTACCTGTCGATCCTGAATGGATTTACCGTTGTGAGGGATTATGTAAGTGACCGTATATTTTTGTTACTACGTGTGGGTCAAAGTACGATGGCCCATTCTTTCTTCATCAGTAGCCAAAATGTAGTCACTTAGCTATTTAATAGAATACTGGGTAGACTTCTCTTACTTGTTGGTCAACTCAGTAAATTTTACTCAAATTCCATTTGGGAAAACCCTTTTCCCTGACTTGGTATCAGGTGAAATAAGAGAAATATCTATCGTCCTAACACTACAACAGCAGAGTTCAGGTCACCTGAATGACAAACTCAGTGGTTCACTTCGATAAATATCCTTTTGTTTCAGCCACAAGGAACGATCCCGGGTGGAGAAACGGTGTTGAAATTGAACTGTGCCGAGGAATCGTTTTTGATGTTGGAAGGCAATCTCTATCCTGGCCAATATATTGGCATATTACCCGATGGAACTTTGAAATCGGCACAAGCCTCTGGCCGAGATGTTCATTCCCAATTCGAAGTCCGTCTCATTGTAAGTTGAACCGTGATCACGTATGTTGAGCCGTGATCACACGGATCAGAGCATGGGTCAGGCTCGAGCCAAATTTGGTCCGTGCCTGATTAGAGTAAACAATGCTCGAACAAAGCGAAGTGGGTCATTTCCGGTACCAGTGTGCAATTCAAATGCAATCATTGGTCTAGTGCTAAAATTTGGCTCGGGCCCGGTCCGAAGTTTTGGTTTGGCCAAATTTGGCCCGGGCCAATCAGGCTCGGGCCCATTTGGTACCCGTGTGAACAGTTTTCCCGGACCAAAAACGCTCGTGTGATCTCGGCTTTGGTCAAGTGCAGTAGCCACGCCACCTCTTAACTTGAATCCTCCCGAACCAAATTATTAGCTTACTCACCCGTAGGAGCATTCCACTACAGCTTAAAAGATATATCTCGTTTCTCCTAGTTGGCCGGGTCTTTTTATTTACTGCAATAAGATTTGTTCATTTCTATAGCTGCCTGGTCTGTTATTGTTAGTTTGATTATGATTTGAAAAATAATGTACAGGGTAGTTAGGCGGTAGGCCGGGTCAACTTATTATAAAGCTCAGCGGACACGAGAGACAAGGTATCAACTTTTTAGCTCCGCTGTGACCGAAGGTCAGCGGAGCTAATGAGTTAGGGGGGTGAGCCGTCGTCGTCCGTCCGTTCGTTCGTCCGTGCGTCTGTCAACTTTTTCTTCAAATTGCTACTAGTCCTACAGTTTTAATCAGATCAATTCCAAATTACGTATGAATGTTCTATGGAAAAAGGCCTATAAAGTCAGAGTCATGAGTCATTTTTTATTCATCCACCAGGGGGCGCCCCTGGGGGTGTTTCTATGCTTTCAAATTGCTATTAGTCCTACAGTTTTAATCAGATCGAGTCCAAATTTGGTATGAATGTTCTATGGACCAATACCTACAAAGTACAGAGCCCTTTTGGATTTGGCCACAAGGGGGCACCTCTAGGTTTGCAGCTTCTATTTCTTCAAATCACACAGCAGAGCTATATAAGCCGATAGGCTCCTTGTTTGCCTCATCTTATGTCTGTAAAAACTATGTTAAACTCCTATATTGTATCTTGCATGACATAATGATGAAAAATAAATTAAATTATATTATAATCCCTAGAAAAGACTTGAAGTTGTTTAACTGCGTTTTCTTATTGTGACCAGGTCTTCACACCCACTTTATTTTTTAAATCTTTTATTTTTTGAATACTAATCAAGACATCCTTTACAGTTCTCTTGTACTCCAATGAACCAAAAGAATATAATTTTAATCAACATTTGTTAAATTTCATCAGCTCCCAAATGTTCCAAATCAAGCAAATATATCATCTATGGGGATGAAACCCCATGGCCAGTTTCACGAAAAGGATTAATGCTTGAATCCGTATTCTCTTGAGTTTAAAAAATGCTGATAAACCATGTAGAAATAAGTAGAAAACTTGTATCAAATGGGGCCACACTCGCAAAATCTATGAAATATTTACCATAATTGTATGATTTCTTTTTCATATTTCCAGTATTCGAAATAAATTTCCCCACATCCCATGGTTGTTACGCCGGTGTGTATCGTAAATAATTTGATGGTCATCAATTTGCTGAAGCGTGTAAAAAGAAGCGTCAACGACTGTGATTTATCTACAATGTTTGTGCGAATGGGACAATATATCTCTATAACAGCACGTGAAAGCAGACTCCTCCTAATTCTACTTAATCAGAACCGGTGATAGTTAGGTGATGATTCGAGTTTGACAATCAACGTCTTGAATTCATATTATGCATTGAAATGGTGCGCAGCTTTGCGGTGTTCGAGTTAAGTGATTATTCGACTTCAAATTGATTCAAGTTAATCAGAGTTTGACGTATTTCACTGGGTACTCTAGCTGCTGGAGTCTCTGCTGTATCACTGCAGTGATATGGTATATACTGCCGCCTGCCTGTCTCAAGATATGCAGTCATCGCGATACACCCCCCCCCCCCCCCCCGATACACCGCCATACCCGCTATACCGCCAAAATCACGAATCCCCGATGTTGGCGGTGTATCGAGATATGACTGTAATTTTTGTTAACTCCATAGGCTTCTGTTCTCGTCTGCTAAACTACCGCTACTAGATATCAGTTGTTGTCTGGCGAACACCAGTTTGAATACAATATAGTGGACCTCTGTAGTATCCTCGCCCCGCTTGTCAATCATATTAGCATGAGCATGTGCAGTCTGCCGAGTCGGAAATAAAACAGTTGTATTCTGCACATCAAACGAAAAGGTCATCTCTCATTCTCTCTGCATCGAAATGATTTCTACTTTGGAACTCCAAGATCTCCACATTTGGTGCCGTGACCAGGATCGCTGAGAAAATGCCCGAAGACAATAGGAGACGACTTCTACGCTTACGAGGTCCCTATCGGAGCCCGATTACAAAAACGAAAGACAAGATACAAATCATTCTATACAGCAAGAAGATTATCCGAAACAGATTACGGACTCCGTACGTTCAAAAAGTCGACAAACTCATAGCATTAGATGACAGCATACTCCATTTAGCGATGCTGAAATGGAAGAATTTCTCACCACATCCGACGATTACAACACAGAATTGGCCGAACAAGGACAATTTTTCAATTAAGAATCGAGAAGTAAGGCTACTGCAGTTCTCCAACTCAATTAAACTCAGGATGTAAACGAACAGTGAATCTTCCGAAATAAACTCTTACATAAGAGAAAATGATGTTCGATGGGAACATTTTGGACTGGGTGGAATTCTATGAGGCATTCAACTCCGCCGTGTCATCCGATCAAAAGCTTATCCAATGTACAAAAATCCAATACTTGAAAGAATACTTATATATCCGTATGATTTCGTTTTTCTTCTCTTCATTTTCATCTTATTTATTTTTCTTTCTTCTCTTGGGCTGCATTCTTTTGTATAAGCTAACTGTTGCTTCAAAGCGGTCCTACATTTTTAATGTATTTTCTTACACATTAATTTTGTAAAAATTATACTTGTAAATAAATCATATCATATAGGCCTATAGTCAAGGTCCAACTCGAAGGAGAAGCGACCCACGTGATCAACGGACTTGTGTTAACAGAGGGAAATTATGGACATGCCATAGAACGACTTATCGACAGGTATGGTCAGAAACATATCATAATCATTGCGTACATGCGGGCATTGTGGGAATTAGGAAAACCGTTGAACAACTACAATTCGTTGAGAGAATTCTATGATAAGTTAGAATCATACATTCGTGCGCTGAAATCACTTAACAAACCGGAGGAGGATACTGCAGTAATTCAGGAACGAAAAACATCTACGTACCGATCAACAGATTACACGTCAACGCGGTGGCAATATTATTTGACTAATTACAGATTTACGGGTCTCACTATATTAAAAAGAAAATTGAGGCTGAAAATAGATCCGAAAACATGTTATTTTGTTATTCGTCAGAACGTCAGAAAAATTCGCTATTTTCCGAAAAATCGCTATTTTTGATTTATTGGTTTCATGTTGGTTTCTACTCCTCTATCTCTCTTTGGTCAATTCGCTGTTTTTACGGAAAATCCCTATTATTCTCCTTATTAATGTTTGTCAGAACCTGCAGTTTTTACTACACCCGTAACTGAACTTTCCGGAGGGGGCTTTTACTCTAGAAAATTGAGAAAGGCTCTTTCCCCAGCGAATATAAAGGGGTACGTACATCATTGATCACTGACTTACTAGCCTCATCAGCTAAGAAAAGAGTGAAACTCAATTTCAATATCCCGGTACAATATATAATTTATTCAAATACGATTTATGTATGATTCGTCCATTTGATTTACAACAATCTGGGCATGTCAATTTTCCCCTCGGTTTTCTCCTGACCCCAACACATCTATAGCGAAACTACTTAACCTCACAGTCTTCATCGTCGCAGCATATCATTTTCCCGAACTCTGCCTGAAAATGTAACAAAATAACTTAATGTCACAGTACAGAGTTCCTTGAATCACGATGCTAAACAGATACAGTAATGGTACTGGCAGTCACTGTAACAATTTTGTTTAAACCAAATGAGCAAATTGATTGTCTTGTTGTTTCAATTTATCCTTTAATATTTTTCTCAAATGGGTACCCCAAATTAACAAACTATGAATTATTGGGTATCAAGTTTGAAATTGATTCAGTAAAATCCTTAACCCAAATTTGGATTATGATACATTACAATCGACTGTTTAAAAATGCAAGCACATTCCTTTCTACATGAACACCAAATTTGAAATTTAGACAAGAGTTGTCCTTTCCAATAGTTAACTGCAATCAAATTACTAACCAGTCATTTGGCCTTCGTCGTCAACCTTCCCTTCCTTTTTTCTTTGGCATGGCCAGATTGTCGAACCATCCATAGCCGAAACAAAATATTGCTTCATTGAAATCCCTTCTAAAGATATGAGATATAAGACTTTTGGCAGAAAAATAAAATGCTGAAATGCTTTTATCAAACTTAAGGTAAATCTCACCTGGCTCTGGTTGGTGAATGATATCGTTAACAATTGGAGGATCCGGTTGAGTTTCGATTTCTGAAATATCCAAATGTCAATGCTATTTCTTAATAATTCCTTTTAAATCTTACACATAATCTCATACAGAACTTTTTTTACATACCTTTTAAATGATTCCACAAAGCGTCCGATAAATTGGAACTGCCATTCCCGATACAACAGTCTCGAATAGTATGCTGGCCGTTCGCCCTCCAATTCTACCAGCTGCTTCTTTGAACTGCTTCAAAGAAACAGTTAAAAGTGATTGCCTCTGCAAAAGCACCTTTAACAGCTTCTGGGGCCTTACTGCAATACTCTCTCGGTATGTCTTATTTACATGAGACATTGATGTCTTGATATATTGTAATAACTGTAAAAAATTTCACAAAATCCATACCTCCCAGAAGCACAGCAGTAAGGTATGAACTGCGATTGGAACACTCTTCCAGAAAAGTTTCGAATTCCATCTGTATTCGGTATTTGATGAAATGGGCACATTGGCACCCCTGGAAAAATGTCGTTCAACTAACATTTCGTGCCAATCTTAAGCGTGTAATAACTCTTCATTGGGCTGGAGCGGCATATTCGATTGCAGCTGCAAAGTAGGTGACGCGTGAAAGTTTTTCTGGATTAGCGACCCAGCAATCCCAAACAGTGAGTTCGAAGTCTATCGATTCAAAGTTACGGAGCCGTAAGCTCACCGTTCATTCTAAATGCTACTGTTAAAAAACATTTGATGAACTTTGATTCCGATGCCTCCCGTGTTTTGGAAAGCGATGGTCGATAATATCATCACGGGTGTAAACTCGGAGACCGAAGTGTTGGACTTCTACCGAAAGCCAACCGGATAAATAATGAATTGATGGAACTTAAGGGAAGTTGATTTTTTGCACATTTTGCTCGAACTTGAATAAAATGTCATCTTAAAAATTTGTTGCAGGTCGGTGGTCGAAAGTGCTCGCTTTGGCCATAACGAAGGAGCAAATAATACAGGAACATAATCTAAATTCGGCGAGAGGATCGGAAAGTGATAGTGACATTGATGAACAAGTGGAACTCCGAAATATTTTTGGGGCTGAAAGCTCGGCAGTCGCTTATCGCGCCGCCAGTAGGGAATTGCCGGTGAGATGTCCCCTCGGTTCAACTTCAATTTTGGCTATTTCTAGTTGAAGAAAATTGTAGTTTTTAAATTTTTGAAAAAAACGACGTTTCGATCTCACCCTGGAGATCATCGTCAGGGTGACCTGACGATGATCTCTAGGGTGAGATCGAAACGTCGTGTCTTTTGTATATTTTAGATTCAATAAATAAATTCTGGGTTTTAAATTCTTTTAATCTGTAAATAGTGGGATTTTATCTTATTATAGGGAGGGTGTTTATGCAAAATTTTAGGAAGTCATAGATAAACACATTTCACTAAGCTTGTAGAGGTCATCAATGTTATCTCAGTCTGAAAGGAACAATTTAAAGAATTTTTGGTCAGAAAGTGAATGGAACTCTTTCCGGATCCACCAATAACCTAACGCCCCGCAAACGACATCGCCTAGATCCACGTCGAGATGTACCAAATAGACTTGTTGTGATTCAGGATTGCATTAACCTATATTCCTATAAGATTAAGCGTAAATGCCACTGAGAAAGTGTGGTTCCATTGTTTTTGAAATGGGACTTGTCTACGGGAATGTAAAGCCGGAATAAATGCCAAGCTATTTCAGAATTTTTTATGGGGCCAGATGTTTTCGATATCAATATTTAGACCACGCTTGTATTTTTCCTGCTGATATGTATTTCAGTATTTTCTGTGTCTCGGATTAATAATAGATGTGGAAGAAAATCTAGGTAATGCGAATGTTCGATTCCAGATTTGAATCCGATTCCGTTTTATACATCTGATTTTTAGTCCGATTCCGTCTTTTACGTAGTACTCGTGGACCCGGAAATAAATGGTATGAACTGTCAAATTAGAAATTAATTCTAAGGCCCTAATTCGAAATCGCAAAAAAGTAGGTATCAGACAAAAAACTAAAGCAGTCAAATCAGTTGACACTACTAGTGAGTTGCCATGTATAGTCACATTGTCAATTCATTTCACACACACCCTCAGGCACAGAGTCTGAGATTAGATGACAGAAAATGAAACTGCTAAAGTTAGTTTCGTCGCCATAGAGTAGACACTGCCCCAATGATGTTGTAGTTTTTTAACTTGGATTGGAGCGACTGTACATAAGGTGTCCCTTATGGTTATGTGCCTAACCTTGTCCTTACCATAAAAACTTACTTTTATTTTATTACACTACTAGCCCCATGCAATTCAATTGGAAAGTGACCTATAAACTGCAGTTTGATATTCATTTTTAGATCAAATCAACAGGATTCATTAAATCAAATATCGTAATGTCCTATCCACCTCCGTCAACCGGATATTCAGGCTATCCACCTCCTGCCGGACAGCCAGGGTATCCACCGCCGACTGCAGATCCAGGGTATCCATCATCCGGAGGACCGCCGGGATATCCACCACCACCAGGCGCATACCCGCCCATGGAACCACCTCCAGCCTATACACCACAAGGCGCACAAGCACCACCGCCTCAACAGAAAACCATTTACGTTCAACAGAAAAAATCAAAGGTCGGTTATAACTAAAAGCCGTACAAAAGAACACTCTCAATAATTGTTTAACAAGTTGCTGATATCTTTGAATATATTTCGGCAGTTGCTATATTTACGTCATTCCCTCAAATGACATTCAATAATTCCCTGTGAAATCAATTTAGTGGAGCTGCTCTACTTGAGGTTTAAAAGGGGTTGCCACCCCTTTCATGTTTACATCCACCACTCTGAGAATCAGCCACCCCTTATATCTTCTGTCCCTACCAGAGTTACTGACAATATGTTATCAATGTTGATAATGCTTTGAAATATATTGAGCTGAAAAAAAGAAGATAACATCAAAATTAAATTTAAATTTTCTGTAGTTTTTTGGCTGATCAAAAGCCTTGCTACTTCAGCGGTCATGATGCCAGAATGCAGTCCTTAGAATACCAGCTTACGGAGAACACTGAGCCTAACCTGACGTTACGATACCTTAGCCATATTTTAACACCGCGTTAAATCTACACTAGATTCATAGAATTTTTTATTCTTTTCTAGGGACTCTTCGGATCACTGATGCAAGACCTCTCTCAGGGGGTTGATTCACTTTCAAATGATTTTCACAAATACAGTTCCGATAATGGCGGCATATTTGTAAGTTTTTAAGTCAGATTTAGAAAGAGATGAAAATATAATTATTATTGTCTTTGGCCTGGTTCCACAGTCGTGAGTTAAGGTTTGACCCCGAGTTAAAACATTGAAAATGAACTAATCTTAACTCAGAGTTAACTCTTACCCACAACTATGGAACCGGATCTTGTAGTTTAGTCTACCGGTATGTGTGATTGGATGTTCATTGAAAAATATTTTCAGAAAAATTTCAACAACGGCAACGTCGTCCAGTTGGTATCTCGATCGAGCGGCAAAGCATTGCAAATTGTACAATCGGCTGCAGGAGGACTAGTCGTCGATGGTCTAGGCCCTGAAGGACCTCAGTTCTACCACGGTCAGGAAATTCATGCGAAAACATTCAACATTTTTATTGAATCCGATGTATAGTTGAATCTGGTTAATCTCAATGATCAGTCTAATCCGGATTTCAATCTTATTTGAATATCATTTATGGTCCATCTGTTGATATGTAAGATTTGATGTCTGTGTGATCAGATTTATTGTTAACCATATGAATTGTGTTGATTCTAAAGGATCTGGATTGAGCGGTTTCTACTGTAATTGATGCCAGATTGTCCTCTTCGTTTTCAACAACAGAAGAGATTTTTCATCATTGCCTAATTCGCATTTGATGAAGGTCACCGATTAAAACTTACCTATCTTTCTGTAGAGCCACGACTTAATCTTGGTCTGTATTATATATTTAAACAGCTCACTGGACGGTTAAAAGTTTCTCCAATTACCGAGTTCAACTTATAAATAACTGCAACTACCTGGCGATTGTGAATGGATTTACCGTTTTAAGGAATTATGTAAGTGACTGTAAGATTTTGTTACTACATGTGGTCTTACACATTTGTATAAACACATTAGCCTTGGGTCAAAGTATGATGGCCCATTTTTTCTTCATCTGTAGCCAAAATGTGGTCACTTAGCCATTTAGTAGAATACTGGGTAGACACCTCCTTACTTGTTGGTCAACTGCATTTTCCATTGTTTGGAAAACCATTTTCCCTGATTCGGTATCGGGTGAAATATGAGAAATATCTACCATCAGGTCACCCTAATGACAAACTCAGTGGTTCACATCGATAAGTATCCATTTGTTTCAGCCACAAGGAACGAATCCGGGTCCAGAAACGCTGTTGAAGATGCACTGTGCTGAGGGATCGTTTATTATGTTCGAAAGCACAATCGATCCTGGCCGACATATTGCCATATTACCTGATGGAACTTTGAAATCGGCGCAAGCCTCTGGCCGAGATGTTCATTCTCAATTTGGAGTCCGTCTCATTGTAAGTAGATCTAGCGCAGTAGCCACTTCTTAACTCGAATTCTTCCAAACCAAATTATTACCTTACTCGCTCAAAAGTTGCTGCCAATTGATTCGAGGTAGGAAGGAGTCCAGTAAAGCTGAAAAGAATAATATCTTGTTTCTCCTAGTCGGTCAGGTCATTTGCAATGAAATGTGTAATTAGTTCTATATTTCTATAGCTGCCTGGTCTGTTATGGTTAGCTTGATTATGATTTAAAAAAAACTATAATTGCCGTAACTAATAGAATGATAACCACACTCAAACGTGGTGAACGGATAATAAGAGAAAAACCTACTATCTACAGATTAAAAGAATTTAAAATCAAGAATTTATTTATTCAATCTAAAATATATAGAATACACGACGTTTTGATCTCACCCTAGAGATCATCGTCATTAATTTATTTATATATTTCCAGTATTCTCCACATCCCATGGTTGTGACGCCGGTGTATCGTAAATAAACTTGATGGCCATCAATTTGCTGAAGTGTGTACAATGAGGTGTCAACGACTGTGATTTGAATTAACTGGCGCATGGCAGCCTAATAGCATATATCTGATGTATTTGTAACCGCTGGTAACTAATTCACTATTGTGAACGGGACAATATATGTCTATAACATTAGACAGACAACTACTCTGTAGACTCCTCCTTATTCTAATTAATTGGGGCGCACAAAGTTAGGTGATAGTTCGAGTTGGACAATCAACTTTCCGTATTCTAATTAATTGGGGCGCACAAAAGTTAGGTGATAATTCGAGTTCGACAATCAACTTTCACGGATCCAGGGCCATTCGGTGACTACATCACTCTGAAAAAAGGGCACCAACTTTAAAAAAGGCCAGTATTAATGCCCAGCGAGCGAGTTTGAGTGCCATTTATTGGTATCATGCCACTAAATTTGCCTTCACATTCAATTTGCTTGTGCCTTTTTAGATTTTTGGTGAAATTTGCCCTTTTTCGATTAGATTGATAGAACAATAATGTTTTTTAGAAAAGTGCCCTTTTGAGTAAAGGAAAATGCCTTAGATTGCTTTTTTTGATTTTGGGCAATTTATTTTCATTCACATTTTGCTTTAGTCCTAGTACAGAAAGGCAATTATTTTTTATGGCGCACAAATTGTGTGCCCTTTTCTTTACATTTTTCCCGAAACAAAAATTTTTCAAGGGCATTTGAAAACTGCGACTACCGCACGTGCTGCATGTGCGATAGTCTGGATCCGTGCCTGACTTTGAATTCATATTATGCTGAAGTGGTTCGAAGCTTAGTTAAGTGATTATTCGACTTGAAATAGATTCATGTTAGGTGGAGTCTGACCTATTTCACTGGGTACTTTAGCTGCTGGAGTCTGCTATATCACTGGTATATACTGCCTGCCTGTCTCAATGTATTATAGATATTTCTTGTTAAGTCCATAGAGGCTTCTGTTCTCTTCTGCTAAATACTTGCGCTGCTATATCAGTTGCTGATACCGGTAGTACGTGATTTATTCACATTTCGTAACAAAACAATACAATTTCTCGGAATAAAAGCTGCTTATATAATTCAATAATGTATTTGTAATAGTGATCTGATATCTTGTGAGTAATTGATTCACTAAAGAAACTTCAGTGCTGGTGCTTGTGGTGTAATTTGCTTAATTAATGCAACTATTTTTCCTGTCTCAGATTTAACTTAATGTTATTTATGGTGCTATAGATAAATAAATTGATAGTTTTAATCTATTATGAAGTTTGTTATTCTGGAATCGATATATTTTTCAGCGTCCTGTTTCACTGAGAAACCTTAGTGTCAGTGGTATATCGCTAACGCGACCCCTGGTGGTTCACGCGAGCTCTTTAGTATAGGCAGTATACGGAGCTCCGCGAACCGGCCATTCTCAGGCATGAGTGGCTTAGAATGGGACCACAAAATGCTTAGCTTTTAGTCGAGTTACATGTAACTTGTAACATTATATATGATGGGCAGTCAGCCCCTGATATTGCATATAACCTGTTCTTCATAGTGAAACGTAAGTGAATATTTGTAACACCCTGTAACGCTATATGAAACACTAGTAACTAAAAGTGAAAAATCTGTAACGCTATGTAACACACTGTAACAAGGGTGTAACAGGCTGTAACGCCCTGTAACACCATGTGAAACCCCTGTAACTAAAAGCGAAATATGTGTAACGCTATGTAACACCCTGTTACAGGGCGTTACAGCCTGTTACACCCTTGTTACAGGGTGTTACATAGCGTTACACATATTTCACTTTGAGTTACAGGGGTTTCACATGGTGTTACAGGGCGTTACAGCCTGTTACACCCTTGTTACAGGGTGTTACATAGTGTTACAGATATTTCACTTTTAGTTACTAGGGTTTCACATGGTGTTACAGGGCGTTACAGCCTGTTACACCCTTGTTGCAGTGTGTTACATAGCGTTACACATATTTCACTTTGAGTTACAGGGGTTTCACATGCTGTTACGTGGCGTTAAAGGGGTTTCACAAGGCGTTTCGAAATAGCGTTACAGGGCATTACAGCCTGTTGCACCCTTGTTACAGGGTGTTACATAGCGTTACACATATTTCACTTTGACTTACACAGGGGTTTCAGACTGTTACTGCATTAGGATATTTGCATTCTTTGACAGTTTCGCAAAGTAGATTGTATGAGGTTACAGGGCGAAAATATCCTTTTGGCTTTCCAAAAATGAAGTACGACCTAATGTTACATGTTACTTGTAACTTGATGGGAAGTTAAGTATTTCTCTGTCCCATTTTAAGCCTTATATATTCTCAGGACTGGGTGAACGTCCTGTTATTTACATTTTTTGCCTTGGTATTTTGTTTGTTTGTATGGTTTCACTTAAAAAGTCCAGAGATTCCCCGGGAGTGACTTATTCGCATTTATCCTGAATTGAATGTGCCATGGTGCTAAATACAACGAGCTTGCTGCTATTTTGGAATTAGACTAAGTGGAACTCAATTTAATCACTATCACTCAAGTTGTCTCTATTTCAATAGTTCCAATTTGTATTTGGGAATAAATTGGGATTCGAGCCCAACACGTTAGTATGGGAATTCCCTCTATCACGTGACGGAATTCTGACCATTGGTTGGCTTGCACGCTGAACGAGGAAACCCCCTACTACTATTCGCGAGTTTAAAGGCAAAAGGTTGAAAGCCTGTTTTGGTCGATGGCGAGTGACGTCACTAGTACAAATTCCGAGCGGTTCGAATCCCACAATACGCCAAAATCACTACGGCCGCTCTGAGCGCACATCGCATTTCAACGTTGCCGTTTAATAATTGTAAAATAACTAATAATAGTTTAAGTTTTATAAGGGTTAGAAGTACATTGTATTTACTGCTAGTGTATGTATATATCATGTACGGTTGCGAGAAATCCCTGCCCTAGTTAAACAGTAAGTCCACTAAATCTTTAAATTTTAAGTTGTTTAATGAAACTATTATTGTTTTAAATTGTTAAAACTGCAAACTATGGTTGTCGAAGATGCACCTTCTTCACATCCTTTGAAATCCTAGATAGCATCGCTGTCGGCAAAGACCTTCAGGTCTGTCTTCAACGGCACATCGCTTTGGAACAAGCGACTACTGTGTTATCAAATCTGAACTAGGTAAAAAAATGTTCCCCAAAAATAAAGACAAGTAAACGGATTAATTTGAGGTTTGAATGTTTTTGTTTATTTGTTGGTTCAAATCGAACCCTCGTCATCCTGATCTCCATAAATCTAAGAAAAGTATTCGCACACTTAAAACAATAAAATACGAGCAATAAGCAATAACATCAGACTGGAGTAAGTAACTTTACTTAATTCACAGATACAATCCTACACAAAACAATAGCTATTCAGTGGCGGATCCACCCCTCTATTTTTACCGATGTAGCCGCAAATCTATGCGTTACTGAGTAAAAACCGAATGAAATCTTTCTATTAAGTAATGCTCAGAATGCACCTGCTTGCATCTATTTTTCCAAAAAATTTTTAGGAAGGGTCTTCGCGTTATCGGTGCTTGCTCTGGAATGGCTTACAGCCATCTGTTGTTGCTTTCATTTGCCCCCCCCCCTTCAAAATGCTGGATCCGCCCCTGAGTGCAGACAAAATGATCGACAAAGACATACAGAACTCTAAAACAACAGTTAACAATTTAAGCAACGATAGACAAAACAGATAGCTGATTACTTTACAAACCTGTTGTCAGAACCTTAATTATTTTTACATGTACATACAGAGGACTGTTAACAATTCAACCAATGAAATTGCGATAGAGATACAGAACATACAGCTTTAACAGTAAACAATGCAACCAATGAAATTGCGATAGAGATACAGAACATACAGCTTTAACAGTAAACCATGCAACCAATGAATTGCGATTAACTAAGACCTACGAGCAATTATCAAGTTTGATAATTGCTCGTAGCTAAGACATACAGGACAAACAGGACTAACTTAATTGCGATAGACATACAGGACATACAGGATTAACAGTAGACAATTCAACCAACGAATTGCGATTAACTAAGACATACAGGACTAAACCACAGGACATACAGGACTAACAGTAGACAATTCAACAACCAATGAATTGCGATTAACTAAGACATACAGGACATACAGGACTAACTTAATTGCGATAGACATACAGGACTAACAGTAAACAATGCAACCAATGAATTGCGATCGCGATCACAAAGACATACAGGACAAAACCACAGGACATACAGGACTAACAGTAGACAATTCATTAACCAATGAATTGCGATTATTTAAGAAATACAGGACTAACTTAATTGCGATAGACATACAGGACATACAGGATTAACAGTAGACAATTCAACCAACGAATTGCGATTAACTAAGACATACAGGACTAAACCACAGGACATACAGGACTAACAGTAGACAATTCAACAACCAATGAATTGCGATTAACTAAGACATACAGGACATACAGGACTAACTTAATTGCGATAGACATACAGGACTAACAGTAAACAATGCAACCAATGAATTGCGATCGCGATCACAAAGACATACAGGACAAACAGGAATAAACCACAGTAAATTGCGATAAAAAAGACATACAGGACTAACTGCAGTAAATATATAGGGCCTTAGGAATGCAAAATTCATTCATTTTGTCATTTGTAAACATTCCACAACTTATTTCATTATGTCATTTCCAGTTTTCAAAGGGAATTTTCTTAACTTCAGATGCCTCGAGGACATAGAGCACTATAAACACCAGTGCATATACATCGCTTCTTAACCTTATATATAATCGAGTAAATATATAGGTGACTAAGTGACGGTCATTATAGGCTTCTACGTTCACCATGGGAAATGAAAATATTTCTAACGTCAGGGATTCATTCGAAACCCGATCAATAATATTCTATACAAACTATTTAGGAAATCGGGTCACAATGAAAACAAAACCACCTGATATGTTCAGGAGGAGCCTCATTGATTGGAGCACATTTCCAATGATACCATCTATGGCAATTATCACATTCAATTGAGAATGTGGACTTTTTCTTAGGATTAGCATTGCAGTTTTTGTGGCAGACAGGGCAGGTTTCAGCAACTAACCGAGAAGGGGTTTTTTCAACTTTTGATGACAAAAGATTATCTAGTTTCAATTTTGCTAGGTTTTGGAGGCCTGCATTTCCAGGTTGATCTATAAGAATTTCTAATTCTTTTTCAGAATTGGAATTATTGATTTCTGTAATAGGAGAACTGTTGAGATAATCATCTCTATTATTATAATCGATTACAATAGATTTTTTCTTATGATGATTATGTTCAATACGAATGTGCTTTTGAAGGAATGTTTCACTTGCATATGAATTAATAACCCCATCTGCCCAACAAATAGCACATGAGATAGGTTTCAAAGATGAATGAGAAGTGGATATGTGCCTATCTAGTTCCCTGCGACATGAACAAAGATATGGAGGATTTATTTTGTCTTTAATACAAAAGGAACAGACAATACTTTTTTCAAATAAAACAGACTTCGAGTCATTTTTAACAACTGGTATTGACTTAATATCTTTTGGTTTGGTATCTTTTGATTTTTTTGGTAAGGATGATTTATTCTGACTTAAAATATCTGCTGAAAATTCGATATCATTGCCAGGATCTGGATCAGTGGAGTCTATGGTTTCAATTTCTGATATTTTAGCTTTTTTACCTAGTTTGATAGCAGCATTTTCAACCATAGCAGAAAAGGATACACCTCTGTTAGCAGGTCTAATTATCTTTCGCCCTCCGTGTCTTGCATTCTCAGCATCTTTAGGCATTGTAACCTTAGGACAGTAAGGGTCTATCACTTCAAGTTCAGGAAGGTTTATGGCAACCTGATTGTCCTTGATTGGACCCTCAGCACGCCTATGAGCCATATTGTGAGGTTGTCGTTTGGCAGGTCGTCCGCTTATTAACTTAATTCCACAGTGGCTTTCATTATGTAAAATACTTAGAATGTGCCCTTTCCGAGCAGCATTGATATCATTCGAGCTAGCAATGTGGGAATGATCTTTTAACTTATCAATGAGGGTAGATGAAACAGAAATATTTTGTCGAGTAAAATTGTAAGTTGGCAGAGGCTCCACAATGTGGAATTTATATGCATCAATTAAAGCCTTCGTTGTGGTTATATTGTTTTTTTGGGCAAAACAGGCAAAAAGATGTTTGCAAAAATATGGTTGTCCAATCATTATAAAAGCTTCACAAGTACATATACCTAGTTTCAAATTGATTAAATGGCAATTACCATCTACGTATGAAAGACAATTTTCAGGAACGATTGTAATAACGTAATTGAATAAGATACGACTGGATATTGAATCTAAATTTCCTATGTACCTTCGGCATTTTTTTGAAATGTCATATGAATGTTCCTCGGATATTGATACTTTATCGGGGAATCTTTCTTCTAAAACATCAAGCTGATTGAATGTATATTGAGTATCACCATTGAAAAAATTATCATTATCTTCTAACCTATTTAAGTTCTTTCGTGAAGAACTCTTCACAACAAACCAATTAGTTTCTTCATCATATTTTAAAATCTCATTATTCTGTAATAAATCAAAGGCTCTTTTGCAACACTTTTCTATCTTTTCAAGGTGACGTATATTCTTAACTCGTTGGTCAAGTTGCTTAAATTGGAGATTGTTCATATTTGTCGCTTTGATCTCATCATTAAAAACATTTTCAAACAGTAATCGTACAAAAGATGATATCAGTTTATTTAGGTGTCCACTTAAGTAGACATCATCTATTTGTTTGAATTTGCGCTCAGTAATATTATCAGTTAATAGCAAAGGGTTATTTCTGTTAGATTGGTCTGACTGATAAATTGATTCAGCATTGAATGCATCAGACCAAATTTGGGAATTAAACCAATTCTTCTTTAGGTAATCAATAAATAATGTTTTTGTATCTTGCGACATAAGGTCTAAAGAAATATCATTCTCAATAAAACTAATAAATGAATTGGCTATATCAGTTCTAGAGGAAGCATCCCATGATCTCATAATGCATTTGAAACCAGTTTCTAGAGGCTTGCAAAATAAGCGAAGTTCTTGATTTTCATTCATGAAGCGACGAATACACTGCAGGACATGAAAATTACATAGTACTGATTTAAGATTATTGTCAGATGCTCCTTGCTTTAGACTTGCATCTTTATCATGTTGTACAAAAGGACAAAATCTAGATGTTGATGAACATGGCTTGATTCTGAAAAAACCATTGCCATCATTAAATATATAGAATTCAGATGGATGATTACATTTTTCGTCTTTACATGGTGTATTGGCTAGAACTAACTGGATGGTAGTTGCATGAGTAGCCCCCCCTTCATCACTACTAATTGATGCAGCAGCAATACGTCCTTCATTTTTGTTGTCTGCAAAAGTTACAAATGAAGTTTTGAATTTCCACGAATTGAAATCATGTTTCACGTCAATACCAATGACAGATTGTCCAAAGTTGGATAAATGTTCCAGAGAACGAGGATCAGAGAGAATAATGTGATAATTACGTTTGAGTGTGGCATCCCCTCGTTGAAATAAAAGGACAGATTCATAGTTACCCTCTAATAATTTTTCAGTATTTCTCCAATCAGAACTTAGAATAGGTATTTCGTCTTGAGATTTCATATGTAATTTTATCGAAGATTTATCAATATATTTCAATCTATTTGAAATTTGATCTAGGGTATGGTCATGACCGGCGCCATCATTTACATTTGATACATGAAGGTTATTGTGAGCATTGGTGGCAGAAAGAACCTTCATTGCTGTGGCTTTCATCATGACTCTATTTTCATCCCATCTATCTCTAGTAGATAAATTAGGTCGCTTTTTAATTTGTAAAGGAATATTGTCATGATATTGACCATTAAGTGGTTTGCTGAAGATTCTCCACTTGGATAAATCAGTACTAAATAATACAAGTTTTGTTGCCCAATAACACATAAAATGAGGGTGAATTAATTTTTTTGGCTCAAACTGCTGCCTTAACTTCACAGGACGATCACGTTTATTCTTCAGCTTATAGTTGTAACAGTTGGAACAAAGTGTTTCACCATCAGCATTTTTCCTCCATTTGTTAGACATGGTAATGGAGCAATGAATACATTGTTTATCATTTAAAACAACGTCAATTTGACATGAGGGACAATTAGTGATGTTACTGGACATATTCAACTTTGAAAGATAATATCCACATGATGATTTACAAACTGAAGACTTTGACGAACATTTTATGAGCATTTCTGCAGCCACAAATTGAGAAGTATCCTCAACAATTGGCTCAATAAATTCAAATTTATTATCTAATCTATGGGTTTGCCAATTCTTTTTTAATGTTAAGGAAGCTTTCATCGTTGTCTGGTTACCAACAAATGAAGGCCGCACATTCTTATGCAGACGAACTGTTTTTGTAAAATCAAAAGTGAATCTATCGAAATAATATTTTGTGTCAGCACCAGTCATTACTTCCCCATTTTCAACCCATTCATCACTAAGTGGATTCTGGTTGTTGAGGTATTTCTTGATAGTGTCAATGGCTACCTGGTCATTTGTACCTTGGTCTGTACAATGAAAACTTTTATACTTCGTCTTACTGCCAGTTGAATGAAAAGCAACTTCAAGATAATGCTTTCCTCTCCTGATGCGATGGGAGATAGTAGTTTTAGAACCATTAATATGGGAAGTTAATGGTTCAGCTGAATTTAGAGTTAATGAGGATTGAGGATTCAAAATTGAGGATGTAGATTCAGGTGTAGATTCATTATTCGAAATTGGTGTAGATTCAGGTGTAGATTTAATAGTCAAAATTGGTGCAGATTCACTATTCGAAATTGGTGTAGATTCATTAGTCAAAATTGGTGCAGATTCACTATTCGAAATTGGTGTTGATTCAGGTGTTGATTCATTAGTCAAAATTGGTGCAGATTCACTATTCGAAATTGGTGTTGATTCATTAGTCAAAATTGCTGCAGATTCATAATTCGAAATTGGTGTAGATTCAAGTGTTGATTCATTATTCAAAATTGGTGTAGATTTAGATTTGGCTGTAGTTAAGACTGATTTGCTTTTTTTAGGGGCAATATAAGAGTCTGACATCTTTAATTCAGAACTAGCTAGTGTATTATTTGACTCAGTTGATCGTTTATGTCTCTGTCTGCGAGATAATCGTGATATCTTAGAGAAAGTAGTACTATTAGCAGTAGGTTGAGATGACTTTGAGAAGAGTTGAGTAATATCAATTAGATGTTTCATAAGCCAATTAATCAATATCAATCTAACAAAATCAGAATAGTTAGAAATGTTCTTAAGATAAGATAATTCATTGGGAGATGAAAATACACTTGAAATATCCTTTTCATAATAGGTTGCAATGCAAGCACCAATTAATGTAGCAGGGCCACAGACAGATGAACATGATTGGAGTGGGTAATAACTAGTACAATTATTACTACATACATGCACTGAATTTTCAGTAACAAAATGAGGATCATGGAGGTGGATATAAACAGGATCAGGGCAATTCAAACCTTTCAAAACAGATCTTAAATGATTTTTAAATTCCCTTGGACAATCCCATGCTAGTGTATCAGCATAACACAGTTTGTTACTTTTTGGGTAAAAAACTGCTAGTGCATAATGATTGGCAACAACATGTCCATAAGAATTTAGAAATACGAAATCGTTTTGGGTGCCAACATGCAGGAAAAAAATTAGTTTATCACAACTTATGAGTGGATTAGGACCGAATCTTTTATATAAATTTGAAACATATTTCTTAGCATCAAATGTAAGTGGCATCATAAATGCATGAATATTACAGTACTGTTCATTTATCATAGATGCAAAAGCATTTAACACAGATCCTTCAAACCATTTTTGATTAGTCATCGTCTGAAGTTCTGATACAGATACGCTATTATTATTACCAACTGGAAATTGTTGAGAGGGTTTTAAGGAAAAGAGCATATTTGAAAATGCTTGAATCTGTTCCCAATCGACTGAATCAGTGGGGCTTAAAGGCTTACTATTTACCCAAAGATTCATGGCAAAAAGATCTTGTTGTTTGGTTTTAGCATAATGTAAGAAAAGAAACCTATTAATCTGATCAATAGAATAGCAGCCTGTATCGAGTCTCACATGGATATTAATGGAAGGGTCACGGACAATCCTTGACTGCATCTGTGCTTTTATGTCCTCCAACTGATTTTTGTGGGGCATAGTGGGGGCATCATCAGCCAAATGACATGAATTAGACATGTCACAAATTCTGAATGACGTGACCTTTGATGGCATAACAGGAGGAATTTTCAAAAACTGATAGTCATTGAGGCACATTTCTGTTGGATTGTAACTAAAATTTCTTCTACATACATGTTCATCATCAGAATCATTCTCATCACTATCATCAATTATGATTGGTTCGATACCTCCACCACCTGTGATACTTAGCTGTTTTTTGTTTTCCATCCAGCTATCTTCCTGCATCTTTAATCTTTCTATCCTTTCTTTCGAACTATCTTCCTGCATCTTTTCTGCTTCCTCTATCGTTCCTTCCGAGAAATTGTCACAAGCCGCGTCCTTTCCTTCTTCCTCCATTGTCCGCCTGAAATACACATTATCAACTCACTTTTTTTAGACATATGAATAGATAGAGTATGAAATTACCCATATAGGCCTAACATAAAACATGGGTATCTCTGAGTCATTTGCATTAAGTCATTTAGATTTGTAGGTACTAAATTAATTGAATTATGTTGTACTTACATTTCAGTATGGTTTAAACTAACATGGTCTAGAAGATCTTTCCAATTGGTGAATTCAACTCCGCAAAAACATGTCGAGTCAGCAGGATCCGTCTGTGGATGAATAACCTAATGTGGAAGAGCACATTAATCTGTTTTTGCTTCAACATCTAAGCAAAAATAACAAAAATGAACCCGCATCTCGCAGAAAGGGCATCAAACTTACATGTTCCACTGACTTCCTTTTTCTGTTAAATCTTTTAGTATTGTGACAACTTCTATTGTAGCATCCCTGAATATGAAAACAAAGCTTTACAGCATAAATCATACCAATACCAATGAATTTCTATAATTTCATTTCGAGAAACATATTACTCACGTTCTTAGTCTGATAAAAAGGAGTAAATAATTGAGGCTTTAAACAAATAGCAACACCAGCCACATCAATTTTAGTCATGTACTGGAAAAAAAAGACAGATTTGTGCATGCACAGCCTTTAGGTAATTGTGAAATAAAAGTGACCAAACTAATATTAAATCATAAGTTCTTGAGATGATATGTACCTGGTCGAATGTGAAAAAGGCTCTTTGATCTTCACAACAGAATTGTTTCCTTGTATGATGCGCAACGTCAAAACTGCTATACTGGATTGAAGGATACAAAAAACTGTTAAAATATATCTAACTTTATAAAGATAAATCACGTACAAATCACTTAGGAAAACAACTTTACCACTATTGTTGAATCATCCCATGCTCTTGCTTGATCATCCTTCAATTTGTTTTTTGCTATCAGCTATCAATATGATTCATTAATTCAATGCAAGGATTTTGAATAAAGTGGTTTCGTATTCAAGTTATAAAAACTAATTGCAAATCATTCATTTTCTAGGATATCAATGCTAAATGATTACCTTTCGTCGATGGACTGCTCTACTTCTTTGCATCTTTTCAATCTCATATGGAAAGTATTGAGGGCACCTGATTAAGAATCATTCATTATTTCCAGTACAATCATAAAATTTATGTAGTTTGCATACCTGGTAATTGGATAAAATAATGCAATTCTACGTACATTTCATCTTCATTTTTCAATAGCAGTAGTTCCATTATCCTGTTATTTATGAACTGATTTCCCTTACGGCTGGGGTGTAACAAGTCAGTCCTAGATCACAAAATTTAGAAAAAAACAAGTTAGTTTAAATCGCGAAAAAATGCACATAACCTACTGGGCTTATTAAAATTAAACGATTACTTACGGTGAAAGGAGATCTCTTGAGAAGTGAAAATCAACGAACTTTACACCAAGTGTAAAGCATTCGCGGTGCAGCATTTCATTGTAATGAAATATTTTTGTGTCAGCATCGAAACTTTAAAAAAGAAAGAAATTTAAAAATCATTACATCGATCATAAATATAGTACTTCAAGAAAAATCTATTCTTGATACTTACTCATCACATCGAGGAAAAAGAGCTGGTACAATGATGGTCCCAGTACATTTATAGAGCAACAATCGAATTAATTCAACGTGTCTTCGCAGAACAATCTCAAGCGGGACATCACGCGTCATATTATTTGTTCCAACATGGACGATTAGTTGTTCCACATTCAGCATCTTCACCTTTTTCAATTCTGTAATATACAACTAATCAGTAACCCAATGAAAATGAACAATATAAATCAGTACTGAACCGAGAAATTACCTTCCATCAATGTTTCAATGGTTCCTCCGGGGCACACGATCCTTGTCCATTCAAATAAGCCTACACCATCTAGCCCAGCATACTTTAAAATGCTGTCTGCTACGAGACCAATACGCTACAAAAAAGATTATTTGTCAGTCTCAGGCCAATATCACAGGGAGGTGTGAGAGAGCACACTGGTTACTGTAAGACCCTACTACATGCAAAAGAAGTGACACATATATGTATATCAATGTGATAGAATTGATTGAAAAAATTGTGCATAATAGTAGCTAGTGCCCAAAAATAGAACACAGTGTTATTGAAGTGAAAATTTCTAAAATCCTCTGAAGCGGTGCTTATTTGGTAGCTACATGGGTATTCTAATTGAATAAGCATAAAGATAAGCGTGCACACACAGTAGCCTATGCATAAACAAGGGCCAGTTTCACCTTCACCTAAAAGTCCTGCAGTGTGAAGACTAACTTGTTCACCTAAACCACCTCTACCAGGCTGTGGAAGGCCTAACATCAGGCACTAAATTAAAAGATTCCTCTAAATCAAATTATCTATAAACATCCTCTTAATTGCAGGCAGACTGATTCAGGGAGGGGTGCAGCCCAAAATAGGGCATACATATCAGTATCATATATAATTAAAAATCAAAAGGGCACCAGATCATCAGAAAACATAATACCTATATTTTGGAAGTAGGCCTACAGAGAACATGTTTTGGAATATAAGCTTTTTAAAAATACTTGTTGATATTTTTAATTTTTCCTTTAAATTTCATTGCGACTTAAAAGTTTTAAGGGGTGTACACCCCTGTATACTCTCCTGATCTGCCCCTGAATTGCCACTTAACAAAATTTCTCAGCTTAATTGTTGGCTAACTAGCTCAGTGAAACTGGGACCAGACCTAATGCATACACCCTCAGTGGCCAGGGCCAGGATTAAACAGTTAGGCTACGTATATAAATAAAGGAATGAAAAGTACTTATCCTGAAATTGGTTAGGCTATCTATCTGCAACAAGAAATACATTTTCATTGACTCTGAATACAGGGAACTACCATTCTTCTGTTTCGAGGCCTTAAAATTTATTGTTTATTTTTTGTTGCTGGATTTGGAATGGTTGTTGGAATATTTAAGGCCTAGTAGGTGGTGACTGTGTACGGGCAACATAGGCCTATACCCAGTGGCATGGCAATGGCATGCCACTGGGTACCCACTACTGCACTATAGTATACTGCCTACGGCTACTGCGACTGGTGGTTCGGTTGGCAGAAATTACTTGTTAACATGGGGGGGGGGGGGAGGGGGGAAGTAAGCGTGGATGAAGACAAATTAATTTAGCCGAGTAAGTAGCAAGCAAGTAAAGTAGTGGCAGTACAGTAGGCCTAGCGACAATGTGAGTGTGGTGGTAACGTGGCCGTGGTGGCAATAACAAGACTCCAAAACTGGCAAAAGCCAAAATTAAAAAGCCCTGCCGCCGCGCGGTCGCGACGCCTCGCCTGCACCACCGTGTACGATCCTCGCGGCGTTCACCAGTGTTACCCAGTGAGTTTTTTATAATCTTGCAATCTACCTCTTTTTTCAAACCAATATTCCCACCAACTGGTCCGGAGACAAGCTTAACACGTTCGGAAAACATGATTCACAATCTTTTAATCAACAGCCAGCAAGAATACACTTGACAGAAAATTCAAATTCAGCGGTTAACCGTTAAAAGTGAGTTGTTTAGCTGTGGGAGTAACAAAAAGGCGATCTTGATGACGTCACTAGCCATCGACCAAAACAGGCTTTCAACCTTTTGCAGTTTAAAGATGGCGGACACCGGGAAACACGATATACGGGGCGCCCTGGCTAATCCCGGTGGTTGGACGAGTCTGTTGACGTTTTTTATCTTGTGCCTGGCGTGGTTGGGTGGATTTTGTTCTAGGCTATTCGCCGTTATCAGATTCGAGAGCATTATCCATGAGTTCGATCCTTGGTAAGCGATTTTAAACGCCAAATCATCGTCGCGTCGGTTCCTGCTAATTCATTTCCACGCCACCAGGGGGAAGCACAACGAACATGTTTTCTGCGGGTAATTCGCTATGAGAGCCTATCATCAACGTGGGGTTGATACCATAACTAGCCACAGTCAGTGCAGCAGGCAGGCACTTTCGCAGAAGTCACTGAATGAAGAATATGCTGCCAAGTCCAAATTAAATTTCTCTCATCTCTGTCCCTCCTTCTTTCTCTTGGCTTTTCCCGAGTTATGTCACGGGTGTTTGTTGATGGTTTGGATTTTGTGGTTGATAATCTTGTGAGAATGGCACTAGATATACTGATTCTTAACAGCCTATAAACAATTTCAACGCAACATATTTCTGTGATGTTTTGAATTTATTTCCAGTTTATGTTTTGCGCCATTCCATGCCCATCAACAAACACTGGCTTGAAGCTGTCAATGTCCGTCAATGCTTGAACCAATACCGGGCTTGGGTCTAGAATACAGCTCCTGGTGTTATTGATAATTTATGTATTTGTGGTCGGCAATAAGATAGCCAAAGAAGAGAAATGCCAAATGCTACTCGTTTAGGCTTTCAAGAACAGTGGTCACGATCATTAAACCTCTCTTGAACCTTTCTTTAATCCTGATGAAAACTACACCAAAGACATAAGATAATAGCGATAACGACTGAACTGAGTTCGGATGTCATTACATACTTAATAGGCCTACCTGTTTTTTGACCAATCAGTGGTCCAAAAATTAGGCAGATTAAACATGTTGGACCAGATGCTCAGAAGTTTGTCCAAGATATTACCACAAATTGTTTTATATTCTTGTATTCCGATGGTATTTTGATGATTTCACAATTTCATGAATTACTATCGGCAGATACATGTTACATGTGTCTGCTGGTAATAATAATAATAATAATAATAATAATAATAATAATAATTTAGTGATGATTTAAGTTCATTGTGACTATGGTACATGATGCACCATAGTAAAAATTAACTTAAATCATCACTATGTCTACTATCGACTGGTAAACTTTTGAGCTACTTGTCTTTGTTAGCCATATTAATACTTTATATTCAGTCTAGATCGAATTCTCCACGGATTTCTCTATTCGACAGGTTTAACTACCGCGCTACGCATTTCATGGTCGAAAAAGGTTTCTATAATTTCCTCAATTGGTTCGACGAAAGAGCGTGGTATCCCCTGGGTCGTATCGTTGGCGGAACTGTAAGTATATTATCCCTTTCGTTGTAATGTTTAATCCTTTCGCTGCAAGCGGGGTTGAATCATGGTGTGGCAGGGTGGGGTCCCCGGGTTGAAAGATTAAAGCAATTCGAATACGAGAAAACCATTTACTTTTGATTGGGTCTAATTTGTTATGATGTTTCCTTGATGAAAATAGCTAGAAATACTATTTCCGATCTCCCACTGTCATGAAACTGCAGCCGCATTACACACAATGAGCCCATGGCTGACCCTGAATCCTTGTCTGGTTATTCTAAAAAGATTTGATCGGTGATCGCCACTGAGCCACAATTGGTCAACAAGGCTCGATCGAGCCTGATACAACTTAAATTACTCCTAGCCCTTTTATTAACTATGTTCGGAAGTTATGAAGTAGAATAGCTTTAGATGCCCATCTGGCGGTAATACGTAGTGTCGAAGTAATCAGTTGATATTGATCGTCGATCTCGTCTCTGTTTCCAGGTCTACCCGGGTTTGATGTTAACGTCTGGTTCCATTCATTGGATTTTAAACATTCTCAACATACAAGTTCATATCCGTGATATATGCGTGTTCCTCGCCCCCATCTTCAGGTATGTGTAAATTGTATTATAAATAACCATGATGGAAAACCATTCTAGTATGATCTTGAATCTTTCACTTACGTATACCGTACTGTTAAAGGGATCAGTTGAATTGGTTCTTTGGTTTCCGTGAGACCCTTATCCCATATTGTCGGTCTGTGTGTCTGTCTTTCAGCTCTACTTAGGTAGCTGTGTAAATTATTACAGTGGGTTGATCTTGATGAAACTTGGGTTCAGAGTTTGCATCGGGGTCTTATTGCGCGGTGCAAAGAATGGGTGCTGTGTGCCACTTGGCAGCAGAACTAGGCACTAAAAACTCTTTTGCGACAAGGCCTTGTAGATGATCACCTAACTGAGGAACTGGTTCGAAATGTAAAAATTAAGCTTGGCAAATTAAGCTATTGGCCCTAGATGCAACTTATCCAAAATGCGATGGGAACTAACGCATGGGAATTTTGGAGTTCCAGAGTCAAGCCTGATCGCAAGAACCGTTGTCGCCTGTGGCTTGTCTTTCACTTCAATGGATGGTACTGTCTGTCAAACCCGCTTAATCGAGATTAGTTTGATCCGGATTTCAATCTAATCAGGATATCACACGCCTAGCCTATACGTGAATATGTGTGAGATAAGATTTAAGTCCGGATTTCTGAAAAAAGCAGACTAATTTCCTCGGTTCGGAAATAATCCGGATTAAGCGACTTGGTTAGATGTCTAGGTTGTACATTTTGATGCCAGGTTCGCTATCTTCTGGGACTGTCAATAGGCCTAGCCTGATGAAGTGACGATAATGGAGATAATTATTAGAGTATTTTGAGTGCCAATATCTACGTCAGTGCGTGTGCGTTCGGCAATGTCAGTTTTATTACGTATCTCTTGACTATGTAATCGGTCATCTCTCCCTGGGGTGACGCATCATTGATGTTACTACCCCTAGCGTGTGGAATTGTCATGAATGCTGAATGCTTGAAACGCTCGGCTGGTTAGGCCGCTCACGAAACTTACTGTTTCCTGGTTCATGATAATAATAATTTCATTTTGTCATATATGGACATTATGTATCTAAATTTTTCATACACACTTATACTACATCATTACACGGATGTATGGAAAGCCATCATCGGCTGTGGATCCAAGGAGGGAACCATACACCCCGCAATAGAACAAAACAAAGAAATTAATTGCGTTGATAAAAAAATTGAAAAATGATTGAATGATGGTTATATTCATTTTACGCCAAAGTAAAGAATAGCAGTAGACAAACTTGAGACACGTAATCGTAAAGCCTAACCCATTAGCACTCAAGCCGCCCGAATCCGCCCGGCATTTTTTTCGTATGCTGCACGAAAACGGTTATAGTGGGATTCGAACCTAATAGCTTATGATTAACTATACACCTAAGTCCTCAAATACCAAACAGAAATGAACATCCTCCTATTTCAATTTCTCGAGTATTTCGAGTTTGAACATGACACATCACTTCAAATGTAATTAAGTTTGGATGAATTTTGGGGGCCAAAAGGACACGAATTTGGTGGCCCACCTCATCAAATATTACATCATATGAAAGCCTTGACTGTTTACTACAAAATAACACTAACTTGTAATGCATGGAAATAAACAGCAAATGAACTATCCCATTAGCACTCAGGAATTGCACTGTAGTGTCAATTACTCCTTAGAAAATTCAAGGTAAAAATCTAAGTTCATCACCACGACTATGGCGATTACAGAGTTAACCCATTAGCACTCAGGAATTGCACTATGTAGTGTCAATTACTCCTTAGAAAATTCAAGGTAAAATCTAAGTTCATCACCGCGACTATGGCGATTACAGAGCTATTTGGTTTCGTGATGAACTTAGATTTTACCTTGAATTTTCTAAGGGGTAATTGACACTACATAGTGCAATTCCTGAGTGCTAATGGGTTAACTCTGTAATCGCCATAGTCGCGGTGTTGCGACATTTGCTACGCTGATATCCGCACGCCCGCTGACTTTCGAGCGGTTTATGTCGGCGCGAAAAAGTTCCTCGCGCCAGTTCGAACAGATCGGCAGCTAGCGGCCTACTCCTGACTGAGCAAACGTAAACGTTTCTCTTCAAGTTCTGTCTGTATCTGCGAAAATTGAAACTGTATATTCGCAGCAGCAATTTCATGATAGGGAAACTGAAGAAAAAGTTCTCCATTTTACATTCTTCATGTCTGCGACTTCTTCTTAGACGCCTTTGCTCTTGTCGAAGGGAGGGAGCTATAGCTTGTCAGAGAACCCCCACCAGGGGGGTGGGCTGCGGCTGATTTATAAGAAAAATGTCTTGTGGGGGAGGGTGTTTTAGACGTTCAGTTGCGATGCATAAAGGGTTAAAGATGATACAATAAGTAGGTAGCGATTTTGTGTATGATAAATCGTGGTGAATTGTTATAAGTGGCTCGGTTGTATCGATCAGAAATTGTTCCGATTCAGCTGTCGTGTTCAAACGCCGAGGTATTGAACATTTATTCACCAAGCGTTTTAGGTACTTAGTTTTGCTGGCGGCTTTGTGCATCCTGTCCCTACCTCTGATTTGATACCTACAGGCATGCATGGATTGCCTCAACCCCCTACAGACGTAACATCGGTACATTATCACCATTCTTCAAATTTTTTACCGTCTGGACTTCAACTCAGTGTTCAGGACCAGTAGCTCATAAATGAATCACTAACTTGAAAGTCATTTTTTATCTCCAATCTTTCAAAGTGGATCACCAAGACTTTGTACTATGTCTGAACGGCGCCAGAGCGATACCAACACCGTGCTTAGAAGGCGCGCTAACTGTCGCAAAAAATAGTGACAATCAGGTTATCAAGCCGCATGTTATCATCAGTTCTAACTGAGAGTGAAATAATGCAAGATGAGCACGGTTTTGAGAAAATCTGTGTAAAAAATTTCAGTATTTTTTTACGCCGTGAAAACCGTTACAATAATGTTTGTATACATCGATACCTAGCATGCCTAGGGGTTCTGTGCGAGTCGATGTGCACTAAGTCATCAATACTGGCGTTTCAAAATGAGAATTACAAACGTGAGTTTTGGCTTTCATTTTGTAATCAAATATATTTCATGACTCTTATTCTTATTTTTGATAAATCTCGAAAACTATTTTTGAAAGGCTGTGCATTACGTCATCTGCAATGTGTCGAATATATTTCATGACTTTTTCATGACTTGATTTTCTATTCGTAGATTTTTCATGTTGTTTTTCTTTTTTGGGCGATCTATTATTGAGAGGATGCACGGTACTCCGTCAATATATATCTGGGCTAACTATTGATTCTATGATTATTCATATCATATTACTAATTACTGACGATATTAAGTAATATATATCACGTGTTATTTTTCAAGGCGTCATAATTTTTCAAGTTCGTTGTTGTCACGTTTCTAAATTTGTTTTTAGCCTCATAAATGCCAGCTGCGCGAGCTGCGAAAGGGTTTCATGAATATAAAACGGTCCACGATACAATATTCTCCATATTTCACCTACGTGACAAACACTTGTGTGAAAATCTCGAGCAAGAGTTTTTTGAGTGCTGTGCGATCGTGACGTGGCAGTGTTTCATAACATACTAATGCGACAGCGTTGTTATCAGCTGCTGAACGAAACTGTGATAATTTAACACGCGCAAAACCTGTGGCTAGGATTTGTTCTCTTTCTTCCTAAATATAAAGCTATTTTCGATGTGAAGATAAACACGTGTCACCCGAGGCTAGATATTCCCGCTGTTTTCTTTCCATTATTGTCTCTATATCGTATGATCACGATGGAAATGAAAGTATACTATGTATGGCCTATAGTATACTATACTAGAAAGCTGCATTCGGGCGATAGCAGGGGCGGATCCAGGAGTTTGGAATGGGGGGCGGGAGGCATCGGGCGTGAGCACCGCCGGTGCGAATCCCCGAGGGGGTCAAGTGGTCCTACCCCAGAAAATTTTGAAATGTAGGATGCCGTATGCAATTTCCAGGCATCAGAAAACAAAATCTGCACCTGTTGTCTTCTTCAAAACCTATATCTCAGTGAAAATAAGGGGGGGCGTACGTCGCTTCCGGAACAACTATTCACACGGGTGCCAACTTATTCTAGAAGTGATTCACTTCGCTTTGTCTCAGCATTGTTTATTTACTTTCGGAGTGGATGAAGTACAAGAACGCGCTCTCTAATCAGGTGCGGGCCAAATTTGATTCGGGCCTGATCCGTGCCGATTTGGCCCGGGCCAAATCATCTCTGTACGATAGCGGCTATAGAATGAACATCACTGGAGATTTCCTTCTGTCACTCTTTCAGTATGTGTCGCCACCTAGGTGCAGGACGAAATTTCCAGTGACGTTGGGTGATGATGTCGCTCGTGATTTCGAATTTAGTACATTAATTTCCCTGATAGATGAATTTCCATAATTCTTAAATCTTAAGACTAGTCTGAAGTTATTAGATTGGCTTTAGAACTAAGTTGTTGCTTAGTAGCATGACAGGGCAACTGGCGCCTGAAGTTTATTGAACTGTAATGTGGTTCCACTGTATAACTTCATAGCCTGAGTCCGATAAGCTCCCGCCAGTGCTGCCATCTTCAATTGTGGATCGCACGACAACAAACATTGCTCATATTGAGATCCGTGCTGCCACGCTGTGGTCAAAATATGAACTAAGTTATCGTGAGATGTGTTGTCATCGGTATGTTGAAAAGAGGATTGCTCCAATAATAATCAAATCATTTCTCCGTCTATAATATCTGGTTCAAATCCCGGCGATGAATTTTTCGATTTCGATCCCATTGGGTCACATGTGGAAGGCAGAAAACCCGTTATCTATTGCTGCTTTGCAGCTATATTCATTGTAATGTGGTTCCACTGGAACTTGGAAATCTGATAACTTTCTCGTCCTCCCAACTGATACGATGAACTGCTGTACACGTATCAGTTTAGATGGAACATATTTTCTGGCCTTCTGAAGTTCATTATAACATGAGGTTCCACACACGGTAGTAAATACACTTGAGAGTTTGCTCATCAATCTGGAGTTAACTGTCAACAAGGTTATTTGTGTGAGACAAACACTCCCGGTCGAAGCATTCAGTTCCTGTTTATCATTATTTTAAAAATTACAGCCAAGTTCGAGTCCGTTGAAAAGCAGCCCGTCACCTGTGAGAACTCGAGGCAAATGAAGATTTGTGGTGCGGTGATGCCGAGTGGTTTAAACGTTTGGATCTGGGAAGGATCTGGGAAACCAGGTCGTGGGTTCGAACCTCGTACATTACCATAGTGTCCTCGGGCAAGACACTTAACCTCATTGCCTCTCTCCACCCAGGAGTAAATGGGTGCGCGGTCTGATAGATGACTCCTAAGTGCTTATAGTAGCTGCTACTGGTTGGAACTGGTTCGCGAAATTACTCACGTTTGAGCATTGTTTAGTATCAAGTGAGTGGTTTACGTGTGAGCGCGTTCTCTTATTATATCTAATAAGCCACGGGCCAAATTTGGCTAGAGCCTGATCTGTGTTAATTTGGCCCGGGCCAAAATCGTCTCCGTGTGATCGCGGCTGTAGTGTGCCGCTACTATAGGGCATTCTGCCTCGGGGAGGATTCAAACCTGACACTGGCATCGAGACTGCCACGGAACGAAACCCTGTCTGACTAGCCCCGGCGTACGCGGTTACACGGGCTGCTTTTAGACGATGTGATTTTGAGTCGAGCGGAGTCTCTCTACTGTATAACTGTCAGAATTTTAAACCGGAAAGCTATCACCAGCTGCCATTGTTGTGTAATGATATATTAATTACGAAGCTAGTTGGGGGTAAGAATTAATTAAGACCTGCATCGTGATCTATCGCGCGAAACATTTCGCAGATTGAATTTAGGAAAAATGACATTTTTCGCGCAGTACGAGTTGAAACGTTATAGCCGCGATCACACGTAGGTGATATTGCCAGTGACAAAATTGGCACGGATCAGGCTCGAGTCAAAATTGGCACGTGTCTAATGAGAGAGAGCGCGTTCATGCGTACACCACTCACTCGATACTAAAAATGCATCTGAATCTGTATCACTTCCGGATCCAGTTGCAATTCATACACGCACACGCGCGCACACATACACACACACACACACACACACACACACATTTCCCGTGCTAAAATTCGGCTCGGGCCTAGTCTAACGTTTTTTTTGCGGGGCCCAAATCTGTCCGGGGGTGGGCCAAAACTGTTTCCGCGATTGCGGCTCGAGGTTAACCCATCAGACGCCACAACTTCATATATATGTTCCTGAATAAGGAACGATTAATAAGCCAATATATATATATATATATATATATATATATATATATATATATATATATATATATATATATATATATATATATATATATATATATATATATATACGCAGTGTATAGATTTGGTCAATCATTGGTCAAAAGTTTGACCTTTGACCTCAAACTATAGGTGGCGCTATAGTACAGCCGACGTTGTTAGGAGATACAAGTCGAGAACAAGCCCGCCAGAACTCGGCTCCGGATTTTTCGATTTCGTTACTTTTATCGATAAAGAAGCCGCGTCATTAATGTCGGTGGCGGAAGCAATTTAAATTCGACGAATTCTTCGCGGTCTTTAACGAAATGAGGGGTGCCGCCGCCTCGCGTAATTGAATAACAAGCGGATGTCGGGAGCGGTAATTATCGAAGGCGAAGATTTTAGTGCGTCGAGAGTAGAAAATTAAACGGTCCGGCTACGTAGTAGCCGTGGTAGTTAAGAGAATTTTTACCGACATTCATTCGGCGTCGTCGTCGTTTAAATGGAAAATCTATTGCGCAACAATCAATGAAATTTTCTAATTACGCAGTCAACAGCGGCGATGCACCCGCAACATTTTCAATTACCCTAGTCATTATTTGCCTGCATGTGAATTTAAAAAACACAAACCATTTATCGTGTTCGTCTCCCTGATACTTATCGCGCGTGTGGTACTTAACAGGTAGTGAATTGGTGCACCACGTCAGCCATTCAATTTTTTTCTTAAATTTTTTTTGAGTCTACTGTAATACAGGTTATAGGCCTAACGTTCGTTACCGGAAGTAGGTATCAGTTTTCGCGTCAACCAACTACATTTCAATGAAAATCCGTTGGTTCAAGTTTCCAGTAAGCATTTTCTCAAAAACTATACACGCACTCACCTTTTCCAAGATTTCCCAATTTTTGTGAGAAAATGCTTACTGGAAACTTGAACCGACGGATTTTCATTGAAATGTAGTTGGCCGACGCGAAAACTGATACCTACTTCCGGTAACGAACGTTAGGCCTATAACCCGTATTGGGGTATAGAATTGTTGCAGCATACGCACTTCCTTGAAATATGAATTTTCCTCACATTAAAGCTCCTTATATCCAGGAATGACTGAGGTCTGTTTCGAGCCTGACATGTAACACATCATACTTATTACAGAGAACCCATAAACCAGATTAGTTACCAGTAAATTGGTTCCGAATGATCCGAATAAAAGGGGCTTTACTGTCGTATAAAGGCTGGTTTGATTTTTGCTTCTTGATTGTCTATGAAACAGATTCCTTTTAAGACAGAAGAACTCTCTGTTATTTAAATCTAGCTATGTCCTATACAGTGTGCACCTAATTGATATTTTTGAACAAATTTCATAGTTGGATTGTTGATGATTTATTGTTATTCATTTCTATTTCAGTGGCCTGACTGCGTTGGCTACGTATTTATTGACGAAGGAACTATGGAGCTCAGGGGCTGGATTGTTTGCTGCGTGTTTCATAGCTATAGGTATGTCCAGTGATTTCTCCCGGCTCACGAAAATGCTGTTTATACGTTTCCGATAACGATCTGCTGCCTGGACCCCTGATACGCTTCCAGCGTTCTTATAGTTTTCATCGCCGAGGCTTCACCCGTGTTCAAGACCTCAAGGCCCCTGGGCCCAGTTCCACAGTTCTGAGTTAAGATTTGACTCTGGGTAAACTCATTGAAAATGAACTAACTTTAACTCAGGGTTAACTCTAACTCACGACTGTCGAACTAGGTCCTGATGTTTAAATTGAAAATGTATTGAAAGCACATGTCTAAAATCTCTAATGTGGTAGTTAATGTTGATAAAGAAGAGTGGTTACGGGTTGCTGTGTGATGCCTGGGTTGGCTGTTGGGCAGCCGTGGCCTAGGCTCTAATTCGGTCTTGAATCTTCAGGCTGGTTTTCAGTTTTAGGATAAGCTATAGAGCTAAAAAGTTGTGAAAATGAACTGAAGCCATGACGGCACGATTTACCCTAGACAGAGTCCCTACAACTCCTTGATTCCATAAAAACTCCTAACTCGAAAATGCTTTTAAAAGTGCTCGGAACTCCTTTCTTTTAAGCAAAATAGCCAAAACTTCCTCAATATTGAGAAATAGGCAATTAGGCAATTTTTGTCTAGTTCGTAGTTGTACAGTCGACTACGCGTTAATCAGATGGGTGCAATTGGGACCAGGATTTTTTTTAGCCGATTAGCCGGTTACCGAATTAGAAACCGGGTTTAGGCAGTGTATAGGATAATTAAGGTCTGCTTACAAAAACCGCCAAATTAACGGTGTACCAAGATAAACAGTATACCGATTCAACACCACCAAATTAACGGTGTACCAAGATAAACAGTTTTCTGGAGGAGTCTACTGACGTAATTTTGGGATACGAACGCAATGCGTGTGGACGTCCTCAAATTTTAAACTTTCTCTTTTAAAACTTCTTATATCATCCGGTAATGACCGATCTGTAGGTATCTTGATAAAAGTAACGGTACATATCTATATACGGTATATGATGTGATGTTTGATTTTTTGTTTACAGTGCCTGGCTACATCAGTCGTTCCGTTGCTGGTAGTTACGACAATGAAGGAATTGCTATATTTGCGCTTATGTTCACGTATTATTTATGGGTTCGTATTAACGATGCTAATAATAATAGTAATAATAATAATAGTACCCTGAGCCGTCAATATCGACAAGAAATTCTCATCCGTCTCTCTGTGCCTATCGTTATATATATTTGTCGTAGTTGAAAGTTTATTTTTCAAAAAAAAAAAATCTTTTTCAGATAAAATCCGTGAAGACCGGCTCGATCTATTGGGCGGCTCTTTGTTCACTGTCGTACTTTTATATGGTAAGCATACTGCGCGGGCGGTGATGTAAAGCTTGTGACGTACCAGACGACGAATCCCTTCGGCCAAAGTTGATGCATTTAAAGTCTAGTTATTTTTGTCTGGCGTGGATTTCGTTTTGGATATTTCTCTTAGTCTTTAGAACGCACGCCTCAATTTGGTCTTAGTACGACCGATGAAACTGTGCGCTCTGATAAACCATCGTTTTTATATCCATTTTGAACAACACAACTCTGTTGAATGATTGCTAAAATGTCTTCTTTTTCCTATGTTAAAAGGAGAAAAGATTTTTCAACTTTTAACGATTTTCGTTTCCATATTGTTAAAATTGATTTAGTTCATGGAATCGAGTCTCTTTTCTCTGATTCAAATAAGAGGACTTTCAGGCGCAATCTTTCAATACAGTGTAAAATGGATCTAAAAACGATTTTATATTCAGACTGCACATTTTCACTGGTCGTATCAATACCAAATTGAGCTATGTGTTCAAAAGATAAAGATAGAGATATATCCAAAAAAAATCAATCCTAGACAAAATTGAATGAACATTAGTCAAATAAATCCACCAATCTAATGATCACATGATTCAGTTTGTATTTTGTGGAGTAAAATTCACCTAGAACATGCCACAGGCTTTACACACTACAGACAAGCCTGGATTTAAAAGATAAAAAATGAATAAACCATTTTGTGGCATGTATCCCTATAATGGTTTATCAATTCTAAGATTTGATAACGATAAGATTTCTCAAAATCTCCTTATAAAGGCGGCATCACCTATCAAACATTTTTGAATATTTAAATAACTGTCGATATACTGCGCAGAAGGGTAGACGCAGTGTAGCGGTCCGTCTTCCACCGTACACCGCACTGCGGTGGAATTTTCAAAATGTTTCCAATTTTCGCCGGGTAGAATAGGGTTTAATCTTGTGTTCTTGTGTTTTTCAGGTGTCAGCCTGGGGCGGTTACGTATTCATCATCAATCTAATTCCACTTCACGTGTTCGTACTACTGTTAATGCAGAGATTCTCGAAAAGAATTTATATAGGTTCGTTTCGATGAAAATCATCAGTCGGCCCTGTCCCTTAACCTCTTCGCTACCATGCGTGACATATATTTACGTCGCAAATAACGACCTTCTCTCACCATGCGCGACGTATATTTACGTCGCAAATATATTCATTTACTACAATTGCTGGTGTGGTGAGTCACTACGCCGCTGGTGTATAGACGTACTAAATGATCGTCTGCTTCAATTTAGTTACACAATTTACTCATAGATGGCGAATCAGTGCCTCAAATACTGAACTGAATCGAAAATATGTCAAAATATGGGAAAATGCTCTGGTGAGGGGCGTTACATTACCTATGGTAGCGAAGAGGTTAATGTTGTATCATCAACGGTCGTAGTAGAAGTCGAATAAACACTCCATTCCATGTATGCTGTAGATGATAGAAGAAATCCCACGATTCGAATTTTATATGATAAAATTTCTTGACCAACTTTTGGGTAATCTTCGGCGTGTGCACTGTCCATGTGAAGAAATTAACGGCGTTTTCTTGTTTCTTTTTCCCCGTTACAGCGTATACTACATTTTATATACTCGGATTAGTAATGTCAATGCAGATACCATTCGTCGGATTTCAACCATTAAGAACCAGCGAACACATGGCGGCAGCCGGTAAATATTTCTTTACAATCTTCTCGAATAGTTACCCGATTCGCGGTTCGCGCGGTACCTGGAAATCGGAGAAAACTAGGGAATTTCGTAACGATACGTGTCGGTGGAGAATTAGGAATTTGATCGATTTTCCTCGTAATCATCTGACGTATAACATGGCCTATGCCAAGCGAAGTGCAATTCTTCAGCAATTTTTCTCGAAAATCACCTTCACCCACCGGTAAACACTAAATCACCGACACCCCAGTAATATGATCGTGTATGTTCATTTTTCCATTTCGGAAACTTGAAAAATTGCCGAAATACTTGGAGGAGATATCGAGAGGCAATTGCTCAAAAGTTTAAGTTAACTAGTGGATAGTCGACATAGTGACGATAAAAAGTTCATCGTTACTATGGCCTTTATCCGCCGGTTATCTTTTAACCGACTTTTGAGCTACTGGCCCCAGAATTTTGAATTCCTGTGACGGCAGGAAGAATAAGATTATGTTATGAAGACCGCCTTGATGAATGGATTAATTTGGTTAAGTTTAAATCATTAAAAAAAAGCTGTCCTCAGCACTCAGATATTACATAGAATCTATCATCTACTACATCGTAGCGGTGAGGGGTCTTCCCAAAATACCTAGGTCCAGTTGCTCAAAGGTTGCTTGAAGCTAACTGGCGGATAAATACCATAGTGATAATGAACTTTTTAATTGTTCCTATGTCAACTATCCACTCGTTGACTCCAACTCTAACCAACTTTTCACCAACTGTGCCACGATTACAGGCAGTTTGCTCGGTGTATTTCTGAGGAGGAGTCATTCCTGTTTGCTGAAGAAGGTTCTACGTGAGAAACATAATCGGAAGCCGTCGTCGTGTACCTACGCGGTACGAGCAAAAGATTCATTTTCATTAGTGTATTGAAATTTATTTTTTATTGAAATTTAAAAAAAAACAAGCTTTCCAAATTGTCAGATCCGTCGTGGAAAGTTAGCTGTTTCTGGCATGATGTTTCGGCTCACAAAACTGAGTATTTTAGCATGCGACGGTACTTCGCCCAAAGATTTGCATTATGTGCTGCCATCTGGTATTGCCAATATACACTACTGTGAAAAAATAATCAGTTCGTGCTGCCATCATGTGCAGTTTAACTGCAATATCAGTATTTTACAGAAATTTTCCTCAAAAGTCCCGCTTTCTTCATAATCCCTGGTTCTCATCCCTGAAACAATTAAACCATCAAGCTGAGTGCATACATATATGTCATGTGTATCGTACTTGATTATTATACGTCGATATTGGTTTATTGCAGAACTTACGTACACACGATAAAAACAAAACTGACAGCTGACTGGCAACACGGTGTATTAGATATTTAATAACCGACAATCTTTTCACCATAGGCCTACATCAGTATTGAACCATCTGCCCGTCCATCAATATATACATAGGCCTATAGTAATTGCCGCTTTTGAACATGTTGCAATATAATGATTTTCACGAAGGATTAACCCTATTACACCTATGTATCTATGTAGTAGCATAAGTTTTTTTCGAACATATCCATAGCTTATTTAGTCTTACTTTTACCCTTCAGCTGGGCGCACGTCCACGTAGACTTTGTTACTGCACAACAGTCTACAATTTTGGACGAATTTTCTCATGATTTGGAATCTGGGAAGGCTGCCAAACTATTTCAAGCGTTTTGTAATGCAAGGGAATGGGAAAAAATGAAAATCAAGATTTTTCAATTGTTCCAGTCTTTTCATGAAATAATTGAAGCGCCAGGAAAAAAATATGAAAGGAGTGTAAATTGTGTTCAATTGAATTCAAATGATGGAGAAATCGAATGACTCCTGCAGCTAAAATTGTAACCCTTAAAATGAAAAGATTTGTGTTAAGGTCTGGGACCAGTAAACTGCTCAAATATTGAATACAAAGGAAAGCAATGCTGTCTAGGTTTAGTCATGTTTCAGTTATTCATAGGTTTACACGTATGGAAAGAAATAAGAATGAAATGGCACAAATTCTACATGAAATCTTGATTTTTTTGAGGATTTTTTTATAATTTTCTAGGTGTGTTCGCGTTGTTACAAGCGTACGGTGGACTGAAGTACGTGCAGTCGTTCCTCAGCAAACGAGAATTCAGGAATTTTTTTATATTCGCGTCGTTGGTCGCGGCGGGTCTAGTCTTCGCCGGAGTCGTCGGTCTTACCTATGCGGGTAGGTATTGTTACGTGTTAGGATGTACATTATACATAGATTGACAGGGTCCCTACAACTCCTTGATTCCTTAAAAACTCCTTCTAGAGGGAAAATGCTTTTAAAGTAGCTTGAAGGTCCTTCAATTTGAGAAAAATGCTCAAAACTCCTTTGAAACTCCTTCAATTTGGAGAAAAAAGCCAATTAGAAATTTTAGAACTTGTACAGTAAATAGACTACGGCTAAATCGGTACAGTTAGGACCAGGATTTGTTGCCCAATTAGATGGTCACTGAGTTAGAAAGGATAGGAATTTGTTTGCGAAACCTCGGACTTAACGGTTTACTGAGATAAACAGTACCAATTTAGGAGGAGTCTACTGCAATTAAGATATGAAACTAGATTTGAATTGTCCCTTTAAAAACTCCTCGAAACTTCCTAAATCCAGGAATGACTTGATATGTAGGGACAATTTCTTGGGTTCAAATTTATTGTTACCATGCCCATAGGCCATGATTTTGGCATTATGAGACCACCGACAAAAATGAAGTAACTATAACCCTAGTTTATCCAGGCCCTCGAAATGATCTAACATTGAGTATAAATACCCACGTATAGTAAAGTAATATGTTGTGATTAAGATGTCACAAGTCTGAATTTAAAAATGAGAAGGACAATATGGGACCTTACATTTTCCTCCAATTTAATATTTTGTTTAATCCAAATAACGTGGAATGGGTTACTTACTGTAAGGCAATTTCGGTTTTCTTGTAGGTTACGTCGCTCCGTGGAGCGGTCGGTTCTACTCCCTGTGGGATACGGGATACGCTAAAATTCACATCCCGATCATCGCATCGGTGTCCGAACACCAGCCTACGACGTGGGTGTCGTTTTTCTTCGATTTGCATATCCTTGTTTGCGTGTTCCCCGTCGGCGTTTGGTTCTGCATCAAAGAGATCAATGACGAACGCTTGTTTAGTAAGTATTGTCGTCGAAACGCCGACTTAACTGTTTAGAGGGCGGCAGTTGACCTGGAAAACTCGGTGAATGAGTTTAATCTAAAAAAAAAAATCAGGGAAAACTCGGGGAATTTGACAAATCTTACCAAAACCCTGGGGCCAGTTGAATAGTCATGGCTTAGACTTAAGATCAATCTAAGACCAACTTCGTTCTATAGCCAATCTAATGACTTAAGATCTAAGACCACTTTTGGACTTAAGTCACGACTGTGCAACTGGCCCCTGGGGCCGGTTCCGTAGTCAAGACTCAACACCAAAAGTGGTCTTAAATCTTAAGATTGGTCTTAAGTTTTTAGATCGGCCATAGAACTAAGTTGATCTTAGAACGGGTCTTAAGTGTAAGTCATGACTATGCAACCGACCGGAGACCAGGAGAACGCAGGGAATTCGAATAATGTTATCGATAGCGTGTTTCTCACGCAGTACGTGATTCACTGAAAAATGAATGAATTGTAACATTTCTAACCTAGAAATTTCTCGTATTTGTACTCGCCTCGGGGAATTTTGTGCAATCTCGTGGAAAAATCTGGGGAAATTTCTAGGTTTAGAATGAAACCAGATTGTAACTAGAAGTTTTATAGATAAGCCGTCGGGCGTATAAAGTGGGGTATATAAACCACAACTTCAGTGACTCGTTGATATTTAATGCACGGACGATATATTTTGTTTTGCAGTTGTTTTATATGCAATTACGGCGTCTTATTTCGCCGGCGTGATGGTGCGTCTGATGTTGACGTTGACGCCGGTCGTGTGCGTCCTGGCGGCGATCGCGTTCTCGAAAACGTTCAGCTTGTACCTGAAAGACGACTTGCCGAAAGATAAACAGCTGCGCGACCACGACGAGTCGACCGACCAGAAAAACGATAAGTATTACGATAAGGTACGAACAATCCCGACTGTTGGCCTGCTGGTAACTGACCGATGAATGATGCTGATAAAAAACTCTTTAGGAGTCATCCATTTTTTACAAAAGAAGATTTCTGGTTATTTTTCATGACTTCCTACGCAATGATATTATGCACAATCCCTAACCCATTTATTGTAAATTAATTCTCGTCATGACTGTTCTATTTTGCAGGTTGGAAAAACGAAAAAGATCAAAGAGGACAAACCGAAAGACGAAGGGCCGCTGGGTATGAATATCAAGACGATAGTATGCATAGCGATGTTGATGATGTTGATGTTGTTCGTCGTACATTGTACGTGGGTGACGAGCAACGCGTACTCGAGCCCGAGTATCGTGCTAGCATCGTACGGACATGATGGGTAAGTTGGATTTTTAGATATAACTATACATCCGGGTCCAGTTCCACAATTGTGAGTTAGAGTTAAAATCCATTCATTTTCGATGAGTCCAATCTTGAAGCAGAACTGTGGAACTGGATCCATGGGTCAGTTGCTCCTATGTTTTGTAGAGTTAAGCAGTGGATAGTTGACATAGCGACAATCAAAGGCCATTTGTCACTATCGTTTTTATCCGCCGGTTATGTTTAACCAAGTTTTGAGCAACTAGCCCCTGCAATGTAGGGTTATGGGGCGATAGGCTTAACTAAGAACCTTCCAGGAGACCAGAAAACCAAACCCCTCATTCCTCCATTGACAAAACCGATATGGGAAATAGCGAAAAGATGACGGCTTTCTCATTAAACTATTCAAAAATCTGTAGTTTAAACCATCAAAAATTTATCCCCCGTTAGAAAAATATCATATAAGAACTAGGTAATTCCATTCTCCAAATTCATATGTATCTACTACTAGGATGGCTTTTCCTTTCAGATCAAGAAAAATTTTGGACGATTTCCGAGAAGCATACTATTGGCTAAGAGAGAACACCGATGACAAGGCGCGAGTGATGAGCTGGTGGGATTACGGATATCAAATAGCTGGAATGGGAAATAAAACAACGCTAGTTGATAACAACACGTGGAATAACAGTCATATCGCCTTGGTAAGTTTCCCATAACCAAATAGCCCTACAGGGCGCCCGCATCCGCCCTACCTATTACTCCTCAGGACCTGGTTCCACAGTTCTGAGTTAAGAGTTAATTCTTGTGTTGAGATTAGTTTATTTTCTATGTTTTTACTCTTAATTCAAATCTTAACCGTGGAACTAGATCCTGGCTGCCCGAATCCGCCCTGCCTTTTACTCCTCTAGTTGCCTGAATCCGCCCTGACCTTTTCGTCTGCTACACAACGGTTACTGTGGGATTCAAACCCATTTGCTTAGGATAATTTGGACCCAAGGCGTCTTCTGCTAAATCCGTATGCTCTAAGACATGTTATCATTCTGAACTAGAAGCCGGTTATAACATTGCATGTTTCGACACTGTTCTTGAATATCTGAGATCTGTGTAAGCACTCCGCCTCGGAGGTTTTTACTGATAATGAACTACCAAGCGACACCTACAAATACTGATCATCAGGACTTCACGCGAAAATGTATCGGAAGGAGTTTGAGAGGCGCAGTGGCTGAGTGGTTTAAGCCGCCAGTCACTGGTCTCGTCAATCCAGGGTTTATGGGTTCAAACCCTGGTGGCGACAGAGTTTCTTGGTCGAAGGTTCTTCTCTGGTCTCTCCCCAATTGGGAAAAAGAAACATCGAACCTGTGTGGCGCTTAGCGGGTATAGGGTGTTAAAAAAAAAATGTATCAGAAGGCTGCAGTTAATAGCTTTTAATTCTTCTGAGCTCTTGAATTGAATGATCATTACCCCGATTTGATTTTTTTTTGGCAGGTCGGTAAGGCGATGTCGTCGAACGAATCGGCTGCTTACGAAATTATGAAGGAACTCGACGTCAACTACGTGCTGGTGATATTCGGGGGCGTGATCGGTTATTCCGGCGACGACATCAACAAATTTCTGTGGATGGTTCGCATTGCCGAGGGCGAACACCCTAAAGACATTCGGGTGAGTTGTTTTTGACGGCGCGATGAACGTTCATCTTAACCAATGGGGAACCCGCAAAACCAGGAGCTATCCCACCAGATGGCGGGACGAGCATGAGGTCGTCCGTTTTCAAAATTTTTTCATTTTCGATGAACTTCGAACTGGATTTTCAGACTCCCAAATCCGTATATCATCGCCAACCAAATATACAATACTTTCATTCTTCTACTCAGATGTAGATGGTCTGAATGTGGATGACAATCTGTTAGAGAATCTGCCGGATCCTCGCCTGCAATACGCGGAATCTGCCATTGCAGTGCGGCTACCCCCTTCGCCTTGTGAATGCCCTGTAATTTGGGTTTCTTTGTGCCAGCCATATGGGAAACTGTCCGCGATTTAAAGGGTTCATTATATCTCGAGGGGAAACTTTTTATGTCACTTACTATATTTGTTATCATCGTTCCGACGAAGGGACTAACAAGTGATTGATTTGAATATTTCAGGAGTCGGATTATTTTACAGCGCAGGGTGAATTCCGAGTCGATGCTGGCGGCTCGCCCACATTGCTCAACTGTCTCATGTATAAACTTAGCTATTACAGATTCGGTGAACTGCAGGTACGTACGCGATGCAAATGATGATATCTGTTCAAGTCTAATGTCTATTCCAACTTAATTTGAGAGCACATCAAGTGGCCTAGCTCAGTCATTTTTGGCTGTACATACCTGATAAAAGTCTTATAAGGACCAGAAAGGACTGGCAGTTGAACTAAAACATTGTTTTTTAATACATTCTACATTGTATTGAAGGATTGCAAAAAAGTCTGTGTTGAAATAATAGCCTGATTCTAATATTAGGTTGACAAAATGAAAATTTAAAAAATCCGTTGAAAATTATGTGGTCATGCAGCATAGGGTTAGTAGAGAAAATACTACTGGAAATCAGGGAATTTTGTAAAATAAAAATCAGGGACAACTCCGGGAAATTGTATGAATAACAGGGTCAATTCCTATTTTAAGATCAAGCAATCTGGGAAAAGTCATGGAAATTAGTATGTTGAGATGGCTAGATCGCTTGTAAAATAAAACGGTTTCCGTCTATGTCTTACGTATTTGACTTTGTTAATTAATTGGATGCTTGATGCTTAGCAGATAATCTGCGATATCTGAGATCTAGTCTGGGAAAACAACGTGCATGTCAGGGAATAGTCGGTGGAAAAAGCAAGTCGAATAAAAGTGGGCACCCTGTCTTGGCAAACTTACCGGTAACTAACCCGCATAATTTTGTGCGTATTTTCAGCTGGACTTCCGAACCCCGCCCGGGTTCGACCGCACTCGTAACGTCGAAATCGGTAACAAGAATATAAAACTGCATCATTTAGAAGAGGCGTACACAACCGAACACTGGCTAGTACGCATATACAAGGTGCTAGACCTCGACAACCGTCAGAAAGTCGCCGTGCCCAAAAAACCAGCCAAAAAAGTTTTATCGAGAAAGGTGCGTTAGATATGTGTGATATATTACTTGCGGCATGGAAAAAAACGTTTTCGACGTGTTTCGTTTTACGGTGTGCGTTGAATTGAAAGCAGGAAACGCCAAACGGAAAAACATTTTTCGCGAGACAAGCATTGCTGTTTTGTATTGTCAAAAACGTTTTTCAACCCGTGTGCGTTTGATGTTTTGTGTTTTGCAAAACATCCACAGCCGAATCAATATCCAATTGCCGCATCGCATGGCATCATACTCTTAAAAATTGATTTGAATAACTGAGTGTATTGTTGCACCATGGATTCTATCCAGTGCAAGAACTGTTATCAACGTGTTTTCGTTATGCCATTACACGGTTCATCGTTCGTGGGTAAAACATTAACTCGAAGTGCTATGTGAAAAACGTGTTTTGTTTTTAAACTGGCGTTTTGCAACGTACATTGGGCTTTACGAAGGCATGTTTGTAAATGATACGTTGGAAAATGTTACATGGTTCCCACAATACAGGGAAATTGGGAAAAACTCGGGAATTTTGTAATAATATTTCCAGTTAGGAAATATTCGGAAATTTCAAAAATTTTCCTCTAATCAGGGAAATATTCGGAAAATTCATTTACATTTCACGTATTGCATTTGCCCAGGGGAACCAACTTCAGCAATTTCTCTTTGAGAATCGCCTTGATCAGCCACAGGAACAATTAAAATGTTGAGACTGTGGTATGATGATATCTGTTCATTTTTACGAAGGCTCCGTTTTCCATTTGGAAAAATTTAAAAATCAATACTTGGTAAAAAGTTGGGAATTTTTTATTCATGTAACTCTGTGGGATGATGTTATGAAAATGCTTTCTGCAGTCGCTTTCATTTTTCCTCATCGGTTGTTTTCTTTTTAGACGAAAACTCGAAAACGCGGCTCCATCAAACTGAAACCGAAAATCGTGAAGGGCAAAAAGCCGAAGACCAAGAAGAAGTGAACGGAATTCAAAACAGTCGATCATAGGGTATAATAATTGAAGAATCAAAAAAAAAGAAGAATCGGAGATTCGCGTGGTCGCGTCACCATTTCAAAATCGCGACCAGTTTCTCATTGATGTAGATGTATTAAGTTCTTCAATATCAAATAAGGCTTACGGTTATAGTAAGCTACTTACTAATATAATAACTCTCTTTTGTTTTGTGTGGACATTTCGAAATGGTGTCACGGGCGAAATTTTTTATGTAGTGTACTGTCTTGGATTAAATTATAAAAAAATAAAGTGTGCGTCTTTTTTCAAATCTCTGCGAGGGAAGTCTTTATGTGTGTGCGTGTACGCATGTGGCTTCGATTGCGAATCTTACGAAGGTACTTAGTGCTCCCATGTGGATCCGCCCCTGAATTTGATACATAATTTATTGGATGATGCGATTACGATCTGGATTCAGAAGTAATTAAATTCAGTTCTAAGATAATTGAAAATGGGCCAGTTTTGATAGGGTTTGACTGACTACTCGTCATGCTATCTGGCCGAAGAGCTGGTGTTGTGGCGGTCCGTTCGAGAGTTTGCGGTAGTTAGCTACGAAGTTATTTGTTGAATTTCGTAGGTACTTTCTCTAAAACCTGGGGATACATTTTTTGTGTAAATTATGAAATAAAAGTTGAGAAAAGAAGAAAACACGGAAAACGTTACTTCAAGTAGAATTAAGTGGTTTGAGTGAGTTATTCAAGTTGAATGGTATATAGTTTGTACATAAGTTTACAAATCTTAGTTAATTGGTTTATATCCAAGTTGATTGGATCGGACCTGGACGGAGTCTAATGTGTTCTAAAAAACCAAAATAATTGTTACAAAAATGTAAATGTTGTTTGTGCTCTTGATTGCTACAACGCACTTCAGAGAATTGAATCAAATCTATCTTGTTTGGCACTGCAGTCATTCTATGCTAGTCATTCGCCATTTAAGCGCGAGGGCTAGAAATCGGAAAAATGGGGTCCGGGGGGAAGTGGCAGCAGATACACCGGGCTTAACCTGCGGACGTAGTCTTTGAACCTTGTTCCATAGTTAGAGATGGATTAGAATTTAATTCCAGTCACGGACGATATAAGTGAATCTGCAACTATATAACTCGGTTTGTGCTTGCTTATTTCTCAATTGGAATAATCGTTTGGCTTATAGAAGACCAACAAATATAAGAAGAAAAACGTTCACCGACTTAGCCTACTTCATGCTTAAATGCAGATGCTTACTTGAGTAACCTATCAAAGGACGTAGCTATGTATTTACACGTACTGAGAGTGCTAGTTTTTAGACGGTGTAAAACTTAAACCCGAAGGTTAACTGAATTTCAATTGAGTTAATCAGTTGTTAATACTAGTTTATAAAACTGGTCCATTTTTTGATAGCAGGAAAACGCAAACTGCATTTCTTAATTTCAGTGATTTGGGGTTAGATTTAAGTGTTTGAAACTAATACATGAAATAATGTCGAGAGAATTCTATAATGTTAACAAAAAACTAAAGTCCAAAAATGTTTCCTAGAGCCGTTACTTTATTCGATGTTTCAACTATATTCATAATTTCTGTTGTAACTCGTTATTCCCGAAGATGACTTTTAGAATAAAGTCGATACGTCAAAACTATAATCAGCTCAAGGAGACATTTTTGGACTTTTTTTTCGTTATCATTGCAGGATTTCCTCCATATTACACACGGACAAGACGGATATAGTGTTTTATCAATGGTGAACGTGAAATTATGTTTTAGACGTGTAGAGATAAGGATTTCGCAGGGTTGTGGAATATTGCTGTGTGTTATGAAACTGAAAGTATATTGTAAATCACTCGTAAAACTGTTATCTGTTCGCTGTAGCCATTGTTTTCTTTTTCTTATTCATTATCAAGCCTTATCAGCACTCAGGATAACCATTTTAGTATGGAACGGTGTTAACTGATAAATGATTCATTCTAAAGGCTGGCTTATGTCGACAAGCAACGCGACGCCTACCGACGCAACTGGGTTTATCGCCGATTAGCGGCCTACGAGAGGCCGCCAGTTGCTCCTCAATCGGTTCGACATAAGCCGGCTTGTGACGGCAACGCGACGCCTACCGACTCGTCGCAAGCCGTATCCGGCTAGTTGCCCATGTTCTACTCCGGCCTACGGTAGGCGGGCAGTTGCTTTCGATCGCAGCCGACATCAGCTCATCTGCGACGTGACGGAACTGAGCGCAGGGGTTCCAGCCAATGAGAGACCGCATATACATAGTACAAATTATCACCGCTAGTTAGCGTCATTCGTAATTAATCATGAACTTTCAAATTCAAGTAGTTCAAAACGTAAACCAAACCTTCAGCACGGCAGAGGACTGGACCGAAGATCTAGAAACGAAATTGGTAGAATTATGGTGTGAGCGGCCATCTTTATAGATGTCGCTAGCACGTTGTATTCAAAACAGAATCAGAAAGATCAAAGTCTTAAAGAAATAGCTTTTCTAATAGAAGTATATTTCCTAATAATTCAAATTTATTCTCAAAATGCTTATCACGTGACCATTTGAGCCGTTGCAGTTGCTAGTAATCGCAACCGACATAAGCAGGGAAGCAACTGGGAGGATCTCATATCATGCTAGTCGGCCTCCGTTGCTGCGAATCGGAGCGCAGTCGACATAAGCTTGGCTGCGATCGCGGTTGCTCTCAGTTGCGTCGGTAGGAGTCGGTAGGCGTCGCGTTGCTTGTCGACATAAGCCAGCCTTAAAGAGGTCATTGCAAACTAGCCAATTAATATTTGTGCCATCGCGTTAACCCCCCGACGTTAAAGCTTATTGAGTCGAACAGATAATTGAAGCTTGAGACTCCTATTTACGGGCCAGAGTAATGGCTTAGATTTAAGACCAGCCTGAGACCAACTCAGTTCTATACATATAGCCAATCAAACTCATGACTGTGCTATTGGGCCCTGGGATACAAATGATGTCAATTCGATGCAGTCAGAATCAGTTTGATTCTAAATCCAAAAAAAAATGCAGTTTAGTAACAGATAGAAAACAGGGGTGCCAGACTTTTAGGTCATTTAAGAGTAGGGAAAAGCCATAAGTGTGCAGATTATGTGAGGGGCTCTCTGTGGCTTGCTTCACTCCTGGATGATATTCTTACTTAAAGCCCGCGTCTCTGTCATCTGTGGGGTAGAGGTTATTGGCTCGTTTGTATTGGGTTTTCATGAAATGTTTTATTTTCTTTTTCTGTATCTTTCACATTCTTTGATCGGTGTGCGTACATCAAGTGGTGTTCATTGTGTATATGTTGTATACACAATTTACTTTATAAGCGTTATTTTCACGTCTATATTTTGACCCTCCTCTTTTCAAGTAGTTGTCAAGTTCTATAACAGAATCCCTTGTACTGGTTGCACAACCAATGCTCAGACTTCAATCAATAGCGATATTGCATTCTTCTTATTAAGCAAGACCAGGTCGAGGCAGTCGCTTATTTGCCATGCTAGTAGCAGTTGAAGAAAGTAGGGTGTTCTGAGATATTGAAATCATTTATTTCATCGATTGATTTTCGATTTTTTGATTTTCAAAATATTCTTCCCCAGTGTGTTGAATAATGCTTCAGTGTGTCTACACTGTGGTGCGGTGTATTGTTAGTTACTAATATTTCTATATGTTTGACATGGGCTGTCATCATGGAGATAAAAACTAATTACTAATATCAATCCACTGCGATGCGATGTATTTGTGAAGTCCATCACTGATTAATACACTGCACCGCTGTGTAGATGCACTGAAAGGGTTGAATTCGATTTTGTATCCTTACAAACTCACCGCACCTACTGTGAACGAAACAGCGGTTTTAGCTGTCTAATACTCGAGCAACTGGACCCTGTACGTTAGAGATCAAGCTTTTTATCTTCTGAACCCTCACCATGATGAAATACTGCCATATGCCATATTACACGCGAACCAAATGAGATTTCGCTACAGCCAAAATTGATGACGCACTAGTTTGTTCATTTTTGAGATGTATTTCATGAATGGATGGCCTAATCACAAGCATCACAAGCTTAATCACGCGCAATAATTTCAGGGTGAAGGTATAGGCATCGGGAATGTTAAATTCCTTTTAACTGGTTATCAGTTCTACTATGGACGTATAAGCTAGATCGTTAGTTCGTCTACGGTTCTACAAATTACTCTTTTTTACTCATTTCTCAACCCATCTTTATCCGTTCAATAACTAAGCAAAGTAAATCAGAGACTTAAAAACAAATTTCGAGGTATTTTCCTTGATAACTGAACATGCAAAGTCGAATGGTTATATATTGTTTTTTTTTTTAATTTTGTGTCAGATGACGGTATAAATAATAGGCTGATTGATTATTTTTTAACGACATTTCATGTTTGGTTTATATATGTGTATCATGGTATAGAAGTTTAAGTAACTTTATTATGTATGTATGTATGAAATGTAAAAAGAATAAATTTATTATTCTAATAAGTGTATTTGTTTATTCACTTATTTTCATGAAAACAACGGCCACCATTTGGCCATCTTGATTCTGATCGGGCTGCAGATGTGTCTAGACAACACGTATTAACCGGAGTATAAACCAAATATCAAGATGAGCCATCGAAGTGCGTTGAAAACTCCCCAAAAAGCTTGATTCTATCTACTGTTGTATAGGAATAGACTATAAATTATAATTAATACGGTGGAACCGCATCAAGGAAAGGATCTTCATCTTAATTCGCCGCAGCACCATTCGCAGACGATGTAACAAACAAAACACTACAGATGGATGAAAAATGAAAGCAATACAGTGTTGCATCCTCGTTTGAACCGGATACAATCGGATATAACAAAATATAGAATTTCGTCACGAGTAAGACTAGTCGATTAATTTCTTACTTGATATAACAGTGAACTATCGGTTATAACGCACAGATCTAGACCGGTGAAGTTCACTGTTTAAAGAGGTTCCACTGTAGATAGACCTTAGTGACTCGGATCAGATGCGCTAAGTAAAAATTCCACCATTCTATGAAGATTAAAAACCATCTTCAGAGCGCTATGCCGTCAATATCCACACCAGCCAGGTCCGGTGGCACAGTCATAACCTAAAGCCTCACTCAGGGTACCAATGAATCATAGGGTCAACTCATGTCGATCATCTAGGGGGGACCTGAGTTAGGCTTAAGTCCAGAGGTCCTTTTAATATAAGACTTGTCTTAACTTGTTTGATTGGCTCTACAGCGGAACCTCGTTACAACGAATTTCACAGGATCAGAAATATGTTCGTTATAACCGATAGTTTCTTAAAACCAGTATGAAATTTGTTATAACCAGTATGAAATTAATCAGATTGTCTTTTGGGTCGAAATTCTATATTTGTTATATCTGATGAATCGATGTATCCGAGTTCGTTGTAACGAGGTTCCGCTGTAGAGCCAAGTTGGTCTAGACTGGTCTTTATGTGCGCTGGGGCCCCTGTACAATGCTCGTCTAGATAATTTGCATTTCGAAATTTCTTTTTGACAGGAATGATAAGATAATGCCAGCATGCAGGAAAAATTACTGAACAATGTTCGTTTTGTTTTGATATTCTACACATTTTTAAATTTAATTAGAGGATATTACTCTTTACATAGTATATGATAACAACGAATACATTTTTTACCACATTGAATTAAAAACAATACCGTACGTGTATTTTGTGAGAACTCCATTATTAGTAAGCTTACGAAGAGGGCACTCGGCTATAATTCTCAGTTAAATAATCGTTAATAAGTGTAATACCACATGGGTGGACCCAGACAGGAGCACAAGAAGGGCGTGCTCCGTTGCAATTTTCCCAGGCTCTTTTGAAAATATGGCGGCGTTATTTTTCTGGGCATTTTTCTCACCCGCAACTAATAAGACGGCAGTAAATGTCCCTCAAGTGCCTAGAAATTGTATGAAAATGCGCTGAAGTTTCCAAATTTCGCAGACCCTTGTTTTGGCTGCGTGAATACTTAAATACTTAACTCGCCCCTTTTCAGCGAGTATATATGCCCTTTTTCATTTCTTCGTGCTCCTGTCGAAGTCTGACCTGGGATCCGCCCCTGTGTCGGAGATGATCACCGGATTATGATGATAGACAAACAAAGCAAAAAGTTTAGTCATAGAGCGTGTGCAGTTAAATACCTATTTCATTTCACATCGAAAAACAAGGCCACAGATGGCCCCCGCATAGCTTCCCCGGCAAAAACCTCCATATAACAATAAAAGATAAAGTTCATTAAGTATCCATCCAAAAGAGCTTGTTGGTCCAACACCTACTAGAAACAAATACTGTTAGTTTAGGGCTAGATACCAGTTATCATATTGTCCAAACACGAAGCCCTATTGAATACACGTCTAATTTATGATAATACAATGCCCATCTCGATATCACACAATCATATTTCAAACGAAACGCAGGTGATTCTCGAGTTGATACCCTTTCAGTGGCGACTTAATACCAGAAAGTGCTGGAGATAATTTGAAAGTTTTTGTCAACTCCAGTGTGGAATTACAGGCACACAGCTTTGGTCTGTGGATCTACACCGCAGCACAGTGTATCGTTATATATTACCATGGTGCGGTGTACGAGCGAAGCCCATCAGCAGTTTATACACCGTACTGTAGTGTAGACACACTGAAAGGATTTATTCGATTTATTTTATTTCTTCAATGATTCAGTTTATTCGAAATTCGATTCAGGAGTATTAAATACTTTTTGTGAAATCAGGCCCAAGGCATCGGGAACCGGTTTCGTCAAGTTTTATGACACATTCGAAACGGAAGTTGACGAAATAGACGAAAAATCAACTGATTTCGAATTGGTTTGAATCCCAACAATGGAGTATTGGGGAACTGGAGCCTGAATAATCGTCCATAAGAGTCCATAATCGAAATTGAAATATGATCCGTAACATAAAAATAAAGACTCAAACATATAATACATATGTATGCAGTTTAAATATCGCGATTGCAATCAGAAAATTAATATTTGAGCAATAAACAATAAATTTAAGTAAATCTATGCGTGTAGCAAGAGTACATACCGGGCAAGACGATAACGACATTTTTGGCACAATATACAAATTTTCACACTTATAATACAAAAAATCAATGGTCGAGGGTCAGACCGGAATTTATAAAGTACTATACCGGGTATGTACGAATTCCAGCGATTTAATTATGGATTCTAGGCTGCTCAAACCACGAGGAACAAAGCCTAGAGTGCGCCAAATATACCAACAATAGTTACTATAACGCGATTAAGGTCATTAAAATTTCGAACGAAACCGACGCACGTAAAACGTTATTATAGGTACAATATACCTGTGCACATGTACATAGAAATAAAACTTTGAAAATAAAGAGAAAACGAGACGCGAGAAATTTTTCCATAAATTTTCTACACAAGATATATAACACGTTGATATAAATATGAACACGGGAAAAACCTCCACATTAGAATCAGGCGTAGTTCGAAAGAATTTACATATCCATTCAGATATAACATCAGTGATGCTACTGTTGACGTCTCTTTTCACGAGTAATATATTAAAGTCTTCGTGTAGTTATATAATCTTCCAATTTGATTGCGCAGGAACCTCATCTCAACTGACATTTTCGATTGAAATAAGCCAGAAGTTTCAAATCGGAAATTAAGTACCGGTACAAAAGCCGGAAGTTTGTCATCTGATCACCGTGCTTTCAAGAACTGATCATCAAAGCTTCATCAAACAATGGTGAATGTCTTCAGAGGATTGGTTTCAAGCCAGAGATAGATATCCGTATTGATTTAGATGTACAACACGGAACCGAATATACAATCTTTTCTTTTTACGCACAAGAAACCGACAAAATTGATTCAAATATTCATTTTCGAATTTTCTCTTTTAACGCGGATAAGGAATCAACCAATTTTTTCTGCTAAATTCTCACTTACGTACATTTACAAAACGTCCTGTCAAAATTTCATCACAGCCTTAATAACAGTTTTCATATTTCACTATTCCCATATATGATATCGATATATACATTTTTCACTCTATATTAATCCCTGTCCTTCACAAGTCTGAAGGCCAAGCCTACTAGATTAAAGAAAACAAAGTCCAAAAACATTAAAATAACCAGTACACAGGCCTACCGGTTTACAATAAATACAAGAGGGCAAATTTCGGATTGAAGTTCCAGCTGTACTGTAGCTACAATGAACATAATATACCTGGAAGTATTGACCTGAATTGATCAATAAAATCGATAAAGTGACTTGAGGGGTCCAGCCTTAGAGAACCACCCTTATCAAAATAAGCAAAGCAGAATCATCTCTCTTCTTCGTCAAAACATTGAACCTTGCTTTTGCGGAATTTCCACACGCAACAGTTACATCATTTCTTTGTAACAGTCGAGAAAGTAAGAGAACTTCTTTTCATCTTGTTTTACACCGATGAATACCTCAATTAGTTAACCCACACAGTTTCAAAATCAATCAAATATTATATCATTCGTAGTTAATCAAACAAATAGTTAAACTAGATCTATTTGGAATGGTGTTTCCATTAAGCGAGAACTAATGTGATCTTCATCTTTTTCAATTAACGTTTCTGCAGTTTTTTTGTTGTTATTTTTCTAATTAAGAGTATACATAGTTCTATACATACATACATACATACATACATATGTAAACTTTTTTATTTCATTACATTAACAACAGGCAATCGAAATCTTGTTCTTCGAATATTGGTTTTAATTTTTTTGTAGATTCTAAGAATCTTACTGCGTTTTGAAGTGTTCTTCGATGTGTTTATTCAACGCGTCCGGACTGTCGAACAGGCGTTGACACATTGGACAACTCATGCCGAAATGATTCTGCACGTGGTCTTCGAATTGAAGTTGCGGATATTCCGAGCTGAACGTGACGCCGCATACCGGGCAAAGTTTCTGGGGTTCGCCGGCCGCATCAGAAAACCTACAAAATTTAGAATCTTTCTATCAAAACGCTTGCCATTCCATTCCTTATGTTGTCTTTAAAACCGTCAGTTGAGGTATCAATCCCCTGCCTGTACCCATACCCTAAGACAAGTATCATTTCCCATCATCATCATCATCATCATCATACAGCACCTCATAAATACAAATTTTGTGGGCAAAAGTGAAATTGTCGTATTAACCCTTTCAGTGCTGACTAATCAATGAATAGTGCTGGAGATGATTTGAAAATTTTGGAAAATTCCACCCTTGTGTGTTGAATAACGGGAATACCACTATAGTGCATACACACCGCGGCGCGGTGAATCGTTAGTTACTCATATTTCACTACATTTGACAGGTGCTGCCATTTTCAATAGAGATAACAACTGATGATTACTAATTACATCAATACACCGCAGTGCGGTGTACTAGCAAAATCCATCACCGATTTATACACCGCACTAGAGTGTAGATGCACCCGAAAGGGTCAGAGTTTTTCATATTATCCAAATCTTGGGCTGGTTGCTGAAAAGTTGGTTACAGTTAACCATTGATAACCATTGATAGATAATTGACATGGTGACAATTAAAAGTTCGATAGATAATTGATAATCAATAGATAATTGACATAGTGACAATTAAAAATTCAATGTTACTAAAGTATTTATCCGTTGGTTATCTTTAACCGACCTTGGACTGGCCCCAGCAACTGGCCCCAGGATTGATATAGATATGTTAGCTGGGACATGCTGGAAATCATCATAATAAATGGGTTCCATCTTGAACCGAATCGTAATTACAAGGTTCAGCCGTATCATTGTTTACCATCAAAGAAGGCCATAAGTCTATATATACAACCTCTTAGCTTTGATATTCAATGTCCTTTGTAAAGAAGGTACTTAACATACCTCTCTTTGTTTTTTTGAGGTAGCTGCCATAAAAATGTCCTACTTATTTATCTTGTACATGGTTCTAAAAAGTTTCTATGAAATGAGTTTATCTCTCGTTGAAAAATATCAACCCTTTCAATATCCATTTTTGTGCAATTTCCAGCGCGTGTGGTGATCACAGGGATAAAATGTTTTGTCCGTCATTTACAAATAAAGATACCTCGCGCTGGGTCCAGACAGGAGACTTTCACGATCAATAAGGATGGCAATAGTCTGAAGACTGTTGGAGGGAGGGTTCAGACAGTAGATTGATAGCTGAATCGATGATACTCATTTTGTATAGACACTTCTTGAAATCACTATATCATAACTGATAGTTACCAGTACGGGGACACACATATACATACCCTTCTTCATCATCACAGTCTTCACCAGTTTCAGGAACGATATGATCAACATTTTCGCGTACTCGAATGTCTTCTACAATGTAATCATATCATATTATTATTTACTGTCAAAGGAAGGCCATAGCCCTAGATAGGACATGTAGATCTTTAGTGTCCTTTGTGATATAGGTATTCACAAAGTAGCTCTCTTAAATTGTTAACTGCTATAAGTCCTACTTTATGTCTCATGGTTTTGGCTTAAAGTTTCTATCGTATAAGTTTTCATATATCCTAATAGTCATCTTCAGGAATACTGATACAATACTCCTGGAGATAACTGTTAGGATATAATCAAAACGTCAAATGAACTAACTACTAGCTCAAGAAAACGTTTTTGCACCTTATCATTTTTCTTTATTAATTGTCGGATTCCCTTTATATATCATTGTCACAACACAAATATAGTGTCTTATTAATGGTGACTCTCATACTGTTAAATGTTGAAATTAAGAAAAAAAATCAGAATTTTCGGTCGTTCTCTAAGAACTGTTATTATGGAATGATAATGGTTTTAAGGGAAAGACCGATAATCAGGATTTTTAGAATAAAATTTCAACATTACGATATTTTAGATTTTTCGTCTCATGATTGTGAGACTTATCTAAGCTTATCTAACTTTCATACCTAGTCTAGTTGGAGTTTGGTAGCTATCGTTGACGTGGTGCACCGCCTTGAAAACCGCGGCGAGTTTAGCAGACGGCAAAACCTCTGGTTGCAACGGCAGCGGATACTCGGTCACCGGCTGCGACAGTATGTCCGACGAGTCGTCGGTGTCGTCGCTCGGCGGCGCCGTCGGTTTGACGACGATATTCGCGCGGCAGAATCCATCGGTTTCCGAAACGGGCGGCGATGACGACGACCCAGCCGATGCCTCATCATATTCGTCATCGTTACGTCGTCGTTGTTGAAGCGATTTGATGCGGTCGTTGATGTACGACTCGAATCGCTGTTTGTCTACGTTGTCGCCGTCAGTCGCGGTGTTGCGATTCGACTGAACTAATCGCGCGACGCCTGGGAATGTTTTGCGATCCAAACGCACGACTTCGAACTTCGTCGGATGCGTCGCATTGGACGACGTGGTGAGTTTAGCCTGAAATGAATGTGAAAATTATATCTAATTCATCGTTCCCAAGGTTACATGACTTAGAAATTCCCAAGTATTTCAAATGGGTGATTTTTCCAAATGGAAATTGGGCCTTAATTAAAATGAACAGATGCCATCATTCGTACTACATTTTAATGTTTGCTGGTTGATAAAGGAGATTTTCAGGATAATTTGCTGAAGAAAGTTCCCCTTGGCAAATGCAATACGTGAAATGTATATGAATTTCCCCCAATATCTCCCTGACTAGAAGAAAATTTCTCAAATATTTCCAAACTGGGATTTATCATTTCAAAATTCCCAAGTTTTTCCCAATTTCCCAGTACTGCGGGAACCGTGCTAATAGCATTCGTCCTGGGAACCGAGAAAATAGCACAACGTAAAAGTTTTTACCATTTTAAACCCTTACGTTTGGTTTTCGGGATTTTTGAGTAAACGGGTTCATGTTTATAAGACTTGGAAGAATAAATAAACCCGGTAGAATATGACTGATGTATGTAAAACCACGTTCGTAGATATTTACCTCATTTCTCCAAAATCTGACTTCATTTTTCAACGAATCGATTTCTGTCTTTTGCCTGTCAATAACATCCTGCAATGCATCCACATAGAATTCATACATATTCCGGTTATTTAGAGGCTTAGCTTATCAAGACGAATAAGCCACGATCGCGCGAGCATCCATTGGCCAAGGAACAACTGTTCACACAAGGGTGCCAAATGGGCCCATGTCTGTTTGGCCCGACCAAAAATGTCAGACCAGACCCTAGCCGAATTTTAGCACAGGTCAAACTGGTGCACGTGAATTGCAACTGGTTCCGGAAGCGGTTGACTTTGGTTTTTTTAAGAATTGCTTAGGATCGAGTGAGTGGTTTAAGCGTGAACGCACCCTCTAATTAGGCAAAATTTGACTCGGGTCTGATCCAGGCCAACTTGGGCCTGTCTGAAAAGGTTGGTACTGGCCGCAGATAGATACCGCCAAATCGAATGACGATCATAGTACGTACGCACCTGTAGAACATGCACGCGTTGATTGTAATCGAATTTGAGATCCTCCATATTCTTATTTGATCTCTCAAGATTTTTCCGATACTGACGCACTTCGTCGAGAAACTGCTGTTGCAGCACGGTGTTACGTTCTTTCACGTGTTGCAGCATCTGTTTGTATTTCACTTTCTTTTCGGTGCGCGACTCCAGTTCGACGGAGAGCGATTCCAGTTGAGCTTGTAAATCGACCGGTATGTGTTGTTGCTCGGCTTCGGTCGCGTCATCGTCGCGGATGATATCATCCTTTTCGACTTGCGTGCAACTTTCGCGTAGGGCTCCTGTCATTTAGAAATAGGGAAAATGTTTTTTTACGGACGACCACGCGCAATAATTTTGGTCAATTCTTTTATCTATACTATATAAGAACAACGGCGAAACTTTGCTTCAAGTTTGCACGGTCGGTGCGCTATTCATTAACAAGTTTATGTTACCAAATGAAAGATACCGAAAGGTTAGTTATAAGTCATAGCTTCAAGCTTAGGTGCCTAATATGAATGCAGCTGACAGATTTCAAAATTGCTGAAACCGATTGATGACCCTCGATCTAGCATCAATTTAATTGCTCTATTGCTTTACTCTATCACTATTGAATTACGCGAACTTACGGTCGAGGAAACTACGTAATTCCTGGTTTCTCGGGGTCGGCTGCTTGTCAATACACGCCGTTGACGATTTAGTCTGCAATTGTTGGCTTTCGCAAATGACCGGAGTACTGGTGCCGCTGGTCACTTGTGAAACTGAAAAATGCAAACCGTACAAGGGTCTTGTAACAGAAGCCCGACAACAATATATCTGCCCATTGATACCTGTACCCCTTGTTCATATATGTTCACCAGCAGTCACCTCTTTCCAAGTAAATAGAAATGGAATCTGATCTCTGATCAACAACAAGGGGCCAGTTTCACAAAACGAAATTATCCATAAGTAGTTGACAAACTATTCATTTTGACAAACTCGTCGACAAAACTTTTCAAACTCACTTCTCATGAGCCAAAGCTTCTCTCGTCATAATGGAAAGTTTGCAATTCTAAATAGCAGGAAATCATTATTTCACAGTTGTGAAACTGGGCTATTGTTTCTTGCAGGTTTAAAATTGAAAAGTACCGATTTTCTTTGTTTTCTTCAGTTCACTGTGCAGCTTTCTGCATTCAACGAATTTTGCCTTGTACTCGTCAGCACCCATACACAATCTCTCCTTCAAATCGGTGATCTCGCGACGCAAATCTGACTCGACCTGTTGCTTCAAACGCTATAGTCAAGAAAGATGTACAAATCAATTTACGTTCCGAGGAAAATAATTTTATTAGTCATTTGTTGCGATCGCATCGTTCTTTTTTTTCATATTCTATCTGTATATTCTAACACCTCAATACTTGTGGATATATCCGTTCCATAATATTTATTGTACCGTATTGTATTTCTATTATAGTGACATGTTAATAAATCATGAGTTATGAGTAGAGACCATGACAATGATTTAAGGATTTTAGAGCCCATTCCATGATACTCAAGACCTCGAATTGACCCATTCCCATTTAAAAAATTTTAACAACTTCATGGACTGCCATGAACTGGTATGTTTACCCATTAGACACCGCAACTTCATATTTATGTTCCAGAAAAACAAACGCTTAATTAGCCAATGAAATTTGCATATAAAGATTAAGTAGAGATACAGTGTGATAACTACTGAAAATTATGAATTATAACAATTGGTTATTCTGAAGATAATCATACAGGCTTTCCATCGCTGTATAGATTTGGTCAATCATTGGTCAAAAGTTTGACCTTTGACCCCGTCAAACTATAGGTGGCGTAACAGTACAACGGACGTAGGCGGACGTTCTGCGGAGATACGAGTCGAACGTCGACGGATTCTGCGGTCTAATGGGTTAATACACTATTGCACGTACAGTCAATTGGTTACAGACAATTTGGTTAGGCTAAGTCATCGTAGACGAAACAATCGTTATGTTGATGCTTCATCCAAATGATGACTGACGCTTAGAAAATTGAACTGTACATATGTACAAATTAGGACTCACAAATACTGACGAGTTCAGAAATGTGACTAATTAACAAGCGTTGACCGTGTAGGACGATACGCGAATAAAAAGTACGTACCTGAGTTTTGATTGTGTCTTCCAGTTGTAGGCGAATCTCTTCGTATTGTTTGCGATATTTCGACAGGCGTTTCTCCAAACACAGCTGCGCCGTTTTCATCGCGAAGATCGCGCCGTCCTTCTCCTTCTCTTCCTCTTTCACTTTTTCGACGTATGTCTGCTTCTCCTCGAAGCCGTCGTTCAATTCTTCGAGCAAATTCACTTTCAACTTCAAACTCTGATTCTCCTGTAATCGAGTGAAACAGTCAAAACCTGCTTATTTTCAGATTGCTGAACTGTTTTTTGAAAGTGCTGGGGATAATTTGAAAATTTTCGAAAAATTCCAACCCAGAGCATTGAATAACGGGTATACCGCTTTAGTGTATACTCCATGGTGCGGTGTATCATTAGTAACTAGATATTTCACTAACTTTGACAGGTGCGGCATCTGTCAATACAGATAAAACTCATAACTAATTGCATCAGTACACCGTACCGCAAAGTTCATCCCCGATTTATACACCGCACCGAAAGGGTTTTAATGATTAAATTCTGATGCGAAAACGAACTAACTACAGTTGAGTTACAAACAACTGACATTCTATCACCATACTTTCGTGATCATCGAGCCTTTGGCCAATCCATACTCGAGTCGACATAAACCAGTTGAATTTCATCGGTTTCAAATAATCTAGATTATCAAGTAGGTAGGTTTTATTGTATTTTCTATAGTTTTCTTGCAACATCATTCTGGTATAAATTTTGATAAATCTAATAACTACCTGGTGTACTCGCGATACGCACCTTATCAAGTCTGTCAATTTCCTCCTTAAGCGTGAACGTCTTGGTCTGATAATCGGCCTCTAGTCGCGCCACTTGTGACTTTATGATGTGCTCCTGCGAACGTGCCTTCTGCAACAACAAAACTACACGGTGTAGATATCTTTCAGTATCTTATTCTCGATTGCATACGATAAAGACCTGGGTTCAGGTACAATATGTCCACATGGTGAACTAAGGTGACAATCCAGGGCTGGTGGAAGCAAGTTGACATTGGCCTGGCTTATATTTAATGGCGCAAGGCATCCGCAGAAAAACTTTTTTCAAGCTAGGAGTTGGCGGTCTTCCCTGTCAAAATTAATTTTAAATGGTTGCATTTCGAAGGCTTCAGGGACTATTTGAAACCAAACCATAGTTTTCCGGTATCATGATTTAGACGCAGCTGTTTCAAAATCAATCATACGGAAAAGGGACGAAACATGAACGCAAGTCCCAAGTTGGCCGATAAAATCCTTCATTTACCTCGAGACTTTCGGCCATTTTGTCATGAGCCGCGTGAACTGCGATGACCTCATCGTTCAGCATAGATTTACACTGTTGAACAGTAACAAGTTTGTCCTCGGAATTCTTCAGCTGTTCTTGTAGATCGTCGATTTGTTGCTGAAATTTACAATTTTTTTCTTTTTAGTCATGTACCGGTCTTTCTTCGCTTTGACATTTCTTATTGCCTATTTTCCGAAATTGAAGGAGATTTTATTGAAGATCCTTCAATTTTGAGAATTAGGTAATTAAAAAATGTTTGTAGTTGTGCAATTAACTATGAATTGTTGGCATTTCACTCAAATTAAAGGATATTCAAGGACCTTGAAAAATATTAATGGTTTAGGAGAAGTTTTTAAGGAATCAATGACCTGCGAAAGGAGTTTCAGGCATTTTGCTCAAATAAAAGGAGTTTCAAGCACATGATGGCAGCAAAGATGGCAGCACCTGTCAAACATAGTGAAATATTAGTAACTAACGATATACCGATCCGCGGTGTATACGCACTTTGGTGGTATTCCCGTTATTCAACACCCGTTATTCAAATTATCTCCAGAATTAGGGTATTGATTAGTCAGCACTGAACGGGTTAAGGAATCATGGAGTTGTAGGGACCCGGTTACCGCAGTACATATATGAGTTAAACTTGACACGAACCTTGTCACAAGCGGAAATAGATGTCAGCTGATCGAGTTTTGCACGTTCGTCATTCAGTTCGGTTTCCATTCGGTTCAGGAGATGTTGTTGAGCTTGTTTACTGTCGTCTTGTTTTTTCAGTTTACATTTCAAAGACTCGATTTCTTTCACGTAGCTGCCGACCACCGATTCCGAGCTCGTGAAATGGTTCTGAAATACGTGTGTGAAACGTAAGCATCTTGAAATGAAATTATTCAGTGTGTCCCTCAACACCTATTATTATCATTCATATATTAATAAAGAATCCACAATTGACTGTGGCAATCGAGGATTCCATTTGTGGCAAACAAAAGATCCATCTCCCAGCAAGAGTGTTCAATAGAACATCGGTGCCAGGTTTTTTCTCAGATTCGATTAAAATCTAATTCATGATGAATGATGAATAAATTGGGCGCCAATGTAATAGCGGATACGGCGTAGTTTTCTAGTATAAGTAGATAAACGCTAACCATCGGATATCACGAAAAACAATGAAGTTTTCGTTGTCCTGCGACTGTAATCCAGAGAAATCTCACAATAAATCAGCGAAAGATGTTAAATTTAGTAGAAGACGACAATATGTTTAGAGCAACGTTTCACCTGAACGCTATAAGCCATCATCTGGATCCAGTTCCACAGTTGTGAGTTAGAGTTAACTCTGAGTTAAAATTAGTTCATTTTCAATGAGTTAAGTCAGGGTCAAATTTTAACTCTGAACTGTGGAACTGGACCCAGGCATTTGCGAGTACTGCGGGATTTCTCTCGATTATTCACCTTACACGGATATTGTGCATCATCTCACTGCGTCAACTAACCACTGACAAACATTTGAGCAACTAGCTTCAGGGACCAGTTCCATAGTCATGGCTTTGACTTAAGACCAATCTAAGACCAACTTAGTTCTATAGCCAATCTAACAACTTAAGACCAGTCTTAAGATTTAAGACCACTCTTGGACTGTGCAACTGACCTCAGGGGCCAATTTAATTCCAAAAGTGGTCTTAAATCTTAAGACTCGTCTTAAGTTGTTAGATTCAATGGCTATAGAACAAAGTTGGTCTTAGACTGGTCTTAAGTCTAAGCCATGACTATGCAACTAGCCTGCGTAACGATGATTGCAGAAAAATATCTTCGTCATCTCTCATTTACTCATACCTTGTAGAGTTCTTTTTCTTCCTCGAGCATTTTCAGTTTGCCGAACAGCGCGTCTTTCTCGCTAGTCAAGCCTTTTATCTTGTCTTGCAGCGCCTTGATGTACACCTCGTTCATCTCCAGTCGTTTCAGGATTTCATCTTTCTCCTAATAAACAAAAAAAGAACAGCTCCGCGTGGATATATAGACGATGATTTCACCGTTAATTCTAAATTCTGAAAATTCTGAAGTTCATATTTCAGACCAAATACAGGTACCCGGTATCTCTCGAAATTTACTACAATCTACAGTAAAAAAGTCCTTTTCGATGTCACCGATGAGACCATTGAAAAATATGGCGTCATAACGAATATGGCGTTAAAAAAGAATGGGTACATGTATTTTCAACGAATTTGGGTTAAATTGAGCAAATTTGTTCTCTGGAAATGGCTGCATTAAAACTTCGTTGATTAACTTTGACTGTAGTTGGTCGATACACAAATTCATATTGGTTGAATATTACTGATTCATTTTTGTGACGTAATATATAGGCAGCAAAACTTACAGTGGAAATGGTCTTAATTTTCTCCCTTAACGATTCCTGCAAGAGAGCCATGTCATTCGCCTCCGACAGAAGACTATCAGACTTTTCTTTTAGTTCCTGAAATGCATATTCAAGTCATACACAGTACAAGTCATAGCTACTATGCATTGTTAGACTGGCACCGAGCAAGGTGCAGTCTGGTGTATTTGTACTAAAGTATCTCTCGTATTATACCTTCCAGTAACTACAACGGCACATTTATAAAAACGCCATCAGCGTCGGATCCCTGTTATAAGCCTGTGCTTAAGAAAACTCAATCACTATTGTATACAGTGTGTTTGTGTCAATAAAATCCAGAAGTAAGATTTATGATGCCCTACCACACTGCGGAACACAAAAACATAATTCTTTTATTCCACTAACTAAAACATATTCCGACTAGGGAATAACCATCTGGGATCAAGTAAAGCATTGCCAAGATTTTATGTATGGATTCATATCTACTTTGTTCCTCTTATAAAATGAAATACCCTTGCTATTAGTGATATGCATGACACCTAGTGGCTACTATCTAGTTAATCAAGTTAGTCTCGAACTCCTTTTCATCACAATACTTTATTTAAGAAAGGCCGCTAAACAACCCGACCTTGTTAAAGATATTCCTCAATCTTGAGGTAACCATGCTATTGGTTTAAGGAAAAAAAACTTATTGGAAAACTTATTCAATAAATTACCTTGTTTTCTTCCTGTAATCTGTCAATTTTCTCATGATCGCTAGCCACTTGTTGACTGGCTTCAGCGAGCTTCACCATTAAATTAGAACGCTCTTTGTCCAGTTCAACGCAAGCCTTAAAAAGACGTTAGTCGAAATGTAGACGGTAATTGAAGCGTGATAAGGGAATGAATGATCCCTAACCCAGCGCCACTAGCAGAATCCTTGCTTGCCGCAGTAGGTACGCGGCTATTATCCGATATTCGAATTTCGAGTCGAAAGTGAAAACCTACCTGATCGAGTTTGGCATTTTCATCTTTCAGCTTTTGAATTTCGGTTTCGAGTACGATAGTCTTCGACGTGACGACGAGCATGTCGCATTCGTCGTCGCTGACCTCGACGAAATCGTTCGCACACGGGCTCTTGAATTGGAACGGCGTGCTGGCACCGCGAATTTGTCCCGAATTCGCGACGTAGCAGAACTGATAGAAGTCACCGTCATCCTTGGGAAGGACGTGAGCTGAAAGTCAACAAAAATGCATAGTTTGTACGAGTGAACTGATATTAATAAATTTAACAAATAATAACCCGCAGTAGATATATAGAAAAGTTTACTATCTGACAGTTTTGGGGTTGCTTAAAAACGCCATCATAAGAGGATCTAAAATGACCAATAATGTATTGTATCATTATTGTATCATTTTAGTTTCTCTGATGATGGGGTTTAGAAGTAACCCCGAACTGTCAGATAGTAAACTTTTCTTTTTCTATAGGCCTATATCTAACTGTGGTTTTTTATTTGTTAGCGTAGTTTGTATGATTGAATATTAAGTCCAGCAATAACATTTAAAATCCAGGATCCAGTTCCACACTTCCACACTTCCACAGCCTAATTCAGTGTTAAAATCAGTTCATTTTCAATTCTATCACGTCATATAGGCCTATTTGAATTTTTAGTACATGTATAACAGTTAACACAGCTAAATCCAGATCATTTATGGTTAATGAATTCAATCCGGTTTATGACTGGTAGACTAAATCTCAGTATTCAAAGTTAATTAGCAAAACCCGCAGTTGATGATACAGTTGTTAAAAATTTATTCTTATCTGACAGTTTCAGAGGGGCCTGGTTCGACAGTTGTGACTTTAACTAAACTCAAGAGTTAAAATCAGTTCATTTTCAATTTAGTCGAATCTAGTCAGTAACCTGCGCGTGGTTTAGTTTCACGATCGGATATTTCAAGCCCATCCGATTATAAAAGCTTACCACTGACGATTAGGCCTGCGTTTTTCAAAGCAGTGTTAAGTTATCCCTGTGATAAGACTATCCCAGTGTTAAATTTAACTATCCCAGTGATTGTTATCATAGGGATAACTTCTCGTTTTTCAAAAGCATTTTATCCCAGTGATAACTATCACCGGGATAAGAGCTTTATCCCAGTGATAACAAAAAATCCCAGTGATAACAAAAAGAAAATGGCAGCCATTTTGATAATTTATCCTGGTGATAGTGTTGCTATCACCACCTCGGAGGTGTGTTAACTTTATCACTGGGATAGCTGATTTTATCTCGGTGATAAAGTTAACACAGGTTTGAAAAACACACTATCCCAGTGATAAAAATATTTAACACCGGGATAGCGATTTATCACCGGGATAGGGCTTATCACCGCTTAGAAAAACGCAGCCTAGGTAACTAACTAAGTCGAATCTTAGCCCGTGGAACTGGATCCTGAACGTCTTCCTAAAGACCGGATATTTTTCGGCCTACCTTGAAATAGAACGTTTCCCCTACATTCCGATCCCGGCTTGTAATCGGACGGCAGCACGACCCAATGAAAATAGATGTACTCGCGCGAAGAACTCCAGCCGACCTTGTACAGCCCGATCCAATCATACGCGGTCGCGTTGTGTAGCGGGGTCACCGTGAAGCGGCACTCGACGTGCGCGTCGGTCGGGTAGGTCTCGGCGACGTTGTGAAATATGACCTGCGCGTAGTCGGACTGTGCGAGCGCGTTGTACATCGCGAAGCCGGCTTCTTCGTCGATGTTGATATGTTCGTAATCGATTTCCATGATTATTCGATCCACGCTATAAACGGAAGTAGAAAATTTTAAAATCTGCACGTTTATCTTAAAGACAGACCAGTGGGGCCAGGGTAAAAAAACACTAAGGCTAACACTAATGCACTAAGGCTAGAAAAATTGGTACCTTGTTTCTCTGCTCTGCTGAGCTTAAAAGTTGACGCGGCTGGCCACCTATCTACCCTGTACATTACTTTTTTATAAAATCGTGATCAATTTTACCATAACAGACCCTATATATGCTACAGAAATGAACTGATTATAAACTTTATTACATTTTACAAAAATGACCCGACCGCTGCGGAGAAACAAGGTATCATTTTTGTTTAGCCTAAGACTAAGGACTTTTTCAGCAATTTAGACCCAAAAGGAAAGACTTTTCAACTTGGAAAGAAGTACTTTCCAGTAAAATGAGGGCTCAAAAGGAAGCACTCAAGCAATGCCTTCCCCAGAATACTAGCCATGTAGACCAGTCATACATTCCAGGGTAATTCCATAGCACTTTCCTGTACATTCAATCCTGACTGACAATTGAATTACCAGGCATAAGTACTAAATACTTGTACAGTCGAATTAATTAGCAATAAAATTGCGTGTGAAAAATACATAAAAATCAAATTTGGATGGAATTTTTCATCAAAAGGAAGGACTTAGAGTCAAAAAGAAGGACAAAGATGATGTTTGTTCAAACTTTTTCCAAAAGTAGGACTCGGAAGGAAACCCTGTAAGAGCTGGTCATGATCTATGGTGATAAGAACCCAGAAGGCGCTGTTTATTGATAAAAAGAGATATCAAGGCAATGTGGCATTATTCCAGTAAAGGCTATTACGCTGACCTTTATACTGGGTATGATACATAATTAGAAAATCTATCTCAGTGCCGCCAACCTCAGAAAGGTGCTATCAGTAACAAATTGAATTTTTCCAGTAACATTCCATTGAAATATATGAAAGAGAATGTTCAAATTAATCGGTAGGCCTAATCAACAGTAAGACCTTCAGTAACATCGTTTATATTTTTGTATGCATCAAACTAAGCATTTCTCGTTATAAAATGGTAACAAATACTGAATATCAGGAACAGTTGGCAGCTCTCCTATTTTTACATCTACGGTAAAAACCGGGGGTTGGAGTTAAGAATGGGAGGGGGGTTAGGTTTCGGGCTAGTTTAAAATTCTATTCATATCTAATTTTGATATTCAGGGATGGAATTATGACCTAGTAAGGTTTCTGAGTTGGAATTTGGGCTAGATTCAAGCGTTAGCTAGTCTGAATCCTAGAGGGGTAGATACTAGACTAATGGTAAGGGTAAGGTTCAGGATTATGAAAAATAATTAAAAGTTTGGACAACCGAACGCTAGGCCTATACCTGACGTATAGAAAAGTGACCAAAAATGCAGTCTCATAACAATGGATGGACAGGCGGTACATCTAAAACTTGGAGGTGATATTTTGCCGATGCAGCATTATTCAACTAAAAGCTTCTTTGTGGACATCTATGTATATATCGAGATTTACTAATAAAAATAACAATAAAATCATTTTATTAGGTAAGGGATAGGGGTTTCGATAGGGTTAGGATCTTAGTTACCTAATCGGTGGTGGTAAGCTTTAAGGGCTTATATCCGATAGTGAAACTAACCCACCAGTCCCTAGGGCTTAGAGGGTTAGGGTTAGGTTTAGGATCGATTTTACACAGCTGGGAATTAGGTAAGGATTAGGTTGAGTGCTATATGTAGTTCCAATAGCCATTCGTAGAGATTCAAAGAACCTCTATAGTAGAGAATCCCACACTGATAAAACGAAAGTAGATTAGAAGTCCGAAAAAAAGTTTCCTATAGGCCTATAGCTCATGTGTTTTTATTCATTCGACGTTTCAACTATAGACTAATAGTCATCTTCAGGAATATTGAATTAACAAGAAATTCTCTACTATATCGTTACAACACGAAATAGTGTTTCTTCAATGGTTATCAAAGAACCTCTATTGTTTATCTATGCTTAGTTAGTTACCAAATCGTTGGTGATAAGCTTTTATAATCGGGTGTTCGTAATGTCCTGGCGTGAGTTCGGGCAATCTCTTTTTACTCGATTTTCTCCAAATCCCCAATTTTCAAAGTTGCGCGTAGTGTAAATTTAGCCAAATCAGAACGAGTTAAAAGTCGTCAGCAATAGTGTTACCTTTTTTATTAGGTAGAAGATATTTTACCAGATCCGGTCACCGACTTCTGAACTCTATTTTTCCGGATATCGTCTCTAATTGGTTGATTTACTCCGCGCATGCGCAGAGAGGTGCGCGACTTAGAAAATTCGAAGGAAGTGTGGAGAACAGAGTTTGAGAAAATAGAGCGGATAGAGCGAGACTCGAACCGGGGCTAGTAAATCCCAATAGACCACCGAGCTCGCTGAAAACCACCCGAATGTTTTAACTACATATAGCCTCTTCTTAACCTACCCTAGTTAGTTACCTAATCGTTGGTGGTAAGCTTTTTATAATCGGATGGGCTTATACCAACGTTAGGGATGACAAGGACCAAAACACGGTTGAAAAAAGTAACACTTCAAAAGTATACTTTCTATTCACTTCAGTCCACAATTAATGGCTTAATTCATAAACTAACACAGGTACCTTTCGAAATAATCCAATTTTAAGTATGTTTCGAGTGGTTAATCAACATTATTTTGAGAAATTAATTAATTTCTCCACCAATTTCGCCATTGGCCGCCATTTCTCTGTATTGCACATGTGGCATGATAAGACAAGGGGACCTACAAGGATTTATATAAAACTTCCAAGACGAAACGACAATTTTTGTTTTCGATGGTTTTCCAACTTATATTTCAAATCTTCGTGTTTTCCATAATAAATAATGAAATAATAAATTCTGGTAAAAGAAAAATGTGAATAAGTGTTGATTTCTTAATTTTTTTCAATTTCGTCGTTTCGCTTCGTTAGTTTGTGCTGTTGTCCTGGCCTCAGTCCACAGGTGCCAGCACCTCCAGTAATTTTCAAAATGGCAGCTGTTGACCCGACGGATATTTACTCTCACTTTACGGCCGATTTGCACATGGATTAAGATCATCAGGTGAGGTGTTATAGGTATCAGACAAACTACGAATCTGTTGTGCGTCGATTACAACAAAAAATAGACGGATATCTTAAGAGACAATGAAATGCCAGGCAAATTACTCGTCAGTCAAATTGGCTGACGAAGATTTCATACAAAAATGACCTTCCCATTCCTGACTGTGGTTTGTGAAAATATCCGATTGTGAAACTAAACCACAGACAGGTTACTGACTAACCCTACCCTACCTATCCCTAGTTGTGAAACGGAACCCTCTGGACTCTCTTCTCACCTTCTTGACACTAACGCTATCGAAACCCTAACCCTAAACCCAATAAAATGATTTTATTGTTACATAATATTCGGATCCGGCAAAATAGCGTTCAGAAGACGGTGACCGCATCCGGCTAAATAATCACTTTTTTATTAATTAGGAATAATGCCACGTCAGAGAATATCCACTGCCCTAAACCTTTACTTAGCGATGTGATATTAGATGACAACATTCAGAATCAGAATGAATGAAAATTTGACTTTGTTTACAAATATAATTTCAATCTGAATGAATCAATTTCCTTTTGGATATGGAATGGATTTCGGATTGCCTACCGTCCGTCCTTTGTTTTTAGACAAGTAAGAAGACAACCTTCTCGATAAGTGATCGTGTACGAATCAAAGTGAGAGTTGACAACAGTAGTTTCAATATCACTAATTCCCCGTATTGCTAATACGTATGTGATTTTTATTCACCACACAATTGCAATGTTTTTATTTGTATGTGACGTCATCGAATTTACTTCCGCGTTTGCAAACTTCAGACGCCAGAGAGCGGTACTAGCTTGAACTACCTTCGACCGGGTTCGAATCCCACAATAAATGCTGAATCAAAAAAGAATCGTATTGAAATCCTATTTATCAAATACAATTCTGATACAAGAAAATAAAATGATAACAATAGAAAAAATAGGTTAAGCTGAAACTACCAAAAAATGCCATTGTGTATCGTCCTAGGTCTATGCTGGTTACGATCTAACCGTAAGCCGAACAGTTTTACGCCGATTATCAAAATCTGATTTAATTCCTCCAATTTCGCCTTTTAGATTGCGGATACCTATGAATGATTTGGACGTGTCGATTCTAAACGATTTTCTCCGATATAACAGAAGTACTTTTTTGTAATTTTATGAATGTCCATCGTAGAATTTGAGACGTTGTCAATGTCAACAAACAAATTCAATTCAATTAATTATTTAATAACCTTTAAAATTTTAATTGATTGAAGTTTATCTAATCAGGTCTTTAACGACGAATATGGAGTGATTGATAATGATGATGACGGATGAAATTAAGGCTTTAGGTGAAGTTGGTGCCCCGGCTCTTGTCAAAAGTATTTCAAGGTAATCTTCAGTAGCCTTTTTTATTAAAAAGTGGCTATATTTACGGCGTTGTAAACGTAAAGCGGTCGTAAATTCTATATTTACGACGGTTTTATATTGAATTTAGGATTATGCTCTAGAGAGGAGACGATTAGTGTCAAGAGGGTCCAGAGGGTTAGGGTAAGGGTCCGTTTTACCCCCTAGGGATAGGATTAGGGTCAGGTGAGGCTATATGTAGTTAAAAAATTCGACTGGTTTTCAGCAAGCTCGGTGGTCTATTGGTATGATGCTGCGCTAGTGATTTACTGGCCCGGGTTCGAGTCTCGCTCTATTCCGCTCTATTTTCTCTAACTCTATTCTCAACACTTGCCTTGAATTTTCTAAGTCGCGCACTACAGTGCGCATGCGCGACATGAATTAGCCAATCAGAATGAAACGTCGTAAGTATAGCTGCTGTCGTCCGTCTACGGCGTCGTAAAAATATCCTGAGCGTTTTTTATTGTCGAAACCAATTTATCACACATTTCTGTACCGGTATGCTGTTCCTATCTGAATGTAGTAGTTAGGCTACTGGCATTTAATATCTATGTCTTAACCCTGGAGTTGAAATGATTGAAAATGAATTTGTCTTTTAGGAATACATAGGACCTTTTTGTTTTACATATTGTCATTGATGCTAATTATCAAGTAGTCCTAGTTTGGTTTTGTTTTGCTAGGACTAGTAATTCAATGTCTTACCTTTAGGCCAAATTCAAGCAGTGGCGCGAGACCCCCATCACGAGATGGTGGAAGACCCCCTTCGCGAGATGGAGCAAGACCTCTTTCACGAGTAAGATTGAGTACCGTATATCTTGGAATATCGCTCAGTTTTATCAAGGCAAAAATTAGTCTCTTAGTCGTCTATAAGTCACTATTGTCTCTTTTTAAGCAAAGTTCATCGGGTGGAATTGAAGTATTACCATCCACTGGTGTAGAAAATTCACTCGAAAATGGATTCACAGTAAGGTAATATCATGATGTAGAGGGCCTCAATTGCTAATAATTGTATGAATTTGTTCTGACATCCCTCATACAGGATGATTCCTCAATCAGCAGCCACTTAGGCTTAGTGCACTGTCAAAGTCTATTAAGAGACCAGCAATAGGACAAGAAAAACATTTAGCTTAAGGTCATAACAAATTTAGTTAGCCCTAGAGTTCATCAAATTTGAGCACGATTCGGCGCCATTCGTTCTTAGAAAAGCTTTGCATTTGATAAAGAAAGGATGTAAGCAGAGATTTTAACAGAGGCGATGTCTTCTTTTATTGATTATAATTCTTTTATTGATTAATCTCTTTATCGTATTTTAGAAGCCGTCCTGACTCCGCGCGAAGCATAACTCCCGTGAAACAAGTGGCACTACCTTCGATTCCGCGAAAATCTGAAAAGTCAGTGCAAAGAGAATATTCGAAATCTTTTCGAATGTTTTTTTTTTTTTAATTCTCTTCTGTATCGCATTACGTTGATTTTCCTTCCACAGAAAAGAACCTGCGTCCGATTACGACTATCACAACGAACAGAAAGTGAATTTGAAAATGAGTAAAGCTGGAAGGCAGAGGTATGTGCAAGCTTTGAATCTTCCATTAAAGGAAATTCCCACATGAAGCAAAGAAAGAATGAGTGCCCCCCGTAATTCAATAGTAGAGGATTCGGAAAATTGAACGCATTTAAACTGACTGAGAAACATCTGGGCTGGGTTTCATAGACGCAGAATCAAGATAATCCCCCGGAACATTTTGAAATTTGTCAGTTATTACTATGGTCAGGGGCGGATCCAGACCGTATTAGCCGTATTGCCCAATAGGGTCTAGAATTTTTAAGTGCCCTTCGAAATTTCACCGGCAATATTTTTGACGGCATTATTTCAGCAACCGCTAATTCCTTGTCCGTAATCCGGGCATAATTATAAAATTAATCGGTATATACTGCTGCCGAGAAAATGAGGAGAGATAATCATATTTGTAAAGCCTTTAATCATGATGAATTAAAAAGGGCACTTTCCTTTTGCAAGGGGCACTCATGCTTTAGATGAGGGCACCTTGTCCTTGCCTTTTCAGGGAGGGCTAAAGGGGCACTCGTACTTTAGAAGAGGGCACTATACGCGGAAAATGTTGAAGAAAAGGGCAATTTTTGCCTAATTTTTAAAATTTTAGGGGCACTTTCGGTTTGGAAGATGGCACACAACATAAGGATAAATGTGAAGACGAGGCAATTTTTGCCGATTGTTAACAATGAAGGGGCACTTAGCCGTATTCTGTATAATTGTTAAGGGGCACTTTTAAAGATTATAGGGGCACTAGGCGAAGTTGGCGACAACCATTCTTTCATGGGTTCGCCAGCTTCATTTTTTATTCGCATCTGTTGAAATCTTGTCTCGAATTCGTTTATTCTGGATTGCTCTGCTAGCCTCTAGAAGCCCTCTAAAAGCCTTTAAATGGTACCATATTTTCAAAATTTTCTGGGGGTGGGCCTTCGGCGCTCGCATTAACCTGGATACTGGGTGTGCCCTAAGATCAGAAAGGTGCCCTTAAATTTCCTTCCAATGCTGTCTACCCACCCCCCTGGATCCGCCCCTGATGGTTTTTCATTGTTACTATGGTGGTTGTCACCCAGAGGTTGAAGATTTACCCCTAGGGGTAACTTCGATACCCAGTCTATGAAATCGGGCCCTGCTTTTCTGTAAAGGGTATGGACTGTAGATGCAGTTTTCACTAATAAAGCGCTGGTGAACATTTTTTTAAATGACAAGGGCGTTATATGAATTTACAGATAATAATTATAGTTAATTGACATACAATTAAGCCTGTTAATTGATGTGGTGACTATTAAAACTGTTAATTGACATGGTTACAATTAGAACTGTTAATTAACATGGTGGAAATTAAGACTGTTAATTGACATGTTGACAATTAAAACTGAACTTACAAGCGAAATCCCACAATTGAAGACTACATAAGTTAGAAAACTGAATTTCTTTTAGACCACAACGTTGATGGAGTTGCTTGAAAAAGCAACATCATAAACTTTAGAAATTTTCAATTCTTCATGTATGGGGATTTTCCTTTAATTTTATTTTTTCACCGATGAGTGTGTTTCAATCACGCGTAAAACTGTATTGTTCCGTGTGTGTCCAAATGGTGCCATGTTTTAACCAACTTCTGAACGAGCCAGATTTCATAGGTTCATTTGTGGCAGAAATCTCTGACACTTTTTTTCATTCAATAGTCACGATGCCAGAAATCCGGAAAATCAAGGAAAACTAATAAAGCCAATCGAAGAAATGGACTTGAATGATGGTGATATACCTGTAGGACCTGGTGGTACGGGTAATTCATACATTTCTTTTTTATATTCGATATTGAATATGAAATTAGCTTACTGTTGTCCTACTCGCACAGCTAATGATCGGCTTGCCAGAACCATCCACCTTCAGACATTCAGCATTTTAGTCTTGACGATCTCGTTTCAAAGTTGGGGGTAAAATAAATAATGTTGGTAATTTATTAATATATCAGTTCATTTTCAATCAAAGATCTCTGTAAAAAGATCAAAGACAAAGGTGGAGTCGTGAACACAGGTAGAGCTTGAGGAAGAGCTTGCATGATTAAAATTTGGAAACATTGTAATAATGGATCGCATGTCTTGAGGAGTTAGGCCCATAAGGCAGCAGTACCTTTGTTTAACCTGTGTGGAACATTTGAACACTTGTAAAAGAGTTTTCCATGATAATGGTGATGAAAATAATAATAATGATGATAACTATTTAGGCATAGATTTATATAGTTCCTGTTCCATTCAAGAAATGTTCAGCAGCATTGCCAATCTTCCATGCATTAATCATCCGTTGTTCCAATGGTTTATTGAGCTAAGATCTTTTATACCCAATCCGCAAAATCCATAGGAGATCAGTTCGGACCGAATGATGAAGACAGCAATGATGACGATGGCGATGAAGATGAGACAAGTAGTGAGGAGGTTGAAGACGATGATGATGATGAACCAGTAAAAGCACCTACTGAACTCATCATGGAAGTAAGAAGTCTGAAGTATTTGAAGAATTGATAATCCTGTCATTATCACTATCATGGACTGGGGTCCTCTTAGTCTTCATTTCTGTGGTTTAGTTTCACAATCGGCCAGCTCACTAATTGGTGAACTCAGTCAACTAGGTCGAGTGGCTAGGCTAGTTCAGTCAACTAGGCTGGTTCAGTCAGGCGGATCAGACCGGTCCGGTCAATTCAGTCATCTAACTACATACCGGTACCTAAGAATTGATTGTAACAAAGGGAAACGTCACATAGGTTTAAGCCAGCGTTCATCATACCTTGTTGAACCCTTTTTTCTCGGTAACTGAATGATTAGAACCAAAGCAGACCCTGTGATGTAATCAACCTAGACCGATGTTGAGCAGCTTCATTTATATGCAAATCAAAAAGAAAACAATATTTTGTCACCTGCAATTCACAGAACATGTATGGACAATTTCACTATTTGTTGATTTTCAGTTTCTGCATTTTGTAATGAATGAAGAATTCGAGAACGCCCAGAAACTGTGTAAATTAAGTAAGTCTCCCTGTAGTATAGTACAAGTTTTATTTGTACAGTAGACCGCGCTTTAAATCCGATCATAAATCCGATCTATTACAAGAAATCATGATTAAACATCACATTTTGTATAGGTGAACTGTAAATGATACTAATCCCGATTAAACTGATCTGATTTAAAGCTGGGTCTAAAGCTTAATTGAGAGAAATTGAATTCCTCGACAATAAACAAGTAATTTCATTTTCAGTTTTGGTTTATGAACCGGATAATAAAGAGGCAAATACGTTCCTTCCGCTCATCGAGGAAAAGCTACAATTAGGCAAGTTGAAATTTTGAAATGAATCGTAGATTTAATAATTTCGGTAAAGCTAGTTCTTCTCATATCGTAGCATTTCCATTCAAGATTCTTTTATTTCGTTGACTGCAGATGAGGAGAATTCTGACAATTCAGATTCCGATGAAGATTCTGGTGATGACGACGATGAAGATGATGATGGTGAGAGTGACAACCAAGAGGAAGACAGTGATGTATCTGGCAGGTATGTTTTGTTTAAGGCACATCATCAGTATTTAGTCAATAGACCATTTCGTCAGTTTTAAGAGAATTTCCGGTACAATGAATAATCTATACACTACCATAGAACACAGGAATTGCCAAAAAATTTCCTCATATTTTTTTGATTATGCAAATTAATGCAAATGAGGCATGAATTTGAGGTGCAAAAGAATGTATCTTTTAAATGGTGGTGCGCAAAGATTTTTGATTGCAGACAAAGATGGATACAATCTCTCACTTAAACCCTAATACATTGCATTTACAGAAAAAATGGCAGATTTTGCAACAGAGGGGGAGGGGGTTGAAAAATTCAAATTTTATGCGTACGTAATAAATGAATGATCCTCAGTCAAACCCGCTTAATCTGGATCGGCTTAATCCGGATTTTGGTCTAATGTGGCTTAATCCGGATTTTGGTCTAATGCGGACAAGATTTGCAGTTCATGTGGTCATTAGTACAAGTTAATGACTTAAAATCTGGATTTCCTGTAAACTGGTAAAGAGTTTTGTTGGTCCCAAATCATCCGGATTAGGCGGATTCTACATGTAATGTATGGAATAACAAACTGTAGTACAGAGTGTATAATAAATGATTAATAAGCGAATGGAAAAAACCCATTATTATGCATCACTGAACATGCCATGTCTTTAATTGCTTTTTGTTCGATGGACAAGCGGAACAGGGGTTAGTGCAATGTGGACATTCTGTGCACTGTCAAAAGGGTCAAATTTTTTGCTGGCGTCTTTTATGGACAACCGCTTATCATTTGTTTTCTTTTTTCGTATATACATAGTAGTTCGGAAGAAAGTAGCAGCAATGAAGAGGACAGCGATGAGGACAATGATAAGGCAAAAGAGGAGGGTGATGAGAACCGGGAATTGACAAAAAACAACTGACCCCTGCAGTTGACTGGTTCTGAATGGAATCATTTCAAGTCGTTTGGATGCATTTAAAGCAAAATCCAGTCACTTGTACATTCGGGATTAATGACGGATGAATTTGGATGTGCACTGCTTCTAGATTTAATTATATTTTTCATTACGAAGTACTAGGTGCGCGTATTTGAAAGACCAGAAATCGATATGATCTGTGATACATTTTAAAACGTTGTGTTTTCCGTCCAGCTATGAGCGATCGTAGTTTAATGTTTTTATGATCAACTACGCCTCTCTGCAGCGTAGGTTTCACTTGTATTATCCCATTGTGCGTGAATATGGCATCATTGATCGGGTGTCAAGCTGGTGTACGTCGTTTTCATATTAGTAGTTACATAAGGGGATGTATCCTATGGGATTTTGACGATACCCAGCATCTACAACGAAATTGGTCCCCTATTAATATTAACCGAAAGTGAAAACGGTAGTTTAAAGTGTTTGTGTGAAATGAAACGTATCAGTTTTATCAAAAAATCGTTGTATCAAAATTGTATGAAAAGAAATGTTTGCTTGTATCCAATGTACGAAATACATCGAAACCTTGTGTTCTTGTAAAATATATATATATATATATATATTATACGACTTGATCGAAATTCTGAAGTTGGTTGTTTTTTTTTTTTGGTCACCATTTCTTGTAGGCTGAAGAAATATGAAAAACACAGCAAGGTGAAAAACCTATCCACGGTCATAGATTAAGTTATATCCTCGGCACATTTTAATCACCAGGGGCCGGTTGCATAGTCATGGCTTAGACTTAAGACCAGTCTAAGACCAACTTAGTTCTATAGCCAATCTAACTACTTAAGACCAGTCTTAAGATTTAAGACCACTTTTGGACTTACATCACGACTGTGCAACTGGCCCCGGAAAAACGGATGTCGGTCCGCGAACGCTCTAATCAACGCGAGAAAAGTCATTTTCACTGAATTATTTCTCTATGTCGAAAAAATTATATTTGTTCTCTGATATTTTATTGTCAAAAACTCTTAAATCACCGGGAAAAATATATCTCGATGCATTTTTTATTAACGTGTATTAATTCTCACCCACTAAGCGGCGTACGCTCGATTTGATCGCTACGCATGCCCGCTTGTATCGGGCGTATTGCAGGCGAATTCGTTGGTGAACTCAATCGTGGCGATCGGGCGAAAAAATACGACCGTGTGCTCTTAGCTTCAGGGTACCTATTTAAAAAGGAATAGTAGTAAAGCACATTGTAACACAATGATTCAGTGAAATATGGCGCCAAACGCCAACACGCTTGAGTTTAGAAAGCAATATGAAATTCGTGGTACATGTAGCATATGATGGACCACAAAACTCTCAAAACATACCGGTACATTTTTCACACCAAATGGGCCCTGTCCCGTTTTGCGCTGAATGCTATGTGGGTCACAGGGCCCGTTTGCGCTTGCGGCCCGATCGCATTACCCAAACTACCCTTTTCAAATTGCTGCCCTTAAGTGCCTATTCCAGTTTTTAGCTTCAAAGAATCCTAGATCTGCCCATGAGTCTAGGGGTCATACATTTATTATACGTACGCATTGGGGCCGAGGGGTCTCCTTCATTGTTCGATTACTTGACATAGGCTTCGCCACGAACCGGCCATTATCGGGACTGGGTGAATGGTGGCCATGCTCGGCCTTGATCACTATTAATTTCGGACTAGGTCTCGTAAATTGCGGCCCGGTGGTTTTGAAATCAGCAAATCGGGTGGTGAGGCTAACCTGGCAACTGACTGAATCAGACTTGATCACAAATTAAAACTACCGTTAACTTGGAGTCAAATTCAACATTTGAAACGCGTCAGCAGTAAGCTATACAGATTGTAATGGATATTTCTAGCTGTAAACCGCGCGTGAGCAAATTTGAGAAATTGATAAATTCTGTGTTCATCCCAAACATATATACACCGACAGTTCATCAGAAACCTCATTTAGAACAGGCTTTCCTTAGAATATCAACGGACGACTTTCTGAATTTGTCATGTGTCACACAATATATAATGAAATTAACTGACGAATCAATGATAGAAAATGCCAAAGCTATTTGTCTAAAACCAACATCCAATTTAAGTAAAATACGAAACATGGCGTCTAACCGATCGAGAAAACCAAAACCTTCACAAATAATAAACAATAAAACTACCGATAAAACCATCCTTAAAACCCTCATTTCCCTTCTAGACGATTCATCAGTTACGCCGAGCTTTGAACGTCGAGTAACCCGACGGTAAAATATCACCGAAATAAGAATTAAATTGATAAATGCTAAAAAGCACCCAAGTGGAAACGCGGCAGTAAGGTACAGAAAGATAATCGGCTCAGAAAGTCCAGAATTTTAAAGCAAAAGACTTCCGGATTATGGTGGTACGATGCAAAATGTATGGCCAATGGTCTGGACAGTTCAGGAATCCGATATGTCGTCTGGTTATAAACTGACAAAAATGTCCAGAAAATGCAACCAATGAAATAAACAACATCGCATATTTGGAGATCAAATGTTTGGGGGATCGCTCTAGACTGAGTCTCAGTACAGCGCACCAGTTACGTGTCATCTGAAATATATAGAAAAACGGCAAAGAAATTGAAATAAAGATCAATCCGAAACTCCAGTCATCTACGCGAAATAATAAATCACCCAAAACGGTGTAAATATACGCAGTTCTAAGCGGATAAAGAATGAACGCAGCGATCATAAACAAAAGATCGTTCAAAGCGAGAATTTTGATGAGAAAATAAACATCAGATTTAAATTGTTTTAGAACTAACAACGTGAATGCGTTGAATGTTAAACCCAGTACCGACGCCGGTAGATAACATCCCAAATACATTAAAACATTGAATTCTAATTTGGTTTTAACCGGGTAAGTTAGACCTTTCTGACACAAGTTGAGCTTCAAAGTTGGGCCGCTCCCAGTCGTAACAGAACGAGAGATGTCATCGAACATCTCCAGCGATATGAAAGCTCTGCTAGACTTTTCTATTGTTCTATTATTTGCCTCCGGTCGAATCGTCCCTAATTGAAGCGTAAATTGGACGTAGATTCTTCGCCGTTTCATCACGCCGGCCCGGTTTGATTCTCTGCCATAGAATTGTCACCCGCTGTAATTTATCTAACAAAAGACTCATAAACTAGGCGTCCACGATTCAATTCATACGACAAACTTTTTTCGCATTTCATCATTTCTCTGGTGCAGTGTCTGAAAACAGCGCCAGGCATTGTGTCGACGTACTAACCTTAAATAGATTTTGAGTAGTTTGCATTTTTCATTAACTCGAAATAGAATTTGCAAACCTTCAAATTACATAAGACTCCGAGGTAATTAACCGAGCGAATCTTTCGTCCACAATTATAAATCCACAGATCATATCAAATGTTTTTGACGTTTTTGGCGCAGGAGTTACCCCTGTGAAGCTGGCTCCCGGTTCCCGGTTCATTATTCGGCTCCCGATTCAAAATGCTTTTGAACCGGGAGCCGAATCGGGAACCGGGAACCGGGAGCCGGCTACTGGTTCAGCTCCCAATTCAAAATGCTTTTGAACCGGGAGCCGAATCGGGAACCGGGAACCGGGAGCCGGCTACTGGTTCAGCTCCCGATTCAAAATGCTTTTGAACCGGGAGCCGAATCGGGAACCGGGAACCGGGAGCCGGCTACTGGTTCAGCTCCCGATTCAAAATGCTTTTGAACCGGGAGCCGAATCGGGAACCGGGAACCGGGAGCCGGCTACTGGTTCGGCTCCCGATTCAAAAGCATTTTGAACCGGGAGGAAATCGTCACACGCGTGGTGTTAATTCAGACGTCTCGATTAGCCTGGTGGCCGAGGTCAAGGTCGCACTCATTTCAGCAGACATAGTTACGTAATTATGTTTACCTGCTGTCCGCAATAGAGTCGAATCGAATAAGTAGCCAGCTTCACATTTTGCAATTGAGACGTCTAAACAACCATCTTATCTCTGCGCCAATGTTAGTGGTCTCACTGTTTTACCATGCAGCCGTGGTAACTATTGGATTAGAATTTTGTGTGCGCTCTCATTTCAAGCTATTTTCGGTTTAGGGATGAGAAAAATGTTCTTTTATGTTTTCTATGGAATTTGATAGATAGGAAAATATTAAGTTTAATAGAATATTGAAGTGATTGTTTTTTCATCTTCGACAATGGATTTACCCTGCATGAAGGGTGATTTATACGGCGGGCAGAAAGCGTCTGTTTATTTTATATCTTACAATTTCATGGGCTTGCAGATATTGTTTTCTTGGGGATTCGATAACTTTCGTTAGAAACTTTCTCTCTTCTTAACCCTTTCAGTGCTGACTAATCAATACCCTATAGCTCGGGAACAATCGATGGTTTATTGATTAAATGATTAAAGAGGCGAATAACATATGAAGAAGTCGATTGGTGACGAGAAAAACGACCGAGCAATACGCACGTTCTTAAACCAAGTTATGTTATTAATAGACGCAGCTTACTGACGTATAGCTACATACAGCTGACCGCGAGTCTCGCGGTCGCATACGCAATCGTGTTTACACGTCTGGATTGGCTCGCGCCACACCTGGCGATTTCTTGTCAAGGTCGAGGTCGAGTTTGTTTATCAGCAGAGTAGACATAGTTACGTAAAATGTCTGGACTACGGCATAGTGTATACCAACGCCACCTGGCGAATAAGTAGCCAGCTTCACATTTTGAATCGGGAGCTGAACCAGTAGCCGGCTCCCGGTTCCCGGTTCCCGATTCGGCTCCCGGTTCAACAGCATTTGAATCGGGAGCTGAACCAGTAGCCGGCTCCCGGTTCCCGGTTCCCGATTCGGCTCCCGGTTCAACAGCATTTTGAATCGGGAGCTGAACCAGTAGCCGGCTCCCGGTTCCCGGTTCCCGATTCGGCTCCCGGTTCAACAGCATTTTGAATCGGGAGCTGAACCAGAAGCCGGCTCCCGGTTCCCGGTTCCCGATTCGGCTCCCGGTTCAAAAGCATTTTGAATCGGGAGCTGAACCAGTAGCCGGCTCCCGGTTCCCGGTTCCCGATTCGGCTCCCGGTTCAAAAGCATTTTGAATCGGGAGCTGAATAAGGAACCGGGAACCGGGAGCCAGCTTCACAGGGGTGCAGGAGTTGGGAAAATGAACATTGCTGCAGAGTTCTGATACCACCACACAAAACCAGTCAGTCCCGCTTTCCAAACAAATCTAACCGGGCCGGATTCAGTGCGTTTTTGCAGAGCGGACTAGCAACACTAGCTTTTAACTGAAAAAAAATCAATTGGTTCCTATTTTCTAGAAGCTATCAATGAAAGTTATCTATTCGAAAAGAACTTCTGGATAAACACTATCGAGATCTGATGAACCGCTGCCCGAGTAGTACCCAGTCGCACTTCTGGCGGCCCGCACAGGTGCCGGACCGGTGCCCGCGGATCAGATGAAAGCCGAGGCCACTGGGCGATTTCGTCGGCGGACGAAATTGCCCAGTGTGTCTTCGGCTTCGGGACAGACATACTCAAAATCAATAAAAGTATGGCCTTCTCTTTCGGTCTTTTAGACCTTTTGAGCACTGGAATTCCACGTATATCCCACCTCTTTCGGTCTTTAGACCTTTTTTGAGCACTGGAATTCCACGTATATCCCACCTCTTTCGGTCTTTTAGACCTTTTGAGCACTGGAATATACGGCGTGGAATTCAGGGCCCGAGACCGGCAGCGCCCCGTGGCGCGGCGTGCGCGACGCCCGGCCACCAGAGATGTCTGATAAATCGAAATATTTTGCAACAAAACCATAGAAATAATAAAACTTTTATCTCTTAAGTCACTTTTTTTGTATTATGTGATATTATCGCTTTTCCCCAGCCCACGCTTCGTAGCAATAACGTTTTATTGAATTGAATTGTTGATGCCGAAGCCGTGTTTTACTTGATTTGAATTGTGTTGAGTATTCAATACAATTCAATTCTCAACATTTCAAGGTCGTAGAGTTTAAAATTGCTGTGTAAAGAAAAAATTTTCAATCGCGGCGAAAAAATGCCTGGACTCGTGGATGAGACGAAATGCAAATTGAAGGAGCTAATGAACAAAAAGGAATCGATTGAAAGTGATATCAAAGAATTAAGTGAGGTTTTAGAGACGGTAAGTAGCCATGGTTGGTAGGAGCTAGTTAGTTACCTAATCCAAATCGTTGTTGGTGGTAGCTTTTTATAATCGGATGGCTTATAGTTATACCATCTGTGGTTTGTGAAAATATCCGATCGTGAAACTACACACAGGGGTCGAACTGCAGTTTGGGTCACCTATCCACTGGGTGGCGCTAGTGTTATTAAAGAATAGTGTTAGTTATGGTAAGGTTAGGTACATAACCGACCATTTAGGGACACCTAAACTGCAGTCATACCTAAAATACTAACTTTTGGGCACAGTAGACATAGGCCTAGTAGGAAAATTGTCGGACTTAAAATAGTGATGATTATTGTCCATTTTGCAGCAACAGAATGTTGGTATGGATGGACCATTAGTCAATGAAGAAAGATATCCCAGATCGGATATCGACGTGTATTCGGTACGCCATGCGAGACACCAAATAATATGTACGTATCAACCGATTGTTAAAATAGTGAGTACAGTGGAACCTCATCCCAAAGAACTGCAGGTCGAGAGAATCTGTTGTTGATCTAGCATCTTATGTCTATTTCAACGTAGCTTTAGAAGGCCATCAATGATTTATACATCACACTGCCGTGTAGTCAGTAACCTGTCTGTGGTTTAGTTTCACGATCGGATATTTTCGCAAACCACAGTTGGTATAAGCCCATCCGATTATAAAAAGCTTACCACCAACGATTAGGTAAATAACAAACTGCCGTGTAGAGGCACTGAAAGGGTTAAAGTTAAGCAGTGGATAGTTGACATACTGATAACCAGAAGTTCATTGTCACCATTGATAGAACACTGTGGGGTCATTCATTTATTACGTACGCATTAGGGGAGGGGGAGGGGTCAATGCAATTGCATACTGTAATGCTTAATTTATATGAAAAAATAGCCGCTTTTGTGTACATGGGGGGAGGGGGGTTGAAAAATTCAAATATTATGTGTACGTAATAAATGAATGAGCCCACAGGGGTTTGACGCTACTAGAAAAGCGTGACGACCGTCTGATAATGATTGTTACGGACCAATTGTTTATCGAAACTTTATAGCGGATAAATAAACAATATAAACACAAGGTATTTCCGTGATATTTTGAATTTATTCGCAGTTCATATTTAGCGCCATTCTCGCGAGATTATCAACAACCCGGAAATAAAATCCAAGCCCATCGTCAAACCCCTGTGAATGAGCCCTGTCCGTGTTGTGACGATGATATAAGAGAAATTCAAAAGTTAAATAGAGAATAAAAGTCCATTGTAATTATGGTATTCATCCATTTGTTATCTTTAACCAACTGGCCGATGGGATTCAGACTCATTGGAATTATAATGCATATTGAATATATTGAATTCTTACATATGATACATGTAATAATGATAATATATTTTCTTATATAGCGTGGTTATAAAATCTTAACCACTGCGCTTAACATTCTAAAACTGCATTATAAAAAGTACAAGTTAGAAAATTGATCACCATAGGTGTTAGTAATAAAAAGAAAAGTTCTCAACAATGCAGGTTTGAGGGCAGAGACAGATGCAGACTCTCTTATGCTATGAGGTAGTTCATTCCAAAGGGTAGGAGCTAAATAGTAAAATGACCTCCCACCAAAAACCTTTTTTTGGCATAGATTTAATTAAAATTGTGGAATCGTTACCTCACCGGTATGAAATTTTCAGTTTGCAAAATTCGGATTAATTGTCGTGATCCGAGTTCCTTCTACAATGAGGTTCCGCGGTACAGTCACAAGTTGTGAGGTATTTTTTGGTGTCGTAACAGATTTTTTTTTATTTCCGCGAAAAAAGGTCTGCAAAACGATTTGAAAGCCGTCATGAAAGAAATCGAAGAAAATCTTCACAAACTTCACGCGGAAGCGAGAGAAAAGACGGTGGATAGCGGGGAAGAGCAGCGGATGGAGATCGGGGCATCGTCGCAGGATTTAAATGCATTCGCTCGCGTCGATAGAGTGGATGAAGGATCGCCTGCCTCTCAATCGGTTAGTGCTTCGGTGTCAAACTTGTTGTTAGTTGCTCATTAGTTTTTCCGATGATTAAACCAGTCAATTTGAGGCAGATCAGGGGCGGATCGAGGAAAATTGAGGGGCCGAGGTCCAAAAGGAATTTTCAGGTAAAGCAGCCATTTCATATCAGGATCCCACCCTTTTAAATGTGTCCGAAAATACGCAATTTCCGAAAAGATGAGTGTAAAATTTGCAGGTTTTAAATATCTTTTACTTGATGAAGAAAAGGGTGACCTCAATGGGAAGGCAGGAGTCCAGACCCCTGAGACCACCCTCTAAATCCGCCCCTGCAGATTTTCAGATGGGGCTTCTCTGCTGAAAAATTTTGAAAATCTATCTATTAGTCTCATTTTCATGGATGCAGAGCGTTTTAGGCACTGATCAACATCCGGATTAATTCAATCGGTCTCAAGTTGTTAATATTGAGCTGGGTCTACCTTATTATTGTTAAGTTTAAAGCTTGTCCATCTGTTCCTTATTATACTTTGTTCGTTCGTATTTCTTTTAGGGTTTGCGAGTAGATGACAAGCTTCTCGAATTCGGATCGGTTAATTCTACGAATTTCCAAAGCCTACAAAATGTGGCTACGGTGGTTCAACATGGCAAAGGGGTACGTAAATAGAAAGTCTTAATACATACTTATGCAAAATGTGAAATTAAATGCTGTATCCTTGATATGATTATTGCGATTCAATTATTACAGCGACCTCTTAACGTGACTGTGATACGCAATACTGAAGTGGTTCACCTGGCTTTGACTCCAAACACTTGGACTGGACGTGGTTTATTGGGGTATGTAAAAGGTTTTGGCCCATTAGCGGTCTGAAACACAAACTACAGTCTACCCTTTAGACATTCACACCATTATTGCCATTAATAACCATGTACTCCGCTAGATTTGACTTAAGTTATTGACGGTTTCTCTTCAACTTGACTGGTAGACTGAATCTATCTCAGCATTTCAGAGTTATCGGTTATAAACAAAATCCACACAGTTGATGATTTTACAATTCGTTTTCAGACATTTTCCCGTTTTCACTATACTTCATCATCAGATAAAATAAAAATAAAATCATAATGGTATACAGTAGTTAGAAATATAGACTATGGAAGTATAAAGACATTTTCTCTCAGAGCGGGAAGTGTATTTTGACAAATATAACCTACCAACAGATTGCATCATTTATGAAAAAGCGATTATTACAGGCTGGCCAAAGTGCCCCTTGGAACTCTTGTCTCTTCAACAACTTACTGTGTATATTAATTATTTCCTATTTCAGATGTAACATCGTACCCATTACAAGGTGAATTCAATGAAGAAAAATCTTCTCCCCAAGATTGACAATTTATTCTGTAAATCTATTCAATTAACTTATATTAAAGCCATGATCATTTCGTTTTATAAAACACGAATCTTGTTTTTATTATTGGACAGTAAGGTGGAAATCTGATCAAAATTTGTTAACCCGCTACTGCCCGTTTTACTATAGGTTCTTACTGGAGTTATTTCTATGTCACTTGTACTGGTCTTTAGCTGTGTGTTGAGCCTGGTCCCAGATAAGACCAGCTGAAGACAGTTCAGTGGTGATGATGCGTCTCCATGTGGTTTTGAGGGGGCCACGCCTACATCTACCCAGGAGGGGTCGCCATCTCTGTGCAATTTTTGGGATACGGGACTGACTCATCCTGAGGATGGTCCGAACCAGTTCAGTCTTCTACGCTCAATTTCAACTTATAGACTTAGGCTATAGTATTGGTCATTCTGAACAAATTCAAATTGGTTATCCTGTTGGGCCAGAATAGGTGACATGTTTTTCAAAGGCATCGATTGTGGAAGGCGTCAAGTTTGTCCGTGTCACTTTTGATGATTCGCCAACATTCCGCTCCTTAAAGAAAAACTGACTGCATATTGCTGTTACACAACCTCTTTTGTCTTGCGACTGTACAGCTGGGTGTTTAGAGACTAAGAAGACCCAAAATCAGTTAAAGATATCTTTCTTCATACTTTCCATACGATATAATTTATTTTAAATTTACATGCATTATCATTATTTTTAATTTAGTAGCCTAGTTTCAAAGCAACAATTCCATTCATTAACATACCAGTAGTGAAAACTTTAAATATTCAAAAAAGTCACTCAAAAACAATAAGATTCAAAAATACATGTATTCTGAGCACATATTAATTCAAGACTAGTTTTTCCAATTCTTGCAGGTCATTTACTGGCAATGAACAAGTAAAGTTTTCGCACACGTAAGCCGTAGGTTTCCCTTCTTTTTGCGACAAATGCTGCAGAATATCGAGTCTTTCGTAGAGAAAATTCTCCTCTGCGCCGTTCGCCAATATTACGATTTTATTCGGTAAGAAGTGCGAACCGATCAAATTGACCATCGCTTGCGTTTCTTCGTCCTCTCGCTTACCGACGATAATAATCTGAAAACGTCGGACATAAATATGGGCATATGGAAAAAGAATCTACGTGAGTACCTCGCACGCAGGTGGAACCACCAGGAATTTAAAATAGTTATATAGTTATTAGGTACAGAAATTATAAGTAGGGAATAATTTGGTCAAAGGAATGCGATCAACAGGATGTGGGGGTTTGAGTAAGCAGGATCTGTGTGGACCGTGATGGAAACCAGATGTTGGCTGCATCACAAGATCCTCCAGACATTAGAAAGAGATTAGAGGGACAAAGGGAGTCGAGCTAGAGATCTTGTAGAGGCAAGATGTATATTAGAGCCTCGACATTTCTGTAAGAATATCATCAAGAATGAAATATATCATATTAAGAACAGAGTTTTGTTATGAGAATCTAAGGATCCAAGCCAACTACATCTCATGAATGGACCAGGGACATCAAGAATCCTCGGCCAAAACACAACAATAGGAGGGGTCCCAAATTTCCTAGGCTAAGTCGTGTATACATTATGGTAGATGATTATTGCAAGCGCTGTTCGTGAAATTCCCCAAGAAAATTTTCTGAGCATCCAGAGTGATTCTAGAACAAGATTACTGTGCAATTATGTTATCCCGGCAAAAAATAAGGGGGACGGCCCCTTAATTCACCCCTGGCTCATTGTGACAGGGTACCAGACCTCATTATAGAAATAATCATCAAAATTCCCCAAATAAATGAGCAAGTATTTCATTGATTTCAGGAATCCGAGAATACTATATCATGAATTCAATTATAACTTTTCAACATTTCAATTAAAAATTCATTATCGACCTCAAACAGTGACCAGCCTACAGACTAACCACGTAAAAATATAAATACATAGGTACCTGTTTTGGAGAGCCGAGGAAAGAAATCAGTCCGCACATCATTTCTGGCACAGCCATTGGAATTTTTTCGAGTCGATCGCCGTACAATTTGAGCATCTTTTCTGCTTTCGCGAGAAGGTCTTTTCTGTCGAGCAAGTTACCGAGGCGAACCAGATTTCCAGTGGCGACGGAATTGGCGCAGGGTTCCGCACCATCTTGATCTTTAACGACAACATTTTTTAGATATAATGACAATTTAGTAGCTGGGATAATTTGGTATATATCATATCGCTTCTGGCAATTGTTACTAAAACTATGCACTACTAAAAGGAAGCAACCCCTTTTAAATGTTATGGCATACTTGCTTACCACGGTTCTCCTATTTTCAATTTTAGGTTACATGCCTAATGTCTTACTCAGGGTTCATAGTTGTCAGGCCTTGGTTAAAATCAACAATTACGTATCATCATCAGTGAAAATCAATATTCTTTTTATCAAATACGCAAGCCATCAACAACTGTCACGCCGAAACTTGAGTCGCATACTACACATTTGATAACAAACGTAATGAAAAGGCTTTGTCGATTGTATTGATAATTGGCACTTAATATGTACTTTAACGGGCCTACATTGCTTGTTCTAGGTCGGCGATGTGTAACTTAAGGGTGGGGAAAATGAAATTGGGAAACCTGTATCAACCCTGGAACATGTATCTTGAATCTAACTAGTCGAAATAAATAATTTGTTAGGCCACACCAAAAAAAAAATCATGTTTCTCGTGCTGGGCAATCACCAAAATGGGTAGGTCGGTAGGGAATTTTTAAGGAAGGGAATCAAGTCGTCTTGGTGCCGACATCACGATTTCACGAAAAAGAAAAAATATTTACGAGAATGAAGAGCTTTGTAGTCGGTCGGCCACTTATATATTTTTGAAAATAGTTATTTCATCCACAATTTTGAAATAGGGTCAGTAGGCAATTTTATTTTATTTCGAAAATAATTATTTGAAATGACGAAATATTGGGTCGGTCAGGCCCAAGAAACAGGGTTTTCTTTTGGTGTGGCCTTACCGTCTTTCATTCGAAGAACGAGCGATTTATCGGCTAATCCCGTGCTGAAGTAAGCACCATTCGAAGTATCCCAGAAAATATCATCCTGCATTTCTTGTAATTCTTCGGCCCATTTCAACAGACGACTGTCGAAGTTAGACTCGTAGAGATCTAGCAACCCGTGGATTAGAAACGTGTAATCGTCCACAAATCCTTCTATTGGTTCCGCCCTGAAAACATGATGCATTCTCATGAGTACAGGTCGATGTAATCTGGTTCATAAAGGGTCTGGGCTTATATGAAATTCCAAATTACCGAGCAATATTTTTCATGCTTTTTACTGGAACAAATATTGGTCCACTGACAAGTGCTAGTTTGGGAAGGTAGAGTTGACTCATTCAAAACAATCTACAATTCGACTAATATTTCAACTTGACTTGAAAGTAAATCAGGTAGCCTAGCTTAGTCAGTTTTGATGGAACATGCCAATAAAAGTCTTATTAGGATAAGAAAAGACTGGCACTTGAACTAAAACATCGTTTTTTAACCCATTTCAAACTGTATTGAAGGACACCAAAAAGTCTTCATTGAAATGGGTTAGATAAAGAAAAGTGACTCCCATTTTGAGGTATGTACTACCAAAAATAACTGAGCTAGGCGACCGGATGTGCTCTCAAGTCAAGTTACTTCAGACTTGATTGAATGAACCAAATTCTTCATAATTCCGTAATTCATTAAAATTAAATGCTATTCAAGGCCTTAAAAAGATTTTCTCAATTCACAGCTATTTCTCACTTCGAACGCATGTAAATAGCCCTCTACGATACGGACGTTACTACGAAAAACAACGTTTCCTTCGACGATCTCGTAACTTACAAATGAACGATGTTTCCATCCTGGTCGCAGTAACAACTTCGTAAAAGTCTCTTCGTTTCGTCGTCGTACAAATGACGATGCACAAATTCGGCGGCTAACTCGGCTCGATTAGTGTACTCTTCACGCGAAAACGCTTGACCACATTTAGCGAATGCCGATATCATCAGACCTTGAACGAGACAGAGACGGATATAGATTTTTTTCAACCCTCAACCAGGTGAGGTCGTGTTCGATGTTTCTTTGATTCCAATTAAGGGGATTTGAGAGGCTTCGCACCCATGAAGCCTCGATTGATGGCGGCTTTAAACCTGCTGGCCCCTACACCTCTCTCACTGCTTGTTGACCAGTCATAGTAATAAGCGCTCATAATTATAGCCATAGTAATATGTGTACCGCCATTACATTGATGACTTGCACTTAGTACCAGCAAATCGAATTGGGACATTAAAATACTAGAGACAAATTCAAGTAATCTGATGACTTTGATAATGATGACTTGAGCGTGATTGACTGTAGATTGATTATTCAATGAATAGAAATATCAACATGTGTAATAGGTTTTAGAACAATTCCAGGTAAACGAAGGATTTTCGAATCATGATTGTTGAATCCACGACTCAGAATAAATAAGTACCAGTAAATCATTATTATATGTTAACTTATCTCCCCTTCAAAACAAATAAAATCTGATAAAACTAAACCGTAGGATCTGATATTTCATACCAGCATTTTGAAATGATTAGAAATAAAAGTACCATTCCAGGCGGTGACGATCTTGTCATCCAGGTGAGGTCGAGGTCGCTTCAGACGTTCTTTCAGTAAGATCTCTCGACTTGTCTGCAACAGTTCCTTGACTTGATCGACGCCGAGATTAAAATATTCAGCAGTTTCTTCGACAGTCGACACTTCCATCAATACGTTCTTCAGCCTCAATTCGTCATGAGGATCCTGTCGAGAGAAATTCATTATGAAAACCATAAAACTCGATCTACTCGAATCGGGTCCATTATCTTATCTTAGTTCCCTCGCCGAGCAAGGTATGCACTTTTTTCCATGAAAATTCCCCGAGTAAATCCGAGGAATTTCTTGGTTTAAAATGTTTTCCAGGATTTTTCCCAAAAGTGTTCCCTGATTTTTTTCTATATTTTTTCCCTGATTCCCTAAGTTTTTCAGGTTTTCCAGGTCAGTGGCCATCCAGCCGAGAATTTGATTTTGATCAGGTAAGGTATCAATCTGCTGCCTGGGCTCCGCCCCATACCTGCATCGGGTCCACATTTCCAGTTTCTTGAACGTCGTAATGATGTGAAAAAACATCGGCCAGCGGAACATCGACGGACGGTATCTTTTCGGCTAAATGGCGCTGGATTTCGTCGTAAGACCACACGCAAAACGCACCTTCTTTTTTCACGGTATCTTCCGCCGTCGGTAAAGAATCCGCATCTTCAGCACTGTAGAAACCTCCTGTCTACAAAGGAACGAGTATCGATCGAGTCAAAATACGAATAATCTCCAGTTAAACTGGATTAGCCTTATTAAATTCTGCGTTCCGCAGTTGTTCTCTGTCAAAATCTGACTCTTTAACTATCGGTAATTTAAACTGTAGTCTACAGTTTAAATTACTGATAGTTAGAGTCAAGTTTTGCGAGTCGATACATTCTACAGTAGAATGCATCTTAACCTTAATGTGAAATAAATGGAACTGAGCTAAATCTAACTTCGGAGTCAAACTTAAATGAGATCTTTGGAACTGGGTCCCGTCGATATACAATTGCTCACCTTACTACTGAGATCCCTATTGACATAATGAAGTATGTCTTGAGCAGTCTCTTTGAAATGAGTATTCTTGGTCAACTGCAATCATCAACAAAACAACTTTCATGTAAATTGAGTATACTTAGAGTGGTGATAAATGTCTTAACATATTGTGGTTTTAGTTCATTTTTTCACACCTTCAATTAAGGGCCTGAACACAGTGAAACGAAGCTTCTGACTATCAGAATTTGGATAAATAGTGATAATGCATGAGTGTCTGGGTTGCAGGCAGGATAATGATAGAATAAGAATTTGTATTCTAATAGTGTTGGTTTTTTATTTGGGAGCTAAATTCTGATCAAAAACTGATATAAATGATACATACTTGATAGGCTTCTGCATAGACGACTGCTAATTGAGCCTGGTCGTACAACATTTTCTCGAAATGGGGCACGTGCCATTCTCCGTCAGTCGAATAACGATGGAAGCCCTGAAAATGAAACGCATATAATACATATTGCGAGTCCTCATAGGCCTCATTCCGCAGATATAGTCACACTGGCGGATCTAGGCAATCATATGAAATGTCCGTATTGGCCTTAAAATTTTTTTTTGAGTGACCTTTCAACAAATCAACAATCAACTTTTAAAGGCTCTTTGTCGAAAGTTCACAATTTTGCAGGAGAAAAATCCGAAAACACATCAGGGTGGCCACTTTCCGCACATATACAAATTACCTGCCTTTTCCCTGATTTTTCCACCTTATAACACAAAATTCCCTGAGTGAATCCAATAAATTTCTCGTTTTGAAATGTTATATTCTAATCATTTCTTATCATTCTCATTATTATCTTCAATCATTTCTTAGAATCATATATCCGAATTCCCTGAGTTTGCCAGGTTTTTTTGTGCAAAATTTGTGTTTTCCCAGATTTTCCAGGTCGGTGGCCAACCTGCACTTTCTGTCAAATCGAAGGCACAATTCTGTTGAAAATATGATACCCGATATTTTTCTGTGCAAGAATGCACACTTCTTATTATCAATTCACCATAAAAACTCAATACGACCCTCAGATTTGATCACCTGAATCAGCAACTTTCTGAAGCTTACCTGACCGACGTGATCGTGCATGCCGCCTTTAGCCATCATCTTCAACGTATGACTGACCATAGATGAGATTTCGATCTTTTCGACCTCGTCGCTGCTGCCATGTAACATTCTCATCAGAAATCGCAGATTAACTGTAACAAAATTCTTCGTAAATCAAACAAGCCATAGGCAACAATGGTTCTCGGGCTCAGGCGCCAACTCCGAAATTACCAAGTGTTAGTTCCCATTATATTTTGGATATGTTGTATCTGGGGCAAATAGCTAAATTTTGTCAAGACTTCCTTTGAATTTCGACCTTGTTCCTCAGTTATGAGGTCATCTTCAAGGTCACGTTGTTGAAAAACAAGAGTTTATAACGCCTAGTTCTGCCGCTAGGTGACGCACTTGGCCCATTCTTTGCAATGCACAACTACAGACCCCCATACTAACATTGTACCCAAGTTTCATCAAGACCGACCCATTATTAACGAAGCTAAGTAGCGGAAAGCCAGACATAAAGACCCACACACAGAGACAGATTGACAGTACGAGAATAAGGATCTAATGGAAGCCTGAGAACAAAAAAAATTACATATGGAGGTAGCATTCAAGTTAAACCAGTCAATGGGAATAGAGTGCAAAGCTGATAAAAGCGACATTTACTTGAAAGCAAAGCAACTACTGTGAACCCCCAATATACCGCCCTCCCATATACCGCCAGGTTTTCTCAATAAACATCTCTATACAAATACATAGTAAAACACCTCCGATATACTGCCATACTCTCTATACCGCCAAAATCGGTCTGCACTGATGTGGGCGGTATATCAGGGGATTACCGTATATCATTTTGATATTTCTATACCTGGCTGTGGAAATTTCGGAGCATTGCCAAAGCCACCGAATTCCGGATCGTACGTTTTCGAAAGCTGCTGAAAACACAACGCGATGCAGTTTTCAGACGGGACAGATTGCTCACTATCGACTGCGGGGTTGTTCAACTTCTTCAATGCTTCGAGGATTTCTGAGCCCTGCTTTTGAAATTTGGCTGGATCCTCTCGCCACTGCGGGTAAAAACAACAATTCACACGGTAAGCGCCATTTTATACAGATTTTCAATTTTCGTATGACGTAATTACAAACTTTTTGCGATATATTCTTGAGCACGGTTGAGAATCCTGGCCGACCGTAGTAGACATCGTCTGGAGGAAAGTACGTTCCGCCGATAACTGGCTTTAAATCCGGAGTCAGCCAAACACTCATCGGCCAGCCACCTCGACCAGAGGTTGCCTGAAATCGAAAGGACACAAAATATAAAAAGATCTCAACTAGTATTCAAACGCATGATTTTCACACTTTACTTAAATTCAAAATTCACAAGTTTTTCATAAGTATTTCATGGGCGATTTTTCGATTTTCCCAGATGGAAATGGGGACCTCCATATATGATCATACTACAGAGACGTCATCATCTTAATGGTGACTGATTGAAAAAGGTGACTTTCAAGAAAAATTGCCGAAGAAAGTTGTTATTGCCAAATGCGACATTAAGTGTTAAACGAATATCGCAAATAATTTGCAGATTTAGGCGAAAATTCATGAAATTCCAAAATATTTACAAATTGGGCAATTGTCTAATCGAATAAGTACCATAACTTATTTAAAATTCACAAGTCATTAGAATTGAATATAGCAAACCCCTCCAAACTCAAACCAATTGGCATCAGTTATTTTTGTTTTGAGTTAAGCAATAGTTCAAGTAAAACAATATGAATCGATATAATTGATTTCAATTGCAATGATTCTAAGATTCGAGATAAGCGATTATTCAACATGGAAGCTGTGTAAACTAATATCAATCTCAGTAGTTAATGAGTAAAACCTGCAGTTGATGATTTGACAATTAATTTTCTGGCAAATGAATCAATGGTAGATCACAATATCCGTGATAAAACGATACGAGTAAAGTCCCACAATAAAAGAATTAGATGATAAAATGTTTATCAAAACATATAAGAAATATTTCGGGTGGTTACTACCACCCTTCTTCAGTCTAAAATTTTAGACTGAAGAAGGGTGGTAGTTTTAGACATTCGTTCATTTTAGACTGAAGAAGGGTGGTAGTAACCACCCGAAATATTTCTTATATGTTTTAATAAACATTTTATCATCTAATTCTTTTATTGTGGGATTTTACTCATAATTTTCTGACAGTTTTGGCTCAGTTTTTTCATTTCTCTGATGATAAAGTTAAGTCAAAACTTGGAAACTATCAGAATAAACTGTTAACTTATCAACTATGGGATTTGCTCTTTAAAACCAAATAAATCAAAATTTGGACGGATTTTTTCGACATGGTGCATCGAGCCACAGATGACCCAGCACGACGTTTACCTGAACGAAAGCCATATAGATTTTGTCCACATCGGGTCGTTCCTCGCGATCGACCTTCACGCAAACGAAATTCTCGTTCATGATCTTCGCGACGCCTTCGTTCTCGAATGATTCTCTTTCCATAACGTGGCACCAATGACAGGTCGAGTAACCAACTGCAAAAGTAATTAATGCCTGCTGTATTTTTAGTTTAGAAGAGTTTTACGTCCCAACTGCAAGTACAGTGTGTAACTCTAGTACGTCTTAAGAGACGGCCAGGGCATTTTTACTGGTTGTTATGGCTCACAACCTGACTAAGTAAGCTGAGGTTAGTCCATGTACGTGTCTCGACAGCTAACGCCAGAGGTGGTTTCGAACTAGGGACCTCTTGGTTCCCAGCCCTCCACTCAACTAACTGAGCTAACTGCACAGGACATTATAATTGTGTAGTAAACACAGGCCATAGGGCCCTCCAAGCGGGCCATATAACTAAGTGGACCTAAACCAAATCAGCATTTTTCAGCCTAAGGCACCGCCCCTTTCATTTCAACTTTTTTTTGTAACATAGGTAGTATGTCTTGAGCAGTCTTCATTTGTAATACATACATTACACAGATGTAGGGTATTAGAAACTTTTGAATAAACCAGAAATAGGGACAACTTCATTGGCAAATTGCGGACCTTTACTCTGAAGAATGAAAAAGTCTGCAAAATGGAAGCTAATCGGTCCCGCCAGATTTGAACTGATTCTACTGATATCTCGAGTAATCTATTTCGATACATACCTGATAAGAATATCAACTTGTTCTCATCTACTGCTTTACGAAAAGCCTCTTCTCCCCAGGGGTACCTAGATATTAACACGTTGACTTAAAATACCGTATACCGAATGAAAAGAGAAATAGTATGTTCCTAAAGTGACATCAACAACAAAAGAATAAATACCACGCAGGGGTGGATTGAAGTTGCCCTTTTCATCGAGACAGTGATCATCAAAATCTGCCAATTTTACACTCTGCCTTTCCGAAATTGTATATTTTTGGACGCATTTCAAAAATACCAAATAGGCCTACCGAGGTTGGGACCCCGATATAGAAGCCTATGAAATGGCTATCTGAAAAAGTGCCTTTTCTCTTCTTCCATGGGCCCCAGCCTTCCAAATTTCCTAGATCCGCTGAAAAGTATTTGTTCAAAATTTTAGCAATAAAGGACATACCAATCGACCGGATTTGATGCATGCTGCAATAAATAGGGCGACCGTTCCTTTGACAATCTATTGACAGCATTTCTTTGTTGGTTAGTCGACAAAGCCATCCTCCTGAAACAAGGTTTATTGAATAATATCATTGCTCATGACAAACCCTTATTCATATTCATTGAAACAATTCTGTTCCCGGTTTTGAATATTGGTCGGCCTACCAGTGTTCATTTAGGCTAATTATTTACCAGTTACTTCTTATCCCATACTGCACTTACGTTGTAATGACCAAGCGCCGTAAAACCCTGTTCGTAAAATTTGCCAGAAACATCCGTCACGAGTGGCCCAGTGGGCGGAGCAAATCCAATACAGCAAATACAGTTGTTGGCATTAGATGGTCAGTTGATCGTGAAAGGGCATCACTTAAATTATTAGGATCTACTGAATCAAAAAGGCTTGTCAGTGAAAAATCTCTTAGGGCTTAAGACACCATTTGGCTTACTCCAGAATCTTAGGATAAGAAAATTTGCTAATGTATCCTTGCTTCTTGGGTAGTACGTCAACTTTTGTCCTCCATTTAGACCACATGGGCTCGTATACTAGGCCTACCAGACCACATGGGCTAGTATAGTCTAGTACCTAGCCGTTGTTCCTCAAACAACGTTGTAGGGAACCGTAACAACGACTGGTATTCAGACTAGGGCTAGTATAACTATCAGAGTTATAGAGTAGGTAGTGCAAAAACGATAATCTTTTAATCCAGTATCTTTTTATATACATTATAGACACTGGATTAACAGATCATCCTTTTTACACTACTTACAACTCTGATAGATAGTTATACGAGCCCCTGTGATTTAGACCCCCAGCTTATTCTAGATGACTATGAGCCCCCTCTGGATAGTCTAGTAGTATCTAGCTGTTGTTCCTGTCACCAAGAACCTTATGTCTGATGTTAGGGAGCACAGTTGGGTACACTAAATAAAATTGTAGGGCACCCGACACAGATCATTGACACTGACTGTGGATACAACCACTTCCAGGACTGGGTGAACTGTTTCCCAAACTACTGTTGTAGGGAATCATTGCAATGTCTGGTATTCAGACTACTCTCTGGACTGTGTGTGTTTGCTCCACTACGACACAACACCACACAGAAAGACCCGTCCCGAGCAAGAACAAGCAAGAAGAAGAAAAGGATCCGGGAAATTATTGACACAACTCTTTCTAATTTTATGCCCTGACATACTTTGAGGACACTTAAATTTGAAAGTATATGTTGTTTGGCACAGTTAACATACACTCTGAAGTAAATACCCCGCTTAATTGTTGTAAAAATCAGAAAAATATATTAGATTTTTCTGCAGTGTAAATTGTCCGTAAATTGTCGCTCGACGACCTTGAAAACGTCTCGGAAATGAAATGAAGGGTTCGCTGTGTAGACTGGTTACCGGTCTTGGACAGGCAACCAGTCTATGTATAGTTGTGGTCACTTTTGCGCGAAATACAAACTACTTCAGACACACGTGCCACGACGCCGTGCCGAGCCGATCGTTCTTCGAATCAATCATCAAAACCTTACTTCTAAATGTTTACTACGAATGCAACATGGCCCGATCGTATTGAAAAGTTTGATCCCATGGAACATCTATGAAAGTTAATATGATTCTCGAATTTCGTCAAAACTAGAAATTATCATAATGAGATAAAATGTGTACATTGTATCAGTTTTGATTGTGTTACTTGCTGTTCATTACACCAATCTCAAATTCTCACTGTCAAACTCTTTAGGCAAAAACTGTGTTCAATTGTTCTTTTTTGAATTGATATATCTAATCTATCCCCAGAAATATTCAACATCAAATATGTTCATCCATATTTAAAGCCTGTGTTTCGTGGATTTCATTCAATAGTGAAATTCGCTGTAAGATTCCAGCAAATAACTATTATGTAGTATTGATTCAAGATGTTTCGAAGATATCATAATGTATGGCTGTGGATAGCAACATTTCTTAAATCTATTTGATTTCATTCTGTGCACAGGTTCGCTGTATTTCAACATATGACATTATGCTCCAATGAACTTCTATGAACTCAGTGACGTGACCTTGAGGACATTGTTTGACAATAGCTAGAATGTTTCCAACTGACCCACTGGTCCACACAGAGAACTACGTGACTCTATAATGTTTCAAAACTGATCCATTATGGTGAGTAAAAACCATTGATATCTTTTTGCAGTTTAAGGTAATTAATTCTATCCTCCCTGGTTTTTCATTTCTAAACTGATAGTATGAAAAGAACATAAGCCTTTTTGATAAGTCAAATAAGAAGCCCTGATGTGTATATTTAGAAACAAGCGCATTGAAGCGTTTTGATCTCGGGTCATTCATAAACAAGTGATGGACTATACCATTTATGCGGTTTGTGAAAGAATTTTAAATGCATTTGAAGCATTGCTATTTCTAATCAGAACCAGCAAGTTGATCAGATGAATATTTGTATTGTGGCCAGAAAACACATTTGATGTGTTTAAAGGCAACGTGTATTGTTATTAGTTATTAAATTTAGAGCTTTTACTGTTTGAGTTGATGCATTTTGAAACGTTAACACAGAAAATTGGTACATGATACATTTAATCCTTCTTAGAATGATATATTTATCTATCTGTTCACTGAGGGTATTTTGAATCTTTTTTTCGTTGTAATTCTAAACATATTTCTTCATTTGGATTTTTTTCAATAATCATGATACAACACACAAGCAACTAGATCAACATAATTTTTCGATATCGAGTATTGAGGCTTTACTTTACGTAACATTTATATTTCTTTCTTTCACGCGCTTGTCTATTCAAGATGAGCTCATGCAGAAACGTTCTAAAATATATTTCGAAATGATTTCTTGTAATTTTAAGGAAGCTATTTAAATGCAAACTCTTCTGGTTATATTTAGCCGTGAGTATGTCAAAGCAATCACTTCATCAGGACACAATGTACCTTGTTTTAGATAAGAAAAAAAAGAACATAGACCTTTAAAGACAAGTCCTATTACACATAAATGCTTTCATAATAATGATGATTATAATAAATGATAATAATAGTAATAGTAATAGTAATAGTATCAATCGCAATCGCAATAGTAACAGTAATCATAATCGTAAAGACAAATTCATGTCGCTCGTCAATTTTGAAATAAACAAAGCAAAACGTTTCTAAATCACTGGACAATCGCGTCAACGGTTCAAGGAGCATAAAATATCTTGTAAAAGATTTCTTTTAGGATATTTGAAGCATTTCAATTCCTAATCATCATAGCCAGCAACTTGAATTGATGTATGTTTATTTTGTAGTTACCTGTACAATACTATAAACATTTGAAAGAAACATGTGCCATATCTTTAAATGGTGAAATCTTTTTTAGTTAATGAACAAAATGTGCACCTTTATGAGATGAAACCTCATTCCCTACAAAAAGATGAAATCTTAGACGAATAGCTACATGTTCGCAGTGAAATCTACAGTCACCTATGGTGAACGTACAAAAATGGATCTGTTTTTGAGTTTCCTCTCCATTTAAATGTTTTATCATCCTTTTCACTAATTTTTCGGCAGGTTTTGCAAGTCCTCTCTCTCTCTGCACTGTTTTCAGTCCCGTTCAGATCATTCTGGTTTCAACCCACCGTAATTGCTGAAACTTCAATTCTCGAAAATTTTCCGGTGATGATTCCAGAGTTTAACACAATTTAGTGTAGGCAATTACATCATTGGTTCATAGCATGACAGCACTCCCAGACTTCACAGACAAAATACAACACTATCGGCAATCATAATTCACTCATTTAATTTTGAAAAAAAAACAAATCGCTCCATTTTTAAGATGAAATCTCTGAAGATTGAATGACCAAAGTGCCTCAAGACTACACACTGTCAAGGTAGGTTTCAGTGCGAAAAATATGACATATTGGATGAATAACTACATCTCCTCATTGTAATCTAGTGTCGTCAACTATGGCAAGCACGAACATACATACAAAAAATGCATTTGTTTTTGGGTCTCCTCTCTCTCTTCTCTGTATCGGGAATCTAACTCCACAGCCTGAAACCTTCACGGCCGCCAACCCGACTGATGGCTTCAAGCCCGACTGTATGACGCTGAACAGGAAATGTATCGGTCAGACAGGGTCAGTTGGTGGTTTCCTGGCCTTGGTTTGATGAATTTTGCCAGTGCGCTACGCCGGTGCGAGCCAGATACTGGTCCAGGGTTCACACGGTTTTCATCGGTAGGTCTGGAGAGGGGGCTAGACTATCCAGCACGGGCCGCTGTCGGGAGGAGTCAGCTAAAGTTAGTGAAGGGCTGCAACATTTCTCAGAGAGTCATTACATTTGGACCCTTTTTACTGTTTAATTTGACTTATTTGAAGCATTTGCGCAGAAAATCAGTTTCGAAATTAGAATATTTACTTACGATGATACGCTTTAAAAAGTATCATTCGGGATATTTTTGAACACATAATCTCTGATTAATAAGCTACGTTATAGATTTTGGCAGACAACACTCAAACTTTACAGATAAATGTACAACTCGATCGCCCCATTTTTAAGATGAAATGTCACAGTGCATCAAGACTACAGAACAGTATAAGGTAGGTTTAAGCGAAAAGATGAAATCTTAGATGAATGACCACATGCCCCCGGTGTAATCTACTGTCACCTATGGCGATCATCCATAGAAAAATGGATTTGTTTTTTTTTTGTCACCTCATGCTCTTTGAGTTTATTTTCGGCAAGTTTTGCGTTGCAAGTCCCCTGGCCTAACTCTTTGCACTGTTTTCAGTAGTCCAGTTCAGATCAGTCTGTTTTCAGCCCAAGGATATTTATCTGGTCATTATTGCAGAAACTTCAGTTAGTCCTCGAAAATTTTCCAGTGATGATTCAAGTGTTTAACACGATTTAGTGTAGGCAATTACATCATTGGTTCATAGTATGACAGCACTCCCAGACTTCACAGACAAAATACAACACTATCAGCAATCATAATTCACTCATTTAATTTTGAAAAAAAAACAAATCGCGCCATTTTTAAGATGAAATCTCTGAAGATCGAATGACCAAAGTGCATCAAGACTACAGTGTCAAGGTAGGTTTAGGTGCGAAAAATATATATCCCATATTGAATTAACTCGTTATGTGCTGTAAATAGAAATTACAAAATATTCTAACATTCATAGATAATCTTAAGAATTTTTGTCTATGAAAATATTCAGTGAGGAGTTTGTAAATATGAAATTCAATCTGAAGCCTCATTCTGTGACATTTATTTCATGATAAATACACCGACTTCAAATTAGAATTCAAAATATATGGAATCCATCAAAAACTTACAGTAATAGTCTTCATGGTGGAGTTAACAGATTACTGTTGATAAATACAGATTTTGCAGTTAGTTCACTTTTCAGCAGTTAAGATATCACCATGTTAACAGATTTACAGGAAATCTCAAAATAGTATATTCTTAAACGATTATTTCTATCAGTTTTTCAGTATGTTTAGTCGTCTTAGAAAATTCGAAGTTGTATACTTCAAAAATAAGGATTTGAACACGCAAGCTCGAGTGCCAACTATTAGCAATTTTTACTATATTTACATTCATTACATTTGTGCCTATTGTTTTCCTCCTTAAAACCCGAATTCTAAACTACATGTATTACTTTGACCCTAACCTAACTCTGGCCCTTTGGACCCTGTAAATCTAATCCTTTACCTTCTTTTTGACTCTTAGTCATTCCTTATGATAAAAAAGTCATTCCGTATTTGAATTTGATGTATTTTTCACGCGCAATTTTGTCATGAATTAGACTGTTGAAGTATTTTATTAGTAAGGCCTGGTAATTCACTTGTCAGTAAGATGGAATATTCAGGAAAGTGTTTTATGGAATTACCCTGAAATGTAGAGAGAATCCCACAATTATAACGAAAAAGTCCGAAAATGAAACTTCGAGATAGTAGTTTATTTCAACGTTTCGACTATATCCTAATAGTCATCTTCAGGAATAATGAGAAACTACAAAAATTATGAGATATATATACAATCCAGAGACAAAGAGACTAATTCAAGTAATTAGGGATGATACAAACTAAAGGAAAATTAACGTAGAATCAGTTACGCGCTAAAATAGATTAAAGGGAAGCAAACTAAGGGGTAATTATAAACAACAATAGTGAGTATAAATATAAATTAGAACTTGAAATCAGTAGTAAAAAGACAAACTAGGGGGCACTTAAATTAAAACAATGGTGAATACAAGTTGAGAGACTAAAATAGATGAGAGAACAAATAACAAATAATCAAAGGGGAATCAAGTGTTGAGTTTAACCAGTTGACAGAGGAATTTAGATATAAGTTTATTATGGGGTGAAAAACCATTGTTTAGGTTTACAACGTTGTTAGAATTTTCAATTATTAATGCAGATTCCAAAATATGTCTTTTAGTTTTATCGCTGCAAAGGTAAATTAATTCAGCATTAGCGAAATCAAAATTGTGTGAAGTCTGAAATACATGACTAGCAACTCCGCTTTCAGGTTTAAAGTTTTTTACATCTAACTTATGCTCTTTTATGCGTTGATTAAGGTTCCGACCTGTTTCTCCAATATATACTTTGTCGCAAACTTTACAAGGTATTTTATAAATTCCACAGTTTAGGGATTCAGTTTTCGGTTTGTTATTGATCAATATGTTACTAAGTTTATTATTGTATTTAAAGATAAGTTGTTTATTTAGTGACCGAAGAGAAACTTTAGAATTCTCGAGGAAAGGTACATACGGTACAATGATAGGCTGTTTATCGGTAGCCAAGGTAGGAGTTCTAAGGTTGTTATTTCTAAAAATGCGTAGTACGAGCTTTAAGGAGAGCTTTTTTCAATATGAAATCGGGGTAGGCAAGTTTTTTGAGAGATTGGTTAATATGTTGAATTTCATCGGGTAGAAATAAGGGGTCGCAAATTCTCAAAGCGCGAAGAAATAATCCTTGAGCTAAACCAAGTTTAATATCTCGAGAAGTAAAAGAGAAGTAATGGAGGTAGGATTCAGCGTTGGTAGGTTTCCTATAAACCGCGAATTTCAAAAAGGATCCACAGTTAAAAATCAAAACATCCAGAAAGGGTATTTTACTATTAGATTCCCATTCATATGTAAAAGCCAGAGACGGGTAAAGGGAGTTTAAATATATAAGAAAGTTATCAACATTGAAGTCAAAGGGAACCAAAGCCAGAACATCGTCAACATATCTGAGCCAGATTTTAGGGTGAATATCAGTATAAAGAGGCGATATTTCAGATTCAACATGTTCTAGGAATAAATTAGCTAGAATAGGACTAAGAGGGTTTCCCATAGCGATACCGAATGTCTGTTCGTAAAAACAATTGTTGAATTCAAAAAAGGAGTCCGTCGTACAAATAGAGATAAGGTCGATGATACAATCCGTAGGAATGCCGAAGTTAATATTAAGTGATGGTAATCTGCGTTTTAAGAAATCAAGAGTAGGTCCAAGAGGAACATTGGTAAAAAGGGAAGTAACATTAAATGATATAAATTTGTCGTTGCCAGCGATAATATTCTTAATACGTTCAAGTAAGTGTTGATTATGGCGAAGGTGCGACGGAGAGAACGAACCGAGCACAGGAGATAACTGTTTCGCGAGCAATTTTGATAAGCGGTATGTAGGAGAATTACAATTGGAGACTATAGGGCGCAGTGGACCATTATCTTTATGAATTTTAGGCAATCCATAGATATATGGTAAAGAGGGAAGACGTGAATGGAACTTATTCAGAGTTTCTTTAGCGGTGGGAAAACGTTTAATAATATCCGAAAGACTTCTGTTGAAATTAGCTTGCATACGAGGAAGAGGATTCGATTTAAGCTTTTTATAAACACCAGGATTATCCAAGAGAGATTGCATTTTAACATAATAATTATCCAGATCTAAAATCACAATCTTGCCACCTTTATCAGCCTTAGATATTTTAATAGTCTTTAACTTCCGTAGTTCTTGGAGGGCGAGCCGAAATCGACGAGGTAGATATTCATTTCATTTCATTTCGTTTATTGTAACTTTGTACAAAGTACAGTATACAAATATCGTTCATGTAATACATATTATAATATAGTGGCAATACATACATACAAAGAGTTTCCTGTTGAGTTGATCGCAAATAGCCTGTAGATTCATGAATATAAAGTTATAGTCCAAACTGTTTGGAGATGATTTGCGATATTCCAATTGGTTGACAAAGTCTAAAACATGTTTATCTTGATGAGGAAGAGAAAAATTCAAACCGTAGCCGAGAAGTTGACACTGAGTAGAAGATAACGTGGTAGATGACAAATTGACTATGTTTTCGGTGTTGCTAAATCTAGTCCAAGGGCTGGAATCAATGAGTTTATTCAGTTCAGTTTATACCCTGAAATGTATGACTGGCCTACATGACTAGTATTCCGGCAAAGGCATTGCGAAAATGCGCCCTTATGGGCCCTCATTTTACTGGAAAGTACTTCTTTCAAAAAGTCCCTCCTTTTGGGTCTTAAATTGTAGAAAAAGTCCTTCTTAGTACTCTTATTTACTTTGGCCTTACCACTGGAAACCCTGATTCATTAAGAGGCATAATGGATTGGCCGTACCCGCGAGCAGGTACGCGCCGCACCGGCTCCGGGTCGGACGACGGTTCTCTGAATTGTGTGTGACGACGGTTCCATGAATTACGCGTGTTTGTTATTTTGGTTTGGTGCCATATTTCTAGTAAACGAAGCCGGATATATCGAAAATGTGTCAACTTCCTGGAACCCAGGGCTCGTGACCTTACTATTAGGAATCCGTGTAACACCACGTGGTGCGTGCATGTAAGCCTGTCATAATAACAATAATCCGCAACGTGCATTGCATTCATAGTATGAATTGATCTGACATTCGAATGGTGGTAAATTTAGAATTTCTTTTGTCCACATATTCGTATAAAAGTTTTAACAATCCGTTATGGGAATTTTCGTCAAACCGCCGAACTTCAGACGTGACAAAATGACGGTTTACAAGCAAAGCCACCCTGAACCGGCTAAAAGCAACCGACTCGTATCCAAAATGGAGCCAGATCAGCAGACGACGGAGACAGCTAACGATGACGGAGCCGACAACCTTATTACAGGAATTGTTCTTTTGCTTTGTTGCATCATGTACAGTTCGATGTTGTTTTTGCTGTTCGGTTTTTTTGGAAAAGACAGCACGATTGCTCGACTTACCGTGCGATATTTCGGGCGAACAAGTAGTGGTAAGTGTCAATTTCTCAACAACTGTTTTGCAATCGATACTAAATCAGTTTGCGCCAATAACGAAAACGGCGGGGATAACGGCTAGATTTTGAGCTATTAACTTTGTAAAAAACTGTTTTGGTCATCGCACTGGATAAGTAATTATGATACTTTTCGCCTCCACTAAGTAAAATAGTTTTAGGGCAGGCAAAGGTGAACGGTATATGTTCAATAGAAGTAAGTTCATCAATTTTGGTGAGGTTTTCTCAACAATTAAAAAAAACTAATATTTATCAAATAATGTCATGATAATTTCGATGTGAACACGATTCGGTAAGAGTAAAGATTAAGGGACTAGCTCATTTACACGCCTAGGTTTAGGGTCTATTTTACAGCTAGGGATAGGGTTAGGGTAAGGTTTGGTAGTATGTAGTTAAAACATTCAATGGGATTCAATGAACACCATTAGTCTAGTGGGGAGACGGCCTCCACTAGTAATATCGCCGGATTCAGTCCCCTATTCTTAACTTGCACCCAAGATTCAACGGAAATTTTAAACCATCTGGAGATGATGGAAATCAGCGTTGCATTTCTATTTCGGGTTGGGAGTCTGAATGTAGATAAATCTAATTGTTAGTTATAATCAAGAGATTTTATTTGGTCGTTTGTAAAGTAACGATCGGCACGAAATAAAATATTATTTTTGCCAACATCTTTTTTAAGACGACGACGGCGATTCATTGATTTTCTACGTTAGGATACGTAAAGCATTTATGGTTGAACGATTCTGTAACGTGAGTTCATACCGGACATACATCAACAAAGGGATTAAGGGAAGTAAATGGGGATAGTCCGTCGTGAGATTTGGACGGCGCGTGGTTTAGACTTTAGAGCTACTTAAACAAATAAATAGATTAATGAAATTGCGGCGATAACGGAAACCGACTCCCGTACTCGATCAGCCTCGAACTTCGGAACGGCGAGTAAAGTACACAATGCATCGTAAGACTGAGATTTGATAATCGAATGTCAACAAACGCGACACCGATTGAAGTCCAAATGTTATTTTGTATATGTAAATAAGATTATTGGAATCCTGTCAAAAATTTCCAAATTCCCTATCCATGTTTACAGTCTAGTAGTTCTAAGAATGAATGTGTAAAAAAAATTGACATTTTTATCCATGTTTACGCTAGTTCTAAGAATGAATTAACTTTGATTTATCCTAGAGAAAACAAGAAAACTAACTTGAAAGTTTGTTGACGCCTTGAAAATAATACATACATAAATTCCTTGAGATTGTCGACAATAAATAATATACATGTAGTATAAAACACATCATCCATTAAGTAAGGACCAATAAAGTTATTTTTGGATTTGAATATATCGATATTTGAATTGAACTGACCAGTAACCATATAACCCAATATATTGATGACGTAGGGTAGCGCACATCCACACAAGAATAATTCTTGAAATGCATCAAACATGAAATATTTTACGGTTTTTACGGCGACAAGAATCGGATTTAGAGACTTTCGCTCGGATTAAAAAGTATTTTTATTTACTTCAGAAAATTGTATGGATTCAAAGAAGGTAAACCGGGTCTCGTTGAGCGATGGCGCGTACACGTGAAGAATTCGAGCATTCGTGATATTGGTAAATAATCGTGTAGCTAAGAGGAACCGAAACTGTCTCCGAACTAAGTCCCAAACTGAATGTTTAGGGAACTAGGTGGCTCTTTTGTCACGTATAAATACGTACGGTTTGCTTCAAAGAAGCTGTTTGTGTAAAGTCTAAAGCGATGATATCAACAAAAGAGTATCCCAACTCCAGCCGGGAACCGGAAATTTTTGCACATAAATTGTAAAGATTAAGTAACCTGCCTTAAAATCTGCCAAAATCATGGTCTTCATAGTCTTCAAAATGAATATTTTATTTCAATTTTTATACGAAAAAAGATTTAAAAAAAAACAAAACACCGGCCTGCCGGGTTTGATTTCCAAATTCTGACAAATTAGGTACATTTCTTAGCCTAATCGAAATATAGAATTCCGAAATGAAACTGAATAAAGAGCTTAATTATTTTCACCATTATTTTCGATTGTTAATGGTTTTTACAAATCGTATGCCATGTATGTGGGTCCATGGATCTCAATTCGCCATCGAGCAGGAGTCGTCTAGTCTTATCACCCTCTCCAGCGAACACAAACTTGCCATCGAAATGACCGACTGCTTCTGATTTGGACTGGGCACCGAATCTTTCGGTGGTATCGCAACGGTGGAGACGCCGCTATTTTTGGCAGCCGAGCGCGGCTTTTCGATATCGCAATAGCAACGAACGATCGATAAAACGTGGTCGAAAAATTTTGCCAGGCGACGTATGATTTTGAAAGCCACTTCTTTCACCTCCCGCGACCGCAGTCCGTATACGATTTCGTTCAGGAAACTGCTCGCGTAGAGAAACCACACGTACAACATGGACATATCTTTGGGTACGGCTTCGGGGTTTATCAACCGAGCCAGTCTGACCAGAATCAACGGTGCGTGCGAACACGCAAAACACGCGAACATGATCGCGAGCGTCGTAGCCGACCGCAGACGAGATTTGTAGCGAAACGCGACGCGGTTGCCGTCTGTATGCTGACGCGCCATCTCTCGGATATGACGCTGCGCTACGATGTAATTGCTAACCGCGGCGTATATATTGAATATGAATCCCGCTAAGACTAGCGCGTACGTGACGAAGAAATAGTCCATTATCGGCGTGGCTTCTTCGCCGGTCGGGTCCATCAGGAATCCGCACTGTTCGTAGTTGGCGTCGTAAATTCCTCCGAAGATTATCGCCAGTACTGTGTGGTACAACGTGATCGCCGCGATCACGGCGAGCAAGGTAGCGATCACGTTCTTATTACTGGCGATTACCGGGTATTTCAACGGGTAGTGGATAGCTATATACGTTTCGGTGTTGACCAGTACCATTCCCCAGTACGACACGTTTATACAAATGCCGGAGACCCAGGCGGCGAGCGTGCACGCTGGATACGGATGAGGCCATCGACCGAGGATACCCGCTTGTATGCTGACGGGCATCGTAAATGCGGCCTGCGTGAAATCGGACAGAGTCACCGCTATAAGCAATTTACCGTGCTGCGAACGTCGCAGACTCTTGCTATAAACGAACGTCGCTAACATAAACGAATTCGACACGCAGCCCAGCGAGCAGATGAGAATCTTTACGGCGACTATACTCAAAAATCCGGCCGCCGATATCGACAAAATTTTGTCCGCATCGTTCTCCGAATCCGCGGCACTGATATTCCACAACGCTGGGGACGATGTATTATTCTCCGGTGACAAGTTCATAACGTCAGAATCCACGAGCGACGACGAATGGTCGTGATGGTGGGAAACGATACATTTACCGCATATTTTAATATGAAAACCGCACAATTTTTTATATAAATCTCTTAGTCTTCTAAAATTGTGAGATTAAAAACACAGAATATTTCGAAGGGAGCGATTGTCATAAAATATGTATAAATATTGCGTTTTGATTAGGCATTTTGTAGCTTAAAAACAGTGTGAATTTCTGTTAACATTTGCATTTCGTCCCTTTTCGTTAGTTTCTCAAAATTAACACTTTTTCTCACGACTATTCGTTCTAAAATCGATCTAAAACAGAATCAATTGGGTTGAAATTATTTCAAGTTAGATAATGTAATAAAACGGTTCGTTGTCAAGTTCCTTTTCTCCTTAGTATTTTTTCGACTATCTCGACTTTTTCGACCTACTTCTCGCTTATACTGAACTCACCTTTCCGAAAACTGTTTTCGGAATAAATTGAAATCGTCACCTACGATCGCGGATCTATCAGATCTATCAGACACGTCCATGAGCACATTCTATTTCTTCATCGAACTCAAATCGCATCCATATTCAGTTGTATTATGATTTCAATATACGCTTTGTAACCGCGTATCGAATCTGATGTATAAATTGATCACAGCCTAATAGACGACTTCTGATAACAACGGGACTAATTTTCAATTTAGATAACTTATAAATTAGATAGTTGATATACGATCCGATACAGGTGGTACGACAACAGGTCATTAAATAAAATATTGCGTCGCGTCCACCTCCACAGACCTCGATATCTCGCTTTCTAGTAGTCGAATGAAACTCCCTAATCCGTGTACACTGTAGGTAATCGAGGTTAATCGAATCACTTCTACTCCACTAAGTTAAATGATTTATATCCAGTCTGAACTGTTCATAGAATTGTGTGGTTTCTACAGTACCCTGGTTGTATTCATTTGTTGCTTGTTCTGTTTACCTTAATTCTGATACTTAAGCTTTTGTTTATGTCCTCTGAATTTATCTGCTCCGTTACATCTGTTTTTGGTCATTCCACCTGATGATGGCTGTTTGTCAACAGCCGAAGCGTTGTGGTATCGTCTCAATAAATTATATCGTATAAAAATTCGAATTGTGGGACTTCTTCGATTATCTTTCATTCCACTCGCTCTTTTTAAGGTAGCGACATTATCGGTACGTAATTAACGTTTAATGAAATCAATCGCAATGTTGGTTAGAAATATTTCGAACCGCTTCACTTATAGCGGGGTAAGTGATAGCTTTGTAACTGGGAGTGAGACCATAAGAGAAAAATCAAGGATGTTTGACGAATCGGTAGATCGGTCCAAGGAACGTCCAATCAGAGTCATCATGGGATCTTTACAGGAATAGGCTTGTATGTGCATCTATAAATAATAGCCGCGATCACACGGAGACGATTCGGCCCGAGCCAAATTAGAGGGCGCGCTCACACGCAAACCATTCACTCAATACTAAACAATGCTTAAACAAACTGAAGTGAGTCACTGCCGGAAACAGTAGCAATTCAAACGCATTATTTGTCCCGTGCCAAAAATTTGGCTCGGGCCTGGTTCGATGTTTTTGGTCGGGCCAAACAGGCATTTGGTACCCGCGTGAACAGTTGTTCAGGGCCAAAACGCTCGTGTGATCGCAGCTAATGACTATTCACTAAACGGTATCGAAATGGCAAAGAATCTCTCAAACAGGAACTGCGACTGCTGCTATCAAGAGAAGTTCAAGTTCAAGTTCAAAAGAGAGGTGTGTCGCCTGACGATGATCTCTAGGGTAAGATCGAAACGTCGTATTTTCTATATATTTTACATTGAATAAATAAATTCTTGTTTTAATCTGTAGATAGTGGGTTTTTATCTTATTATGTATATGTATATATGACGGCTTCTAAATCCGGAATATGATTAGTGTGACTTGGGTTTTCCGATCAGCCCTTGAAATGTATACAGAACGCGGTAGGGGATATATCATTATCATTATATACATAACTTCCATTTCCCAATTATCATTCCAAGAGGGCATTAGGCTTTTTATTCAATGTATACCCCCCTTGAGTCCCTTTTTGTCCTTTGCCTCTATTACGCTGCACAATGTAGAAGTATTTTCCTTACATTTCTCATGTGTTGGCTTTAATTTTGTATTGCACTTTTGAGTAAAGAAACAAACTTATATATAATTAAAAATCAAAATGGCGGCGTAGACACAAACACATTTCCGAAGCTCCGCTTAAAAGTTGGTTTAAGGTGGTCCGGTGTAAGTTTTTTTTGTGTGGATTTTTTCGTTATATCGCATCATTGGTACTGTGGATGTTCACTATGGTTGGTGGAAATGGTAAAAAGAAACGCAATAAGTCTGGATCTGATGTTACCGCGGTAAAACGTCGTGATCAGAAAAAGACCCCTAACAAGAATCCAGAATGTACTGGTGACATAGGTGACTGTTCATCCGAATCGAGTGATCACGGTGATAAGCCTAATATAGACAGCGGAAATGACAGCAATGCGAGTCTCGGTGATATTGTTGCTATGTTGAGCGACATGTCAACGAAATTAAATCGGTTGGAGCCAATCGAAAAGGCAATGGAAAATCTGTGCACAAAATATGACCAAGTGTCGACTGATAACAAAATCACGAATGAAAAAATCGGTACATTGACCGCCGAAGTTGGCCGTTTACGCATGGAAAACGTGAAGTTGAGCAATACCGTGCTCGACTTACAATCACGATCTATGAGGGATAACCTCCTCTTTTTCGGCGTGCAGGAGGAAAAAGATGAAATCGTGGCAGATAGAATCTACAACATTTTAACGTCGGAGGCTGGAATAAATGATGCGCGTGACAGAATAAAGTTTGTACGTGCACACCGTGTCGGAAAATATAGTGCTGGAACTGTGCGACCGATTGTCGTTAAGTTCCACTTTTACCCTGATAGGGAAGAAATTCGTGGAAAATCCGCACTTCTGAAATCTCGTGGTCTTAGAATCGCCCAACAAGTCCCTAAAGAAATCCGAGAACGTAGAAAAGCGTACAACAACGTTGTGGAGGAGGCAATTACCAGAGGTGATAAATTTCATTTCATTGGAGACAAACTTTACCTGAACAACCGCTTGTTCCAATTCAATGAGAAAGATTCAACGACACCCCCATCCAGACTTAATAAGAACGGGCTGGACAGCCAGATTGTTATCGATCGCGAACAGAGGCACAATAGCGATGTCCGTGACGTGAGTGATGCCTTGCGCGAGGCACGTGCCACCCTCGATATGGAATAGGAAAGCGTCGGAAATAATAATAACGCGGAACGATTGAAACTCTGTTTCTTAAATATTAAAGGATTATTCAGTCGGAAAGCTGGTACACGGACATGTAAACTGGACCTTCCGGAAATCCAGGCTTTATTAGACGTGAATGATATAATCGCATTCGAGGAAACCTGGAACTCTAAAGACACCGTATTTTCAGTACCCTGTGGATATACGTTTTTTCAAAGTACGAGAATGAAAAACCCTCGCGCGCGTCGAAATTCTGGCGGATTGTTGCTACTTTTTAAATCCGAATTACGGCAGGGTATTGAATTATTAGAAAATAACCATCCTGATATTTTATGGGTGAAATTATCAAAAGAATTCTTTAATTTTGAAAGAGATATGTTTGTTTGTTTAGTGTATGTAGCTTGTGATAATCGTAGCACGGATGACTTCTTTCATGATCTGAGTTGTCAGATACTTGCTCATCAACTTGATGGCAATGTATTGGTGGCTGGTGACATAAATGCACGGACCAATGTATACTCGGGTCTCCCTCCCGATCCGGATGCTATTAATATGCAATTCCTTGAGTTCGAACATGGGGTACGAAAATTACTTGAAGACCATGATATTGACACAACTAGATCACCTCAAGATGATACTGTTAGACCAGATATTAGAGGCATGAATATGATAAACATGTGCATAGGTTGTAATTTGTTAATATTAAACGGTCGGGCATTTCAGGATAAATCGGTTGGAAAGTTTACGTGTCATCAACCAGGTGGCAAAAGTATGGTCGATTATGTATTAGCCGATTTTAACATGATTGATATACTGTCTGACTTCCACGTGTCTGACGAATTACCTTTCTCTGACCACGCGATAATTTCTTTTAGTTTGCAGGCTAGGATTGATAAACACGATAATACCTCAAATACAAATTTTACGTCCCATAACAAAACTACTTGTCACAAATTCAAATGGCGTAAAGAAAGGGAAGTTGAATTTGCTCAGTATATGCATTCAGATGATACCCAATCTTACCTCAACGATATTATAAACAATGCAATGAATAGAGAACATAATGAGTTTTCAATTAACGAATTGGTTAATGATTTTTCAAAATTCTTCCAGACTGCGGTCGAAAAAGTTCATGGTTCATTTCAAAATTCGAGGAACATGAATAACAATAGGCCTATATCATGGTATGACGGCTCGTGCAGAAAAGCACGACACCGACACAGATTATACCCGAATGATTTAAACCGATTTCTGGTCAAAGAAGCACGGGATAAATACAAGTCCACTATAAATAGTGCTAAAGCATTGTATGATGAACGTATGCTGGATGACCTGCTGAAAGCGCTAGATTCAAATAACCACAGAGATCTATGGTCAAAATTTTAAGGGCCCAATGAATACGTTGATACTCAACTAAGCATTGATGACTTATATGAGCATTTTAAAAGTATCTCGTATGAAGATCGCCCTCCACTGGATGTTGATATCGACGTATCTGATCACATAATTGATCAGCAAATCACATTGGAGGAGGTTAATAGAGCATTTAAAATGCTTAAAAGAAATAAATCTGCAGGAATAGATGGTATAAAAGGCGAGGTATTTATCGCTGGTGGCAACCCAATTGTTACTCAACTTACTATTCTTTTTAATATTATATTAGATAGTGGACGGTATCCCGAATCATGGAGCACTGGCTATATTGTTCCACTACACAAGGGTGGTTCAAACAATTCAGCAAATAATAACAGGGGCATAACCATCTTGTCGGTATTTGGCAAACTCTTCTCAATAATTTTGAATACTAGATTAACTTCATGGTGTGAGGCATACTCTGTTCTATGGGAGGCGCAAGCTGGCTTTAGGCCAACTTATAGTACAACGGACCAAATATTTGTATTGAATTCAGTTATAAATCACCTGTTAAACAAGAATTGCAAATTATACGCGGCCTTCATTGATTTTTCGAAGGCGTTTGATTTGGTTGACCGCTCGTTATTACTACAATAACTCTCTGTGAGTGGGATCTCGGGTAAAATATTATGTATTATCAATCTATGTATATGTCCACAAAATCATGTGTAAGATATCAAAACCATTACTCTGATTATTTCATTTGTGAAACAGGGTGAATGTCTATCACCTTTACTTTTTAGTCTCTTTATCAATGATATGGAAAGCTGTGTGAAATCCGGAAATTATGAGGGAATTGATATGGGAACTCTGAAACTATTATTACTCTTATATGCTGATGACACGGTAGTGCTGGCAGATTCTCCTGACTCTCTTCAAGTGGCGCTCGATAATGTTTATATCTATTGTGAAACCAAACATATTAAGATAAATTATGATAAAACAAAAATAGTTATATTTAGGAAATCTGATAACGCTCGGTTATATAAATGGACAATTAACGGTCGAGTACTTGAATGTGTGAGTCATTTCAAATACCTAGGCTTGGTATTTAATTTTAATGGAAAATTTACTCAAACTATAAACTCGCTAGCAAATAATGGAAAAGCAGCGTATTTCACATTTCGCCTATATCTTTTACGCTACCCAAACATAACAACACGCTTAGCATTCAAGTTCTTTAACCCCATGGTTGTACCGGTCTTAAACTATGGATGTCAAATATGGGGGTTTCAGGTAGAGAAGAAATTGGAGCGCATTGTTCTTAAATTCTATAAATCTCTACTGGGTGTAAAACAGACCACACCGGACTTTTTTGTCTATGGGGAATTAGGTGAATATCCACTGTTTATTAACCAGCGACTACAGGTACTGAAATACTGGCTAAAGATCATTAAAACAAAACCTGAAAAATTTTCAAAAAGAGTAAATGATTTCATGTTCACCGAATGTCAAGGTTCACTTCACATAGTAAATTGGGCATCAAAAGTTAGGGATCTGTTGAATAGCCTGGGATATGGCGAATTCTGGATTAATCAGAGGGTTGAAAACGAATTGTGGTTTATCCGTTCAGTCGAGCAACGTATGAAAGATATTTATTGTCAAAATTGGTTTAATGCAATATCTACGTCTAATATAGCGTTATACTATCGGGACTATAAAATGACTATCATGTATGAGCCATATCTGGACATGTCAAAATTTATTAGAACTACTATAGCAAGATTTAGGTGTTCAAGTCATGATTTAAAAGTGGAGACTGGTAGACGTTATCGCTATATAGAACCTTAAACTATAGTTTTATATATATATATATATATATATGTATGCTCGAAATTGTATATATATATATATATATATATATATATATATATATATATATATATATATATATATATATATATATATATATATATATATATATATATATATATATATATATATATATATATATATATATATATATATATATATATATATATATATATATATATATATATATATATATATATATATATATATATATATATATATATATATATAAAACTATAGTTTAAGGTTCTATATAGCGATAACGACGCACGTCGGTTTTAGAATCAGTTCTCGAAATTGTATGCTCGCTGCAGGGGCAAATCCATCCTCGCTTGCCAGGGGCCTGTATCGCTCCCCGAAATCGCTTCCACCAACGGGGAACAGCTTGCTTAAGCGTAGTGGGTTCGAATCCCTTGACGGGTGAAGATGGGGCTAATCGAGTCCACCACTATTACTGCTTGAGCGCGGTACTCATGTATGTAGAAGTCTGTTTCTAAGTTCTGGTTCAAGTAATGCTCAATTTGAATATCGAAAGTGGTAAACTTCTTATTTCTTTTGCGAATAATAATATTTCGTCGAATTCTTGTGGATGGATAGAAGGATAGAAATGATGTCCAAAATGTGCTCAGGTTGCATCTCAGAGCCATAAAGAATTAAAAACTTCTAGGTGCTCTTCCACCGCAGCACTCAGGTTAAATCCGCCCCTGTTGACCGGTCGTGTGTGAAGGCATGCTATGATATGACTTCGCGCCTCTCGACAGAAAACGAAGGTTGCGTGAGTGTGTCAGCTTAACGAACTACTCTTTTGGGCACGCGTGGTAGGCAACTGGGGTTTGCTCTACATATCCGTGGGGTGACACATGTTCGCGCCGATCATTCGATCATTTACTCCGAATTTAAAACACAAAATAACAACAACAGCTATAGAAATATGATTTTCTCCGGCGTCAAGATGAATGAATACACGTGTTCTTCTGAGAATTGTCAGGTTTAAACCTTGATTGGCACCCCTTTCGATCACTGACACGGCATGTGGTAGTGCGTCGCTGAATTCAACATTGTAACAGGTTTGGCGGGGACCGCATTGCAACAGCAGTTGTCCCGGACGAGATTTTTGAATTTACGCATTTGTTAGACGTCAATGCGTTCTAATAAGAGCACTACCAGAAATCCATACGCTGATTAGAAAAGAAAAACAATCGATCTGAATGAAGATACGACCTAGCGAGTTGTGGTATTGTAATTGAAATATGGTAGCGATGAAATGAGTTGTGCAAAATGATACAAAATAATTAAAATACATGGAGTATAATTTTCTGATTTTGCGAAGAAAATTTAGCGTTGTCTTATATTGGAGAATTTGGGTTAACTGATTTAAGACAAGTTAGTTACATAATTAACTTTTCGAAATTTAGCGTTCTTTTCATATATTGAAGAGTTGCGGTGAACTGATAAAAAGACGAGTCAATCAAATCACTAACTTTGGAAGTTTAGAGATCATCATTCAGATTTGCACTTGTCGATTAAGTTTAAAATGTCGACATTATTGGTAAACAGAACGTCTAAGATTGTTTCGACGACGATCTTGGCGACAAAGAGAAACATTTCGCGCCAGTGCATTCGTGGGCTGAGTGATGGCCCTGTAGGTGAGGCGACGCACTCGTCCGGATTGGTCAACGCGTATCCACAAAGCCGACCATTCAAAGACATACCCGGGCCAAAAGGTCTGCCGTTTATTGGAACTTTGCTTAAGCATCGGATAGGTAAGAGGAAAGAGATTGATGCTTTAAAGATATTAGTAAGTAATAGTATATACGTATAATTTAATTTTTTTATCGCCCTTTTCAATTATTATTATAATTATTTATTTATTGCTCCATATACATTACATACAGTGAGCACAGATAATGCTTGTTACAAAATTGGTGATTAATCAGCGACGGAATGTCGAAAAAGCAGTACAACAACTGAGTTACATAAACAGTACAACAACTGAGTTACATATTTGCATACAAAAACATTGTAGATACAGAAATAATTGCATACAGTTTAGAGTTAATGTTGGGAAATTAACATAAAAGAGTAAATGGCCTTAGACAACCTTAGCTGCGATGATAAAAAATCCCAATTTTCTTACCTTTCTCGGATCTGTGAAAAATGAACGGAGTGAATAAATATTTTGGGCCATACGTGGTAAGTATTTGATTCTTAAATTATCGAAAGCTGAGCAATGGAAAATAAAATGTTTTTCATCCTCGACTTGGTTCAAGTTACATTTTCCACAGATCCTCTCGGTACGGGGTATGTTCCTATAGCGCCCAGTTTTTACTGCTAATTTATGGTTAGAACACTTAAAACGACATACTGCTAGACTTATATTCTTATTGAATGATACTTAATACGGTTCTCTACCCCATTCAGTTTTCACAGTTCTATATGTGCTACATTTACTTGATCTAAAAAGGTCACCATGCCATTGTTGGATGAATTGATCATGGAGTCTTTGTTTTATCATTGCTCCCAAGTAAGAAACGTAAGGGAAATTTTGGTATATCCAGTAATGGGCTAATCCACACTCTTCTAGTGTTCGCTTCACGAAACATAGCCACTTTGTGCTTTTATTGTTGAGATAATTGTTATATAGTACTTGGTAAATTCTACCCGCGATTGTCTTCCTTTTCATTATTAGGTTACCCCAAAATTTAACTATTCTCGTCTTTATTAGAATTTCCATTGGGAATCGCCCCGTTTCCCCATAAATCATAACATTTGGTGTTGACCTTTTTAGACGAAGTAAATATTTGCAAAATGTTAAATGGACCTTTTCGATCATTTCTATGTTTTCATGACCCCAAGTCTCACAACCGAAAGATAAAACTGATGACACCATGGCGTCAAAAAGCTGAAAGGCAATGTCTACATCGAGGGATTGCTCCTGTACAAAAAAACATGCTTTTTTAGCTTGGTCGCATATAGATTTTTTACACTTCGTAAAAGAACCGGTGTAATTGAATAAAACACCTAGATAGCGAAATTCGCTTACTGTCTCGATAGCTATGCCACCGACATAAAACGATCGGGTAGCTGATGATTTCCTTCTTTCGAAAACTAGTGCTTTCGTTTTGTTAATATTAATAGTTAATTTCCCCTTGTTACAATAACAAAAAAGCGCATTTAAAAGGCTCTGTAGTCCTTCTCGGCTATCAGATAATAATATAGTATCATCCGCATACAGGAGAACTAATAGGCGTAGCCAGGGCTCAATGTCGTCGTTTAAAAAGAAGTCTACAGGTTTACATCTCTGGGAATAGAGATAATTTTCAAGGTCGTTAACATATATGGAGAAAAGAACTGGCGATAAATTCTCACCCTGTCTTAGACCCGTGTAACTAGGAAATTGTTCACAAATTTTACGGTTAACTTGTATGGCGGATTTTATTTGTTGATACATACTTTGTATTGCCTTAAGGCATTTACCTGAAATACCCGTCGTGATAAGTTTATGCCATAGTGCTTTCCTTCATATAGTATCGAATGCTTTTTGATAGTCGATGAAAGCACAGTACAATTTCTTTTTATTAATGATAAATAAGTCGATAACCGATTTAAGAGTAAAAAATATGGTCATTTATACTGTGAAATTTCCTTAAGCCCGCTTGGTTTTCATTCAGGAGGCTATTTCTTTCCAAAAATTCATTCAACGACGTGCGCTATCCATCAGACCAGGTACCCATTTGCTCATCGGTGAGGAGAGGCAATAGGGATAAGTGTCTTACCCGGGGGCACGCCGGTACTGTACGGGTTCGTACAGGCGACCAAGATTCAAACGCTCTAACCATTAGCCCACACGCCTCGTTCACATATTGCGCAAGCGTAGAGTGATAAAATGTAATGCGTGCACAGGGCTGACCCAGCGCCAAATTTCTACAATTCAGTGACAGGGCGATAGACGTTTCATTATACTTTCTCACGTTTTCTTTTCAATATACTTATCTTTATTACATCAAGATGATTAAAACAATTGGTTTTAAGCATTTCCGGGGTGGACCCAGAAAGGGGTCTAGGGCCTACTGCTCCGTGTTCGAAAATTGTCTGATAGCGATATCAATCATATCGATGATACGACTTCTATATCATATACTTATACAATATATAATATGTTATATTTACATCATTGTAACGATAAAAATGTACATTTTATATAACATATTGTATGAATATATAATGTAAAAACAATCGCAGTAAATAAAGTTATTAACATATACTAAACCGCAATTCAGATCTTTTTCGATTGCTGTTTCTGCCAGATGTTACTGTTAGGTAATGCGCACATTTCTGTGAATGCATTTTTCATTGAAATATGAAGAAAGTATCTGGGTAAACACACCGCGCTCGACCCCCTCTGCTAAAAATCTCTGGATCCACCCCTGCTTTTGTTGATGCGCCTACCCATACTTTCAGTAGTGATGTAAAATGTATTCATACGTCAAATGTATTCATACGTAGTTTGAATATATTCATAATATATTCCATACATTTGAACGTGTATTAGGAAAATAATAATATTCATTCAATAATTTATGTGTTACAGCAGCTATAGGTTTAGAGCAAATCCACAGTTCCTGGTATCGTCAATAAACTTTGAACCGAACTAGTTCAGCCTTACCATTCAGTTTGGGGTCGCCAGTTTCATAAATCATTGTTTTAATATCAGATCAGCATGTGGTTCTCACATTAGTTGCAGTTGCTACCAGGGACTACTATTACTATCCCAGAAAATGAATTAATTGAAATATTCTTGGAAAAGGGCAAATTTAAAAAGTTGCTGTTACCATAAAAGGGAATTAAGCATAGTTGGGAGGGAGGGAGGGAGGGGAACACCGGAACTGGAGAACAGCCCTGAGAGCAGAATTAAAATAAAGCCTGAAATAAAGCGTATATCAACTGGAGAAAATTCTTCGAACGTTCATTTTACTATCGCGTGCTTTCGAAGACAAGCGTGGACCCCATGTGTGATGTGTTGATGTAATTGTTCGAATGAACATTATTTCTATTCCGTAAGGGATCTGGCTATTCTGTGAAAAAGAAAAAGCACAACACTATAGCACCTCTATATTTCCTTTACGTTATTGACAAGCCACAATCTGAAATCGATGAATATCAGCAATAAACCTCAACGCGACGACGGCTGTTACGCAATATCGTTATGGATGTTTTTCAGGCGTGACTTAAAAAGATTTTTTGTTACAACGGCTTAAGGCCGGTGTAGGTCAATTTGCGACTGCTTGCGAGGCGACGTTACCGCGTCAGCGACGATGCGCACGCAAAAAGTCTCTGTCAGTCGCAAAGCCGACTTTATGATGGTTGTTGGTTGCGACAGGGAGAGACGGTCACCACGCTATACGTCACAGGAAGTAAAACATATTAGATATGATCTGACGATCGCCAAACCCTTGGTTAGAATTTATTCCCTCTGAAGAAACTGAATCTCTCGGTTATAAGATATATGAATAAAGGATCTGATCGGAATTAGGAATCTTGCACGGTGCTTGGTTATAAGTTGTATGTACATCATAACAGCATCATTTTTTTCAATTATTTGAACTATTTATTATAATTTCTGTAATTTACGCTTACGTTTAGTTCGCATTTGCAGGTAAATACCGCCCGGAAAACTATCACGTCGCCATCGCGGATCATCACCGCGAATTCGGTGGAATATTCAAGGAGACGATCGCTGGATCGACCGTAGTCCATCTCTCTGACCCCGGCGACTACCGAGTCGTACTGCGAGCGTGTATGAAGGATCCCCGCGTTCCGCCGTTCATCAACGCCATACTCGAATTCAGAAAGAAAAACGGCTATACGCACGGACTCGGGTTTAGGTAAGAAATTTCAAAACCTACTTCGTAAAAGTCATTAGGGTCAAAAACCTATTATTGTATATACAACCCCCAACCCCAATGTCAACCCCCGATATACCGCACTCCCTTAAACTGCCACCCCCGCCTACCGCCAGGTTTTTCTCAATGTATATTCTCAATACAAATACAAAGTAAAACACGATATACCGCCATACTCTATATACCACCAAAATCGCTCTGCATCGATGTGGGCGGTATGACCATACGTCATATTTTTGTTTCTGTTCATTTTGTAGCGTCGGCGATGAGTGGCGAAGACTACGTCATAACTCGCAGAAGTACTGGTTGAACGCGAAAAATTGCCATGCATATTTCGATCGCATGTCCGCTATCGCTGACCAGTTTGTGGGGTACATTTCGAAAAACATCGACGCTAAGGGCGAAGTACCTAACCTGTATCCAATGATGAAAATTTGGAATCTAGAATGTGAGTATGTAATTAAGTTTTCAGTTTTTGTATCACTCACTCCCAGCCACGCGCTCTTTCGTTCTTCGAGGTACATATTCATCAATACTTAACATTATACAATTATCATCCATTATCATCTGGTTTTTTCTCCACTTTCTGTACTTTCAACATATCTTGGTGTAACTTGTGTCAATAAAATATATTCATATTTGTAGGTATATCTATGTTATAACTCGGTAGAGCGTGTGGCTGGAGAGTGAGTGGTGTTTTACATTGAGGTGTCTCATTTTACAATAAGATATCCTTGAGCACCTACCACTGATATTATTACATTTAATGTGATTATGTTAGAATTTGTCATAATTTTTTGCTGACAAAAAACAGGACTTGCCACAATTGAAAGATAAAAACCAGTATCAATGACCAACCCCAGTATTCCTGTATAATGAACTTATATGCGGTAATTTCATATACAGGGATACTGGGGTGGTCTTACCGACACGTCCCTGTGTGAAAGAATTAAACTGAACACTTTACCAAATGCTATCATCTTGCATATTCGAGCATAGATTATAGTTGTTAGCTTCTTGCAGCCTCGGCGATTTTGGCATTCGACCGAAGTTTCGGGGCGTTCACGGACAATCCCGAAACGTCGAAGATCGACCAACTCATTTCATCGAACCAATTGATGTTCGACATGGGTTCTCGGTTCCCATTCATGTTGCCGCTTCACGACTATTTCATGACGCCCATGAAGAAACAGTTATTTCGCTCTGAACAGATAGTATACACGTGCGTAATCATGTCTTTTTGAAGTGTCTGAAAAGGAGAAATTTATCTCGTGCATTCGACAAGAAGATAATTGGATAGAATAGTCGGGCTGGGTGGTATCGTAAGGCTATAAAAACTGATATATAAGCTGTACGTATATTTACTTATTCTCTCGTTTCAGCATCGTTAAAGATCTGATCGAGGAAACGCTTCGAAAGATAAAAGATTGCAAGAACGACGCAGAAAGTTCTGATAAATACCTATGGTTGAAACACTGTTTGTCGAGGTCGGAACTCGTAAAAAATGACTACAACATTCTTACTCAGAACCTGTTGCTGGACGGCTTAGCCGGGGTAAGACAGAAAGCAAGTCCGATATTTGAAAACATTACGCATAAACATTGTCATTCTATCGGTTCAAAGACATTGTATATTAATTAGCACAAAATGCTTAGTCTTACTGATAAGTTAGAGAAAAAGTTGACAAAAGCAAAGAAACGTCGAATCTTTTCAGACTGCACCGCAAGCTGCAAATCTCATCTATCGCCTGGCGAAATCGCCGGACAAACAAGATAAGCTTTTCGACGAGATTAAACGCGAAGTTGGTCCTACCGAAAATGAAACGCGTACATCGATGTCGAATATGACCTATCTGAAAGCGTGCCTCAAAGAAGCTGCGCGGTATGTATCGTCCTCCTGGGATTCGAACCTGATGGCATCGAGACTCGCCGCGGTACGAAACCCTGCTACGCTAGCCCGCGTGCGCAGGTACACGTTCGGATTAGATTATGTCATTATTAGCCAATCAAAGAGCCCGTTTTATTATAGCCTGGGTTTATCCGTGAAATTTGCCTGAGCTAAGTTATAAAACGAGCAATCTTATTGATGATGCAATTGCCTTGCGCAAACCTGCCCATATACCCGACGGTCTAGTGTGGCAGGGTTTTGTGCCATGGCTGAGCGATGCCCCCAGTTAGAATCCCTGCCGAGGGGATAGGTATGTGTAAAGACACGAACCGGTAAACGATAGGTCAAAATGTTGAGATGAAATATTATGTACGACGCTTTACAATCGATTGTCTAAAACAAATGGTTTCCGATTTCTAGTTTGACGAATGTTGGAACCGAAGTGTCTAGAATTCTAACCGAAGATGTCGAGCTCAGTGGCTTCCGCGTCCTAGCAGGCGTACGTACGAATCTATTTATCATGTTTTCTCCACTCTGCATTGTTTTTTTTTCTACAGCCTTCATCTTATTGTCTTTATAGACACGCGTCGATTTGAATCATTTTGTGACGTGTCGAATGGAGGAGTATTTCGATCGCCCGAATGAGTTTCTGCCAGAAAGATGGTTGCGTGATGTGAACAACACCAACGGAATACACCCGTACGCGCACGCGCAATTCGGTGCCGGAACCCGAATGTGCCCAGGTATATTATTATTCTTGTTCGACATCTGGTTCAATCTGCTCGTTGATATCGTCCTTTTGAAAACCCCTTTTTAGTTCTCGGGCTTCTGTGAGACCCTTATTCTCGTACTCTTGTCTGTCTGTCTGTCTAGTGTGTCTGTCGTGTCTGTCTGTCTTTCAGCTACTTAGCTTCGTGAAAAGTCGTTCGATCTTGATGAAACTTGGGTACAATGTTAATATGGAGGTCTAGTTGTGCGGTGCGAAGGATGGGACCAGTACGCCACCTAGCTAGCACTGACAATCGTTTTTTCAGTGACATGACCTCGAAGATGACCTCTGAGGAACCGGGTCGATATTCGTCGATATGACCGTGAAGATGACATCATAACTTAGGACCGGGGTTGATATCCAAAAAGATGTCTTGACTTGAGCTATTGGCCCTAGATACAACATATCCAAAATGCAATGGGAACTATAAACCCATGGTAATTTTGGACTTCGAGTTCGAGCGTGCGCCCGAGAACCTTTGTCGCCTATAGCCTGTTGATAACTCTTCGTTCATATAATAATGCCATACTATTTTTTTTCGTTGTCGCAGGACGTTTGTTTGCGCGCCAGGATATCGAGCTCTTCGCCGTAAAGCTACTGAAGAAATACCGCGTCGAATGGCATCAGCCGAAAAACCTGAAACAAGATTGGAAAATCCTCTTCGCGCCGGAGAACAACGAAGTACCGATTACGTTCGAACAACGTTGATGTGTTAAGCTCTCCCAACCGAAAAAAATCGTTTCTTTATCGAAAGCGGGCCCAGGGGACTATATTTTTACCTATGGTTGCTGAAAACTATTGAAAAAGCGAATAGCAGGAAACTTTCACCATGAATAATTTTTTAAAGCACGGGCGTCACTGTTTAAAGGGAAAAAACAACGTGCATGTCAGGGAATAGTCAGGAAAAAGCACGTCAAATAAAAGTGGCCACCCTGTAAAAGTCATCTCCCGGAATATTGACTGTTGGGATACATAAGTGCAAGTACTCCGCCTGTAATCATTACGCTTATTCAAAGATTAGACTAATTGGCTGTAGGTTGTATCCATGGAAGTCACGACGATTTCTATCTTCGCAGGGCCAACCCCCATGGAGTGGAAGTTTTATTCGCAGTAATTCCACTATGACCGAGCATATCTCTCCGATACGATTTCGTGTTAAGATTAATGTTAAGATATCCCTAGTGTCTGGATAGATAGGGCTAAACTCGCCTCATATAAAATGGCCTGCCGTTAATTTGAGAAAAAAAAACAACAGTATTTGATGGGACTATCTTAATGGTGATCAATGTTCCTATATCGCGAGTGGCAAAGAAGCTAGATTGCCACAGTTTATTCACGGCGAAGTGACATCGTGATCCTTTATGCGACTATAAATTACGAGAGAAGCAAGACGCGCGGCATTTCGGCAAAATTGCGATGTTTTTGATAACATCGTTCCCGCACTGATATGTAGATACATATCATATTTAAACATGATACGAGTTCGTGTTAGTAAGAGTTTTTTGCCGCCTTAAAAACCGTTACGATAATGTTTATATACTTTGATACCTAGCAAGCGTTGTAATAGGAGTATGAGTCGATGTGCACTACGTCATCGATATTGGCGTTTCAAAATAACAGTTACAATTGTGAATTTGGCGTTTGTTTTGTGATCAGATATATTTCATAACTCTTATTATATTTTTTGATAAATTCTAATGATTATCTATGAGAGGATGCGCACTAAGTCATCAATATATCTGGTCTAGACGGGTTACCGGTCAGTTCAATTCAATTATTGATATATTCAAATTCAAAATAACTTTATTGATCCTTGATATGATTATATTATCTATTGTTGACAATATTAAGCGTTGTGTTATTTTTCAAGGCGTCAACAAACTTTGACGCATCGAGTTAGTTTTCTTGTTATATTTGTCACTACTGTATAGATTCAAATATTGTTCAAATGTGATTATATCGATCTCATCTTGTATCTTTTTTCACTTTTGTCGAGAACGACATGTGTTGGTTCTCTTATATGATTCGTTGATGTCTCTCTTATATGATTGGTTGCTGTTTCGCGCCATGTATACTATACTGTAACCCTATACTGTAGTAATAAAGTTAGATTCTGTTTAGATTCATAAAATACAACACGCTCGTCGACTTTGCTCCTTCGGATCTGGTCAACTCTCTGTGGTGATAGTCACTCCGTCACAACTTCCCTACGTTGGCAAAGAGAAGAATACAAACAGAACAAAACTGAAAATTTCGTGTCAGCTTACATTGTTTTATATGTTTGGAGTCTAGTTTACTGGTTGATTCCGTAGTTATGGACAATCGATGTAAACGAAGGTGGTTAGTAGCATTAACGCCATTACGGCCCATCCTCCCCGGCATTATGAAAACCTGTTGATTACACTAAAAATGGCCGTCGATTGCATGACAATTGACTGACAAAAATCTGTCTGATATGTCAAAGATCACTCCCCTTCACGTGACGTGACGATTTCAGATCTCTGAATTCTCTGGCCAAAAATGGCCTTTTTGGCTTTAAAAAAATATCACAGGACGGCCAGCTTGTGTGTTCGATCAACCCAATTTCTCTTATGCTGATGGGCGTTTAGTTTCCCTTGAATGCAAACAAATATTTTTTGTAGTGATAAGATATTAAAACTGCCGGTAATTTACGTCACCGAAAGTAAACCATTATCCAGCGAAATGCGTTGGCGCCAATGTTTATCGAGGACTCGAAGGGTAAATTTCTCTGTGGCTTTATCGTGCTTTATTGCCCAATTTTTCTGCCGTTTTTGCACACACAAAGACACCGTTGTGGAGGTCGTGGAAAATCGGGAAAGCGATTGTTCCAAACATAATCGTGTAGTATCCTGCAGTCATCGGACCGAAGCGTTACACTTATTTTAGGGCGTTCCCTTCTTTAAAATTTGCCTTTTTTCCCGCGGGCTCTTTCACGCATCCTCCCACGACAGGGATTCGAACCTGATGGCATCGCTACACTCAGCCACGGCACGAACCCCTGCCACACTAGACCGGGTGCGCAGGTACATGCACACGCACGAAATCTTGCGGCACCAATCAGATTGCTTGTAAAATGATCGCTAAGGTAACTTTCGCGGAAGAACTATAAATAGGAAAACCTGGGCTAAAATAAAACGGGTTATCTGATTGGCTAATAATGACATCATCTAATTTGCGCGAGTAGCTGCGCACTCGGTCTAGTGTGGCAGGTTTCGTACCGTGGCAATCTCGATGCCATCAGGTTCGAATCCCTGTCGGGGAGGATGCCTTTCACGGTGATTTAGGGTGTTCCCTCGTTTGAAATTCGCAATTCGTTTCCGGTGAGTTTTTTTTCTACAGTGGGCACAATAACACGAGTGATGACTTTTTTGTTTTATATCTACGCATTTTAAAAGTTATTTTTTTTAAATTCCTGAATTCCGAATACATATCAAAATAATTTTCTTATACATTAAAATCTTGGGGTAATCGGGTACTGATATCTAATTCAATTAACTTTATTGTCTCTCACCGAAGGACCAATTCTGAAGTGCGCAGCGGTTGAATTGTCTTTATTCCACTTTTGTTTGTCGCTGGGAAGATTTACAGCCAGACCCGATAGTAAATTGGGTAGTTTTCAGACAATTTTGTACTAACTGTCCACGAAAATACATGGAAAATTGAATTTAGTTCGACGTATTGCCTTAATCCGTTAAATGCACACATAACGATTTGATAATATAATTTGTAAGGTTAAACAGATGAAACACCAAACATATTGAAGATAATGACATTTTAATGTGCGCCGGTGATTTGTTGAGAGGGAGGCGTAGAGGGAGACGGATAGAGAGAGGTTGAGAGTAAGAGGGAGATGGAGGGGCAGAAGGATAGGGAGACGGGTAGAGAAGGAGAGGGGGATAGATGAGAGTCTTACTATGTTTTGGTAGACAAACACGATCAGAAATCCAAGCTCGGTTTTTTTTCTGTCGGAAATGACAACTTTTCAGACGCAACGCTCCATTATTCGGGAAAAAGTGAAGGCATTTTGGTCATCGTTTCGGATACAAACAATCCCGGAGACCGGATGATTATTTGATTACACGCTGCACTCTCATACTCCCAGGACACTACTTAGCTTGGCGTACGACCGAATTGATGAAATACATGCCAATTCCGAAGAGGACTGGTGTATATGATTTAGGAATATTCCGGGACAAGTGACAAACATTTATGTACGAAGGGAGAAGATGACGTGTATGTAAGTTCTATTTCGTACATATACACTTAGATAAGAAGAGTTGCGAAAAACGAATATTTGTTTGAGTTTCGATTTCAATTTTCAATCATTCTCGCTTGCCAGGGTTTGATTGCCTCCCGCCAAAGCTCGCGCCAACACAAACCCTTCATTGGTCTATCACATTGCTTCGGCGGAATAAAACCGCGGCAAGCGAGGATGATTTTTAATAAAGAGTTTATTAGAACTATTTACACGTCATTATCTTACATAGCATCAAATTCTAACCCTCGCAAATTAGTACTGGCTGTTGCAGATTTATCATGAACGCAACGTTGATATTTTCTTATGGGTAAACACGTTACGCAAATATGCTCGTTCCTTGAGATTATATGTAATTTTCTCGCTGTATGCACACGATGGAACTTGACAGAATTGCGCCGTCGAAGCGAACAGGCGGTCCCGACCGTATGGAGTGTCAAGATTTCTTCTGAAACTAATGCCAGGCTATTTGCTGAACTAACATTCTCCCTCGGGATCTATTAAAATTACGAAAATTCATCGAGTCGCCCGTAATCAATCTTTTTCGAAGATATCATTCTAAAACTATCGTTCTCATAAAAAAGTCGACACAAAAGACCAAAATCTAGTCCCTTTTGATAACATATTTTTAATCGTTCCCTAATCGAGATAATGCTACATGCTACGAGGCGCATAGTTCGCTTAGACTAAAGGCCGCGCTTGTAGACCTATTTCAGCTAAAATCGATGTGACACCGATTGCCGTAGAATTACAACCCATATGAATTCTAACTGTTCTGGCGTTAGTACAAGCGAACTACTGGACCAATGGTCCTTTATCTTTTGATCGGGCTTGATCTTTTATATGGCATTACGGTATGTAAATTTCATGTAGTTTGCTTTTTGAAATGAGAGACTTCAAAATTCAGCATTCGTATAATAGTTAAGTCCTTTTGAGAAGAATTCTGGCGTTAGCCGGCCACGATTCGTTAATGAAAACGATTCGTTTATCAGTTCATCGAGCATTTTCAAAAACATTACAGATTTCCAAGTACTCGAATTCGAAAAGCTTTTTTCTGACGTTCACTCAGCGATATCTTGCCAAATTAGAAGGGGAAATTTACCAAAACCAGAACAACGGGACCACACGACAGTTGTAGATCAAAATGCTAGGATTAAGTGGAATAAACAAAGAGTTGAAACCTATAAAATTGAGCTCAAACGACGTAATGAGGACCAATTAATTGAACTCAATAGAGAACTATTAGATAATAATATCAATGCTGGTGATGCGAGCAATATTTTAACTGACATAATGATCAGTACTGCAGTTTCAATAATGGGGTTACAAAATGTAAAAAGTAAGAAAACGGTCAGTAATAATAAGGGGTTTAGCCCAAGATTAAAAGAGCCGAGGAGAAACTATCGTCAGATGAAACGGAGATATAGGAGGTATAAATCAAACCTAAATAGAACAGAAATGAACAAAGCTTTTAGGCGATATAAAAAAGCTATCCGAACTCAGAGAAATATAAAAGTGAAAAATATGAATAACACCTTGCGGCAAATGAAACGCCTAAACCCAAGGGACTATTGGAAATTCTTCAAAAAGGATAACAATCCACAATGTGAAACCACACTTGAAGACCTCTTTAAATTTTATGTTGACTTAAATAAACCCCCTACAGATCAGGGGAATTACTCCGGTTTTTTTAATGCCCTTGACTTTTCGTTTGACGGCGATGAGGTATTAAATAGGTTTTTCACTACAAATGAAGTTGTTAAATGTATGAAGAGACTTAAGACTAACAAAGCTGCAGGAATAGATCGCATAACTAACGAAATTTTAAAAGCCTCACAAGAGTTCATATTACCAACACTTGTTTTACTTTTTAACACTGTCTTAGATACCGGTGTTATCCCCGACAGTTGGACTATTGGTACTATCAAGCCAATCTATAAGGGAAAAGGCGATGCCAAAGACCCAGACAACTATCGAGGGATCACCCTCCTTAGCTGTCTGGGGAAACTTTTTACTAGCCTGATAAATGATCGTCTGACGGAATACCTAGAAATCAATGATCTTCTACTGAAAAACCAGGCAGGCTTCAGGAAGGAGCATTCTATACTAGACCATATCTTCACTTTGAATTCACTGATTGAATTATTTATAGCAAACAATAAGAAGTTATTTTGTATCTTCATCGATTATCGAAAGGCATTCGATTCAATATGGCGTAAAGCACTCTGGCATAAAATGATAAATACTGGTATAACTGGAAAAATATTACGAGTAATTTACAATATTTATCAAGATGCAAAGTCATGTATTCAAGTAAACGGCGTCAATTCGGAGTACCTTGAGAGTTTTAAAGGATTGAGGCAAGGTGAGAACCTCTCCCCTATTCTGTTTTCAATATATCTGAATGATATGGAACCGTTTCTGATTGAAAGTCAGTGTGATGGTATTAGGTTCTTTCGTGACCAAGAAAGCTTAGATGTTTATTTCCAACTCCTATTATTGTTATATGCAGATGATGCCGTTATACTAGCAGAATCTGCCCAAAGCCTACAATATACAATCGATAAAGTCTTTGAGTATTGTCAGATGTGGAAACTCGACATCAACTTGGATAAAACGAAGGCAATAATCTTTCAAAAGAGGAAATGTCGAAATCCTCCAGAATTTTTCATAAATGGGAGTAAAATAGAATTAGTCTCCAGTTTCAGATACTTAGGTATCATTTTCTATTATAATGGAAACCTATCGACATGTATTAAGTCTATAGCTTCACATGCTAATAAAGCTATGTTTTTTGTTTTGAAAAAGGTAAAAGAATACTCCTTGAGTGTTGACATAGCTTTACAACTCTTCGACAGTATGGTAACCCCAGTTTTAACATTCGGTTGCGAAATTTTGGGATTTCTAAATTTGAACTTGCTTGAGAAAGTTCAACTGACCTTTTTCAAATATCTATTAAAACTAAAAAGGTCGACACCGACCTTCTTTGTTTATGGAGAACTAGGACGTTTCCCCTTGGAAGTAACGGTAAAAACCAGAATGCTTAAATTTTGGAGCAAATTGTTGAATAATCATAGTAAGCTTTCTTCTTTTATGTACAAGGTTTTTGTACCAACAGTCCTTATTTAATAATAATACCAGTAGATGGTTAAAATGTATCAAGAATACATTGGAATCTAACGGACTTGGTGATTTATGGTACAACCAAAACACACCGGACCTGGAGCTCTTCTCTTTAATAGTGCGGACACGATTAACTGATCAATTCACCCAAACTTGGCACAGCATAGTAAATGAATCAAGCATCGCCACATACTATAAATTTTTTAAAAACCAATGGGGTATCGAAAATTACCTTGTCAAACTGCCAACGGATCTTAGAATAAGTCTTTGCCGATTTCGCTGCTCTAACCATAAACTACCAGTCGAAATAGGAAGATATAACCGTACCCCCAGGGAAGAGCGAATATGTAATCTATGTAATATGAGAGTCATTGGGGATGAGTACCACTTTGTTCTAGAATGCCCTTTCCTTCAGAATCTTCGCACCCGGTTCATTAAACCATATTTTAGAATAAGACCAAGTGCCTTCAAACTGATACAATTATTAAATTCTAAATTCAAACAGCTCTGTAACCTGTCTCGCTTTATACAGCAAGGATCAAAGTTTCTCTAACTCATATTAAATATGTACTGTTCAATGCCCGCCTTAAGCTATTGTTGATTGATAAGTATTCATGTATTTCTTTTCATTTAAACCGTGTTTGTATGAATTCTGTAAACTGCATGGATACGTGTACAATGTATGAACCTGTTTTTTGTGCTCTGTGCAAATGTAAATTTTGTGGAGCAATAAACTAATTGTAATTGTAATTAACACAAGCTCAAGAAAAAACTGGAATGCATCGGCCGTGGCTAAATCATTTCTCTCCACCTCACTTCATGCAGGCACGTCTTAACGTTCGAGCGAATGGACTAGAGGTGGCTCCGCGATTATTCCACTCGTTCAAACGAAGTACAGTGGAGCCTCGTTACCACGAACTTCACAGGAACAGAAAATCTGTTCGTTATAACCGATAGTTCGTTATATCCAGTATGAAATTATCTAAATTTTCTTACTCGGGACGAAATTCTATATTTTTTGTATCCGACGAATCGTTGTATCCGAGTTCGTAATAACGAGGTTCAACTCTATATCTCTTTCTTTCGCTGCGACCAGAATCGGCCCACATTTTATTTATAGTGGCGACGTAACGCTGCACACACAACCCCAATTACGCATGTAGCAAGCCAACGAACCGTCCCACGCGCGCGTACTGATGCTTCCCCATTGCCTCCCAATCACTTAGAGCATCGCTCCCAAGTCGAGCGCGTTTCGATACTCGTCTCCGGTAAAATTGAATTTCGCGTATCTAATCCGACGACTTTTCCGTGCCGGAGCGGTTTGACTTGGTTTCCACGCGCCGTTTGTTGTGTACGTCGTATTAGTCCAACGGTTGATACACCGCTGCTATGAACACAATATGTGGCCTCTTCGGTTGCTAGGAAGACCAATATTCCGAATTTCCGCCGATGAAAAAGACACGAAATGATCGTCATGACCATTAGATGAACTTCGAACGAAGCGGTATCGCCTTTCGACGGGGTCCGATCACTAACAGCTGCACGCACGGATTTTACAGTCAGTCATTCACATTTTAGACCTGATGAGATATTCTCTGTTTTTGAAAAAAAGGAAACGGACTATGACAGCACTTCAAGAACTTTGACGGTCATCTACAAGCCATTTACGTGTAGGCCGGACGTTTCGTCTCTAAGTCGTAAAAAAGCGAGGTAAGTTTCAACTGTTTTTACGTTTAGAAAAGTTTTAAAGTTTTTAGAAAATCTCATTCACTCATTGTTTTCTAATCGCTGATAATCTGGAATTTGAATTTCCACTGATTTTGAGTTCGAGTACAATAGAATATTTACTAAAACCAATGGGTTGGTTGTTCGCAAACTGGTATAGTTTCCATGAGGATAAAATCGTTGGTTGGAGCACGTATGGGCAGCAAAAAGAACAACAAATACGTAGACATCATCTACGATTATCAACATCGTTTACACTTCCAAAAACTAAGTTCGAAAACTAACATAATTTCCTCGAATATGGTTAGATCGTGGCTGGGGCAGAAATAGAAATCCACAAATTTACAAATAAATTTCATCTACGATTATCAACATCGTTTACAGTTTCAAACATACACTATCTACATGTGAATCTCGAGTGTGCCTTCCATATACCTGCAGTGATAAGTACCTGTACTTCGGATCGCTTCTGGAACCACCGCATGTGGATAAATATAAAGCAAACACAACATACTGCGGATCCATATGTACAGGTATACATGTAATAAACATTATCGCTTCGTACGAGTTATACCTTGAGGTTCATCTGGGTTTTATTTAGCTGATTGAATAAATGAACCGGACGAGTATTGGCGTGAGCTTCGGCGAGAGGCAACCAAGCAGAGGCGGATCTATAGGGAATTTGGAAGGCCGAGGTCCAAGGAAAATGAAAGGCATTTCTCAGATAAAGCAGCCATTTCATATAAGGCTACTAGCGAGGTCCCATCCTCATTATTAGATATTTTTGAAGAAATGCGTGCGGAAAGATGGGTTTCAAATTTGCAGCTTTTTACTATCTTTGACTTAACCTTAATGGGAAGGCAGGGGATCCGGACCCCCGAGACCGCCCCTTAAATCTGCCCCTGCCAAGCCCTGGCAAGTGATGATAGCGTGATCGTTGTACTGGTATTGGCGCATCAATTTCGGTGGACTTTTTCAGCCTCGCGAATACATTTACATCTCAATCCCCTAGGAACCAATCTTTTATATTCATTTATCGATGCTTCATTTTTTAACGAAATCAAGACGTTTTTACAACGAAGTATCGTTTGCCAGTTGTTAAGCAGCTACACGTTTACAAAGAGATTTTACGATTACAAATGGCTTTTAAGTCCAGAAATAGTTCCGACGCCGGGTAGTAATTCCGAACGCGTATCACTGTACAGAAAAAAAGATAACTCACTTAGCGTGTGTCTCCGAGTATTTGTAAACATCTTTGCACGTGGAAACCCAGGTAGAGATTAAGATTTACAGCCAACTCTACAGTCGATTACAAATAACGTTTTACGTTTTATGCTTTTTACCGTATGTTATTGACAGAGAACGAAATTCCTCGTATTAGTAAATTTTAGCGCTGGCAAAAAGGTTTTTCATTTTTAGTGTAAAATAGGCACATTCCTTTCGCGGTATTTCGGCCGCGTAAATCCATCTAACCCGCAGGTTCGGCAAAACGAAAGAACCGCGCGGTTTAGAAACCTAAAACAAACATTTGCAATTTTAACTGCGCGAAAAACTTAAATCGATAAATCAATTTGATTTAGCTCTAGAACGCCGGCCGGATAATGGAAAATATTGAAACGTGAAAACGATGAATATTTGAATACGGAAAATGTGAATACTAAATTTACTCGTTTGGACATTGAAGATACTACGTACGTATTATTTGAAATATTCTAAGATAGAAGAAGGGATATCGCAATGTACGGTCCAACAAAAATGGTGTATTCATTCTTGTTTTCAATCATCTTCTGTTAAATAATTAGTATTTTGTATTGTTTGAATTCATTACTGATCGCAAATGTTACAAACTGGTCTGATGGGAAACATGATTTTACAAAAACACTGCCAGATTTGCAGTCTACTGATGACGCCGGAATAAGAGTACGGAAAAAGGATATATTATTATGAATTATAAAAAGGCTCATTTTCTGATAGCTACAGTTCGATGGCCCTGAGAAGGAACTTTCTTCGTTTAAGTATTTCTATGAAAAGGCATCCTTATTTCTCATAATTATTCAACGAGCTATTTGCTAGTAGACTAATGAATGTGTGAACGTATGGATTGTTTGTGTAGCAATCAGACAAAAAATTCCTTCTCAGGGTTTCATTAGAATCTAAATTCCATTAACACCTGATATTCGTCACATATAGTTAACAATGTACTTAGTCTTCGAGGCGAGATTGGCAGATTATAAGACAAATACGTTGGTTGTATTGTAAACTACATCTTGGTGCACCTTAGATAGCTGGAATATTCAAAACATGTACTCTTCCTAATCCGTCCACCGCTATTCTATTTCGGTGGCTTTTAAAGCCTTCTGTCTTATTACTTGAAGCAATGATTCGCTAATGAGAAAGTCATGCTCTACGATCAGTGACATACGCTTTGACAAATTCAATTGGCTGATAAGCGCATTAAATCATCTTCGAATCTAGACTTCAATCCGCAATGAAGAAAATTCTTTTTATTCCTCACCTCTATAATATATCTAAAGCAGAGAACGGAAAGATTAAGACTTCAATCTGTAATGAACACCCCATTAAAAAACCTTTGCGTTTGATATCACAAATCATTAGGCGGTTTGGTGATTAATCTCAAAGAAAATGGAAAGATTGATAATTATATTCAAGTCAGTTCATGTATATATTCATGGAAAAGATTTTTTTAAAATTTGATTGTTCATTCATGAGGGACGTAAAAGAGGGCCTGTAATATCGTGCGCTCGAGTTGTTATTTCAGAATTGTGAGTTTTAATTACAGTTGAAGCATGTGCGCATTTGTGCGTAAGATTCGAATTGAAGTCATCACTCGAAATGATATGCTGATACCTACATCACGATTTACATTTTCATGATTTCAGAACGCCGAAATCACGTCGGAAAGAAATGTTTGCGACCGCCTTATCCGCGCTGAACACGAATAACTAAGAATAGCGTGTGCCTTTACTTACTTGCACAAATCACAATTTACAGTGCTTTTTACGAGGTTTTAAGGTTATCTTTGTGTCGCGTTTTTGAACAGCAAGCAAACTAAACTAACTGGCGATACAATCAAGAGAAAAGCCTTTTTTAGTGACGAGCGGCGGGCAAGGTCAACACACACAATCCTAGCATCATTCTTTTAGGACTTTTTGCAGATCGGCACATTATTCGTGTAGGAATCTCTACTATAATTCTCAAAGGACTTATATGTATATATAGATTTGTCCTCTATACATTTTGTCGCGGATTTTAGTTTTAATAACGCTAAACCAAGTCGTAGGATGGTATCTTCATCTAACGCTTTATGAATCATTCGAAGCATATTCACTGGTTGAAGGTCGATTGGAATATTGACGGGGATATCGCGGTTTCGTCACAATTGAATTTGCATCCTTTCCAGCCATATCGATATTATGTGTATATATTCATCAATGGTCGTATAAACCTATAGAGCAGTTTATACGGCCACGATTCACCGGTTCAACGGGATACAACTGGACGTACGCGGATAGTACGTTCTTGTTGCGTTGTGATTGTTGTCAATTAACGCCGGCTAAAACCCGATGATCCATCAAGCCGATGTAAACATCATCGTCGGCCCACCGCGGCTTTTGTTTTCTGAGAATACGCGCCCATCCGCCATTAGAAATTCAAAATAGCGCGGTGTCGTGGCGTGCTGTCCCGCGCAACCACCCGGCAATAAAAGCATTTAATAATCGATATACGCGCGTATTGCTCGATAGCCTTGATTTCTAATTAAAGTATTAATTGAACTGGTAATTCGATTTCAGAATTGCAATTAATATCATTGAAAGCGCGGAATGTCAATGGCGTACGCATTCACGGTATCGGAACCAGCCATTTCCATAATTCGCCATTCGGCGCGTGTCTTACAACTCCATCAGAGTCACCAGAGTGAATATAATTTGTTGTTTAACAAACTAATTCATGATATGAACAAGCCATAGGCGACAACGGTTTTCGGGCTCACGCTCGAAGTATAATTCGAACTCCGAAATTACCCATGCGTTAGTTCTCGTTGCATTTTGGTTATATGTTGTATCTAGGGCCAAAAGCTAATTTTGTTGAGGAAAATTTTTGAATTTCGATCCCGTTCCTCAGTATGAGGTCATCTTCAAGGTCATATACTGAAAAACATAGTTTTTGGTGCCTAGTTCTGCTGCTAGGTGGCGTACCATGCCCGTTCTTTGTACTGCACAACAAGATCCTTATACTAACATTGTACCCAAGTTTCATCAAGAACGACCCACTATTAACGGAGCTAAGTAGCTGAAAGACGGCCGGACGAACGGACGGACAGACGGAACGAGTATGAGGGTCTCACGTTAGTCCGAGAAAAAATATGAAACTATTGCTCAGCTAAACTGAAATGATTATGTTAATTAGCCATCACATACCGCGACTGAGGGCTCCGTGCGTTCATCGCGTAAATACATATCTACGAAAGCTGCGCGAAAGGTTTACTTAAAACGGGTAATTCAAACATCGATTCGACGTATGTACGTTTGTGTAACAGCTGACAAAATACAAACTGAAATCTAGAATTAATACTTAGCTATTATAGGCGCCTGTTTGTTTTATTCTTTTTTAAATTGCGAACGCGCCGTGCACATTGGCTTAATTGAATAAATGAGTAAAGTGCGCGTATGATTTTGTTCATTAGCCTATTGTATGTATATCAAAAACTGTGACGTTACGGATTCGTTTGGATATTTGAATTCACTGTCATTCGGAGAGGCTGGAACTGGATTGGCCACGCCTTCAGAAAACCAACATCACCAGACAGGCCCTCACCTGGAAACCACTCCAAAGGAAGCAGAAACCGAGAACGACCGACGAACAGCTGGCGAAGAGATATTGAAATACATGGGCCTCACGTGGAACCATCTATGGAAGGAGGCTGGAGACGGCTTGTTGATGGCCTATGCTCTCAGGATAAGCCGTGGCTATAAGTAAAGTAAGTAAATTCAGCTTCTTCGGTATAGATTTCTTTTGGCACGGACGGTTCGACCCGCGATAGTTTCGTGTAATATAGCGAGCAAGAGTCATGATAGCATTGGTATTTTCCGATGGTAATTATGAAGCGCGATGATGATGGATGAACGCGTCCAGGGAGAAACACACTAGATAATAGGATGGTTATATCAAAGCTGTGGGTAGTTGGGTGTTGAATGGGTATTACCGTGTGATATGTGGGAATTTGTGGCCAGCACACACAGATCACAACGATCACAGGGAGAGGCAACATGTGAAAATGAGGTAATGAAAAGTTAAAGCGCGACGATTGCTGAACGCGTCCAGTGATTCTGTGCACGGACTCTCTCACGATAAGTTATACAGTCGCGGCGAGCTGCCGCGTGCGAATTTAAAGCACATCCAGATTCGTGGATCGTCGTAAACGCTTTGGATTGTTTGGATGGAAGTATTGTAACCGAACTAAAATAAATCTAAGGTAAAGCATGATCTTATATTTGTTTGATATGGAGGTGGAATTGTTCGCTATTTACATTACGAATAGCTGTTTGCGAAAAAGGATCTGATTTCCGAAGGTCTTGCGTGAACAATGTTAACGCGATTAAGTCTGCAATCACGCGTAAACTCGAAACAAGGCTTAACAAAATTCTAAAACGATATTTTCTGCGTTAATCACATTTCTCTGCACAAAACGATCAAGTTTAAAAAAAACTTTTGTTGATCGGCAATTCGATTCCTGTCTGGCTTTGACGTAACCGATTAAACAATTCATCATTCTCTGTAGTGTTTACCGAAATCAAAGACATATGCGTCCGATTTTTTTCTATACATGCAAATTGTGTTTCATTCGCTGCTGAGAAAAATACTATCTACCGCATTTCATTGGGCTGGTATCTTTTTTATACGGTCTTTGTTAGTATCCAAAAACACCGTTTGCAAAAAAAACAAAGCCGATTTTGCTGATAACGATATCAAATGCGCAAACGGAAAACTCAAGGACTCTCTGTCTGAGTTTTGCGTTTTGGTTCTTTTCTGGAGATCGTTAACATCGCGGAAAAAACGATGATGAAAACCCTTCGGAATCTGTATATGTATCGTAAATTGTAATATTTAAAGCAAATTCGTTACTAGTACTTTTTCATTCTGCTAAAAGTATTCATTTGGAAATTTTAATTACTTTGAGTGCGGATTTCTTCAAGGACGAAGTGGGAGGGCAAAGGGAAAAAAAAAACGAAAAATAAAAAAATAATATCGTAGGCATTTTAAAATGGTAGGGAACCGGGAAAACTAAAGATGAATTCTTAAGGACTGCAGAAAGACATAAAAAGGAGTGAAAATTGTGATGAATTTTATTCAATCAAATGATATATGCGTCAGAGGAGTGAAAATTGTGATGAATTTTATTTATTCAATCAATTGATGGGAGAAATGAAAAAACTTAACTTTTTTTTACAAATCATAAGATTGATAATTAAGGTGAACATAACTTTTACAAGACACTTGATTGAAAATCGAGACGGACGTATCAAAAAAGATTATTGATTTGATAATTTTTGCAGAATTATGGGAGGTAGATCCGTGCTCCGTTTAAAAAAAAAGGCGTGGTGGAAAAGGATCATTCGGAATGAACTCTTCATCGGTGGAGCCAATCGACAAGTCGATGAAGAGTGTATGGTCAAATTATTTCTGCATAAGGGTTCTACATTATAACTGGGTGGTTTGATCATTAGTAGATATCCTTATCTGTTGATCACAGTAGCAAACAGTACCGTAACTACATTTAAATACGCATTTCAGCAAGCTGACACCAACTTTCTAAAGGGGTCAATTCTACACTATATTAAGCGTATTTTATGCACATAATAATCCAAATGGGAATGGACGAACGGATGGACGAACGGATAAAATGACATAGCGGGTTTCCAGAACGACGACAATTGAGGTTATCATCTTTGTCATAACCCATTTCCTAGATTTAGTAACGTTTAGTAACATGGCGCGTTGTTCAGTCATTTTGAGACAGGCGCAGAAGGGGACAACACCAGTACCGTTACCGCGATCAATGCAAAATTGTGTACGAGACATCACATATATGTTAGTGTTATATTTCGATAACTTGCTGACGTATCCGACGCCTGTCATTTTTCAAGCGCTTCTTTGTACAGCGAAAATAATTCATGCCAGCAATTCCATTTGCGGGGATCGGGTATTGGATTACACAATTCATGACAAACACTACCGCTATTTGCGGCTTTACCTTTCGCTTGTGGTAAGTCATTCTTGAAAATTCGATCCATTGTTGTTGTTGAATTTTTTTCTGAAATCTTCAATCGAAAACAGAGGTTATGGTTTACAAGAAATACCGCATTTTTCGGCTCACAGTTTCATAAGGCAGGGTAGAAAAATGTATTCGACCTCGGAAACTTATTAATACGAGCGATGCATGCGACACATTGAATCGGATTTATGGGCCCGCAAAAATACGTGAATGTGAACGAACGCCACGGGACCCTGACCTGATAACGTACATCTATAAAAAGCATATCAACTATTATTACCGTAATTATCTATAAGTAACATAATTGCATGCAATTATCATGTACATGTACACACAAGAGACATCTTTTAAATCTCTTATGGTACATTCCACTCCATTTCTTGCCCCACACCGTCACGTATGTGTTTGTATATATTAGATTCAGAAAAATATGTGCGCAATGTTTTTTGACATTCGATGAGTAAATAATCATTGAACAAACAAGCGATATTCTTTTTTTGGGGGTGCCGCACAAAAGTATTATCAGTGGAAAATTTATTCACAGACACACTGTTCCAATCAATGTTTACACATTCAGTAGATTTTACGATTAACCTTCATGTCACCCCTTAACAGATTATGAAGTGTTGAATTTTCGCCAACGTTCGTTACATATTCAACATAATATTCTATAGAGGCATGATCGTTTCATTGTAGAATTTTTGCGTCGGGAGAAAAGGCAAGCATAAACGAGATTTAAAATCCGAAAAAGGCTTAAGACCGAAGGATAATTAAATTCATTCGTATTGCGTGTTATTGAAATTGCAGACGGTCGCGGTGCGTAAAAACAAAGAGAATCATTTCAGCTTTTAGAATACATTATGTTTATACCATTTCGCGCCGATGCGGTTTACGCTCGTGCTTACAAGTACCATTAGTTATGCCAGCTCTTTATATGGATAGTATTTCTAGATTATATTCAGAGTAGAAACGTTTGATATCGGCAATATAAAGTCTCCTTGAATGCATTTCTGAAGAGGAATTTTTTAATAATTGCAGTTCAAGTAGGTAAATTTTACTATAATTCTGTATCTCTCGTTACATTTATTCCATATGGCGCAAAACCGATTGAATTGAATTTTACTCTAAAACTATAAAACCTATTTTAAAGCCGTTAGTCCCGCAGTCGTCCCGAGCAGGCGGGGTAAAATGTTCAACTATTTACAGGTTCAATCCCATTTACTCCAAACATAAGCAGAGATCTCAGTTCAAAAACAACTTTGCGCGTCGAAAAGGCTTTCAGTATGACACGCGCTAATTTCCCAACGGTAAAAACGAAAATTTCGAATCGATTCGAATTGATTGCAAACATCAGCAAAAAGATGTCGGCAACGAGTGTTCGTTTTTAGATCGCGTGACCACTGACTTGATGCGAATCGGTGTCCCTGTTCTGACTTAATGTGAAATACCAACGAGTGTAATGTGCCACCAGACAGGAGTGTCGAACGACGGCACCAGTCACGGTATTCGATGATTCCGTGCTCTCAAACAATGTTCGTGCGTTCGGTCATCAGCGCACGCATCGTGTGGCACAAATTTATAACTTCTCGCAATTTTATTAATGATTGCAATAAATATTCGTAACGCCGGTGCCTAATAATCCGAGCGTGTTCGGAGCTCTGGTCGTATAGAACAGGGTCAAATAAAGGCTGTTGCCGCTGATTATCAGTGCGGGAGCGTAGCGAGGATTTTTTTAAGAAAAATAAAACTACCACATGTCAATACTGTCATTATGGAGACCGAACGAGAGCGCCGAGGGCGGGAATTTCGAAAAAGAGTCGAGTAGATGAGCATTCAAAGGGTTTAAAAAGTAAACACGTTTGAAAAAATGCCTGTATCATCCTTTTGCCTGATTTCCTCTACTAATAATTTACACTAGCTGTCGACTGTCAACGGTCAACTGCTGGTAACACCGACCGAATAACGCAGTTAACTATACGCTCGCACTATAATACCGTATACTGGACTAGCGCCCGATGTGGTTCTTTTGACATTGTTTATCAATGTTGTTTATTGAGTCAAAAGCTTGTATGACATATAACAAACTTTTAAGTACAATGAACACCGATGAGGCGGTCATATGATAAATTTGCATATTTCGTATGATAATTTGAATTATCTTCTATTACCTACTAATATTCTATTTACTTATATTTTATGGACTCTCAAGGAGCAAATTCCGATGTGCAAATACTTAAGTTAGAAAAGTCGCAACACGTTTTGTGATAGCGCCCGAATACAGCGAAAGTGATTTGATAAATTTATGCATTGACTTTTCGTTCTGGACTGATCGATCGAACCGTTTAACATTTTCGCATCGCTCCAGTCAGTTACGTGATAAGGAAGGTCGGTTCAGTGCGCACGGTGGGGACTAGCCGAACATTCGTTGTTCCCGTCAAATTGTTTGTCCGTCCGCAATCTAAAACGCGAATTTTGAAATTGTTCGCTAGCCGGACATTTCCGTGTTTACTGTCTGAGCGGAATGGACATTTTCCCACGCACCAGCCATTCAGCGAAGAAATGGGAATCGACAATCAAAATGGCGTCTGAATCGAGAACACAATATCTGATTCTATTGTGGGATTTCTCTCGTTAAAATGGTGTCTGCCTGGTATAACCTCGGTTTTCTTAGTCAGTCTACTAGTGGTCGGAACTAATAACTCTGGTTTAACGCATTTCACGTTGTCGGCCATCTTGGAACTAGGTCCGCGAACTACAGGGACCGGTGCTCGATCACGCGGTTGACTATTTTCAGTTCTATTTAGCTCGTAAATAATAGACTAACCCCGATAAGCGAAGTTCGCCTGAATGGTGACATGTTGCAATCATTGGATTTCGTTTTGTTCTAGTTTACTGTCGCCAGGTGGCGCGGAAAAAAATCGTCCATCGTCTGCGCAGGCAACGAACGCGGAATGTTCCGTGTTTTAGTTCGTCGATAAAAGTGCTCGTTCGGCAACAGAGATATCCCAACACGAGCAAACACTGCGCAAAATTGACTATCATACTAGCGTATAAAATTGAATTTACTCAAACCGAAACAAAGATCAACAAACGGTATAGGTTGATCGGAAAATTGATTAATGCAATTATTCCCAATGCACTCAGTTGCTAACGCGATATCATGTCTATCCATTCACGGGGTATAAGCGATGCCCGCCGATGCGATCGTCTGCAATCTGCATTCAGATCAGTCAAATGTGAAAATCGACTGGCTTCGAACAAAATGGTTGGTCATGTTTTAACCCAATCGTGAAAGTTAAAACTGGTATCTAGAACTACGTCGTCACATGGGCTATCTATGTATCTCTGATGCGTTTTCCAGGCCCGTGTCAAACTGGGGAAGTTGTATTTCAAGAAAAATGGCACTTTTTACCGTGGAAAAGGCCACTTTCCTATTGAAAAAGGACAGATCTAAAATATGAAGTGCCCGGGTTTTTTTGTCATTTTCCAAAAACATGAAAATTGTCTCCAAATTTCGCAAAATCTTGACGCATTTTTTGACACTGACTTTTTGAAGGGAGCTTTAAAAAATTTTAGAGGGTTCGCTCGCTACCCTGAACCCCACTCGGCATGGGTCTATTATCTTTAAGTCTATGACATATAGCTAATACGGGGTTCTTTTAATTTCGGGTATCGATCATTTAAGACGTCGTGACAACTGTAACAAAATGTTGTTCACATCCGAGCTTTATTTTAGAGTAATTGTATTGTGAGTCGAGACGCGTACTACGTCATCGATCGATAATGACGTTTATTTTGTAATAATCAATTGAATTTTTTACTCTTACTTTCTATTCGATGAATTTTCACGCATTTCCGACGATGATGTTTTGAAATACTGTGAATAAACTTTCAAGTAAGTTTTTTTTTGTTTCTTTCAGCGCTTACAAACGGGAAGGTGAACGGGTGTGCGCGGCAAGTGCAATTTGTCTTCAAAAACACTTGGCTAACGATCTGTTTTGAAATAAACCTTATCTTTGCTAAAAGGCGAACGCAGATGAATCACATAATAACGGTAACAGTGAAGGTATCTGTGTTTTTATTATATTCGTAGATTATCATGATTCAATTTAATCTTTTTCCAAAAATTAATATCGATTTCTATGCATTCCACTTTCCGAATACCTTTAGATTTTGTTTAAGGATGGACGGAATGCAATCTATCTAAGTTTTATGAGTAATCAATAACTGCGCGATAAAACATGGATTTTCAAAGATTCTACTTGTGATTTGAGAATACAGCGGAACCTCGTTATAACGAACTCGAATTCAACGATTCATCGGATATAACAAATAAAGAATTTTGTCCCGAGTGAGAAAATTTGATTAATTTCAAACTGGATATAACGAACATAATTTCTGGTCCCGTGAAGTTCGCTGTATCGGGGTTCCCCTTTACTATGAATTATGAAACAAATCTATTTTAATGAAAATAATCTAAGAGGCTGTGTATATATAATTTCTATGGCCTTCGTCGATGATATGATACGATATAATATGGTACGACGATAAAGGGTTCTTGACTTTTTAATCCTCTTTTGAAGTTAGTAAAGTAATAACGGTGAAACATATTCAGGGAAACTCAACCAAAGCCATGGGTTATCGAAATTAGTGTAAACTAAACTCGTGGGGTAGGCTTAACTTGTTTTTTCGGCTGAATGGGTTCATCGACTGCTAAACGTCGGAAACACCGCGGAAATGCCGACGAATACCGGTAGATAACGCTGTTATAGCGTTACCTATTCAACTCTCAGCGTGTGTTTTGGGTGAGGTTTCAATTAGATTCGCCTCTTGCGATCGGAAAACAAAGTTTTAACTGAAAATCGACACTTCCAGCCGCTGATCTTACATGGCGTCGGCGGTGGCGGATTAATACGCCCGTAAAACTAACATGGCCAATTTGCTGATTAGAATCACGGACTCGAAAAAATCGACTTTTAAAGTCATTTTTAGAATATAGATGAATTCGAAAAGAAATTGTTTGTGTCTAAGTGTTCTTAGTTTTTTGTGGTAAGGCCTCATTTAATTTGTTGGATACGGATCCGCCTCCGAGAATTCTGTAAAAATCAAATTAAAAATATTTTTACTCCTCCTCCGTGTCAAATCAAAAAATCTTTTGTCCTCCTCCGTGTATCCATCACAATTTTTGGATAAAAATTATTTTTCTGATATGTCCGTCCTGATTTTCAATCTTGTAAAAGTAATGTTCATCTCAATTTTCAATCTTATGATTTGCAAAAAGTTACTTTTTTGCATTTCTTCCATCATTTGAATAAACTTTATTACAATTTTCACTTAAAATTTTTTTTCTGCACTCCTTCCGAGGTTTTATAACCGTTAAACGGCTGCTGCGTGCTTAATCATCTATCCTTAAACAGGCCCCATAAGCTCCATTTCTCCATCTCGTCGGCGGTTGATATGTCTGAATTCTCTTTTAAGTTGAAATATAATCAAAAGTAACAACCCCCAAGATGCCGTGGAGGTATTCGATTGACATTTAAGTGTTTATTACGGGAATGTAACTTGTAAATCTAAAAAACACGACAATGAGCAATATAATCGTGATTCGATACTCGTGTGTTGATTTACATTCAAGAATATTCTTACAAACAACTTACGAAATTCAATTATTTTTCTGGACCTTTGGAGCAAAACTGCGAGTTTTTAAAGCGTTAAATTTAGGTGATAATTTGCAAAATTTCGAGATAGATCTTAACTGTGGAATTGATACCGGTACCCATTCTATCTCTAACGTCTTTCCCGTGGTGATTCGCCAGGTTTTTTGCTATTTCCAACATATTGTTTCAAACGCGATTCCTAATTTATAAACAAGGCCACGCAGTTTCATTTTCAACGCGCGTCAAAAAAAAAAACACTCGTCGGTAAATAGAAATGCGCATCCCCCATGCAGAAATCTGTTTTCGTATCTTTTCTTAAAAAAACCAAAACACTCCCGCACGCATCCGGTGAACAACCTGATCACACTGATCTTCACTGTCGCCATTGTTACTGTGGCAGGTTAGTATTGCGTTAACGAAATGCTTTCCATCCCGATTCGAGGTCGTTAACGCAAAAGTTGCCCAATCTAAAAATGAAAAAAATAGTCGCCCTTGTCACTTATGGAATCTGGGATAAGGTTTTTATTTCTCTTTCGAAAAGGAGGTAAAATATAAACCTGCCGCCCTCTCGTCACTTTTCCAAAAAAGCCTGATGAGAAACAACGGTATTTCTTTGTATGGTCTAACGGATATTACGCGTTCAGCTCGCTATTGTATTAAATTCATAATCGGTGATTGAGTGATCCAATAGTTGTTGCTTCGTTGATAGTTAAATAACGACTTGACAGCCATTTTACTTCTCAATAACACCTCCCGCTGCGATCAAACCATCGTGCATGTGTGGTTATGTGGGCTGTTTCATCTACGTATACAATGTCCCATATGATACAATATCTGAATATTTCAGAAAGGAGTTTTTCATGTATTATCATTTCTTTTACGAGATATGGTTTCGAATCAGTTGGAAAAGAGTAATGTTCTAAAATCGCTTTTCAGTTCTACTTCATTCAGTTCTCGTGACGAAGTCCGAATTAAGCATATAGAAGCAGCGGTCATTTCGGACTCATAGTGAAATTTGGAGAAAAGGCGCCTGTTTAGTGCTATGAAATTCCGTTCATTTAAAGCCTACGCGTAAAATCGTTAAAAATGTCTATATCTAATGTAAGAATCTTATATTTTCAGTAGAAGGGAACGAAATGAATTCTTCCTCGAACATAACGACTGACTACGACTACGGCCCGAGTACGCTCGACGTATGGTTTTTGAATTCCAACTTGCCGTCGTCGCTATGGTGGGCGTCGTACGTACTACAGGCGTACGTGCTAGGTTTCCTCGATGTGTTGGGCGTGATTTTGAACGCGCTAAGTTTCATAACTCTTCACAACGAACGCGGCAAACGCTGTTCGCAGACGACGCTATTGCAGGCGCTGGCCGTCTTCGATTCGCTGTACCTGATCACCAACATGGCGTTCTTCCCAGTCGGCGCCATCGTCGTCGTGAACACCGGCTCGGTCGAATACCACAAAAAGCTTATCGGTACGTACATGTGTATTTTACAGATGACGCGTTTGTTCGCCCTTTACGCCGTCGTGTTGGTCACGTTTGACCGGTTCGTGGCCATCAGGTTTCCGCTGAAAGCTCACAGCTTCTGCACGACGAAAAGCGTTCTGATTCAGATATTCGTGCTGGTGATATACGTTTGCCTCGTCGAACTCGTGCCTCGTTACTTATTTCCGCATATTATAAACCGGGACTACGTCAATTTCACTTACACTACGATCACCTTAGTGACGACGTGCGTTGTTCCCGTATTTCTTGTATTCGCCTTCAACATTGGTATCATAAGTGCCCTGTACGCTTCTAGAAAAATGACCGGACAAAAAAGCGATTCGCACAAACAGTTAACCCGTCGGCTGCTAGCCGTATCGACGACGTTTCTCGTCTGCAACGTACCGCTACTTATCGAGGGTATTTTACTGCAAGTTTACAGTGACGTTTCCGACGCCTACGTGGAAAACATCGGCTGGGCGTTGAATTATATTCTGTTGCTGTCGATTCTGTGCGTGGCGGTGAATTCGAGCACGAACTTCGTCGTCTACTGTCTGACCGGGGCTCGGTTCAGGAAGACGTTCGTCAACACGTTCTGCGCTCCGTGTAAGACGTGCGTCTGTCCGCATTACGACAAGGACTCGCCGGTGAAATTGACGTTCGTGAAAAAGCGGCGCGGTTCGTTTTCGAACGGTTTCACGTTGACGAAATCCGATTGCGCGACGTCGATCACGTCGATTGCGTAATAAGAAAAGCGCTCGTGAAAAATATTGCAACAAGGGGCAGCCAGGTCGGATCCAGAGGTCAATTTTGAAGGACATGTCGCGACCCAAAAGGGCACTTTCATGTCCAAAAAGCAAACCTAAGGCGCAGTCCCGCACTGAAATGCACCACCACAAATGATCTTTGTTGATAAAATGAAAAAGGGCGTTCAGAAAAAAAAAAATTTGATTGACTTGCACAAGTCTCACAAAAATTCCCCTGGATCCGCCCCTGTGTAGGTAAACATCAAAAAGGCGCATCTCTGAATTAGGCAGTCAATTCTGGCTATTCGTGTGTGTCGAGGCCACTCGCACATGAATTCACCACGACTCTCTTCGCAGCGCCCAATACGCATATGCATGCACAAACGTTTGTATTCGATTTTTGTAGAACGAAAAATAACTCTTTAAGATTTCATTTATGCATTTCACACATTATATACGGGTTACATTATCCTGCTACTCTTGAAACTTGACTACTTGTACTTAACTAGGCGCGTAATGGCGGAGTATAGATCTTAAGCGTAGAAGTAACGTTAGTTGATATCGCCGATGATTTATTTGTCTGTACAATGTACACTCATGTGAAGCAATCGAACGCTTGTAACTATTTCGCAGACGGAATTCAGCGGGTAGAAAAATGTCATTTAATAGGAAAAATGGTTGAAATTGTGAAAAAATTGTTGTTTATGTTACCGTATTGAGACACGTACGTATATCCAAGTAAAGCATTTTGTCTCACAGTCGTCAGACTTAACGCTTGATATTTGTATTGTAAACCGAATTTTTCCGATAATAAATGAATTCATTTAAGTTCAGTCTGTGGCGGTTTTCTATTGAGGATACCGTTGTGTGCATAGTTTTCCTCGCCTCTCACATCGTTGTGGAGTGTGCACTCCTTTATGGCTGATTTATGTGATAAAAACGACTTCTAGGGACGGCTTCACCCATCCCCCGGCAGGGATTCGAACCTGATAGCATCGAGATTGCCACGGTACGAAACCCTGCCACACTGCACCGAGTGCGCAGCTACGTGCACAGTTAAGATGATGTCATTATCAGCCAATGAGATATCCCGTTTCATTTTTGCCCGGGTTTTCCCATTTATAGTTCTTCCGTGAAGGGTTTTTGTTTTCAAAATGTAATTGGAAAAGAATGGCCCGACTCTATTCACAAGAGGTAACGCCCTTCCATCTCTCCTGAATCCATATCTGTTTCGAAGCTCTTCGTCCGACCGCTCGAGTTGTTAGATTCGCGACTTTTGTCTTCGATTGATAACCGAATTACCGTTATTTTCGCGGAAAGAATATGTTAAACCATTCTATCGATGTAAACGGCCACGGTAAAGAGTCATCTTGACCACTGCAGGTTCTTTGAATACATATTCGATTTAAATAAGCGACTCGTACGGTCGATTCGAGCCCGGCTTTAGGAGTTACTCAGCTTTTGAGCAACCGACTCAAGATGAATTTAAAGCATAATAAGACTGGAATAAATTAAGCAGGAACAACTATTTTATTTCAAGAAATCAGTTAATCCAATATATTGTTTGTTTCTCACGACTTCAAAAGCTGCGCGTATAAATATTGTCCTTTTTCAAAAATGATATCCAAAAGTCAAATTCGGGTGCCCTAGTCGGTTCTTCGGAATGGATATGATGAAAAATAAGCATCTTTTTCTTGACCTATTGAAATATTGATTTATCTAAGTAACTGTTCCTTAGCTGTCCGTTATACACCATAGATCATCAGTTACCATATGATCCACCATGGCTTCTGTATCTGTGACCTGAACCTCCATAGCTTCCGTATCTGTGACCTGAACCCCCATAGCTTCCGTATCTGTTACCGAACGAACCTCCATAGCTTCCGTATCTGTGACCTGAACCTCCATAACTTCCGTATCTGTGACCTGAACCCCCATAGCTTCCGTATCTGTGACCTAACGAACCTCCATAGCTTCCGTATCTGTGACCTGAACCTCCATAGCTTCCGTATCTGTGACCTAACGAACCTCCATAGCTTCCGTATCTGTGACCTGAACCTCCATAGCTTCCGTATCTATGACCTAACGAACCTCCATAGCTTCCATATCTGTGACCTGAACCTCCATAGCTTCCGTATCTGTGACCTGCACCCCCATAGCTTCCGTATCTGAGACCTGAACCTCCATAGCTTCAGTATCTGTGACCTGAACCCCCATAGCTTCCGTATCTGTGACCTGAACCTCCATAGCTTCCGTATCTGTGACCTGAATCCCCATAGCTTCCGTATCTGTGACCGGAACCCCCATAGCTTCCGTATCTGTGACCTGAACCTCCATAGCTTCCGTATCTATGACCTAACGAACCTCCATAGCTTCCGTATCTATGACCTAACGAACCTCCATAGCTTCCGTATCTGTTACCAAACGAACCTCCATAGCTTCCGTATCTGTGACCTGAACCTCCATAGCTTCCGTATCTGTGATTTGAACCCCCATAGCTTCCGTATCTGAGACCTGAACCTCCATAGCTTCCGTATCTGTGACCTGAACCCCCATAGCTTCCGTATCTGTGACCTGAACCTCCATAGCTTCCGTATCTGTGACCTGAACCCCCATAGCTTCCGTATCTGTGACCTGAACCCCCATAGCTTCCGTATCTGTGACCTGAACCCCCATAGCTTCCGTATCTATGACCTAACGAACCTCCATAGCTTCCGTATCTGTGACCTGAACCCCCATAGCTTCCGTATCTATGACCTAACGAACCTCCATAGCTTCCGTATCTGTGACCTGAACCCCCATAGCTTCCGTATCTGTGACCTGAACCCCCATAGCTTCCGTATCTATGACCTAACGAATCTCCATAGCTTCCGTATCTGTGACCTGAACCCCCATAGCTTCCGTATCTGTGACCTGATCCTCCATAGCTTCCGTATCTGTGACCTGAACCTCCATAGCTTCCGTATCTATGACCTAACGAACCTCCATAGCTTCCGTATCTGTTACCAAACGAACCACCATAGCTTCCGTATCTGTGATTTGAACCCCCATAGCTTCCGTATCTATGACCTAACGAACCTCCATAGCTTCCGTATCTGTGACCTGAACCCCCATAGCTTCCGTATCTGTGACCTGAACCCCCATAGCTTCCGTATCTATTACCTAACGAACCTCCATAGCTTCTGTATCTGTGACCTGAACCCCCATAGCTTCCGTATCTGTGACCTGAAACCCCATAGCTTCCGTATCTGTGACCTGAACCCCCATAGCTTCCGTATCTGTGACCTGAACCTCCATAGCTTCCGTATCTGTGACCTAACGAACCTCCATAGCTTCCATATTTGTTGTCGTCCGCGTGTCCGTTATTTTTACTGGAGTCGTCAACACTAACTTGTGCACTGAATGTACCGCTGAGATCACGAGTGTCTCGTCCTGCCACAAGGTAGCAGCACCCTGTAAAATGGAGTATTTTTCTATTATGGTGGGTATACATTGAATCAAGTAACATTTACTGCCAGATATAACGTGTCTATTTTCATTCATGGAGTTGTCATATGAAATGTTGCCCTTCATTAAAATACATCGTAAACATTACATAAAGTCAATGACCTTAGACCGCAGTACCAGGTATCTGATTATCAATTACTCAATCGGCGGACATCTTAGTCGTGTCATTCATCGTTTATAGATGGGAAAAGGCTTACTGCGGAAAATATCAACAGGTTTTGATATATAGGCTTAGTCTTGTGACACTATATCATTGTTATAACTGTGGGACTCTTTAGAGTAAAGGCCGAGTCTTGGTGTTATTACTGTAAAATAAGTGGAATTACCCGATTTCTGTTCTGCCTACCTGTGGGAGTTGGATATTGAATTATGCACTTTATTCAATGGTATCTATATTTCATTTCATGTTCATAGTTTCCGTATATGTTCACTAGAGAACGTTGAATAGAGGAATAAAATCAACTGGCTGCGGTGTCTTGGAATCCTAATTTAAGCTTTTAAGCTTTCAAATGCGTTCTTGAATATGCTTTTATCAATTATCCTGGTGTTTCAAAAGTAGTTATACATGTATCTCCCCGTTAAGGTCCTACATTACCGTGAGATAAATTTGGTCAATCGGACCGTGGACTCTAGGACGAAAACCGCAAGATGACCGTCCCGTGTCCACTTTGTGCCAAAAAACCTGGAGCTTTTTTTAGGTTTAGCCGATTTTCATGTGAATTTGTGATTGGTATACTTTTGAGAGGACCTTTCAACAGGCTGGTCTTATATATTTCTATAGAGTATCTCCTCGGGAAATGAGATCCTTCATTGTCAGTGATATCCTGCCGCTTCAAAGTTTTATTATCATTATCATTATAATTATAATTATATTTATAATTATATTTATAATTATGATTATTATTATTATCATAATCATTATTATTATTATTATTATTGTTATTATTATTATTATGATTAGTGTCATTATTATTCATATCATCGAAATCAGGGTTTTCTGCAGTTTCAACAGATACCCCATTGATTTTCTCCGGATTATTATAATTATTATTATCATTATTATTATAAGGGGTTTCTGACTTTCGTCGAAAACCCTCTTGTAATTCTGTTGATTATTATTATATATTTTCCGTTTTTGTCGTACATAAAATTTATCTTCAATCAGATTCGAAAGCTAACAGCTCCAAAACGAGATGTAGAACTCTGATGCTAATATAACAGTCTCTCTGAACCAGCAGATTTTAGGTATGTAGTGTCGATCATAGTCTAAACTTTAAATTACTACTAATAGATTCGAATCCCCAAAATCTGATATTTTTATTTTCTATAAATACTTTAATCTTAGACAGCATGGCTGATCAGAAAACCCGTAATTGCTGCTTTGCAGCTATATTTATAATTATTATCCTTCTCATATCCAAGTAGATAATCCCCAAAAGTTTCTAGAAGCCTAAGGCAGGGGCACCTCGCTTCAGAACTTGTTACTGTGAACAGCTTTAAAGCTTGCTTGTTGTCCCTCTCCATATTGTAAGTCATCTATCTTATATTTTAAATATATTTTGTTAATCATAATTTTTTTTTGAGAAAAAAAAATCATTAAATCAGGCTCTTATCCAACTGTACTGTGTGTACAGTTATATTGGTCTTGTATGTCAAAACAAAGACCTTAAATGGTATTCGTTTATCGACTGGCAGCCGATCGGGGCTTTTCAAAACTCGTGAATATGGTCATGCCTAGAGGTGGCAGTTATCGAACGGAATTTTCAGAATCCTATGTAGAAGAGGGAAAGCAAGGTCTGTGGGATGCCATTCAGCAAAGCATTTAGCCGTGGTATGATGGTATCCTAGTTTGCCATTTCTTTTACAGAAATCACGATGTAGCTTGGCATCTATTTCCAACCAATGAATTGTCGCTCGTGACATGTTCCACGGTTGTTGTGAGTTTCAAGGTCACTGGTTTATATATTTTTGTCAAAATAAAAGGAATATTTCCAATGAACACAGAGGGAAATGATAGTAATATAATTCGTACAACGAGGTTGAGAGAAGAAAAGGAAGATTGATATAATATGATTAATGAAATGTGAGAATTATACGCACAGTTTGGATATTCTTGATAAATTGAAATCAAAAAGTGCATTCGTGGTAATATATTTACTTCAACACGATCATTGCATTGTGTGTAATTCCAGGTGAACAATCAGACATCGACATATTAATTAGAATTAAACGATCAGTCATTTTACTTCAACACAGCCATTGTTTCTCATTTATGATGGATCAAAATCTGAAACGCTGGTGTATATTGAAATCAATCGAATCAAAAGTTTCATTGAAAGCATACATTGAAATTCGTCAGATTATAGCAAAACCACATTTGTTCTATCGCATACCGTATCATAATGCATCTATTTATTAATTCTCAGCATATTTCCTTCTGACATTTTGACCTGTGGTATACTTCTACCTCCGGCATATCTGTGGCATTTGAATGTAGTTAGAAATCTACCAGGTTGAAATATCAAAATCTTGAATGTAGGTAAAAATCCCCTCTCAAAAATGTCTCGAGAACATTTTCAATGCATGATATTTCTCCGATTCTAATCATTTGCAATCGGAATGCAATGTATTTGAACTTTGCAATGAGCTCTCTGTTGCGATGAATTCTTAAATAGATTCTTAAGCCGGGCGCACACTAGGCGATTTCTCGGCGATTTTCGTCGCAAGCGACAAAATCGCCAAGAAATCGCGTAGTGTGCGCCCAGCTTTAGAATAAGCCTTTTTACAGTTTCCTGGCGCCATTTTTTGGGTACCCGCCGGGTCCGGATTGTTGAATTTTTGTCCCTATTTTTCTCCGGTTTAATTTTTCTATTTCTTTCATATCCCTGTATTTGATTAACATAGAAGCAAAGTAAAAATATCGATGGACTCGGCTGATAATAAACTTTTTTATTACATCACTCATTTATTAAGTTAATGCAACAATGTGCGCTGGTGAAGTTATAACATAGAATTCGTGTCAAATCTCAAAACAACTATCAAACGCACGAGATCAATTTTGACAGAAAGTAAACGAATGTTATGTTCCTCACTATATACTAATATATTCCAAAGTTCCAATCTTTCCAACACAATCGACTAAGCTAAATATATTCAAATTCAATTTGAAACACCTTCCAGCTCGTGTCACGATCAGTAATAAAGATCGAACATCGAACATTCTCAAAAAAGCAAACCCGATCCAACGGTTTGCAAGCGTCAAGTTTGACACAGCCATGGCTGCCTCCATTTGCATGGAGCTGCTGCTGAATATTCAAAAATGTAAATCGGGTACCGGTATTTAACTGAAGACCGAGTGCTCGCCATTACACCATGGTATTTCTGATAGTTAACTTTTGAGCAACTGGCTCCAGAATCACCTGCCAACGGCCATATTTTATTGATGCAATGTACTGTGAAACAATATATAATATTGACGGGAGATCAATGAAACTTAAATGCCTGACACTAAAAGACTTATTTCGAATTTTCGACTATCTTAGATGATTGGGAGAGGGGTCCAAAATGAGGACATTTTCCGTAGATTAAAGCTGCGAGTAGGGTGCTCCTCGGTGTTGAAACAAATACATCCAAAACAATTCAATTTGCAAGCGGATGATTGTTAGATTTGTAGGTTTTATGCGATCACTGTCTTGACAAAGATGGTAACCTTAATGGGAAGGAGCAGGTGTCCGGACTACCGACCCTCCAAACCCGTAGTCTGTCCCTGTGTTACTAGAAATATATCTCTATTTACCATTTCTTTCAAATAACTAGGTGCCCTTGTTTCCATAGTTACTGAAAATTTTGATTTTAACAAAGTAAGACCGGTTAAATTGTCAAATTTCTTGATATAAATATGCAAACATGATACTCAAGAATACGTGTTTTGGAAGTTTGACTCGCAATTACTTAAAAACTAATACGGATGATTGAAAACGGTAAAAAGAATATAAGACCGCATATAGGTGTTTATTGATCCTGAAAACTCAAAAAATTTAGATTAAAATTTGTAAGAATTACGAACTTTTGAATGAAATGAGCAATAATTCAAGTTGAATTATCGGGAAGACGATATCAATGTTTATAACTTCACCAGCGCGCATTTTTGCATTAACTTTATGATTGAGTAATAAAATAAAAAAACTAATTGTCAGCTGAGTCCATCGATATTTTCACTTCGTTTCTATCTTTATCGAATCCAGAGGAATGAAATTAAAATATTAAACGGGGATAAAATAGGGACAAAAAATTCAACAATGCGGACCCGGCGGGTACCCAAAAAATAGTGCCTAGAAACTGTAAAACGGCTTATTAGATGAATTGTTAAAATGCCATGGCATTTATACCGCGTACCAATAGAACCTCTATTCATGTATTACTATTATGATGTTTTCGCATAAAAGGACCACTTGATATATGATGTAAACATCGATCGAAATCCGGAGTAGTTGCCGAATGGTTTTGGGTTCGAATCCCAGCAGTGGCTTACTCGAATGTTCACTACTAGTATCTCCCCTTAATCGAAAAAAAATTGAACCCGAAAACCACTTATTACGCCCGAGTGACGTTCACTGGATTGAGGGATGAAAACTTCAAATATTTAGATATCATGTAAAGCCACGAAGAGAGACGCCAAATAAACCACATTAAAATACTTGCATAGAATTTTGAACACGAGACATCGAAAAACTTCACTCACCGACCGTAAGAACAAAGACAGCAATATACATCATCGCAGTTTCGTGAAAAACAGATCCTATGCGCTAGATTTTATACTTTTTGCGGTCTATTTTATTTACCAGGGAAGAATAATCTCCCCGACAAATATCATGATTTGTTTAGTCAGTTCCATGTGATCAAATTTGAATGCTACATATATTGTGACGAATCCTCGAGCGTGGTAAAAATCATATTCCTTAGAATTAGCTTTGTTGGCAGCTGATTACAAAATTTTTAATATAAGAATTATCGTTTGTTTAGTTTGTGCGGCGTTACTGTGTTGCTTTCTGCAGATGACAGTCACATCTCACATTGTCAACGACCGAAGAAATATTCAATATAGACCGTATAGGCTTATTATATGGTTCAAACTTACCCAGAGCCGCGACTATAGGGCCAGGGTTTGATTTTTTTTTACACGGAGATGGGGTTTGTCTTTTTCCACTGCAACTTGTCTAGCCCGGATGTATTGATGATGACGGAGTGCAAATCCTCTCAAAAATAATTATTAGAATTTATCAAAAACAAGATAAGAGAGAAACACATTCAATAACAAAATGAATGCCAAAATTAAAAATTTGAATTCTTATTTTGAAACGCCAATATGTGTAATGCACATCGACTCGCACAGAACCCCTTATATAACGCATACTAGGTATAGATGTATATAAACATTATTTCAACGGTTTTTTATGGTGGCTGATAAGGGCCATAGCGTAAAATTCCTGGTATGTAAATGAGGGCGCCAGAACGCCAGAACGCCAAAACGAAAAAAAACGTCCAATTTTCTCTAAAAGTTCGTTTTGGCACGCCAAAACAAAGAAAATTCCGTTTTGGCGCACCCGCCAAAACGAACTTTCGTTTTGGCGCCCCCGCCAAAACAACGAAAAACGTCGAAATTTCTCTAAAAGTTCGTTTTGGCGCCCCCGCCAAAACGAACTTTAAACCACGTAAAATAATTCTATATATACGTAAAATATTATCATATATGCAAATTTATGCAAATTACACACAAGATCAACGCGCCAAATTGAAAAATAATTTTACTGTGGTTGAATGCTTGTTTTGGCGGGGGCCAAAACCAAAAGTATTGTTTTCTCGCGCGAAAAAACCAGTAGTTTTGAATTCTCGCGCGAGAAAACCAAAAAAGGGCCAATGTGAAAATTTTTTCATCGTTGCTCTTGCCGTACAGAAAATTTGTTTAGTATGGCCCGAATCAGCCACCATTAATACTGAAGAAAGTGATTTCTTTATAAGTTTCCAATATAAAAATTGTTGAATATGCATGAAGATTCTCAGCGCACGAAAAACATTCAGAACACCGAATAACTAAAGCTATTTCATACAGTTTGTGAGGATGTCAAAATTGGGGAATTTCCTCGCTACTAATTTAATATCATATAATATTTCAGCAAATCAGATATCTCACAATCATAGTGGGAATGATATGCAGATAACAGTGACCCAGTCTGTCGTACTGATTCACCCAACTCTCATCTCAGCGTTACATACCTACTAAACCTATTCATTTTTTTGCAGTTATATAGTTTTCTTTTACGTATCGCGTGTTGCTGGTTAGAATTGTCAAAAGCTGTGTAAATTCAAATTCACGATATCTGAAACATCAACGTGGCAGACTGCTGCGCAAACTATACGAGATAGGTAGTGGGATAACATAATAACGACCTACGCGAATAGACTCGAGTATCGTATGTCGTCATCCTCCACCGGCAGGGGTTCGAAACTGATTTCATCGCTAGATTCGGCCTCGGCACGGAAACCTGCCACACTAGTCCGAGTGCGACACACGCAGGTTTGTAGAGACCTTCAGTCTAATAATGGCATCATCTAATAGGCAGCACATCTAGCTGCGCATTCGGGCTACTGGATTCGGGCCGTGGCAGTCTCGATGCCATCAGGCGAATCCCTGCCGGGGAGGAGGGTAAACCGTTCGCTTGCAGACTCGGTTATTCTGTACCGTGTGGACCTCCTCGAATCGCCTTTGTCTGGACCTCCTCGCATTTCTAAAAAAGAACCCAGGGGCCGGTTTTATAGACTGGTATTAACCGTAACCCGGGGGCTAACTTAATTCATTTTCAATGAATCACCAGTCTTTTGGTGATGATCCGGGCCCGGAGATGATTCTATAGACTGGTTTTAATTCGGGGGTTAACTCAATTCATTTTCATTTGAGTTAGCCCCCGGGTTAATGGAAATACCAGTCTATAAAACCGGTCCCTGAAGTTTCGATCTCGTCTCGAAATTATATTTATAATGTTGTATGTACATATTGTAAGCCCATATCCCTGATGTTGCCATGGTGTAAGAATATTCCCAATACAATCCAAGATCAAACGCGAGAGACAGCAATCGGTATTATATCTATATGGTTAGGATATACAACGCTTTTTTTTCCGATAAAAATTGGGTGATTGATATGTATACTCTATGAGAGAAAAGTCACAATCAGTCATTTTTTTCGCTTATTTCATCAATTGGGTATATATTTACACCCAGTAAACATTCTTATCGGGCCCACGTCGGCATTCAGTCGACCAGCAAGTCGCTCTTAAGTCGTACATGGTTGAGGGCCGATGAGCCTTTTGCTCATCCAAGTACGATGCGGACCTTCAGCGTCAGTAGTGCGACTTAAACCCGACCTTCGTTAATATTGTGCCGACTATAGTTGTTTACATGGAAAAGCCTCTCCAAGTACCAGCTGGATTTATTGACGGTAATAACCCGAATGTACTTGTACTTGAGCCGAACGAATTAATTTCGCTAAAACGAGCATCTTCAATCATTCGAAAATATGTTGTTACGCATGTGAAGCCGCAATGTCGTATTTCCGGGTCGTATTTGATTATAGGTACCAAACTCAATAGGGGGAATTTCAGCTGGTGTAACTCAAATGTATGCGGTAGTTGTATTAGACCATCTCTTTGTCTACATAGATTACATTCACAGTTGCCAGCCGTCATTTTGTCATGATATTTTCTTTTTTTAAACAAGAGCTCCATGTAGCATTATACTGCCGAAGCCTGTAGCTATGGTTATCAATTTCTGAAATATGATATTGTATAATATTAATATAGTAATATTAGCAAATTGTATGCAGTCTCTTTGGATTTTTTCCGAGGTATTTGATTTATAGACAGGTCATTCTTTATTACCCCGCCACACTAGACCGAGTACATACGAAGGTTAACCACACTGCGTCACCAATCACGGTAAAACTTTGAATGGGAAAACCCGAGCTAAGATAAAACAGAATATCTGATTGGTTAATAAGGACATCATATCAAGGCGCGCGTGTTCGTACCGTGGCGAGTCTCGATGCCATCGGATTCGAATCCCTGCCGATAGATGATGTATCATAAGAACCCACCTTATGCAGATTAAAAGTTTTGAAATCGAGAATCTATTCAACAAAAAATTGATCGAAACAAAACGACGATTCGATCTCACACTAGACATCATCGTCAGGTGTCTCTGGTGTGAGATGAATTTTTGCTTACAATATGAACATACAACATTATAAGCATAATTTCGAGACGAGATTGAAACGTCGTGTCTTTTAGATTAATTTCTGATTGAATAAATTCTCGATTTTAAAACGTTTAATCTGTATATAGTGGGTTCTTATGATAAATGCTCTATCGGCAGGAATTCGAAACTGATGGCATCGAGACTCGCCACGGTGCGAAACCCAGCCACACTATAGACGGAGTGCTCAGCTAAACGCTCAGCTTATATGATGTCATCATAAAGCAATCAGATATTCCGATTTATCTTAGCCCGGTTTTCTTTAATCCTATTATCTGTTCTCCACATTTGGTTATTCTATTCTTATATCGTATTGGTGAGCAATATTACCAAAATAACCGAAACTGACCAGATCATCTGGAAAGATGATCAAATTGAACACGTCTAATATTTTTTAGTCAAAGGTTTTATCAACCTTTGACATAGGTTAATAAAGATCAGATACATTCTGAATTGAATTTGATCGATACTGGACGGATAATCTGCTCTTTTGCGACCATTCAATCAAAGTTCATACACGATACCAGGTGGGTACGATTATGATGTATTAGATTATAGATTTCCGTGTAACAGCAGTGCAGATTAGAGGGGAAATTATGTTGTTATTGCGACAACAATTCAAACGCATGGCTCGTTAGCGGATCGACACACAGATAGAACATTTAGATTTCTCTTCCGTTTTAGATTAGTTGGAAAAAATATCTTTTTTATCATCCAAATGTCATTTACGCTACTATACTACCATCTATCGCCATTGATAGAATCGTGTTTTGACGATATTCGAGAATTTAGATTTCCCCGCAACTTTTTTTCATCTTCTCGACCTGGTTTTGTAGACTCGTATTAACCTCAACCCGGGGGCTAACTCAATTCATTGATAACTGTGTTAAAGAAAATTACACTCTATAAAACCGGGCCCAGGGCCTAGCCCCAAGCCCCGGTTTTATAGAGGAATGCTTTTAAAACGATACGGTACGGAATATTTCGAAAACGGTAGCAAGGAATTTAAGTCTGAAGATTTGAACGACATTAATTCGATACAATCTGTCAGCTGAATCATCAAAGTTTCAACCCCACTCCAACGTTCAACGTGCACCGTATCGATGACGGGACTATTGATTTCGGGTCAAGCGAAAATATTGCCAATTACCGAAGGTCTGGCCGTGGTCTGACTTACAAATGACCCGCATATTCGATTTCGATTTCCACACCGCCAGTTTGAGATCGCTGTCATTTGTTGATTAGGTTATAAACGCGAAGCTTTTGATTGTCTTTACTCGAAACAAAAATTTTCGAAAAAAGAAAATGAAAAACAGAATGGAAGGTGTGTGCGTGATGATAGGTCTAATTTGGGCTAGTTTAGTAGTTTCGTTATCGGACGCGGCACTGGAGCCTGAACTACTTTTTGATGATAAAGAAATCTACTGTCAACCAAAGAATATGACATACGCCACCGGGGATAGTACCATGTTTGTTCATTATGCGGTAGGTGGTGTTATTTAGTGATAACCTTAGATTTTAACACTGCGGTGCAAATTTTCTCGTACGCGCTTCGGTTTTAGTGACATTTTTTCTAGTCCTTGGAGTCGATAGCGCATATCAAAAGTCAAGATTTAAGACCATCAATTGGTCCTATAGCCAACTAACAACTTCGACTCTGCTTTCGAAAAATTATTCCATTTTATTATTAAAATTATTAAAAATTATTGAAATTATTACATTTTACAGTTTCACAGTTGCTAGCCGCCATTTTGTTAGGGTACTTTTGTCCTGTATTGTTGGGTCATTTTTTTCTCTTTTTTAATAACTATCCGTGATGCGTGTTGTATCATATTTCATCTGTCCCTGGATGGATTTTGACGGTTTCAGCAACATTCAAACCGTGTGAATCTCTAGTTTTCAGTTATGTAAAAATCATTTCTAATATTTGCAACAATGCGACATGGGAGCGATATATAAATCGGTGGTCAGTTTTTGCCGTGCGCATAAAAATCCAGGGTACTGAACTTTGAAGTTCGTTATTTTCAGAAATAAGTTTCCAAAAAATCCAAACATTTCAAGAACTGTGCGTATAAACGTCCCCTTTCAGGTGAACTTTAAAATTTTCAGATATCTTGCCAAGTTTTTATCCTATGACTCTTTAGCTGCAGCGCGTGTATTGTCATTCCGAGATTCGGCGCCATTTTCTTTGCATGTATTTCAGTATATGAGTGTTATTTTTTCACTTTCATTACACTTGTTTCCACGGAAAATGGTTTTAATTGTTGGTACGTGTATCAGGTTTAAATATTACGGCATTAATACTGTACTCCGTTCTCCGGCGCTAGTTCGTAATGGCTGTAATGGTAGCCGCTTTTGCAGCAGGCAGAGGCTTACGTAAATGCACCCAAGAAAACCCAAATTATCACTCATTTGTTGTAAATGCAATCCACGCACTGCTTGCGTTTTTGTGATGGTAGATGTCACTTTTTACTTTTTATCACCTGTGTCTGACATTCAGACTTGAAACTTGATATTTCACCACCAAAACAAGAAAACGTTTTCTTATATTTTCTTCCCGATCTAATCGATCTTTTGTGTACTTTTGTATAGAGAGTATTCATACAAAGTTGCTGAATATCTCCCCCACCCCATATGTACAGCTTTTTGACCACTTCTCTATCCATCTTATTTAAGTAGATTTTTATGCAAATTAATTGATGGACTACTGATTTGAATGGTCATCATACTCGATTTTGAGTGTTATATTTCTTTTCTTCTACCATCTCAATATAGGCCTATTCTCTTCCAGCGCGCAACTTCGAATGGGCGCGTGGTCAAAATACCGCTCAGTCTCTGTTGCTGAAACTGGTCAGAAAAATCCTTCAAACCCCAACCTCTCTAATGTCTTCGATCTATTATATTGCATAAATAACGTAATATTAACACCTGATACCCGTACCAACAATTAAAACCATTTTCCGTGGAGACAAGCGTTGTAAAAATGAAAAAAATAATACCCATATACTGAAATACACGCATAGAAAACAGCGCCGAAACTCGGAATGACAATACACGTGCTGCAGTTAAAGAGCCATAGGATAAAAACTTGGCAAGATATCTGAAAATTTTAATTCTAGTTCACCTGAAAGGGGACATTTATGCGCACAGTTCTTGAAATGTTTGGATTTTTTGGAAACTTGTTTCTGAAAATAACGAACTTCAAAGTTCAGTACCCTGGATTTTAATGCGCACGGCAAAAACTGATCACCGATTTATATATCGCTGCCATGTTGCATTGTTGCAAATTTTAAAAATCATTTTTACATAACTGAAAACTAGAGATTCACACGGTTTGAATGTTGCTGAAACCGTCAAAATCCATCCAGGGACAGATGAAATATGATACAACACGCATTACGGATAGTTATTAAAAAAGAGAAAAAAATGACCCAACAATACAGGACAAAAGTACCCTAACAAAATGGCGGCTAGCAACTGTAAAATGGTTTATTACTACCGAAACAGTTATGAGTCATTACCAATAGTTTCTGCCTGTCATTCAAATCTGTTAGAAACGTTATGATAGAACCATAACCTTGTTGTTGGATAGTTTGCATATAATTGTCATTTATACTACCATACTACCATCGATAACCATTGACGAAACACTATTTCCGTGTTTTGACGATAAATTGAGAATCCCATGCTAACGTAACGAGAAAGATGGTATATTCCTAAAGATGACTATTAAGTTATAGTCGAAATGCCGAATCGATTAATTCTTAGCTCAAGGAAGCTTCTCATCTTTGTGTTTATATAAGTATATCATCCTGAGATTTCCTTAAAACCAGCAGAGTTGCTCTATCATAAATCTTCAAGTCGACTATCAGGAACCAAGACAAGTGAATGTGGGATTTACCTCCCAAATTCGCTGATCTTTTTCCTAACCCTAAATGCATCAATATACGTTCATCATACCAGATGAAGAACTAAATTTCATTTCAATTCAAATGTTGAAAATCTACTTAGAGGAAAGCATCCTAAATGCTAATAGAATCAAGTAATAAAAACCAGCAAATGTTTGAATTATTTCAAAGCAAAGATGAAACGCCTTTATATCACCAATTGTCGGTAACGACCATCCTCAGCCGCCAGTTGCTCACTGGCGGCTGAGGCAAGCTATCTGTTGCTTCAGAGCAGTACTCCATAACATTTTTAATCTATTTGTTCATTCATTAATTCCGTAGAAAAGTTTATACGTTATTATATCTATTGCCATTGTACAAATAGTTGTAATCAAATAGTTGTAATCTATTTCCGTAAAAACAACAATAATCTGATACAATAATAGCAAGTTAAGATCATTCTTACGATTTAAGATCATTTTTGGACTAAAGTCACAACTGGGACTTTTGAGCTGTGCTGTTTAAACCGGCAACAAGGCTTTCATTCAGATCAGAAGTTCGAAATCATTCTAACTGCCTCGTACGAGCTTTATGGTTGAAATGATATGGTATATCTATCACGCAGGTGTGCAAATTTGAATGCACGGCCGTTAGACCCAACCGCATTTGTACTGGAGAACGAATCACGGATTCACAGATCCCTGACGAGTACGTGAGATGTAGTTGCATGATTGAAGGCGACGAATGTAAGGTATTTGCTCATTATTTGTTTTCCTTCATAATTGACGTCCTTGATAACGACAATTCATAATAATATAATATTTGGAATTTTGGCAATTACGCTTGAACTGACATCGTGACGTTAAAAGTGCTCATTTATCTATTTATCTATTTTTCTTTAGGAGAAACTCATTAATGACGATGATAAAACGATCCACGTGGCTAGCGTATGTAGTTCGCCCAGTGATAAAAAAACTGAATGCCAGTTCACCGACCAAATGTGTATTTAGGAAATGAGATGTTTCGGAAATGCATCGATAAAAAACCTCTACAGGATATTACCCTTATTTAGCTTGTTGAAGTTATTTTGATTGTTGAGTCGATACGAACTTGTACCTACATCTCTTGAAACTACAGTTATCGATTTCTTAAAGACTGTTGTTATATAGTTCTCGACATCGAAGATTATACAAAACAATTAAGGGTTTGCGGGATAAGTACCCACTTGAGAAGTGGTTTCAGATGCTTGACTATATGACAATTTCAATAATCAACGCCCCTGGCGAACGTTTGCAGATACCATTCAAACTCACCACAATCATACATTAGAACATGTCTGAATGGGTGCTCGCTATAGCGACCTTCTGGCTTTTGCTTGACCCTCATCAGAAAGCCTTCTCAAATTCACTTTCGTTCCGTTCGTAAATATTCGTAATCTATGCTTTCTTATGAAGAGAATTTAAATATCATGGGCTTCAACTTTGCAACTGAAAGTGGTAACATAATATGCATAGATCCAAATAATATTTGATATATTATAGATAACAAACACTACGTAATTTCTCCATTCAATGCCGCCTGTTGAATGTATGTAGAAGCCAATGACCTTGAAAATCGCCACAATCATAGAAAGTATCATGATCTACAACTTTGCTGGGTGATCCCAACAATATTCACCAAAGCACGTCTTCAAAACTTCCCATGAAAACATCACCAATCCACAAAGTGCTGATATTGCAACAACAGCCAAATGCCGACCGTCTTGATTCCGATCGGGCCGGGTCATTTTTGGGCTGCAAATGCGCCGTGAGTAGATCAACAGATAAAGCAAATACTTCTCAAGAAAACGAAGATTCTGTCTACAGAGAGTTTTTCTGATCGCACAAAGTCACACGAACGACGAAGCTCACACGTTTGAAGCAATTGTTCAGTTGACGCCGATAGCTGAGAATGTACGTTAGTCGAATACACACTTAACAGGGGCGGACCCAGGGAGAAAGGAAAGGGGGGGTGGCCTTTTGCTAAGCTTCGCAGCAATTTCGTTGTTCACTTTCAAAATGAATTTTTTTGGATCCTCTAAGAATTGGTAAAACACCCCATTGCCACATCAAAGTTTGGGTATTTTTTCAGTTGTTTAATCATAGTTTTTCATCATTCTCAAGAAATCTTTCTCAAGAAAATGTATTCAGTACGGAATATTTGAGGACGAAATTTCAAGGGACCTCAACATTTTAGGGAATTGGAGTCCAGAGCCCCATGGACATCCCCCTGGATCCGCTACTGACTAAAGCTTTAAAGCAACTAGGAAAGAACAAAAGCCATCGGGGTCAAGTTTAGAGCGTATAATTCGAAAACTGGGTATCGGTGACAGATTGGACGCGTCATCATAATTGGATCGATGTTGATCGTTGGCTCGAGGCGTCGTGGGATCTCCGGTGTCGAGGAATTATCGGTAAGGGCCACGTGAACTGATTTTGGTTTTCTGATTTTATCCATTTGTTTCGCCCATCATTGACGCTGAAAAGAATCGATAAATATTGCTATTGATTTACAGAAATTCATACGGTACACCAGTTGGTGAAAGATATTCACGCATATTTGAGTTGATATTGATATCTGACATCAAAATCGAAAAAGAACTCTATACTGATATATATTTCCCCTATGGGGCAGTGAATTTAGAATTATGAATTAAAAGGAACAATTTTGGATTCAACTTTGACGTGATAACTCAAATACGAGGATAGAAATTAATTGGAAATCATTTAATTTTTGAGATGATAATCAAAAATATCTACCCTAATTAGAAATGTTGAGACAACTACTTATTGTGGCCGATTCGGGCCATACCATAGAATAAAGATTCTGAGGCACGATAAGAAATCTTAACATTGGCCCATTTTTTGTTAAGTTTTGAGTCCTCAAAAGAATTCTCGCGCGAGAAAAAAATGGACCAATGTAAAAAACTCTAGCCGTACAGAAAAGTCTTTAGTATAAAGGCGCGGATCAGCCACCATAACTTCTCGACATTAAGATAGTTGCCTTTTATTTTTCTTAAATCAAGTCACCGGGAGGACGCTTCCGAAGTCGCTCGATAATGGAGCTGATCAAAAGGGTGCTGACTGTGAAGACGACGAATGAGTGCGCTACACGCCATCTACCGGTGCTGTGGTCATCATATTATATTATTTTTCAATCGTAGTTTTACAAAATGTTGTGATGGGAGACATAATTTTACCATTACCAAATTTTAATGAAGACACCGGAGTACGGAAAAAGGATATGTCATAAATTATACAAAGAATGTTCATTTTCTGATACGTAGCTAAGGTCCGATGGCTCCTTTCGTTCAAGTATGTTAACAAAAGCATAACACAACCAACGTAAGCCACAGGACAAAGCCACAGTTCTAAAATCGCCAACTCAAATGGTTTAGTCAAGCATCCATGAATTCTTGGTTTATATTACCTATTCCAGATATTATCGGGTAATGTAACTGGATAGGAACGCTTCATATAACACAGAGCATCAAGATGTCCTCGACACACGAACGAAGGATCGCGATAGTCTAACGCTGTTCTAGTGGTAAACATCGGTTCCGTTCGAGCGCTTTGCTTCACGCTGTCTCGTTCAAGTTTCATCTGGTTTAGCTATTTAGAAAATCAATTCAAAGACCAGCAGTCAGTCGTTGTAAGACGCAATATACATGCCACACCAGGTGCCACACCGGGTGCCACACCACTCCAACTTTTCAGCCTACAGGTAAGACCGGCCAGTGGCATGTTAAGAAAGGGGCGTCGGGCGGTCCGGACGAACGCACCCCTCCCTCCAAAAGAATTTTGTTGCGCTCATCTATTACTCAAAAGTATCAAGTGGAAAAGTTACCCTTTAAATATTACAACATATTAAATTTGTTCATTTTCTTAGACCTACGGTATATCCATGAAAATCACCCAGACTCCATATCTGAGCATCAAAGTTATAGAATTTACCCGGGAGAGGGTCCCAGTTAAAAACGAACCCACCCACATATTTCTCGCGCCACGGGCCTATTAGGCCCAGGAGGAAATCATCGACGAAAACAGCAATCTTTGTTCGTGGAGCGTATCTGTTTACCTTTAATGTGTGGCGATTGTTTTGGTGCACATCTAGCGACACGTTTCCGTCGAAGTAAACAAAATCTTCCCGTTGACTGGAGCGCGGTGTTTTCCATTCGGCCGGTGAAGTGAGGATGCTCTGAAGCAGAAGCGACACGAATATATATATCTTACTCTCCTGGATTTGCAAACTTTCCTACCTGGGGTCGGTTTTATGAAAAAAATTTGAGCTTAAATCAGTTAAGTTTGAATAGTTGTCCTAATTAAAAACATGAAGTAACCAATGGCAATTACACCGAAAATTTGGGTAGTTAAACTTGTTCGTGAAACTAAACCCTGTTGTGTAAATCCCGCATTGTGTTGACCGCCCACGTGAAAAAAACCAAAATGGCCGTTGAGTCTACAATATGATTTAGAAATCTCATTTTGTAGCTACGTATTGTATGTTCATATTCCTTTTCATTGGTCACCATCAGAGCCCGTCCACGTAGCGTCCATGATAGTTCACCATACCACTTTGTGTTAAAAACGTAATACATATTACATATATGTTTTTTTCGTTCTATGGAAATAAATGAGTAAATCAATATTGATTTTACAATCCTAGAATATGCAAATGCGTCCTCTTTTCTATGTCACGCGAGTAACTTCTCAACATCTTCAGGATAACATATCTTGTTAGACAGTCGTTTCTTTTCCTACGGAGCCCGGTAATGTTTTTCGTATAAAATCTTTGGTGTAGTCAGAATATCACCTTCCTAGATGAATTCTCATTTACGGGCCCCGAAGTGAAACAATATCTAAAAACCATAGGCAACCGTCGGTGAAATAATCCATAAGGAACATTCCCCAATTTATTAGCAGAGCCGTACCTAGCGTCGGGTTGGGGGCTGGGGGTCATGCAGTTACCCCCTCCCCCCAGGAATTTTGGAAAAGTGTCTTTTTGCAAATATCATTTTCATATCTTATAGAACTACCCTTTTCGGGTTTCTCTGCCCCCTCCCCAATTCAAATGTTAGGTACGGCCCTGGAGGTTAAAAATGTTAGGTACGGTTTCACGAGATAATTATGATGATTTCATGCAAACCTTGGCGTCTTCGGGAGGTGCGCATCTATCGGCGACGACGTTGCACTGCAGGTCTACCGGTCTGGTGTAAGCAGACGTGTAGTTAGTAATCTTACTTGGATTATCATTGCCGAATGTTACGCGTGACATTGGTTTCAAAGTACGTGGGTTTAGGTCGTCGCTTCCCATGACGCTTGCCCGCGAATGTTTGTCGTTAGTGCTGGTAACTATGGCACGTATCTAGGATACGAATACTAAAAGTATACCCAGTGTTCAATGGCAGAAAGGAGATTCCATTAGTATCTACGTCATAATAATCTAATCTAGCATTATAAACGTTGTGAAAATGTCGTGATAAGGTTCGTTGCTTTTTGATTTAGATGAAAATCAGGGACCAAAAAATCACGGTAGCACATGAACTAAGAGATACCACGTGTGCCATTCGTTATAGAATAGATAACGCTTTAACTTAAGTAACGTACAGGATCTTCTCCAGAAAACTCCTTGAAATGCCTTTTTAGTTAAGTTAATCAGCCGAGAATAAAAAAGGGATTTTTGGGCCTTATTGCTGGAAATTACCATCTTCCGTCGGGTTTGGTCGAAGCTCATCCTTTATTCCACCCCTGAAATTTTAGGGCTGATTTTATTAGTGGTCAACTTAGGTATCTAACAACTTACAACGCCTTTCAATTCGAGAAATTTTTTTTCTAAATTCCCATAGACTGTGGGTAGCGGACTGTCCAACTTTTGCCGAAAATGACCAATAGAAAAGGAATGGGTGGTTCGTATATGCAGGAACACGTAGTAGGTTGTTATGCGCAGAAGTGTTCTAATTATGATATCGAGATTTCTCAAAGATGGGAGGATTATTGATCTTGCCTTGGTATTTCCTTATAAGATGTCATGGGAACAAGACCAATACGGTGAATGAAACACATAATTTTGGAAATCTTTGATAACTCATCAATCGGTGTACGAGTGAAATTAACTAATATCGTTGTTAATTGCAGTTCTAACGAACCATTTTTGGTGGCAAAAACAGTTTTCCAGAGGGGTAATTTGAGATGTTACAGATACTTGTCACGATAGCGGGGGTGCAAAATCAACGATTCGTGCAAGTGTCCTTGGTGCCACCATCTATTTTCATAGGTCGTGCCCTATTTAACTGGTTATTCTACTGGAAATCGTACGCGGAAGACTGAGCAACTACTAGCGATACTGGCGAACCTGGTGGATCCTCGCCTGCCACACGTGGAATCCTCGATTGCTACAGTAGCGGTGCGGATACCCGATTGATATTCAAAAGAAACACATAAAACACTCCTCTTACGACTCTAGCTTTGTGCGTAGGCATATGTATGTCAGACTTATTCCTTGTCGGACCCATTTATAATCGACCTATAAGTATTGAAATCTTGTATGTAGGACCGTATTATATCTAGTTCAATCTCACTCGCGTAATATCAAGTGGGCGAAATACATGATATCGGCGAAATGTTAATTCTATGCATTGAAGAGTGATGGTGCACAGTTGTGTTGAAGTTCTATGAGAAAATGGGTGTATGGTAAATGGTCCTTATCTAGCACATGAAAAGAAATATACATCTAATTTTGAGTGGATTTGCTTTGGTTTTCAATATCGCCGATAATTATAACGGATAAATTCTTCTCTCTGACATTGGGCCCGGGTTCAAACTTGACGAACAACAAAAACAAAATCATCCCACCAGCGAGTCGGATTTTAATGAGTAACGTTTTTTAGTTGCGCCGTTGGTCAACATTGTCAATGAGATATCGTTCCAGCAGCTGTTTTCTGTTGTTGATTGTTGATTCCGCGAGGTAACAACCGACATTTTAAACTATTAGCGAACCTGGTGCAGGTAAAGCCATCACTTTAACTTCGGATAACGTCAAAAATGAGGAAATGCATCACAACCGGTCCACTATTCCATCATATATAACACTTGGGCCAAATCGTTGATGAAAAATACAAATTGATGTCGCTGTAGTCTATCGATGACATCATCTCGGTTATCGGGGCGTTTCATATATCTTTTCAGTATTCAGTATTCCCGAAGATGAGTATAGCCCAATGGAAGCTTTCGGACTGGTTCTTTTCCTTTCGTATCGCGAGTTTTTACCGTATTATTCGACGTATTTCCATAATTTCCCGTTTCCACTTGTATCTCCAAGACTCCTGTTCAACAGGTCCGACGGTACAGAATTAGCAGAGTTAGTATGATCGGTTTAATAAGCCTTTTTACAGTTTCCAGGCGCCATTTTTTTGGGTACCCGCCGGGTCCGCAGTGTTGAATTTTTTGTCCCTATTTTTCTCCGGTTTAATTTTTTTATTTCGTTCATATCTCTGGATTTGATTAAGATGGAAACAAAGTAGAAATATCGATGAACTCGGCTGATAATAAACTTTTTTATGATATCACTCATTTATAAAGTTAATGCAACAATGTGCGCTGGTGAAGTTATAAACATTGATATCGTCTTCCCGATAATTCAACTTGAATTATTGCTCATCTCATTCAAAAGTTCGTAATTCTTACAAATATTAATCTACATTTTTGAAATTTTCAGGATCAATAGCCATCTATATGTGGTCTTATATACCTTTTACCGTTTTCAATTATCTTTATTAGTTTTTAAGTAATTGCGAGTCAAACTTTATATAAAATATATTGGTATATTTGTTATGTCATAGAAGTTAGAACTTTGGCTCAATAAACAATATACCAAAAAATAAATGTACACTTATTTAACTGATGTATCGAGTGAAAACTCACAACAAACGCGGCCTGAGTCCTAACCCAACGAGGAAAAAACCAAGTAGAGAGAATCTCAAAATGATAACGGAAAACAGTCCGAAAATGTCACCGGAGCTAGTAGTTATTTCAATGTTTCGACTATATTCGTATGGTCATCTTCAGGAATACAGGCAATAGAAGACAGAAATACTAGAATATAGTCGAAACGTCGAACAAGCTACTATAGCTCCGGTAACGTTTCCGTACTGTTCTCTCTATATTATCGTCACATCACGGATATAGTGTTTTATCAATCGCGAGGAAAAAACCACGCGCTATTGTTATTATCATTCTTCTGAAACAGCATATTTCAATACGGTGCAAAAGTGTAAAGTGCGATTTCTTTAATTTTTGCGACGACGACGACGACGACGAGCGTGAAATTAGCCATTACCATCCGAGGTAACGGCGGGGGAAATTGCAGTATTCCATTGTACGAAGGAACAATAAAAACACCGCCGATGAATGAGACTGCCGACGGGGGCGACAAGAAACGGTCGTAACGTCGAATATAGAAATCCCACCGGCAATTTCTATTTTCATTAGCCATAAAACCTACCTGTAATATGATTGATGCGCCAGTGAAATTGACATTGCGGTGTGTCGGTTATCGCGAGATAGAGTGTTCGATATCAAGTATCTATTGGCTTCGCTTACTATCGCGGTAGGACACGAGCATTTAACTTAAGGCCTCATACACAACACCGTGGTCCTCCGACAAATATTCGTTACCATTAACGTCACGATATCGACATCGATAAGGTAACATTTCATCGGTCATTTGCCCCGATGTTGTTTGATATAAACACAAAAAATAGTCGTCGTTGCTATAAAATGTTCTATCGATATGAAGTTTTTGGATATTAGTGTATGAAAAATATCAGTTTGACGGTGGATACGAGATAATCTTCCCTTTTTTATTACAGAAATTTCATTTTATGAAAAATAATGTGATATTTACAAAATATGTTATACAATACTGAAGTCCTATCCTAATTGGACATTATTAGTATTAGTATACGAGGTAATCAAGCCAACATTACCTACGGGAGAATTCTTGCTTTGTAAGAAGTAAAAAGTATCATTTCGATTTTTTAAAAAAGCCTGAATAACTGTAACGAGAATCAAATGATTTCGCTTTCGATGAACGGGTCAATCCGCAATGAACTCGCTAAATCAACATATCAATTAGCCGATAGCGATTTCATTGTATACCCAGTCGATTATTACGATATCTGAGATCTTAGAACTATTTATCGTTCGTTGCAGTCAGTATTCGTGTCTTTACTGCGCAAAAGCTAAGCGGCTATTGCCAGAACGGTAGTTTTATCGTTAATTGTGCGCGTGCGCGCGACATCCGTTCGCTAGAAGCTCTACCAAAACGCCGGCGAGTCGGGTACGATGCGAGAGATGAAATTCGTCGAACTCAACGCGATCTTTTTAAAAGGACTCATTCGGCGAAGATGAAAAAACACGTTCAGTAGCCGCCGCCGCTTTCCGATCGTTTCTCCGTATAGCGATAACGTTATAGATATTAAACGAAAAAAAACCGATTGGCATTTGTTGTGCTATACTGGTCGAAGATCATGCTGCGTATTCGGACTTTACAGCAACTGTTCCTGGCGTGCTATCTATTTGCGTGGTGCTTGGTTTGTTCGCGTGGCCTCAGTAAAGTTTGCGGGGGCTTCTACCGGACGTGCGACGGGTGCACGAATCAGTTTTTGACGGGAATTTCGTCCAGCATAGAACTGTCGAGTACGCCCAACACTCCGGAAGTTGACTGTTTGTGGAATTGCCTGAAGGAAACGCAGTGTCGGTCGGTCAACTATATGCAAGATACGCAGGTCTGCAAGTTGAACAAGTTCCAGAACAACGACACCGGCACTCGCCTTACCACTAAGCCTGGTTGGATATATCTCCACATGGTAAGCAAGACAGCCCAGTTCCAGGAGTAAGATTAGTGATAAAAACGCGGGCTTAACCCTTTAACTGGCAATCGGTCGCTAGCGACCGATTTGAATAGGCCAGCTATAGTGAATAGAATAGTCAAGTATTGATTTCAGTGAAGCATTCTAACTCATTTTCCTATCAGCAGATGGCAACACCAGACGGCCTACAATGTCTAACAAGGTTGGAAAGTGATATATGATACATTTGGCATGTAGAAGGGGTATGGAAACCACATGTCACGTGGGTCAGATTTCCAAAATTGAGAATATCGTTAGTAGTAATGGTCAATGCACTAAAGACGTTCTCTAGTGAGTTTGGCTGATATTTTGGACATAGTAATGAAAGATTCTGATGATAATTCATATTGGGATGAATCTCATGACAGTTTTTTATTATGGGTGGCCCAAAAATCTGGATGACCTTGGGATCTGTGACCTTGGGATCAGACCCTGAAGGTAACTCCCAAAGTTCGCAAACATGGTATCATTTGAAAGCTTGTAAAAAGAGCTTTCATAAAAAACATACAGTATGGGGTTATCCCTCATATCTACTGAGTTATTAAGTTTTCCCCTTGCAAGGTCCAAAATCTCTCATAGGCCGAAAAATACTTGCCGGTTAAAGGGTTGTATTGCATATAATTATAATAGGAAAATTTACTAAAGAGTCTTGATACTCCAGCCCGTTATGGTCTGTGATTAGGTTATTCCTAACCCAATCGAGGTTAAGTTATTTGGTAATACAGTAAACTCCGCCCAAGTCAGATCCGTTCAACTCGGAACTTCTTTTTTAGACAAATGATATAGCAAGAAAACTAATTTGAAATGGTATTGACGCCATGAAAAATAACATATTTATTGCTTATCGTTGTCGACAATAGATATGAATGATATAATTTAAAATATATCATATAAGGGATCAATAAAGTTATTTTGAATTTGAATATATCGATAATTGAATTGACCGGAAACTAGTCTCGCTCAGATATATTGATGACGTAGTGCTCTCTCAAAAATGATTATTAAAATTTAATCATATGATTACATTCTCTGTCTTCCCATTTCTTTAACATTAACAATAACTAACAATATAGTGCACTAAATTCCCAGCGAACACGTCATGGTAACGCGATTAGGTGAATTTCAACACGAAACAAAAAACATTCTTTAGTCTGTTCTAAAATCGCCGTTGACGGATTGAATGTTCAGGACTGGTGTTTATTTATGCAAAGAAGGCTTTATCTTAACGAAGCTCTTTCAAATTAATTCTTATCAGAACTATAAATTGCATTTATGCAGACGAGACTCCAGTTCTATTCGATGAATATATAAATGGCATTATATCGGGTTCGAGTCCCACGTGTCTATGTTTACTCACCGAGACACGGTTCCACGACACCGGGAAATGCTCGGAAACCTATTATTGTCTCCAGTGTCCGTGTTTCCCTGCTTCATGCTTAACCATTATTGATTATAGCATCGAGTCGTTCTCCGTTTTTCTTTTGCGTACGAGTTAATTTATAAATTAAACACCACCCGGTAACTATATTAGAAATTCGCTATCGGTGGTCTGTGCGTGTTGTCGTTTCCCGCTGTTAGAAACGATTTGTACGAGCGAAAAATGACACCGAGCAAACGCCGGGGTAAACTTTTGACGTGTGTATTACGCGAATGCTAAACGGGACGCTAAACGGTATTTGCCGAACGAAAACAAAGCACTAGATATACATAAAGAGTCAAGTAATGGGCGCGAGAAGGAATATAGCTTGTATCGATTGACGCCCGTATACGAGAGGACTCAGAGGCAATAATCAGAGGTCGCGGCAATAATTTACTGAATCCCACGACGGTTTTTTTTAATACCACGTTTTCGACGAAATCGAAGTAAATTCGTCGTGGCTACATATTAGAACCTGTCCAAATCGTTAATCGAAAATTGTTTCCAACGTGCCTGCAGTTTGAAATGTCGTTGACTCGTGATTCGTCGAAACGGAAGGAAGCATTAGCTACCGCGCTGTCAAACGCGGGAAAACAATAATCAGAAAACGATGATGTATTGCCGCGTCAGACGCGCTGCGTACACCGACTTACTGCCGAGTTCAGGAACCTTTGATAAGCCTACTGCCCGAACTGTGTTTGTTCCCCGATAAAACGTTATATTAAACGTGTTATCTAGCCTTCAAATGTTTCGTTAATTAGATGGTCGCGTAATAATTAGCGCACGCTATGTCACGGTCAAGTTGGTTGGTTGGTTGGTTGGTTGGTTGGTTGGTTGGTTGGTTGGTTGGTTGGTTGGTTGGTTGGTTGGTTGGTTGGTTGGTTGGTTGGTTGGTTGGTTGGTTGGTTGGTTGGTTGGTTGGTTGGTTGGTTGGTTGGTTGGTTGGTTGGTTGGTTGGTTGGTTGGTTGGTTGGTTGGTTGGTTGGTTGGTTGGTTGGTTGAATGATTTTTAGCACATTATGGGTCTGTGCAAATCAAATTCACACTGTTATGCAAATTCAACATTCAATTCTAGATACATCGACGGGATTTGATCGATTGATTAAAAACACCGCGAAATATCGTTGAAAAGAGCTTTTGAATTTTTACCGAAGCAAAAACGGCGAATTTGATAATGAAAAACCCGATACAACGTTCAAGCCGATTAAATAAACGCGACCGGCGAATAGAATGAATTGAATTGTGTGCATTCGAATTTTGATTAAACATTCCTCAGCATTATAGTTGATTGATTTGCAATTAAATCCATTGTGTATCGAAACGATAATGCGGCGAATTATTCATGGGCACGCTTAACCTTGTTTCCCATCTACAACTTAGAATAGAAAAGCCGATTCAGTTTACGCCTGGTAGCTTTTGATAACTAAACGAACACGGGCTTTTATCAAGTACTTTTTAGCTGGAACAGTGGAATTCTATTCTGGTGATAGAGGATTCACTGGATAGGGATAAGTGTACGGTGATTGACAACACTAGGGTTAGGGTTAGACTAATGAAAGTTCTTCTACGTAAATAATTTTATGATTATTCAGGGAGCTTTTTTATAGAAAATGTACGCGATTGAATACACGGAGTCCGCATCTAGTACATACATGGTAAAAGTAATTCAATTTCTATTGCGCCTTTTCCACTGTGACACAACGTTCAACGGCGCTTTCCATTAAATTGGTATTACCCCCAGCCTTTAACTATTTCCCTGGGGAAAAGTTACATCTGAGCAGCTGGGCGCTCAGGAGTCATCTATCAGATGAGGTAACCATTTCCCCCAGGGTGGAGTGAGGCAATGAGGATAAGTGTTTTTCCCGGGAACACTACGGTTCGAACACAAGACCTGGCCTCTCACAGTCGAACGCTCAAACCACTCGACCAAGCCACACCGCTCCACAACCGCTACTTACAATATGTCGTACCACCATGCGTGAGGTGCATTTTTTACATCTACTTTTCCGTAGACGGAAATTGAATTTAAAAAAGGAAAACCAGAAATGAATATGAGATGCATCGCGTTCAATCTATATTCTATTTTGTTCGCTGCCCACCCCATCACTCGACTTCCATTTCACTGCATCCGGTCTTCTCGCAAAACGCTATAATCCGCTCGCGTTTCAACGACCTCCGTAGCTTGGTTACGATCGAACGTTACCGTCGTCGTCGGTTTCAGAGCAGAAGCTGCCCAAGCGTTGTAAATAAATCCGATCCAAAGCGATAATCTAATGATAATCTAATACACCCATTAAGCATATTAAATCATTCAATCAAATTGAATAGCTATAATCGCTCCACGTGAGTTAATCCGCCAAGTAGTTCGTGATAGTTTAGATAATTATACATTATCGGGAAAGCCGGCGTCGAAGTCACATGTGACGGGAACGACGTTGTTATCAGATACTGTTAGAAAAAGCTCTCCGTTAATCTCCGTTAAACCGTCACCTACAACACTTATACTGATATCGTGCACTAACCATCGAAAATGTGTGAAACTGTTTTTTGTTAATGCAAAATATTTTTGTGAACAATGAAATTGCTTTTAGTTCAACCTAGAGCCAAACTTGTATCCGCAGGTTAAAGAGCATTCTACTATTGCGCGCCATTTCTTTTGAATTAGTTACCATACCAATTACATTTTAGTACATCCTTGCTTTTAAAACTCGAATGAAGACTCACCTTTTCGCGCTCATTCCTAACTATTCTTTTATATCTGTTGTTTTACCAATTTTAAAATCATGCATCTCATTTGTAAGCCAAAGAGCATATTTTATGTGGAATTATGGCAATAGATTATTATTTCTTTCATCCATGTATCTATTTATATAATTGCCGGAGAAATCGCCACTATCACATTACTCCACTAACATTATTCCTGGTAATGAAAAATTCATCTCGTTTGGCGCTAGCTCCCTTTTTACTAATGTTCCTCTCGCGCCTACCCTGGATTTTCTCGGACGTAAACTACCCTGAATTTTCTCGGACGTAAACTACCTTCATTAGATTTCAATTTTGATATTCCTATTGATTGTATCATTGAATGAATTTAAATTTGCACTCAGAACTGCATTGAAGGAACATTATTTAGCATAGAGTAAGGAGTAATTGTTTAACCGGCTTCTGCGATATTTTCGGTACAAGGCTGTACCGCCAGTAAAAACCTTAACCTCCCTCATTCCAATTATCCCTTCGCATTTGTGAAACTGCCAATTGTTGAAACATAAGCTGTGGATATTTTCGTGTAGCCATTGCCTTCCATTACTTTCCGTTTTTGTCCTTGACACGACGACCAAGATTTGCTGATAAATAATCGTCATATAATTGTGGAATCGTGCGAACGCGATAATGGCACAATTATTAACGATAATGATCAAAAATCACGAGAATACTCGAAGAGACATTAAAACGCTTAAAATCGATTTTCAATTAGAATATTCGATGGCACGCGATTCAGTAAATCATTCCCATCACGCAATCGGAATGTCAAAATTGGATTTACTATTACGATCGAATTCCCGCATAGAATTATGTAGATTATAATATCATGTAGAACTATATAGAGCGACAGGGAGGGCATCCCCAGGTGACGTCAGATGACGACGTCACTATCGTGATCAAGGGGACAGTGACCGTCGAACGACTTGATGTAAGTCTCTAACTAATACATCCAGAATTAAAGGATCTTAAATCAAGCTACCCATATGTTAGTTTTGATTTCCAGTCTAAATCTTCATTCAATTTTAATCGAATTAATAATCAGAGGGGAGTAAGGTCACGCTAAATTAAGAGAATAGTTTCGAGTCATCACTTTGAAAATGGCTCATAGAACCGAGTTGAAACGTCAAGTCTTCTAGCTTACTACTACTACTACTACTACTACTACTACTACTACTACTACTACTACTACTACTACTACTACTACTACTACAACTACTACTACTAGCTTTTCTTCATCGTCGATTTTTTCCTTCTATTGAATGATTTTTGCTAATTTGAAGTGTCATCCTATTGCCGGCGTTGCAACAATGGTGGTTGAGTTCGAACCCCACTTAAATTGACGGCGTTTCCGCAGTTTTGAATCGGAGCGGTCCCCGCTATGTTTTCAGCATTGCCACTGAGTTTGTAATTCAGGTGGCCTGAACTCTGCCTTACTCTGCCTTAGTGTTAGGACGATAGATAATTCTCATCTTATACAAGGTGCGCGCGGTCTATTAGTAGCCCGGATCAGTAGAACAACGCGGTCTCAACCAAACACGCGTGCTCATCGACGGTTTACTTCGCTCTTCATACTTGGCTTTTCGCGTGAAGAGCAGTGATGCTGGGACCCTAAATTTACCAAGACTCGGAGACTGAGACGCACCATATTGATCACTATTCCTCGAGTCCCTTGACAATTAGAGGCGATCGCTAAAATGTTCTATTTGCGTCTTACTTCCTTAAATGGCAAATCTTAAGCGAAACCTTGATGTTGTCCGAATAAGAAAAAACTCACTCTATATCATCTATGTTTTATTGGATTCGGCAATACGCGTGGTTATAATGTTTGCAGTCCTCTGCTCCAAACTATACACATAATGTGTGATTTACCGGACACGACGCGTGAAATGGAGCGTGTAAATGAACACGGTTTTAGTTTGCGCAAGAAAACGTCACATTTCACATGATTTATCGAGTTGCGGAAAAATGCCATTATAAACACATTCGGTGTACGTGACGCCGTGATAATGTAGTTTTTTTGCCCGTCAATTGGGGACTTGTCATACGCGCAGACAATACAATTTCCCAGGCAATGTAATAGGCATGCAGATTTCCACATCAGCTGTCTATTTCTCAAAAAAGTTATCCGTTTCTCATTTTTTTGGGTCAAAATATTCACATTCACCAGACCTGTTTGAATTCCGCTTGTATTGTATTGCCCATGTGTTAAAGGCGCGTGGATGCGACAGGGGCAAGTTTTATGGACTCTGGTATCAACTCTAACCTTGGTACTTATTTAATTCAATTTTAATCGGGTCAATTCCTGGTTTAGTCTTCTAAAACCAGTCGCACGGTCGTGAATTAAGCTCAAAAGTGGTGTTAAAGTATTTAGACTGCACTTAAGTTGTTAGAGGTTGACTGTAGAACTAACTCAGACTGGTCTTAAATCGAAGACTAACTAATCGAAGAACTAACTCAGACTGGTCTTAAATCATACTGTGCAACTGGCCCTAAGGGCGAACTTCGGTTTTCGCCACTGGACTAGTGGTCGGAACTAATGATTGATATTATTATATTAACTTAATTATTATACTAACGTATTTCACAGCGTCGGCCATCTTGGAAGTAGGTCGGAACTGCAGCGACTGTGCTCAATTACGCGGTCGACCATTTCCGGACCATATTTCCGACTAACTGACATTCGGTTTCGTTTAGTTCGACTATAGTTGACTGACTCCGAAAACCAAAGTTCGCCCTGTCTACATCGCCCTATAAAATAAATCCCTTGTGCGTATGGCAGATATTTTGTACGAGGAGATCGAGTTATACACAGATCACAACAAGCGTTATATCATGACGATAAAAAATAACTCAATACCCGATATATACATTGAGTTTATAATGAGTTTCTTTTGTTTCACTCTCCCTGACATTTCCGTCTATATCAATTTTTCATCTGGCGCTTTCCGTGTTTTTTGTTTCTGAAGAATTGTGAAGCGATGTGCACTTAGGCACCCGAAATTAATAATGCATTGCACGATACCGTTGTTACTGGCAAAACTCGATTAAATCGCGTGAATTAGTGCCTTGTTTCGGTTACGTAGTTTTAATTCGCTCGAAAATGTGACGACGCACGATTCTTTCCATGGAGACGCGACTAATTCCCTCGACGGTTCTGATACCCCAGAGCCGATTTAATTGAGGCATCAAAGTTCGTTGAGAGTAACCTAGTTATCGAAGCGAAATGTGAAATGTAAGACATTGATTTATGAATTCTTTCGTCGAGGTAAAAACGTTTCTACGATTGAATATTCACCGGCAACCAGTCTAACTAGGCTAGCCCCGATATTGATGACGTAGGGCACATCCATTCAGAATCCACCATCAAAAAGACACGAAAATTTATCGCATAGAAAATAAAAATCATGAAATTTATTTAGTTACAAAATAAACGCCAGTATATATTTGTTATTTTGAAACGTCATTATTATTGTACATCGACTCACACAGAACCCCAATTTCAACGATGTATAAAAACATAATTGTAACGGTTTTTACGGAGCCAGAAACACGTAGTTGGAAGGAAATTGACTTTTTGTGTGAATGCGTATATCAGCGATTGTTGTACCACCGATCATTAGCTAAGATCAAGGAACTCTTAAAGATGTTGACGTGGCTACTTCATCCACTACGAACTGACAGTCCTCGATTCTAACGAATAATAACATTATCAACCACGTACCTGGAAGTGTATAAAATGCTTTTGCGATTCGTTAGGCATGGGATTATCAATATAGAAGACTTTATCTGATAATTCAATTTACTGGGAAAATGAGTTCGTTAAACAGTGCACATCTCGGTTGCGAATTGCACCGCCATGTAATAAATCGATATTCACTTTTCTTGTTTGTCTGGTAACTTATATAGGCCAGCTCTCTTTTATGAAAGGTGACAATAAACTAACTTATCATGATACAATATTTTATTACGTGCGATACCGTTCGTAAAGGTTATTCGGATCTTTCTGAATGTGTGCATATCACGAGAAGCGCTTATGACTTCTATCTTAACATATTGAAACTGAACGAATACAAATATTAAATACAATATCGTGTGAAGTAGATTCAGGCGGCAATATTTTGCTACTGCATACGTGGGAATTGGGGGGGGGGGGGAAACTCGCAGTACAGGTGCACGAATGTCATTTTTTCCGATAATATGTCGACACGCGCACTCGTCAGACCCTTATAATTCCATTACGGGCGCTTAAGTACCGAAATTCAACGAACATTTAGGGCGCTTATGTCGGCCGTAATTCACACAGATTCCATTACTCAACAAACGACAGGAGATAGATAGCGCCGTTATGTTATAATGAAAATACTGAAGTGAACTATCGAAGCAAACCTTCTATCGAATCCCGAATTTTCGCGAAAGAAAAAATCTACGCACAACCCCGACTTTTTTCCGTAATATTCAAATGTTGAATACATTCGAAAATTTCATATATTTTCATAGGTACCAAGACCACCGTTGGATCAGTTTTAGCATCATCAACGCCTAAGACCACGTACTATTCATATTAGTCACTTAGTGAGTAGAACCGCTTAGTCGTCGGCGCAATAGTAACCTTAACAAAAACTTAAGATTTTAGATTTTAACTATGTTTCAGGAATAGACGACGTCTCAACTCTATTTTGAAATGATCTTTGTGTTGTGGGAGTGAAGATCAGCAAACCATCACGTCTTCGTCAAAGAGGGAAGCAAAATGAATGGATGCACGGCCAAATTTAAGAAAAATCTTCTGCATTAAATTGAGCGATTTCGTCGGGAATTCTAAAAGGGAGTCGCGAAAAATGTATAATTCTGTACTCAACTTTATGTGTTCAGTTATCAACTAATGATTGCTTTTGTGGTTATATACTAACCTCGAAAAATTGTTATGAAATAAATATTTTCTTTACCATTCTCCGCACCAAGATAATCTTTCCTAGTTCAGGAGACCCGTTTATGAATATGAAACGCTAGCGATAAACTACGGGGATCTTTAAGCCCTAAACGTAATTTACTCGAACTTCCGATTTTCTGGACGAAGTCTCTCGATCATTGGCGCTCTTGTTATGATCAACAATCTTACAGTTCAATTCAATTTTCTTTTATTGATCGCACATATGTATTAAATTAGAATTCATTTATCACTATTGATTGTTGAGTTTACGAGTTTACTTGAACAGATTAAAATAAAAGAAACTTACTTGAAAGTTTACTGACGCCTTGAAAAATAACACATACATTGCTTGTCGACTATGAATAACATCATGATATCATAATATGAATTTTATATAATTGAGGAACAATAAAGTTATTTTGAATTTTGATATATCGATAATTGAATCGAATTGACCGGCAACCAGTCTAGCCATTATATATTGATGACGTAGTGCACATCCTCGAAAAAGATAATCACTTCAATTTATCAAAAATAAAATAGAAGTCATGAAACATGATTAACGCCAAAATTCATTATTTTGATTGTTATTTTGAAACGCCAATACTGATGACGTAATGCGCTTCGAATCACACAGTACCCCCTTATATAACGCATACTAGGTATCAATGTATATAAACATTTATTCTATCGATTTTGCGGTGTCAAAAACACGGGAATTAGATCATTGAAATGCGAGTGGTAAACAATATTGCTAATGAATATACTAAATTAGACATGACATGCTATGATGCAGAGTAGGTGATATTTCTAAAACTGGGAGAATAGTGTGTGCGCAATAGTGATACTGGCAGTGTGATTGCGCACGTCTTGTTTGTCCGGTACTAAATCGTGAAATTTCTGTCTGCTTTACTCGACGAAGTCTCAATGGTCTATGGAAATCTTGTTTGATGATTACATGTTCTACAAATGCAATTATCTTTTAAATAAACATACATGCACGCCTAAATAACCTTGACGTTGTCGATTTCATTTTTGTTTTACGATTCTAAGGCTCTCCAAGCAGTAGAGAATAACGAATATTCGATTTTTGATAAAGTAGGGAACAAGTGTGAAATTTTCCGATTTAAAAATGCACGCAAAAATGAACTGATTTCAACAACTGTGTCCTGGGGCGGGCGCAGGAAAACCCAGTTGGCCTATCCGTTGTTAGGCTAACCAGCTTGAGATAAGAGGCCGCACGAAAACAATGGTTAGCTAACAGCGATTTCCTGCGCCAATTTACGCCTAACCACAGTTTGCTAACAATGATTAGCATTAACAGGGTTTCCCTGCACCCGCCCCTGGGTGTGAAGCCGACATTGATTTAGAACTTGATGATTCGGTCGACTATTAGGGATTAACATTAGCAACGCTTGGGTGGATCGGAAGCTGGAAAATTCCTTGGCCTAACGAGGGATGTGTGTGTCCTACAGGGCCGTCGGAACAGGGGCGGCAGGGGCGGCCGAAGCCGCCCCACTTTTTTGCTTAACAAAATTGTTTTCAAAAGCACGCTGTACCGCGTAGCAGCTCGTCGTTCTCTGTACTCTGTGGTTGGCTCACGATTTCTCATGCTTCTGTGAATGAGACCGTGAAATGGCCCCAAAACGCATCTCCGGCGATTGAATTTTCAAAATTTTTCTAGGGGATGGCCCCAGCCCCCTTCAGACGGCTCTGTCCTATCATGAACCTCATCAGAACGAATTGCATTCCCGAAAGCGTGAGAAACGAACGACTAACAAACAACCGATACAGTGACTATCGGTTCCGTCTCTTGTATCATCCAGCAGATGGCGAGTGAGTGACACCGCAAAGCCGAGCAGACGCGCAATCCAGGATATGACGTCATTCGCAACGCGTTGACAACACGAACAGTAACAACATATACTCATCACAAGCAGCTTTAGCGCGGGATTCCAGATTATTATTAGGAATCGATAGCAATGAATCGATGTAGCGTGCGCGCTGTAAGCAGATTTGGCCTGGTCTCCTATATTACATTAGCTGCAACACACACTGTATCAGACAGACGCGTATTATCTAGAAGATGGACTTGTGAAATGACGGCAAATTGAGGTACGTTTATAATTGTTCGTCCGCATTATGTAGAACTATTGAAAGCCGTTCCATTTCGAATTTGGTTTTTTATATGTATACAAAATGAATGGTTCTTTTCATGGAGCAACAACCGCGTCCATATCTGAATCGCCTATTGGTCATCAATAGATGCCAAAGTATCGACGGATAAGTCGATCATACCAACACACAATCTGGCATATATACGGCTGCAAAGCAAAGCAGTGTCATTAATAATTCCATCATTTCACGCCATACGGTTTAACATCATTGATCGAAAATTCATCGTCGTCTATCGATATGTTGCTCTAGCACGTTAGATATGCATGATATATCTGGTGACATGAAATTGCAGATTTATTCAAGAACCGCATTAGACACGGGCATCGAACTACAAACAGTTCTTCTAGAAATGAAGTTCCATTAAACAGAAACACCATAATGGACACATTTTGGTATCATTCGAAAGCTTCGATCGTATCTTGGCTCCTTAAACCATGATACAAAGCCTTCGAATGTTACCAGATTTGTCCACATGATATGTGTTGAGTAGAAGTAGTATGTAGTGCCCGTCTGTGTTCATGGTGTATGGGATGTCTGAAGAACCCTCTAATCGCTTTCACCAGAGCGATTTTTGGTTTTCATAAGCCGTGATCACACGGATACAATTTGGCCAGGGCCAAATTTGGCCCGTGCCTTATTAGAGAGCGCGTTCACACGCAAACCATTCACTCGATACTAAACAATGCTCAAACAAAGCGGAGTTGATTATTTACGGTGCCATGCAGTTGCAATTCAAACGCAATCATTTGTCTGGTGCTAAAATCTGGCTCGGGCTTGGTCCGACGTTTTTGGTCGGGCCAGATTTGGCCTGGGCCAAACAGGCTCGGGCCCATTTGACACCCGTGTGAACAGTTGTTCCATGAAAAGTTGTGCCAAATTTGGCTCGGGCCAAAAATGCTCGTGTGATAGCGGCTATAGTTATTCGACTAGTGGTCGGAACTAATGACCGAATGGACTATAGCTCGGTCATAACGTAACGTAATGTTGGCCATCTTGGAACTGGGCCCGAAATACTGCGACCGCGCTCAATTCCGGACCATAGTTCTGACCAACCTACGAGCAATCAACTCAACTAGTGTTGAGATGATTACTCGTAGGACTAGATTTTCGGTCGGTTTCGTTTGACTATAGTCGACTAACTCCGACTAACCAAAGTTCGCCCGTGTATTGAGTACACAGGGAAAGTGATGATCTCTGTTTGTACCTAAGTCGTCTATTTAGAGCAGAGGTTAGCAACGAAAGCATCATTATTATACCATCGTCAAAAAACCCCCATGATGAACAAAATGAAATGTCGATCTGTCAACTCATTACGGTGGACGATGATCCGAATACACAAAATGAAATTTCATTGAGTGGCTCCTCAACACAGGACCCCTTCAATCATTTATTAATGCTTTGATTTTTTTCGGACATTGGCTGTGCACGCACGTATCAACGAATCGTGTACATCAAGTTCGTATTTCAATGCCGTGTTCGCTCGCATTAAGAGACTAATCTCCAGATTATAACGTTCTAATGTTCGGATTTCTTACACAACATATTGATTAGTGAACGTCTTTGCGTGTCACTGGTTGAAGAGATGATATACCACATTCTATATTCATAGTGACCATACGCAGTTTACTATTTTCAGAAAGACTCAATGTGATCGCTAGAAGAAGCCGGCCACTCGTTTAATTAAAAAGACGTGGAGATTTCCGCGACCGTCGAGAGATACGGAAACTACGGGAAGAGCTTATAGAAGAGCTCGCAATTTATTCAAAACCGCGTTGAAAGGATACAGCGATGGAATCTATAGCAAGCATCTGCATAATAGCTTCCCAACTGAACTATCTTCGGTTCAAAATGTACGTGGATGCAGCCCGATTAATGACAATCAAAATCGATATAAATCAAATATCTTATTAAGACGCCGCGGACTCTAACAGTTTGAGCATCGCCAGTGACGGCGAGTACACCATCGCCTTTCTCAGACATCGAGTACAACGCAACCCGATATAGATTGGAAATTGACGGGATCTAATCTGTCCTGAACATATCAGAGTATGGATGCGAATTTGACCCGCGGATATTTCCAGATCGGAAATGCCAACAAATCTGGCTCGACGTCGAACACGCGGAACAGTCTGCCGCCTTTGCCTCCGCGTGATCCTTGCGGGTGTATATACCTAGCGCTACTGCTTGCCGGAGCGGGATTTTTGTTGCCGTATAACAGCTTCATCACGGCGGTCGACTATTTCCAGGGCAAATACCCGGGAAGCACGATCGTTTTCGACATGAGCATCACGTACATCGTGGTGGCTTTCATTAGCGTATGCGTTAACAACGTTCTCGTCGAGACGTTTTCGCTGACGACGAGAATCACTTTCGGCTACGTCGTTTCGTTTCTGATGCTGACAGTGGTGACAATTTGTGAAATATGGCTGGAGGTATTCAGCCACAGCGTCGCCTACACTATTAATCTGATAGCCGTGGCGGTGGTCGCTCTCGGCTGTACTGGTAAGTCATCTCCCTCAAAGACGACAATTTTGGAATTAGTTCCTCAATAGTAAGTCACGGTACCCTGTACGTATTTGCCTTGCCTGGCCGACCTAAAGTAGAATCACTCATGTTTCAAGCAGATAATCTAATCACGATCGGAAAACTTGTAGATAATGTGAATTTATATAATCATATGAAAAACGAAGGCGTATACGAAAAGCCTTAAGCTTTGTACATGATTAAAAACGAGCAATTTCATGAGCTATTGAATAAAACCATGAAAATTGAGATCGGCAAAGTTGTCTTAAAATTACCTCTCTCGAGTACGGCAAATTGATGTTGCCGAGGTGTCGATTCGATGGGTGCGCTCAACGTCAAAGAGCTCTCGGCAACGAATTACGAGACCCACTCTCGCGAGATCCTGTGAGGTATAGTGACGACGTTTTAGCGCGCAAAATAGATTTATGCTGCAGATAAGTCGCTAATTTCCGATTTCACGGCGGTATACCGACAGTCTACAGATAGAAATTCGCCGACTTAATCACCATATAAGAATACTAATTATTCTTGACGCGTTTCGGCTTTCGGGGTAGTGAGAAAGTGAAAATATCCCGCGATGATACTGTGTTTTCTAACGTTGGAAAATGAAAATATATAACCCAACCATCAGATGATTCTGTTACCTGTATTCATAAGATCAGAAATGCATAATCTTAGGTTTAATTTACTTCATGGCCATTGCTCGGCACATAGTTAAAGTCTCACCCACTCTACATGGCTCGGGGTTTATGAGAACTCACTTTACCTTCTAGGTTTATTGCTCCATAATAAGTAAATATATTACGAGCAGCACAGATATAACAGTATATTCAATTACAACTTCAGTGACCAGATGGCTTTAAACACAGAACACCCGCCTAGCCGTAGCCGTAGACGAATTCCAAAAACCGTTGACAAATTGAAGGCATATAAGCAATAACCATACTGGGACACCGTGTCCCTCAGCATGGCACAAGCTGCCTTCTTGTGCGTATTCAGTACGTGGAACTAATGGATATCGGTCTGGTGGGAGTTCTCTTTTGCCAGTGTAGACTCGGAAAAATATTCATATCGTTAAGAAACATAATACGGTTAACTGAGATAAGAAACAAAGATATTCCCTTCGCGTTGAGCGTCGCGGCTTTCAAAATGCAATGCGCTCTCTTGGTCTCCTCGTCGAGAAAACAAACGCAAAATCGTCGCATAAGTTAATTCCGGTTCATTTTTCGTTGCAGTTCAGCAGTCCAGTTTCTATGGTTACACCAGTATGCTACCCAGACGATACACTCAAGCAGTGATGACAGGCGAGAGTAAGTTTGTCAATTTTCATATACGCGTATCTCGAGGAAGAAAATGGATACTATATTCGAATGTACTTGAATACGGGAGAAAACCACGTGTGTTCTTGAAACTTGATGGATGTGCGTCCATATACCTGAGTGGCATTTCATTCAAAACTTAAGTCATTATCCGACGATATATCTCTTCGTTCCGCGACGTAAGCCTCGTCGTTAGTTGCAATTTTTGGTTCCCGTAGTCCAATGAAGTTGGAAAGCCACTGCCTGTTGGTGGTAGAAATTACTGTCATAACGTAGTGTTCATAAACATGCCCATCCTGACCCGATAGAACTATTTGATCCGCTGTCTACCTCAGAAAGCGCAGGGCGTACCCAGGAGTTTCACAGGGTTCACTGAATCGCCCTAAATATTTAAGAGGTCCTTTCTTCGGATAATTGGATACCGGCAACACCAAAACACTACAAAACGCCACAAAATACTAGGTTATTTGTCGCGACAAATCAATTAATTTTCAATGAAATTTGAACTAGCTTTTTCAGCTTCCAAATGCGAAAATTATCAAACGAGTCATCGAATATACTCGACTCGAATCTGATCGAAATTTAAAAGAAATTGAAGCGCGGTAACCCGTTTCCGCTAGCGATCCTTGCGGATTATCGCCGATTACTCGCTTCCCTCGGTGGCCTTGTCGGTGTCCAATCGTCTTAACGCACAAAAGGATGGCTCCAGTATTACTTTACGATAGCAAGAGCGCCATAATAGTTTGTCTTGTAACCTGAAACTGTTAATAGTATTTTCTCTTGATAGTTTATCTTGCTTTACGTCAATCAGATCTTTATTTTCCAAGACTAACCCTGTATAATTCTTTATGATTTCTACAGGCGCGGCTGGATTGTTAGTGTCGGTGAATCGAATCGTCACGAAATTGTTGCTTCGCGACGAGAAAATCAACACGATAATCTTCTTCATGCTGTCCATATTAATCGTCTGGATGTGTTTCATCGTATTCCACGTCACCAGACGCACGCAATTCGTCCGCTTTTACGTCAGCGTCTGCGAAAGCGCCGGCGTAGCAGACGACCAGCGCGGAATGACCACTTCCGGTGCAAATCCGGAGGAAGTAAGCTTAGTAAGATATTCTAGTGTGTTCTCAGCACGACAAACTTAATTTTTCGTTTAATTTTTTCTTTACGGTGTACTCGAGTTATCATTGGTGAATTGGTTTCATTTCTAATCATCCCAATAGAACGGCCGTTTCGTTTTTCCACGTGTTTGGAAATTCGAAAAAGAACTTCTTAGAATTTTCTCGTCGGTGGCAAAACATACTAAATCAAAATGCCAATAGATTGTTTCGATGTGCATTCCTCTTTTGTTGTGATCGCGGTAAAAATAAATACAATACCTCCATGATCTAGGACCCGGTTCCATAGTCCTGAGTTAAGATTTGACTCGGAGTTAGTTACGTTAACTCATTGTACATGAACTAATTTTCACTCAGAGTTAACTCAACACTGTGGAAATGGATCCAGTTCCGCTGTGTTGTTGGTCGAGATTTGACCTTAGGGTTTAAACATCGCGGAAATGAACTAAGTCGTAACTCTATAGAGTCGAACTTACCCGACGTCTGGAACTGGATCCAGGATGTTCCGTTTCGCGCACGCTTCTTGTTGTGAGTAGAATTTATTTTCAATATAATCATGAAATAGACTGTCGGATGTATATTCGATGATTCGATGTCAGTTGATATCGTCGATTTAATTCATTCAACCCAGGCAGAGTTGTCGCATTTTTTCATCATAGCTTATAATCGGTGATCTACTAATGCTGTAATTTTCAAGGAGCTGCTTGTGGCTACTGAAGTACTTAAGCTTTCAATCCGCCAAAATACAGAAACTTAAGCTTAATTTTGTTGTAATCTTCTATTTCTGTTAGGGATTACAGATATTTTTAAAAGGGTCGCAGATTCTTAGGGGGTTGGAAAGGGGTGGCCGTCCCACTAATACCTGTGTTGGAGAACACTATAATTTATGCCATACCTTGTACAGGTTGATATAATCGACACGGCTACGCAAAAGGACGGCTATGGAGTACTGGAAATCACATCGCCCGGTTCAACGCCGACCCAGGACACCAAATTCAATAACATCCCGCAATGCCAGATACAATCGACGTCACCGTCGGTTAGCTGTATCCAGCCGAATACGAATACCGAAGTTACGTTCGACAACGAAGTTAGAGTCCAATGTCAAGGAAAATCCTACAAGAAACACATTTCTCTCTGGGATTCTATCAAACGTACGTTGTTAAGACCTCGACTCTACACGAGGTTAATTTGTAGACAAATTCACCGTGCTTTTCTTATGTATTATCTTTAGATTTAATTTCGAGATTTGATTTTGAATTTCATCCGCAAATTTCGACTCAAATTGCAGGCGTACGTGTCCGTAGTAATTGCATTTACACCGTAAAAACCAGTCCAATAATGTTTATCAACATTGATACCTAGTATGCGTTACATAAGGGTTTCTGTGTGAGTCGATGTGCACTACGTCATCAATATCGGCATTTCAAAATTACAATTACATTTGTGAATTTTGGCATTGATTTTGTAATCAAATATATTTCATAACTCTTAAATTATTTTTGATAATTATTTTGGATAGGATGTGCACTACGTCACCAATATATCGGGATTAGACTGGTTGCCGGTGAATTCAATTCTATTCATCGATATATTCAAATCCAAGAATAACTTCGTTGATCTTTTTTATTGTCGACAATAGTTAGTATTACTGTATATGTATTATTTTTCAATGCGTCGATAAACTTTTAAGCTAGTTTTCTTGTTCTACTTGCAGACGGTGTTCTAATGCGACACTACGTATCACGAAACATCTGGCCGTACATGGTATCAATTGCTGCTGCGTATCTGGTGACGCTGAGCCTTTTCCCGGGCATAGAATCTGAGATAATCAGTTGTCGCTTGGGTAGTTGGATGCCCGTAATTCTGATGGCCGCATTCAACTTGGCTGACTTTATAGGAAAGGTAGATGACCTTGGATTATTAGGGTATTAATACATGGGCGAATCTAGGGGGGGTGCGCACCGAAAATAGGGCATATCTTATAATTGAAATGGCACCACGAAAGAAACCTCATAGGAAAACATTACCATAAACTCATTTTTGGGAAAACAATGAAGAGGCTTATGAATTTAAACTTTTAGGCATCATTTTGATATTTTTCATTCACTCATAAAACGTAATGGTAACTTAACACTTTTAGGTGGTGGGGTGCGCACCCCCGCACCCTCCCATTGGATCCGCCGCTTGTATATACTTTCAATTTTATATTTTTCAATCATTCCTATATATTCATCCTTATTTCAGATAATCGCCGCTGTGCCGTATGACTGGCCACCCGGACGACTTCTTCTGTTTTCCGTATTGAGAATACTCATCGTGCCGTTAATGATGCTGTGCGCCGCTCCTAGGAAAACTCCGCTCCTACAACACGAAGCCTGGCCGATACTCTTCTCTGCCGTTCTCGGCCTGAGCAACGGGTACTTCGGCAGCGTACCGATGATCATAGCGCCCTCTAGAGTACCAGACGACCAAAAGGAACTAACGGGCAAGTACATTTATCGGATACTCCAGGATCTAGATCTACAGTTCTGTTTGAGTTAAATTTGACTCTAGGGTTGAAACTTCGAATGTGAATTAATTCTAACTTTTAGAATATGAATTAATGTTAACTCTGAGAATATGAATTAATTCTAACTCAGAGTCAACTCTAACTCACAACTGTGGAACCGGTTCCAGGTGACAATCCCTATCCAGGATATGAGGCTTCGGATACTCCCTGTTGTGAGATGACTTACTATTTTCCTATGATGAGGAATCAGTGATTGATTTCACCGCAAACTACTCCCATTTACAATTTGTGGCTTAATAAAGTGGAACCTCGTCATACGATGAACTTCAGGCCTGACACTTGTAAATATGTTCGTTACAACCGATAGTTCGTTATATCCAGGATGATATAAAAATCTTCCTATTTTGGACGAAATCTAGGTCCGTAATAGCCACCGATAAATCGTTTTATCCGAGGTCGTTATAACGAGGTTCCACTGATCATATTCCATTAGTCCGATCTAAAATGAAAAGGCCAACTTGGAATCGGACTTTTGCCGCTGAAAGCGCTAACGCTTGGTCCGTTCTGAATTAGAACGGATTAAATTTACGCCGTTCTAATTATTAACGCTTGCACGCGGCTTAGATAAATTGTTTGTTTATTGTGCAGTTTGGATTTCGTTACAAAATGTGATAATAAGTTGATCCAACCGGCAAAGTTTGGCCTTTAAGAGCATTCTGTTTATAGTCATTTAAATGTAATGATATGAGAACCTAAGATCCTTAATCTTGAAGATGAGAGCGGCCGCGCAGCGAGTCCTGTCTGGAGGGATGTTATCATGATCTTTCCTACGCCCGTCTACTGTTTTCGACACCGCTCTCTGTAAATCGTTTCAGGTAATATAATGACCTTATCGTACAGCGTTGGGTTGACGGCTGGCAGTGGTATAGCTTACTTGCTGGACCTAATAATCGGACCGCATCCTCTGCACTACTGTGATTATACCCACCTAACCCTGGCGCGTTGGAACTCGACAACGCCCCCTAACGGTGGAAATATCGTATTCGGAAAACCTATTACGTAAAGCTATATGAATGGGTCGAATTTTAGGGGTAAATTTGTCGCATCTTGCATGCTCTGTCTCGGCTTTAACTGGACGCAATGAAAGAATTGAAATATAGCTATGATGTAGAATAACATGTGTTAGCTAATTCCGTGGTACTCTGTGTGAATTTTTCTAAATTCAGAAAGAAACGTTTGATTATTGTTGGATTGTATAGTTATACATGTATTATGAAATAAATGAAGTATATGTGTAACAGAATTAGTTATTTATGTTCTACAGTCGGTTCTACACTACACAAAATACAAGCATCCTCGCAACAGTTGTTACTTTATTCATTAGAAGATGGCAAATGAACTAATGTAAATTTCAACTCAAAAGTCTTACTGCTGGTCCTGGTCTTTAATCCCGGAGCACGGCTCTCGGAAGCTGCAGATAGAAACCGGATATCTGATGCTTACTCTAGGCGCAATAATTCGTGCGTAGCATGCCAGGAGCATGGCGAAGCCGTCTGTCACTGAACTTATGCTAAATCTCCTTATACTTATCCCCTAAGAGCTAGGCCCGGGATCCATTCATCCAGCTATGTAGGACGAATATTATTTTGAAGCACGGTCGATGAGATCGTCGGGTTAATCGAGTAGTGTATACAGTGGAACCTCGTTATAACGAACTCAGATACAACGATTCATCGGATATGATGGTGCGGTGTGGCCGAGCCGTTTAGAGCGTTCGACTCTGGGAAGCCAGGTCGTTGGTTCGAACCCCGTACATTGCCGTAGTGTCCTCGGGCAAGACACTTATCCTCATTGCCTCTCTCCACCCAGGAGTAAAGCGCCCTGAGCAGCCTGGCTGGATTTAGCGCTATATAAGACACATATTATTATGACAAATACAATGTATAGAATATAGAATTTCGTCCAAAGTGAGAACATTTTATTAATTTCATATTGGATATTGGATTTGATCCAAAGAGGCAAAACCTCTCGGCTATAACGAGCATGTTTTCTGGCCCCGTAAAGTTCGTTAGAAATACTAGGGGTCCAGGGACACCATGCCCACTTGGGAACTGGTTTCAAATGCTAAACAATCTAACAATTTCAATATTCAACGCCCCCTGGTGATCATATAAAAAAACCAATGACCTTGAACATGTCATGAACTACAACTTTGCAATCGTTCATGGTAACAAAATATGCCTAGGTACCAATATAATATAATAAGGAAATACTAGGTTATTCTACTATTCAATGCCCCTGGTGACCATATAGATAACTTATTTCCTTAAAACTCACCACAATCATAGACGATGTCACGAGCTACAACTTTGCAATTGATTGTGGTAACAAAATATGTATTGGTACAAATATAATATAGAAATACTAAGATATTGTATTATTCAACACCCCCTGGTGGCCATATACAAAAACCAATGAACTTGAAACTCACCACAATCATAGAACACGTATAAGCTACAACTTTCTAATTCATTGTTGTAAGAAAATATGCTTAAGATATCGATATAATGTAGAAAAACTTTTTCCCACCTACGAATGAGTACTGATGACACCAAGATGGCCGCCAATGGCGTCATAATTGGCTGATCAAAAATACCTATCTCAGGTATAAAACATCCCTTACCAAAGAATACCAATCAGCAATTGCAATGAGAAATGGCAAACAAGTAGGAAGCTACAGGACTCAGAATTCGGGCCAAAATTGACATTTTTGGGCACTTAAAAGGTCCTAGGACGACCATCTTAAGTCCGATCGACCCGATTTTGTTATGCTGATGGGCCCTGGGAGGGTTCAAATATATACGATAGATCAAGGTAATTGATCAAGGCGTCTTCAAAATTTCCCTCAAAAAGTTCAAAAACGTGTAAAAAGTGCTGATTTTGGCGAACAGCAATGGCTGCCAGTCGGCCATCTTGATTCTGACAGAGCAAGTTTTTGGGCTGAAGATGTGTCTAGGGTAGATACATGTATAAACCAAATATCAAGACATTACCTTGAAGCGTCTTCAAAACTTCCCAAAATAACTGGATTCCGTCTACGGACGGACGACGGACGAAAAGTGAACGCAATAGTCCGATGGGACTAAAGTCCCAAGTGGGCTAAAAAGGGGTCGTTGTTTCCGATGAATTTTAACTGTAAATGAGAAGGATTTAGCCCGCAGATTTTTTATCGTACGTAGCAAGCGATGGTTCGTTCGTTCCGAGATTCCACTGTAGTCGTTTCTTCAAACCTGACGATGGTCTCTTTCGATTTCAATTTTAAGAACGAATTTCGTTCGTGTACTCTGTAGTGGGTTTTAATCTCAGGGTTTAATCTCATCGTCGATTTCTCGGGGCGAAATCTATCCTCGTCTGGAGTGTAGCTACCACTACTGCAGCCAAGGGCGCGTCGCCTGAATTACTCAAATTAATACTTTTTCGACCAATCGATTCCCGCGCACAAAAAAAGCAACGAACGACAATAAAACTTATTTGTAAAACTAATGGGTTTATTTGGACCCGTTGTTTTTTACAAAGCGACAGAAATAGAGGCGTGGTCATATTCTACGCAGATTGATAGAGGGAAAAAACTCGATGAAGAAAATGTCGACGAACAAAGATATTGAATGAAAATACATGTCCGAACAAATGTGATTCGAATTACGCCGTAACGATTACCGGACACATCGATCACTCGCTTATTCTATTCTGCAAGTCACTCATCCCGTGAGACAGTTCCACAATGAAAGGTTCGTATTTTATTCTAAGGTAAGGTCAGATTATTTGAACTGAACTAAGATTTAAGGAAGTGCCAAAAGCATACGTAGGTGGGCTTAAACTGGTCTTAAATCTGTGCCGTCAGATCATTTGAACTGAACTAAGATTTAAGGAAGTGCCAAAAGCATACGTAGGTGGGCTTAAACTGGTCTTAAATCTGTGCCATGACTCGTTGGTTCTATATACATATATACATAGCCAATCTAACAACGTAATACCAATCTACGACCACGGTCACGACTGCGCTATTGGAATCCAGGGCCCGGTTACACAGTCGTAAATTAAACCTAAGACCAGCCTTAAGCCGTTAAGGTCTTAGATCTAAACAATAACTGCGCAACCGGTTCCGATGAGTTTTATGATCGGCTTAACAAGATGAGATATATTGAAATTATGCTGAGTGAGTGACTTTGCAGAATACAGGCTCAATCGATCGGAACGTTTTGATTAAAAAAAAAACAGCAGAAGTTTGTACGCGTGTACTTAAATATACACCTGTAGTTGTACAATGCCTAATTGATATTTATGGTTCCTCGAATCCTCCGAGCCCGTCATCAGAAGGAGGCGCCTCGCCGGTTTTCTCGTCGGTGTCATCATCGTCTTTCATGCGTTCTTGTTCCCGACGACGGAAGTCGCACGAATCGCACGATTTAGCGCACTGGAACTGCATGAACGGTTTCGAGTACGGCTGACTGCAGTGACCGGCGTGGGCCCAGAGCTCGCAGTCGCGGTCGTTGTAATCGTTCGGGCAGTCCCCTTTTTCACGAGCTGAAAAATTCAAAAATTATCAAAGATATCATTATTATTCTATATTTTGAATGAACAAAAAGACAAATAGGCCTAAACATGTTTTTAAATTATTTCATTCTTTTTTCAATACCCTCAGCCCACTGAGCGCTACGCAGGGGGCATTGTTAGCGGGTTCGATGTTTACAAGAACCTTCGACTTCGAACCCGTGAACTGATGAAACCAGTCGTAGTTAAATCGTACATTGTACTAAGCTAAGAATAAGCAAAGTAAATGCAGATTTTGCAGCAGGTTTCCATTTGAATACATGTTGAAACGTCGAGGTGGAAAACGGCAACCGGTTTCACAGAACGCCCTTAAGTTTCGTTAGTCATAATAATACAGAAGTAATGCCTCCAGGGGCGGACCTATAGGGTGTCTGATTCAGGGGTAGGTGCACCCCAAAATAGGGCACAAGGTATAATTCAAAGGGCACCTCGAAAGAAAGTTCTCTACTTTCAATCTCAGTTTCAATTTCAGTCACTTTCGTCTCTTACTAGCTAGACGTTTGCAGTGTGATTTAAAGATATGCATTTATAGAGGGACACGCGATGTTTTGCGATATAAAATGAAATCGGATTATGTACGAGTGTCACATTTAAATACTCACAGTCACATGAATCGCAAGAACTGGCGCAGTGAACTTTCATCCAGGTGTTGTATGTACAGTGTCCACCGATTGCCCATTCATCGCACTCCTCGTCACGGGGGTGGCGGTTGTCACACGGTCCTGTAAGAAACGTACGTGAAATGAAATTAGGAAATACATGGCTATCTATATATGTACTGGCGGAGCGCTAAGCGATTTGAACAGGGGCGGGAGAAGGCCGAGGTCCAGAAGAAAATTAGGGCATTTCTCGAATAAAGCGGCCAAGTGTCAAGGACAAGTGGGGTCCCTCCAACTAGGGTAAGCTATCTTAGAAGAAATCCACCCGCAAAGAGATGACGAGTATCAAGTAGTAAGTCAGGATCCGGACCCCTTTGATCAGCCCCGCTAAAAAAACACTGATTTACCGGTAGGTGGCGTCATGATCTATCTTTCGTCGTGTCAAAATAACTTCAATTTCACATTCGTAAGACCCAACAAAAATAGATTAGATCGAATTTTTTACTCGGTGATTGGTATTGTTTTGATTCAATTTTTATTGGCTTAATGTATAGATGAAACACGATTGCCACTCGATGAATCGAAAACTACTGCGGTTAATGTTTTAAGTTCCCTACAAGAACGTACCTCTGACAAGTTTTGGTTTGCTCGGTTTCTCCGTTCCACCCTCAGCGTCTCCGAAGTCGGGAAAATCGTCGTCTTGGGCCAGAATTGGAGCCAGGAATACTACAGATATTTCAAAAACATATACAAATATATTTTAACCCGGCATTTTTATATAAAGCGATCTTTAAAATGCATTTCATTGAAAGCTATACTTACGGCCCAAACTGCATATCAGAAGCATCCACGAAGGCTTCATATTCATATATGACCCTAGAATTTTTAGAAAGAATGCATACAGATTTTAGGCATTCTTTTTTATTACTTTGTCAAGATTCTATGGAATAGCAAAATCAAATAATATTTTGCGAATGAATACATAGTGAACTAGACAATTCACTTTGACCAGCCTTTCGAACTCCATAAAGCGCTTAGACGGTCGTAAAATCGTTCACGGATGTTTGGATTTGAAGGAAAATGTTCCTTCGAGTTTTACACTGGTGTCCGTCATTTCAACGACGAATATAAATCATCAGACCGATCCAAGAACAACATGTACGAATTTATGTTTTTTTCTGTCTATAAATACATCAAAAACGGTCACATACCTTGCGATTATTCGTCAGAGCAGTTTTTACAAGATGAATCTAAGGCTTTGTTCTCGTATCCAACTCGTCCCGCAGTAGTGACCCGGAGTTAATGCCAACACGGCAGCCGCATCAGTCGATGAGGAAAAAAACCTACAAAAACCTCATCCACGTCGACAACAGAAGAGGAGAAAACAGGGGCATCGCAGCGACTAGATCTCTTCGATCGACTCAAGACAACACAAACAGACTTGTTGTCCATCGGATCCTAAACTCGTTTGTGGCTCTAGGGCTTTATATCTTATGCACTTCCCTAGTTATCAAAGGAATCAGTTCATTGTTTTAAATCCGAACTTAAAACCTGTCCTTTTTTCAAACTATCTTGCTGATGTGTCTTTTGTTTTCTGATGTGCAGATATTATTTCTCTACTTATAAACTTAAAACTTATATACTTTATAAATTGGTATATATGAGCAAATAAAACTATCATTGTTTGTAATTATAATTATGATTATCAGTATTGATAAGTGTCGTAAAACGTTGGTTTATGTCTCAAAAACGGAAAAAGGCATTTTGTCGACTTGAATTCCATTTCATTTCGTGGATCTGGTAGTTTTGAAAACCTTGCCGAACTTCAAACTTGCTTTGAAACACGTTTTTGAAGCGATTTACACGGCTTAACAGTGTCGCGAAGTTTCCATCGGGAGCCGCTTATATCGTGTCGGGAGAATGAGAATACAGCTGGTTTCCATCGAAAACTTTTTTTTCTCTGACCCAAACAGTTCCGACATACGTTCGTATTCGTAATCTGGGTTACGAGAAAAAAGACGAAGAGCTCGGTCGAATGAGAAAATAAGGAAGTATATACAACCCCATACATCGATGTGCTACAGTTTACGTACATAGTTTTATTTCAAAATGTAGATAAAAGTAGACATGCAAAATGCTATATGAAAAATCTAGAATGAAGCTCTGTATTTGTGGAAATGGTTATGATATAGGAATTAGAGGACTTCATTTATGGTTCGTCAAATCGACCTATTTCGTCGTCGTCCGGGTTGACCTTTTCACCGGTTTTCTCGTCCTTGCGCTGATCCTCGACAACAGCTCGCAGACGCTCTTGGTGCCGTCGCCGGAATTCGCACGAGTTGCACGAGCGAGCGCACTGGAACTGCATGAACGGTTTAGAGTACGGGTGGTTGCAGTGGCCGGCGTGGGCCCAGATCTCACAGTCATGTTCGTTGTAGTCATTCGGGCACGAACCCCTACGGGGAACTGAAAGGTTTCGAAAAAAGTGCACAAATACGTTGGGATTTAGGGTGCTTATTGACTACAGGGGCTCGTGATATCCGGAGAACTATTATTTTCAGACTGAGGCTAATGAAATCGAAACGAAAAAAAAATTGTTTAATCTTTTCATTTATGTAATTATATCTTCTGGATTTGGCTCCAAAGTTAAGATGTTTACTCCGCAGTCCAAATGAGTTCATTTTCAATCATTTTGGGCCTAGGAAACTATGGTTTTCTGTAGGTTGTACATTAAAGTACATCGGCAAAATACCATAGACACATAATGAAAAAGCTTTATCTATTTATTCCTGAGCCCCGCAAAAAACAGTCGTTTCAACCCACTTAACGATAAGTGACTGCGATGAAAAACGTGAACTTTACCGTGGCAAGTATTACAAGAACTGGCGCAGTAAACCGTCATCCAAAGATTGTGTCGACAATGGTCGTTTACAGCCCACATGTCACATTCTATGTCGCGTATGTGACGGTTGTTACATGGTCCTGAAAATTGCGAAATATATCACAGTCAAATAAGTCGAGAATATGCACAATATCGTGTAAGATGAATATACGAGATAACACAATAGTTAGGCCAAGGATGTAAAAGTTGTGAGACTAAAATAGTATTTGAGCATGACTACTAGAATATAGTCGATAGGTCGAATACCAGCTCAAGGAAACATTTTCGTACTAGTCTTTATGTTTTCGTCTTTATATCGTGGGATTCTCGTATAATATTTTGAGCAACGGTCCGACTGTTAGCCATCATTAGGTATACCGATGGCTAATTACCAAACGCCTGATGATGGCTGTAGTCTTTGGCCGAAACGTTGCTCAGAATATATACTCTCTTACTCAAGAATTTTACATCATTTCTTTGCTTGGCTGAATTGTTGTGGGATTTCTCTCGTGTTAGTCAAATTACTATAATGATTGGTGAATTCAATCTCACTCATTGGGTTAAGCCCCTCGAAAGTTTGTAATCAATAGCATAATTGATTTTTACTATCAACATATAAACTGCCCGCATAATCGTATAAGAAATTGAAGGCAGTCGCATGATATAACGATTTGCTTCTGCATAGAAATGTGCAATTTCACAGGTTTTGGGTGAAAGGATAAACAACAGATCTTACAAATAAATACCTTAAGATCTAAACCTAAATAACAGAATATCTGTAACCACGACAGGTCAATTTCTATGGAATATTTTCTGGAATACACGTATTCTTTTTTTAGAGTGCGAAAGTCTTACACTCTTTGAACGCACGGCACTCGAAACGAAGCATTCCGAAACCCTTGACCGCGCTCGATCTTACAAGCTGCGTCTAATACGTAATACGTACCTCGAGTAATCGAAGGTCGTGTAGGTTTTTCCGTGGCGGCTTCAGCCTCGCCGAAATCAGGAAAATCATCGTCGTCTTCAAACTGGGTTAGAGCTGGCACCAGTAATACTGCAAACAAGTTTTCAATTTCGATACAGTAGAACTCGCTTAATTCGGACCACCTGGGACTGGGACATTTTGTCCAAATTAGACAAAAAAATTAGACGAATTATATGCTCTCATTCGAATAGAAATAACCTAGAGAGGACTGGAATTTTAGTCCGAAATATGTGAAAATCGGATGAATAACCGATCCAAATAAAGCTAGTTGTATTCATCAACAATTACTACAAGGAGAAGATGCCATTTCTCGATTAAATCGATTTGAAATATCAGTTAGATATTAGAAATAGAATTGAATTCAAATTATCATAAGACAAATGCAAATTATTCTGTAACCGCGCTAGTATATTAGTTTTAGGGTTTACTCATAATTTTGTTATGTCACATCAAGTTGTGTAATTCTTCTGACACAATTAACAATAAACTACAAGTTACGTAAAACTTCGACTCAATAAACAATTAACATTTAAACAGCTTTCGACAAAATTCCGACAATTGCTTGAAATCAAAACACATAATTACCGGCCAAACTACAGAAAATGAGCATCAACTTCATTTTACGCTGAAATAGCAAGATTAAAAGATCATAAAAAATCGTTCAATAACATACAGATATTCATCAAAAAGTCCGAACGAAGGAAGATTTGTTGTCATACCTGGTTTGGGTGAGTCAGTAGCTAGGATTTTTACGCAAAGTTCGCGAAACGATCCGTTGAGACAAATGACATCAGAAATGCCTGGTAAATCTTCAAAACGCGGATAAATCCAGTTCACGGGGTCGAAACACCGCGGGAAACAAAGACGAAGGAGGCACATTTTTGTGATCGATGATGCAAAGATACAGGGCGGGCTATTGTTCCAAGAAACAAGGCAAAGTTTTTTCGGTTTTTGTGTCATGCAGATTAGCGTGTTTTATTTCAAAATTTCGAACGTTCGTCGTTATCGGGTCAATCATGCAGTCTTTATTTCCTGCCTCGTTAGCACATTAGGTTTTTGGTAATTTTCCATTTAGTCTTAGCAGGGCGAGTCCAGCTTACCGCTCCTAACACTTGAGCGGTACTCGCGATTTTAGAGGTGTCCTATTTTCAAGTTCTGGTAGAAGTAGGCTAAAATGGTCAATTTGAATGATCGAAAATGGGTAAACTTCTTATTTCTACTGAATAATTTTTCTTTGTCAAAATGTCATATCTTGTGGACACAGAAAAGGAGCCCCAAATTGGTACTCAGATTGCATCTCAAAGCCCTTAGAATTCAAAATGTTCTATAACATAGGAGCCCTTCCACAGCTGAGCAGTACTCAAAACCTTTAGGCTAGATCCGCCCCTGCTTAGTGAACAAGAGTGCGGGAAGATGGATAGATCAGTTCAATACTTCCTAGTTCGTTACGTGTGAATGGGCCAAACAATAAAGTAGAGCTCGACCCAGGGTCCGATTCCGCGTGTGTGAGTTATGAGTGGATACTGACTTAAAATCAGTTATTTCAAAGGATTCAGGACTCAACTCAACAGTCGAAACATCGAAAATGAATTCTAACCGTAGTCAGTGGTGGATCCAGTGGTGTCCGCGGGGTCCGGAAACCTCCCCTTAAAATACCATCTTCAAATATTCCGGACTGAATAATTTTTGGAAGAAAGATCGAAAATACTAAAGAAAATACCAACATTTTGTTGTAGCAATATGCTATTTTATCAATTCTAAAAGATCTTAAAAATCACCTGTAATTTCCTTAAGTAATTTAGTTCGCGAAAAAGAACACCCGGTAAATCAAAAAAAAATTGTGTATGTTAACAACGAAATTGCCACGAAGCTCAGAACAGGCCCTTAATCTTTTAAGTGGGTGACCCTTTTTAGCCATTGACCCTGGATCCGCCACTGGGCCGGTTGCATAGACCAGTCTTAAGATTTAAGACCACAATTTTGGACATAAGTCACGACTGTGCAACAGGCTCCTGGTTCTTTACTCAATTCCGCAAGGAACTGCATGGGTCAGTGGCTTTAAAATGGAAGATAAAGTGAAATCTCAGTCGATGCGAGGAAATAAACCGCTGAATTGTATTATTGATGTATCATAATTTGAACATTTCTGTATGATTTCGATAACGTCTGGGAGTTTGATAGATTTCGATATTGTTAGAGGCGGATTCGTTGAAACGGAAGACTAAACTCTGCCCTCATACGTTTTTTACTTATCCCCGGGATGGTATCGCATTCATATCCAGTGATTTACAAGACCGACTAATTACCAGGCACTTGCTAAAAGCATCGATTATTTTTTTCGTGCGTAATTGACAATTCGATACAAAATCGTAGCCTTCCCGGACCAGACCTATATCGAATTAATTATCGTACGAATTATAATGATATATAAAAATATACAATATTCATATAATGTTATAGCGATAATATCTATCTTGGTATAAGTTGAATTTCATTTACGTTACTATTGAATATATTGAAATTCATCAACAACCAATATCTATAATGATCTTTTGTCGGCGGTCTATTTCGAACTCGCCTAATCTCTATCATCAGTAAGCTCTCCAAGTATATTTATTACTACGTGTTAGGTGCTCGTTCGCCATCTATCGGAAATTCATGGCGAAAACGCGTCGTTTATGGCTCGTCGAAATCGTCGATTTTCTCGTCGCCGTCAGGGGGCGGTTTATCCCCGTTTTCCGCGTGGTGCTCTTTCTTTTCTTCCTTATCCCCTCCTTTGTCTTCTTCCTTTGCTTCCTCCTCTTCTTCTGTCGGGTTCAACCGCTCCTGTTCTTTGGCGCGATGTTCGCACGAGTTGCAGGACTTGGCGCACTGGAATTTCATGAAGCTAGCCGCGTACGGCTCGCTGCAATGACCGGCATGCGCCCAAATCTCGCAGTCAATGTCGTTGTAGTCGTTCGGACACGACCCTTTCTCATTCGCTGAAACAGAAAAACTTAAGATAAATACTGTGGTAATGTTTGATAAATAGGTTTACCTTAATTTTGCAAATTTCTACAATGTTTTAAAATTGGAAACTACAGCCTTACTGGAGGTATTCGCGAATTTTAAGGTATATATCTACAGTAAACTCCGTCCAAGTCGGATCCGATCAACTCGGATAACCGTTCAACTCGGATGTTTTTTTGAATGTTTTTGTGACACTATATATCATGAAATACATAACATCCAACTCGGGCATCACTTAAGCGAAGTCTACTGCGTAAGCCGTAATGACTGTTTTTGCTCTGAAATCTAAACGCCGTGTTACTTTGATAATATCATTGATAATGCTTGTTCAAAGATAATATGTTCGTTGACATGGACCCCTACATCCTCTTGGTACTGGTCAACTCAGTAAACTTTCACATAAGCATTTACGGCGAAGTTTACGTTTAGTTGGTTTAGATCGTGTTCTTTTCTTTCGAGAACTTACAGTGACACGTGTTGCAGGAACTTGCGCAATGTACCTTCATCCAGACATTGTGGTCGCAATGACCGCCGTACGCCCATTCGTCACAATGTTCCATCGTATGGTATCGATTGTCGCAAGGACCTTAGATGGAAAAAGAATGATAATGATAATAGTAATAAGGAAAATAATATTAAACGATTGTAAAGCGCCTATTTCTCTGCGCCAAAGTTCACTGGCACTGTGTCTGGTCAAGCAAATCGCTGATAAGCCTGCAGGAAATGCTTTAGTATGCTTTAGCGAATGCTTAAGTAATCGTTTGAAAATGTTAAGATCAGAGGCACAGCGAAAATTTTGGATAGCACCGTTCCAAATGGATGCAGAAATGGGATTGATAAGATCGACCAGCAAAAGCCTCGAGTCGGTATGATGTGCCAGTCAACAGGTTTCTATTTGATGAATTGATGCCAGTAGGATACTAAAATGCTCGCATTAAACATGGCCGACCCAAAATCGGTATGAGAATTACGATTTTCGGATGGACCTCCGGAGAAATTACGCATTTGCCAGTAATGTCGAGACGGTTTGAAGTAAACATAGAAACCACCCAGAGTGTCCTTTACCTCTGATATTACGATTGACGGGTATATACCGAAATGATTAACCTTCGGGAGAAGAAGTAGTTTAATTGGTAGAGTAACTACACTCAAACGTGTAGAACTGGTTTTAAGATAAAACCCCCACTAAGCTTTAGAATCGAGAAGTTATACTCGAATCAAAAAATCAAAATGACACGACGTTTCGATCTCTCACTAGACATCATCGTCAGGTGTATAATATACATGTTGTGGGTTTTTATCTATACATGTAGTTAGAAACTTTCTAAATGCTCGTTTCAGCCATTCCCAATCGTTTCAGAGCAAGAAATTTCATGCGATTAATATAATTCTCGTTGAATTTGTTTTTTGAGACCATATACGCGTGTAGGCCTACCTTTTTCTAACGGTTTTCTGGTCGGCTCTGGCTTTTCGGCTTCGGCTTCACCAAAATCAGGAAAGTCCTCGTCGCCACCGGCCTCTGCTTCTTCTGTTGTTTCTTCTGTAGGTTTAACATCGACTTCCTTTTCCGTATCTTGTGCCGAGAGGGGTACTACCATCAGCAGTACTGTCCAAGACGTTGATAAATACGGTTCAGAGAATGCATTTCCTTATAAATGGCAGGAATCTATTTCATTTTTTTCAAATACATGAGGTTTTCATCATTTTCAATCAAATGAATTTGAATAAAACCGCATTTCAAAAAATTCTAGAATATCCGAACATGAGATATAGTTAGATGAATTTTGTTGAATCCTTTCATCTTCAATTTAGTTTTAAGGCATCTCAATATTCTAATTGTCTATTTCTTTTTTTTTACTTCTATAAACATTACTCACGTCCAGCGCAGCACAAAGCCAGCAGCCAGCCGGTAATTTTCATCCTTCTAGTTCGGTGTCCAATACGAAGAAAACGTTTCCCAGAGGTTTATCGCAGTTCTTCTAATCTGCCGTTTGATGTTGTCTGCGACTTATGACCGACTAACTTTAGGGGTTGGCGCTTTTTCGTCATGTTTTCTATGTCAGGAAAATATTATCTTGGCATCTTTTATTACATCATCCACGTCGACATCAGCTTATCGGAGACTGGTGTGGTTCGGCGCGTTGATTTGACCTTCTCGGCGCGGATAGACCCGAATTCAGTACATCCCTATCTATACGCCCGTCTGATTTCGACGGCAGCTCGCCGAAGGCGTCACGAATCTTCATAGGAGATCCTACGCTTTGCTTTGTCTATATATGCTCGGCGAATGATACGGCGAAAAAGGCGGTTTCGTTCTTTTTTTATAATGAAAATTCCTGCTCTCAGAAATAAACGACGCTTTTTCAACACGTGTTTTTTTAAACAACTTGAAAAAACATTTCTTTTCCTGTGACTATGGCGCGAATCTGAGGCTTCCGGTTCACAGGAGCAGAGGTCATTTCGTTTTTTGAATATGTAACTCGTACGAGAATGAACGCAGGTCTAGCAAAAAAGTGCCGCCAGTGATCATGAAATTTTTAAATCTGTTCTTAAGATATCGTAGTAGCAGCAACGATAGTAAATAGCTTCGTAGCCTTTTTAGACCTTTCGCCGTTGGAGAATTTCCAAAAGTCTGCTTATTGTGATAGATTAGTTGCATTGGGGAATGCCATCGGTTTTCGTTGTAAGAAAGTTACTGCAATGAAAAGTCTATTTGAACTGGACATCCTGTAATTAAATCCGATATCCTTGTCCTCTTTGATCGCGATATCTGTAGTTCCTTTCTAGTGAAATTTCTTGTTCCATTTAAATAATTCGAAACAACTCTCACTGGTCGTATCCTTTGTGGATTAATCACGCGAGCCATCTCACATTTTTCTAAGAGTAATACCGTTGGCAACAAGGCTGTGGCTTACGTGAATTCGATTGTTTCTCTTCTAAGCAACCAGTCTGGCTATATTATGATCCAATTCGTTTTTACGTCCATGGACCTCATGATCAGCTCTCATTTCTTCCATACCCTTATCTGATTCAGATTGGACGTCTAATTCCGGATGAATATTTTGAACTAAAGATACTGCGTGAGACCAGATATGTAAAAGGTGTAAAAGTTTCCATATGATATTTAGAGGAAAAAGTGTAATAAGAAAAGATTGATGTCTTGATTTTCTAGTTTTTATTTTGTCTTCGTGTAGCTATATCGTGAATCCTGAGTGAATTCGTGGCCATGTATATGGCCAAATGTTTCAAGAGTTAGGACATATGGATAGGTTTACCCATATTACTACGCGATATATTCAACATATGATATTCTGAGCCTTCTCTCCAACAGAGTTACTGATTTTTTCAATTCATCGATTCAATTTCCAAACATCTTACTTATAGAATCGATTCATTTCATTCATCCAAGCTCTGGGGAACGGTATCCACGTATTTCTGGTATTATGTCCCACAGCTCGGCTTTGTGCAGATTTCGAAGTTCTCAAAATGACATAATCAACTGCGTACAGCTTCATGTTTTTCATAAAACGATACAAAATTGTGATAAGCAATTCGAATTATTGATTATCGAGATTCATATTCATTTCAACGAAATACATACATTATTCATACGAGAATAACAAATGCCAAAATGGACGAACTCGATCGATTCCCAATCGTTATGTTATTGGGTGTGAAAATATGGTATGGGTTATCAACGAATTGACGAAAATCCATTTGATTGGCGCTGTTTCATCAATTACCAATGTCAGTCGCAACATATGTCATCATTCTTCATATATAACATATTCATATGTTCATTATACATGGATAATGAATGCACTAATATATTCTTCATTTTTCATACCATGAAATACGAAACCTGCACGCGTCTCTGGTCCATCCTCTCGCTTACTACCGTTGAAAATATGATACGGGATCCTTCTGAGAAAATCCTTAGGAAGATAGCAAGATTCATTTAACAGGTCAAAAATGGCATATAAACATTTTTGGATGGATAGAAGGATCGATTTGATGGCCCAAATGTGCTCAGATCGCCTCTCAGAGCCCTGAAAATAAGAAGAAATAACCGAATCGAAATCCTTCTTATATCATTTCTTTATCAAGAACGGGTGACATATCTTTGATTGCTACGAGTTATAGTAATACAGTCTAGATTAGTTGTGATGTGTTCAGGAATGCTCGATTCAACACGTACCGGTATATGAAAAACAAAACCGTCGTGTGCAACGTCGAATGTTTGGTTAGCACTCAAAAAATTGGGCCGCGGTCACCGAATTTCCAACGCGCTAAGTACGCTTTGCGAACAATGCTTGCGGGCTAGCAGCGTGCACTTTAGATTAAAGCGCCTCAGATACCTAGGTGGACCGAAAAGCGGAACAATCGAGCGCGGTTTTTCGGGGTTGAGAGCAATTTCGGAACCAATTCGTCCCAGGTCTATTTGCGAGGATTGTTTTTGAAGAGAGTTGTGCCTTGCATAAATTACCTATCGGTACTTGAAAGTTGAAGGGTCACCGTGTATGGCTATACTCCGAATTCCGAATAGAAAAAAAAACGAAGAAGAAGATGGAAACTCGGTTTTCGGCAAATCGGCACCCGATATCAGATGGATCGAAATCGAAGAGGGACTCACGTGTCTGGCGGCTGAAACTGCTACTATTCGTTGACGAAGTAGAGCACTTACATCCGGGTAGTTTTACACGTGTTGCAGTCATCATCACCATCATCATCATCACCATCGTCATCATCATGGACGACTGAACCGAAGATCTTCGGGTAAATAGAATAGATATATGATAACGTGCTTTAATCGCATGAAATAATGAGTACTACTAACTATCGATTTAAATCATACATTCATACGTGTACGTGTTAAGTAGACTGTGTATAAATAATAAGCATGACTCCCTTGTCCTATGGGCTTCACAGTGCCATCTTGCCGACGGACAACATGATCGCTTGTTCCTAATACCCCACTACAAAAAAACTCTTACTTCGGAATGAAGTGCGAGAGACATTACATTCCCGAAACAGAATTGTTTTATCTTTTTATGGTGCATTTTCGGATAGGCCTATTTGGTATGATAATCGTATATGTTTAATATGCAGTTAATATGATGTGGCACATTCGTATACAGGAAATTACCAGTTCATCTTCATCAAAGGAAATGCGTCGTTCCGATTTCAATTTTTTACTTCTTGTCTTTTTTTCTCATTTTCTTTTTATCTGAGAACCGGGTTTGATCTTGTTATTTGTTTGAATGGTTGATTTGATTTGATTTGAATTGATCTCGTGACCCTTGCAAACCCGCCACACCTTCCGAGCGCGAAACGGGGGGGTTTTATTTCGGAATCGGAAATCGAAGCACAGTTTTTTCGTCGCCAAAGTGATGAGGTCCTAGAGATCGAGTCCACGGTGATACAAAACTATACTTCTGAGCCCAGGGTGTGCAGCTCAAATTTGTCTCGTGTGTTCAAATTTTGGAGATCCAAACTCAAGATTCAAATTCTGAAACTGGCACCGGTAACAGCTATCATAATCGCGGCGTTCATGGTTTTGCATTTTTCCCTTGTTAGAAATGCCGAATTCATTTTCCCATGTCTTGAAAAGCCTAATTCATTTAGCGTTGAAATTTCATTATAGATTCCTGATTGGACTCTATCGTATTACTGAAAAATACATCTACGTATAGATTGTAGCAAATAACGCTGGATGAAGAATGGCATCTCTGAAAACGCCCATTAAGTGTAAAGTATGAAATTTTCCATCAGATATTTTTCAAAACTGTCGGTCATGCGACCAGTTGCTACCAGATCCATCCTACTACTGCTTGAGCGGTATTCGGTTTTGTAGAAGTGCTCTTCTATTTTTCAATTTCTGGTAGAAATAGTTAAAATGGTCGAAATTAGTAAACTTCTTCTTATTCCTTTTATGAATAATTCTTCGTCGAAATTCTATATTTTGTGGATGGATTGAAGGATAGATTTGATGCCTCAAATATGCTCGGATTTATGGGTGCCCTTCCACAGCGAGCAACACTCAGAAACCTAGTCTAGATCCACCCCTGATACGTATATACACCGCGGTGAAAATGGTATTCAGTCACTTTGGTAGAAATTCTTCTGGACCCAGTTCCACAGTTGTGAGTTAAGACTTGACTCGGAGTTAACTCATTGAAAATGAATTAATTTCAACTCAGAGTTAACTCTAACTCATAACTGTGGAACAGGATCCTGGGTGGCAATCGAATACCACCGGGATATTTTCATATAACCCAGTAAAAATGAAGATCCTTTTCGTTAGCTCCGATCTTAATGAGTCTGAATACTTGCGAATAGACTTGTTACTAATATTTGGGTGATATTTTCTGAATGGTCATAGAAAATAAATCTTCAATAGAAATTCCAATGTTTTAAATAGCCACAACAAGACAAAAACTACCATAAAATCCATCTTCAATCCAATCGATCGCATTAAAGACGAATTCTATTGTAGTTTTTGTCTTGTGTGGCTATCGTAGAAAATCTAAGCGAAATCCCCTCGAAGTCGCTCTTAGAAAAAATATGAGATAACTTATTTGTGTATCTTAAAGATTCGTTTGAAAAAAAAGAGATCAGTATCCGGTCTATTGCTATGCACTTCGCGTCGAGACGGTTGTTGGCTTTACGTGAATTCAAACATTTTTTTTCTTCTATAAAGTGTTCGCTTTTATTAGGTTGCCACCTATTCCTCCGCGTATTCTCGATGACAACAAAAACCTGATCAAACCGTTTTTAAGGGTCGTTTTGGTTAAATAAATTCGTCTTTATTTACCGACGAGTCGCACCCGACTCATTGCCGAGTCACGCACGATCTTGCAAAACGATATATTAAAATCCCGCCGCCGGCTGCCGTTGTTCTTTGTGTGCGCGTACCCGTGTGTATTTTTTTGTACAATATTTTGATTGCATATCTATAACGTATATATATAATATAATACAAATAAAACTCGTCAAGATAATGCCGTGAGATAATAAGAAACGTATATTTTCAATCGGCGTACACGTTGTAATCCCACAGTAAGATAAAGTCGGAGATACGTATCCATATGTTTTTATCTTTGATGCGGGGTGCTTTTACCTTAGTTTGTGTCTTGTATTGTATTTAGTAACGATGTTTAAGTACAGTAAAACATATTTGATTGGGGTTATCACAGTCATTATCGTTTTTGCCGGTATAAATTGGATGCCTTTTTAACACAATGCAATAGCTTTAACACCGGGGGCCGATTTTAAGTGTGAGTTTGGTGAAAGGTTGTGTGCATGTGAGTTTATGTGTGTGTGCGTGTGTGTGTGATTTCCATGGGTGCCAGGGCCATGTTTTATGGTTAAAAGTTTTTAACTTCTCCTGGTATCCATCGACTTATTTTACATTACTAAATTATCGTCTGTAATTTTCTAATGTAACTTAATTCGTAAATAAAGAATAATAATAATAATAATGAATAACAATAATGATAATAATAATACACTCACCAAGCATCAGTACACAAGCAAGACTTATGGATCGGATAGTGATAAATTGAACTGCTAAAATCTTTTCTTTAATGATGCTAGATACATGCAGATGATAATGGATATTAAACGATTCCAAACACGAAAAAGAAGCTACCGTCGGATCGGGGTCGTTTTGGAAAAACTATTTTGCACGTTTTTACAAATACGAATGAAAATGTACATCTCCTTTAACGTAATATCCACGTACATGTACATGTTTACGTATTGACATGTTATCCGATGTGATCTGAGAATTATGCGAGCGACGAGGAAACTCCCACTTCCCAGGAAAGACTAATAAGAAATGAAAACAAACTGAAAGTATCGACTACCAAAAGTCTTGAATATGTTATCTGCTTTTCACTTCGTTGCGAAGTGGGATACTGATACTGTCTTATTGAACCACTTTGCAATCGAGTTCTATGTCACACGATCTTTTCACGTCTCGGCACCTCGTTTGTGGAGTAATTTCGTACCGATTCGTATTCGTAACCGACCATCAGCAGAGTCTTTCAATCGTGCTTTAAATACTTTTTTTATTCAAAGAGTATCGAGATTGTTTTAATGTAAAGCGCTTTTGAATTAGATTAATTTAACTTATCATTAATACAATTTCTAGTTTAGGCATTCCACAATATTAGGCATATCATAATGAATATATTAATAATGATATTTCTGTGGGGTTATTATTTGATCAGGATATTTTTTAGATCTTGAATTATTAGATCACATGAAAAAATGCTGTAGGGCCCTTCGACTGAACATTGGAATCGAAGATTCTTCATTAATGGGACTCTAACCTGCAAAGCCTGGGATTACGTTAACACCAAAAATGCTGCTATTTTCTACTATAATTAGGCAATGTATAATTAAATTTGAAACCAAATTGAATACGACTGGTGTAGTTGATTTGACTGGAATAGTTGATTAAAACTGTGTGTTTTAATTGCCGCAGATGACGGTGTAAAAATAAGGTTAACGTGTAGAAAAGTTAGTCATAAACCGTTATTGAAAATTGCCTGAAATTATTTTTACATGAAGTACTATCGTCGCATGTTATAGTCGGACCGCGTTGTCATGGCGACGACATCCAAGTGTTGCCTCTCCCGTCGTTGTTAAATGGGTCAAGTGCCCTCAGCCAATCGATTCGTTTCATGTACCCCATTTGCATATGTATTTTTCAAACGAAGGCATTGCTGTTTCGCATATGTTAGGTGATATTATTATATATACCAAAAGAACTGGCGGTTCTGTTTTGTTTCATAACACCGAAGCCAAATAATTGCAACGCGTACACGAATATATGAGAAACTTTCCCGCAACTATTTTATCGAACTGCGAGTGCTTTTCCGTCGATCGAATGAAAGTACCTGATAAACTTGCGGTGACGTGTTTCAGAACGATTTAGGAATCGAGCTGAAGAATGAGACCTCTAGATATTCTTTACCGATCAATACTATTGTAGTCGATATGATATGTCCTTTTCACGCAGACGACACTGTTTACAGAGCTGCTGATTGCAGTTTATTTGAACTCAAGGTTGACCATTTAGACAATACGAGCGACAGAAGTAGAAACAATATACCAAGTAACGTAGCGGCGAGTGCCGTATTTACTCGAATATTTTAGCAATTTTACTTGTAAAGATACATAAGTTATGCAACGTTCTGATTTTTCTCGCCTGCATGAGTGAGGACAATTTAAACTGGTTTGGATGCATCGAAAATTATCTCTCAATATACTCGGTCCTTTCGAGGACGAAATTCGAGGAACGGAACAACTTTTCGAGGCGCGCGCGTCCGTGTCCATACGTCAATTTCAATGTCACTCATCACCAGGTCGAAAACGGTAAATAGTTACGTCGCATTTCCCTCAAGCCACTGAACAATGATGTATACCTGTAATTTTAAGCATTTCTATTTTTTGTTAAATTTCGAGAACACGAGATACTAATGTTAATTATTGATATCGTTTATATTGGTTTATTTTGGAACGAGCTGATGAGTAATAACTGAAGAGCACCGGTTCGTATTCGATGACTATTTAAAAGCATTCGTTGTTGTTGCATATACATCGTGTTATACAACTTCATTATTCAACCCTAACATCATTCAAGCCTCTACTTGTTATACGTTTCTACAACTGAACGGATAAAAACAAATTGCTAAAGTGGACCCCAATCGATACATTCCCAATAACGCGGTTTCATCTTTAAGTTTTTCCGAATATGATTGCGACTCCAATGCCGATTGGAGAATTTCGTGGCGTTTTGAATACAACTTGCGTCATCAACGGTTTTCAACGCATCAGTGAACGTATTGATATTAGTTATTATAGGTTCCCTATAACTCCTTGATTTCTTGAAAACTCCTTCTAAACCAAATATATTTTTCAAGATCCTTAAATATCCTTGAACTTGCTGCCCCAAAGTCCTTGAAAATTCCTTAAATTTTGAGAAATTGGCAATTAGAAAATGGTTAGGTTTTATACCTAGTTATTATACACACAGGTTCCACCGAATGAGATGGTTTACCGAGATAATCAGTCGCGATTTAGGAGTAGTGCACAATAATTGGGATTGATAGTGATGCAGACGCTTCCTCGAAATTTGAAATTTTCTCCTTGACAACTCCTTGAAAAGTCCTTGAATTTTGGAAATACTGATCTGTTGGAACCATGTATTAGTTCGGTATCAGTCGCACGCTTTTTGGGACCTTGGAGGTATATGGGGCAGAAGAGCATTCTGAGAAAATTAGTCCGTGCGAGGAGAAGGTGTCCGCTTGCAGGTCTGAGGGCCTCCGCAGAAAGTTTCTGAAAAAAAAATCGGATGATAATTATGAAATGAAGCCATTATTTCTTTTTGATATTGGCCGAGTTCAATTCGGCCAATTTGAAGATTACCAATTCATGACAATTTTGTGATACATAAAACTCCTCGATGAATCGGTCGATATTTGGCTAACTCCCCTCGTCGATCGATTCGGTTCAATCGAGGCGAGTATTTCGTATTCAACTCACTTATTAGCGATGTTATGAACGACTAAATGAAATGATCAAATACATTTTTAAGAGGGTGCATTTTCGAATTTGCAAAAAAAGAATCGAGTACATATCCTCAGCCACAGCTGGTAGGTCTACCCTATCTCCTTGATAAAGTGAAGTTATCGTGGCGTAAAGATGAGTCGTGATACGATATTTTCGCGCGAAAGATTGTTACGTCCAGGATATATATACACTGGTATCGATCACCAAAAGTTTAATGGTTATGAATGCTTCTATGAATTGCCATTCGAAATATATGTTTTCACTTAATTCTTCGAAACTTTCATCAAAATCTTAATTTTGGGACGGGCGTCGTGTGACGTAATAAAAGTTCCTCGATGAACTGGTTACATAAGAATACAATGGAATCCATCTTCATTGAATGAACGAATGAAGTTTTATTTTGCAAAATGAATCTAGTCACATAATCACATAATATCACCGCAGAATGAATTGACAATATGCACGTACCATACATACATAAATACATACATACACATGAATATATACATATGATACCTCAAGATTTTACCTCAAGCCCAACACACACGTCGCAGGGAAACACGAAAAAAACATGTTCTATCTCGGAAACATTGTTTCCCGAAACCGTGTTTCTCGCGTCTCGTTCATGGGGAAACTCGCTGGAACATGTTGCTGTCACGTGTTCCCGTGTTTCCCTGCGTGTCGTGTGCGCTGGGCTTTATTGTACATGTACAAAGATATGCCATAAGGAATGTATAACAAAAATGTACAACACGTTAATGGGTCCACGAAATTCGTTTTCGTCATTTTCTTTTCCCAAACTATCGTACGGCGTTTACAACATGACATATGAAAAAGTATTATAGGACATTCCCTAGTATTGAAAAATTTGAAATGTTAATATGGGTAACCGGAAAAATCAGGAACAACTTGATCAGTTTCATCAAAAAGGGATTGAGATTTTCGCTTGAGCTTGTCAAGCCATATTGTACATTTCCATAATTATTATAATGTTCTGTTTTGCATGCTCTGTGCAAGTTACTTATTGTTGAGCAATAAACTAAACTAAAAAAAAACTGAACTTAACATAGGTATGTGCAGAAAATTGCGGGATCCACACTTCAAGATCATATATTCGTCCTGCAATGAAAACGAGCATAAATGCACATTTTCAACAAAAACATTTGATACAGTTTTATCATTGCGTGTTTAACGACGCGATGTAATTAAAAGCCAAGTCGATACTTTTGCGGATTTTTTTACAATTATTTATACCGCCATGGATGATATTAGATATGTAGCGATATCTGATAACCACTCGTTTTACAAGTGGGCTATTTTCAATATGAAGTCGTTGCATTTCATCATTTCGTGTACGTTAATTGCGATCCAGGCACCGAAAAAAGATCATTTCAACGCCGTATTGTGTGTTGGTTTTGTGGTTCTGAAAACGAAGATATCGGGCGCTTAAACGCATTTTCATGAAACGAAACCGTATTGTTAGCTTTTGGAAAAAATGATACCTTGTTTCTCATAATCGGCTGGGTCGCAGTAAACTGCAATAACAACATTTGTAATCAGTTCATTTCTATAGCTGCCGGGTTCTGTTATGGTTAGCTTGATCGTGATTTTCAAAAAAGTAAAATACAATTATATCAAGTATAATAGATCCACTTATAAGCTCAGCAAAAATGAGAAACGAGGTATCAATTTTTCTAGCCTTTACGCGAAATTATAGATGAATTAAGTGTCTTTAGGCGCCATGTTAAAAAATATGTGTCCTATCATTAAGAATCCATCTACAATTTCTATTAAATGAGACAAAGTTAGCATCTCGCGCAAATTATCATCATTATCATCATTATTGACCGTCGTCCTTTTCCTACTCGTACTACTCAAACAGTTTAACAGTTTATTTGAAAAACTCAACTCAAGACACTATATCGAGATCTGTATGTGTACGGTCGGTTCGAATCCGATTGTTAATGCACCTCTTGGTATTGTACTTTTTCCTTGCATTTCGACATTCATGACCAAACCATGGTTTATCCCGTTTGTCCCATATTTTACGTATACTCGTCTCGCGCGATATTAACCTGGAATATATGGATATTAATATGGAACAATAACAAAAACTGGTCGCCGTGTTTTGTGAAACAGTTTGAAAAATAGACGAAAACATTTCGATTATATACATAATTCGACGTTTCTATTAATACGACGACGGCTGCCATCACGGCGCAGTGTGTGGAGGTATTCGCAGCGCGCGCGTTTACCGATAATACAGACATTCTTGTCTCGATAAAATGAGAATGAATGACTAACTTACTTACTAATTATTACTACTCGTTATAAAAACACGCCCGATAATTACCAATGATTAATATAAGATGCATGTAGATTGTCGGCCATATTCGCTGTATGTATCTTTTACTTAGGCTTTATAGTCAGTTGATGATAAACTTTCGATAAATACGACAGTAGAATCGGCTTGAAAATGAAATCGCGCAAACAGGAAAAACCAAAAAGTTGTTGAATTCAAGTGGATTTCAGAAGTTCGTTCTTTTTTATCAGAACCGAGTGTATTGTTTACGTACGTAGGTTCGTTTCGTTGTTATCAAAAGTATATCGTGATTATTTCAACTCGCGAAATGAAAATAATCGTTCTTTTTTATCATTACCAAGCCGTCCTTGATCGGGGTTTTTTTGCCGGTTTATCGCTACGGAACATCGTGGCTTTTAAACGATTCGAGACGTGCTCCGTAGTATGCTGTCCGCTTTTTAGTTCAATGTCGTTGCAACGATAACAACGATAAAAAAAGCTAGGATGACTCTCCCCGTTTCGCAAAATGACTCACTTCGTGAATCCGCACCCCCTATCACAGGGGCTTGTATATAAGCTTTTAAAGATGTAGTAGTGACTATTACATTATCAATTGTGACAAGCCCTGTGCTCCATATTTAGTCATAATTCGCAGAAGCGTCATCGTCGCTTTTGTTGGCTAAGTCTGGTTTTTTGTTACCCTGGATCCGAGTTTTACGATTCTAAGTCAGGATTTGTAGAAAACAACGTCCTGGTCGTTAAAATTGTCATGAAAATGTTTTTCTACAGCGATATCCAGCACGAAATCGCTAAGTCTATGAATACATGATTAATTTGCAGCTAATCATCATAATATTTGCCGTAACGATCGGTGACGTCGTCCGTGTAACACGCCCTTATAAGTGACGTCACGAAAATGCATTTGTCAGGCGACGCGCAGCACAGGCCGCTGGCGTGTCTCTCCGTGCGCTCCGACGGAGGGCTAAATTGCGCGTAAGACAACTGCATCCGTGTAAAACAAACATCCCGGTCCGAATCCGGATCAAGTTTTCTGTCAGGTACGTGACGCCACGCAATCATTCTCAATCACAGATCGAATTAGTGAATAATCGTTGCTTTTACAGAAATCTTTCTTCCGTTTTTTTTCCTGGTAAACACATTCATTCGTTTGTTTGCACACGTATATTCTTTAGCACGGAAATTTTCATTTGTTCTCATAATTTGATTTGAAATGTTTAGAATTTAAATTTTGATCCGGTTTTTAAATGGTGACGTTCTTTTGGGCAACGATGGAAAACGAATTGCTCTCAATTTGTGGCACTTTTTCATAGTTTCCGCAGTTCAATATGTAACGTGAATGTTGCGATTTAATTTCGTTTTCAAATTAAAGGTTCCGTGCGATAAAGAATATGTATATATCACCATGATGGAACCCTACGCACACCCTAAAGGCATATGCAGTTGTATCAACGTATACATCTCAACGACCAATATTGTATTTATTGGCAGGGCATTCGGTAGCGGAGTGCAGAGGTGCATGTTTTTATATAGTTTTGTTATATTTTCTTAACGTGTGCTGGGGGGAAATAAGTTAATTTATTCACATCTCGTTTATGCGCCTCATGACATACAGCGCGTACACCGGTACACATTCGGCGTGTAACGGTAAGTACGGCGGAACCTCGTTCGTACGAATCTTGTGGTCAAAAGTGAAATTTTCGTGTCAAATAGGTTTCGTATTATCCGAAGCTTAATTCATACGAATATGTTAGCCGGAAAATGCTGGAGATCATCGTAATAAACTGGTTTCGTCATTATCAGAATCGTATTAACGAGGTTCAACTGTAGTACTAACTGTCATGGCGGCGGTGTATGGCTTCTAACTAGTTTATACATACGTATTTCGCTACTGTCTTGTATTTCTTCGACGAAAGCGAAATTAAGATCGTACGAGGATATGGAGAAATAAACGATAGTGAGTAAGAATTATCTCGATCGATATATTGTACGTTTTTCAAACATATCCTCAGCGTCAGACATTTATTTACAAGTCTCTAATACCGGGTAGGTTTTTTTATTGAACAGGATTTAGCCCTTGTTGGTTGCCGAATTATTAGTTCACCTTGTAATTTCTTTTTATGTGCATGATAAGCGATTATTAGTCAACATTGGGTCCAAGTAAGAATTTTTATACTTGGTAACTCTTGGTGATTTATGGAGGGCAATACTAATGAGTTTTTAATCTTAAGATAGGTATTGACCCTGTTATTTATTCGATTTCGTTTGATTTGTTATGATTTAGCATCCCTTACAAACCCACCAAACTTGCTGGGAGCAAAGGGGTTTGATTTTGAAATCGGAAATCGAAGTACAGATATAGTGGTGTGTGATCGGTGGTCTAATCTTTTTTAAATCGAAGTACATAATTGGAAATTTCGGATTCGGTTCATTCGAAGTTAATTTTGTGTTGGCTGCCTTATTTAATACATCGAGATTTTAGAAATAATTACCATACTATACAAGATTGAAAATCATTTTAGTCAATTGATATATTTTTTGTCGTTTTCCACTAATGCCTTTTTCAGGAGGATACCAAATTATATGAAATATCAACTCGTCGCAATCATTGTTGCGTTAATGAGTAAAAATATATTCCAGCGAAGGTTGGTTTTGGTAACCACCGTTTGCTTCACTTTCAATTTCGAATATCGTAACCTCATAAGTATAAATCTTGTGGCCAAAAGTGAAATTGTCGTTCGGGTTTAGTACTATCCAAAGCTTGATTGATATAAATATCTTTGATTTTATTGTAATAAGGATTGACCCTGTTATTCATTCGATTTCTAGATTTCGTTTGATTTCGTCATTTGGAGTCCCTTACAAAAGCACCACATCTACCGGGAACGAAACAGGGGGTTTGATTTTGAAATCGAAGTACATAGTTGTGTGATCGGTGGTCGAGTTTGCTGATTTTTTTCTGTTTAATCGAAGCATAATTGGAAATATGTAAGCTGCGACATGTTGGAGATGATCGTAATAAGCGGTTTTCATCTTAAACATTATCGTAGTAACGAGGTTCAACTGCTTGTAAGACAATTGGGCGCATAACCTGACAGATCATTTCACTCCGCGCATGCTTGACGTCGGTGTAACTTTTGTTTATCGACAGGTTCAATTAGATATGCGTGAATAATCGAGGCGAAATTCTATATAAAGGATGAGTTTTTACAAATGGATGTTTTGCGTTCCCAGTTTGCCTCCCTCAATTGGGATAACTTGTCGATATTTCGGTTAAGGTATTGTTCAGCGTTTTAGACTATTCGCCGCGCTTGTACGCTTTGCGATATCAGTTTCTGACACATATGAAGGGTCATCGTCGTTTCGAAATTTTTTTTTTCACTCGAAAAAAAACTTCAATTGAAAAACTACTTGTAGCCGTCAATCAAATCCGGTGCCATGGTTACTGACCACTTCATCGGCCACGTGACTGCGCCAGGGCGTTGGCTACGTTTCGTATACGGATACATATATTTTTCAACAATAGTATATAGATTATTCCGCAAACAACGTTCGAGCTTCGGCAATAGGCGGCCCACTTGAACGGGAAAAATAATGGAAAGCATATCTGCACGTACTTGAAAATATGAAACTATCGTTGTGCACAGCTTTAACATTCAAACACAACTTTCCCAGGGCAATCGACCAACTCTGTTGCGTTCAGCGAACATGGAGGACCCAGGTCAGAGTAAGTGTTTTAAGAATTCGAAAGGTAACGCGACTTGGCTAATTCATTACCTCTTACTGTTTCTCTAAATGGGGCTTTTGAAGAAGAACTTCTTCGAGTAATTCGCTCATCGCTTGACGATCTATTGTTATATTTGCCGCAAAATCAGCCCGCTGATGACGCGTCCCCGCGACGCCGGCGACCAATCAACGCCCGAAAAGGAATCGGGCTTACTTTATTTTCAGGCCGCCCGATCCGGATGTCTTATAAAGTCCTGATGGCAATGACGGCGCGATCAGACGACCGTATTCGACGATCGAAAACCCAAACGTGCGCGGGCAGAAATACATAGCCGACATACCCGCCATCAGTCACTATGCGTATCTACACCAACCCAGGTAAGTATAATTAATACTTTTGTTAATTTACTTCTCAATTATAATTTTTCTTGTTAAGTTACCGGTTTGAACTTTGTTTTTCATATTGCTGCTGTTCTCTTTTATCTCTTGAGTTTGTTTGTCGTGTTTTGTATTTTGAAGTTTGAAGGTATTTTTCCCTGTTCGGCAATGCGGTGTTTAACATAATTATATACAGTAATATCGACGTAGATATGAAATATGCCGAAGTGATATAGATTATAATACGGAGCAAAATAATATATGCGTATTCGTGCAAGTGCGAGCGGGAATTGATTTTGTATATGATGACATTGCTGCGTTCCGTCTGCAGACGAGCCCACGTCGTGTCGAGCTAACACGTCACTGATGACGAATGACGCCGCTTACGAGATGGATTCCTGTCGGTGGAACTTGCCGCAGGTGGATTCCTGTCGGACTTAGAAGATCCGGGACCCAGTTCCATAGGGTTGTGAGTTTAGCCTTGACAAACACGCGTTGAGCTCTACTATAGCTGCTGGCACGGGCATTAAGATTTTATTCTCTTCTAAAGGTTCAAACGTTGAAAAACGTGCTTCGATTTTGCATCAGAATGATCTTCATTTCTGAGAGTTATCAGTTTTGATATTCCTCGTTAATGACCATAATATCTATTTTTCATTTCGATTATAACAGATAGAAACATATATTTTAGATACTTACATCTTAAGATCCGATATCATTTAGGATGCCTGAATATACAAAATGTCGCGGTTGTTTATGTCAAAGGGTGATATCTTTATTCCGATTACGATTAGTATAGTCACGACTTAAAATGAGTTATGTGCCTGGTTAACTAGCGTAACATACGTTTCCATACGTTTTTTTTTTAATGACCCAGCAAATTAAATTTCGTACTGTCAACGTTGTCGCTTAACGGGTAGCTAAATTGCTAAAATACCAGATTGATAGAAAGTCATCGGAACTGTCGAAATAACAATATTCTTTCAGTAAGTGACGATTATCTAAATTGCTGAAATACCAAATAGATAGTCTTCGGAACTATTCTTCCAGCAAGTAACTTTTTTCGTTCGGGAAAACCCATCGGGAAATAGTAATGCGTAATTCCTTGAAGCATAAATAGAACGATGCTTACTCGTTGTACCGCTTATCAAGAACACCCACACACGATAACGGCAATGTTAGTGGAATTTCAAATGATTTCATACGGTGTTTCGGTGAGTGTTAATGCATGATAAACGCGAACTTGGGCGTGGTTATGAGTAGGGTATAGGTGTTTTTAATTAATCGTGACGGTTCCTAAGACGAATTCACTTCAGTTACATTCAAATCAAAGAGAGAAGATTTTGTAGATTGATATCGGATACTGGCCCGTTCCCACGGTCTTCATTTTTTCTATAGTTCACTTTATGTATTTTTTAGTTCGCGACTTTCTCTGAGGATATGGCAACACTATACACCCGCGCACAAAATGAAGAGGTACTCCATAGGTTTCGATCAGTTGTATGTGGGCCAATAAGGTTTCGAGGGCACCTAATAATACGCATGATTCAAATTCTTCGATAGCGAACTCATTCATACAGCGCGCGGGGTTTTGGCTCGTTCCGAATTTGAAAGTTGATTTTTATTCCACTCCGAGTCGTTTTTATTTTCCTATTTGAAGTTGATTGATTGATTGCCGTTTTCATGAGGTTATCGCTATAAAGTTAACGGGACAGTCCTGATCAATTATTTGATTTTCAGCGAATTTTTCAGACTGCTGGTAGGCTATATCAACACAACCTAAATTATACATACATGTACATACGATATAATTGTATTATGCGATAAACCGAGACGCCTTCAACGGTAGATTGATCGTCACTTTGCACTTGGAAGTTCAAATTTTGATTTAAAAGAATCACAATTCAGATGTAAGCACCGCCGCGGCGGTGAAAGTCGACGAAATGAAAGGTACGTTCAAAGGTTCTCTCAGTAAAGATTTCGTATCGTGATTTTCGTTCTGGGACAATTTCGAATATGATATGGATTGTTTGCCACCGATCCCGGGAAATCGGACGGTCCAGGGGCGGATCTAGCCTAGGTTTCCGAGGTCTTCTCAGCTGTGGAAGGGCACATATATCATAGAATATCTGTCAATTTGGGGCATCGAATCCTTCTCTGTATCCAGAAAACTTTAACCTGTTAAGGAAAATTATTCATAAAAAATTTGACGTTTATCGATTTTCGATTATTCAAATTGGCCATTTTCAATTGATTCTACCAGAACTTGCAGAATAGAAGGGCACTTCTACACCAGTATACTTCCAGCAGTCTGGGTCCACCCTGTGGTCAGATCGCCGGGTCATTCCTGCGATAGCATCTCTATCTTCAGTAACAGATAAATAAGATAAAACCCACTATATCCAGATTAAAAAGGTTTTAAAATAAAATTTATTCGATCAGAAATTAATCGAAAAGACACTAGAGATCATCGTCATGTTTGTCGTCGTTTTTCACTTATCGTACCAATTACATTCTAAATTCTATTAATTTGATTTTATCATATGCAATATATGTGTAAAAAGGTTTGGGCTCATACACGACGCCGCCGATCGGGTCGGTTATTTCAAATATTTGAGTATTTCCGATTTGAGCAATGAAATTTTTAAAACTAACAATATACTCCGCGACTTCGGGGATCTTTTCAAATATCATGCCACGCCGATGCATATGGGCTGTCGCGTCGATTGAGGCGGTTGTTGTCCCAAATATACGAAGGTAGGTGTCACTTGTATTTGCGTTGATAATACGCCGGTATGCCGGTGTGTGTGTGTGTGTGTATGAGAGAGTGTGTAGGTTTTGGAGATAAGGGGGCTGGGTAAACATACGCAACCAGACGTCGTTGCCGTACACCATACGCATAGAACGTACTGCGGCCTGTGCAGTAAGCGTTTTCGAGCCGGCCGATACACGCGGCGCGCCATGCTGTTAAAAAATCATTCGGGAAAACAAATCGGAAGAATCTGTATTTAAGTATAGCGTAGATCTTCGATCGTGAGCGAGTACAGGAATTGGATACCGAGAGTCTGGATGACCACGTGTCGGCAAGTTTGGTGTGGCCACGCTATAGTGGTGGTAGCCTATAACCTCTGGAGCGATAGAAACCGTTCGAAAACAACGGCCTAAAAAGTCGTACGTAAAAAGTCCAGTGTATGGGTTCTTATTTAGTATTTACACGTAACATCTACAAACCGAAATAGTGTGAATATGTATACAGTAGACTTCGCTGAAGGCGGATCTTTTGGGACGTAAGTGTCCCCGGGTAAGTGTCCGACTTCAGAGTGACATCGGAGTTGGAGGATGTTATGTATTTCATATAAGTGTCACCAAAAATACTTCATAAAATATCCGAGTTGATCGGATCCGACTCGGGCGGAAAGTCTGGCGTGTTTTTGTATTTGTTCAATTATATATTATCAAATACCTTTTTCAGCTAAGATATCAACCGCATTTGAAAAGAATATACATTATCGATGTTGCCGTGCGCCGCGCGGGTAGGATATATCTGTCTAGTAATCAAGGGAGCATTCTTTCGACAGTCGAGACAAAAAACTGAACTGTCATGGAGTTGCTCTCTTTATCATCTAGGCATCTCATTCTTCAAACCTTCGCTTAGGTGGTGCTGTATGCAGAGGCGGATCTATGGAAATTGAAAGGCGCGCGCCGGGATCCATGAGAAGAGGGTGGATCCAGAGCTTATATTGAGGGGCAGCATCCGATGAAAAGGGCAACATTAAAAAGAGGCACTAAATCCACTAGTAGCGTAAAGTGGTCTGGTTGCCCTTCTCCGCGAACATTTAGAAAATAAGCCCTGCAGGTGCTATTTCCGAGGATTTGAGCTTGTTTCAACCAAAGAAAAATACCTTAGGAGCCTTAAGACGTCCTCAGATGGTGCCGAATTTTTGACAGAAAAGATTTTCGGGGGCCAACTGAAAATCTAGAGGGTAGCGCGTGCCCCAAGTGCTACGCCCTTGATCCGCGCCTAAATAGGAGAGGTATTTTTCACGGATAAAGTATTAACCATGTCATGAGGAAGGGTACTATAAAGGGGTCAGAATAATCGAGTTTTCGAGAGGATAAGTGCCAAATCCGCACCGGGTTTTGACTATCTACATCTTGACAAAAAGGGCACCCTCAATGGGAATTCAGGGGTCCTGACCCCCGAGACCACCCCCTAAGTGTGACGTTGCGTCATTGAGATATATATTTTGCCGGATTATTTTTGAAGGGAATATTGTGCCATAAAATTGCAATCGTTTGTGGATGTAGTACGGTCGTTTGTTTAATTTCGTTTTGCACTACTCATAGGTGTGTCGTGTACACATTTGATATAAGATACGCGCCCTTCCGCTAAAGAAATTAATTCGATTTACGGGCAAAACACTAACACCCCAACATTTTTTCAGAAAACGTATTTGCTCGATCTAACTCACATTCGATGAAAAAACCGTTCTTCACCACGCCAAATCAGTCATAACGCCATATTTTATCGGTCCCAACGGTGGCATTTCAAAGGACTTAACTAAAACAGGGTGGATCACGTGACTGTGAGGTACCCCACCCTACCAGTGAGATATCCTAAATTCGCCACTGAATTTTACTGCATGAAGCCGACTCTCAAATGAGATTGTCGTTGTTAAGGACTTTTTGGCCGTTGTTCTAACCATAACCTACTGATTGAAACAGGAAGATACGAAAATATTCCCCGGAATGAACGACTTTGTACAAAATGTAACCTAGGAAGAATAGCGACGAATACTATTTCATAATGGAATGTACTTTTTTCGAAAGTTTAAGAAGTCGGTACATACGGCAACAACTAGTAAATTTCCCTAACTCCAAATTCATGAATCTTTTTACATCACAAGACCCAAACATCTTAAGGAAGCTAGAGCAGTATTTATAAAAAAAGGCACACCGCCTCATCAAGCCATCGCTGTGCACACACGTCTTAATTGCGTGTATAATATGTACGAACTTTATAGAAGAAAAAACTGTTACTGTATATTGCAAACGTAACTGGAGTAACTGCATTTGTATAACTGTAAACTGTTTATTTTTTTGTATCCTGTGCTCGAACGAAAAAATTGTATAATTTCTGGAACAATAAATTAAATTAAATCTAAATCTGGCGGTATTTAAAATGCATTCGGTCGACTCTCAAACGAGATAGGCGTCGTTATTGAATAAAATATTAAACGTTCTTTCGATTGTAAATTACTTACCGAATTCGGTGAGGACTACTTCGATATAAATACCTTTCGGAACTAAGATGTATTAAAAAATCCGACTTTAAATTTGGCTAAATTTATCAAAATAGGTCTGGATGTATATAAATCAAACTGGTAGTATATATGTATTGTAAATATGTATTGTATAAAGTATATGTATGTTTGAGCCCAATTTAAAGTTTTTAAAAGCTTTTATTGCCGTTTATGTAATTAATTGTAAATACATGTAATTGTTTTTCCTCAATGGTTGGAGTGTAATCAATATTCGTATTCGTATTCGTACTCTATCATCGCACAAATCACATTTTCTATAGACAGATTTTTATTTCTTTTCCCTAATATACATAATATATGAATAAATAGATTAAGCGGACATCATTATTTAACATTAATACTCAATTAGTATTTCCCGAGTTATTACGCAAAATGGATACAGCATCGTTTCAATTAAACAATTATTAAAATTCAGAAAATGAATTCGATGATTTTCGCGTGCGCGCGTCTATATATTTAGAACAGCGTAAATTCGCGATTGGTTAAACTCATTTCGTCCACAAATCTGCAATAAAAAGGAGAATGGAAAAAATGAAAATGTGCTATGAACAGCGGTTTGTCAAAGATTGTTTAACGTCAACAGGTGTTAACACTATATAATACCACTGTACTACCATATAATGGTAGTACAGTATAGTACGATATAATTCATTCCATTTTATTTACTCAAACTGGTCTGATGGGAAATTCAATTATTCAAAAATTTACACCATAGGCTAGACGTAATGTAGAACTTAAGACTGGTAAAATATTACTTTCACAACATTAGCAGTTGATGTCCGCTTAGCAAAATGTGAGGTAAATGGGGTTTTTGCCAGAAGAGATCGTGCGAGTACATTCAATTTCCAGATTTCAATTCGTATGTTTAATCGGTAGATTTATCTAGATACGAAATTAAAGTATTAAGAATAATGATAATCTGAAAATTTGTGTATCGCCTGTTTCATTTAGGCTAAATAAAAAATTGATACCTTGTTTCTCCGCTCTGCTGAGCTTAAATGTTGACTCGGCCGGCCGCCTATCTACGCTATACATTACTTTTTTTAAAATCGTGATCAATTTTACCATAACAGACCCGGCCGCTATAGACATGAACTGTTTATAAATCTTATCATATTTTACAAAAATGACCCGGCCGCTGCGGAGAAACAAGGTATCATTTTTGTTTAGCCTTAGATTCAATGTTCACAAGTGCTTTATGGATGTTTCTAAAATTGTTTCTAAAACCCATACGCTTTACATAAAAGCTGGTGTTTCGGACTGTTTTAATGTGTTCAGATCATCAAATCTCTGAATCCAAAAAAGAGTTCCAATAAGATGAGGCAATATGTTGGAGACAACGTCCACCAAATAGTTTAAGACAGTCAGAGTGATGTGGGGACAAGAATATTGCCAGAACTGGATCGCAGTGGACGAGCTGGTACATATGGAACTATCTTAAAATCCTGTAACCAATAAGGAGCCAAATTGTTTAGACACTTCAACTCAAGAAGGATAATTGTGAATTTGATTTGCTGTTGCACAGGGAGCCAGTGAAGGGAAACCAACACTGGTGTAATGCGTTCGCCTGTTATTCATTTATCAAACTCATATATTTATTCAAGTTCAGTGTTTATCGGAAAAATAACATTTATTACACATGTACTGGTATACGGGTTAGTTATCTATTGAATTTTGATGAATAGGCTACACTTGATCTTTAAGTATTGACTAAAACAATGGTTCAATCATGATAAATTACAGTCCTGGGCCCAGTTCCACAGTTGTGAGTTAAGATTTGAGTTTAAACATTGAAAAAGAACTAATTTTTACTCAGAGTTAACTCTAATTCACAACTGTGGACCTTGATTCTGGGGCCAGTTGCTCAACGGTTACTTAGAAATAACGAGCGGATAAATGCCATAGTAACAATGAACTTTTAATTGTCACTTTGTCAACTATCCACTGGTTAACTCTAACCAACTTTTCAGCAACTGGCTCCAGATCGTCCACATAAATAAGAATATATTTTTACCTCGTCATTTCGCTGTTGACATGCACATGTCTGCGTACGTACGTCCAGGGCTGTTTTTCCTGAATCGGGCTTTCTTTCGTCCACCAGCCGTATTTTTGCGATGTAATAACAGGCGTTCGGTACAAATCAACCGGACCTGAACAAGAAAGGAATTCGATTTCGACGTGATATATAGGCTATATAATAAAAATCTGAATCCGTGAACAACTGCGATTCGTCACCCGTACTGGATTTTCAAAGTTTTATTGGTACTCTCAAATTGAGCCAATCCATGATCGGACCATGGGGTGCACTCCATTCGATCGGGGTAGAATCACCGAAGTCTCTGTATACATCCTATAGATCACTTCAGCTCTTTGTTGAGAGATTTTATTTTGAAATCTGTTTTTGTCTGAATTTATATTTTTCATAATGTTCTCTAAACTAGGCCTGCTATATTTCATCTAGGGCTCTATTACACCACAGCTGACCCGATGATATTTCAATAACCGTTCAAAGCAAAGCTACTTAGCTATGTTACGTAAATTCTGGTCTTCAAGTGGGGGTCAATTTTGCAGCCACGAATGAGCCTCTCCCCTGAACTTGCGCTGGGATGCCGCATTTCACCAAAATGGAGGGAACCCTCTTTACTCGAGTTCCATTCACCAAGAACCTTAGTATCAGATGTACCACAGTCAGTTACACTAGGATCGTAGAGCGACGGAGATCTCTGTGGAGACAACCACTGCCAGGGCTGGGACCACGGTGAAAAGTTCTGCTGCGGCTGTGGCGTGCTGACTGCCCTTGCCACTTGCAATCGATAAATCAAGAAAACCCTACCTTCAGGACATCGTATATGTTTCGTTCTCATTCTAGTGAGTTCTACATGCGATCCCTGCGGTCCTTCTCCGTAAGATGAGATCTGATCAATCGGAACTACAGACGGTCGTCTCGGTTCTACTCCGGTTTGCGGTCGTTTGATCGGAGGAAGTTTTTGTAATTGTTTGTAGTGTAAAGTGTAATTGCCTGCCGATAATGCCCGCTCGTTCGGTGTGAAACCGGGGTATTTCAAACCTTCCCGTAAAGTATTCTGATACCCGAACTGTGACAAACCGAAAAACGACATCTTTCACGTCGTTTTGTAGGGATTTTAGCGGATTTTATGTGTAAAATTCTTCAAGTTGCTAAGCAGTTGTTTACTTCCTGGTTGACCGCCGCGACATCGAGCGGTTAGTCGTGGTACTACTACATGATTGCGCGGAGATGTCGAATCCCACAAATCCGTTTTCATGGACGCACTCTTTTCTATGAGAATACATGCGAAATTGATTTAAAAATTGACAGTTAAAGTATATTTCAATGATCTAACGAAGCTGTTCACGGGAACCACGAATTCTCGACGGATAGCGTCATGGTCATGAACGACTGTAGCGCAAATCATTAAAAGACCAGACCCGGACCGTACCGATTATCAGCAGGGAAGTTTAGGATTTTCCCAATAAACTAGTGAAATCTATCCAGACGAGTGGTTTGCCGGTTTAACCAAAACCGAATGGAGAACATTGTGCAAACAAAACTGTTCTCTTTATGTCCCATCCAGTATTTCAATGCGTCAAAAGAATTTGACAATCCCCCTGACATTTTAAATCTCGGTTTTAAATCATCCTTGCTAAAAACAGCCCTTAATTTGATTACACAACAAAATTCAACAAAATACTTCATATACGCATCAAAAATGACATTATCATCGTTTTGAAATACCGTGAAGAAATATAGTTCAGAACTCGTAATGAAATGTAATTATGTATTTAGGCCCTGTTGTAAAGATTATTATCTAGTTAATATCCAAGTTTTGTACTTTAGTTCGATAGAAAAGATAATTTGGGGAATTTACCAGGGGGATTTTTCCTTGTGGGTACCGGGGGCTATTGCGTACAACAGTGTTTTAATTTTTGATTTCAAACAGTGGAAATATCGACTATATCAAAATAGGACATTGTTTCTCAAAATAGCATATCGAAATAGGACATTGTTTCTCAAAATAGCATATCAAAACAGGACATTGTTTCTCAATTGAGGCTATTTTGTCGGTTGTCTAGGCAACTTTTCTTCTGCTTTCATCTGGCGCGCGTGTCGTGCGTGATTACAAATCCATCATGGCGCGCGCAGCAGCCTTTGTTCAGATAATGAACGGCGCCCGTCACCAAATATAGGGGAAATCATTAATTCATACAACAGCCGCGACTGGCAGACAAAAGGATAGTTGATTATACTATCACATCTGACGTGTAGTATGAGTAGGGCATTTATACGTAGGGGTAGCGAGCACGCAGCTAGTCAATGGACGCAGAGTACTGCAACTCGCGATTTTTGTAACATCTTCCGTGGAGCCGCTATCGTTGATGACAGGACTTCCTTGTCGAAGAGCTGATGTTTTCAACAGAAATTTCAGATCAGAAGGTAGGTTTGCAAGAAAGCATATATAGGGCCTACAATATAGTGAACGTTAAAATGAAAAAATGAACATACCAATTTGTTAAAAGAATTAAGATAGTGCGCCCTGTGGGAATACTCCAAGTTGCCTCAGATATGATGGGCTACTTTATGAATCATGGATGTATGTAAGGTAAAATGTCAATATAGAGAAAAAATAGCCCTAATGGTTTTCTTAGCTAGTTTTATTTTCAACGCTTCCGTCGTTTAGATAAGATTTCTTTAAGGATATAGCCGACGAGTTGAAAGTAAACTGGGGTATAGCTCAAGAAAACCTTAAGGGCACATTTTTCTTTACATTGTGCGTTGTGGATTTTCACCCCCTATTCAACGCGGATAGTGTCTTCATCGAGGTATGAATCATGGTATAATTCACTAAATCACCCCTACCATTAAGCGCAAATAAAACGGCGCCATCAGTTCGAGACAAAATGGGTGGTTTCTACTTTCATTTTAAGATTTCGAATTCGAAATTTGAAGTCGTCTTCACAAAGGATCTCGGTAGCCACGTGTCTGCATATTGTTGACGTGCGACTGTTGGCAGGTGGTGCTGTTACAAGTGCCGCCACCACACATATTGCATGAGTCATTGGTGTCTCAATTTCCTCAATCAATCTCTGGATTTAGTCACGCTCGAAGCGTTCACTTTAATTATTCATCGCTGATTCTAATATTATTGTTATCGATCGTATAGCTTTGTTGTTGTGAATTAAGTCATAGCGTTAATTCCGCGTTGTCGGCAGTTGACCTTGGATGGATTTTCCATCATTTACAGATGGTGGAGTGAGAAACCACAAAAAAATGAAAAATAAAAACGCATATAGACACGATGAATCATTAAGATCGCAATATCCGTGATGGAAACAATAAAAGCAAAATCCTACGATATATTGCTCAGAGGCTAAAAAGTTAATTCAAAATTCTAGAAATATTTCAGGTTTTAGCTAAAAAATGATATGTCAAATGGATGTTTGACATGTCATTTTATAGTGAAGAAGGGTGGTAGCAACTAAGCGAAATATTTCTACTATTTAAGTTAAACTTTTAAGTCGTTTATCGCGTATAAACAGGATTACTCCAGAAATGAAATAGCGCGTTGTAGCAATACCAGCTCTTGTCTCAGTTTTATCGGCTTTTACAATTTGAATAATTGTGCGCTATATAACACAAAATTTGATACACTTTGTACGTATAAACCGTATGCTTGAAACCATGAGAAATAAGAAACACTTTGATTATTCAGTCTTATTGGAAATTCCTATCCGGAAGTTACCGATACGTGATAAAGTGAGGAAAAGGGCTGTTCACGCGAACAGAAAGTGGATAGATTTATGATCGCGTGTTTTTCAATGCCTAGATCTTGAACCTTTCGCTGAACCGTGAAATAATATGTATATTTCATTACGAATAATCGGTTTTCAATTGTCCTCGACGCCGTATTGCGATTCGAAAGTATAATTTACTACTTCGTTGTAAAATAAAAAGTGTTTTTCTTTATATTTTCCAGTTCATGCGTAGGTCAGTACGCGTTCTCTCGCGGGACAGTAGTTGTTGTTGTGATTGTAAGCGACCGACCATTGCGGCGACCCTGGTACTTTGAAAGAGCTCGTTTCATATCAGTCACCTGGTGCAACGCGACCGAAAAAGCCCGGGGCGGCGGCGGCAAACTCGATATGCGGGGTGGATCATAATTCTACTTGTTCGAACCAGTATCTAGTCTGCGGACAATGACATGGGAGTAAGTTGTACTGTAATCTATGAAACGTCGCAATTTTTTTCAATAGCGTTATCGCAGCGATTATGACTAATCATTCGGCCGCATTTATATATACGTGGAAATACGTCTGTATATATAGCTCACGCGAGAAGGCGCAAGGACGAAAAATTTCACTCCTGAGATGACGTTCTCGTTGAAATCGGGAGGTAATTACTAAAACTGTCGAGCATATATTTGTCGAAGAGCTCGATATTGTCGAAGAGTTGTGGACCGGTAAATAATGCTCACTCTCCTTTGTTTGCCCACTTCAAAGAATTAATTACGTTCCACGCGTAACAATTAGCGAAGGGCCAGGTGTTGAAGCACCTTGATCTCGGGAGTTAATTCTCACAAAGAGCGTGACATTGGATTAAGATAGCAACAGCTGAATAGCGATAAAGTGGCAGTATTTGTACCCCTGGGGATTTTGTCGATCGGCGGCGGGCGATGAGTAAATGTACCTTTGTATCGAGATCTGAGCATAGCGAGAGTTTCGTGTACATGAGGCAGTCAGCTCGCGACGATGGCTCCGGTTTTACTGGGCTTACGCGCTACAGAGACCTTGCCGAAAACCATGTCGGGATCTAGCATCGTTTTGGACGGACAGTGCCCGAATTGCGAAGTCGGTGTTACCGTATCGATAAACGTGCGACAACAGGAACCGCCGAGTCCGCTGAAAAGGCAACGCTCCGCCGAGGAAAATCTACCTCCTATTTCACCGGGTCGGTGTTCATTAGTCGCTAGGCAAAAACAGCTGTTATCTACACGCACCGACGAAAAAAACTGCCTTATCATGGACACGAGCTTCGGCAACCAGACGAATGATGCCCCGGGTACCTTCGATAATTTGGAGAACTCGAGGAATCTTGCCAGTATTCGCAGTCGCATTCCGGATGAGCTGAGAAAAACGCGCGTTATCGAATATCCGCGCATACCTTACGAGGAAATAACCGACGCAGATACGGATATCAAACAGCTACGAAAGCGAGAGTTGCTACGATGTACGATGAACATGAATCGGCATCGGATGGATGGACAGTTTTCGGCGCGAACTGTTCATAAAGACAATACGACCGCCTGTAAAAAACGAGTCACGTTTGACGTCGACGTCGTCGACGGAATGATGTCTAATCTGAATATGGCGGACGACGACAACCAACGAGCGACTCGTTCGAAAAGTTCAAACGACAACCTGTCGCGCGAACGGAGATGCGAGGACAGGTGCAACTTGCCGAAACCGCCTCGCGCCAACGCGGACGCCCAGAATCGTTCTCCGTCGAAAATACCGCGTCGCCCGACCCGCGAAATGAAACTGAAACGATACGCGGCGAAGATGCGTCGTCGCGCGGCGAGACGAGCCGATTGCGAGCGCGAAAACAGGACGTCTACCGAAGTCGGTTTCTTGACCAGGAAACGTTCCCCGACTGAATCTCGAAGGGGTGATTCGATTCTTGACGGGTGTGAAGATACCAGTACCGTCGGCTGTAATACGACCAGGGAGGTGGGACACTCCCACCTCCCTGATACGACGAAACAACGATCGCCCGCGAGCCGTTACGGTGATATCTGCGACATACCTGGCAATGAGAATATGAACGTCGAGCGTGAGTCAGGTGCATCGAACAATGAAAATAGCGATAAAACAGACGGCGCGGACAATGTCAATAAACAGACCGATGGTAATATCAGTAAAGCCGCTGTAATTCGCATCAAACGGAAATTGTTACGTCGGCGCTTAATAGGCGACGCGCAGACGACCGCCAATCCGAGTAACGATGACAAAAATCGTCCCAGACCACCCGCTGACGACTTTCGGCCGCGGGCTTATAGCGATACCGCAGCGCTCACGGCGGACTGTGCTAAAACTAAATCGTCTTCCAACGACCGCCAGCATCGTAATACGATGACGTCACGTAGCCGCGCTTTCAGCAAACTGAAACCTCTTCTCAGCAGGCGGCAAATGCAAGCTTTAAACTTCGTCGCGAACGAAGGCGCCGGCGTCGGCAAAATTGCGAAAGCGGACACCGATAGCATTTTGGATACGATTCCGGCTAGTTATCCGGGTATCGCCCCCAGGCTGGAAGCTCATCCGCTTTTGCCGATATCGTCGGCGACCAGACGACTGCAGCAGCTCGATCGCGTGCAATTACTTTCCGAGGAATTCGAACTGTGAATATATTCAATATATGTATATTTTATATATCTTTGGAATGGATAAATGCAAATGAATTCAGCGAATGGAAAATAATAGATCACCATCGCTCGTGTTCCAGTGGCGAGATTCTTGACATATGGCGGCGTTTGCTATAGGGCCTAATTATCCGCTATCACCCGGTATCTACAAACGCACGATTATAATATAGGCTATTAGTGTATAGTGTTTTATTGTGCTAAATACGAATGTGTATGCAAAATATTTTATCACATGACTATACGATACATTTTGATAATGAAAACATTTACACCGAGTTTTGTACATGTACATGTATATTGCATTTAAATGACGCAAAATATATATGCAAACAATTTTTGTATTGCATTGTCATGTATATACACGATAAGGCAACTTTCATGACGTTGATTGCTATGTGATTATGAGGCGGGCATTGCACTTTTGTATATTTATACATGTATATAGTATATACCATTTTACATTTCAAACGCCAAAGGTTGTCGTACGTTTTACGTACTGTATACGCTTTTCTATATCATGGCTATTACTACTCATCATGTACTGCGAGGAATATCTAATAAAAGCGATTTTTTCACATTTTCGAACATATTCCTATGTTCTTCGTTTTGATACTTACTCACGATGCGCAGCCGATGTGCGTGGAGGACACGAACTTTTCCAACCGTTTTTCCAAACGATTCCCTCGTATTTGCTATCGATGATTTGTTATTAGACCAGCCTTAGCTATTGTTCTATCATTATTTGATGAGACGAAGTTGGCGGGGGCCTGTTGTCCGCTTCAACGAATGTAATTCGAGGGAAAACGCCGTGCGCCTTGTCACCCCGACACTACTCTGACTGGGACAACGATGAGGTAGCGGGTTCTGGCGCATATAGAAATTTTGTCTCCCCCAGGGTCAGTTTACAGTTTAGTTTAATTTATTGCTCAACAAAAATAATTTGCACAGAGCAAAACAGAACATTATAATGATTACAAACAATATTGCTTGACAAGTTAAAATTTCAATTCCTGTTGCACGTATAAACATTTTAGATTTTTTCATTACTAGGGAATGTTCTATAATACTGTTTCACATGTAAGTTCCTCAACTAGGAAGGGACACAGTAAAAATAAAATGAAATTCGTTGCAAACAATATTACGGTTACATTTAGGGCATAGTCTTTCGTCTCGGGGGATCCGGCTATATTATCTGCCGTTTCCATAGGTAAATTGTGTAATTGGAACAATCTACAGACATTAAATGCCCTGGACGCTATCAAAATCGAGGATCAAAAACTAGATAGGCGATATAACAAAAAGGTAATATATCCGGCATTAGCCTATATATGCAACGTTTTCTTTTTAAAATGTAGAGATAGATTCGCAGTCAAGTCGCATTTCTCTTCAGACGAGCAAGGGCGTTAACCTACCTGGTGACACGCTGGAAATAAAAGCAGCTACACGAATTATCGACGAAATAAATAAACAGAAGCAATTTTCTAAATCAATACAGACTTCATCATCTATCGGGTCGATAACAAAACGGTATATACAATCGTATGAAAAATTTTACTGAAGGGTCAGCCAAAATCCTGACGCAGTATTTAGGTCACGATATCGTCAACTACGTATATTCGTGGCAATCAATGTAGGTATTTGACGACGACAAGCAGAGAACATTATGCGATCGGGATCGCCGCGGGTTAAGACTTCAATGGTTTACTAGAATAACTATTTGGAAATGGAAATACATCAGATATTGCTGCTTGTTATTTGGATACTAAGTACATTAGTTGTAGATGACGTAGCGTCTACATCGTGTATAAGAATTGACGATTGTAGCTGTAGAATGGACGATGGAAGCGGAATTATAGACTTATCCGGTTTAGACAGCAAAGACCTTAATGTACCAGCGTGAGTCCACGATCTCAAAGATACCCCCTTTTTGATTGTATATTCCCATATTTAAAATTTCTGATACGGCGTCTGCATATAGCAACATGGCTGATTAGATAGGCCGCTATGGTCCCTGGCAGACGAGACTGGGCCGCATCATACAAAATCCCTGGAAAATTTGCTAAAGATGAATATAAATTATTTTGATCATATTCTATTGGACATCTATATTTGCAAAATATCGAAACAGATCGCGTATATTCCATTTCTATAGCTATTTTCTTTATTTTTTGTTTCGTTTATATTCAAGGACGTATCAGGCTCTATGTATCTATACTATTATCTATATGTTCTCGATTTAACGGAGATTGCCATAAATTAGTCATCTCTTTAAGGATTTTTCTACATGTGAAACCCAAGCCATTGGTGATCATCTCTCAAAATGAATGCCATAATGTGGTGGGTTTTCGCCGCCATAAAACTGGCTGGGGTTTCCTTTTTTGGAATTCAATTCAATGTTTATTTGCTTAGAAAAGGTAAACAGATACAATCTACGCAGGCCTAGCAAGGCCAGAAAGGGCGCTTAACGCTAGCACCCAGTTTCTATACTCATCATCCAGTACGCTACCAGGAGACATTAAATCCGCATTTGTCAGCTCCACGTTAGTTATTGGGCTTTCGATTTAACTGGATTAGTACACAGAGGCGTGGTAATAGAATTAACTATAACCGTACTTTACAGTATATTTACGATTATCACGTGACCTCCCCGCTCGGAAGGGATTTGAGCCAAATGGTATCGAGACTACCACGGCCCGAAATACTGTCCGATTATATTTCGAGTGCGCAGCTACATGCGCATCTTAGATGATGTCATTATTAACCAATCGGAAATCACATCTTAATTAAGCCCGGGTTTTTCCATTTATAGTTTATCCCTTATGCACTCCCGGCAAGGACTCGAACCTGATGGCATCACTAGACCCAGCCACAGAACGAACCCCTGTCACACTAGACCGGGTGCGCAGGTACATGCGCAGGTTTATCCGCAAGAAAACTTGCGACACCAACCAGATTTCACGGAGTCCCCCCAGCCCTTTTTCGAGGTGAATGTAAAACAATATTGTTGATTCCGACATTTTATTCTACCCATCAAACTGCTTTCAAAAATATTCTAATGGCGTTGTGTTCTAAACAAGAGCAGAACAGGAGAAATCATCGAAATGAGGACCCGTGCCATCCTACCCCGCTGTCGGGCGTGCGTAACGGCGAGACAACCCCGAAAAATCTAGTTCACTTTCAATTAACTTTCATCTCGATTTCTAGCCTCCCTCATCATTAGGCATATGAGACCACATGGTAAACTCAGATTGATAATTAGGATCAACATATAGTTACGATTTTCATTCAAGAATTCAAGAAATTATAGATAGATTTTAATTGAATCAGAGTAGAAATCCGGGAGTGGTTGTAGAATATACACTATTAACAATCAAACCTTGTCTTAATGCACACATTTTCTTATCTCTTTTCGAAATTTTCTAAAACTGATAAAATATACAATGAAATTTACTGCGTTGTTTGATGTTTCGAGTGTCGCAGTCGTCAACACAACGAGTTGAAGCATGTAAGGTTTACGGGGCCAAATCAAGATAGATGGTTTTACACCGAGAATGACACTAACTATATTGTTAGGAAGCGATAGAATAAGATATAAACAAGTTATCGCCACAAGATTTTTGATACAGGTTTTGTCTTGTTTGGAGATACTCTGCGCACTTTCTAAAGAAGCTGCATTTGGTCTTGATACTAACTGCATAGCGATTATAACTATACACGAAACACTTAATATGCAGTATGGAGCAATATAACGCATAGTCGGTAAATATACGGACATGGCCATTCTAAAAATGACGTTCTCCGCAGACCGGAAATCAGGAAATAATATGCAGTTTTGGCGCCCGTCTTCGACATAAGTGTGAATGCCATATAAGTTAAAGAGAGCCCCCTCTGCCACAATGGTAATGGTCCATTGACATAATATCAAATACCGACGCCGAAGTTTGGTAAAAGTTGTCGCAGCTTTAAAAGGCATACAAATAGCAAATGATCTTTCAAGAGAAAAAATACACAACGTCCATATAGATAATCTTAATGAAACATTTACCGTTACGAGTAAAAACTTACAAACAAATTCGGAAGTCGTGTAAATGAGGTATATACCAAAGCCTGTACCCGAAGCGTAGCTGATCTTCTCAAGCAATTTTAATGACATTGTGTTTACGTGTATGATATCGGATAAAGCTAATGAGATCAAGTATTGAGTACTGGGACCGTCTAGTTTATTGCGCAATCGAATGAGTAAAACCAACGTGAGCAAGCTACCGACACTACCGAAAATCATCAAGAGATAGATTATAATACTGTACGTGTACCAGACGGTCATTTGCCAACGTTCCGAAGGCGACTGGAGAAATGTGCGATTCATTATTTCGTTTGAAATGAAATTGATACATCTCTGAAATATTAGTTGATGATTTAATGAGGTTTGGTGTGCCAGTGGAGTAATTCGTTATGATGCGTTAGTTGCGTTCGTATCAAACGATAGATATATATATTCATAAATCATATTCAATCATCAATTTAGAATTCAAATCCTTCGGGGTTTTAGATACCCGCACGGATATGAATGATCCCGCTCTGATTTTCGTTTCATGTCTATTTGAAAGAAAACAAACGTGATGTTGAACTTATTGATATTTTAGTGGCACCAAATCTTAACGGAAGTTAAAAAATGCGGTTTCTATCGTACCAAATGAATATAGTTGATTTTGTCAGGCTGTTCGCACATTCTCATTGTAAATAAAAGGAAACAAAAGTACGACGGATTTTTCAATTTGCACTCACCGGTATCGCTTAATTTTAGTAGCGCCAATTATTGATTGAAGTTTGGGGTTTATCTTCTGTTTTATTTAACACGTTGAGGCGAACGCTCAAGGACAATCGAATATTCGTTCAAGATTTTACTATTTAATTGCGATAATTCTAGGACATTCTCTCTCGAATCGCGTCCGAGTATTTTTTGTCGTTTTCCAACTGAATCATAACATCGACATTTGATCGTTACCATAAACTGATTTCAGAACCGGATTTGCAATAGAAAATAGATGGACGCTTCGTCGGGATTATTACAGTAAATATCGATATAACCTTGACCCTCGGACGGCGCCGACACTTTGCTTACACCGAGACTCGAAAGAGCAGATGGTTCCGAGAATTGCAGTGATTTCCTGTGAAATTTTGGATCTAATGAGATCCTGCAATATACATTTTGGATACAGAAGGGATAGATATCCTAAAACACAATTATATCCTTGTGTCAGCGTCCCTGCTTTCTATCCCCCTCTGAGATCCCATGCCCCCTATTTCTTTATGATTTTCATATTTAAATGATTGCAACAGATACCGGCAGTTTGCCAAAACGTCAAGTCGTTTCCGATGTTGAAAAATATACCAACATTGCAAATTAGCGATGCTATCGCAAACGGATAACTAAACTTATCGTTTATATGCTTATTCTTGAAGGCCTGCGAAAAATTCTCCGGACCTAACGTGGAATTTTACACGCCCATAGGGGATCCGTCACCGGTCGAATAGTCATACGATTCGAGTTCATCGCAAGTAGCCGTCAAATACTCGTCAGCTAAATCATCATGGTAAATATTGAATACGCATGGTATAACGGCAAGTAAACTGTATCAATTTTTTGCACATTCCTTACGTTACGTTTACGAAAAAAAACTAGCGGTGAATCTTCTTGCGTATAAGCCCAGGATCCTTCTTTGTCCGACAAAAACTCCTCCTCCATTCAATTTAACTCGCTCTCTCTTCATTCCGTTGCCCTAGACGCCAAATATTGGCCCTGCAACGTAACTAACTTAAACTTGAACTTGATTAGTATGCATTTTGATCACTCTGGAAGGCCAGCTATTCACCTGACACGGGACTACGTATACGACTTAATATAACTGATGCCTTCTTCATCGTTTTCAATATAGGAGCACTAAGGTTTATTTGAAATGCGCTCCCAATGCAGGGAAGGGAAGACTCGATATCTTAGATAGTTCATCAACCGATGTGGTAAGCATTTGGTTTGATTAGTTCATTTTCAATACTGAAATTTGAACTTGATTTTTAAGCCTCTAAATCCAAAAATTATAAAACGAGTGATCGGACAGATTCCTTTTCTCACTCACTGATATTCCACTGAAAATTGATTTACTCTTTAGAAATTGGTTCGAATTTAATCGAAATGTAGGAAAAATTGAAGCGCAGTAACCCAGTGCCACTATAGAGATGCTTACGGATTATCGCATAACACTCTAAAATTATGCAGTTCCCTCACGTCTTTTGGAATCCCTTAAGAAATCATCGCAATAACCAATATGATAAAATTGAAGTACGATATGTGTATTTCTCATGTTGAATGTTTTTGTCCTGTAACTCGTAGGTATTAATGGGGTACGAATGTGAGTGTATGGGCGACTGGACCTTCTAGGTCGTAAGCTTCTTTCAGCTTCACCAGCCACCCAGCGTCTTCTGGTGGTAAATCCTTTCGTTCCTGGAATACCATCACCATTGTCGTTATCGTTATCATTATCGTTATCGTTACCTTTTTGTTATCATTAGCGTTGTCATTATCGTTACCGTTGATGTTATCGTTATCATTATCATTATCGTTTTAACGATCGTTTACATTTTCGTAACCGTTATCGTTATCATCATCGTCGTCATTATCGTTATCATTATCTAAAATGAATAACAGTTCTTCATTTCGTTCAATCATCTTAAGCACCTATTGTCTTGTAAATTCAAACGAAACGATCAGGATTTTTTATCGTTTGAATTACATATCCTTTCAATGATGGCTGTTGTAGTGTAATCTTTTTTCAGAAAATGCAACTCACCAGCGCATTTGCATGTGCCGAAAATGACGGCCTCAGCGTAGGGTCAGTTTTATGTATGATGTAAGTAGATTCTAGTAGGTGGTTGTATCAAAGCCTATACCAGATGGATGCTCCTCCGATCATTTGTAACTTTATAAAAGTGGAATCTGTTTTTATCCATCTCTCTTACAGAGCGCTTGTGTTAGTGTTTGTTTATGTTGTGGGTGGCGTGCTTTTTATGCATTTCGTCAAAAAAGCAGAGGGTACGAATAAGATACCGAATAAGGCGATATGGACCAGTATTCCTGGTCTAATAAAGGTTTGTGAATTTGCAAATGTACGAGAGAGGGGTCTGTGGGGCTGTTAATGGCCACACGCATTATTTTAGATACGACACTTCGATCGTGGAAAAACGCAAAACGAAAAGATTCGTTCTTGCGCCATGATTTATGATTTTCGTTTTTGCTCTATGTTTCATTTTTGCATTTTTCCACGGTCGTGGACATATTGAAAGTAATGCACGTGGCCCCTTATCAGCCACGACGTCAACAGATTCTGATATATAGCCGACGTTCCACGACGTAGGAAAGATACGTATTTAGTTGCCAACATCAGAGACAGCAATTATGTAACCGACCTCGACCGACGACAAATCAACTACATTCTGTACTTCGATTTCCGATTTCCAAATCAAACCCCCTGTTTCGCTCCCAGCAGTTGTGGTGGGTTTGTAAGGGACACCAAAACAGAAAATCTAATGAAATCCCTATTTTAAGATTTAAAAAAACATCAGAGACAGCGATAGTATATGGAAAACTTCGCGGGAAATTACGTAACGTTTTTATATAGGGGATATGTTCAAGGAAAAGCGGCAAAACAAAAACATATCACGCGGGTAGTCTAGTTTGTTTTCCGCACCGCTAATAATCTGCCGCGAAAACAGTATTATAGAATGGAAAACAGCAACTGTGTTAGAATCTAACGCTAAGTGCGTATATCGGATGGATATATTAGCGCATCCAATCGCTGGAATGTTGTTTCCTTACTTCTTTCTACCTCTCTCTCTCCAGCACTCTCGCGCGCCCCCTCTCTCCCTCTCCCTCTCTCTCTCCCTGCCTCTTTTTCGCTCTCTCCGTCTCCCTCATTCTCTGTCTCTCGCTCGCTCCTTCCCTCTCCCAATCTATCCCCCTCTCCCCCCTCATCCTATATCTCTCGATAATTCCAAGATCAGGTTTTGCTATCGTATCTTCGTACTCTTATTACTCGTATTGAATGGAGCCGAGTTGCAGCTGCAAGTCGAAATAAAGCTTAAAACTGCATAGCGGCCGAACATCTTTTTATCCAGTGCTTCTTCTTCGTGGATCGGATATAGCAGAACACTCAAGCTACGCGAATTTCCCAGATCAGTGCTGAAAAACAAATATATCTTTGAAGCGATTCCTCGTGATTCCTTCGTCCATTGCTCATTTTGGCGCATGAAAATGCGATCTCCCTAAAACTTACACGCAGGGGCCGTGCGGACCCAGGGGGACCTGTGAGATTGTTTCAGGTCCGTCAATTTTTTTTGAAAGCCCTTTTTTATTTTGTCAACGAAGATGAAATTGGCACATTCCAATGCGGGAGTACACCCATTCAAAAGTGGCCTCATGGACCCACCCATGAGTCACGTGTATATACTTATTCACACTATGGTGGTACATTCCTCCCAAAATGTTCCAGCCATACGAAAAATGTTCATAGTCTAGACTGGCCTTCTGGTTTTTATTGTACCTTTTTGACGGGGGACACCTGTTTTTGTTAAAAAGTGTTTACAATAACAGAAATCCAGCAATACATGTTATGAGAACAATATATATTTATATAAACAATTACAATAAATTTGCACTGAGTCACTTGCTGCCAATTGATATATCCATTTATAAGACACATTAGGAAAACAGTTGAAGAAAACTTCCAGAAACAAAAAAACGCAGGAAAGAACAGCCTACAATTAGCTCCAAAATCGTGGATTTTGTTTGCATAGTTAGTACCGAGGATAGAAAAGTGCTGACGATCGAGGACCATCGGTCCTAAACTGTTATAGAACGCCATTACACAACTTCACCCCGCGATTACTGCACCGCGCGTCGCGGAATAATAGAATTGAAATACGCGGTAAAAGTCCTTTATGAGGCCACGCAAAAAATTGCTTGTATCTCATCGGTTTTATTATCCGCGCGCTTCAAGAAAAAAGTTCTTCGGTAAAAAAATGAAAATAAAAAATGCGCGTCCCGCGCATGCAGAAATCGGTTGTTGTTTCTTTTTTCAAAAAGTAAAATACTCCCGCACGCTTCCCGAATAAACTACCTGATCACACTTTTTACGTTTTAACTTCACGGTCGATACCCAATTGTTACTGTGGCAGGTGAGTATTTCGGTAACGAAGTGCTATCCATCCTGATTCAAGGTCGTAAACGCCTAAATTTCCCCATTTTAAGAAATAAAAAATAGCCGCCCTCGTCACATTTGGAATTTGGAATAAGGCTTTTTATCTATCTCTCATTTTTTAAAAAAGGAGGTCAAAATTAAAACCTGCCGCCCTCGTCGCTTTCCCAAAAAGGGCTAATGATGAATGTAACAAGGGTACTTCTGCGCGTGGCCTAATGCCACTATTGGGACCAATAAAAGACAGGGCATTACAACGAAGTCGGCGTTATATACGGAATGGAAAGTCACACGCGGCGCATTCGGCGCGTTAAGCGACCGGCGGCGTTAAAAGGGATGGCGTCATAACGGACTTCGACGTGTTATACCGATCAACACAACAAGGCGTCTATATATATGATACGAATTTGGTAAAATAATAAACCGAATTACGTACCCTAATTACGTACGTACGTGTCATTACCATGACGCAAAATTTGCAAATCGAATGACACGCGGGTTACAGTGCTACAGTAGGCGCGTATATGTATATAGATGTATACAATGAGTGTTCTGTTGGTCGTTTGGTCTCTAAATATTTACGACGTGCGCGTCTAAACTCGGAGTATATAATCAGTCCGATTACTCCCAAGATCTAACGTGCATAAGTATGACGCTCATAATTCTATTACGAAATGTCTCGCGCGCGAGATAAGCACTCGGAAATTCGGAGGGTAGATGAGCATATTCAGTAAAACGAAAGAATCAGTATACAGCGGAACGCTCGTTACAACGAACTTCACGGGACCAGAATATCTGTTTGTCATAACGGATAGTTCGTTATATCCAGTATGAAATTAATCAAATTCTCTTACTTGGAACGAAATTCTATAGCACAGCTATATCCGATGAGTCGTCGTATCCAAGTTCGTTATAACGAGGTTCCACTGTATACCAGTTCTCCATTCTAGTGCGAAAAATTGCCAAGACTCTGACTGCCGAGGATTTTCTCTGACATAATGATATTTTTCGAACTAAGGCTACAGAAATTGATACCTTGTTTATCCTATCTGCTAAGCTGAAAAGTTGACCGGCCGCATATCTACCCTGAACATTACTTTTTTTTTAAAGTCATCATTAGGCTCGCCATAACAGATCCTGCAGCTATAGAAATGAACTGATTACAAATTTTATCGCAGTTTACAAAAGTGACCCGGCCGCTGCGGAGAGACAACAAGGTGTAATTTTTTAGGCTAATGATTTCTTTAGGATTGCTTATTCTTGAGGAAATAAGTATTTTCTAATTATTTTCTTTTTGCTGGGTGCAGAACCTAACAATTCGCCTACGATCTTGATAGAAATCACTGGTCCATATGGGTAGCGGATCTAAACGGGAGCACAACGTGGCAATTTTCCCGTGCCCTTTTGAAAATAAGATGGCAATATTTTTCGGGCACTTTTCTCACCCGCAACTAATAAGACAGCCATACACAGCGCGAGGATTAGCTTATCACCCCTTAAATCTCCCTCAAGTGCCTAGAAATTGTATGAAAATTCACTGGAATTTCTACATTTTCCAGACCCTTGTTGCGGCTGCGCACTGCCCTTATTCAGTAGAATCCGCTTAATTCGGATCGAGACCGACAAAATTCATCCGGTTTACGGGAAATCCGGATTAAAGATCATTTTCTTGTTTAATAACGAACGAACGGACTGCAAATATTGTCCGGATTAGACCGAAATCCGGATTAAGCCGATCAGAATTAAGGGGGTTTGACCGCGTGATGTCTGTCTCATTAATGAGCTCCTATGAAACTCCGCTGCTGGTTCTGTTGCATGGGAGCCGGGAATGGAGCCGACTTTGTAGGAAACGAACAAAATAACCAGAAGATAATGAAAATGGTCGAATATGCTGACCATACTGCGCTGGCGAGCGCAATTCCCGATAAAAGCGACGACTATTCATCGCGTTCTCCGGTGATGGCCATATACCGCACGATGTACGCATATATGTATATATATACAAATGGCAGTAAAGATATTATCTCAAATCGTTTCTCCGGGGAATTACTTGAGACGTATCTTCGAAAATCGCGATATTCCATTTAATATTAGATTAACCTCCGATCGACGCGTTGAGAGTCTCTTGGCGGCGATAAAGCCCTGAATATTCAGTCAGGACGCTATTTCATTATGGCCGTCTTTACGCATATTGACTGGATGCTCGCGCCGCGCGTATAGGACAAACCGCTTAAGCCCTAGAAGCCATTTTCATCATGCAATCGCTTTTTGATCTTGATTGCGCAATTTCAGACGCTGATATCTGGGATTCAAGTTTTTGCCGGAAGATTATTACTATGCATAAACGTCGACGCGTGTATTAGGCAGTTCTAGTTGGTTACGCTTTCTAAAATCACACAAATTCATACATTATGTATATACATGCATGTATTTATCAAACTGTACAGTGCTATTCCGGTAAAAGGAGAAGTTTCGCGTTTCAAAAAGCGCTGCTGAGTGGCAAGCTCGCATGTCCTTGAAAAAGCTATGCGTGGAATATAATATAAGGTTACAGCACAGCGCGCGCGCGCGCGGCCCTATATCGGTTATAACCGATAATTCTATCGACAGATCACGACGCTATCTCGAGAAATAAAACCAATACGACAACAGTAAAATCTGTAAGAACGATACGCCTGCCGTTATAACCGATGCCGTAGTCACTAAAATCATTAACGCGTACAGAACCCGTAAATCCCTGTGCAGATCGGTCATCGTCTTCCAATGGACCACGTAATGACTCAGCGGGTGCAGCGGCGGGATCGTGGCCGCCGCCGTATCGCTCAGGTAATCGTAACCTCGGCAATATTCGATCGCCGGTTTCAGTCGATTCGTCGAAACTAGGATGCTAACGACGCAACACGATATGGCCGTTATCCAGCAGATCATCGTCACGAACACCGCTCCGATCCGTACGTCGTCGTTCAGAACGTTGGCCGACACAAGCGATATTATTCCCGTCGTCAAATACACTAAGCCGCCCCAGATTTCCATGCCCTCTTTCGTCAACGAGTGGACTAACGCACTGAGTACCCCGCAGGTGAGCATGATCAGCGCGCATACCAGAATCGTCGCCCCGCAAATCAGCGTGCACTTTTCGGGAAAGTTCGGTCGCACGGTTTCGTTGACGGTGTAGATGAGTTGCTGGCGTTCTCGGATGCTCAAAAGGCCGGAAGATTGCAAGTGCGAGCCGAGCTGTTCGTTGTACGTTAAGTTTTCAACCGCGATAGCCATCGTGGCATCGCTTATCTCTCATCCATAAGCCTGTGTGTATAAAAAAAGAAACAAACTATCAGACATTACCAAAACATACGATTTCGCAGCTAGCATGATTTTCTATTCATCTAGAATCTGTCAAGATAACAATTGATGTTTTCGCGAGGTGCCATCGATTCGGAGTCGGTTTCCCGCACAAGGAACATAGTCCGACGACTGATCTTTCGGTACCTTAATGGGGTACCCGCAATGCTACTGTGGCAATCGAGTATTCCATGTATGGCAGGCGAGGATCCGCCAGGTTCGCTAGTAGATAGTTGGTCGTAGGCGTTCGATTTCTTCTACATTTCAATTACATCTGAATTAATTTTTCTCTTAAATGAATCAATTATTTAAGAAAACTATGCCGATATCTGAGTAGAAGAATGGAAGTATTGTATATTTGGAGGGGAAATTGTGATGGATTGGGGAGTTTAAAAATCTAGTTCAAAGTTTATTGAAAATGAACAAATTTTGTCAATTGGCGACCTACTGCTAGTCACGCCATCTGGCGGGACAGCTGGTTTTGCGGGTACCCCATTGCACCTCATTCCTTATACCTTATTCCGAAACGCTTCGTGCAAAACCCGCATCCTCGCAAGTTAACCTTGGTTCAGAAACTAGAACTGAACTCTCGACTGTACGCCAGATTTCTTGCCGTTATTGTCTTTAGAACACTCACGCCGTCAGTCAATCTGTGCGCTTTTCACTATACCGTACCGTGTTAAACTGTTTATTTGATAACAGGTTGTACAGTCTTTTTTCAAGATGATGTATATATCGATTTGCCAAGGCGAACAACTGAAACATGAATATTATGCGCGCCGTGTGATGCCCGAAGCTCATATTATAATACATTTCAACGCGCAATTTATATTTCCCATCCTCGTTTTATTGGATATGTTAATTTTCGTTAGCGCTTTGTAATATTCTCTCTCTCGACTTGACTTGCTTCTTGTGACGTAAATAATTTTCTTTAAAGAAATGAAAATGCTATTTAAAGCGTTCTAATAACCGTTGACTGCTCGGAGCCTAATCCTACGTGCGCAGGTGTATGGCAGCCTGTGCGCACTGATTAAGATATAACTTTTTTCCCTATACAGTTTATATATATATATATATAAATGTAGATAAAACCCCGTAGGAGGGAAAAGATTAATGTCTCCATATAGCCCCTACGGCGCGTATGGTGCCATACACATGTATATATTAAATGTAATAAACGCGTTGTTTTTTTAGAGACATGGACTTATAGGCAATGATGCGCCGACAGGCCCCTTTCGTTTTTTTGAACGAGGCTATGGCAGCTCCTCGGCTGAAATTGGCGTAGCGCTCTAGTCGGCCTAAATTCTATTTGCGACCGGGGATACTTTTCATTCGGTCCCGATTTTGGATTTTGAGCGGAAAGATTTTACCCGCACTCGGTACTTGTCCCCACCGAGTATAAGGGAGACCGGGACATGGTGGACACCCTGCAGTAGTTTACTGTGTAACCCAGTGTACCGGTACCGAGCACACCTTCGGTCGGAAATTGTTTTATTCCAGTGGATGCCGTTACTTACTGATAGAAGATGATGATTCCTGTCATGACAGCATAACGAGCCTTATTATCCTAGTCTACACGGAGAGCAGTGTCGACACCAACTAAACCGCTCACATGGGGAGCACGTGAAAATAGGCCCACCGTGCCCCAGTCTCCCCTATATGGTAGAACCTCGTTGTAATGAACTCAGATACAACGATTCGTCGGATACGAGACTAAAGAATTTCGTCCCAAGTGAGAAAATCCGATTAATTCCATACTGGATATAACGAGCTATCGGTTATAACGAACATATTTTCTGGTCCCATCAAGTTCGCTGTAACGAGGTTTCCTCATAGTATTAGCCTACACTGTGAATCTAAACAAAGATGCACGCCCATTGCGGATAAACTTAATTGTTTTGAAAAAATATAACGACATGTATTTGGAACTTACTGTAGTTTTTTCTGCCGATTCGCCGCTTGTTGCACTCGATGACTCACGACGCATCGCTTGGTTTTCACGAAATCAGAAAAGTCGTAATCTCGATTTTTATTTTTCGTATCGCTGAAGCAAAGCACGCGCGCTACGCGTTCATACTTAATAGACCGCGTTGCTGGTTTGGTTACTGGCAAAGATAATTGCGGTCGCTATGGAAACTGTATCATTCCCTCTATCGAATATAGTGCACAATTTACTGGTTTTCTGATCGATTTTGTTGAGAGACGAGAAACGACTTGTTGATTCAACACATTAACTACTTTTCCTTTGTGTTTGTAAGAACTGTCAGCAGCTGGATGATACTCCAGTGGCGCTCAGTAGCGGTTGGTTCCGCAACGAGCCCGCGATTACGGTGGCGTGGGGAAACGGCGATTGCTTCACACGCGCCGTTCACCCGGCGACGCGGCGCACTAACTACGTTTCAAATTATTTGTAGTAGTAGCTACGAAAATACAAGAATACTCCGTGAAATGCATTTTGGAAGAGAGTCAGGCGTTCTTAGTGTGTCGCAAGTATCCAGAGTAACTGAATTTTAGACTGATTTAAAGCATCTAGCAGGGCGAACTTCGGTTATCGGAGTTAGTCGACTATTGAGTCGAACTAAACGAAACCGAATGTCAGTTAGTCGGAACTATGGTCCGGAAATGGTCGACCACGGGATAAAGCACGGTCGCTGTAGTTCCGATCCATTTCCAACATGGCCATTAGTCGACTAGCTACGAAAACCGAAGTTGGCCCTGGCTGCCGGAATAAGGTTACAGTACAGCGCACGCGGTCCTCATATCGGTTATTACCTATTATTCTATCGACATCACATTTTCTGTTCTGAATGAAGAAGCCCCACAATCGAATTTTATATGATAAAATTTGTTAAAATGAAGCCACCACATCGTTTCAGCTGTTGATTAACAGCCATCATCGTAAAATTTATGTAAAATTCCAATTGCGGCCCCCTTTGCAGATCATTCATCTAAAGTTTACCACGGATTAGATTTAAATCGACAACTAAATTTTCTTTGTTATCTATCTTTGTTATCACATTCATTTTTAAAGAACTACTTGGCTCACCGACAAGAGTTTGGTCACTTTTCAAAAGAACTTGGGGATCAGGATCCCGCGCTTCACATCTTCCGGCGATAGTAGTCGGCAGATCATATAGACTATCGAATAGGCTACCCCTTTTTTATTCTACAGCCAAAGAAGGCCCTTAGATCCGTCCGTGCACAGAGCACAGAGCATGGCGTCTCGGCACCCATCCACCGCTAAAAGCTACGTGCAGCGCGCCGGCGGAGCGGCAGTGGACCACGGTCCGATTAGACCACATTTAGAGCTAACCGATAATCTAATAGACGGTTACCGGTTTTCTCGGCGAATGCAGTCGACGGGCGCAAATCGTTCTTGCAATGATATCTCGTATCACTGGAATAATCGACAAAACGAAGAACATACTTTTACAAATTAACACCTTACTATACCCGCATAATATCTACACCTACGTAGCATGTTACTCGTAACACAACAACTGTACAAAAGTCCCGCCTGTAAAGCATGCGCCGGGATACAGCAAATAGATTTTTAAAAAACCATGCTAAGAATTATATTTTAAATAGCTTGAAGATATTACTCGTAAAATAAATATACATCTGTGGACCCAACATAATAAAGAATGATAGATCGATGATTGCGAGTATGTAAATAGGATTCTGTACTGATAACTGTAGATAATACTTCACAATTTAGAAAACCACAACAACAACAAAAAACATTAAAAACAAAGAATTGTTTTTCTTCTTATTTGGAAATACTAAAATAAGCTGAATGAAATTTTTTTTAGATATTGATTCAAGAACTTTCCTCTAGTGATTGTACGGAGCTTGAGGTTTTTTGCCTTTTAAACTGTATCTTCTCGCTATGATCATTCAGTTCCCCGATGTACCTTTCCATTAGGAAATAAAGTAAGATATAGAACCTTTCCATTAGGAAATAAAGTAAGATATAGAAAAAAAAACAAAATCCTACTCGTCCAGAAGAAAATTATCCAAATCATAACCAAACCAAGCCAGTGTCGAGCTTTTATTGAATGGCAGTTCTATTTAAAATATATATTAGGCATTTCACCATGAGAAGGGACACTCCCATTGAAAAAGAGAGATCTTAGATGTGATACCCATCAGTACACGAATAAATCATTTGAAATGGATTTAATAGTCTGTATTTTGTACAAAACCCATGAAAAATGTATCCAAATATCGTGATCCGAAATTGTTGACACTCACTTTTAGAAAGGCCCTTGAGGCACATGTTAGGAGGTTAGTTCAATTGTACCCCCGCCGAACCATCCTCAGCATGGGCCTGACCGCCCGGCTCAGATCTTCAAAAAGTTAAACATTCTCAAAATGAACGTCACAAACTATAAAACCACCCACAAACTTAATGCCGTCTACGGCATTATTTCAAAACATTTTCACCATTGAAAATCTTTCTCCCATATCGACACAATGATAAACATTCAACACCTCTTCGAAGCACTAATCAAAAATTCTCTCAATTTGGCAAAACCTTCGGCCTCAAACGCTGCACGAGAAAACATATAGGCCCCTCTAAAACCTAAAATATGACGTCACCTCCCACAATGAATCTGTAACAACGCGTTGTTGCAAAATGCTCATTGCCAGTGCAAAAACTTAGCGTCTTCATTAATATCAAAATACATTCCTACACAGATCTACTTTCCTATAATTTCTCTCTGTCAAGGATCAAACTCTTATCACGCCTATAATCTGTTTCCTCCCCTCTTAGTGCGCATGTAGCTGCCTCATTGGCTTTGTAAAGCCCACATAGAAAATCGAGCTCCAATATTTGTACGGTAAATTTTTAGGATTTTCGTTTTCGAATGTTTATTTTCCTCTTGATTTTATTGTTCTGCTTTTCCGTGGAATGAATATTGAATATTGGCGACCGGCATCCTTATTCAACTCGACTGCGCTGATTGGCGGAGATAAAAGCGCGAAATCGATAGTCCGATTGGTAAATTAATCAAGACAAGTGAAACCCTGAAACCTTCATCTTTTCAGATGAGTGATTAATGATAACTTTGAAAATGATTTTAGAAAATAGGGGTTGGGTAATAAAAGCTCGGGATTCGAACCCACATTTTGACACATCAGTCACAACAGCAGCGCCACCACACTTGTCAATAATCGATTGTGCAATACGGCACAAAATGAGATGAAATATTCTCTTTTGTCCAGTTCGGGCGAAGGTAATCCATCTGACGTGCATTGTTTATGTTGAATATTTTGCATATTTTGTTAATGTTAAGTCAGATTGAGTTGTTACGTCGTTAAGATTCGGTAAAAATCGCTTTAATCAGCTAATTACTCAATTGATGAGTGTGATGTTTTTTACTTCCGGGTTTTAATTTCCCAGTTTACCTGCCACCGTCGTAAAGTTGATTAGTTAATTATTAGGAGCAGCTGTATTTTAGTAGGCAGTGTTCCTGATGTACCTAGCCTAACCTTAAACCTAATCCATGCTAACTTGCACCGACAAAGGTAGCCAAAAACTGCGGTTAACTGCAGTGCAGACCAATGGCAATAATGACCATCCTCATTTGCCAGGTTTTGATTGCGGCCCGCTGAAGCTCACGCCAACACAAACCCTGGCTGCAATCCGTTCATCGATCTATTCCACGATTTCTTGAGCGGACGGGTGCCCATTCAGCGCCCACCAGAGTCTATATATCTATCCAATCAGGTGTTGTTTATAGAGCAAACGGCGTGCCGGTAAATCAAACCCTGGTAAGCGAAGATGAATAAAGACATGTCCAAATACAATTGGGGAATTTTTCTGAAGAACATAATTTATTTCCTAGGCGCGTTAATTGATTGAAGCATCTATTTTCTGACAGTTTCAGCAACTAGTAAGAAAATGATGAGAATAATCGCTGATTATTCACTCACAAAACCTATATAACTGCATCTGATTTATCGACTGATGTTATTTCATCTTTTTTCTCGCGATTTTAGGATTTCGCGAAGTAGAATTCGCGACCGGTATAATATAATCGAATACCGAGACAATCAAATGGACGACATTCAAGTAGCGAGTCTGGTTCACACGGTCAGCTCGCACACCGGCGACGTCAACTGGGTATGTTTCTCCGGGCAAAACTTGGCGTCGAGCTCGGGCGACAAAACCGTCCGCCTGTGGAAACTCGACGACTTCAACGAGCAGGCGTGTTCGCCGTTGCTCGGACACACGTACCATGTGCATTGTTGCGTGTTTTCGCCGTTCGGAACGTTGTTGGCGAGCTGTTCGACCGACGGTAAAGCGATATTGTGGGACGCGAAGTCCGGCGAGCAGATCGCGACGTTGTATCACAAGTCGAAGGCGAGCGTTCGCGTTTGTCGATTCTCACCCGATTCGTCGGTGCTGGCGACCGGGAGCGAGGACGAGTCGTTGTGCTTGTGGGATGTATCTAGTCGAAAGCTCATCAGGTAAGATAGCAGGCCCGTGCCGAGGGAGGGTTCAGGGGTAGCGTACAAAGCCCCTGATATTGCCCTCCAAAAAGTCAGTGTCGAAAACGTTTTGTCAAGAAATTTGGATACAATTTTAATGTTTCTTTGGAAAATGAAAAGTAATCCATTCTGAAATGATTTATATAGATGTCCTTTTTTCAATAGGAAAGTGCCCCTTTTCACGGTGAAAAAGTGCCCTTTTTCTTGGAAATAGAACTGCACCTCAACTAAGCTTGACACAGGCCTGAATAGCCCGGGATCGTGAAGATACTCGTTACAGAGTGCTTCAGATCTTAGGCTTACATGACCAATTAAGTATCTCCGAGTAGGCCTAATGCAAATTCCAGGGCAGTCAGAGCAGAGATCAGTCGTTATGATGAATTTGAGTAAGAAAACTTGTGTCCCAGAGCGTCGTAATCCGAGGCAATCAACTTATAGATAAAGAGAATTTTGAGCCTACTTGGGGCTTTAGTCCCAGTGGGCTATTGGGTACATTTTTTATCCGTTTGTCCATCCGTAGTTTGAATACAGTTATTTTGGGAAGTTTCGAAGACACTTCTATGGGTTGTCGTGACATTCGGTTTATACATCTATCGACCGGATCAGAATCAAGATAGCCGACTGGCGGCCATTGTTGTGCGCCATAGGCCTATTCGTATGCCCCTAGGGCCCATTAGCATTGGGTCGATCGGACACAAGATGACAAGAAGGCAATTTTCGGCCTGAATTGCGAGACCTGTGCTTCTAATTGTTTGCCTTTCCATTGAAATTTGTGATGGGTATACTTTGGGAAAGGATCTTAAACGTATCAGATGTACTTTTATCAGTCAATTGTTGTGCAATCTGCGACCATCTTGTTGCTCGTGACATATTCGACGAGTTACTGCCCATCGCATCTCTGAAATTAGAACTTGTAGCCCTCAAGAAAGATTTGCTAAGGGGGCCTCCTTGATCCGCGTCTGAGTTGCGATCTTCGGCGATGCAATTGTTTAACATTTCGATTTTTCAGGACATTCGTCGGCCACGAAGCGACTGTAACGGCGCTCGCATTTTCACCGGACAGCACGTACATCATATCGGGCAGTACGAACGGAGATATACGTTTGTGGGACGCACGCTACGGACACGGTCAATGTCTCAGCATGAATTTAGACGCGCACGATCTCGGCGTTACGTGCTGCGAGTTCTCATCGACGTACGGCTCGGCAAGTAAGTGCGGTGAACTCTCGCTATCGGAACCAAAACCTGACTTGACTACCGCTACTGTTTGACGGTAGTATAGTAGACAGTGTTTTCAGTAAGAGCCAGTTCCCGGGTCCCAGGCCCGTCTGTCGTTTTTTAAGGACCCACCTGTTTTTTCAAACCAGCTTTCGTTTCAGGGACTGTGACATATTATGGGACCCTCCTGTTTTTCGAAGGGACCTGGCTTGTTAATTTCTTACTGAAAACACTGCTAGTAGATATCCTCGCTTGCCAGGGTTTGATTGCTTCCCGCCAAAGCTCACGCCAACATGACCGATGAAGGGTACGCGGCCAGGGTTCGCGTTGATTAGGGTTTCGGCGGATGGCAATCAAACACTGGCAAGCGAGGATGTATAGTAGACTGTGGTCAAGATTTAACTTTTTGGCGCTGTGGATAAAATCTGTCCCGACTTGAGTGATATCCTAGTTAGATGTATTCATGATAGGGTGACAAAAATATTTCAACAAATGTCCGAGTTAAACAGTTGTTATGCCAGTTCAGCTGATAGGAACTGACTCGAGCATAGCGTACTGTGATTACTACTCTTTCAAGGGCTCATGAAAACTTTCAGAATTATCTAAACACTCCCGAAATCTGAATAATTTTTCATTTATCTACAGTCAAAACCGCTGAATCCAGATCAATCTGCAGTCCATTTGTTATATGCTAGAAAATGACTTTCATTCCGGATTTCCATAAACTGGATGAATTTTGTTGGTCCCAAATGATCCATTTTAAGCGGATTCTACTGTAGGCCTATGTTACCTTACCCTAATTTGTAGTGAAAACTGCTACGAATGAATATACACGTACCACAGGTAGTCTGGTCTCTCATATTTGTCACAGAGTTCATATCTGATTCCACGGAACCTATAAATAGCTGACCATCAGGTGGCTGCAAATAATCGAGTGCGGACTGTATTCTTTCAAACAGATGAGGTGGACTTAATCCGTTCACAGCCTGGTGCTAACTACGTACCATGGCTCTATCATAATGAACTGTTTGACCTAGTCTATTTTCGTAAGGTGTATTTGCAGAAAATGCGCATATGAAATAGCTTGCTTGTTGATTGAGAATAATAAACTGAAACTTATTTCGATTTGCATAGGCCCTATATATTTTTCATATCGATATATAGAAATGTATCAAATTTTTCTCTCCTTTAGGTAACAGTGATTCCATGCAGAGAGTTTTTTTATTGGCCAGTTGTGGAAACGACAATTTAGTGAAACTTTGGGACATCATTAGTACCCCCGGAGGACCGAGTGAGTATCATCAGAACCGATCATTTACTTATACACATTTAATGGGTAGACACACATAAAGTGTACCCATGAGTCGACGAGAAACACATTATCCGTGTACGATGAATATATACGCGAGAAATCCCACAATAATTCAGCCAAAAAGAGAATTCTTGAATTGAATTGAAAGTATGTATATTTGAACAACATTTCGGCTAAAGACTGTAAGCCATCATCAGGCATACAGTGATGGCTAATAGTCTTTAGCCATAACGTTGCTCAAATATATACACTCTTCTATTCAAGAATTCTCTTTTTGGTTGAATTATCATACGATTTCTTGCGTATATAACGTGTACACATGTGAGGACCTTTTGAATATGCTCTATTTTAATGAATGCCCGGTGAAAATGTTAGGGTCTGGGTTCAGCCACGTTCTGTTTAATCGGAATAGATTTCATTAACGACTGACGGAACCGGTGAATCAGTGTGCGAGTATTTTCAGCTGTAGGTTTATCACAGCGATGTGAACTCGTCGGACACGACGCTCCTGTGATGGCTTGTTGTTTCTCACCGAATGGAAAATTCCTCGCTTCCGCATCGGGAGATAAAACTGTCCGGTTATGGAACCCGGTAAGTGACGCCATCTCATTTTCTCTCAATTTTCGAGCCAAGGCGCAGAGGGTTGTCAAAACACTGAAAAAAAGATAAGCATCGGATAAACAGCATAGTAACAATGAACTTTTGATTGTCACTATGTCAAAAATCCACTGGTTAACTCTAACCAACCTTTGAACAACTGGCCCCTGGACACTAATGTCGCCGTACCGGTATCAATATGATGCTTGAAATGAGAAGCTGCCAATGCTACTGCGGCAATCAAGGATTCCACTTATGGCAGGTGATGATCCACCAGGGATGCGCTAGTAGTAACGCGGTCTTCCGCGTACAATTTCTTCTACATATATGTAGAATGGACTTTTCTCTTGAATAAATCAATTTTGAATGCAGACTTTACCAATTACTGCGACAGGAAAATAAATTTGATACATATTTGCTGGGTCCTTGTCATAATGTATGGATTTGGGAGCCTAAAACTACAGTTCAAAGTTGATTGCAAATGAACGTATTTTCAAAATAACATTCGACAAATTGCTCCTGGGCCCAGTTGCACGGTCTGCGCTTAAATTCAAGATAAGTCTCAGACAAATCTAACAACTTAAGATCAGTCTTAAGATTTAAGACCACTTTTGAACTGAAGTCACGACTGCGCAACCGGGCCTTGTAAAACGACGTAAATGCATCCTTTCTTTTTTTCTGATTTATGTAGCTGAAAGCTGGCGAACTGATTCACGTTATCGAAGGACATACGAGGTTAGTTAAGCCCTTAGAACCGATGATGGATGGCATGTTTTTCTATTTACACGCGAGGACTATCCTAATGTCTGAGTTACGATTGCGTTACAAAATACCCTAGTAAACATTGTCGACCCCCTTGGAAAAGAAAAATTTGTGCAAACGTTTTGTGTGGTTAATACCTCAGGCTTTCGGATATGAGCCAATGTCAACCAGGGTGGCCACTCATATATTTAATTCAGGGAAATCGGGGAAAAATCAGGGAATTTGATTTGCACCTCCTGGAATAGACGGGGTATTTTATGCAAAAGGTCAAAATCATGGAAAAGTCAGGGAAAACTGCTTTTATGCACGTCAAAAATGCATGGCTTTTTCTTTTTCATTACTATCTAAGAATTCGAAATGAAATATACCGTAGTTGAGACAACTTTGGTCATGGAACTTTGGTAGATGTTCAGGGCAAAGTCAGGGATCGAAAACGAAATCAGATAAAAGTGGCCACCCTGTCGACTTGCTTCCACCGGCCCCGGATATACGATGAGCGATGATTATGTTGCCTTACCTGATTTCAGGTACGTGACGTGTTGTGCATTTTCGCCTTCTGGCCAGCTACTGGCGACCGGATCGAACGACCGGACGATTAAAATATGGAAACTCGTAACAGGTGTCGAACTCAGCTATTCAACAGGTAATGTGTGAGTACAGTCAAAAGCTTAGCGGTATATTTTACCTATCGCTAATTGATTTCCGTAAATACAGTAAACCATACGTAATTCATTAGTTTCGGGATTTGGAGACCTACACCAACTTAGAAAATAATTCCGACTGAGAAAGTCTGAATGAAATCTGTGGCTAGAAAAGAAATTGAGCCCAATCAGGCACCAAGTGCATGTCATACTGATCGTGACAATTAATAATTGGGGCCTATACGGCGTATTGTTAGGCCAAACATAAGATGATCGGCCTATTGTACCAATTGTCTGGTGCTGTCCACCCGCCTTGTCTTGAGAGTACGTTCCTTTCAGAAAACGATTAAGAAATTTTTTAGGTTGCTGAGCAGGGGGGTCACCTTTGGATTCGTGTCTGATGCTAAAGGAACCCATATTCTTAGTTTTGTTTGGTATTTCAGACATCGAAAGCGAGGGGGATTTAACGATCGATATTTCGGAATTGAGCATAAAACGACACTGCGAGGATTGGAACATCGACGACGTCTGCGAGTGGGTGCGGTCTCAGGGTTTAGAACAGTATTGCGACTCGTTCCGCGAGCAGGCGATCGATGGCTGTGAATTATTCCAGTTGAAGGACTCCGATCTTGAGAATTCGTTGGAAATTAGTGAGTATAGTCGCATGGCGCGGTGTGACATCGGAACCCGGGCGGGTTCCGAGGGTTCTTGAATACCGTTGAGCTTTGTCTGTGCCCCTGGAATCCATGGATTTGACGTAAAAGTGTCCTCATTTGGCATGATTTGGCGTAGTAAGTGCCCCTGAAAACCACAAGTTTGATGTTAAGTGTACTTGTTTGCCGTGATTGGACAAAGAAAGTGCCATCCCTCATAATAGTGAGTGCCCTTATACAATTTGGAAGAACCTCGAGATAGGGCGCTGGATCCGCCCCAGAAACCACGTTTACAGGCGACCCCTGTTATTTAGATCATTATTGGCACCGGCAAAAATTATGAGGCTTAAATTAAGTGATACCTTGTTTCTCCTAATCGACCGGGTCGTTTAGTAAACTGCAATAAAATTCTAATAAAATGACATTATCCGGTCCCATGAAGTTTGCTGTAACGAGGTTCCACTGTACTTTTTGTGTTCGAAAGAGTTCTAAGGATAATTACTATGCATGTTGAAAGATGGCGCTCAATGTATGGAACACGTAAACGTTCCAAATATACACATGTTTAGAAACTTATATATATAAACAAAAAAACAAATTTCCAATAAGCAGAATGTGTATTGTAAATAGTACATGTATATATTGTAAATAACTTTGTTATGTTTTTAAAAAGTCTTAATATTTCGAGATGATTGTTCCCTCCATATTATACCATGGAAATGACAGGAGAGTTGATTAACTTATCAGGGGCACATTCTGGGACCACAGTCGAGTGTACCTAGCGCTTCTTACAACAAAGGGCATAATCCACAACTAAAGAGGGTCTTCCCCGAGAACATTTTGAAGATATACCGCTTTCGGTGTAAGCAATTTCCTAGTGATAAATGAACACCCGATGCAAAGTGCTTTCTAGAAAATTCACTGCGTCGGGGTGCTGTTTCCGGGTAAAGATGAAATCCTGAAGAACGACGCGCCTTTTTGTTTAGAATTATCTGCCTCGTCTTGTACCCTTTTCGACTTTTAGGATTGATAGGGACGGGACGACTTTAAGTGCCATTACTAGTTTTTAGCCCACTTGGGACTTTAGTCCCAGCGGGCTATTGCGTTCACTTGTCGTCCGTCCGTTCGTCCGTCGTAGCGTCCATCCGTCCGTAGACGGAATCCAGTTATTTTGGGAAGTTTTGAAGACGCTTCAAGGTAACGTCTTGATATTTGGGTTACACGTGTATCTACCCTAGACACATCTTCAGCCCAAAAACTGGCCCTGTCAGAATCAAGATGGCTGACTGGCAGCCATTGTTGTTCGCCAAAATCAGCACTTTTTACACATTTTTGAACTTTTTGAGGGAAATTTTGAAGACGCTTCGATCAATTACCTTGATCTTTCGGATATATATGAATCCCCCCAGGGCCCATCAACAAACAAAAATTGGGTCGGTCGGACTCAAGATGGCCGTCCTATGACCTTTTTAGTGCCCAAAAATGTTAATTTTTGCCCGAATTCTGAGTCCTGTAGCTTCCTA